>NC_136380.1:263203949-264403949 GCF_965140285.1 Lepidochelys kempii
CCCCTAATGCCCCTACTCTACTTGCGCTACACTGATGACATCTTCATAATCTGGACCCATGGAAAAGAAGCCCTTGAGGAATTCCACCATGATTTCAACAATTTCCATCCCACAATCAACCTCAGCCTGAACCAGTCCACACAAGAGATCCACTTCCTGGACACTACGGTGCTAATAAGCGATGGTCACATAAACACCACCCTATACCGGAAACCTACTGAGTGCTATTCCTACCTACATGCCTCCAGTTTTCATCCAGATCACACCACACGATCCATTGTCTACAGCCAAGCTCTACGATACAACCACATTTGCTCCAACCCCTCAGACAGAGACAAACACCTACAAGATCTCTATCAAGCATTCTTACAACTACAATACCCACCTGCTGAAGTGAAGAAACCGATTGACAGAGCCAGAATAGTACCCAGAAGTCACCTACTACAGGACAGGCCCAACAAAGAAAATAACAGAACGCCACTAGCCATCACCTTCAGCCCCCAACTAAAACCTCTCCAATGCATCATCAAGGATCTACAACCTATCCTGAAGGACGACCCATCACTCTCACAGATCTTGGGAGACAGGCCAGTCCTTGCTTACAGACAGCCCCCCAACCTGAAGCAAATACTCACCAGCAACCACACACCACACAACAGAACCACTAACCCAGGAACCTATCTTTGCAACAGATCCCGTTGCCAACTGTGCCCACATATCTATTCAGGGGACACCATCACAGGGCCTAATCACATCAGCCACAATATCAGAGGCTCGTTCACCTGCACATCTACCAATGTGATATATGCCATCACGTGCCAACAATGCCCCTTTGCCATGTACATTGGTCAAACTGGACAGTGTCTTCGTAAAAGAATAAATGGACACAAATCAGACGTCAAGAATTATAACATTCAAAAAGCAGTTGGAGAACACTTCAGTCTCTCCAGTCACTCGATTACAGACCTAAAAGTGGCAATACTTCAACTAAAAAACTTCAAAAACCGACTCCAACGAGAGACTGCTGAATTGGAATTAATTTGCAAACTGGATACAATTAACTTAGGCTTGAATAGAGACTGGGAGTGGATGGGTCATTACACAAAGTAAAACTATTTCCCCATGTTTATCCCCCCCTCCCCCCACCGTTCCTCAGACATTCTTGTCAACTGCTGGAAATGGCCCACTTTGATTATCGCTACAAAAGGTCATCCCCGTCCCCCCCAAGCTGGTAATAGCTCATCTTAAGTGATCACTCTGGTTACAGTGTGTATGGTAACACCCATGGTTTCATGTTCTCTATGTACATAAATCTCCCCACTGTATTTTCCACTGAATGTATCCAATGAAGTGAGCTGTAGCTCATGAAAGCTTATGCTCAGATAAATTTGTTAGTCTCTAAGGTGCCACAAGTACTCTTTTTTCTTTGTACTCAGAGTAGTTATCAATGGTTTGCTGTCAAACTGGAGGGACATATCTACTAGGGTTCCACAAGAGTCTGTCCTGTGTCTAGAATTAATCAGTATGTTTATTAAATACTGAGATGATGGAATGGAGAGTTTGCTTATCACATTTTTGAATGACACTCAACTGGGAGGGGTTACAAGCACTTTGGAGGACAGAATTAGAATTCAAAAGGACCTGGATATATTGGAGAATTGATCTGAAATCAACAAGATAAATTTCAGTAAAGGCAAGTGCAGAGTTCTACACTGAGGAAGGAAAAAATCAAAATGAGCAAATACAAAATGGGAAATAATTGGGAAAGCAGCAACACTGAAGGAGAAGATCTCATAGTTATAGCGGATCACAAATTATTACTCGTATTCAATGTGATGCAGTTTCAGAAAAGGCAAATATTCTGTATCTTGTGTAGTAACAGGAATGTTGTGTGTAAAACATGGGAGGTAGTGGGAGGTTCCGTTTTATGTGGCATTGGTGATGCCTCAGATGGTGGATTGTGTCCAGTTTGGGGTACAACACTTTAGGAAAGTTGTAGACAAGAGAGTTCAGAGGAGAACAACAAAAAAGATAAAAAGTCTTGACCTATGAGGAAAGGTTAAAAAAACGGGGTATGTTTAGTCTTGAGAAATGAAGACTGGGGGGTGACCTGATAACAGTCTTCAAATATGTTAAGGGCTATCACAGAGAAGATGGTGATCAATTATTCTCCATGTCCATTGAAGGTAGGACAAGAACTAATGTGCTTAGCCTGCAGCATGGGACCCTTGGGTTAGATATTAGGAAAAACTTTCTAACTATAAGGATAGTTAAGTACTGGACTAGCTTATCAAGGGGGCTGTGGAATCCCCATCATTGGAGGTTTTTAAGAACAGGTTAGACAAACATCTGTCAGGGATGGTCTAGGCATAGTTGGTCTTGCCTCAGTGTGTTGGGATGGAGCGGATGACCTCTCAAGGTTTCCTGCAGTTCTGCATTTATATGATCCTGATAGCTGTTGAGCTCTGCTGGTATAAGGAGGTAAGCAAGAGCCTGGAATAGTATGGAAATAAAGCAAGGAAAAGAGTCCCTTATTATAGGACGGGGGTGGGAAATCCTGGCAGCCTTGGTGGGGACATATAAGTATGCCAAAACAAAACAAGCCAAATCCCACGAGTCCTTTCAAATTACTAACAAGGAGCAAAGCATGAAAATATCTTGTGTCCATACAATTCCTGCCCAGAACTTTTTGCACCTTCATTGTCACCATCACTTAGATACTGACATATCCTGGAAAGGGAAAGCCAGGGCCCAGGAGATAGATACAGAGTTGTAGTAAGAATTACTTTTAAAAGCTTGCCAGGTTGGCGATCAGAGAAAGGGGAGTAGGAGTCTGAAATATAGATTTTAAGAGACAATCAGCCATACACCTTTTCAGCGTTGTGCAACATATGATGTGTTCTTATTCTGGATAAATGGGGACAGGGTCGCTTGTCCTGTGTTTTGAAGATGAATATTGTGAAGAATGAATTTAGTTCTCAGTTTCCCATGTCCTCCTGCTCAGCCCACCTCATAGTCTTTCAGTTGCATAGATTAGCATTGTTTTTTCTCTCATCTGAATTCAAGTAGCCTGGTCAAAGATAGTGCAAATCATACTTCTTTACTTGAAAGTGTAAGCCGTTGCTTTGTTTCTGAGTAGAAAGAAGCAATAGGAAAAACACTGCTGATGGACTGTAACTCTGAGAAATGTAGGTTTTCCCTTTGAAGCTTGGCAATCTTTGGCAAGTGTTCCTATCCAAGTGGACTTCTCAGCCCTGAAAATTTGCAGCTTTCATCAAGGTTTTGGTAAAAGCAAGTTGTGTTTGGACTCCGGCACTACAATGAATAAACCATATGATTTGTAAAATCACTTTCCCTCTATGGTTTTCTTGAAACTTGAATCTGATGGGGTCAAATGGCATTGCTGTACTCCAGCAGTTCCCAAACTGTGGGTCGGAACCCCAAAGTGGCAAGTGGTTGGCAAGGGCTGGTATTAGCCTTGCTGGGGCCCAGGACTGAAGCCCGAGCTCTACTGCCTGGGGCCGAAGCCCTAGGGCTTGAGCCCTGAGTATGGGGGGAGCCCTCAGGTAACAGACCTCCCACCTGGCGCTGAAGCCCTTGGGATTCAACTCTTGTCCCACCGCTCCCCACCACCAAGAGCGGTGGAACTCTGGCTTTGGTTTTGCCCCCCCCGCCCCCCACCAGGGGTGGCAGGGCTTGGGTGGGCTCAGGTTTCAGTCCCCGCTCTTGGGGTCATGTAGCAATTTTTGTTCTCAGAAGTGGGTGATGGTGCAATGAAGTTTGAGAACCCCTGCTCTATTCTCTGGACTAGCATAGGAAACCATCACATCAAGATCTACTGACCCTGCCTGATTGAAATTTTAGGGCTCCTTAGGTTCTGTGAGATTAAATTCCATATTTCACCGAACCTTATTGAGGGAAGAACTTGGTGTTCAGGTAACTGGTCTTGTGTGGGATCCATGGAACTTTGAGCAAGCTGCTGTGAACCCCTTTTGCTGAATACTTGTTTTCAATTTGACAAGGATGTGAGAGCCAATAGAAGCTTGTTTTTATTTAGAAAAAGGCACACGTGTTAAGATATAGATATTCAGGCCTGTCTGTAAAGGCCTATACTCTTAAGAATTTAGGTGTATTCTTACCACTTGGCTAGTTATAGAGGTATAAAAGAAAGAATCAAAATCACTGTCTGCCGGTGTAAGAGCCTTCTCTTACTGTCAGGTTTCAGAGGAACAGCCGTGTTAGTCTGTATTCGCAAAAAGAAAAGGAGTACTTGTGGCACCTTAGAGACTAACCAATTTATTTGAGCATGAGCTTTCGTGAGCTACAGCTCACTTCATCAGATGAAGTGAGCTGTAGCTCACGAAAGCTCATGCTCAAATAAATTGGTTAGTCTCTAAGGTGCCACAAGTACTCCTTTTCTTTTCTCTTACTGTGACAGTCTGAGGCCCTGTTCTTAGGCTAAGGCCTTTGGCTAAGCAAGAGGCAGCCATAAGCTGGGAAGCGACCGGTCACATCCTCACATTCCAACCTAGTCACATTGAAATAAGGTGCTATTGGGCTGTTAGGAATACAATCCTGTCCTGATAATGCCTATCGCCTCCAGAGAAAGGGAAGTGCCTAGAAAATGTAAAAGGAAACTTAGTTTGATAGCATCCTGTCTGGCAAGAACTCACTTATCAATAGCTGGGATGTAAAATCCTCACTTCTGTATTGTTTTATCATTATAGTTCCCACTTTGCTATTGTTTGTCTGTATAATCTGTGTCTGGTTCTGTGATTGTTCCTGTCTGCTGTATAATTAATTTTGCTGGGTGTAAACTAATTAAGGTGGTGGGATATAATTGGTTACAGAATCATGTTACAATATGTTAGGATTGGTTAGTTAAATTTCAGTAAAATGATCGGTTAAGATATAGCTAAGCAGAACTCAAGTTTTACTATATAGTCTGCAGTCAGTCAGGAAGTGGGTGTGGGTATGTGGGGGGGAAATGGGAACAGGGAGTGGGGGTGGGGAAATTGGAATCATGTTTTGCTAAAGGGGGAAATGGGAACAGGGGAATGGGGGTGGGGAAATTGGAACTGTGTTTAGCTAAAGGGGGAAATGGGAACAGGGACACAGGTAAGCCTCCGTGGTGTAAGAGCTGGGAAGGGGGACACTAAGGAAGGAAACTGGAATCATGCCTGCTGGAAGTTCACCTCAATAAACATCGAATTGTTTGCACCTTTGGACTTCGGGTATTGTTGCTCTCTGTTCATGCGAGAAGGACCAGGGAAGTAAGTAGGTGAATGAATAAGCCCCCTAACAACATGGATACTATCCTCTAGGTTGAGCAAGGTCACAATTTGTAATGCAAGTTTGAAGGCGCCCTTAGGAGGCTACCTACTGTAAAACTAAGTTGATAGGAAGGCAGAGAAATCACTGGTAAACTGGCTATCTAGATTCTTGACATTAAGAGAAGTGACAAATGCAGAACAGCTCAAATTTTTATTCGATACATGGTAGCTGGAAAACTACCTTGAATTTGTGTTCAATGTGGAGGTTGGGTGTAGAGTCATATTTGAATACACACTCTGGCCAGATTTTGTGTACAGAGTCTGAATGTCTATTTCTTTGACAGGAGAAAACAGGAAATAGTGTTGATGGTAAGTGATTGGACTACAGAAAAGTTAGAGGAAGTTACTTCTTGTAAATAGTCTCAAACAACCACTTGTTCTGAATTATGCCATTCCAGACCTTAATGAAAGTAGCAGTCTTCTACCTGCGAGGTTCTGGCAGGCAGAGGCACCAACTTCCTGAGTTCTCAGGTGGTGCTCGACCCCCCCCCACACCTCTTCCCGCCCCCACCTTGCCTCTTCCTGCCCCTGCTCCTCCCCCAGTGTCTCCTGCATGCTGCTGAACAGCTGATCACCGGCAGGCAGGAGGCCCTGGGGGAAAAGGTGGGAGGAGCTGGTCAGCAGGGCCCACTAGCAAGCGGGAGGCACTGTGGGGAAAGGGGAGTAGCTGACTGGTGGGGCTGCCAATGGGTGCTGAGCACCCACTACTTTTTTTCCGTGGGTGCTCCGGCGCACCCACACAGTCAGAACCTATGCCACAGGTCTTCCTGGTTGTGTTTTTTCCTTTTCTTGACTTGCATTACATGATAAGCTTACTGTTATTTGTTGTACACGTCTAATTTAAATTGTGAGCTTGCAGCAACATATTTCCTTATTCCTTTGGCACTAGATACTTGTAATCTTAGGTCTGGATATTTCTTTGGATTTAAATTGAAGTTACCAAGAACAAGTCAATTTATCTGATAAGGAGACAGGTTTCAGAGTGGTAGCCGTGTTAGTCTGTATCAGCAAAAAAAAAGAAAACCGAGGCATACTTGTGGCACCTTAGAGACTAACAAATTTATTTGGGTATAAGCTTTCATGGGCTAAAACCCACATCATTGGATGCATGCAGTGGAAAATACAGTAGGAAGATTCTCCAACAAAAAAACTTCAAAAACAGACTCCAACAAGAAACTGCAGAATTGGAATTAATTTGTAAACTGGACCCTATTAAATTAGGCTTGAATAAATACTGAGAGTGGATGGGTCATTACCAGGGGTGAAAGTAAGTCTAGGGCCTTACCGGTATGGGCCTGGGCTGGGCTGGGGCCAGCTCTGGCCCCCGGAAGGGGTGGGGCCTCAGGTGGAAGGGGCAGGGCTGGGGGTCAGAGTCAGCCCCGGCCCACCGTGTACCAGCAAGTGCTTCCTTCCCGCTCCCCGGGGTAACAACGGCAGCCGGGGGCTCTGGCAGCGGTTTAAAGGGCCCCGGGCGGTAGCGGCAGCCAGAGCCCTGGGCCCTTTAAATCATCCCCAGAGCTCCGCCACCGCTTCCCCAGGGCTCCAGCAGCAGGGCTCCGGGGATGGGGCTCCGGCCGCCACTACCTCCCCGAGCCCTTTAAATCATCCCTGGAGCCCTGGGGAAGCAGCGGTGGGGCTCTGGGGCCATTTAAAGGACCTAGGGCTCCGCTGCCGCTACCGCCCCGGGCCCTTTAAATCGCCGCCCCAGGGCTCCGGCAGTAATTTAAAGGGCCAGAGGCTCCAGCTGCTGCTGGGAGCCGCAGGCCCTTTAAATTGCACCTGGGGAAGCCGATCCATCCCGGTACGGCACATGGGCTCTTGCCGGTACGCCGTACCGGGGCGTACCGGCTTACTTTCACCTCTGGTCATTACACAAAGTAAAAACTATTTCCCCATGCTAATCTTTCCCCTACTGTTACTCACACCTTCTTGTCAACTGTTTGAAATGGGCCATCCTGATTATCACTACAAAAGTTTTTTTTCTCCTGCTGATAATAGCCCACCTTAATTGATTAGTCTCGTTACAGTTGGTATGGCAACACCCATTTTTTCATGTTCTCTGTGTATATATCTCTTCCTACTGTATTTTCCACTGCATGCATCCAATGAAGTAGGTTTTAGCCCATGAAAGCTTAAGCCCAGATATATTTTTTAGTCTCTAAAGTGCCACAAGTACGCCTCATTTTTTTTTTTGCTGATAAGGAGAGTAGTCTCTTGTATAAATAGGACTTCTGTTTTGGGGGGTTTAATCATTTCATTTTTCAGGGTTTATTTTTTAGCAATTTTTGAGTTTTATGAAGATGTCCAAAAATTGGGGTTTTTTGGGGCTCTTTGTACATATGGTAATGAGTCATGCATATTATTACTTATTTCAGTATCATATACTGTAATGAGTAATCTCTTTGAGATGTTCCTTAGTGAACTTTAGTATAGTGCTTTAGTGCATACCAGCAGGGCCTATGTAGACCAATTAATATGCAACACATTAGTGCACGTTAGAAATCTCACCTCCATAGTGCACCATTTCCAGAGTTTATTGGATAAACACCAATTTCTTTTTTAATTGGGAGGGTTTTGTGGGGCAAACCTAAAGCCAGAAGCCTTATGTATAAGCCTAAGGTGAAAATTCTTCTCTTGTCTTTTAGATTGTCTGAAGGTTTTTCAGATTAATAGTTTCATTCACAGATTTATCCAGAGAATCACCTAAGAATATTGCACCAGCAGAGAGCCCAGAAGTGGTGAGATATGGTATATCTAGTACAGAAATTGAAGAGAAGACACATGGCAGCAGATGCAAGAAGAGTGGTCACTGGAATCAGTTGTTGCATGAAATATAAACAGAGCACAACTCTTTAAAGCAATTTAAACATTTTTGTTGTTGTTGTTCTTTAGAGATTTGTTTGCACCAGCAGGATATTCTGGCGGTTTACCATACAACAAAGTAGTTTGGAAAGAGGAAGTGGAAGCCTCTCTCAAAGTGAGTTGTGAGTTTTCTGTTTTGTCATCCACTCTATTCTTTGGAGTCAAATTCCTGTTGTGGGATACATTTTCTTTGCAAGTTTCAAGATAAACATTCATTGTAGGGACATAAACTATAAACAACAAGTGTAGTAAATGTACATGTCATGACCATTTATTTTTTTCTCCTCAGGATGCAACCATTCAGACTTTAACATTTAAGTGATCCAGACTGCATGCATCTGATGAAATGAGCTGTAGCTCACGAAAGCTTATGCTCAAATAAATCTGTTAGTCTCTAAGGTGCCACAAGTACTCCTCTTCTTTTTGCGGACACAGACTAACACGGCTGCTACTCTGAAACCAGACAGGATACAGATTCCCTTTTTTGCTTCTTTATTTTGAAGGTTTCCTGTCTGCATAAGACTTAGAGACTGAAATATCCAATGAATGAGCAAACCTTCTGGAGGGAGTTTGAAGTTCTCTTCTTGAAGGAGGCATCTGTTAAATTATAAGGAAGAGAACAGGAATACTTGTGGCACCTTAGAGACTAACAAATTTATTAGAGCGTAAGCTTTCATGGGCTACAGCCCACTTCATCGGATGCATAGAATGGAACATATAGTTTACCAGCCCTCAAAAGAACAGTAATTTTGAGATGATTATGTAAAGTTGTCTGGTATTTCTCTGATGAAGGTGAAGTAAAATAATTCAGAAGGATTCTAGATAGATGCAGAGATACCAGACAGTGAGAAGGTGCAGAAAACCTGCAATTAGCCATGTATAATAAAGACAGTTTTATTTCAGGACAGTGGCTGTGAAACATAGCTCTCTCCCCCATACATGGTTTTGCATTCTGTAGTCTGGTCACAGCCTTACTGTTTGAAGGAGGAAGTTTGGACCTATGGCTCATTGGGCTAAGGTCAGAAGCCACTTGGCAGCTTCTGGTTAGAGCTCAAATCGTCAGTGACCAACAAGGAGTTTTGCAAGTAACAGCAGTTTTCATACATAGACAGGTATTGTAGCTTTAGAACACATTTTACCTTTAGAAGTGTATTTATGTTTAGCTGCTTCATTTGGTCAGGGAAGGCACTGCACATTGCTGCATTTGGAACACCCAAAATATGAGGCAAACCCACTGGTTTTGAAATATGAGGCAAACCCACAGATAAGCCCGTGAAAGAAGTAGCACCTTTGCTGTTGGATTTCTCCCATTGATGAAGGATAAGCTCCAGAACAATTCTCTATGGTAAAAAGTGACAAGAGGTTGGGTTGGGGTTTTTTTGGTTGTTGTTTCTGTGAACTGTAGATCACTGAAGACACGAAACAGGCCTGCTAATTAAGGTGCTTGTTGTTTCCGTTTGAGGGATTATGAACAGATCACTTAGGAAATCAAAAAGAAATACATAGAGAAAAAATACAGAAAAGGTTTTGCAAAGAAGAGCCCACTAACCTGAAAACATGGAAGATAAACATTGTTTTAAAAAAAGGCCTTCAATGAACAGGCTAGCTCAGGGGTTCTCAACCTTCTTTTTGAGGCCTCCCAACATGTCATAAAAACTCCATGGCCCACCTGTGCCTCAACAACTTTTTCTGCATATAAAAGCCAGGGCTGGGGTCATGGGGCAGCAAGCAGGAAAATTGCCTGGGGCCCCATGCCCAGGGGGCCCTGTGAAACTAAGCTGCTCAAGCTTCAGCTTCAGCCTTGGGTGGCAAGGCTTAGGGACCCAGGCTTCAGACCTGGATGGTGGTGCTTCATCTTTCTGCCCTGGGCCCCCATGAGTCTAATGCCGGCCCTGCTCGGTGGACCCTCTGAAACCTGCTCATGTCCCCCCAGGGTCAGGGAGCTCCAGACTCCTAGTTGAGAACTGCTGGGCTAGCTGATAGAGACATTTAAATTGAGCAACACATGCCTGTAAAATGCTGATTATGACCACTGTGGTGCTAAAATTCAGCTGAGCTGTCTACCTACATAGTGGTAGAAACTGTGAGTCAGAGTTGGTCATTTTCCAGTTTAGAAATACCAGGTCATTTTCAGGGACAGGAGGGATTGTGTCCGTTGGAGTTTTGTCTTAAATGCTGTTTTGTTTATTTGCACTGTTTCTTTAAAGAAGTTTGCCTGAAATGGATACCAGACTGGTATAAAAAGCTCTTCTATCAGACTAGCACACCTGGAGGCAGTCTGGTTGCAAATCTGGCTTTGAAATGTTGAAGCCAGGTTATTGTGTCTTATTTATATTCACAGTCAAGCGTTAAACGAAACTTACATGATACATGAGTCACAGTTTTGTTTTAAGAAGCCACCACACCCATTTGTAAGATGAATAAGGAGGATTATCCTTGATAAGGAATCCTTTTCAGCAAAGACTTGAAAATGGGAACTTCTGAATGCAAAGGCAATAGTTTTAAAAGAGAAGCTGTGAACATTCTCGCTTGAAGCCTGTAAATAACCCATTGTACAAAATATATATTGGTATGACAGATGTTTTCCCTTTGAGGGATCTTATGCAGGTAGAGTGGGCACAATCTTGCTTTTGAAACTAGATGAGAATAAAATTGGGCACATTCAGACCAGAACAGACTGCTTCTTAAGCAGCTACCTATTTCCTCTTCAATGTCATCTTTAACTGTTACCAGTACTTCATTAATTTCCCAAAGCAATTCAACACATTTACAAACTATTGAACAGGTAACAAGATTAGGAGGGCTATTAGGGCAGGAACAAACACTGAGTAGTGTTCTCCCCAAGAGAAAGGACAAGCTCAGATGAATATTTGTAAACTGTTTCCATGAGAACCAGAAAGATTAGTGGATCCAATTGGGAGCAAATGGAGCAGGGAATTGGGACTCAACTGCTGAGTTGTTTCCCCAGCTCTACCGCTGACTTGCTGTGGGATTTTAGGAAAATCACTCAACTGCTTTTTGCCTCCGTTTACCAATTTCTTAAACAGTTCTTTCATGCCTTTCTCATAGTGATTTGCAAAATGCTTTGAGTTACTTAAATGATGGACATTTTATAATGGCCAGATCCACAAAGATACTTGGATGCCTAAATCCCTGTTTAGGCTCCACTGCGATCCACATAACTGCCACTTGGTTGCCACCTAACCTTGCAAGCACTTAGCTGACTCATCACCTAATTTTTGCAGTAAAAGTTCCATAGGCACAGCCTCAGCAGAGCCTTCCCAAAAATGGGGGGGTGGGGGGAGGGGGAAGCAGGGCCCCTGGCCAAGCCGGAAGCCAGAGTGGGCCAGGAGCCGCAGACCCTCCACCTGCCCGGGATGGGGGTGCCAGGAGTAGCACCCTGCCCAGGGCATGTGGAGGGTTCCCAACTCCCCACGTGGCTCTTACCCCGACCCAACTCTGGCTGGGGCCTCGGAGCTGCAGCCCAGCCACGTGACCAGGCAGCTGTGAGGAGCCGCGGACCCTCCATCTGCTCTGGGATGGGGACGTGGGCCAGGGGCTGCTCTCGCCCCCGGCCCCCCCATCCCAGGCAGGTGGAGGTTCCGCACAGCTTAAACAACTGCTCTGGACTTCCCGGCCAGGCTCCAGCTGCCAGCCTGGCTGGGGGGCAGGGCCTTGGGGGGGATGAGGCGGGGTGGGGGTGGGAGGGCCATGGCCTCCTGGCCCCCCCATTCCAGCGCCGATGCCTAGAGGCACCTAAATTTCTGCCAGTGAGCAGGTACACTGCTGCCCAACTCTAGCTGACCAGGTGCCTATCTCACGCCTAAGCTCCAGCACAATCCATGAACCAAGGGAAAATAAGTGTTTGTCTGCTTAACTTTCATGTGGGACCCAACCTGGTAAGTGTGCTCAGAGGCTGCCCACTGAATTATGGCCCATTCAAAATCTGGGCACTGGACAAGATGGCGATGTCCACCTCAACAACTTTAGCCCCATGTTCAGAATAGTAACCTGGGATGTGGGAGCCTTAGGTTCAATTTCCCCCTTAGGCAATGAGGGAGAAATTATTTGATTTGGGGTCTCTCACTTCTCAGGACAATGCTCTAACTACTGATCTATGGCAGTGATTCTCAGACTTGTTGTATTGGTGACCTCTTTCACAAAGCAAGCCTCTGAGTGCGACAACCCCCCCTTATAAATTAAAAACATATTTTTATATTTATCATTATTTTAAATGCTAAATTTATAACCCTGTTATTTAAAATGAATGTACCTTTTCTCACCACTTTTAAATTAAGACTAAAACACATTTTATTGAATTGTTATAAGCAGAAAAGGTTTTTTTTAAATAGTTACCGTTCAATACTGGCTGTGCAAAGAAACTTGAAAATATCACTTTTCACAGCAGCACTGCCTTCAGAGCTGGGTGGCTCATGACCCCCACATAATAACCTCATGACCCCCAATGGGTCATGACCTCCATTTTGAGACCCCCTGATCTATGGTGAGCAGTTACACAAATACTCAGATTTATGTCAATGGGACTACTCACATAACTGCTCACCATTTTAAGTAAGAGGTTCACTGTCTAAAACCAAGGAATGAAAGGACTTATTTAATACATCACACTTAAATATAATCTTCCATGTGAGGATCTCAGTATACTCTACAAATAACAAATAAAGCCTCAACTGAATACCTCTGTGGGGTAGGGCAAGCTAAGCACAGTGGGTTTGCAGATTAAATTGAAAAAGAGAAAATTTAGGCTGACTAGCAGAAAACATTTTCTGATTATGAGATCTATTCAACTTTGAAATAGACCATAAAAAAAGTGTTGGAAGGCCCACCACTTCAGCAGGTAATTTATAAACAGATTAGACAAAGCTGTGGGTTGTATTATAGGAACAATCGCACACTGGTAGATAGAGGAGAAGGGAAATAGTTTAGCAGGAAAGTTAAGGTGCAGAAATCTCTTCAAGTGGCACTGTGGCTGAAACAGAAATGCAAAATGGACACATTGTATAGAACCTACCCTAGAATGACTGGGTACATTGAGTGGGAAAACTTGTATACCTTCTCACTGAGTTTATTCAGCATCTGACCTAATAGATCTTTATGATTGTAACAACCAGCCTTCTGTTCTTTCCCAGTTCACTGCATTTGTGACATCTTTGAATGAACAGAATAAGAGTAGGAGGTACATTACAAAGCAGAGCCATTTTACATATAAATTACTATGATAATCAGTATTGATGAGAAAGAAACACAAACTTCAGAATCATGTTTGACAGAGTTTTGTAACAAAATTTTTCTAAAGTTTGCTTGTGTGTGGCAGTAGATTAAGGACTAATTTTAAAGCCATTCACTTTGTGCTACTTGCATAAATTTGTTAATCCTGCAAGATGAGATATACCTTTAAGTTTTACATAACAAGTCAGGTTGCTTTTCCACACAGCAAGAAATCTCTCTACTGCAGTTACTTTGCACTATATGGTGCATGGTGTTCCACAGAATATTGGTCATTTGAGACTGATAGTGTATTAAAGGAACAGATGATAAAAGATGAGGCTCATTGTCCCTCCTGCAGCCCGTTTAAAATGTGGTTTGAAGATTCTGACTTTGTAATGTAATTCCTACATCCAGGGAAGCACAGCCCAGAGACTGCACTGGATCAGTTATCCCATTTTTCAGCTAGGTTTGATTGACACATGAAATGGTTATGTATTAACTACTTGCATACAGTATTTGACTATCTAATAGCTCAAGGCCTTTTATCTTTTTAAAATCCATGTAAAAAAGAAACAGTTTACAGAGATGTCAAGGTATTTATACAGCACTGTGTATCCTACAGGATTATAAATATGTTATAGACCCCTTGGACACAACACTATATGTAGGGTTGAGTTGATTTTTTTTCCACTTAAAACGGTGATTCAGCCTCCTTATGTACGTGTCTTTCCTAAATTTACAACACTTACTAATACAGAATGAATTTTCTGAAAATGTATAAGTAAATATTAATATAGCTTTTGAATTAAAATTAAAAATAAGCCCTCTAAGAATGTCAGTAATTGCCTCACTGGTCAGAGATGTCAGACTCCTGGCCTACTTGATGTGCTTACATGGTATGTTCAAATTGAAAATGAAAGCTTAGATTTTGCACAAACAAAAAGTTAGTTTCTAGCCCTTTTGGTTATAAAGGGAACTTTCCAAATGTGATCTGAATGCAAACCAATACACTGTCTTCCTGAGTCTGCAAACAATCTGAAACAATGACTAAGAGGTACAAACTCCTCCATCTCTACTAATCTTACTGAATCCTGTATCATCCCAATCAAGAAAAGAATTAAAGGATAGCAATAAAATTAAAGCCAGTCAGCATGGTTTTATGGAAAACAAGTCTTGCCAAGCAAATCTAATTTTATTCTTTGAAGAGATAAACAAGCTTGGTTGATCAAGGTAATTGCATAGAGGTAATACAGACTTTTGTAAGGTGTTGACTTCGTACCACATGGCATTGTGATACAAAATTACCGTACACAATATCAGCAAAAGCACACATTAAGTAGATTAAGAACTGGCTAACTGACAGATCTCAAAAAGTAGTTGTTAATTGGGATCACTGACTGGAGGGGTTTATAAAGGGGTTCCACAGGAACTGATAATAGGACAGACGCTATTTAACATTTTTATCAATGATTTGGAGTAAATATAAAATTACTGCTGATAAAATTTGCAGATGATACAGAGTTTGGCAGATTGGTAAATAACGATGAGAACAGGACAGTCATACAGAGTAATCCGAATCACATGATAAACCAGACCCATTCAAACAAAATGTATTTTAATACAGTCAAATGCAAGGTCATTCATCTAGGAACAAGGAATGCAAGCCATACCTACAGAGTAGGGGACCGTATTCTGGAAAGGATTTAGGGATCAAAGTGGAGCAACTATGAGCTTCCAGTGCTAGGCTGTGGAAAAAAGACTAATGCAATCCTTAGATGTATAAATGAGACTAGTGAGTAGGAGTAGGGAGGTAGTTTTACCTCTGTACACAGCATTGGTGAGACCAATACTGCATAAAACTGGTGTCCACATTTTTAAAAGGATGGGGAGAAGTTGGAGAGGGTGCAGAAAAGAGTCACAAAATTGATTCAGGGGCTGGAGAAAATACCTGACAGTGACAGGCTTAAGGAGCTTGATCTATTTCTGTTATCAAAAATAAAATTGAGAGGTGACTTAATTATTGTGTGTAAGTACCTTTACAGGGAGAAAATACTGGGTATTAAAGGGCTCTTCATCAGAAAAAAGCATAACAAAAAACAATGTCTGGAAGCTGAAGCCAGACAAATGCAAATTAGAAAATAGGCTTAAATTTTTAACAGTGAGGGATATTAACAGTGGAACAAAGCACCAAGAGAAATGGTGGTTTCTCCATCTATTGCTGTCTTCACATCAAGACTGGATGCCTTTCTATGCTCTAGCTAAACAAGTTTTGCTTTAACAAGTTATTGAGCTCAGTAGAAGGGTAACTGGGTGAAATTTAATGGTGTGTAACATATAAGAGGTCATACTAGATTATCTAATGGTTCCTTCTGGCCTTAAACTCTATAAATGTTAATTCTAAAGCCTCTTGATGATACTTTAATGCCAATATTAGCTACATAACAGCTGATAATTTTAATGGATGAAATGGGAAAGGGGCTTGAAGTGAAGCCTAGGAGGGTGGAACTTGGAGTTGATGCAAGGAAGGAAGCGCAGAGACAAGAAAAAAAATATGAGGTAGAGAAAGAGAATCAGAAGAGAACAGAGAGGGAAGAGAAAGAAAGAGTAAAAAGTGGAGATTACTTACCTGTAAATAGAGGTTCTTTGAGATGTGTGGTCTCTATCTGTATTCCACATATAGGATACGCATGTGCACCATGTGCCTTAATCTGGAATTTTTAGTAGGCAGAGTTCATTGGTCCACACATGCACCGTAGCTCTCCTTATGCTCCAGATCAAGGGTATAAGGGACAGTGTAGGCTGACACCTCTCCAGTTCCTTCTTTTACCACAAATTCAGATAATCCTCAGCAGAAGGGACGAAAGGCTGGTAGTGAAATACAGATAGGGACCACACATAGAATCATAGAATATCAGGGTTGGAAGGGACCTCAGGAGGTCATCTAGTCCAACCCCCTGCTCAAAAGCAGGACCAATCCCCAATTAAATCATCCCAGCCAGGGCTTTGTCAAGCCTGACCTTAAAAACTTCTAAGGAAGGAGATTCCACCACCTCCCTAGGCAACGCATTCCAGTGTTGCACCACCCTCCTAGTGAAAACGTTTTTCCTAATATCCAACCTAAACCTCCCCCACTGAAACTTGAGACCATTACTCCTTGTCCTGTCCTCTTCTACCACTGAGAAAAGTCTAGAACCATCCTCTCTGGAACCACCTCTCAGGTAGTTGAAAGCAGCTATCAAATCCCCCCTCATTCTTCTCTTCTGCAGACTAAACAATCCCAGTTCCCTCAGCCTCTCCTCATAAGTCATGTGTTCCAGACCCCTAATCATTTTTGTTGCCCTTCGCTGGACTCTTTCCAATTTATCCACATCCTTCTTGTAGTGTGGGGCCCAAAACTGGACACAGTACTCCAGATGAGGCCTCACCAATGTCGAATAGAGGGGGACGATCACGTCCCTCGATCTGCTCGCTATGCCCCTACTTATACATCCCAAAATGCCATTGGCCTTCTTGGCAACAAGGGCACACTGCTGACTCATATCCAGCTTCTCGTCCACTGTCACCCCTAGGTCCTTTTCCGCAGAGCTGCTGCCTAGCCATTCGGTCCCTAGTCTGTAGCTGTGCATTGGGTTTTTCCGTCCTAAGTGCAGGACCCTGCACTTATCCTTATTGAACCTCATCAGATTTCTTTTGGCCCAATCCTCCAATTTGTCTAGGTCCCTCTGTATCCTATCCCTGCCCTCCAGCGTATCTACCACTCCTCCCAGTTTAGTATCATCCGCAAATTTGCTGAGAGTGCAATCCACACCATCCTCCAGATCATTTATGAAGATATTGAACAAAACCGGCCCCAGGACCGACCCCTGGGGCACTCCACTTGACACTGGCTGCCAACTAGACATGGAGCCATTGATCGCTACCCGTTGAGCCCGACAATCTAGCCAACTTTCTACCCACCTTATAGTGCATTCATCCAGCCCATACTTCTTTAACTTGCTGACAAGAATATTGTGGGAGACCGTGTCAAAAGCTTTGCTAAAGTCAAGAAACAATACATCTACTGCTTTCCCTTCATCCACAGAACCAGTAATCTCATCATAAAAGGCGATTAGATTAGTCAGGCATGACCTTCCCTTGGTGAATCCATGCTGACTGTTCCTGATCACTTTCCTCTCATGTAAGTGCTTCAGGATTGATTTTTTGAGGACCTGCTCCATGATTTTTCCAGGGACTGAGGTGAGGCTGACTGGCCTGTAGTTCCCAGGATCCTCCTTCTTCCCTTTTTTAAAGATTGGCACTACATTAGCCTTTTTCCAGTCATCCGGGACTTCCCCCATTCGCCACGAGTTTTCAAAGATAATGGCCAATGGCTCTGCAATCACAGCCGCCAATTCCTTCAGCACTCTCGGATGCAACTCGTCCGGCCCCATGGACTTGTGCACGTCCAGCTTTTCTAAATAGTCCTTAACCACCTCTTTCTCCACAGAGGGCTGGCCATCTATTCCCCATGTTGTGATGCCCAGCGCAGCAGTCTGGGAGCTGACCTTGTTAGTGAAGACAGGCAAAAAAAGCATTGAGTACATTAGCTTTTTCCACATCCTCTGTCACTAGGTTGCCTCCCTCATTCAGTAAGGGGCCCACACTTTCCTTGGCTTTCTTCTTGTTGCCAACATACCTGAAGAAACCCTTCTTGTTACTCTTAACATCTCTCGCTAGCTGCAGCTCCAGGTGCGATTTGGCCCTCCTGATTTCATTCCTACATGCCCAAGCAATATTTATATACTCTTCCCTGGTCATATGTCCAACCTTCCACTTCTTGTAAGCTTCTTTTTTATGTTTAAGATCCGCTAGGATTTCACCGTTAAGCCAATCTGGTCGCCTGCCATATTTACTATTCTTTCGACACATCGGGATGGATTGTCCCTGTAACCTCAACAGGGATTCCTTGAAATACAGCCAGCTCTCCTGGACTCCTTTCCCCTTCACATCTCCAAGAACTTCAAGTTACAGGTAAGTAACCTCCCTTTATTCTTCCTGTGATGGTCCTTATGTGTGTTCCACACGTGGGAGATTAACAAACAGTGGTCAAACGAGGTGGCTGCGAGGACACAGAGGTGATAGCTGATGTTAATACTGCTGTCCCCACAGCTGTATCTGTAGTTGAAGATTAGACCAAAGCATAATATCTTGTGAAGGTGTGCACAGAGCTCCAGGTAGCTGTCCTACATATCTCTAGTAGATGTACGTCTCTCAGAGATGCAACAGAGGTTCCTTGTGCTCTGGAGGAATGATCCCACACTCCTTTGGGGGAGGGATGTGAGCTAGTTGGTAGCACAGGATAATACAACCTGAGATCCATTTTGAAAGTCTCTGCACAGAGGCAGCAGAGAGATCAAGGGATCTAGCTATGGTAACAAATAATTTAGGTGTCTTTCTAATAACTTGTATTCTTTGTAGCTAAAAGGCCAGTGCCCTTCAGACATCCAGAGAATCTCTTCATCCAAGGCACGTGGTTTTGGAAAAAATACTAGTAAGCTGATGGTTTGACTCATATGAAACTTGGAAACTACTTCAGGGATGAATTTTGGGTAGGGACACAGTGAGACTTTTCATTATGGAAGGTAGTATATTGTGGGCCCACCATGAGTGCTCTCAGCTTGCTGGCTCTTCTGGCTAATGCTATGGTGATCAGAAAGGCCATTTTCATAGACAGATGGGCCATATAGTTTGTGGCTAGAGGATCGAAGGAAGGTCTGGTGAGAGATGAAAGAACAAAATTGAGGTCCCATTGGGACGCAAACTCCACCCATGGTTGAAAGGATCTAAGGACCCCCTTTAAAAATGTAGTTGTGACAGGATGAGAGAAGATTGTGCGATTATCAACAGGAGGATGAAAAGCATTGATTTCTGCTAAATGAACCCAAAGAGAACTAAAAGAGAGACTTGAAGGCTTAAGGGTAAATAGGTATTCCAGGACAGCAGGGATCCCAGCACGTTCTGGAGATAGCTGGCCTTGCTGAGCCCAAGAGGAGAAATTCCTCCATTTAGTTGAATAACATCTTCTAGTAGAGTCTTTCCTGCTTTGGTTAAGGATGGATTGCACCACTCTGGAACATAAGTGCTCTACATCTGAGGCCCATCCAAATACGGGGCTCTGAGCTGCAGTAGTTCCAGATTAGGGTGTCTGAAAGTGTCCTTGTGGTGTGTTAGAAGGTCCAGAAATGGGCAGGTATTAATGGGCGGTTGAGATGAAAGCTTCATTAGGTCTGTAAACCAGAACTGTCTCAGCCAGCTGGGTGCAATAAGGATGATTTAAGCTCTGTCTTGATGGATTTCCCAAAGATATTAATGGAATGGGAGGGAAGCCATACCTCAGGTGATTTATCGTTTTCTCCAGTTTTGCCTCATCACTGTTTGATGAAGTCATTTATGACTCCTGATAATCTGAAAGATCTTTTTTGAACTTTCTTGTATTTTGGATATTGAAGAAGAAAGTGTTTCTGCTTCAGTCTCTCCTCTTTTACATTAGCTGTACAATAACTCCTCTCAGTGTTTAGGCTGTGTTTTGTAGCTATCAGTTTCCATTTTGTGTTTGACTTATCCCCTTTTCCCTCCTACATCCCATTCTTTGTTCCTCCATTCCTCATATCCCTGCTCTTTCCCTCTCTACATCCCTCCACTTCCTTTGGGTTTTTTTTAATCTTAGAAATATTAAACACCAAACAGCAGCAAAGAAATGTTTACTCACCCTGTAGAGCAACTGTGGTTCTTCAAGATGTGTATCCCTATGGATGTTCCACTCTAGGTGCACTTATGCCCTCTGCACCTTTGATTGGAGATTTCTCATAGCAGTGTCTATTCGGCCTGTGCATATGTGTTACTCAGTCTTATGCTCCGTAATGCTGTTATATAGCATTGTGCGGGTGAACTTGCCCTCAGTTCCTTCTCTACAGTGAAGCTCCATCAGAGAACTCGGAAGCAGAGGGTAAGAAGGGTGGATAGTGGAGCACCCATAGGGACATACATCTGAAAGAACCACAGTTTCTGCACAGGGTGAGTAATCATTTCTTCTTCAAGTAGTGTCCCTATGGGTGCTCCACTCTAGGTGACTACTGAGCGGTTTCCTCTAAGGAGGAGTGGACTTCGGAGTTGAGTCCAGTATAAAAGAAAGTATAACCAAGCCAAATGCAGAATCAGAAGCAGAATTGTGAGTTACTGCATAATGCTCAGCAAACATATGTATAAAAGTACAAGTCACGGCTCTCCATATTTCAGTGATGGGAATATTTTTGAGAAAGGCTGCAGAGGTGAAAACAAACCTCAGAGTGAATTCATATGAACAAGGATGCTTGAATATTACAAGATTGGTAGCAAGAACAAATGCAGTCAGATATCTACTTGGAAAGTCTGTTTAGAGATTGCAGACCCACTTGATCTGTCTGCGATTGAGCCAAATAATTTGGGAGCCTTTCTGAAAGGCTTAGTCTTGTCAAGATAGAAGGCCAGGGCTCTCCTGACATCAAGTGTATATAACAGCACCTCTTCTTTACCTACACAAGGTTTAGGGTGGAAGATTGGAACATAAATTGGTTGGTTAATATGGAACTTGGAAAATATTTTTGGTAAAAACTTGGAATATAGTCATAATGTGACCTTGTCCTTCAAAAATATTGTGAAAGGGAGATATGCCATAAGGTTCCCTATTTCCCCAACTCATTGAGCCAATGTGATGACTACAAGAAATGCTATTTTCATCATTTCATACATGGAGTGTGTGAGCAGGAAGCCTTCTGGTCAAATGGTGATCTTGTAGTGAATTTAAGAACCAGACTGAGGTCCCAAACTGGAGTAGGATGCTTGACTGGTGGAAAGAGATTTCCAAAGCCCCTAAGAAACCTCATTGTCATTAGATGGGCAAATACAGAATAATCTTTCTTTGGAGAATGGAAAGCCGTGATGGCTATTAGGTAGACTCTAACAGATCTCCACAAGAGCCCTGAGTTCTAGGGTGTAATCCAGTATATCTGGCAGCGATGAGGTTGTTAGTAGAATGTGTTTGAAGTCACACCAGCAGACATATTTTGTCCATTTCTGGAAGTAAGTGTAGCATGTAGACTGTTTTCTGCTGTGTAATAGCATTCTTTTTACTTCCTCTGAGCAGTTTATTTTTAATCCCGTGAACCATCGAGCAGCAATGCTTTGAGAGGAAGAAGTCTGAGATTAGGGTGAAGGATCTTCCCGCCTTTCTGGGAGAGGAGATGAAGAATGGCTTGGAAAGTGATTGGTGAGTAAACAGCCAGCTGTATCACGTAAGGAAACTACGCCTGTCTGGGCCAGATCAGAACTATTAGAATAACTCGGCCTTGTCTTTTTTTATTTTGAGGAGAACTTTGGATATTAGAAAAGTTGGGGGAATGCGTATAATAGACCCGACAGCCACTAAAGGTGAAAGGCATCCCCCAAGGATCGATGACCCAGGCCACCTCTGGAGCAGAACCAGATGCATTTCTTGTTTATCACCATGGCGTACAGCTCTATTTGAGGGATGCCCCATTGCTGGAATATGTGGTGCAGTATGATGGAATCTATTTCCAACTCGTGGTCTTGAAAAAAGTGCCTATTGACTGTAACTGCAATCACATTCTGAACTCCTGGAAGATAAGATGTTGTGATGACAATCTGATTGCGTATGCACCAATCCAAGCTTGATAGCCTCAGCGCAGAGAGAGGGGGATTTTGCCCCTCTTTGTTGTTTGATGTAGAACATGAATGACATGTTGTCCATCATGACCTTTATGTGTTTGCCCCTGATTAATCGTAGAAACTGGAAACAGGCATATCTGACAGCCCTGAGTTCCAGGAGGTTGATGTGCAGAGTGGTCTCTTGAGGCATCCACCTGCCCTGGGCCGTGTGAGTGTCCAGAGGTATTCCCCGCCCCAGCACAGGTGCATCCATTGTTACAATAACCATTGGTGAAGGGTAGGCGAAAGGTACTCCTGCATGAACATTGTGAGGATCTTTCCACCAACCGAGAGATTCCTTTATGAAGATGGGTATGGAAAGTAGTGTACTTAGACTGCGTCTGTTTGGTAAACAGTCCTGAGCCACCCCGAAGGCAACACATTTAGAATTTTGCATGATCTACAATGAAAATACCAGCTGCCATGTACCCCTATGGCTGAAGACAGTTCTTGGCTAGAGATTGAGGGCTGATTTGGCTATGTTGGATATACCCACAAATCTGTGCATTGGGAGGTACTGAACTGAGATGAGCTCTTGTGAATTCTAACTTTTGAACCGGGAGGGAGTGAAGGGTCAACATGGATTTTTGAATGTTTAATTGTAGGCCCAATTTGAAAGAGAGGTCTGTGGCGTCTGAAGTTGCCCGGACGTTATGTCCAGGAAGCAACCTTTCAGAAGCCAATCATCTAGATAACGGAACACCAGAATTCCTTTTCTGAGGGGATGTGCCACTGTCACTCACATAACCTTCCAAAAGATCCTTGGAGCAGGTGATAGGCCAAAAGGGAGCACCCTGTACTGAAAATGATCCTGACAGACAGTAAAATGTAGGAATTGTTTATGTGAGATGGGTGGATCACTATATGGAAATATATATCTCCTTGGTCTAGTGACAGAATTATTGCTGCAAGTGTCACCATTTTGAATTTTTGTGCCTTCACAAAGGTGTTGAGTATACTTAAATCTAGGATAGGTCTCCAACTGCCATTCTTATTTTGGAATAAAATCCCTTTCTTCTGTGCTGCATGGGACTGATTCTACAGTTCCAAGAGTAGGAGAGAATATATTTCTTGTTGTAGCAGGTTCTCATGAGAGGGGTCCCTGAAAAGGGATTGGGTAGGGAGGCTCACAGGCAGAAGAGAAGTTGAATGGATGGAGTACCCTGTGGAGATTATCTCCAAAACCCACTTGCCAATAGTTATGGACTCAAAAGCCCGCCAGAAGTGGTAAAGGCAGTTGCCAAAGGGAGGAAGGCGGGTGAATCGATGCAGCTAGTAAGAATGGGGATGGTAACTCAAGACCTCAACCAACCCATCAAAATTGGTGCTTGGAGATGGAAGGCTGCGAGGTTGAAGGTTGAGAAGTGGGTGGTTTTCTTCTCTGAAACCTCTGTCTCTTATGTTGAGGATCATATGATCTCTGGGAGCTCGACAATTGGGCAGGACAGGATCTCTGCTCTGTCTGGGACTTACTGAACTTTCCCTTATGGGCAGGTGTATAGACCCCGAGAGAACACAAAGTGGCCCTAGGGTCCTTTAACACGCACAGAGATTTGTCTGTGCTGTCTATGAACAGTTTAGTACTATCAAAAGGTAGATTTTTAACCATATTTTGGACCTCCTTTGTAAATCCTGAGAGCTGGAGCCAGGAGTCCCTCCTCATAACTACTGCTGTAGAGACTGAATGGGCAGCAACATCAGCAGTGTCTAGAGAAGCCTGCAAGGATGTTCCAGTGAGAAGATGTCCTTCTGCAATAATTGCCTGAAATTGCGCTCTATGTTCAGCTGGTAGGTACTCAATAAAAGAGTTCAGCTAGGTATAACTTGTATGATTGTATTGTCACCATTAATGCCTGTTTCTGAATTGTAAAGTAGCTGATAAATACAAATGTCTACCAAAGAGGTCAAGGCACTTATGGTCCTTGTGAGAGGGTGTAGAATTAGCATGAGTGTCCAAGATGTGCCTTCCATGTTTGTTAACTACATCAACCACCAAAGAGTTAGGAGAGGGATGAGAAAATACAAATTCTGAGTCCTTAGATGGAACATAGTATTTCTTATCCACTCTCTTCTATATGGGCAGAATTGTGGCTAGGGTGTGCCAGATAACAAGGCCCTGCTGGACCTTGCAAAGGTTAACAGGTCGGCTAATGCGGGTAGATTAAGCTGTATGGAAGACGTCAAGCTGCTTATGATGTGGTTCTTTAACCTCCTCAAGAAGGATCTGCAAAGAGTCCACAATTCTCTTGACTAGTTCCTGAAACTGTTTAAAATGATCTACCAAGGATGGAGGAGTTGGCATAACTGCTTCATCCAGGGATGAAAAAGAGATGTTGGCTAGTGGAGAGACATCTTCATCAGCTCTAGCTTTCTGTTTCACAAAGGTTTCTTCCTGAGGTTCCAGTCTCCTAGAGAGGGAAGGTGATGAAGGCTGTCTATCACTGTGACAGGTGGTGCTAGAGGGCTAGAAAACTGCTGATGATAGGATACACAAGGGTCAGTATGACCAAGGAGGCCAAGGAGACGGTGCATATGACATGGGTGGAAATAGCCATGGGTGTTCATACCAGCAAGATGGTGGTTGTGGCAATCTCTCACGAGTGGCACCAGTCTCTTCAGAGACCTCAGGAAAGGGGTCTCTATAAGAATGGAGAGGAGAGCCCTGCACAGATATTTGGAAGACTGAGGCAAGATCTTCAGAATTCACCTCTTCCAAATCACTCTGTACCAGTGGAGCACTGGAAGAAGCATGAGATGAAACCATCAGTACCAAGCAAATGTCCAGAGATCTGGAAGTCTGTGGTACCGAGAATATGTCAGAGCAGAGCAGTGGTGAGTCAGGCATCTTGAATACAGCAAGTGAATGCAGCACTCTTGGGGAAAGTGAAGCTTCTGCGTACCAAGAATGTTGTCAGTACTGCATCCATGGCCTGCGCTGAAGCGATAGTGGCTGAGGAAGTTGACAGTACCATGAATCTCAACTGCTCCGAGAGGAGTCCAGACAGATCTCAAGTGGATCAGATCTCAAGTGGACAGATCTCAAGATCTTTTTGATACCGAGAAGAAGTAGAGCTCTTCTTGCTACCTCGGCTCCACTGACAGTACCAGTGACCTCTTGGAGCCTGACTTTAGGTCTGACAGCACTTGGTACTTGAGGAACAAGCAGTCTCGTAGGAACCAGGTTGGAGAGCAATGAGTGCTAAAATGGATGAGTCATTGGAGACCATGACTTCTTCAAGGTAGAATTCCTACCCGGAGAACTCAAAGGATGGTCTTTGGGAGTCATACAAGAGGAATCTTGGACCTTCCTCTTAAATACCCTTGAGGAATGAGGCTTGGATTCAGTGGACTTACTCAGAAACTGGCATACAGGGAGTGGGGGGTGGTCTCCTGGCCTGGGTCAAACGCTGGATGCAGTGAGGTCTCCATCATAAGGGGTCAAAGTTTGATCTCCTTGTTTTTTCTGTCTCTAGATTTTAATGACAGAAGTTGCACTTTTAGGAAATATGATATTCCCCAAGGCACTCACCTGTATTGCCTCCCGGCATGACAGGCAATGTTTGAAACCTGGAGAACTGGGCAGATCCTTCCAGTAAAGTAAAACTCCGGGATAGAAGAAACTATCTATAAAAATGTTTTTGTAAAGGTTTTTTTAAAACTACTATGGCTGTGATGCACTGTACCTCAAAGCAGCACCCAGTAACTTCGGTATTCATCATCTGTATATGGTTGTGATATTGCATTCAAAGCATGCCTTGTAAGACATCATATGAAAGGTCATGATCTGCTAAAACTCATTGTTCTCTGTGTGTGTATATATATATATAAAATTGTGTATGAAGTTATGAGATTTTGCTATATAGTTGTTACTGAAATATGTTGTGAGTCTGGGACATGACCACAGCTGGCTCTCCAGTGGCAACAAGGGGGTGACCCACCCCCAAATGGGAGTTAAGCGACCACCACGAGCCATTGAACAGCAGGAGAATTGTAAACAAGAGAATTACAGTTCTGTAAGAGACAGTTGCGTAAGCACCACACAATGAAGGTTGCTCAACTCTGTGACTCAGCAAGACACACCAGGACATGTTTGGGCCAGTGTCTTTCCTGGGACATGAATCGAGAGTATAAATTAAGGGCCAGTGGCATCATGAGACCATCTCTTTCCTCCCCCACCTACTCTGAAGGCAAGAAGAATGCTGGGAACACAAAGACTTTGAACAGGGGAGATTGGTCCAAGACTGAGAAGAAAATTCAGCCTGTGTATTAGGAACTGTAACCTGCCTGTGACATCCAGTGGGGTGAGAAAAACTATTTGATTCAAATTTTGCTTAGTCTGAAAGGTTAGGATTTAGAATGAGTCTTTAAGGTAAAAAGAACAGGAGTACTTGTGGCACCTTAGAGTAACAAATTTATTTGAGCATAAGCTTTCGTGGGCTACAGCCCACTTCATCGGATGCATGCAGTGGAAAATACAGTAGGACGATTTTATATACACAGAGAAAATGAAACAATGGGTGTTACCATGCACACTATAACAAGAGTGATCAGTTAAGGTGAGCTATTACCAGCAGGAGAGAAAAAAAACCTTTTGTAGTAATAATCAAGATGGGCCATTTCCAGCAGTTGACAAGAACGTGTGAGGAACAGTAGGGGGGAAAAATAAACATGAGGAAATAGTTTTACTTTGTGTACTGACACATCCATTCCCAGTCTTTATTCAAGCCTAATTTAATGGTGTCCAGTTTGCAAATTAATTCCAATTCAGCAGTCTCTCGTTGGAGTCTGTTTTTGAAGTTTTTTTGTTGTAATATTGCGACTTTTAGGTGTGTAATCAAGTGACCAGAGAGATTGAAGTGTTCTCCGACTGGTTTTTGAATGTTATAATTCTTGACGTCTGATTTGTGTCCATTTATTCTTTTACATAGAGACTGGCCAATGTACATGGCAGAGGGGCATTGCTGGCACATGATGGCATATGTCACATTGGTAGACGTGCAGGTGAACAAGCCTCTGATATTGTGGCTGAGGTGATTAGGCCCGATGATGGTGTCCCCTGAATAGGTATGTGGACGCAGTTGGTAATTGGCTTTGTTGCAAGGATAGGTTCCTGGGTTAGTGTTTTTGTTGTGTGGAAATATTGGACGCCCCATCAACTCAGGCATTGGCACCCTGACAGCAGGATTGTCTGGCTATGTAGATTCCCTCCTCAGGCCCTATGCTACCAGCACTCCTAGCTATCTTTGAGACACCACTGACTTCCTGAGGAAACTACAATCCAGCAGTGATCTTCCTGAAAACACCATCCTAGCCACTATGGATGTAGAAGCCCTCTACACCAACATTCCACACAAAGATGGACTACAAACCATCAGGAACAGTAGCCCCGATAATGTCACGGCAAACCTGGTGGCTGAACTTTGTGACTTTGTCCTCACCCATAACTGTTTCACATTTGGGGACAATGTATACCTTGAAGTCAACGGCACTGCTATGGGTACCCGCATGGCCCCACAGTATGCCAACATTTTTATGGCTGACTTAGAACAACGCTTCCTCAGCTCTCGTCCCCTAATGCGCCTACTCTGCTTGTGCTACATTGATGACATCTTCATCATCTGGACCCATGGAAAAGAAGCCCTTGTGGAATTCCACCATGATTTCAACAATTTCCATCCCACCATCAACCTCAGCCTGGACCAGTCCACACAAGAGATCCACTTCCTGGACACTACAGTGCTAATAAGCGATGGTCACATAAACACCACCCTATACTGGAAACCTGCTGACCGCTATACTGCTGAAATGAATCTGGGGGTCATAGTGGATCATAAGCTAAATATGAGTCAACAGTGTAACGCTGTTGCCAAAAAAGCAAACATCATTCAAGGATGTATTAGCAGGAGTGTTGTAAGCAAGACATGAGAAGTAATTCTTCCACTCTACTCCTCGCTCATAAGGCCTCAGCTGGAGTATTGCATCCAGTTCTAGGTGCTACATTGCAGGACAAATGTGGACAAACTGGAGAAAGTCCAGAGGAGAGCAACAAAAATGATTAAAGGGCTAGAAAACTTGATCTATGTGGAAAGATTGAAAAAATTGGGTTTGTTTAGTCTGGAGAAGAGAAGACTGAGGGGAGACATGATATAGTTTTCAAGTACATAAAAGGTTGTTACAAGGAAGAGGGAGAAAAATTGTTCTTGTTAACCTCTGAGGATAGGACAAGAAGCAATGGAGTTAAATTGCAGCACGGGAGGTTTAGGTTGGACGTTAGGAAAAACTTCCTGTCAGGATAGTTAAGCACTGGAATAAATTGCTGAGGAGGTTGTGGCATCTCCATCATTGAAGATTTAGACAAACACCTGTCAGGGATGGTCTAGATAATACTTAGTCCTGACTTGAATGTAGGGTGTAGACTAGAAGACCTCTCAAGGTCTCTTTCAGTCCTACGATTTTATGATTGTTGTCTACCAGCCTGCAGTGCCTTAAAATTTATTGCTGGGGAAGATTCCCCCACCCTGTTACATGATTTGCAATGGATCTAGAGGCTATCAGGGTTTCCTGCTGGTTAAGCATCAGTGAATAGAATAATTAGCTGCATTTAACATCTGTCACAAAGCCACCACATTGATTTTTCTGTAGCTTTAACCAAGGCTCACAGCAGCCATTCCAATCTGTTTCCAAGTTAATTAAACTGGAAAGGAAAATAAAAATGCCTCTTACAAATGGAATGTTTTATGTAACTGCCTTTAATGACAGCATTTATGACCCATTATGTGGTCTGTTTTTGCAACATGGTGACCCTACCCTTATTCCTGTCACGGTTTGAGGACCTTATTCCCATCACTATCATGGTGGGCTCCTTAAAATGGAATCTTTCCTTTTTTTCATATAAAACAAGTGGCCTACAGCCTATCAAATCATGCCAGACATTACATTGGTGGAAGTGGAAGTGATACAGGTGGAAGTTCTTGTTTGAAGACTTGGCCATGCTGGAGGAACACCTTTGTCTCTGCTGCAGTGAGATGATAAAAGGTAACTGAAGTTCCTGAGCTCCAGCAGAGAGGCCTAGTGATTTCCCCAGAGTTAGGCGCCTACTCCTTAGAAGCTGGGGAGAATTCAGAATCTCTTCTGGAGTAAGAAAAACCAAACCAAACCACTTACAAATATAAGGGTTATCCAGCCACCTTCATTTCAGGATCTAACATCAAAGGTCAGTACATAGGCCATTGGGCCAGTCTGCTTTAACATGGTTCATCTTCATCTGACCATGAAATGCTGATTTGGCAGTCAGTCAATCACACATCCACCCACCGCTGCAGTGAAATAAATTTGCCATCTCAATTGCCAGCCTCATCATAATGAGGCAACAAAGCCAAGCAAGAAGTTAGACTGAAAATCCAAATATAAGCTTTAATCAAGGTACAGACATCATAGTGTTCAATGAAATATCTTGTCACAAGGTACAAAAATACTTTGTAAGTTAAGTAATTTTTCCTTCACAAATAATGTACAGATATTATGTACTGTAAGCCCTACAATTAATTTCTATATCATATCCATTGTGCATTTTCTTAGAATTTCATCTCCTTTAGGATTAAGTGGTCTATTCTGAAAAGGATTCTCCCCAGTTCCCTTTCCAGACCACCTTGAAACACAGCAGAGTATTTGCTGGGCAAAACTGTCAAGCAAACACATGATACATTGCTGTCTAAGGTAGTGACTGGCGAAGGGTCTGATCCTGTAAAAATACATGAATAACTTTATTGATGCGAGAGGTAAACTGGTGGGACAACGCACATGAGCAAATTTACTAACATGCACAAATATTTGCAGGATCAGGTTCTATAGCAAGAAAGAGCTCAGCCAATGAGAACCTCATGCTTTGAAAAGCAATCCCCCATATCTTGTAACTATCTTCCTTGAAAATAAGTAAGCAATTCTGGGGCCCTGCATTCGTGGTTGATTAGCTTCATGTTCAGAATTAATCTGACTTTGGCCAAGGGACAGCAAATCCTTTTGGACAAAAAGGAAAGAGATAAAGAGGTTATAAATTGATCAGCAGGATCCATCTCAAAATGGATGTTGCTCAGGATGTGGTGTGTTCCACCCTGAAGTAGGCCAGGAATATTAAAAACATGTTAACTGTTAATGGTAAGTTAATCACTAAGATAACACAATCCTTCTTCCATTTGCCATCACCACTCTTGTGCTGAAGCAGATTTGCTGAGTTACTTTAAAGATGATTCTTCTTTGGAGGCCAGAAGAACTATTTTAAAATATAAACCTCTCAAATTGCCACAGTACATCTTATGCAGTACTGTGGGAGCTGGTGCAAAGGAGTCTGGAGTGCCTGTGAGGGGCAGTTTGAGTTGCTGAACATTGGAATCAAAGTATGAAAAAGGTTGAGAACCCTTGAACTAGACACTGGGATTGATGTAGAACAGAAAAAATGCCACTCGGATCTGGGTGGGAAGAGCATGGAATTCAAATCCCTTCTGTCCAAAAGAAATCCTTCATATCAAAGTCATGGAAATTTTGTGCAGTCCAACTGCAGTACTCTTTTTGCTCCATTTGAGAGTTTGGCAGTCTCTTTAATGTTTGATGATAGGCCAGCTACAAACGAAGACTACAAGGAAGGGGGGGGAGGGAGGGAGGGTGAATGAAGGGGAGGGGCTAGGTTCCATGCCCTCCAGCTATGCACAAAAAGATGGCATCTGACCTGGTTTTCTTGGTGGTACTGTCTTAGACAGCCACTCTGTTTTCTTTGGCCCACTTCTTCATGATGCGGATGATATACTCTACCTGAGGGTTACCAGTGCTCCTTAGGAGATGTAACACTTCCCGCAGTGTCTCTCTGAGAAGACAGAAGACAAAGGTTTAAAGCAGGGTGACGATCACTTGGCTAGAAACAGCTGAAATTTTGGTGCATCTTTACATTTGAAGGATTGCAAAGCACAGACTCTAGGTATGCAATCTACTTCACCTACAACTGAGGAGGAAGGTGACAGCTAATAAACACCACAGTAAACCTACACAATTGTATGAGTCAAGAAATAAAGAATACTGTATCTAGTTGCAACTAGAAGGGAAATTCCAAATCAGCAAAAAATTATTATTCATATTGTAGCTTGCCAGGATATAAAAATTAACATTCCTACTCTTGCAAAAAATGCCACAAGACATTTAACGGCAAATTGTTAGAGCTTCAGTTTTTCAGGCCATCTGACAGACAACTTCAACAGCACAGCAACCCCTATTTCAACACTGGCGCACCACTCAGCACTAATTAGTCAATGCGTTTTGACCACATGAAGCATTATGTATTTTTGATTACTAAGAAAGAAGAGTGCTTCCTTCAGAACATCACTCCCTGAAATACCCTATGTTTTCCTTGGAGGGTTCCCATTCAACTACTAACCAGATCAAATCTTGTTTAGCTAGAGATATCTGATGAATTAATTCATAGATTGAGGTGGTTTGCATTTAGGGGGAACAAGACCTGACATAATAAGTATATCAGTTTGTTTCTCAGATGTCTGCCATCTCCATGCAGAATTCAGATTTTGTGGAAGGATTAACTCAATTCCAGTTCAGAGATTGAGATGGACTAGTGTATCTGCACTACCTTAGTAAGGGGCACTGTTAGAAAATGGAAGGCATACAAGGGAGACAGTAACAGATGTGAGGGCTATGGGTGCTCCTGTTTTCTTGAAAGGTATGCATTTAAGAAAGCAACTGCAACTCCTCTTCTGTGTGGCCCCAAATGGGGGGAAAAATAAGAATTCTAGAGATTATATGAATCTTAACCGAAACGTAGAGGAACTCTGCCAGAGGGAAAATTGGACGGTGCATTAGTTAATGCCACTGCTTGCAGAGCTTGGTCACCCAGCAGCACAGTAGACTTTTTACTGCAGAACAGGAACAGAAGGCATCCCCTCTATCCTCCCCCATTCCCCTATCCAGTGAGGTAGACCAAAAGCAAAACAATCTATCAAATCAATGGGAAGGACCATTTCCTATTTTCTCTTGGAGGTTTAATCAAACCAATATCCAAGCTAAGCTTGGACTGAACAAAATTTGCAGAAATAGAGATTGGGCCTTCACTAAAAACATTCATTTATCATTCAGAAATATGTTCTTCGTCCTTTCTGGAGTTGTGAGTAACCATCCACCTATTTTAATTCTGCCATCCTTGAAATTCCAAGACCAAGGAGGAGTGGATAGACTTCCATCCACAAGCCATCAGTACCTCTCCCATATCAGTGAAATGAGGTCCTCCCTCCCTGCCTTTAGGGAATAAGCATGCTGCGTCTGTAGTTTAGCTACTACAAGAACAATGACCAGCAACCTATTTGGGATCCCTGCATTGCAGAGCACTAGCTGATGGACTATCCTCCATAACATATCCTGTCCCTGCTGGGCTGGAGGATAGAGACCAAAAATGGTTATTGAGTGTGCAACTAGTGGGGCAGCACAGGTCTCTTTCAAAAGACAAAAAAAAAAAAATGGAGGGTTAGGGGACGTCTGTTCCTGATGTCATGCATCTCTTCACAAAAGCAGCTGTCACTGTGGTTCTAGCTACAGCTAGCTGGGAACAGAAGACTAACGAGAGAAGTTCATACACAGCAACGGTACGTACTTGGGTTCTCGGCCAGCTAAGATCATTTGGAAGATGCCCACACAGGCACCCCTCTTGCCTTCCCAGTATTCAGGATTAGGGTCCAGTCTCTCCAGAACATCAAAGGCTTTGGCTGAATAGTAAAACTGGCCCATCTGTGTAGGAAGAAAAAAAAAAAACATTACACATTTCAGGTCACAAGACTGCCCATACAGAATGAGATCCAAAGTTACGGGCTGGTTCTGATGCTGTTTGTCTGGTGTGAACAAGTCATAGGAATAGTATGCATTTTCCTGTTCTTCCCAGGTAGTCTGTAACTAGAACAGGTACATTCCAATTCCACATAGGCTATGTACAGACTAGGAAAATAGATGATGTTTTATCTAGCGTGATTTTAAACAGGACTTTGAATCTAGTATAGACAGGCCAAGTTGTGGCCTTTATTAACTGGTCATGATCAACTCTAGACTCCCCACTAGGTAAACCACATTCAACTAACATGAGTTAATAGAGCTAGTCAAAAATGGCATCCCTTTATTTTTGTATGTAATGTTGTAGCCATGTTGATTCCAGGATATTAGAGAGATAAGGGGGATGAAGTAATATATTTTATTGGACCAACTTCTGTTGGTGAGAGAGAAACTTTAAGGCTTACACAGTGTCGTCGACCTGAAGAAGAGTTCTGTGTAAATTCAAAAGTTTGTCTCTCTCACCAACAGAAGTTGGTCCAATGAAAGACATTACCTCACCCACCTTGTCTCTAATCCCCTTATTTTTGTCAATTTCAATTTTTTTTTTCCAATTAGCCCTAGTCTTTATGCATGACCTTCCCTGTATACCCTAGGTGCAAACTCCTGTTTAAAAGCATGTTAGTTAAAATAAGTTTATCCAAGTTTTAAAACATGATGGATTTTCCTAGTCTAGATATGGTCATAAAGACAGATCTGAAGGCTGCTGGGATATTAATTCAGAACTAATTTTTACCCCTCTCTATAAAAGTAGAAGAAAAATCAAATGCAGTAGAGTTGCAATTCTGAGCTTTCCTGAACCTACGGGAATATCATGTGTACACCCAACTAGTCCACCTTAGTTATCTACTTGCAGGATAGGTCATGGGGCACCTGGATAAGTACAGATGGGGAACACTCATTTCTTCTCTTGGGCCTTTTCTTAGGTGGGGTTTAAAAGGTGTAATGTGCTAACATGTTTTAAAAGTCTACGGTACATAAGGCAGTGTATATTTTAATATATGCTAGTTGGTCAAGTTAAAGCCTAGGGCAGTTTAGCACACATTCAAGTATATGCTCCCTTGTCTACACTAGACTTCTAAAACATATTAGTTAGCCTGTGTTAGCAAACACATGCTAACAACCTACCTTTAAATCCTGGTCTAGACACGGCCTTGATTTTAGTGGGGAGGACCCGTGGGAAATTAATCAGGAAACATAGCCTCAATTCCCTCAAAGGGTATCTAATCACAGAAGCATTTAGCTTCATATTTGTTCTCATAAGAGTGAAAAAAGTTTAAACACATGTGCACACAGTCCTGGGAGAAAGACAATTTCCAGCAATGCATTGCTACATTATCACAGGACAATTATCAATGTGCTTTTGAAATCTTTCATGGCCTGTTTCTCAATCTAAAGGAGTGGGCAAGAATCCCAGTGCTAGAGGCTGAAGACATTGATCTCATCTCTTAGTTTATTGTACCTACTTTTGAAGGTGGAAAAATAAACACCAGAGCATCTGTGCTAAGACTGACAAGGTAGGTAAGGTAAAACCTTTTACTGAACCAACTTCTGTTGATGGAAGGGACAAGCTTTTGAACTTCACAGAGCTCTTCTTTGTCTGTGGAAAGTAAGTGAACCATATGAACTCAATACAAGTTGGGACAGACTGTTAAGCATTAAGGGGTTTACACATGCTGTAGGAGACCTCTTAGAAGGAAGTGGACAATTAAGGGTTAGCAGGCAGTAGGGTGCATAGGAAATCATAATGAGCCATAAAACCACTGTCTCAGTTTAGCCCATGATTTGTAGTGTCTAGCAGAGTTATTTAATTTAAATTCCCAAGCTCCTCTTTTGAAGCTGTTGTGAAGGTTTCCTTTGAGGATGAGGATTGTGACATCAGATATGGAGTGATCATTGCGTGAAAAGTGTTTGCCAGGGGTGATGATGTTTTTGTCTTATATCATTTTCCTGTGAGAGCTCACGTAAAAGTGCAGTGATTGTCTGGTTTCACCCACATAGTTGTTAGTGCGGCATATGATGCCCTAGATGAGGTACACATGTGCTAGGCATCTGTAGGACCCATGGATCTTGAAAGGTTTGTTGTGTGGGGGTACTGATCAATGTAGCAAGGGAGGTATGTCTGCAGGTTTTGCATCTGTTGTTCTGGCAGAACCTGGTGCCACTTTAAATTGGTGGGGTCCTGGTCTTTGGGAAGCTTCCTTCTGATGATGAGCTTAGTGAGGCTGGGGGGTTATTTGAAAGCCAGAATAGGGGGTTCAGGAAAGATTTCTTTCAGAATGTGGTCCCCATCATGTATGGGTTATAATTGTTTTATGACACCCCGTATGTGGGTTTTCCCACCCTCTGTTGAAGCAGGTTCTCCTGGGATATCTAAATGGCCCATTCCACACTGTGATCTATTTCTCTGGTGGAGTGTCCTTGTTTAGTGAATGCAGTTTTGAGTGTGATTAAATGCCTGGCTGTTGATAACAAATTTCTTCGTGTGTCTGGGGTGGTTGCAAGAGCTGAGGAGGTAAGTGTAGTGATCTGTGGATTTCTTGCGTACAGTCATTTGTAGGATCTCATTGCTGAAGCTGACTGTGGTATCCAGGAAGTTGATACTGGTGTGACTGTTTTCTAGGGAGTATGATGGATGGGCAGTTGTAGTTGAAGTTGTGGTGGAAATCTGAAGGAACTGAGGTCATCTGTCCAGAGGAAGAAAACATCACTGATGTACCTCATGTATGTCATTGGTTTTGTGGTGCATTTTTCCAAAAATTTTCCTCGAGGTGGCCCATGAAGAGGTTGGCATACTGGGGGGGCCATCTCAATACTCATGGCTGTTCCCAATATTTGGAGAAAGTGTTTGTTAAATGTGAAGTTGCTATGTGTGAGGATGAATTTGATGAGTTTGGTGATGCGTTCAGGTGGATTTTTGAGTGTTATATATTATCTTGTAAGTATTTGAGACAGGCAGCAATGCTGCCATGGTGAGAAATGTTGGTGTATAGGGAACGTGACATCCATGGTGGCAAGGATGGTGTTCTCAGGGAGGATGTTGATGATGGAGTTTCTGGAGGAAGTCAGTAACATCTTGGAGGAAGGTGGGCCTTTGTGCGGTGAGTGGTTTGAGGATGGTTTCTGAGAGACCTAATATTCCTTCAGTAAAAGTCTTGTGGTCAGATATGATGGATCTGCTTGAGTTCCTTTGTTTGTGTATCTTGGGAAGCTTGTAGCAGGTCTCTGCAGTGGGTTTGTGGGGGATGAGGTTGTAAGATTCACAGTCTGGGCTGGAAGGGCAGAATCTGCTGTCCCAGAAAGAACTCCAATGTATAGCCTCTTGTTGTGTCTATATTAGATTTTTCTCTTAAAATTTCCCATTGCTCCCACCATTGAAACCCTACTAGAGATAAAAATTGTGATTAGCCCTACTGTAGCCCAGTCACCAGTCTAACTAGAAGACATGCTGGTTTAAACGTTGACAGATCTCTATCAGCCTCTATACATTATGGAGCTTCACTAAAAGTAGCAATGGTGAGGAATTTTAAGAAGAGGAGCCTGCTGTAGACAAGGCATCTGAGTGTAGGCAAGGCCACAGAATTAACAAACTAGATACCAGGCCTCAAAGTGAAGACTCACCTTGTAGCAGTCATTTGCAATGAGTTGCAAGAGACTGAAGGACTCCCCTGAGGTTTCCATCTTCAAGTAGAGCTCCCAGGCCAGTCGAGGCTTCTTATTCATGATATCTACAATGAGAATAGAAAGTTGGAGAAGGTGAAGAAATGCCATAGTGACAACAGGACTAAAATGTTCGTAATCTTATCACCCCCTTCATCAAAGTGCCTGCTCCCTACTGAAAGACATGGGGTTTGAATGAAAGCTAACCATCCCCTCAGCCACATCAATGATGGTGGTAAAGTGCTACAGTTTGTAAACATAAGAAAGAAGAGTTATGAAATCTACACCACGTCAGATTTATATTTCACAGATACAGCACTTACTATGCTGGAACTCAATGGTCTATCTAGTGGCATCCTGCCTGGTGACACATTAGATCAGTCCATTGCTCTAGCTAGTCTGGTATTCTGCCCCTGACTACAGACAATACCAAATGCTTAACAGGATGAGGGAAAGGGGGATGGAAATAAAACCCAAGAGAAATCCCATAACACGTAGCTAGTTATACAATGCTATACATGAAAGAAACAATTCCTGATCCCCATTTTATGCTTTAAAGCTGAAGTTTATATTGCTCTCATTATCTTAGTTTGCACACACTAACTACAAAAGTAAAGAAGTCCTAGCCACCTAAGTCAGCAGAGTTTTAGACCCAAAAGGTTATCTACAGCTCAACACATGAACCTCTTTAGTTTCAGATACTACCAATAGCTCTAAGTTCCATTTCATTGCTCCAAAGAAAGATAAAAATATCCACAAGATCCTTGCCATTGTGCACCCTATGAGGTGCACATATTCCATAGATCCATAGATTCCATATTCCATAGATCTTGTGGTCATTTTAACAGTGCATATGTGAGCAAGAACTGCCACCAGCCATTAACCTGAAACATCTCTGGTATAACACAACTAGTCACAAGTGCCAGAATAGACTTTTTCATGAATCCCCGTAACAGAGTTTCATCCAATACTTTTAGAGACAGAAAATTCCACAAACAGACCCTCTGAAGGTAAGAAAGTATTTAACCTAAAGTTTGGCTTGTTAATTCCAGGCATATCCCAATGTTTTCTTATTATGAAGAGAAAAAAATCCCCTTGGATCAGGTGTCTATGTCCTCTCAGAGTTCCACCAGACATTCATTCTGTGCACTGGTCATTAATATGGGGAAAAATTCTTGTGCTCTTCAAGGTGAGGGAATGCTTGGCATTATGTATACAGAAGTCAAGTGGAATAACAATCATTTCTGACATTTATCAGAGATACCAATATAAATCCCTCACACTGCACTAGAAACGTACTCTGCACAACCAACCTCTCTCTATCTGATTCTAAGAAAAACTATAATCTAGGGATAACTACATTAAAAATTACAATAACTTCTCATATGTCCGGGCACAAACTGTCCACCGACTGGAGTCAGGAAGAAATCCACCCTTCCTTCGCAACCTACATGGTATAGTATTGTACAAGTAGGTGCATTATGGGGAAGTTACATCCTGTTCTGAAATATCCTGAAATGGCCACCATTGGAGATAGTACATAAGAACAGGTAATTATTGGACTCTCCTGGTATGGCAGAAACTGAGACACCAGACTAGATTTTTCTTTCTTCAGCTTCGGTAGTAGCACACTCAGCAGAGAGGACACAGGTCTTAGTCGCACATATGATGACCAGATGTCTAAGCACTGAAAACCTCACAAACCATGATTCCTTATGGGGAAAAAATGTCGTTATAATTTAGTAACAACTAGCAATTTGTGCATTGTGACAAAGCTCTGTCCTTGCCTCCGTGGGTCCCACATTTCCTAGCAGATTTCGCTAGCCTCAGAGGCTCACTGTGACCCTCCACATAACCCTTCTCTCTCTAGAGACAAGGGTCATAGTCTACTGAGCCATTTTCATCAGAAGCCAGCGAGGGAGGTGAGGAGAAGTTATCCTTCCTTGTACAGTCTCTGTTGCCTCCCAGTCTCAGTGATTAATCGGGGGCAAAGGGCGGGGGGAGAGGAGCCCGGGCCCACCCTCTACTCCGGGCTCCAGCCCAGGGACCCTAATAGTATCAGCTATGGTAGCTGACCTTTTAGAAACATGACATGTACAATTCCCTGGGCTACTTCCCCCACAGCAGCCCTCACTTCCTCAAGCTCAACTTCACCCTTACCTCAGGGCCTCCTTCCTTGTGCCTGATATGGTGTGTACTACTCAGTCTCTCCAACAGTGCAACTTCCTCCCACAGCTCCTGACATGCACACCCACCTGACTAACTGGGAGGCTTTTAACTAGTTTCAGCCAGCCCCTGATTGGCTTCAGGTGTCCCAATCAACCTAGCGTTCTCCCTGCCTTCTGGAAAGTTCTTAATTGGCCCCCGGTGTCTTAATTGACCTGGAGCAGCTGCCATTTCACTTATCCTGGTACCAGGGATTTGTTTAGCCTGGAGCTAATATATCTATCTCCCACTACTTTTCTATAGCCATCTGGCCTTGCCCCGTCACAGCATATAGAGAAACAGTGTGCCATGCTGGGAAGCGAAACAGTAATGGCTTTTCATCTCCTCTTTGAGATAAGGTCTAAATAATTGGTACAATAGCTTGAGACCACACATATTACATACAGTCCTGAATTAGTTGCATTTCCAGCATCTCTAGCCTCCTGCAAATATTTGAGGACAGAAATATCCAAGGGGTGATCTGAAGGCCAAAAATATAACTTGGTTAAAAAAATAATTAGATAAATTCATGGAGGACAGGTCCATCAGTGGCTATTGGCCAAGATGGCTAAGCCTCTGACTGCCAGATTCTGGGACTGGAGGACAGGGATGGATTACTCGATAATTGCCCCATTCTGTTCATCCCCACAGAAGCATCTGGCATTGGCAGAAGACAGGATATTGGGCTAGATGGATCACTGATCTGAGCCAGTGTGGCCATTCTTATGTTCCTACAATATCTGCTCATACTCAGAAATTAATATGCCAGAATATTTTATATTTCTATAGCATCTTTCATCCAGCAGGATCCCAAAGTAATATATATACTTTACACATGAAGGGATAATTTCATCCACCACTGAAAGCAGCTGCCCATGTAATAAGTTGTGGTAACTGTTTAGAAGCACACCTCAACATTTTAAGAGATATGGAAGAATACAGCAACTCTAATGAAACTTCAGTGGAAACTTAGCATGAAGAAAATGATTTCTAATGCTACAATTACCTAATGTACCCAAGAATAATTAACTTTTCTTATGAAAGTTCCATGGGATCTTTTAATGACCACAAGGATCTTATAGCATCCCTAGCACTGTAGTAGGGAATTGCTTTAGTACAGAATTAAATGGAAGCGCATCACCTACTGAATCAGCACCACCATTTAATTCTGCATCTTGGGTTCTCCCATCAGGTAAAACTTTATTCATGGGTGTGACACATGGCCAGAAAGGGTTAAGCATCCTGCAGGATAAATGACCCTAATTCAATCTTTAGGGACATACTGGTAGATAATGTTTGTGGTTTTGTGTGTTTACATATATACTTTAGAGGTTAACAATGTAACCAAATAGTTCTTGTCTTTGCTGTATTCTATTAATTGAGATCAAAAGGAGATCTTAACATTTAAATGAACTGTAAATATAGTGATATCACTGTTTTGATCTCTCTTTGAAATGTATAGCAAATCACCTGCGAATAGTGGAAAACAGGTAATTGCCTTATGTTAATCCCTGTAGCTAATTACCAATGATTCTTAGGAAATAAGTCTACTTCAAAGTCTCGATGATTGCCTATTGTTCGCCTAAGAACTCCGAGCTGTCAAGAGAAGACATAGAACTGCATAAAAAACCGTTGGGTCCTGATCCTTTTTATCTCAGATCTGCTTGATGCTTTACACAGGGGAAGCTTCAATTTTAAGACTGAGATCTCCAGTCCCACCTGGATCACCCTGAATATGAATGTTGGACTATAACCTATGGACTAATTCTGAAAGAACTCTTTGCAACTACAAAGCTTACCATCTCTACTATAAAACTGATCTCAGAACTGTACTCAAGACTGTATGTATTCTGATCTTTTAACTAATACTCTCTCTCTTTTCTTTTTAAATAAATTTTAATTTAGTTAATCAGAATTGGCTGTAAGTGTGTATTTTGGTAAGATCTGAGATATTCCTTAACCTGGGAGGTAATGTGTCCGATCCTTTGGGATTGGTAGAACTTTCTTCTATGATGAATAAGATTTTCAGTAATTCTCATATCTGACTTGGGTGTCTGGCTGGAAGCCCAAGGCTGGGTTGCTTTAAGGGAACTGTGTTTTGGCTTCTTGGTAACCAGTAAGGTATTTTAGAAGCTGTTTTGTGTTGGCTTGGTATTGGAATATCCACCAGCTTTGGGGACTGTCTGCCCCATTCTTTACAGTTTGCCCTAATTGAGTAACTTCAGTGTGGCTCCCCTGGGACCCTGGTCACAATGGGTAAATGTCAAAACATAAAATTCACAATAAACCAAATATTCTAGAGTTATGGATTCATGAAGTAAGAAACTGTGAGGTCCCCAAGCAGAATCAGGGATGTTTGGTCAATGTTTGTGGTGTAGAAGTCTACAGTTACCTGTCTAGGAAAGGCATAGCATAGATGGTGACCCTATCTCCAACACAGTATAATGAAGCTACTGTTGCTGCTCTGAAAGTCATTGGGGTGGGAAAAGGGCAGTCTAATGAACACTCTTACTGTTGTGCTGAGGCTACAAGGAAAGAGTTGCCTCAGGAAAAGTCTCCATATTTGAGCTGCACAGGCCTGTAGCAAAGGCCACCTCTGTGGTACTCTGCTCTGAAACAGTGGTACTGCCCATGTGCTCTCAAATTGACAAAATGCCACCTAAAGTAAGTGACATTGGCGAGCAATAATCATAGTAACAGCCACCATGTTCTTTATTTATCTAGATATTCTATGGTCTTCTTCACCAAAGTAGTTGAGCATTGCATAATCACTAATGGCTTTCATCTTCACAGCATCCCTTTGAGTTAGGGAACTACTGTCCCCATTTTATAGATGGGGAACTGAGGCACAAGTGTAAGTGACTTATGCAAGATCACAGAGTAAGTCTGTAGAATTGAACCCAGGGCCCTGACTGCTAGCTTGGTACCCTATCCACTAGACTATCTTTCCCTTCCACTCACCTCTTCCTATTCCTCTAAGGTTTTATATTGTACATCATTTGTATATTAGCACCTTTTCATGAGAGGGATTTTGTAAAAACTGGAGCGAACCAATATTAATGTAATAGCAATTAATGTAATCTATTATAATTGGCAGTCTCTGCTCAGACAATGTCCTGGACTTGGAAGAATGAGGTCCTGCAGGTCAGGAAGGAGGTGCATTGGCAGAGCTTTGTTGGGCCAGAACTGAAATAGGAGTGGTTATGCAGCCAAAGATATACTGCTTGCACAATACTTGCTCGCACTACAGCTGGCTAGAGCCAGTGCTATTTGCACTTCACTTTCATAAGTACTAAATCCACACACAACAATAAAAACTATTATGGAAGGTGGATTGGCAACACTAATGCAAAACAGGAGGATCCACATCCTGCAATCTTGCAAGTAAAGTGACTCACAGCAACGAGCCAGCCAGCTAAGGTAAACATAATCATTCTTTATCTTCTCACTCTGGATCAAGAGAAACACCTGCAGGAAAGAAGGAAAAGAAAATTATGTGCATCTGCTCTCCCATATACATAGTAGACATGTCCTTGTTGCAATATGTAGCCAAGTCCCAGGCCAGAGAATACTCAACAACAGCTTGATGAGAAGAATTAGGGTGTGAAATTGTAATCCACAGGGGCATCTCTGTATATCTGGTAAAGTGGGGAATTCAAACAATACAACATTTATCATGGGATTAGCTGGAGCTCTAAAATGCCAAACTATGGCGTGGCCTCACTTGAACAGCTGCCAGCGGGTGTTGGTACATAGCAAGCCAGCCATAAAGGAAGACAGGGGCTGAGAGAAGAGACTAGTTTGCATAGGCAGCAATTGAGAATGCATTAATTTAGAATGCAGTGCAAAGAATGAAATCAGTGTCTTTCTGAAATACCAGAAGTCTCACTGTAATGATGATCCCTTCCCACCCCTCTGCCTCATATTGTATGTAACAGAGCATTCCTGGACTAGCAATAACAGTCCTTAACCATTAGTTTTATCAAGGCTGTCAAAATACTAGATTTTTACAACATATAGTGGAGTTACAGTCATTCCACATCTAAGGAGGGCTGGGGGTGATCTTGTTGAGTTCCTGAGGTCTACGCTAGAACGTTAGGTTGACCTAAGTTGACTTGTTTTGCATCTATCCACACCACACCTGACGCAGGTACCCACGAACACCATTGCAATAACAACCCCCCAACAACCCAAAGCTAAAGTCTATGTTCCTCCATCAACATAGTGCTAGAATAGACAGTGCATTACCTGCGTCAACTCTAGCAGTCTTTCAGGAAAAAGCTGTCACCATATTGCTCCTGGGACTCAAATTTAAAACTCAAAATAAAACCATTTCGGTTTTTTTTGGTCTTCAAAAATCACACAATTTGCTTAAAATAAAATCACATGGGTTTTGGGGGGTTTTTTGGTCTGTCCTCTGGTTTTTTTTAACCCTTGTGGGAAATCTCTCTTCCTTCTTCCCAGCAGCCAATTGCTTTTGTGCATTTCAGAGATAATTCAACATCAGATGCACACACAAAAAAAAGCTATGTGTGGGGAGAAATGAACCTCCTTAAGCACTACTGGATGATATTGAATAGGATGGGGAGCATTTCCTCTTTCTTTCCTCGTCCCAGGGGAAGAAAGTTTGTTTCTCACGCACCTCCAAGGGGGACACCTAAAGCTCTCATCTATCTGGTCTCTGTTGCTCAGTGATCCATACTCCACCTGAACAAGCCCTAAGTATGCCTGTGATCTCAGGCAGAGTACACAGAACACTGATCAAGAGAGCATTCCTTGATCAGTTAGAGATAGATTGGAGTTCTGCACTCAAAGCATGATCCCCACATACCCAACCATATGAGGTTAGCAGGACTCTGACTCCTCTGAATAAGCAAGATATATATCTTCACTGAAAGCAAGATATATATCTCAATTCCTGCAGGAAGCAGCAGATCCATTTCCACACAATATGCAGAATCAGAAAGGTGTGGGGATGAAAGTGTGTGTGTGTGTGTGTGTGTGCTGGGGGTGGGGGACGGGACGTAGGAAAGAATTCCATTGTTGTTGTTTTTTAAGAAAGCATGTACATACCTCCTCACCCTCGCTGGTATTGCCAGTGGCAGCTTTGGCTTGGGCGTAGTTAAAGTTAAAAGTGTCATCATTGTAGAAATAACTCTGGAAAATAAGCCAGACCGACAGAAAATCATGGTGTACAACATTAAAAATAAAGACCAAAAATCTAAGTCAGCCTATTGCAGACAATTTGAAAAAACCTAAATGATACACTGTAAACATTAGGCATTTACAAACAGTGGCTAAAGAATTATGGAGGGGCTTTCCATCCTGAGTCTGTGATTACAATAAAAACTGAAACATTCCTGGGTATTAATCATGGTTGGTTTGGAGAATGTTCCAAGCCAAAAATTACAGTGCGGCAGCTTTTGTTGGGTTTGGCTTTCATTCTGCACATGCTAAGACCCGCTATGAGGCTGTGGCCACTTCCTCCATGACCCCTCATATATCCGCTACACGTTAAAATCCGGGCTGGTGAACAGGTAGCCCCGACTCTCCAGTGGTTTAAAAGAGTGAGCAGTGGGGCTCTCTTGCTTTGTGAGGCTATTTAGGTGACATTCAGAATCATAATACTGTGCTGAATATTCTCCCTCAACAATGGTTTTGTCAGGGTTAGAAAAAAGTACCAGGGTTAGCGAAACTTGGTAAGCAAGAAGCTAGCTTCTCTGCATCACCACTTCCTTTTGTACAGATACAGCCAGCCTTCTCGCTCAAAGTTCACTTCTAAGTCCTTCAGCACTGGATGCCAGAGAATTTCAATGCTACCCTTCCTGTGACTTTACACCTCAGAATTCTTTATGCTGTGGGAATCAGCACAAATAAGGCCACGTCCATTCTACAACTTTTAAGAGAGTCTGTTATCAGCTATTGACTTGGTCAGCTATAAACATGATTAAAAACTCTGACAGCAACTACGGTCAGCTAACACCATTTCACCCCAGTTAGGGTGTATCTGCACTACAGAAGTGAACATAAGTTGGGGGGAAACAGACCTTGTGTAAGTACTAATGCTTCTGTGAATTCACAGTAGCCATGCCCTTCTGGTTGCAGAACAGGCACATTTTCTACCCTGCACTAGACTCACTATTGTTATCTTGGGTCTTGTAGAACTGGATCTTAAGTCCCTTGATCTTTTCATAACACTGCTTGCTGTTCTGAGTAATGTATATCTCAGCTAGCTTCTCAGACACTCAGTTGTACATTAACGTGTTCCTTATGCCCAGGACTCATTTTGGCCTGGATTATCTCATCTCCCCAGATGGTCATCAGTGCCAGTATGTTGCCCTCAGACCAGCTGGCACACTCATAGCAAGGCGTCCTTTGAGACATGCAGTTTTAACTCAATCACCGATAAAGGGGATTACTGAGGAAATATAATGCAAATGAGTTCCATAGTGTGCTCAGCTCTACTTGTAAAGCTAAGTGGCTTCCAGCAAAATTGGCCCTGTGCTACAAAGCACAAACCATACTGGGCAGGCCATCTAAGACCTGACTGGTAGGAACTATTTGTAGTGGGAGAATTATTTGTACCATTAGGGCTATAGGAATATAGGAGTTGCCAGCCTGGCTTAGACCTGTGGTCCATCTAGCCTACATCCTGGTTCAGAGAGTGGCCAGTACCAGCTGCTTCAGAGGAAGGTGCAAAAAAACATGAAGTAGGCAGTATGGGATAGCCTACTCCCAGAGAACAGTTCATTTCAATCCCTACTCTTTAGAAGTCACCATATGATCTCAAATATAAGGATGTGTATCCCTTCAAAAAGATTTTTTAAATACTTATTGTTATAACTCTGGATAGTCTAGTTGGATATATAAAATGTCCAATCTTTTTGAATCCTGCTAAGATGTTGGCCTCAATATAATCTTGTGGCAATAAATTCCACAGGTTAACTGTGGCTTATCTGAAAAATATATTTCCTTCAAATGATCCATTTTGAATTTGCCACAATTCCACTGACTCTCCTTGTTCTTTGTCCTAGGAAAGAGCGAATAGAAGTTTGCGATCTATCTTCTTTGTATCATTATTTTGTACACTTTTCTCCTGTCTCCTTTTATTCTTTTCTTCTCTAAAGCCTACAGTCTCAAACTTTTTCAATCTCTCTTCATATGAGAATTTTTTCATGTCCCTAATCATTTTAATTACTTTTCTCTGAACCCTCTCTAATTCTGATGTCCCCCTGGAGTGACTAGAACTGAACAGTATTTCAACTGAGGGCGCACCACCAATGTATATATTGGCACCATCTTTTCTGTATTAATCTGTATCCCATTTCTTATGCATCCTAATTTTATTTGCTCTTGATGAGCACATTGGCACTGCACTAGAGGAAACTGACAGAGGTGGACCACATGTTGGTTAATTTTGCTTGAAGCATGTCTAATCAAAACAGCATTATGATCACTTGCATGCCACTGGAAACGTACATTTGCAGACATGTGATGTGTTCCATGCATTCTTGGGGGACAGTGAGAAGGTGAGAGGGGCAAGTGGTTATTAGCATACCACATTTTTCTGGAGTCGACCAAGTCTCAGAGTTCTAGGCTGGCAAATGGTTGGCCTCCTTTATCCAGTTCAGCACTTCTTTGTACAGAGTGAAGTGGATGCTCTAGTTATATTCATATAACCAGTTTAACCTGCCCTCCTCCCTCCAGGCTCTCTGATAGGACATCCCAGAGTGCATTGTTCCACATGCTGCTGAAGCTGCTTTGTTTGCATGCCCTCAGCCCAGTCTATTACCTGCGTAGGCACTACAGGGTAGTTGCCCAGATTTTCCCGGAATGCACTGATAACCATGGTTAGACAGCATAGTAAGTGCAGATGTACAAACAAGGCTCTTTGGGCAAAAAAACTGCCCTGTTATATGTATCCAGTTAAACTGCTCTGGCCTCTAAGTGTTTACAAAATCATGGATAAAAGCTGTAGGGCTGAGATGGCCTAAAAGATCATTGGCTGCTTTGTTTGGGAGCATCAAAGTACTATTCCCTTACCCACCCTTGTTAATGTTTAGCCATGTGTAGGGACCCATCTTTCATCTGTAGGTATGGACATATTAGACTCTTTTGTGAGCTCTTTATGATTGAAAGCACTGGCAATGCTTTCCCTGGTATACAAGGGGTTAACATAAACACCCCTGATCTGGAAAGTATGGAGGGGCCTGGTGCCAACTGGCACCAGGCCTTAGTCAGCAGGGAATGTTCAAGCACTCATAGGCTGGGTTATCAGACTTCTGGAACTGCCTTTGTACAGCACCCTATTTCTCTGGCACTCCTTAGCTGCCCTTTAATCCAACAGTCATTGTTTATCAGCTTCATGTCCTAGTGCTTTATTTTAGTCATCTCATCTGCATGTTTAATTTCTAATCTGCTTTCCTTCTCATCTACTACCCATTTCCACAGTTACTTCGAACTCTGCTATATTATACTGAGATAATATAAATAATATCAAATAAACTACAGGAACTGTTTGTACATATTCCAAGTGAATTGAACAAAGGAACAAGGGAGGGTGTGTGTGCACGCCTGCATACACTAGTGTCCTCTAGTGGGTGGCTCAGGAAAGATCTGCTCTAGTGCAAATCAGAATCTCTTCACCAGCTGAGCTCAGGAAGCTGCTCCTTCAGGCATGCAAATGACAAACAAGTGTATATTGCACTGTGCTGGATGGGATAAACTGATATTCACCCTTGACCCCTGATTTGCTCTTGGAAGGTTTACGTTTAAAATCAAATTATAGCCTATACGTTAGGGAAAGTTAAAATGTGTAAAGATGTTGATGATAAAAATAATTAAAGCTGTAATGCAATTAGGGAAAACAAATGTAAAAATATGTGTTATAAGCTCTGCAAAAGTAGGAGGCCTAGATAGTTAGCCTGAAGTGCTTGACCTACGGTTATAAGATTTAGTAATATGCATCTTGTGTAAACAAATAAACCACAAAAGAGGAGTTTAATCTTGAAACAACAGATATTTAGGGGATTTTTGGTACATGTAACCATCAGGTTAATCACGTTAATGTGTTGGAAATATTGGGAAATGTATTGACACAAATAGCTTATGTCAGCAATCAGAACCCCAATTATGGTTTCCCCGAAAGCCACACATGGACAGGAGCTGATAGGCAATCTAAATATGGTTACATCAGTGGGCACACCATCATGACAGGATGTGGAAGTTTCGATTGACACACCTCACTTCTGATGTTCTCCACTTACTTTTCCTTCCATCCTCTGATACTTCTGATTGTCCCCATATGGTTGTGAGAATGCATAATGCAGGGGATTGTTCTGCTATACTTATTTTGCTTTTCTATTATTGCTATTATATCTGTATGTATTTAAATACTAAATAAAGTCCTCGTGTCTCTGTGTGTGACTCACCAATCTCATCTCCTATAATAAATTTGTGTAGCCACTTGAGCAAAATAACCTGTTATTAGTGACTTGTGCAATTTGCATGTTAAATTAATCAAAGGCTACAAGGTCAGGCTTTCCCATGAATATATTAGTTCCCTCTGTTGGTTGAGTTTGGAAGGCAGGCAGCTCCTGTCACTCAGCAAGTAGAGAACGCTGGTTTGCAGCTGAAGATAAACCTCTTGATGTTATGTATATCAATATTATATACAAGAATGCGTCATTGTTTTCACTTCTCCAACAAGAAAAAGATAGAAAAGATAGAAAAAAAGATCAGGCACCCAATGAAAGTTTCCCATCCCACATAAGTAAGATCTCTTCTTCTCTCAATGGGAATTATGCACACACAGGCCTGAGAGAAAAAGCTCTTACCAGAAAAAGCTGGTAAACACAACAGTAGTTAAGGTGCTCTACTGACCTTGACTGAGTTGAGGTAAATCAGGACATCATCAAATTGTCTGAGCAGAAAGAAGCAGGAGGCCATGCACTGTCTCCCTGGGATTGTATCTAAGGCAAGAGAGGAAAAGGCAGATATTTAAAATTGGGTGGTGGTGGTGGAAAATTAACTTGGATATCTTCCTCCCAAATTGCCAACGAAGTCCTAGAAAATAGTATAACCTGCCTCTTTCAGACAAGGGGCTACACTACAGATGGAGAAGAGCTATTAGTTCATCTGGTCATCCTTCCCTATCCTGCTCCACAGATAATGCAAGATTGTCTCCTAAAATAACTTTTCTAAACCTAAAAAATTCACATATATTAAGTCCTTTATATTGGACTCCATACCAGGCCTTGCCATGTCCCACTGGAAAACTGTTAATCTCTCTTTGCAATGGTCTAACAATACAATACTCTTATATGGCACTTTTCATCAGTAGATCTCAAAGCACTTTACAAAGGAAGGTCAGTATCATTATTCCCATTTTACAGATGGGGAATAATTAGGCAGAGAGGTGAGGTGATTTGCTCAAGGTCACTAAGACAGTCAGTGGCAGAGCCACAAATAGAACCCATATCTCTTGAGTCCCGGTCCAGTACTCTATCCACCATGCAACACTACTTAGTATATGGGTATACAGCTTCCATTTCTTGTCCTGCAGGGTCAAGCAATAACAGGATTGGAAACTGTGGCATTTTTGTGACAGATGTGAGACCCTGGAAGTGTGGAAACCTCAAAATCTCAAGTATTGAGATGAGCCAAAGGTTATGGACCGAGGGGATATTCATTGACTATTGTATCAATAAGCGTTATGTGTATCTCTGTGTTCCTGGCTCACTGGATGGGATTCCTGTGTAATCTGGAATCACTTAGAGGAGGGATGTTAATAATTAATGCAAGTTCTCAATGCTGGTTATGCAGATATTCACACCGGTGAAGCTACACCCCCCAGGAGAAGTAGCATTGACTTAATTTATCTGATTCAGGAGGTCTGAAAGACAAAGGTCCCAAACTGTACAGAGTCAGTCTGATTTTACTCAGGACAGACCCATTCTGCAACAAAGAACTGACAAATTTGTATATGGACCTACCAGGATTTCATGCGGATGATGGAAATAGCTGGTAAGTTTAGCATGTATGTAGGCTGTTTATTGTTTTATGATGTGTTTTCTCTGTAATGCTTTTGTCATAAATAATTGTACTATGTTTTGTGAAAGCTGACTGGTCCCTGATTAACTGTTATTGTCCCTGAGAAACAGCAGAACTGCCGGTGCTGAAATAAAGTCAGACTGGCTGGGATAATAATCATAGTGAATTGTAAGGAGACTGCAGCTCTAAAATTCGGATCTGGAGAGAGAGGAACACCGGTTCCTGCTCTGAAAAAAGGTACAGCTAGAGCAGAGGTGGACAAACTATGGCCCGCGGGCCACATCCGGCCAGCAGGACCCTCTTGCCCGGCCCCTGAGCTCCTGCCCTGGCAGGCTAGTCCCTGGCACCTCCCCTGCTGTTCCCCCTCCCCTGCAGCCTCAGCGTGCCGCACCATCGGAGCAACGCTCTGGGCGGCCGAGCAGCGCAGTTGCAGAGCCCCAGCCTGACCCGGTGCACCACCAGCCACCGGTGTTCCAGGCAGCACAGTAAGGGGACGGGGGGTTGCATAGAGGGCAGCAGAGCTGGGGGGCTGTGGTCAGGGGTGTGGATAGAGGTCGGGGCAGTCAGAGGGCGGGGAACAGGGGGGTTGGATGGGACAGTCAGGAATTGGGGGGGGGGGTGGATGGGGCGGCAGGGGGCAGTCAGGAGTGGGGGTGCAGGGGTGGTCAGGGGAGAGGGAGCAGGGGGTGGTGGATGGGGCAGGAGTTCCGGGGGGCCCTCAGGGGACAGGGTTTGGATGGGGCAGGAGTGCCAGGGGAGACATCAGGGGGCGAGAAGCGGGGGGTGGGGGGGTCGGTCGGATATGAGGCAGGGGCCTGGCCATGCCTGGCTGTTTGTGGAGACACAGCCTCCCCTAACCAGCCCTCCATACAATTTTGGAAACCTGATGTGGCCCTCAGGCCAAAAAATTTGTCCGCCCCTGAGCTAGAGGCTTGAGACCTAAGGGTATGCCCTTGAGGAAGTCATGAAGGGGGCAGATGTATAGTTAACCCCAATATTATGACAGTTTTCAAACACAGAAAATCCATCCCTATCTGAAGGTTTTATCTGGGCCTTAGGCAGGAGTTATGGAACGGAAAATTCCCCATTTAAGAGAAAAAAGTTTTGTTTTTGCTTTTTTAATGAAGCAGCAGTTTGAAGTTGTTCGGGGGCCCTGAAAAATTAGAATAAATCCCCCTGGGATATGGATTAGTGGACAGAGGATTAGGAGGCAATCAAAAGTGTTATCACATGACTCTGCAATTTAACACCTTAATATCACCTCTAGGTGTGATGTCTTTGTATAAAACACACACACACTTTGGTTGAATGTAAAAACAAAACGAAACAACAACTTGAGTGTTTACATAGAGTCCATTTATGGGGAATGTAAGAAACCAATTGAAAATAGGTATGGCTTTGCTCCCTTCTCTATCCACAGCCAGACTCCAATCTTCTTATCCTGCCTTGTAGGATTGCTCTAGTGTGGTTTTGCTACATCAGTGGTGCCCAAACTTTTCCTGTCGCACCCCCTCTCACCAGTAATGGAATCTGTCCCTGCTACCCACTCCCTCCCCCCAATTACTGCACAGCCATGGCTTCCGTAGCAGAGGAACTTGGGCTGAAGGCAGAGCTGGGGACAGAACTGGGGTTGGGGGAGGAGCTAGGGCTAGAGACGGGGCTAGCCTGGGGGCAGAGAGGGAAAGAGGGCAGAACTGGGCAGGAAGTGGAGTTGCAGCTGGGGCCAGAACTGGGATAGGAGCAGAGGAGGGACCGGAACCAGAGCTGGAGTGGCAGGTAGAGTGGAGCTGTGGTTGGGGCTGGAGCTAGGCTGGGGACAGAGCAGGGGGCAGAGTGCAGCTGCCACTGGAGGCAGAGCTGGTCTGGGGGCGGAGTGGAGCTGTGGGACTGAGCTCAGAGCTAGGTGGTGCTCCCTCCCCACCCCTTGTGGGGGCTGGCCAGCCCCTCCCCCCGCATGTTCCTCTGGGTCCCCCTGGGGGAGATTACACCCCACAGTTTGGGGACCACTGCTCTATACTCTGGCTTCCCAGGTCACTTCACTATGCATTATAGTCTAGTACCTACTTGAGAACTGAAATTGGCTTATGTGTTTAATTTTCCCCTTGCTTACGTGTATGCCCATCACGATGTGCATCTTCATGTGTCAGGGCAATAAGTTATATATACCTCAGTGTTCTTTCATGCCTCCTCAAGGCAATGGAGGGCTCAAAGAGACCCCAAAAGAGACCCCCACACACATCTACCAAGATATTTAAGTTCATAAATCCATAGCAATTTATATTATACAAGATCCAAACAAAATATAAATAAATATTTAAGGAGAGTAAAAGTTAAGAATATATTTTCTTTATAAATTAATCAAGGTAATGGAAAATTAATTTATAAAAATCAGAATGTTCAAAGGTCAAGAAATTCTTGAGATTTATTTTTTCCCCCCACATTCCCACTCATCTTCTACTTTCTAGTTGGAGATCACCTTATCCCAGCACATTCCCCTCCACATAGTTATTTTTAAAAAATTGCATTTTATTAAAGTAATATCCATACATCTCATACAACTCAGGCTAATACTACACATTTCCAAGACACAGTCAACTGGGGCATTAATCTTAGAGTTCTAGTTTTTCCTCTTCATAATACCTGTATTCCCATATTTGTAAAATACAGCCTCCCAATGAACTTTCAGAATATAGCCACAGACACCCCTTTTTCCCTTCCTGCAAACTATCCCCTAGAAAATTCTATACACTGTTTTATGAACTCCAAACACACAACACAAAATGGCTGGAGACCTGGACTATTTTCCCATTAATGGCTAGAAACCATAACATCCTATATGTTATTTCCATATGTATGTGCCAGAGATACCATCATGTCCCCATCCATCATTATGTGATGGGCTGAATACTCCACTAGACTTAGTTCACTTTCCCCATAAAGATTACAGACCTGACTAACTCATATTATTTTAGGCAATTAATACTTCACCCATCACTATAGGATCTGAGCGCCTTACAAATTCTAAAGAAGAATCTGTTTCTCTCCCTCACACAGTTTTTGTTATTGTGGAAAAGCTAAGTGGAAGAAGTAAGTTTTGCATTCCGCACTGATGATGGCAAGGTTTACAGTCATTCTGATCTCCTGCAGCAAGTTCCACAGTCATGGCCAGCTGCCAAGAAAGTTTTGTCATTCCTGTTCATTATCCTCATTGTTCTTTGGTAGCAGTTGAAGTAGGAAAAAGAGTCCAAAACTGAACTGAGATTTTCATCATTATTAAGAGGCACAAATTCCATAACAAGTAGGAAGACTTCAGGTTATGGTCTGATCACATCTAAGAAAAGTAATTGGTCCTGATCAGTACTTGGGGAAACACCCAGAGGAAAACCTACAGGAAGCAGTGTCTATAATTCAGTATAACATACTCTTTTCTGGAGTCAGTAATAAACTAAAGCCCCAGCACTGTTTTGAGGATATTGTGCTGCTAGATAAACGCTATCTTGGGAAAAAGACAAGCTGGGTCCCTGACTACGTGTGGTCATACAAAAATTCAATGGCACACTTTGAAAGTCTGTTTGCTCCAGTGTTCTGCCCAAATTCCCCGTCAGAGGATAATTTTATGTAGGCAAAATGCAATTATCCATGATTTCACTTTAACAAAATATTATTCTTCACTCCTTGTTCTTAGGTATAAATAGCATTATTGTGCTTTGTTAAATATCTGACCAGTATTGTGCTGGTACAGTACCAGTGCTGGATGAAATATTTTCTGAATAACTATTGTTCATAGAATGCTTTGGGATGATGACTATATAAAATATGATATTAAAAAGATAATAAAAAGAACACAAAACAGTCATGGATTGGTGCCACTATCACCAACCCTGGTTTACCATGGATACTACTTGTTATGGCAGGAGGTGAATAGGTGACTTTGCCTTAGCTCTGTTCCATTCTGAACAATGAAATGGAAGTAAAATAGGAAAGTTGGGATTTTATAGACCTAATCCATCTCATGTGAGTCACACAGAAAGAGGAAAAAAAGCTCATTTTGAAAAGCTCTATACTTTGTGTAACTTAAAGTGACTCAAAAGGAAGGTAATATGAAGTCCAGAAAAGAGTTTTCCCTCCCAGTGATCTGATGTTTTTCCTTCACCAAATGCCAGATTTGGTCTTAAAACTACTAAAGATGAAGAGGGGGTGCTTACTTCCCATTATTTTGGCATAGTGTGCAATCCTTGTGTTCTAGGCGGTAGAGCTACCAGCTATAGGTGTGCCAGCAGCAGCCACCTGAGTAAGCTACAGGGTCCATTCATATTGTGAATTAAGTTTGTCTAATGAGAACTGGATACTTACGAAGAGTTATGCTCAGCCACAGAAATGATACACCATTTATTAAGTGAAAGTGTTCAAAAATGTGACAATTCACTGCGTTTCCCACCTTCAGTTCTTCTTTTACTCTCTCCAAGGAATCTGATCCTTATTTCATTTTCCACCATGAGGCTAAAAAAAGGTGAGCTATTGAGAAAGATCACTCAGAGTACTGGCATTAACTGCCAGGAGTCTAGGGAACAATTAAAAAAAACAAACAAAAAGCAACCTCTAGTGCCCTCATCTGCAATGTCAATTCCCGTTTATAAGCCACTGGTGACCAATAGTTTAAGCTATCTTTTTTCCTAGCTGAAATGCAGTGTACAGCTGTTGATTTTGGGCAGGTTTTATTGTGGAAGAAAGGTAGATAATGGTTGCTACAGAATGGATGCTTCTTCGTTTTTTGTGAAACCACACAATAATTAAAAGTCTAGACTTACATAGCTCCTGAATGGAAGGACTCATACACTAGCTCTGCTCATTGTATGTTTTTTAATTTTCTAAGTCAGTAACCTAACCAGAAACAACAGAGATCTAACCACTGACCCCTGTAAGACTTTGCTGAATGTGTGACATCGTTCTCATAAACTACCCTGTTCTCAACAGTTTTTTAAACATTTACCGTCACCATGTCTGGTCCTGGGATCTCTGTAGAGAGTGAGAGATGTAGAAAGACCAGAATCAGAGCAGAGAAAGTGCTCTGCTTTTTCTGTTTGTCCATTGATCTTTGAAAATTCCCAGTAAGTTAACAGGCTTGTGAAGGTGCTATCAATCACTTCTCTGGCCCCCTTCCAAAAACAAAAACAAAACAACAAAAAACACAAACCCCAAAACACTAAAGCAGGATTCTCCTCACTTTAAGAAACACAAACCATCTTTCCTTTCTAGTTTTGTGAAACAGTTAGATATGTTGATGCAGGGCACTGTATGAGACTTTAAACAGAAAGACAATCTGGTAGTACTAGCTCTTTACTCCTGGGGGACCACCAAGAACTGGCAATAGAAGGAAGTGCTAGATTTTGACTTCTAGGCCAACTATGTTAGCAAGGGCTCTCATACAAAGGCAGCAAAACTATAATCCCCATCCAAATCTAGGGAAGCAAATGCAAAGTCCAAGGTCAGCAGAATGACCTTAAGCAGGCAATAGAATGGCTGGTGTATTATAATATATATAAGTACAGTACATTTTGGAACACTTCACTGAGAGTTCTTATTATTCCTCTTTATTAAATGCCATTAGCATGTGCTGCCCTGAACAAAAAACATATAAAATATTGTCTCTGCCTCAAGGAGCTTACAGTCTAATTTAGACAAAAATATCCTACACGAAGATAATACAGTAAAAGCAGTTTTATCTGGCATGTTGGGGGAATGGGGGTTGCTGGTAAGTGAAAAATGCTAGTTAACTAAGAAGGAGGGAGTTTGGGCGTGGGAGGGGGCGCAGGATGGGGTGCACGGTGCCAGATCCAGGGGGCACTCACCTCGGGCGGCTCCCCGCAAGCAGCGACCTGTCCCAGCTGCTCCTAGGAGGAGGCTCAGCAAGCGGCTCCGCCCTGCCCCGAGAGCTAGCTCCGCAGCTCCCATGGGCTGGGATCCATGGCCAGTGGGAGCTGCGCGGGCAGTGCCTATGGGCGGAGGCATCACACAGAGCCGCCTGCCGTGCCTCTGCATTGGAGCCGTTGGGACAGGTTGCCACTTGCAGGGAGCTGCCTGAGGTGAGCGCCCCCCGGATCTGGCACCCCGCACCTCCCTCCGTGCCCCAACCTGCTGCCCTGAGCCCTCTCCCACACCGAAACTCCCTCCAGATCCCGCGCTCCACACTCCCTCCGGCGCCCCAACCCCCTGCCAGCCCCGTGGCAACCAGACTATAAACTGGAATTTCAATAAAGATCAGAAATGCCAGTTTATAGAGCTTTCCGGTTGGGGAAATGCCGGACAATACAGCTTTTACTGTATTGTGTATTTGGTAAATCACTGGGCCCATCTCCAGCCCAAATGCTGCTATTAATGTGACTGTTTATGATAGAAGTACCATTTTACATTGATAGAGATGCTGTTTTATTACAAACCTATTTCTCTAACTGGAACCATGTAGGTGTCTATAACGTTCAAAATTGTGTGCACATGTGTGTCAGAGCATATCCTCAGTTTCGTATGACAGCAGATGCACTGTGTGGAAACATTATGCTGTTACCAGCATAACTACAGCAACATGCCTGACACTAGACATGCTGAGAGTCAGCAATTGCATAAGGACAGGTTTCAGAGGAACAGCCGTGTTAGTCTGTATTCGCAAAAAGAAAAGGAGTACTTGTGGCACCTTAGAGACTAACCAATTTATTTGAGCATGAGCTTTCGTGAGCTCACGAAAGCTCATGCTCAAATAAATTGGTTAGTCTCTAAGGTGCCACAAGTACTCCTTTTCAATTGCATAAGCACTATTATAAGACAGTATATACCAGCAGTTCCCAACCAGGGTCCAAGGCCCCCTGCAGATCAAATCAAGCAGATTTCAGGGGGTCCGCCAAGCATTAGACTTACTGGGGCCCAGGGCAGAAAGCCAAAGCCCCACCGGCCCAGCCCTGGCAACCGGGCCTCAAGGTGAAGCCTGAGCAGCTTAGCTTCGTGGGGGCCCCTGTGTCTTGTGGTCCTGTGCAGTTGCCCTGCTCGCTACCCCCTAAAAAGCCTGGCTTTTCCATGCAGAAAAACAGTTGTGGCACATGTGGGCCGTGGAGTTTTTATAACGTGTTTAGGTGGGCTGCAGAAAGAAAAAGGTTGAGAACCCCTGGTATATACTGTAGTATCAGTAGAAGAACATATACATAATGGAGAAAGAAAAATTCAAACGTACCACATTCACTGGCTGATCCTCCCACCAGCTGGAAGAACTGTTGAGCAATTTTCAGATGATCCCTCTTGGAGAGAAACAAATGACATGAGATCCAGAGCATGGAGTGGTGCCATGGGACCGAATGAACTCATGCTCCAAGGGGGGTGAGTAGGGTGAAGTAAAGCAAAGTGAATAAACATATTGTGGGGTGAGGGGAAAGATGGGGACAGAGGTACAATAAACAAGGAAGGAAGGAATCTTATTGCATGGACCTATATACACAGAATCATTGCAAAAAGAAGCAAGGCTTTTGTAAGCAGAATAGAGAGGCTCAGTTCAGTTTGTATGAGTCTCAGGGCTAGTAACAGAAACTCACAATTCACTCACTCTGGACTGTGAATTATGGAGAGAGAATAAATGAAGGAACTCAGAAAGCATGGGATCTGAGTGTGAAACTACCACCTCTTTCCCATTAGCTGCATTCCAGATACCACATTTCTTTCTCCCCTAGTACTGATGTAAATACTGGAGCAGCAGAGGGGTTTTACTCACTGAGCTCATTTCCTGTCCAAGGGCTGCATTCACCACTCCCTTGAGTATGTACTCCTGCAACAAACAAGAGGATCAGAGAAGACAAGTTAAAGAATTCAGAAGACATAAAAAAAAACCTGCAGGCAACTTAGAAATTATTTTGTTCCTGCCCATGCCAACTCTATTCAAACTTCATTTTATTAGTAGTCTGCACTCCAGCAGTGTGTAATAAATAATAATAACAAAAAAAAAATCAATCCTGCATATGAGCCAGTTGTTTATGTGAATTGAGCTAGGGTTCTGAATCAAGGTCCTGTGTAGAGACAGCAACATTATAAAAACACCATCAAAATTGCCAGGAATTGTCCTGCTGTTGTCAGTCACAGCAGAGGGGCCCGAGTAGACTGAACTCCCCTTTCAGGCCTCTGGTCACTCCAGGGAGGAGGATATGTGTGTCTGCCTCAGGGTATGGAAGTTTGCATTGACTCTGCCAGTATTACATCTATCCTGTGAGTAAAGAGAACTTGAGTCTCCAGGGTTGTCAAACAGACTGATATCTTTCAACCAGCATGAAAAAGTAAATCCGGTGCCGGTAAAAAGGTATTAGATTGACAGTGCTGGAGAACGAAGTCCTCTGCCCATAAGTCAGGTACAGCAAGGGCAGAAGCATTGCAAGTTTTCCCACATATGTATATTTAGTTCCTCCACCCTGCCCTGGAGAGAGGCACCTCTGAAGCCTCTGCAGTTCTTGAACCCCTCTGTTGAGATGGCAAAGAGGGGGACAATTAATGCCAATTGTGATTATGTTTTTTGGTGCAACTTGTTCATTAGCACAACAATGGAATGTTACCAGTAGTAAATAAGAGGAGCTGGACTGAGAAACTCACTGCATTTTACACAGGTCACTGAACGATTCAGCCAGATAAGTTCACGCAGGATAGGCCAGGGGTTCTCAACCTTTTTCTTTCTGAGCACCAGCCAACATGCTGTAAAAACCTGCATGTCCCACCTCCGCAACAACTGATTTTCTGCATATCCAGTAGATTAAAAGCCAGGGCTGGCATTAGGGGTACCAAGCAGGGCAACTGCCTGTGGCCCCACACCACAGAGGGCCTCGCAAAGCTAAGGCTTTGGCTTCACCGCCATGCAGCTTGGGCTTCGGCTTTCTGATCTGAGTCCCAGTGAGTCTAACATGGGTCCTGCTCTCTGGTTTATTTTGTCAGACCATCTGAAACCTGCTTGTGGCCCCCCAGGAGGCCCCGGACCTCTGGTTGAGAACCGCTGGGATTGGTTATTAGCCAAGATGGCCAGGGACACAACCCCATGCTCTGAGTGTTTTAAACCTCTTACTGCAAGAAGCTGGGACTGGACAACAGGGGATGGATCACTCAGTTGCCCGGTTCTGTTCATTCCCTCTGAAGCATCTGGTACGAGCCACTCTTGGAAGACAGGTTTCAGAGTAGCGGCTGTGTTAGTCTGTATTCGCAAAAAGAAAAGGCGTACTTGTGGCACCTTAGAGACTAACAAATTTATTTGAGCACAAGCTTTCGTGAGCTACAGCTCACTTCATCGGATGCATTCAGTGGAAAATACAGAACACCACACTGCATTTTCCACTGAATGCATCCGATGAAGTGAGCTGTAGCTCACAAAAGCTTGTGCTCAAATAAATTTGTTAGTCTCTAAGGTGCCACAAGTACTCCTTTTCTTCTTGGAAGACAGTACACTGGGCTACATGAACCATTGGTATGATCCAATCTGACGCTTCTTATGCATATTAACATACTGTCTATTATCAGTCTTGTGGCGAGTACCAACATGTATGTGAGGAAAAGTATTTCTAAATCAGACACACACATAGAAGTCCTTCATGTGGAGATGGATCTATCATTCTTAACCCAAGGAGCTCCAGTCACCTTTTCAAAAAAGCCTACCAGAGAAATGTTTCCTCTTTTTTCTGAAATATGAATTTCCTGACAAACACTGAGGAGCAGGACTTGATAACATTCAATCTAGAATCAGTGACAGATTTACAAATGTAGAAGGTCTCTGCAAGGCTAAATAAAGGAATTTATACCATTGCTATAGAAAGATTTCCATTTTGCCAGTGGGAACCAGCATTTGATTTGAGCTGTGGAAGATCCTAAAATGTCAGATGTTAAATATTACATTATTTTTGAAAAAGCTCTTTTAGGTATTTTTTAGGCTCTTTTAAATCTTTCTAACATTTATTCAATATAATTTCTCCCTTTTAAAAAGCCGGCACAGTGGGACTCGTGATAACTATGGGAGCCTGGCTTTGCAGGTAGAGAGAGATCATAAAACAGTACCAATAAACAGTGTAAAACTTTTTTTCTGTAACATATATGGCATATGCACAATTCACAATGGCTGTTGTGTGGTATAAAATATTTATTGGTACACATCTAGGATGATCTGCATAATTTGCCTGTAGTTTTGCCATTCTCCATATTCATGTAACATTTACAGCACACGGCAATTACCAATAGGTAGATACAGAACATGAACACAAACAGCTAACACATGAAGGAGTGGAGTGGACAAAAGGTTTTATCAGCATGAGTTTGGGATGACTTGCATAATTCGAGTGGCAAAGCCATCAGTAGCTGCTCCAATGCGGCCAAAACTAGGACTCGTAATTCACTGCTGGTGCCACTCCACCATCAGCAACAGTGGAAGTTCTAGGGTACACAGATCTCAGGCATTTTGGTCACTGTATCATATAATCTTCCAGAGTACGCCTTCCTCAGTGTCTCTTTCAGACATTTTTTCTTGTTCAGATCCACTGTATTTATACAGTGCATGTGTGTATATATATATATATATATATGTGGGCTTTGAGAAAGAAAATGCAGGGAGGAGCAAGAGAATGAAGCTGGCCCAGCAGCTGCAAAAAGCAGTTCAAATACATAGTGTTGAACTGGGATGAGGAGATAAAATGAGGCCTAGCTGGGACCACCTCTTCCCCCTAGCACCTCCCAGACCCAGACCTATACAGAGTACAACCCCATCCCCTCACAAGGATTCATAAAGTCTTCCCTCTCCTTCCCAGCCATGTGACCTTTGAGAAAAAAACTGCAGGGAAGAGTCAGCATGAGACAGAAGTCAGCCAGGAGCTGCAGAGAGCAGTTCAAGCAGGAGCCAAGGACACAGCAGTTTTCACTCTGAACATTCCTTGCCCTGTGCTGATTGGCTGTTCCTCCAACACCTCCAACGGTCACTCTTCCCATCTAGCTAATATGCTTAAAATAACCCAACTGAAAGGATTTAAATAACAAAATCGCAAAACTAACATTACATTTACCACTGCTGCATTGTTCACTCTGTTTGTGCATTCTATCCTTTTCCCCTACCCTGTGTCTGTCTTGTCTATTTAGACTGTAAGCTCTTCAGGTTAGGGATTGTCTCTTATTCTACAATTGTACAGTGCATTTACATTTGCACAGTGGGGCCCTGTTTTCCACTGGCCCCTACACACTGCCATAATAAACATGATAAATAAAATAATACATGTATGGATATATGTATATATTTCACACATACAAAGCTTCAGCACTGGTGAAAGGCAGTGGAAGGATGAATGCAGGGTGTTAAAGGGGATGAATCCTCAGGGTACTGGCTTGAACATGGCAGATTCTACCCCAACTTACGAACTCTCTCTTTAAGTAACCATGCCATAAATCTCAAATTACCTGTGGAGTTGTAGGTTCCAGGTCCTTAATCAGGTTATAAGCCTCCTGCACATCATCTGAAATACCAGAAGTTACATGCATGACAAACCACAGTGAACCGTATTCAGACAGACCACTCATCCTCTACAAGATTCCTTTACCCAGCCATAGATAGATAAAGCATTTGAAGGGGAGGAGTAAGGGGACTATAAATCTGTGTAAATTTATACCTTGCTAGTGGTGGCTTTCTTGAACCTGTATAACAGACATGGTTTGAGAAATAGCTTCTTTATTACTACATTTTCCCTAGTACAGAGATCACTTGGCCCCTTGTTCATAGTCCAGTGGATGACTTCTCAATAGCACAAGGTCATCCCTTGTATCCCTCATACTTCTGTCTCCCCGACACGTTTATTTCTCCCTCAGGGCAAGACTGGGTTAGATGCTTCTGAATACAGACTTTACAGTTTCATTATTACTACCTCAACATTTGGCAAATTAGTGTATCTGATCCTAATTCTCCCATGTAAAAAGCACTGTTAGTGCAGAAGTTAATTAAAGAATTTAACTCACACAAAAAAGTTCTAAAAAAGTACATTCTAAAAAAAAGGATCCAGTCTTAGAATATCTTAACTCCATCCCCTTCACTTGTATATATTAGCCCAGGGTTCTTCTCTGTCACAAAATTACCCAGCAAAGTTAATTCACACTAATAACCAGGAAATCCATCGCAAATTACCAGGTGTTGATAATTATTAAGCTAATAAATTTGTTTTGTTTTTTTAAACTAAGGTACTATAGAACAACATATTTTGTTCATGTATTTTGACAAGTACAGTTTAACTTAAATTATACTTCATTGTATAATATTTATACATCATTTTACATCTTCAAAACACTATAAAATAAATCAAACCTCACATGCTCATGAGGTACTTAGGTACATATGAGGCCAATAATTTTTTTAAATACTTTGCTCTTAAATACCAAGTATTATTGGTTCACTAGTACATGCATTTTAGTACAATTTGTAAAAGTAATGAAGTCTTAATATGCGAACTTACTGCAGATCTCTGGTATTAAATCTTTGATGAAAAATCAGGTGAAATTGCCATTTTTGTGAGAATTAAAGGGCTTGTGGATTAGCAAAATGATATTAATGACGTTCTTCTGTACAGTATGTACCATAAGTGAGCTATATCCATTTATGGCAATAGGAAAAGAGAGCACATCTATGTACTAAAATTTGTCACAGCTCAAGTAATGAAGCTGAGTACCAATTGGATGTGCAGATATAGAGACAGTCTAGGATGCAAATGAGTAGCAAGCAGAAAACTCATTTGAGACAAGGCCTCTGACAAAGGGATTCAATTTCAATAACCTTATTGGCATGGCATAAATATGTTGCTAAAAATCGGCACATCAAGCTTCAGAATTAATATAGTTAAGCTACAGAAGGCCCATAGAGCTTTCTCTTTTAATACTTTTATAGCCACTCAAATGCCTTGATGCACTTATTGGTATGTAAAGTTTAGGGTGTGGTTTATTTCTGCTTCTTAGGTAAGAAGTCCAAAGTTTTTCGGATTATTTTGAGTTTTGTGGGGATATCACAGTTTTATTTCTTTCATCTAAAAAGAACCAACTTGACCAAGGCTATGGCACTTGTAGCGCTTCAGTGAAGACACTTACTACAGCAACAGGATGGGTTCTCCATCCCTGTAGTTAATCCACCTCCCCAAGAGGTTGTACTAGGTTGATGGAAGAATTCTTCCATCAACTAGCACTACCTACACTAGAGTTAGGTTGGCTTAACTACATTGCTATGGGGGGAGGGGTTGATTTTTTACACCCTTGAGAGACAGCTATGCGGATATAACTTTTCATTGTAGACCAGCCCGAACTCTAGACAGCTAGATGACAAAGTAGCAAAAGTTACAAGCTGAAGCAGTCAACGTTACTGCAACCTCCTTTGAAATACAATAAAACAGAATGCGTGGGACTAAACCATAAAGACAAAGGAGATAACATCATCTGCTTTTAAGAACACTGCTCTGAATAACTAGTCATGCAGAGGTGATGAAATACCATGAATAAGGAAATCAATGAGTGGAAAAGTGATCAACATATCCCATTACACAGGTTCTTGCAGTTAACACCAAATCATCAGTCAATCCACTTCGGAATGGAGAAATACAGTGGTGATGAGCATGAGGGGAGAGGGAGGCATTGTAACCAATAAAAAATACAAAAGGAACCCAAAGCAAAGACAGAAATGACTTGGAAACACAAGAAAGTCTTGCTGCCCGGGAAATCTACCTACATTTTTCAACAGTTGGCAAATGTGTGTGGAATGGATTGTCTTGTTTGCAGACTGCAGCCTTGTTTCTGGTCCCTTTTTTTCACAGCTTCTCTGTGCCACATTTACAGAAATAATTTTCATTGCCTGGGTGGCAATCCTGTGTACATTTTTAGCATTTTAGCAAGCTTAAGGGGAAGTGTTTCACTACTGTAAAAAAAAGTCTCTGATCTTCTGCTGAAGTGGATTTGTTCAACCCTTTGCAAATGGTCTTCCTTCAGAAGTCATGAAAGCATGTAAGACGTTAGCTTATTTACCATAGGACCACAGATGAAACAGTGCAAAGAATGCTGTGGCCCATTTGAAGAAGGTAGTTGTGAGATGATGAACAGATGTCACAGAAAAGAAAAAGTTTCTAATCCCTGCATCTAAGAGAGAGCCAGAGGGAGATTTCATTACCTTGCCGGAGATAGTAAATCACCAGGTTCAATCTGGCTTCAGGAATAACATCAACCAGGGGTGGCAGAACCTGCAGAGCCCCTTCCCCTCCTCGGAATACAACCTGCAGAAAAGAAAGCACCCATCTTTTTAGTCCTATAGAGTGTTCCAGTCTGTGGTCTCACAATCATCCTTGAAATTTCCACAGTAATGACATGTTATAGTCAACGGATTCAGCATCAACTGGACCCCTAGTTTATTAATAATTATAAACATCTCACATTTTATAGTGTCTTTATCCTGAGAAATCTCTAAGCACTTTACAAAAATACTTAACCCATCAGTAAATGGTAACTATTCTTGGAGCAGAACACATCAGCTATACAACAGTTCAAAGCAACAATACATAACAGTGTCGAACAAGTTAGGTAGACTATGAACTGAATTGAAACTGCAAGGGGAATATAGATGGAAAATTACAATTTGCTTTAATTATAATTATACCAAAATATTAGGGCTAATAATCCTAGACATGTGAAAAGTGTCACGTGATCTTTAAATGACCAAAAATAGTCAAGTCTTCAGTTTCACATAACAATTCCCTCCTCCAACAACATCATATGGGACATTGGTTCAGGTGTGACTTGGGAAGGAAGCTTACCACCTGCTGAATCATTGGTAAAAGGATCAAAACATAATTCCACCACTGACATCAGAAAACAGCTTTAACTCTTGAATGCATAATATGTTAGAAAAAAATTATGGACAAGCTTGTTGCGACTTGGTTTGTGGTTCAGTCAATGTGCCATTTGGATAGGGTTGCCAATTTTAGTTGGACATATTCCTGGAGATTTCATCACATGATATAATATTTAATTAAAGATTAATTTTTAATTCCTGGAGACTCCAGGACAATACTGGAGGGATCTACAACCTATCCTGAAGGATGATCCCTCACTCTCACAGATCTTGGGAGACAGGCCAGTCCTCGCTTACAGACAACCCCCCAACCTGAAGCAAATACTCACCAGCAACCACACACCACACAACAAAAACACTAACCCAGGAACCTATCCTTGCAACAAAGCCCGTTGCTAACTGTGTCCACATATCTATTCAGGGGACACCATCATAGGGCCTAATCACATCAGCCACACTATCAGAGGCTCGTTCACCTGCGCATCTACCAATGTGATATATGCCATCATGTGCCAGCAATGCCCCTCTGCCATGTACATTGGCCAAACAGGACAGTCTCTGCACAAAAGACTAAATGGACACAAATCAGACGTCAAGAATTATAACATTGAAAAACCAGTTGGAGAACACTTCAACCTCCCTAAACATTCAATTACAGACCTAAAAGTCGCAATTATTCAACAAAAAATCCTTCAAAAACAGACTCCAACAAGAAACTGCAGAACTGGTATTAATTTGCAAACTGGACAGCATTAAATTAGGTTTGAATAAAGACTGGGAGTGAACGAGTCATTACACTAACTAAAAACTATTTCCCCATGCTAATTTTCCCCCTATTGTTACTCACACCTTCTTATCAACTGTTTGAAATGGGCCATCCTGATTATCACTACAAAAGTTTTTTTTTTCTCCTGCTGATAATAGCCCACCTTAATTGATCAGTCTCGTTACAGTTGGTATGGCAACCCCCATTTTTTCATGTTCTCTGTATATATATCTTCCTACTGTATTTTTCACTGCATGCATCTGATGAATTGGGCTTTAGCCCATGAAAGCTTATGCTCAAATAAATTTGTTAGTCTCTAAGGTGCCACAAAAGTACTCCTCATTCTTTTTACTGGAGGGTTGGTAATCCTACATTTGGATTAATTTGTAAATCACAATGCAGCTACTAAAATACCTCCTCCCACCCCATGAGCTATTACCAGCAGGAGAGTGAGTTTGTGTGTGTGTGGGGGGGGTGAGAAAACCTGGATTTGTGCTGGAAATGGCCCACCTTGATTATCATGCACATTGTAGGGAGAGTGGTCACTTTGGATGAGCTATTACCAGCAGGAGAGTGAGTTTGTGTGTGTATGGGGATGGGGGCGGGGGGTGAGAAAACCTGGATTTGTGCTGGAAATGGCCCATCTTGATTATCATACACATTTTAAAGGGAGTGGTCACTTTGGATGGGCTATTACCAGCAGGAGAGAGAGTTTGTGGTGGGGGGGGGGGAAGGGCGGAGGGTGAGAAAACCTGGATTTGTGCTGGAAATGGCCCAACTTGATGATCACTTTAGATAAGCTATTACCAGGAGAGTAGGGTGGGAGGAGGTATTATTTCATGGTCTCTGTGTATATAATGTCTTCTGCAGTTTCCACAGTGTGCATCCGATGAAGTGAGCTGTAGCTCACGAAAGTTCATGCTCAAATAAATTGGTTAGTCTCTAAGGTGCCACAAGTACTCCTTTTCTTTTTGCGAATACAGACTAACACGGCTGTTACTCTGAAACCTGTCAGGATAAAGCAGGGGTCGGCAACCTATGGCATGCGTGCCAAAGATGGCATGCAAGCTGATTTTTAATGGCATGCTGCTGCCTGCCAGGTCCCCGCCACTGGCCCCGCTCAGCCCGCTGTCAAACCCAGGCCGGCAGTGGGCTGAGCGGGGTCGGCAGCCGGGACCCCGGCAAGCAACAGAGTGCCATTAAAAATCCTGCCCGCCCCGGCCCGCTCTTCTCCACCCCCCAACCCCTTCGTGGGGGCAGGGTGAAGAAGCTTGGTCCTGCCGGCTTCTGCTGCAGGGCAAGCAAGCTCCCTCCTCCACTGCCTCTTCCCCCAGCATGCTGGGTTCCTGCCCCTCCTCCTCTCCCTCCCTGCCACTGATCAGCTGATGGCCCTTGCACGGGAGGGGGAGAAGCAGAGCAGCAGTGCACTTGCTGCTCCAGGGAGGAGGTGGAAAAGAGGTGGGGACGGGCCTTGGGGAAGGGGGGTGGAATCAGGGCATATCCCCTCCAGCCTCCTGCCGTGAGCCGCTCTGGGGAGAGGGCTGGGAGCACCCCCAACCCCCTGCACCTCCCTCACACGCACCCCAGCCTTCTGCCCTGACCCCTGCATCCCCTCATGACCCCTGCCCTGACTCCTGCACCCCCACACATACCCAGCCCCCCCACACCCTATGCCCTGACTCTTGCACCCCCCACATTCCCATCCCCACCCTGAGCACCAAACGGGAGCTCCTGAACGCCCCCCCCCCATTCCTAGCTGCACCCTCGTACCAAATGGGAGCTGCCCAGGTAAGCACTCCACACCTAAACCTCCTGCCCCAACCCTAAGCCCCCTCCCTCATTCTAGCTCCTGGCCAGACCCTGCACCCCAACTCCCAGTCTGCTCCTTTACCCCCAGCCGTGTGCACAGTGCACTCCCACCCTCAGCTCAGTGCAGAGAGAGGAAGAGAATGGGCTAGAACCAGGGAGAAGGTAGGTACCCACTCTACGTGGGCAGGGGCAGGATCCCAGACTGGCAGCGGGCTGAAAGGGGCCAGCAGCTGGGACCCTGGCTGCCACTCAGCTCGCTGCCAGTCTGGGGTTCTGACTGCTGGCCCCTTGCCAGCCGGGGTCCTGGCCGCAGGCCCTGCTCAGCCTGCTGCTGGCCTAGGTGAACAGAACCCCAGGCTGGCAGCGTGCTGAGCCGGCCCGCAGCATAAGATCAGCATTTTAATTGAATTTTAAATGAAGCTTCTTAAACATTTTGAAAACCTTGTTTATTTTACATATGACAATAGTTTAGTTATATAATATATAGACTTAGAGAGAGAGACCTTCTAAAAAACGTTAAAATGTATTACTGGCATGCGAAACCTTAAATTAAAGTGAATAAATGAAGACTCGGCACACCACTTCTAAAAGGTTGCTGACCCCTGGGATAAAGCATCCAAGATACATAGGAATTGCGACAACTGGCTTGTGACCTACATTACCTATACAGGGGTGAAAGGACAGCTATACGCAGCAATATATGGGCCCATGCTGATGCATTTGGACATTATACATAGGGCATATAACATATTTTCAAGCACCTCATTGGTCTTGTATGATGAGCACTTTAGAATGAGGATAATCCTGAACCCCTCCCTGTGCTGAGACAAAACTGATCAGGAACTATGGTTGGAGTGCACGGTTCAGGGGCACTTGTGAACAGAACCCCATAACAATTGTGGCTATGTACTGGAAAAGCTGGTGTGTGAAGGGAGCAATGGAGCTGGTCTCAAGACACTACACGCCTGACCAGCCGAGGTTTTCATGCTGAAACTACAATGAGACAGGGAAGCATTGTCATGCATACTGTAGGGTTTGGCACGAACATGGGCATTGTGGAGGTGGGCACATATCTTCAGGCTACCCACATTTTAAGCGCACCAGGCTAAAGGATGCTGGCAGTCTACAATCCTACATGCTGCTGCCTGAGGGGAAGCCAACACAGGGTGTGGGCTGTAAGTGCCACAGGTTTTAACCATGTCTGCTTCCTTCCCCATGCTGATCACACTAAATGATCACACAGCACACACACAGCTGAGAATATGGATTGAGGGCATGGCATTGTGCACTGGGCTTATAAGAGAGCATGTAATTTGGGCAAGAAGCTCGCAGCTGGGCCTCAGGAGGGACATGATTTTGTCTTGGCACGGCAGCCGGGGCATGACCTGGAATTAACTTGTGTCCCTCTTGGATGGGCTGGCACACCGAAAGGACACATTGGACATCATCATTATCCATTTAGGAGAAAACTACCTTAGAACGTGCCCTGGCCTCAAACTGATTTTGAAGTCCAAATGGGATATTGGACTGCTGGCAAATATGTTGCTCGACGTGGGGACAGTATCACCACAGATATTGGACTGCAGCATACCCACAAAAGGTGGATAGGGCCTGGAGGAAGGCCAACCAGAAAATTGCAACATGGCTGGAGTCCAGGGGTGCTTCAGTTATCAGACATGGCCACATAGCCCAGAGTGCAGCTGAGCTTTACTGAGGATTGAATGTACCACTCTGATACAATTTGTTTCTGGATGATCTTGGTATTGGGTTGGCTGAACTTCTAGGTAGTGGGCTTGAGGCAGCCAAGCTAAGGTGGGCACCTCCTTGTGGCAGGCGCTGGGTAAAGGAACTTGCTGATTTAGGCTCCAGATACAAAAAGGTAACATAGTGGGTATCCTGAGGGCATCACGTCTAACCCCTAGGGGAAAATGAGAACCAGGGGTCAGGACTTTATCCTGGGGAACCACCCCACCAATGCACTTGACGGTGGTGCTGGCTATGGGGTCGAGGCCCCCTCTTGCCTCAACCCCAGAAAGGAGGAGGGATGCTAGCAGGCAATTGGAGACATGCAGAGACCCTCCTAGTATGACCCATCCCCTGCAGAGGGAGCCCCTAAAAATTGGCAAAGGGTCAATGGGGTGAAGAGACCATGCTGGGCTGTCCTCCAACGCGACCTTTGGATGTAATTTGACTAATAAAGTTTGGTATGGGTTTTAACCAGGCCACGATGTCCTTGCCTTCTTCCATCCACTGAGCACACCAAACTGAGCAACACGCCAACATCAAATAAAAGCGAACTACTACAACCAGTCATTCAACTGAGTAGCAATAAAATCACTGGAGTAGAATGTTGCCAGATGATCAGTATATCTCCTACTTCAAACACAAATATTTTGGCTTTGCCTCAGTATCTGCCCACCATTAGTTCCTAGTCATTAACTTTGCAAATAGAGACTATTATCTTGAGACATTTCAATTCCACTGACATTGTACCATGGTTAGACAACATTGTTCGGAATCCTCATCCATTCTGATTTTTGCACTAAAGTCCTGATTTTGACAGGGCTGTTCAGGTAGTGTTGGGGATTTGACCAGTCCAAAAATAATTGGTCAGACTACATTAAAAATGGTCAAATATTTTAAAGCAATGATTTATTAGAATGATAACAAAACAAGTAAGACTTTATGGTCTCCAACAAGCTTAGCCTTAGATAGTTATTTTAACTCAAAAAACGTGAAATACAATTAAATGAAGTTCTAAAGAATGGCACCATGATGCAATCAAAAAGATAGGCTGCCCTCTATATCAGGGCATTCTTGCTGGAATATTTGACCACGATCAAATAATAGGCAGTCAATTGACTGGCTTGCCAAGCCTAATCCCAAGTATCTTGCAAGGACAGGCTCACAGAACATTTAAAGCATCCTAACATATCCCTAAGGATAAAGCAACATTTTTTCATGACATGGTAACAAGCCATGACAATATAAAAATACCAGAATGGTGTAATGCAACAACTTTGTCCCAGAAGACAAAGTATAAAGAGGGGGTAAGAATGCAGGTTCTTGTCTTGAACGTGGCACAGAGACAAGGAAAGCATCAGAAAATGAAACTGATTAAGTAAAAGTGGGAAGCGTATTGATCAGATTGCCTCCATTGCTTACATGGTGACTCTTATGGATTCATACCACCTCCTAACACCCCACCTCCTACTGCTTAATTCCCAATTTTCAATGGTGGTACATCAAGAAAAGCTCTGTAGACCACAGTTTGAGATCCACAGCTCAGATGAATCCATTACTCACCAGATTGTGCTTAATGAGCTCCTTAGCAAACTCAAAAGATGATGAGGCATTGTCCATCAGGCTCTTGAGTTCTGCCTGAAATTAAATATTATACCTATAAAAAGTTTAGCAAAAATACCCCCACAAGTGCAGATCCACACCACATCTGAAACTGTTTGGAAGGCAACTCCAGCTGTGATGAGCTGGGTTGGTGGAGGAAAACAAACACCCCCCCCTTCACTGTGATGACTATTGCAAATGGATAATTCATATAAATGTAAAGCAAAACTTGCATTGGGAAAATGGAAAGGCCAACATGGAAACAGAAAACTTAAGTGCTCAACAATGTGAGGATTATGGATAGGTGATATCCTTTGGGGGAGGATACTGACATTATAAACGGTCATTTGTCAATAATTGTGATTAAGTATAAGGCAGATAACACAACAGGGAAAAGAAACTTGCATGGGACTTCAAATGAGACTGACAAGCCAGAAGGGCTTTACAATAGATACCTCAGCAGCCTTGCCATTGTAAAGTCGGAAGTGGTTACAAGCCTTGAGGTTAAGAGCTATGGTGCTGTCAGGAACTTGCTGAAGGTAAACAGCCAGCACCTCTTGTGACACATCATAGTAATCCAGTTTGTAGTAACATAAAGCCACATATACGTTGAGAGCCAGGTATTCCCTGAAGGGCAAAAGAGGAAGAGTTCACAGAAGCATTCATTTTTTACCAGAAAATTGTGCTGAAAAGGAATATTAAAATCTGTTATGACTTTCCCTCACCTCCCCATGTACCATTTAGAAATACAACAAATATTGAGTTCCTGAGAATAGCCTTATATGTGACTTTCTGGATTCAGCAGACAAGCACAAAACTATTCGGGGTTGCATCTGCAGGGATGCCAACTGCATTTGTCCCACAGGAGGAAGTAATTGTATTGTGACATTTGCATATATGAAGACATTACCTTGTCATGCACGGAAACCATAATTCAACATGTATTGAGTCAATGTTACAACATATTATCCCAGCATCATGAGGGTGAAACAAGAGCTAGTTTCTTCCAAGCACTAGTGCATACAAGAATGACCTGTGAAATTTGGGGCTTGTTATTTTAGGAAATGGTGATAACCCCATGTGAAGGAATGTAAGAGAATGCAATCATTTTATTTGGACTGATGAACTAAGGTTCATCCACATAATGTATACAAGGCAATTTGACTGTTTTCCTTTGCCAAGTATATTGCATACATACAAAACTCCAAAAAGATTTCTTTAATGTCAGTAGTTACTTTTATGTCATGTATAAGTAACCTGTGAAATTCACTACTGCACAATATCAAGCCAAAAAGGACTAGACATTTACAGGAATAAGAAAAACATTTGCAGTAACAACAATTTGTAGGATAACTGTTACAAAGGTTACTGTATGCAGTGTTGTGGTAGCCATGTCAGTTCTAGTATATCAGAGAGACAAGATGGGTAAGGTAATATCTTTTATTGGACTGACTTCTGTTCGTCTGACCTGAAGAACTCTGTGCAAGCTCAAAAGCTTGTGTCTCACACCAACAAAAGTTGGTCCAATAAAAGATATTACCTCACCCACCTTGTCTCACAAAGGTTATTGATTTTTCAGGGCATAAGCTGATCATAGCCTAGGGACTGTCAGGCTGAAATTTCCCCCCAAAGCACAGAATTACACAATGATATGCATTATGGAGGTGTTTCAGCTTTCTTTGAAGCATTCAGCATTATACACTATCAGAGGCAAAAGACCATTGACCTGTTCCAGAATAGCAGTTTATACATTGCCAAGCCTTCCTTTGACTCTGGACCCTGCTTCCCAGGCCAGCAGCATCTAGAGAATATTACATAGGCAGCACACTAAAAACTGTTTGTGAAGATGTGGTTGGGGGAAAACACGTGCCTTGTGCTTCTCAACAGCAACATCTCCAAAGGTTTGGTTCTTTATCCACTTCCTGGCTGAGGTTGGTGGCTATAATGTGGAATCCTGGGACAGGGGTTATAACGGGAAAATGGGAATGGAAAGAATACTCAGAGCTCAAAAGGACACACAGGATCCTTGAATAAAAACAACAAGACTGAGGATTTCTTATGAAGACTGAGGTGGAAGAGAGTTCAGTAACTAAAAATTAGGGTCAGACAGGCAATCAGCCAAACAAAACAAAAGAGACAGGTACATGCTTTGTATTGTGGGTAAGACACACTCAGAACATTTTCTGCTCTGCTTGTAATTCTGTAGCATTTCATAAGAAACAGGAGAGGGGATCCCAGGATGGATCACAGAACAAAGTACGTTAAAAAAGGGGGATTAGGGTGGACACATTCTCCTTGTGTCTTATTGGTGTAACAGTTCTGATTCCAGTGACAAAATGGAGATGGCTGCATTGTCCCCTTCTCACAGAGAGAAAGACACAAAAGTATTGATACCACCACAAATAAGTTTCCAGAAGCCAAGCAATTACATGGAATGGAAACACAAATTCATCAGAGATACTGCAGTGAGGCTGAGAATGGAGGGGAGAGAAAGAGAGACACAAACCGGTTATCAAGCAGTATGCGTTTGTAGATATCAATAGCCTCTTGGTAGTGGGACCGCATATAGTGGATAGATGCCAGACTGAGCTGATCTTCTGTGATGTCCTGCAAATTCTGATGGAAGCTCATCAATTTCTTTTCATCACTGAACTAAAGAGAAAGAGACAGACAACCTCCAAAAGAGTTCAGCAAGGAAAACAAGAGCAATTAGTCATATTAATCAGGAAGGGCATACAACAATATTAAGTGAGATTGAACTGCAGCAGAGAAGATTCAGGTTAGACATTAGGAGTTGCTTTCTAAGTTTAAGACTTGTTTTGCCAATGGCGAAATCTGTTGAGGGAAGACGTAGAAAGCCATCATTGGAAATAACTGAGCTTGAGGCTAAACACACAACTATCAAGTCCGATTCAGGCATAATTAAATCTGATATGCCATGATGTAGGGGGTAACAGCAGAGAGATGGATTAGATACTCCATACTCAAAATAAATCTGTAATATAAAAATTTACTACTATAATTTGAGCTAAGAGAAAGATTTGTTGGGTTTGGATCCAAAGCTTAATTCTCAGAAACTAAGTTCCCATCCCTCTTCACCAAAAACAAAACAAAAAAACCCACAACTCTCACTGAGCAAAAGCCTATTGCAAAGACATTTCCCATAACGCTATTTTGTGGCACTAACTAGTTCTCTTTCTCCAGACCTCACATATCCAATTTCTGTGATTCCATACAGTGTAATGTAATAGTTTCCATTTAAAAGAATTGTTGCATTTTACATAACAAATGCACAAATGTAAAATGGAGAGAGCATGGTTAACAAACAATTTTGCAATTGCATCAACATTATAAACTAGCCAAGAATGTCCATTAAATCGGACCACTCAAGTCACTTACAATTCTGATGCTTCCCCTTCTTATGTATGTTGCTGCTAGCAATGGTAATTGTGAACCCATTCTATTGCTGTTTTTTACATTAGGGATTTTTTTATTTGTTTTTTAAAAAATTGATAAGTCTCCCACATTTAAAATATCTAGCTGCTCATCTTTGCTTCATATCTCTTTCCTTTGTGCTTGTGCTGGTCATATAATAACACTCCAGCACAGCCAACAGTGCTCAAAAACAGTAATTTTATGTCTTCATAGTAGTATCAACTTAGTATCTTTCATTCCAAAACCTCCTAAAGTACAGTGGAACCTCAGACTTATGAACACCAGAGTTATGAACTAACCGGTCAACCACACACCTTATTTGGAACCGGAAGTATGCAACCAGGCAGCAGCAGAGACAAGAAAACACAAGACAAGAAAGTACAGTACAGTGTTAAATGTAAACTACTAAAAAAATAAAGGGAAAGTTTAAAAAGGTAAGGAAACGGTTTCCTGTGCTTCTTTCGTTTACATTAAGAGGATTAAAAGCAGCATTTTACTTCTGCATAATAAAGCTTCAAAGCTGTTTTAAGTCAATGTTCAGTCATAAACTTTTGAAAGAACAACCATAATGTTTTGGTCAGAGTTACAAACATTTCAGATTTCAGAGTAGCAGCCGTGTTACTCTGTATTCGCAAAAAGAAAAGGAGTACTTGTGGCACCTTAGAGACTAACCAATTTATTTGAGCATAAGCTTTTGTGAGCTACAGCTCACTTCATCAGATGCATTCAGTGGAAAATACAGTGGGGAGATTTATATACATAGAGAACATGAAACAATGGGTGTTACCATACACACTGTAACCAGAGTGATCACTTAAGGTGAGCTATTACCAGCAGGAGAGCGGGGGCGGGGGGCTAAGGGGGGGACCTTTTGTAGTGATAATCAAGATGGGCCATTTCCAGCAGTTGACAAGAATGTCTGAGGAACAGTGCAGGGGGGGATGGTGGGATGGAAATTGTTGAAATCATGGTGGAATTCCTCAAGGGCTTCTTTTCCATGGGTCCAGATGATGAAGATGTCATCAATGTAGCGCAAGCAGAGTAGGGGCATTAGGGGACGAGAGCTGAGGAAGCGTTTGTTCTAAGTCAGCCATAAAAATGTTGGCATACTGTGGGGACATGCGGGTACCCATAGCAGTGCCGCTGATTTGAAGGTATACATTGTCCCCAAATGTGAAATAGTTATGGTTGAGGACAAAGTCACAGAGTTCAGCCACCAGGTTTGCCGTGACATTATCGGGGATAGTGTTCCTGACGGCTTGTAGTCCATCTTCGTGTGCAATGTTGGTGTAGAGGGCTTCTACATCCATAGTGGTCAGGATGGTGTTTTCAGGAAGATCACTGATGGATTGTAGTTTCCTCAGGAAGTCAGTGGTGTCCCGAAGATAGCTGAGAGTGCTGGTAGCGTAGGGCCTGAGGAGGGAGTCTACATAGCCAGACAATCCTGCTGTCAGGGTGCCAATGCCTGAGATGATGGGGCATCCAGGATTTCCAGGTTTATGGATCTTGGGTAGCAGATACAATACCCCGGGTCGGGGTTCCAGGGGTGTTTTTGCAACGAAGCCCGTTGCCAACTGTGGCCACATATCTATTCAGGGGACACCATCATAGGGCCTTATCCCATCAGCCACACTATCAGAGGCTTGTTCACCTGCACATCTACCAATGTGATATATGCCATCATGTGCCAGCAATGCCCCTCTGCCATATACATTGGTCAAACTGGACAGTCTCTACGTAAAAGAATAGGACTCAAATCAGACGTCAAGAATTATAACATTCAAAAACCAGTCGGAGAACACTTCAATCTCTCAGGTCACTCGATTACAGACCTAAAAGTGGCAATACTTCAACAAAAAAACTTCAAAAACAGACTCCAACGAGAGACTGCTGAATTGGAATTAATTTGCAAACTGGATACAATTAACTTAGGCTTGAATAGAGACTGGGAGTGGATGGGTCATTACACAAAGTAAAACTATTTCCCCATGTTTATTCTCCCCCACCCACCCACCCGTTCCTGTCAACTGCTAGAACTGGCCCACCTTGATTATCACTACAAAAGGTCCCCCCCACCCCGCTCTCCTGCTGGTAATAGCTCACCTTAAGTGATCACTCTGGTTACAGTGTGTATGGTAACACCCATTGTTTCATGTTCTCTATGTATATAAATCTCCCCACTGTATTTTCCACTGAATGCAACCGACAAAGTGAGCTGTAGCTCACGAAAGCTTATGCTCAAATAAATTTGTTAGTCTCTAAGGTGCCACAAGTAAACAGTTCAGAGTTAGGAACAACCTTCATTCCCAAGGTGTTTGTAACTCTGAGGATCTACTGTACTTTGCAGACTATATTCATAGCGATTGTTCAACCACCATTGGAGTGTAAACACCTCTGGGTGTTAGTCAATTTGTGCCAATGCCACTACACATCAGATTTGAGGCAAGGAAATGAAAGTTATGTTTTCAAATAAACCTGCAGAGAGACTTAGGTAGACAGAATGCAACTATCCAAATTAGAATTTGGCTGGGACAACAGGGTTAACAGGAGTTTTTGCAGAAAGTGCCAATATCTGGGTTTTATCTCTCACCCAAAACACAGCTTCTCTAGAAATAGTGCCCTTTTGCTGCATGTTGGAGCACGGCACAAAAATGAGTCAGAGGGAATAATGCACTATCTACTGATGCCCAAACATCTAATGAGGACCCAATCCAGCAAAGCACTTAAGCAAATTCTTAACTTTAACCATATTCATATCCTTAAAGTTAAGCATATGCTTACCCGTTTTGCTAGATTTGGGGCTTGAATAACAAATACCACTCCTTGCAGCACTTGGGATTTCTGTGACCTTGCTTAGGTTATAAGGTCTTACAAAATTCACAGCAGCTTTATAATACATACATAATAAAGACTTTTGTTGGGAAGTGGAGGGCTTAGAATAGTAGCATTTTATCTGTACTTTTGTCAAGTTTAAAAGGCCACTGTGAAAGACAATCCAATTTTACCAACACATTTACTCTGAAAAAAGCACATCTTGCTGTGGTTGTCTTTTTAACCTTTGATGTTTCTAAACTGACATAGCCATTTATTCACAAGTGGTTCATGCCATGGAGATAAAAGTTCCCTTGTTAGTAATAAACTGATCTATTTATAGAAAAAAAGCAACCCAATTTGCAGGCTAGAAGTGAAGGAGCTCTCATGAGTGGGCTAGGATAAGACTGGACCAACTCCTCTAAAATCTGTTTAATTATTCTTGAACATACCAAGATGAAACAAAGTGAAGGTTGTGCCTCAATCATTGTTGAAATGAAACGAAATCTCCCTGCTATAAACAAGACTGTGTTTTGGGGGGAACTGAATAGCTCAGGAGATTTTTCTATTTTTCAACAGTCTTTTTACTTAAAATTAGGTCTGTCAAGCGATTAAAAAAATTAATCGCAATTAATCACAATTAATCACGCTGTTAAAAAATAGAATAGCATTTATTTAAATATTTTTGGATGTTTTCTACATTTTCAAATATATTGATTTCAATTACAACATAGAATATGAAGTGTACAGTGCTCACTTTACATTTATTCTGGATTGCAAATATTTGCAATGTAAAAACAAAAGAAATAGTATTTTTCAATTCACCTTATACAAGTACTGTAGTGCAATCTCTTTAGCATGAAAGTTGAACTTACAAATGTAGAATTATGTAGAAAAAAATAACTGCATTCAAAAATAAAACAATTGTAAAACTTTAGAGCCCTCAAATCCACTCAGTCCTACTTCAGCCAATCACTCAGACAAACAAGTTTGGAAGAGATAATGCTGCCCACTTCTTTACGTCACCTGAAAGTGAGAACAGGCATTCACATGCTACTGTTGTAGCTGGCGTCACAAAATATTTTCATGCCAGATCCACTAAAGATTCATATGTCCCTTTATGCATCAACCACCATTCCAGAGGACACGCGTCCATGTTGATGACAGGTTCTGCTTGATAACGGTCCAAAGCAGAGCAGACCGACGGACACGTGTTCATTTTCATCATCTGAGTCAGATGCCACCAGCAGAAGGTTGATTTTCTTTTTGGTGATTTGGGTTCTGTAGTTTCTGCATCAAAGTGTTTCTCTTTTAAGACTTCTGAACACATGCTCCACACCTCGTCCCTCTGAGATTTTGGATAGCACTTCAGATTCTTAAACCTTGGGTCAAGTGCTGTAGCTATTTTTAGAAATCTCACATTGGTACCTTCTTTGCTTTTTGTCAAATGTGCTGTGAAAGTGTTCTTAAAATGAACAACTTGTGCTGGGTCATCATCTGAGACTGCTATAACATGAAATATATGGCAGAACATGGGTTAAACAGAACAGGAGACATATAATTCTCCCCCAAGGAGTTCAGTTGCAAATTTAATTAACGCATTATTTTTTTTAACAAGCATCATCAGCATGAAAACGTCCTCTGGAATGGTGGTCGAAGCATGAAGAGGCAGACAAATGTTTAGCATATCTGGCACATAAATACCGTGCAACGCAGCTACAAAAGTGCTACGCAAATGCCTGTTCTCACTTTCAGGTGACATTATAAATAAGAAGCAGGCAGCAATATCTCCCATAAATGTAAACAAACGTGTTTGTCCTAGTGATTGGCTGCACAAGAAGTAGGACTGAGTGGACTTGTAGGCTCTAAAGTTTTCCACTGTTTTGTTTCTGAGTGCAGTTATATAATGTGACAAAGTTCCTCCTTTGCCTTGGTGGGTCCTGTGCTTATTGGCAGATTTGCTTGCCTCAGAGATTCACGGCAGCCCTCAGTTTGGCCACTTTTGCTAGTGGCTCAAACCTGCTGTTCACACAGCTAACCTCATCACTGGCCAGCATGGGAAAAAGGAAGGAGAACAATCCCCGCACTCTCTGCTGATTCACCATGTGGGTCGGGGAAAAGCCCAGAGACTTTCCCCTCTGGTGGAACCCACAGTCCAGGTCAAGTCCTCCTGTGTCTGATCAGGAGCTGGGAGGTTTGGGGGGAACCTGGGCCCGCCCTCTACTCTGAGTTCCAGTCCAGGGCCCTGTGGACTGCAGCTGTCTAGAGTGCCTCCTGGAACAGCTGCGTAACAGCTGCAACTCCCTGGGCTACTTCCCCATGGCATCCTCCCAACACCTTCTTTATCCCCACCACAGGATCTTCCTCCTGGTGTCTGATAATGCTTGTACTCCTCAGTCCTCCAGCAGTCCGCCTTCTCATTCTCAGCTCCTAGTGCCTCTTGCTCCCAGCTCCTCGCATGCACGCCACAGACTGAAGTGAGGTCCTTTTTAAACTCAGGTGCCTTGATTAGCCAGCCTGCCCTAATTGATTCTAGCAGCTTCTTAATTGGCTCCAGGTGTCCTAATTAGCCTGCCTGCCTGAATTTGTTCCAGCAAGTTCCTTCTTGTTCTGGAACTGCCCCTGTTACCTTACTCAGGGAAAATGGACCTGCTTAATCTGGGACTAATATATCTGCCTTCTAACACTCTCCTGTAGCCATCTGGCCTGACCCTGTCTCAGTAACAAAAAAAAAAAAAATCTACATTTGTAAGTTGCACTTTCACAATAAAGAGATTGCACTACAGTACCTATATGAGGTGAACTGAAAAATACTATTTGTTTTGTTTATCATTTTTACAGTGCAAATATTTGTAATAAAAAATAATAATATAAAGTGAGCACTATATACTTTGTATTCTGTGTTGTAATTGAAATCAATGTATTTGAAAATGTAGAAAAACGTCAAAAATATTTAATAAATTTCAATTGGTAATCTATTGTTTAACAGTGCAATTAATCGTGATTAAAAAAAATTATTCACGGTTAAAAATATTAATTAATCGCATGAGTTAACTGCAATTAATCGACAGCCCTACTTAAAATGTTAGTTCCAAGATGCGCCCACCTAGGAAGAACTAGATGATCTTAGAAGAAAGGAAGTGGAAGTAACTGGTCCTAGGGTGGCAACAGCCAAAAAATACCATCAGATTGTTTCTATTAGGCCTATGTGAAGTGAACTGGTGGGTCTCATTCTAGTTCCTAGCAGACCGGTGTCTCCTCTGAGTTCCCCTCTTACACCTACAGATGATTCCTCTATGTCAGATTAATGCAGTTGTGTTAGTGGTTGGGAAGGTTTGTTCTGCTGCTACCCATTGATGTACCTATCCTGCGGACACATTCTGGAAGGTTGTCAATCCAGCACCAATTACAGTTCAAATTTCAGAAAGAAACATGAAGTGTGAGCAAAGAGACATACATACCTTATGTGCTAGGTGAAACAGCAGACGATTCTGGAGTCGACTTTTCGGTGCTGAAAGAAAAATCCAACAGTACGTTTCAGAGCCCTGGTACTAATACAAGGAACATTTCTAATTCAAGTTTTCCCTCACTGTTTGTAAGACACCCTCATAAACACTACTAGCTTGCCCAAGCACACCTCACTGACCCACCCACCCCACATAGCCTATAGCTGAACTTCTTCACAATTTCTCACAATCTTGCCACCGTTTAGGTGTCTTCCTGTATTTCTCATCTTCATCAGCTCTACAGCTCTTTTTAATTCTCTGCTGAACACACATTTTTCCCATGCCTTTGCCTCTTGCCTTCCTTAACTCCATGGCTTTATTACTTCTCTCTAAAACATTTAGTACATTTGACAGAGTTTGTATGAAAGATGCTATACAAAGCACGCTGAGCACAATGCATCTCAAAAGAAATACAGGCAACCAACCCTTAATCAAGGCTTCAAGTACCATGTGCCACAATTGATGTAAATTATGTTGCAAGACCCTTAAAAATTACATGGCAATATTCCTGGAATTATGAGGCAAGGCATTGCACAGCAGAGAACCCAGGCACTACGCCACCCTCCTACAACACTATCTATTTAGGCCTGCTAACACAAATCAGCTCTAACTTATTGTATCAATTAAGATGGAATAAATGGGCCCGAAAGTGTCGAAGGTATTATAACCTAGTCACTGTCCAACATTAAAGAGTTTTAAATAAATTTCAGGATTTGGTATACAGAGACTTTTGTCTGCTGAGTACCACGGCAAATACACCATTAAAATCGTTTTAACCTTTTAATAAAGATACAGAAAAGTAAAACACAGTTAAAGCATTTGAAATGTAAAATAGTAAATAAGGCTTTCTTTTTAACAACAGCCCTTGTTCCTTTAGCTGGAGAGAATTTTTAGACCGCCAGCCTTAGATGGTATTAAAGATATCTGTTGTCCTTTTGGGGAAAAATATAAGAGTCCCCTCCACTCAATACTTAGTCCTGCCTTGAGTGCAGGAGACTGGACTAAAAAATTCTTGAGGTCCCTTGCAGTTCTACCATTCTATGATTCTATAAATTAGTTAAGATGGGCTGGAGTTGTTATTGCTGCTGCTGTTAAAATTTGATCTCATTTCTAAGAAGACAAAACAAGAAAAAAAACACACAAAAGGTGTGGGTGAGGAGTGGAGTGTGGAAACAGAAAATGTAGCTTCTGTCTCTGGTGCTGACTTTCACTTGCAACTTCATTGCTGGAGAAACACATGCCCAGCACACAATCTTATCAGCCACTCTGAGATCTGGCAAACTTGTACGAGCACTGGGCTTTGTAGGGCATCCCTTTCAGTTGCTTCTTTCTGGTCACAGGCTTAGCAATGTTGCAAAATATGCAGTCTTGGGTGGGTAAGCCAGACTTTTATTATACAGAAGGAAAAAGCAGAAGGATAGAAGAGAGAAGATATAAGGCAGGGAAGGAAAAAGAACACATGGGAATGGTGCAAGAGAGAGACAAAATCTCTCCTCCCAGGTGTGTTCAGGTTTCAGCCAAACCTGATGGAGGAAGAGATGTCATCTGGCTCCCTCTCTCTGGCATGGTTTTGTCAGGACATCTTTCAGGATCAGGACGACAAAGGCGCGAGGTCCCAGGAGATGGTGGAAGTGGCAGCCACGATGGTAAAGCTTGCTCCAGTAGCCAATTTTTCTCCCAAGTCTCTTTTTTAAGTCCCCCAAAATGGAGTGATGGATAGAACAGCCCATTTCCTCATTATTTTTTCCACCATTAGGCATAATATCCAGCACACCAACTTTGGTTCATTGATTTCTGGATTCACATTCTTCTTGTTTACCAAGCATGATCTTAACACAGCCCTTAAGTTATATCTATAGCCCTTTCTGTTTGGACTAATTCAGTCTGTCTCACTTTTGCATCTTTTCTCATCAACATTTGTTGATATAGGACAGTTATTGTGACATCTTATGAACTAATACTCTCTTTTTACAGTTGAGCTCACAGTTTAGAGTAAATTTGTAGGCCCAATTATCACAACAAATCTCTCTTCCTTCTCTGTGTAAAGATGTATGTGGCAGCAGTTGGCAGGAAGAACAGGGAGTTTTGAGAAGGAGATTGCATACAGGGAGCTGTTCATATTCAAATCAAGAGGAGGGGAGTTTACAGAAAGCACCTCCTCTGTGGAGCTCCTAAACTTCACTGCAGCCAACCCTGTTCTGCCAAGATTGGGAACTCCATAGGGCACACATCCCCAGCTGTGGAGCTCTTAAGACGTACACCTTAAGAGCTCCACAACTGAAGTTGCTTATCCTACAGAGCTACTAAACTCTGCTGGGTAAGTCCTTCTTCCAAAATGCATTGATGACTCTTTTATGAATGAATCTTTTACAGATTTCATTATTAAACAGTCTATTATATAACACCAGAAATAAACCTTTAATTAAAACAATAATAAAACAAAATTCAAAGTGACACAATGCAGTGAAGGGCAGAACACAAGGGGAGGGGCATAAGCCACAAGCGAGTATATGCCTGGCCTCTGCCACTTCTTGTTCTTGGGCCTTCCAGTGTTAAGTAGTGAGGCTCGAAGTTATCAGGAGTTCTAGGTAGCTCAAAAGAGCTCGGCTCCCGGGAGCAACTGATCTCACTTTTCTGAGCGTGGGTCTGTGAAGGGAAAGGCCTCTGCAGGGAGCAGATGCTGATGCAGGGAGCAGATGCTGATGTTCCCAGTACCCTATGTTGCCCAGGGGCTACAGGACATGGCTGGGTCCTGGTTTAGAGCACTGCATTGCCTGCTGCCCCAACAGCAGCACATGCTGCAGCAAAGCATTCTGGCTTTGTATTGTCTCTGCATCTCTACCTTTCTCCACAGTGTCTTTTGCCAAGGTAACACTGTCCCTGGTGACTGTGATGCTGTCTTTGGCCAATCCAACTACTTCTCTGGAGAGCTCCATTTCTTTTTCCCTCTCCGACCTCAAGTACAACAGCCACCTCTTCATTGATCTGGGGGGTCTTGGGGAGTCTGCAATAAGGTCTGTGAACATTTAATCCTGAGTTCTCTGTCTCCCCTACCCCAGTTGGCAAGCTGCTCAGCTGTTGATAAAGGTCCTGACCTTGAGGGTCTGGCTGCTGCAGGTGCCACGGTTGTGGGAGTAAAAAAACTACAAAAAAACCACAAGCAGTTATTGTTCAAATTCCAGATAGGCTATTATAGCATTATTTTTATATATAGTTCTGCTTTCCCTCCCTGACAGTCTTCCTAGTCTTGGGGTAATCTCAGAGATATTAAGTGGTGTGTGCATGAGGGGAACTGTATTGGGATTTTTGTATATGATGTTTAAATTTGTGTTGTGCCTTGGAGGCTGGGTGTGTTAGTTGGAAATTATGATCCTGGTTAGGGTTTGCAGTTTTGCTGTGCCTTGGAGGCATTTATATGTTGTCAGAGAGGTTAATGGGCGACATCTGGGGGTGAACTGGACAGTAATCCCCACTGCATCCCCTTTAGGCTGTCCTGACTCTTGATTACACTGAGACAGGTGACCAGGAGGCAAAGAATTGCCTTATTCAAGAAAGAAAAGGACAGGCCAGCGATTTACACTGTGAAGTTATTCACCAAGAAGTATTACAGGAGAAGAAGGGAATTGCAAACTATACCGTGCAGCTATTCTGCATAACATCTGGACCAAAATAAAGCAATTTCTCAGTCTTAGCCTCTGGAAACAAAAACAGTGTTCTGCACTGCCTGCCTGAAGCATTCATATTCCCAGTCCTTCTATGAAACCCTGTGTAAAGCAGTTAAAGAGCTTTGCAATGCCTAAGGTAAAGCTCTTTTCCTGTAAGAATGCATGTTACAGGGCACTTATACCTCAGCAGGGAGCTGTGGTCTTTGTACCTTTATGGGCATGCAATGTTCATAATTACCTCATGTAAAGTGAGAATACTAACTAAACTTTTTTTTCTGTAAGCACTGTCTCAATGAGCTGTTGAATTTCTGACAACTGAATGTTTTCAGTATTCAGATCTGCTGAGGGACAGGAGGTGGTGTACAGACTATGGCTGTGCCATGATGCCAGATGCCATTTTGAGCTGGCAAACAGAGTTGGGGGAGGGTGACATTTGCCAGGTAGGAAAGATGTGGGGAGGGGAAGGAAAATAGATAGATAGGCACATGCTGTCCAGGGTGTTCACTTCAAAATGGTTGAAAGTTGGGGCTTTATCATGAGACAGAGGCCTACTGCTCAGCTGAAGCAGCCACCATTTTGAAAATGTGTACAGGTGGGCCAAATGGACAGCGTGGGCCAAAGGAAGAGAGGGAGGCAGGGGCTGGAGACTCATAAAGGCTCTCCTCTGCCTAAAATGTTCACATCTGCCTAAAATGGCTGCAGCTGTTAGGCACTCAGAACAGAAGCTAGCACAGTATTAGAGCATAATTAATAAAATAATAATAGTAAATTGTAAAGATAGACTCTTACATGACAAGATTTCCTCAATAGGATCTCAGATCCAGGCTGGGTTTCTGGCTGGGAGTTGGGTGCACTTCCTACCTGGCCAGCATCAGGGTCCTGAGTCCCAAAGAGATCCTGGCTTTCTGGTAACAGCTCATCTCTGGCTTCCTTGTGTTTATCCTTGGATGACTCTTGCTTCTTGTCCTCAGGGATTTGGGGGGGTGGGAGGTTCAGTAGTGTAATTGTAATTGATCAAAATCCTGTCCAGCTCCTCAAAAGATCAACAGGTCACATTTCCACTGCCAGAGCTTTTCCTGGTATCCTCGGTTTAATGTACATTCTCCTGAACTGTTTGCATCAGTAGGCATCTCAGTTATTATGCCCCTTTGCAGACATGTGCTTAGCAATGTCCACAAAACCATCTTTATTCCAGTGGTTGTTCACAAGAGCTTCCTGCATTGATGCTTCTCCCCAGATGGCAATGAGATCTAGGGTCCCAGCATGGCTTTAAGTGGCTATTAAAGGCATGTGGTAAGGCTTCTGGATTAATATTGCAGCAAGGCTGATACACTCATATCCATGAGCAAACGGGCAAATTCTAACCCTGCGCTAGTTTTTAAACAGGGGAGGAGACATCTGGTCAACTTGAGCAGAGCACACAAGTAAACAGAGCAGTGCACACAAGTAAACAGACAGGTCATTTTAACAGTTGCCCACAAAGCAGTGTAGGATAGCAGTTGGACTGCCAAAGCAGTGCACAGCAACTGCGTGCACACAAAACTGAACTAACTCAATTTGCATCAAACTTAGTTCACTTTGAAAGAGGACTCCAAAGTTCATGATAAATGAGGAGTTAGTGTGCTATAATGAACTGTACTATCTGTACACAAGCATATTCAAACTGGATTAACTCAGTTTAGTGAATCAGGTTTGATCATTTTTAGAAAATGCTGTGAAACCTTCCTCTTTGAGAAAGCCTTTCTACCAAAGCAAGAATGACACTTGCAACACTGACAGCTCACAACTACATGAACAATCCCACCCTCCCCACTCAACCCCTCCTCCCCAAAACAAATCAACGAACCTAAACAATAAACCAAGAGACAAAACACCCAACTCCAAGCAGGGCTTTTATCCTGAAAAGGGAGAAGAGTCAGAGACTCCATGAAGTCCACTAGGCACTTCACTACCAATATTGATTTTAAATGGAATTTGATCTTATTCAAATACTACACTGAGATAAGACAGAAAATGATGGGTAACTTCTCAAAGTAAGACTTCAGTGAGAATTTTAGACAGGCAGAATGGGATTGGAATTGGGTTCTCACCCCTCCTCTTTCAGACAGTGCCATGGGAACTTTAGGACCCTTTCTTGCAACAGCCAAGTCCTCCTGCAAGATATTGAGCATCCCCAACTCCAACAGAAGTTTTCAATAGGTAAGTGAACTCAGCACCTTGCACATATTAGCCCCCAAATGTCTAAACTGATTTGGTTCAGCACTGACTCATAAACCAGCACATCATCTATTGAATCACTCCAAGTCTATATAGGGCCCTACCCATGTCAGGGAGAACAACTGTACTGTTGCCTACATTTCTGTCAGTTGTGCTGCTCTAGTTAGCTTCAGTAGCACTGGCTCACAGATATGGAAAAAATCAACAGAACAGTAACTCCCTGTCGCTACAACTACATCACAAACTGAGTTTTAGATCTTTAAATAACAAAAATGTAAGGCTGGAAAGGACACTGAGCGTTAATATAGTCCATCCCACCACACTTGAGGCAGGACCATCCCTGAAAGGTGTTTGTTCAACTTACTCTTAAAAACCTTCAATGATGGGGATTCTACAACCTCCCTTAGTAACCTATTCCAGTTCTCAACTACCCTTATGGGTTAGGAAGTTTTCCTAATATCTAACAATCTCCCTTGCTGCAGATTAAGCTATTACTTCTTGTCCTAACTTCAGTGGACATGGAGAACAACTGATCATTTATAACAGCCCTTAACATATTTGAAGGCTGTTATCAGGTTCTCCCCCCACCACTCCCACCCCCAAGTCTTCTTTTCTCAAGATTAAACATGACCAGTTTTTTTTAACCTTTCCTCATAAGTCAGGATTTCTAAACCTTTTATCAGTTCTGTTGCTCTCCTCTAGTCCCTCTCCAGTTTGTCCATATTTTTCTTACAGTGTGGCACACAAAAACTGGAAACAATACTCAAGCTGAAGTTTCTACCAGTGCCAAGTAGAGCAGGACAATCACCTCCTGTGCCTCCATACAGTATTCCTGTTAATACACACCAGAATATTTGCCTTTTTTGCAACTGTATCATATTGTTGGCTCATGTTCAATTTATAATCCACCATAATTCCTAGATCCTTTTCTGCAGTACTACTATGTAGCCAGTTATTCCCAATTTTGTATTTATGCATTTGATTTTTCCTTGTTAAGTGTAGTACTTTGTGCCCGTCTTTATTGAATTTCATCTTGTTGATCTCAGACCAGTTCCCCAATTTATCAAGGTCATTTTGTATTCTAATTCTGTAACTAAAGTGCTTGCAACTCCTCCATCTCAGTGTCATCTGCAAATTTTATAAGCATACTCTCCACTCCATTATCCAAGTCACTACATAATCAGGAGAAATTTATTTCTAATAGACCATTTCAATTCCAGATGTTCCACCTGACCAAGACTTTCTTATGTTCTTGTTTCAGAGCTTACTTTCCAAAAGCATAAAATACTTTCTGTAGGATGCATTGTAAGGGTTTTTAAGTCACCAAAACTCCCACCACAGTCAATCCAAGAGACACACCTCACCTTTCAAGCCTGCCTGTTCAGCTTGTGTATACATCCCCAAGAGAAAGTAAGTGCATGCTAGGTTCACCCAGACATCAGGGTTGCAACCTGGTTGCTTGGTCAAAGCCTCATACTCCTGAAAGACAGAAGGTTTGAGAGACACTTTCTCTGTGATGACCCAGACATTTGACAGCAAGACAAGCATTATGTAGACCAGAGGTTTCCCAACTTTTCTTATTGCATACCCCCTTCCAAATCTACCAGCTGCCCACATACCCCACCCCATCCCATCCCTTCTCAGCACTGATACCTTATGTGTTCTTCTTAACACTACCTGTCTTTAGCCATCTGTCCATATTTCACTGTTGCATACAGATATAGTTACAGTGCAATGTATACAACTGAAAAAACCTAAGTTCTGAGCTCAGTTAGACTGAACACTTGCTAGGCAACTGAACCCACACTGTACAGTGATTGGAAGTGAGGGCTCTATTCAACAGTGTTTCTGTATCTGTGTTCTCATTTGTACATCTTGAAGTAAATTAACTACCGTATTTTATATAACAAATTCCCACAGAGTTTTAAAGCTTTGTCTGAGTAGCCTATTACAAAAATGCAATAAATAAAATAATAAATAAAATCCACCATTACACAATTTCTCCCATGTATCCCCCAGAGATGTGTACCAGGGGTACGCGTACCACAGTTTGGGAACCGCTGATGTAGACAATATTACTCTCCCTTTCTGATACCAGACAAAGTGTTACCAGATGATACAGATCAGCCAATTTGTTCCAAAATACAAAAAGGTAAGTGAGTGGTATGAACTACTTTTGGGACAGGAATTTGAAGGAAATGCAGGAAAGGAGAAAGGAGGTGGTATCGACAATTCAAGATTTGCAGACACTTGCCAAACAAAAAGGACCTGGATGGTGGACTGACAGAAGAGGAGGATGATCCATGGAAGAATGTGACCACAAGGACAAGGCAGAGGAAGAGATTGGCTAGTGGTGGTGAAATTGAGTTAACAGGTTTGCAGCACTGGGGAACAAAGAGGAGAAAACAGGCAGAAGCAAGGGTGGCAAGGAAGAAAAGAAAGGAAGCCAGTCCCTGCAGAAGAGAGGAAGAGATGATGCAGATGCAGACCCAGGAAAAATGAGGATAATTTAGAGCGGACTGTGAGAGAGAACATAAGACAGATTCATACCAACACCAGGAAGAGACAGATCTATGTGATCAGGGACTTTGAATGGATCAACGATGACTATGCTAGGCTGGGTAAGTCACTTAAAGAAGCTCAGGTGCTCTTCAGTGGAATACCTGTCTCTAGAGAAGCATGTAGGAGTGACAAGACAAAGAAGATCAGCAGATAGCTCAAGGATTGGTGGAATGAGGAAGGTTTTGGGATGATCGACCATTGGAAGACATTTACAGAAAGGAGACTTTTCTTGACTGATGAACTTCACTTGAGCAGCTGGGGTATTAACCTTCTGAAATCAAGGCTGCCACAATTGATAAGACAGGCTTAAAATTAGGAGAAGTTGGGAGAAAGTTGAGAAAGACTTGTGAAATTTCCATGCCTGCCTTCACTACGCAGGAGGAGGAAAATCAGTTAAATGAAGATACAGTAAGGGATAAAAATACACCAGAAGGTAAGAGTATGGACAGCAAGAAGAAAAGTACAAATATTGATTGTAGTATGTTAGTGAAAGGACTGTACCTAATCTGGCTAGAAAAATGTGGGAGGGCTGAGAGAAATAACTGACATGGTTGTACAAGAATAGAAGGAATCTGGGCAATAAAATAGAAGAACTGGAACTACTGGTAGATGAGGTCAAACCAGATATTATCGGGATTACAGAAACATGGTGGAATAGTAATCATGATTTGAATACAGGTATAAAAGAGTATGTGCTGTTTAGGAAAGACAGACATAAAGGTAAAGGTGGTGGAGTAGCACTGTACATCAGTGATGCAGTAAACTCTACAGAATTAGGATGTGATAGCATGAACAAAACAGAGTCTGTCTGGGTCAAAATCACTTTGGGGAAGGATTGTCAAAGAGGTTCTATTGGGATAGTGTTCGTGGTCTGCTTATAGACCCCCAGGATTAGACTGAGATATGGTAGAGATCTCTAATATTATTAGGAAAGATAAATACTACAAGGAACAGTATCATAATGGGAGATTAATTTCCTGGATATAAAATGGAGAATAAATACTACTAATATTGGCAGAGCCCAGATATTCCTGGATGTGATAGATGACAGTTTTCTTCATCTTGTAGTAACTGAACTAACAAGAGGTGATGCAATTTTAGACTTGGTTTTGGTAAGTGATGAGGACATTCTAAAAGAGCTGGTCATAGGAAGTAACCTTGGATCGGGTGATCACAGTTGTTTTATGGAAAGATAATCAAAATCAAGTTGTCAACTATGGATTTTTATTTCAAAAAGGGAAGTCTAGGGAATTAGTTAAATAAGTCACTGAACTTTACTGATACTCAGTTGAATTACGTGAAGATGCTCATCTGTCAGGCGATTGTGGTGTTGGTTTTTTATTACATTCATGGTAGAAAACCCAGATTTGCAGAGGTACATTAATCCGAACATTGTTAAAAGATAGATGGCTAGATTCTGGCTATTCTGAAACTGGTCAGCATACTGACTCCAGAATTCACTAAGTCCCACTTCTCTGAATTTTGCCTTCAGGACATCTGAGCTCTGGAGCCTTACAATTTCTAATTTAAAGGCACCTTCATCAATGAATCAAGAATGTTCTTTGCTTCAAAAGGGCAAGGTCCATGGACAGAGGTAACAAATGGATCATGAATAAATAAAAGCAAATCCTTTGCAATTTAAAGTTATAAAACTGCATTTTAAAACTTTTCATCAGATAGTTTAATCCCCCGCAGATTTCTTTGCTTCCCCGCAGAAAAATTACTTTCTGACAGGGAAGTTGCAACAACAGTCATGCACTACTCCCTAGCAGCACAGGTACATCGTTTCAGGCACCCAGAGCAGCCGGTGGAGAGATAAATCACGATGGGGCTAGGGACACCCCAGCCAGTGGCTCCTATCCTGAGCCGGGATCAGCTGCTAGTCCTGGCTGGGCTAGAGGCAGGAGAGGATAGGACTTCCTCTTCCCCTGCAAGGAGTGGCTGGGTCTGGGTCAGACCCACCCTCAGAAACCTCCACCAGCTGCAGGAAACTCAGCATCCTCCCCTGCTTCCTGCCCCCATTGCTCCTCAGCTGTGGGGGGAGGGATCACTGTATGGGGAGCTGCTCTCCCATCCACTCAACCCCCATGCATCCAGACCTCCCATACCCAGACACCTCTGCCAAGTCTCACCTGGTACATCCCCCTAGCCCTCCATACCCGAACCCCACCACACTGAACCTCAATCCCTGCATCTGGAGCCCCCCTGTACCCAGACCCCACCCCTGCATCCCCACTGAGCTCCCTGCACTCAAACTCCCATCCTGATGCCCCATCCTCTGCACCACCCTGAGCCCCCATGCCACTGAGCCCCCAACTAGCTTGACCCAGACCCCCACCCCACCAAGCCCCACGCCTCCAGCACCCAGACACACACCCCTGCTGAGATCCCCACACCGGACCTCCCGCCACTGAGCCACATCCACCTTCACCCAGAAGCCCCTGCAAAGTCCCATTGCCCCTGCACCTGGAACACTCCTGACAAGCCTTTCTGCATCCAGATCCCCCCACACCTAGACTCCCCCACTGAGCTGCCTGCAACCAAAGTGTCCCACACAGAATCCTCCCACTCCACACCTGGATCCCCCCACACTGAGCCCCTCCACACTTGGATCCTGCTTGGTTGAGCCTGCCAGCCCCACACCTGGTGCGCCTGGCACAGAGTCCCAGGGTGTTTCTGGGGCAGGCCCAGACCTGGTGCTGTGTCAGGGTCGGGGGAAGCCGCACCGCTGAGTCCATGTCCTGGGGGTGGGGTGGCTGCAGGGTGATCTCCCATCTTCGTGCAACCGGTGGCCTGTGCTCCCCACTGCCATGCTGGAACCTCTGCATTTATTTATGACAAATAAAACTTGCAGAATTTTAATTTTTTGGCGCAGAATGTCCTCAGGAGTAAAAGTTTCATCTGTAGCAAGAACACGCAAAGTGGGAAAGGTCAATATCTTTCCTGTTAAGTCTGTCAGAAAGATTTCAAGATTCCTCTGAAAGGCACACATAGGACAGTCTGGTGAATGTTGCAGTGAAGTGTATTTAATTAAGGGTGTATCGCTTCCAAATGTCAAGCAAAACCCTTCTCTTTCTCTGTCATAGAGGGACCTCCATCTATAACAAGCAAGTTTACTTTCTGCAGATTCAAACAATTTTTTTTTTCAAAAAAAGCCTTTTACCTTTTCAAAAATGGTCTCTCTTGTGGTGTAGATTTCTATTGGTATTAAGGATAAAAACTCTTCCTTGAAAATTTCACTATCATAAAAATTTAACTAACAGTGATAGCTGGGCAGTATCACTTAAAATGCTTGATTCATCCCCCGCAAGAGACATGTTTTTTAAATCGGAAAGCAGTCCTGACAGACAATCCTTATAAATTACCTCCAATCTTTACGCTACTGTGGAATCAGAGAGAGAAACTTGCTTCACATGGTTCACAATGTCTTCTTTGTTTTTATCTCTGGCAAAAAGCTCCTCCACCATTTCTGTGTACTTCTTCACAAACTTGGCAGCTAGGAAAGACTTTCTTTTCAGGTGGTACCAACATGTATGAAGAGAAGCAGCCGTTGATTTTTTTCCTGTTCAGTCACTGATGTTGTGAGAATGACATTTGAAGTGTGATATGAAGACTTCAGATTTTCAATTTTGTCACATCTTGCAACACTGCCAGGAGGATAGGACATGTTGAAATTACTGTGTTTTGATTCAAAATGGTGCCTCACATCAGTGACCTTACAGACAGATACAGTAGTTTGGCATATTAAACACAAATGTTTTGCATTTAAATGAGGTGGCATAACAGAAAGAAAATCCGCTGTCCAGTTTAGGTTAAAAGTTCAGTTTCCACTGTTGACTGTGACATTTACTCCTACTCACATTTATTTCTGGCTACATTTCCAACACTAATGAAAAAATGAGTGGCGTCCTAGTTCAATCACAGCCGATGCTATCACATGAAAAAAAGAGTTACTCACCTTCTTGCAACTGTTGTTCTTCAAGATGGGTTGTTCATGTCCATTCCAATCAGGTTTGTGCGCACCGTGTGCATGCCAACCAGAAGATTTTCCCCTTAGCAGCATCCATAGGGTCGGCCTGGGCCCCCCCTGGAATCGTGCCTTCATGGCACCCAATATAGCGCCCTGCCGACCCCCCTCCACATTAGTTCCTTCTTGTTGGCTGCTCTGATCGAGGGGTAGGAAGGTGGGTATTGGAATGGACATGAATAACACATCTCAAAGAACAACAGTTACAAGAAGGTGAGTAACCATTTTTTCTTCTTCGAGTGCTTGTTCATGTCCATTCGAATCAGGTGACTCACAAGTCAAAGTTCAGGAGGTGGGGTCGGAGTCAACCACTGATTGGGGCATGGCTCGCCCGAAGGCTGCATCGTCTCTGGCCTGTTGTGTGATCACACAGTGCATTGTGAAAGTGTGTATCGAGGACCACGTTGCTGCTCTGCAGATTTCCTGTGTGGGGACCTGTGCCAGGAATGCTGCTGAGGAGGCCTGAGCCCTGGTGGAGCGTGCAGTGATCGGCAAAGCGGGCACCTTCGCCAGGTCGTAACACTCCCGAATGCATGACGTGATCCATGACGAGATGCGTTGGGTTGAGACTGAGAGGCCTTTCGTCCTGTCTGCCACCGCTACGAATAAATGGACAGACTTTCGGAATGGCTTAATTCTCTCTATATAGAAGGCCAGCGCTCTGCGGACAACCATTGAGTGAAGCCTTTGTTCCCTACCGCAGGAATGCGGCTTAGGATAGAACACTGGGAGGAAGATGTCATGGTTAGTGTGAAACTGGGAGACAACCTTAAGGAGAAAAGCAGGGTGAGGCCTGAGCTGAACCTTGTCCTTATGAAATACCATGTAAGGGGGCTCAGATGTAAGGGCCCTGACCTCCGACACTCTCCTAGCTGAGGTTATTGCCACCAGCAAGGCCTCCTTGTATGAGAGATAAAGCAGGGAGCACGTCACCAGTAACTCAAATGGTGGACCCGTACGTCCGGAAAGGACCAGATTAAGGTTCCAAGCTGGGATAGGCTGTTGCGTGTGCGGGTAGAGCTTGAGGAGACCTTTAAGGAAATGACTAACCATAGGGTTTGCGAAGACTGAGTGACCATCTGCGCCTGGATGGAAGGTGGAGATGGTGCCCAAGTGGACCCTTATTGACAACATAAACAGAGCCTGTTGCATAAAATGGAGAGGTAGTCCAGTATAAATGGCACCGAGGCAAGCGTTGGTGACTGATGGTGTTGCTCCAACCAGAGAGAAAACCTCTTCCACTTGGCAAGGTACGTTGTCCTTGTGGAGGGCTTTCTACTGCCAAGGAGAACTTGTCTGACTTGATCAGAACAGGACAGCTTCACCGTGTTTAGCCATGGAGCATCCATGCTGTGAAGTGGAGCGACTTAAGGTTCGGGTGTCGGAGGAGGCCGTGATCCTGCATGATTAGGTCCGGGACAAGTGGTAGGGTGACTGGAGTTGCCACGGACATTTCCAGGAGCGATGTGAACCAGTGCTGGCATGGCCAGGCCGGAGCTATCAATATCACTAGGGCTCAGTCCCTGTGGATCTTGAGGAGCACCCTGTGGACCAACAGAACCAGCAGGAAGGCGTAAAGGAGACGGCCCACCATGGAAGAAGGAAGGCATCCGCAATGGAACCCGGGCTGTGATTCATGAAGGAGCAAAATAGCTGACACTTCCTGTTGCTGCACGAGATGAACAGGTCTATTTGGGGAAAGCCCCAGAGATGGAAAATTGAGCTCACTATGTCCAGCCAAAGGGACCACTCATGGCCATGAAAAAATTGGCTGAGACTGTCCACCAGCTTGTTCTGTATCCCAGGGAGGTATGATGCTTGCAGATATATTGAGTGCTCTACACAGAAGTCCCACAGCATGAGGGCTTCCTGGCACAGGGGAGAGGAGCGTGCACCCACTCCCCCGTTTGTTGATATAAAACATCGCTGTGGTGTTGTCCGTAAGGACTGATACACATCTGCCTGATATGAGGGCTCTGAAAACCTGGCACACCAGCTGCACCGCTCTCAGTTCTCTGACATTGATATGCTGAGCTAGGTCTGCCTGAGACCAGAGACCTTGTGTGCTGAGGTCTCCCAAATGTGCTCCCCATCCCAGATCCGAGGCATCTGTCACTAACAAGAGGAATGGCGAAGGGCACTCCTGCACAAACTACCTGAGGGTTGAGCCACCACAGGAGGGAGTCTAACATTGGACAAGCAGGGTTACAACGCTGTCCAAAGCATCTCGAGCTGGTCGATGAACTGACACTAGCCATGCCTGGAGCAGGCGAAGTCTGAGTCTGGCATGCTGTACTACGTAGGTACAAGCAGCCATATGCCCCAGCAGTTTCAGGCAGCTCCTTACCGTGATTGTAGGTAACTGTCTGAGACCCCATATGACGTCACCCAGACACCAAAATCTGGCTTCTGGGAGGTATGCCCTTGCTTGAGTTGAGTCTAGCACTGCGCCTATAAAGTCTGTCCTCTGCACCAGGGACAGTGTGGATTTGGCCTCGTTGAGAAGGAGACCTAGTTCAAGGAAGGTCATTCTTATGAACCTGACCTGCTCCTCCACTTGAGATCTGGAGTGGCCTTTGATCAGCCAGTTGTCGAGAGACAGGAAAACCTGTATCTACTGCTTGCACAGGAATGCTGCGACAACTGCCATGCACTTCGTGAAATCTCGAGATGCTGCTGACAGGCCAAAAGGTCGGACAGTAAACTGATAGTGGCTGTTGTTCACCACAAACTTGAGGTATCGTCTGTGACATGGAACTATCACTATGTGAAAATATGCATCCTTCAAGTCGAGGGCGGTGTACCAGTCTCCTGGATCCAATGAGGGGATAATGGAGGTCAGGGAGACCATGCAGAACCTGTTTCTTGACAAACTTGTTGAGTTCCTGCAATTCCAGGATGGGTCTGAGGCCACCCTTGGCTTTCGGTATTAGGAAATATCAGGAGTAGAAGCCTTTGCCCCTGAAGAACCTCGTCTATTGCTTCCTGTATTAGAAGTTGCTCGTGAGAGGGATCCCTGAAGAGGGATGGGGAAAGGGGGTGGAAGGGCGGGAGAGCACAGAATTGGATGGAATATCCCCTCTACACCATGCAGAGCACCCAGCGGTTTGAGGTGATAAGGGACCAAGCACGGTAGAAAGGGGATAGACGGGACGAGAAGGTAAGAAGGGATGGATCCAGTCGTGGTACTGATGTGCTGTCCTCAACCGCACCTACAAAAGGGGGGTCTGGGGCCCGGCAGAGGCTTGGGCTGGTTGGAGCTCTGCCCCGAGGATTGCTGCCTCCTTCTACCACTCCTATTCCTCCTATGAGGAGCACCCTTGCAGTTCTGGGGTTGGTAGAACTTGGAGGGAGGCTGTGGCTGGAGATGCCTTCACTGAGGGGCTGGTGTATGGAGCCCCGAAGATCTCAGTGTGGCCCTTGAGTCCTTCAGACTATAGAGTCACTTATCTGTTTTGTCGCAAAAGAGGGCCGAACCCTCGAAGGGGAATCCAGGTTTGCTGGACCTCGTGGGGCAGACCAGAGACCTGCAACCAGGAGCCCCTTCTCATTACAATCCCCATAGCCATTGTATGTGAGGCCACAGGTTCTGGGCAGCACAGTGTAAGAGCTGTTGGAGTGCCCTGTTATCCTCCAGGGCCAGGGCCGTCAATGTCTCCGCGACCGCTTCATTTGGGGAGGATGAGGAGGAGAGACCTGGCAGCGGACCTTGCTCACTGCCTTCAATGCTCCGTGGGTCTTGTGGCACTCGGTATCCCACGGTTTGTGGTGCCGGGGAGTTGGAGCCGAAGCCGCCGGCAGTGCTGCTGATGGGAGGGTGTAACAGCGGTGCTGGTGTTTCCGTCAGTGGTGCCACTGCTAGCAGTGCCAGCGTTGCCTGTGGGGGAGCGAAGGACGCCGAGGACACCAACGCCGACCTGGACCTTGGGCCCTGGACCTGTCCCTGGTGATAGGCCCAGGGTGTCCAAAAGGGCCACTGTGACAAAGGCTGCGATGGCAGAGGCCACAGTGCCGGGTAGGGATGATGGCTACGACGGGATCTGGACCTCCTGCTCCTGGTCCTATCAGAACGACAAGAGTCCACCTCCGCATCTGAGGTCTCCGAGTAGGAGAACCAGGGAGAAGAGGTGCCCTGGCATGCTGGAGAGCGGTACTGAGAGGCCGGAGATCGGTGCAGCTCCCCTGCATGGGTGGGCCGTGCCGAGGAGAGGTGCACCAGGAATGTGGATTGGCGCACCATCAGTGCTGGTTTGCCCCTTGACTGAAAGTGGGGCTGTGCAGTCACCGGCAACTTGTCCCTTCTCTGCAGGGAGGACGGCACTATGAGGCACATAAGGTCCTTAGCCACTTCCAGCTCCCATCCACACCGGAGGCATTTGAAGTGGTCACCTTGATGTTCCGGGGACCGTGAGGGGTTCGGACTCAACTGAACCCCAGACAGGGCAGGAGTCTGCGAAACCCTAGAGGGCTGGAGGGACAAGGCAGTCTGGTTCGAGGTGCTCATTGATGCCACAGGTCTCTTGGACTTTAGAGGGGGAGACTGACCCCACTCTGGCCTTTTCTTCTTTAGTGGCACTGGGGACTGAAAGTGGTGCCGCACTGAAGACTGCTTTTTATTGGCGGAGCCGTGGTGGTGCTGAGGGGCCTTAGGGTCCTTGTTCGGTGCTGGAGCACTGCAGACCAACGATCAAGTACTCGGCGTGGTTCTGTGGACCCAGGGTTGGAATGTGGCCAGAGTGCTGCTTCCATCAGCAGGATCTTAAGTCTCTGCTCCCCGTCTTTAAGGGTCCTAGGTCGAAAACCCTTGCAGATCTTCCATTTGTCCTTTTGGTGGCTCTCCTCAAGGCACCGCAGACAAGAAGTGTGTGGGTCCCTCTTGGGCAAAAACTTGCCACAGTCCTCACAGAGTTTGAACCTTGGGGAACCGCGCATATCCCAGAGGTGGGGAAGATGTTGTTGGGGGGAGGGGGGAAGGAACCTCCCAAACAAAACTCAATTACAACTATTTCTAACTAACTATTTACACTATTGTACAATTAACTAAAGAGGACACTGCCAAAGCACTTGCAAGCAAGAGCGAGCTATGTTTCAGCTAGCCGTCACTAGCGGTAAGAAGGAACTCAGGGGATGGGGGGTCGGCAGGGCGCTATATGGGGCACCATGAAGGCACGACCCGAGGGGGCGCACAGGCCGACCCTACAGACACAGCTAAGGGAAAAATCTTCCGGCTGGCGAACACGTGGTGCGCACACACCTGATTGGAATGGACATGAACAAGCACTCAAAGAAGAACTTAAGATCCAGTAAGCAGTGCTTAATTTGTGCCAGGACTTGCTAGGGCTGAGCCACAGCACCTCTAGGCTTGGCAGTTGATAGCCCGGGCACCTCTGGCCTCTGGCCAGCAACCGCTGTTCTCTGGGCTCCCAGCTCTGAAGGCAGAGCCACCGCTATTGCCACTCTTACTTCTGCTCTGCCGCTGGCGGTCGCACTGCCTTCAGAGCTAGCTGCCCGGCCAACACCTGCCACTCTCTGGCCACCCAGCTCTGAAGGCAGCACTGCTGACAGCGGCAGTGCAGAAGCAAGGGTAACAATACAACACACCATGCCACCCTTACTTTGTGCTGCTGCTTGCACCAGTTCTGCCTTCAGAGCTTGGCACCCAGCCAGCAGCTGCTGCTCTCCAGCTGCCCAGCCAACGCTTAGTTTGTGCTGGGGCTTGCCAGGGCTGTGCCCTGGTACCTCTTTCATTACAAATTAAGTACTGCTGGTAAGTTACTCACTAAGGCAGTCATAGGCAAATGACTGGCAGAGCATCACAGTTCATGAATTTAATAATAAACATTTTTTTCAAGTGAGCTGGTGGGTCACATTTGGCCCACAGGCTGCCTACTGAGTATCACTGACTTAAACGTGTAGGAGGCTTTGAGTTTTTGTATAGCTGTTCTAATGAAATTATCAGCAATTTGCATCCCAAGCTAGGGGAATAGGGATGGGGAGAAAAAAACCTTGTGGGGAAAGGCTCCAGACCCAGTTGGATGAATAATCACCTCTAAAAGGTTTTTAGGAGTAAGCAGAGAGCCTATAGGTAATTCAAAAAGGGACTGATCAGCAAAGAAGACTACATCTTGGAGGTTAGAAAATGTAGTAATAAAGTGAGAATTGCTAAAAGTCAACATGGATTAGCTCTTCCCAAGGAAATTAAAATAAATCAGAGGTTTTTTAGTTATATAATTAAAAAGAGGATGAGGTTGGGCTGCTATGCAATGTGAATGGAGACAAGATTAAAGATAATCTAGGAATGGCCCAAAGATTAAAACAAATGCTTTGCCTACATTTTCAATATGGATGATAAAATGGAACATAGGCAGGACAGCTGATGGAAGTGAGTGTACAGAAATACGGATTACCACAGGTAGAAGAAAAACTTAAACAGCTTAATACGCTCAAATGGAAGAGACTGGATAATTTCCAACTCTGAATACTGAAAGAACTGACATATGAGATAAGTAATCCGGTATCAAGGATTTTTAATAAATCTATTTGGGGTAGTTTTGTATGACTGGAGAATAGCTAATGACGTACCTATATTGAAAAAGTTAAAAACATGATCCAGGCTACTACAGACCTGTTAGTCTAAGTTCAAGGCTTTAGAACAAACTGTGAAGGCAAGAATAATTAAATTCATGGAGGTAAACGGAAGAGGGAAGCTGTCATTTAACATGGGTTTACCAAAGGCCGATGATGCCAGATTAACCGACTTTTCCTTCTTTGAGAAGAAAACTGATTTTTTAGATAAGGGAAATGGAGTAGATCCAATATACTTGGACTCCAGTAAAGCTCTGACATGATACCACACAGGAAATTATTAGTTAAATTACAGAAGATGGGGATTAGTACAAGAAATGTAAAATGGATAAGGAACTGGCTAAAGGGGAGAAGGCAACAAGTTGTGCTGAAATTATCAGACTGGAGTGCAGTTACTAGTGGAGTTCCTCAAGGACTGCTCTTTGAATCAATCTTATCCAATGCTGGGGCCATGGCACAAAAAGTAGGAGTGAGTTAATGAAATTTGCTGATGATACAAAGTTGGGAGGCATCGTCAATGCAGAGGTGGAACAGCATGTTATACAGGAAGATCTAGATGACCTTGAAGACTGGCGTAATAGAAGTGGTATGAAATTCAATAGTACAAAATACAAGGTCATGCACTTAGGGTTTAAGTATTTCTGCCACAAGCTGTGGCCTCATCAGTTGGAACTGAGGTGGGAGACCTGGGTGTGCTGGCAGATCATAGGATGACTCTGAGCCACCAATGTGATGCAACTGCAAAAAAGAAAAATACTAGGATACATCAGATGATGACAGTGGCCAGGATGTGGGCAGTTGAAGCAGGAGTCCCACCTAGTGGTCAGAGCAGGAATCAATATCCAGGAATCGGAAGCCAGGTGCCCAAGCCCAAGGTCACAGCTGGAGTCAGGAGCCATGAGTACAAGTCCAGGGTCAGAACCAGGTTATCTGGAGTGAGGCAAGGCAGGAGCAGGGCTGGAACAAGGCAGGAGCTATCACAGCCATGGGCAAATGCTTTGAGCAGCCGCTGAATTGCGGCTACTGCTGGGCCTAAAATCCAGCCTTCTGACCCTTCCAATCCATCAGGCAGTGTAGCCACTCAGGCAGTCTACTACAGGCCAGCTGCGCTCATCAGATTGCCCAGAGACTGGTTCTGTGGCAGGCACTGCTTCCAGACTAGCTCTGTTGCAGACCCTGATTCCCAACAAGCACAGGATTTCCAGTAGAGAAAGAGAAGTATTAATGCCACTATACAAGGCACTGAGAATACCTCTTTCAGAATATTGTATACAATTCTGGTCACCCCTGCTCAAGAAAGATGAATTCAAACTGGAACAGGTGTGTAGAGAACAGTTACCAGGATAATCAGGGGAATGGAGGGCCTACCTTATGAGACTGGAAGAATTTGGCTTGTTTAGACTAGCAAAAAGAAGGCTGAGAGAGGATATGATTGCTCTCTATAAATATATCAGGGGGGTGAACACTAGGGAGGATGAAGAGCTGTTTAAGTTGGATGACAATGATGGCACAGGCACAAATGGGTATAAACTGGCCGTGAGCAAATTCAGGCTGGAAATTAGAAGTCGGTTTCTAATAATCAGAGAAGTGGGGGTCTGGAACAACATCCCAATAGAACTTGGGGAAGGGGGAAACAACCCATAAATAGTTTTGAGAGACAGCTGGAAAAATTTGTGTGGGATTGTATGATGGTGATGGTAGGGGGCAAGGCTTGGCAGCCCTGGGAGTTCCTTCCAATTTATGTTTCCAAAAGCTCATGTTTCAGAGCTTCAGCCAGTCCCCTGGAGGGGTCAGGAAAGGATTTTTCTCATCCCCCAATCTATTCTGAGTTTATATTTGTTTGTCTGCTTTTGTGCCCTTCCTCTGAAGGATCAGAGATGACCACAGATGGAGAGGAACGCTGGACAGAGTGAGCCAGTGTTCTAAGGCAGGACTGAGCATTCTCTCCCTCACTGGCATAGCTGGCAGGTTCTTGCTCACATGCTCAGTCTAACTGATTATATGCAGGTTTGGGAAGGGATTTTTCCCCAGGTCAGATTGGCAGGAACCTTAGGAATTTTTCTGCAACAAGAGATACAGGTCCCTTACCAGGACTGTCTAGCTAGATCTCACTTAATCATAGAATCACAGAATATCAGGGTTGGAAGGGACCTCAGGAGGGCATCTAGTCCAAGCCCCTGCTCAAAGCAGGACCAATCCCCAACTAAATCATCCTAGCCAGGGCTTTGTCAAGCCTGACCTTAAAAACTTCTAAGGAAGGAGATTCCACCACCTCCCTAGGTAACGCATTCCAGTGTTTCACCACCCTGTCACTCATACACTGCAGTTCCTCCTGTTCTCTGCCTGTGCCACATAATAGTTGGGTCTCTTTTGTGCTGTAATACTTTGGTCTAGTGTCAGTGGTTGGGTTTAGTGTTGGGACAGGTGCTGTTGGTGGCCTGTCACATACAGGAGGTCAGACTAGATTATCTGCTGGTCCCTTCTGGCCTCAAACTCTATTACCTTTATTTCATATTAGATTCTGACATATGATGTGTGCTACTGGTTCCTCCCTGTCCACATTATAGAATAAGTCAATAGAATGGACAATGGGGGACTAGTAACAGTATAAAAGTTAACTGTGGGGCTATATAATATATTCTGTGTCCCAGATAACAAACAACTTTTTTCTAATCTTTTCTGATGCTTTGAAGTTCCCTATTCCATGTCACACCCTAGTATGCACTGTTCTGGTGACATCATATCTGCCAGGAAACCCCACTCGATAATGGAACTCATCTATTGTGGATTCCGGTATATACCTGTTTAAATAACTGTAAGTCATGGTTTAGCACAGACTAAAATATGGACATAAAAAGACTGTATCAGGAATTCCATAATAGCGACAATAAATAAAATAAAATCCACATTAAGTATTACAACACCACTGTTGGACACGGGGTCCCAATTTAAGATTTTAAAATAATCAGCCACAGTTATGCAAAGGTACTGAATATGTAATACCTCACCTCTAACTTCCTTCTACATTTATGTTCATTCCATATGCTTGAATGTTGCCATATACGCCATTTAATTTCATCAGTCATTTGTGTAGAACGAAGCACATTATGCTCAGCGTCTTTAACAGATTAAATTTTTTATTCTATTTTTTTTTTTAAATATCAAGCAACTTTGTGCCTTGTGAAAGACAGCTGTGAGGATAAAAATCACTGAAATCGTCTTTAGTTATATCCAGAAACTATCTGTTTGTGGGGATGGAGAGATACTTAGTTAAAAAAATTGAGACCTCTCTACAAGTGCATAAAAAAATTCCAAGCCACTTTCCATTTTAAGTTAAAAGCTGGTCCGTGTATATATGTATGTGTCACACAGACCAGCTCCTAATGCCTCTGTTAGCAGACAGCAGAAGAGATGAATACAAATACTTGCACTTTTTAAAAGCCTGGATCAATATCACCACCTGGTGGTGAAACAGATTTAGACGGACTGCATTATTTTATTGACTGATGTGTCAGGTCCTCTTTTACTCTTACATCCAAGAGAGTGTTCGAAATTTAAAATCCATCCTGGATTTCCTTCTAGTAATGTAAGCCCTTACGAAGTATTCAAAGCAACAGGATAAACTTAACAATTTTTTTTTTTACAGAATGTCTCTCCATCTCTACAAGCAGATATTACCAAATGCAACTAAAGAAAGTTTCAGTACTGCCAACTCATGCCCTTTAGCCTACCCAGTTCTAACATTTAAGGTGATGGAAAAGGTTAAGGTCTACCAATTCCAAGCATCCCTGGCAATTGTAGAGAAGAGAATTAATCAAGTGAGATATTTCCAGCTGCTCCTAACCTATATCCCTGCTCATTGTTCCAGAATAAGGATAAAATGAAATATTCTCAAAAATCTTGCAGACATATTCAGGGCTGGCTGGGAAGGGATATTCCATCTCCAACCCAAGTCTGGAAACCCATTTAACCCTGTACGTTTGAGCAGAAATCTCCACCTAATTCTATAAGGGAAAAAGTCATCATAGTTCCCCAGCATAATTCTCTAAAACTATAGAGGAATGTTTTTTCCCCTGGGATCCCTAGTTCTATGAATTCACATTAATATTTTTCCCAGGGCTAAAGGGAGGTGTGAAAATGGGAAAGCATAGAAACAAATTAATAGGCTGTGAAGGCTCGTTTCAGAATGGCACAAGGCAAGATAGTCAATAGAAACAGACTTAGGTTTTGCTAGATGTCAAGAGAGAGTGATGTGTTGGGCACACCTGAGAACAGAGTATGGGCTCAGTGACCCAAGACTGGCAGCAAATTCTATTTCACAGCGGGAGAGGCAGAAGGGTCATGGGAACGATAGTGGGGAGAAGGCAGAATCCCACAGGGGCACCTTCTTACCCAAAAGGAGTACAATAGGCACTATATGATGCAAGCAACTTGATAATCTATAGATTATTTGAATAAACATATTTTCTAAAAACCTTGAAAACTCTTTGGGGTAAAAGGGAGGTTTTATGCAGACATCAGAAAATTCATAGAAGAGCAACAAAATCAATTAAGGGGCTAGAGGGACTGAGAAAAAAAGATTAAAAATAATTAAATTTGTAATACTATTGCTTGGCTAAATAGTGAAGGTGGGGATATGATTGTGTTGTCCCTTTTTGACCTGAATGGGTATTCAAAGTTCAGGGCCCTTCGGATATTCCTGCTGGAAGTATTGAAGATAGAATCTCATATTTCCTTTGTACATTCCTTGTAAATAAACGAGATTGCATCAAAGTCCTCCTTTTCCAAATACAGGATTAGCCAAAGGCAAAAAGAGGAGTTTCTTAGCTTACAGGTCCAAGCTTCTTTTCAGCCAGCATCCCAGAACCAGAACCTCTCTCTAAGTTTCTTTCGGAATCTCACTTTGGTTATAGGCTTCTGCTTGGATTTTTCCAGGTAGTCTCTGTTTCTCTCTGGTCCTGTGCATTTATGCACACACGGGTTCTGCGCCCACCCCACCAAAAATAATACTTAGTGGGTGCACACACACACCCCATGCCCATACAGTCCAAACCTCTTCGGTGGGTTCACATAACCCTTTACTTTTAGATGGAGGGCTGTGGTTAATTTATCCTTACAGTTATGCCAACTGAAGAGTGTATTCACACCCATCAATTACAACAAGGTTTTAACTCAACCCATAACAAGGTTCCACCCAGCTCAAAGAATAACTTTCCACAAATTGAAAAGGAGTACTTGTGGCACCTTAGAGATGAACCAATTTATTTGAGCATAAGCTTTCGTGAGCTACAGCTCACTTCATCAGATGTAATCCGATGCCATCCGATGAAGTGAGCTGTAGCTCATGAAAGTTTATGCTCAAATAAATTGGTTCGTCTCTAAGGTGCCACAAATACTCCTTTTCTTTTTGTGAATACAGACTAACACGGCTGTTACTCTGAAACCTTTCCACAAATTAGTTTCTGAAGGTGTACACACCAAATAGGAAAAAGAATGTTAGAACAACTGTCATGAAATTAAGAAGGGGACAATTTAGGCTTTGGGACAAAGATTAACCAGAATGCTGGACCAACAGACTGTTTCAGTGTAGAAACTCCAATTTCCCTAATCCAAACTGCCTTTCTGTATTAGTTTGCTCTATTGCTGCTGGATTTATAGACAAATGGCCTGGCCCATTTCTTCCGCACCACCAAAAACCATCTCTCATGCCTGCTGCCATCACTTTAGGACAACATCCTGATTTTCTCCAGCAGGAAGCAGAATTTCTTCATCTCACCTCCAATGCTCTCTTGTAGTCCCCCAGGTGAAAGGCACAGTATCCAATCCAGAGGTCAGTGTCCTCATCTTGTTCCCCTGCATGCCGTTTAAACTTCAAAGAAAAAGGAATGCAAAAATGACACCAGCTGTCAAGGTTTGTGAGATTGTCTCATGTGAAACAAATCCATTTATAAAATTAATATTAGGATGATTTCTGCTGGCTTTACAACCCTGGACACTGAAGTCAAGCTGTATCAATATCACATTTTCAAGGAGAGGCATTCTATCCAGTCACACAGTCTCTGTACAAATATTTAAAAGCTGTAAACGTAAAGGAGGGCAAGCGGTTATTCAGGCTGGTGCAAGGGGCATAACTAAGGTGTGAGAAAGAACAGAAAAGACAAATTAGTTGGAATAGCTGGAACTTTTCCCAAACAGGAAGCTCTGCTGCAATTGGGAACAGTCTGCTAAAAGGAGCCTCATCACCCCAGTCATTGGAAGAAGGGTCTGGGCAAGGCCCCGGGGCTGTGCTCTGGGCATCAACCTTGCACTGGCGGGGGATGGGGGGAGTGGACCCGGTGACCTGCGGCCCCTCCCGTTCGCATCCCCGTTGTCTGGGAGACTGGCGGAGTTAGCTCGTTAGCTGCGGAAGCGCAGAGCCCCGTAGGCCGAGCCCTGCAGTGACCCCGGGGCAGCCCCCGCCCCCGTTACCTCCAGCAGGGCTATGGCGCCGGTGAAGTCCCTCTGGGCCAGCAGCTCTTCTAGCTGCAGGACTTTCTTGCCTTTCTTCTTCCGTTTGTCACCCTGGGGCGGGGCGCCCCCCACGGCCGGCTTGGCCCGAGAGAGCATCTGGAGGGGGCAGAAAGAAGACGGGAGACGGGCTCAGAGCGGGGAGGTGCTGGGGGGCGCCAGACCTCCCCGCTCCTGGATCCCCCAAGCGGCGACTCGCCAGAGGCGGCGGCGGCGGCGACCTCCCCGCCCTGTCCCTCACCATCTTGCTCCTCGCCTCTCCAACGACTCCGTTACCCCGGTAACCCCGCGGGGGGGGGGGGAAGAATGACTAAGTGAGACACCGAATAGGCCCCGGCTGGAACTCACGTCCCCGCTCACAGTTCCGACCCCGCGGCTAACGCAGAAGAGGAGCCGCTCGATTCTTCCGGGAAGAGTTTGAGAAGGGGCCATTTCCGCTGTGGCGCGTGGTTATCACCATAGCAACCCAAGGAGCTAATTTTGTCGCCGCAGCGTCACAATATTTGGGGTTTTTTGGGTTAATGTCCCAGCTCATGGGGACAAGCGGTTGAGATGAAACCGTGAGTTTTCATTTATAATACAAAACCCAGCCTTCAGGGGTACGGAGACAAGCTTGAAAACAGGACCCAGGTACGCTTGAATCATAGACTATCAGGGTTGGAAGGGACCTCAGGAGGTCACGGAGTCCAACCCCCTGCTCAAAGCAGGGCCAATCCCCCATTTTTGTCCCAGCTCCCTAAACGGCCCCCTCAAGGATTGAACTCACAACCCTGGGTATAGCAGGCCAATGCTCAAACCACTGAGCTATCCCTGCCCCCCAAAGGGCTCATAGAATCATAGAATCTCAGGGTTGGAAGGGACCTCAGAGGTCATCTAGTCCAACCCCCTGCTCAAAGCAGGGCCAATCCCCAATTTTTGCCCCATCCCTAAATGGCCCCCTCAAGGATTGAACTCACAACCCTGGGTTTAGCAGGCCAATGCTCAAACCACTGAGGGATAGCTCAAACCACTGAGCTATCCCTCCCCCCAATCATCAATCAAGAAAGCAAAGGGAACAGATTTTTGGTGTCCAACTTATGCTTTTTCAGTGCCTTGGGTGGGGTAATAGTGTGATTGTGCAGCAGAAAACTTCGTGCTGTGGTACAACACCAGTGCTTTTGTCAGGCGAGACCATAGTACCGTCTTTTGACAACATGCTTAGGGGCTCTACATAGGATATAACACTAAATTATGAAAATCGGAACAGGGAACTACTGAATTTTGTCCCAGGCAACAAATGATGCAGTGATGATGTCATGACATGTATCAGCATGTGCTATATGATGTCATCACTGTTCTCTTCAGTGCCATCAGTGTGCAGGGGCCTTTACAGACAACTCAATAGATGAGTTCCTCCCACAAATGGCCCATTAACATTCTTCAAGTCAGAGGGAAGAAAGGAAGTGGGAGAGCAGCTGAAGGGGTTTTTAGTGGGTTATAGATTGTTGTCCTCGTCCTCAAAGGAAACCTGCATAAAACTTTCAAAAGACAAGTCTGTGAGCTTAACTTCTTAACTTTGCTAGACACTAAAAATCATGGTCTGAAATGAATAGACATTGGCTTTATGGCTTATTAAAACTGTGTAAGTGAACTGTTAGTGGGCCTCTTCACCTTGAACAATCCCTTGAAATATGTGCTAACCAATCTGTTCCATCTTGTCTTTAGCTGTGACACTCTGAATACGTTTCCCAGACCTGAAGAAGAGCTCTGCATAAACTCAAAACCTTGTCTCTCTCACCAACAGAATTTGGTCCAATAAAAGATAATACCTCACCCACCTTGTACATCTAATATCTTGGGACCAATATGGCTTCTCCAACACTCTACAAAATATGGACATTTTGCAGTTGTTTGTTGCACCAAAGCAGTCAGGGTGTTAACTCATTGACAGTGAAAACCCATTGTTTCTGTTGTCTATCACATCTCATGACACAGAGCCTGCCTGGAGAGTGAAACTGAATATTCATGGAAACACTAGTGACTTTTAAATAATCCAGAAGCAGACATCTAAACTTCAACACCTCCCAGAACGGAAGTCACCTGACACAGCCCTGACTAGCCCTGAAAGTACTCTGAACAAATGGGCCAGAGACACAACTTACAAAGACCAACAATATCGTGTGCCCCAGTGGTAGTAGTTATAAAGAAAAGTGGAAAAATATGAATCTGTGTGGAATTTAAAAGACTTAATGAAGCAATTGTTAGAGAAAAATATATTATCCCAACTCTGGATGATTTCCTTCCCAAATTGAAAGGAACTAAACTGTTCTCCCAAGCTGAATGCCTTGAGCCAACTCTGGCAAATTCCTCTAGCCAAAGCTGAACTGACTACATTTATCAAACCCTTTGGGAGATTTCACTTTCGAAGATTACCATTTGGGATTACCAGTGCACCTGAAATTTTCCAAAAAAAAGATGGCAGAACTGTTAACGAACACAAATGGAGTTGTAGTTTTCATGGACAATGTTTTGATATATGGATCTTCAATGAAGAACACAACAAAACCCTCAACAAAGCCCTAGGCCTAATCAGTCAGTCCAGATTGAAGTTAAACAAAGAAAAGTGTGTTTTCCGCCTACCCCAAATTGAGCTTTTGGGACAGGCAATAAACAAAGATGGAATCAGTCCATCTGAGAAAGTAAAAGGAATCTGAGAATGGAATGCACCAACAAATGTACCAGAACTGAGAGCGTACTGGGCATGGTAAATTACCTTGGTCAATACCTACAAGACCTTTCTACAGTGACAAAATCACTGCATGAACTGTCCAGTGCATCTTGGCGATTGGGGCTAAATCAAGACATTGCCTTCTAAAAGGCAAAATAAATTATTTCAGCGGCTCCAGTTTCAAGTACTATGATGCAAACAAACCCACAATGGTCAGTGTGGATGCAAACACCGCTATGGCCTAGGTGGTATACTGTTGCAACAACACAAATCTGTGTGGAAGCCAGTTGTGTTTTGCTCTTGCACACTCACAGAAGCAGAAAAGTTATACAGAGTGAATGAAAACAAGGTCCTGGCAAGTGTGTGGGCATATGAAAACTTTTACAGATATCTGTGTGGATGGGATTAATTTACAATGATAAAAGACTATAAAACCCTCATCAATGGAAAAGGCTTGGATCAAGCACTGCTGAGATGTCAGTGTGTATTGATAAGGTTAGTGTGATTTAAACCAACTTCTAAATATGTTCCTGAGAAAAATCTGGTAGTAGCAAACACTGTCATGGAACCCCGCATCACACTGTGACGTTACCCAGGGTACAATTTGGACTGTTGAATAGCTGAGCCCCTTCAGTTCTCTAGCCTGGGATGCCCTTTACATTATTTTGCGGTATAAACAGCCACTCCTGGCCTGCTCACACAATCTTCAGCATGTAAATGCACTCCCAGCTAAATACATGAGCACTCTGAGCATTCACTTTACATATAGGGCAATACTCGCAAATTCTAAGTCCCAGCCTTGTTCCCTGAAATGTGCATCTTGTGCTCCTCAGCACCCTCCTGTATAATACAAGTTCATAGAAAGTCCATCATTTCATCAAAGGAAAATGATAATCCGCCAGGCTTGTTATCCCACACCCTTTAATTTAAACACTGGTTAAGACAAAACAATAAGATATGCTTAATACCTACAGAAAGATAGATTTTAAGTGATTACAAGTGATGATGCATAAAAGTCAGGATTGGCTACAAAAAAAAGAGTAAAACTCAAGTTAATACCTAATTTAACAAGTGAACTTAAAAGCAAAAGATTTTGTCTCACCATAAGCTGCAGTAAGTTTCACAGCTGGATCCTCTTTTCAGCCTGGAACTTCTCCCTTGCCCCCTTCTGCCTTGGTTCAGAGTCTCTCTGGTATTCATTGATGTCATAAGCATAGAGATGGGAGGAGAGGTGATTTTGAGGTCACTGTCTCTCATTCTTATATCCCTCTCCCTTCTTTGAGGATTACCCCGAGCTGGGTGTAGGCAACAAGCAGCTTCTTTTGGACTTCCTGTGATGCAATGTAAATTTCTTATTCATACCTTTCTCCTGCTGAAGAATGGCCACTTAAGCAGCTGTTAGTTTTTTTAACACCTCGCTGGGGTCAGTGTGTCTTTGTCTCTGAAAAACTGGTTTGTGGGCTTTACCCAGTATTACAACACATTTCAGTAACAATCATACAGTAGAATATCACAACTTCACATACAGTGTTGCTACATATATATCAATGGGGTAATAATGTTCAGTAGATTATGACTTTTCAAATGATACCTCACAAGGCATACTTTGTACAAAATTTACCACAGTCTTGTAAAAGTGATGAACATGATTGTATAGAGTGTCACACTCTCAGCTACCTATGATCTCAAAGATGATGTAAAGGCATACGGCGATGCACACAGATCAGTGTCAGAAAAGAGGCTACACCAGCTACAAAAAAGCAACCTCAACAGACATGCAACTGCAATAGGTTCTAAATTACATTAGGGCTGGCTGGCTCAACTATAAAGGATACTAAGGAAGTAATAAGAAACTGCTCTGTGGTACATAGACAATTAAGTAAATCGAAAGGACTCAAGATTAAGACGACTGCATTGTAATTCCAAATGAAATGACAGAAGAAATATTAAACCTCATCGATGAAAGACATCAAGGATTAACTAAATGCCATAAATGGGCCAACCAGCCAGTGCAGTGGCTTGGCATCAGCAAGGATAAAAACAATAAAGTATCTGCATGTGAACATTGCAGAACTAATAGACCAACACAACACAAAGAACTTTTAATAACACCACATCTACCAAACAGACGTTGGAAGAGACTAGCTTCAGATTTCTGCGAATACAAAGGATATCATTGCTTGGTCGTAGTGGACTATTTTTCCATGTATAGAGAAATAATGTACTTGAAAGACATAACATGTCACAGTGCTATCAAGTAACTGAAGTGCACGTTTGCTTATTTTGGCATTCCAGAACAACAAGGGATGGACAATGGACCACAATTCACTGCAGCAGAATTTAAGTCATTCTGAACAAAATATGATTTTGATTATATCACTAGCAGCCCATGTTACCCAGAAGTGAATGGAGAGGCTGAGAGAGCTGTACAGACAGCCAAGAAGACCCTACAACAGGAAGATACATTCCTTTTTATCTGAGCTACAGGTCAATAGCAGCTACAGGATATAGTCCAACATGACTTATGATGGGAAGACAACTCAAAACTACTGCTCCAACTTTTGGAAAGAATCTATTTCCAAAGTGGCCAGACATGAAGAAAGTAACTAAATCTGATAAAAAGGTAAAATGAGCTTATAAACACTTTTACATCACACAATACTCAGAGAACTGCTGTGTCTAGAACCTGGTGACCATGTTCATGTCAAATTGGACAGAGAGAAAGGATGGACAACTTCAGCTGTCATAAAGAGAAATAACTTAGAGCCCAGATATGTGATTGAGACTAACAGTGGAGAGTTCAACTGAAACCATTGGCATCTAAAGTTTGTTCCTCAGAGAGAACAATCAGCAGAGAAAACTCTACAGACAGTGGATTCCAAACTGACCACATCCAGTTGTTGCAACTAATGGACACCCAGATGACCAAGCTGTTACGCTTTCAGGTTGTGTAATTCGAAAGCCAGTATGATTCAGAGACATTTAACAGAATAATTTATACTGAACTTCAAAGATACATGTAGGTACATTTTGTAAATGCTAGGAACGTATTAAAGGGGGAGATGTAATGGAATGCTAAACTGTATTATGCTGTTAAGCCATGAGGTGTCACAGTGTGCAACATACCTTATTTCAGCTAACCTCAGCCTTACAGGGCAGAGCATTAAAGGATCTTATGGAAGATGCATCTCTGGTGTATCTCTCTGAGAAGGAAACTAAATAAATGACATAGAAGTTTGACCTGTCAGTAGCAGCCCTGCAACCTATCATTTATGAGGTGTACATGACTTCTGCCAAATCTGCAGAGAACATGTAGCAAAGAGAGGAGCTGAAGCCATTAGAGCCAGGGAGGAAACCACCTGGCCACACTCACAACCAGAGCAGACCTGGTCCCCACTTTTCTGGAAGTGAAGGTTGGCTGGATTGCCGAGCTTTGATGCCTTACAAGCTCTCCAATATTGGCTCACCCCATTGAGTGGTGCTTGTGTGCCATGCTGGTGCCTGTGGGATTGGCTCTCCACTGGTTGGGCTCACATGCATCTGAATGTGCCACTGTCGCTCTGGCCTTTTGCTTCCACTAGTCTGCTCATGGCATCAAAGGAGAAATCGTTCACAGTAAATTGTGCAGGTCTGTGATCCCTCGTCTCTCTTCTTACTTGTTTTGAAGCAGCAAGTTAACCATGTTGACAATTAAATAATCATCATTGGTAAACTGAGCCAACACATAATTGAGATGAATGGGGCAGTTCATATCTCTCAGAATTATTGTTTTATGTTCTCTGCAGATGCAATCGATCATCCCTCAGCCAACTCCGTGGGTGCTCCGGGGCTGGAGCACCCATGGGGAAAAATTGGTGGGTGCTTTGCACCCACCGGCAGCCAAGCTCCCCCCCGCCCCACCTTACCTCCGCCTCCTCTCCTGAGCACACCGCATCCACACTTCTCCGCCTCCGTCCCAGCGCTTGCCGCTGCAAAACAGCTGTTTCACGACGTAACAAGCTCCAGGATAGAGGATCGGGAATGTGGCTCACTCAGGGGAGGAGGTTGAGAAGAGGCGGGGCCGGGGTGGGGATTTGGGGAAGGGGTTGGAATAGGGGCAGGGAGGGGGCGGAGTTGGGGCGGGGACTTTGGGGAAGGGGTTGGAATGGGGGCAGGGCAGAGGCGGAGGTGGAGCAGGGCTGGGGCCAGAGGGGGGCCGAGCACCCACCGGCGCCAGCAGAAATCGGTGCCTGTGCTTAGCCCCACCCCCCCTCTCCTTCCAGGGGGCCGGAAAATCCACAGATGGCTCTTTTTTGGTCTTGCCTTACCTTTCCTGGGCTGGAAGTGGAGAAGCAGTTCATTTCATCTTCATCCCCTCTTCTTCTTGACAAGGGTGTTGAAACTGGATGGAAACCTCCAACACTGAGAGTCATAGAGCAAGTATAGCATTTGACTCCCTCACTTACGGAAATGCTCTTTTGAAAACTCTTAGGGAGAGAAAAATATCTCTGCTGTCCCGCTCTATCGGCCAGTGCAACAATTCAGCAATAATGGATAAGCACAGTTGCTGCATATTTCTCTAAAATGATCAGTAGTGAAATGGTTAACACTGTTGAAATTTAAATGGCAATAATTAGTCTTCAGAGTTAACGCCCCATTGAAGTGAATGGGGCAGTTCACATTTCTCTTAGAACTACTGTTTCAGCCTGTCTGCCTGCAGACTCAGAAAGAGAACACCACATCAATTTTAATTTAGATGGCTAATTTTGCAAACAAAGGGGCTAGAGATTTCTTTTCATGTACATACAGTAATACAGTAACTACTTAATGTTGTTTCATTGTTACATTGCTGATCAATTAGGGAACATGCTTGTTTAAAGTTGCACAGTGCTCCCTTATAACGTTGTTTGGCAGCTGCCTGCTTTGTCCACTGCTTGCAGGAAGAGCAGCCCATTGCAGCTAGCTGGTGGGGGCTTGGAACCAGGGTGGATCGGCAGCCCCCCCATCAGCACCCCGCTCCCCTAAGTTCCTGTGCAGCGGGCTACCAATTGCCGGCAGTTCATCTGTCCCCCCACGACTGCCATGTGCTGCTCCTGCCCTCTGCCTTGGAGCTGCTCCCAAGAGTCTCCTGCTTGCTGTACAGGGGAGGGGGAAAGAGGGGTACTAATGTCAGAGTGTCCCCCTGCCCCCTACTCCTATCCCCCGCTTACCCCTTCTCCATATAGAGCATGGGGGAGACACAACAAGGCTCAGGACAGAGAGAGCGGGCCGCAGCTGCTGTCTCAACTTCCTGATCTTTTTAAAGGCAATGTACTTAGAATGTGGTGTCAGGGTACTTAAAGGGGCAATGCGCATCTCTCTCTCCCACGCACAAGTTGTGTGTCTCTGTCTTTGTCTGCCATGCTGTCTCTCCTCCCTCCATTTGTGCTGCCTTGTAGAGTGTGGGGGGGGGGGGGGGGGGAGAAAACCTGGATTTGTGCTGGAAATGGCCCACCTTGATTATCATACACATTGTAAAGAGAGTGGTCACTTTGGATGGGCTATTACCAGCAGAAGAGTGAGTTTGTGAGGGGGGGGCAAGAGGGTGAGAAAACCTGGATTTGTGCTGGAAATGGCCCAACTTGATTATCATACACATTGTAAGGAGAGTGATCACTTTAGATAAGCTATTACCAGCAGGAGAGTGGGGTGAGAGGAGGTATTGTTGCATGGTCTCTGTGTATATAATGTCTTCTGCAGTTTCCACAGTATGCATCCGATGAAGTGAGCTGTAGCTCACGAAAGCTTATGCTCAAATAAATTGGTTAGTCTCTAAGGTGCCACAAGTACTCCTTTTCTATTAACAACAATGTGTTAACCCTTGAGGGCTCAGCCGAATTTTAGCTCATCATTTAGCAGTAAGGCATTCTCTGGGAAATATCCCACCCTCTTCCACCCTCTAACTTCACCACCTAAACCAAGCTTTACAATCATCATTGCTGTGTACAGTATTAAATTGTTTGTTTAAAATTTATACTGTGTGTGTGTATATATATAAAATACAGTTTTTTGTCTGGTGAAAAAAATTTCCCTGGAACCTAAACCCCCCCCCCCACACTTTACATTAATTCTTATGGAGAAATTGGATTAGCTTAATATCATTTCTCTTAAAGTCACATTTTTCAGGAACATAACTACAACAATAGGCGTGGAGTTACTGTAAAAAGTCTGCAATCTCTGTGCCCAAAGTAAGAAATACTCCACTTTCAAAAAGAGGATAGTTAATTATGGAAACACAGAGACCATGGGTCTGATACTGAAAGGGGATTTGTGCTCCCATGATGTTCCAGTGAAATCACTTAGATCAAGCTCTGTTTGATAACATACATGAAACCATTGATTGAGTGGATATCTCCAAGAGTAGTAGCACAAAAATCCAATGGATAAATATAAATGTACACAGATATGAGAGACTTGAACTCTTGTAAACAGTGCATTGCCATCCCTTACAAAAATAAATGAAATGTTGAACAACCTGAAAGATACTTAATTGGAATTATCATCTGCATATCAACAGATATCTGCTGAATTAGAAGAGCACTTTTATTTAAGAACTTACATATGATTTATGCACCTAAATATGAAAATTATGGTCAAAGTGACAAAGTTCATAAAGAAATAACACCTGCACCATTTACTCTAGTAGAATTACCAAAGGGCTCATGGGGAAATATAGTCTTGGACATCAGATCAGTTAATGATCAGGCAGTAACTCAGAGATATCAGGTTTCAGAGTAGCAGCCGTGTTAGTCTGTATTCGCAAAAAGAAAAGGAGTACTTGTGGCACCTTGGAGACTAACAAATTTATTTGACCATAAGCTTTCGTGAGCTACAGCTCACTTCATCGGTTGCATTCAGTGGAAAATACAGTGGGGAGATTTATATACATAGAGAACATGAAACAATGGGTGTTACCATACACACTGTAACCAGAGTGATCACTTAAGGTGAGCTATTACCAGCAGGAGAGCGGGGTGGGGGGGGAACTTTTGTAGAGATAATCAAGGTGGGCCATTTCCAGTAGTTGACAAGAACATCTGAGGAACAGTGGGTGGGAGGGGGAAATAGTTTTACTTTGTGTAATGACCCATCCACTCCCAGTCTCTATTCAAGCCTAAGTTAATTGTATCCAGTTTGCAAATTAATTCCAATTCAGCAGTCTCTCATTGGAGTCTGTTTCTGAAGTTTTTTTGCTGAAGTATTGCCACTTTTAGGTCTGTTATTGAGTGATCAGAGAGATTGAAGTGTTCTCCGACTGGTTTCTGAATGTTATAATTCTTGACGTCTGATTTGTGTCCATTTATTCTTTTACGTAGAGACTGTCCAGTTTGACCTATGTACATGGCAGAGGGGCATTGCTGGCACATGATGGCATATATCACATTGGTAGATGTGCAGGTGAATGAGCCTCTGATATTGTGGCTGATGTGATTAGGCCCTATGATGGTGTCGCCTGAATAGATATGTGGACACAGTTGGCAACGGGCTTTGTTGCAAGGATAGGTTCCTGGGTTAGTGGTTCTGTTGTGTGGTGCGGTTGCTGGTGAGTATTTGCTTCAGGTTGGGGGGCTGTCTGTAAGCAAGGACTGGCCTGTCTCCCAAGATCTGTGAGAGTGATGGGTCGTCCTTCAGGATAGGTTGTAGATCCTTGATGATGCGTTGGAGAGGTTTTAGTTGGGGGCTGAAGGTGATGGCTAGTGGCGTTCTGTTATTTTCTTTGTTGGGCCTGTCCTGTAGTAGGTAACTTCTCGGTACTCTTCTGGCTCTGTCAATCTGTTTCTTCACTTCAGCAGGTGGGTATTGTAGTTGTAAGAATGTTTGATAGAGATCTTGTAGGTGTTTGTCTCTGTCTGAGGGGTTGGAGCAAATGTGGTTGTATCGTAGAGCTTGGCTGTAGACAATGGATCGTGTGGTGTGATCTGGATGAAAACTGGAGGCACGTAGGTAGGAATAGCGGTCAGTAGGTTTCCGGTATAGGGTGGTGTTTATGTGACCATCGCTTATTAGCACCGTAGTGTCCAGGAAGTGGATCTCTTGTGTGGACTGGTCCAGGCTGAGGTTGATGGTGGGATGGAAATTGTTGAAATCATGGTGGAATTCCTCAAGGGCTTCTTTTCAATGGGTCCAGATGATGAAGATGTCATCAATGTAGCGCAAGTAGAGTAGGGGCATTAGGGGAACGAGAGCTGAGGAAGCGTTGTTCTAAGTCAGCCATAAAAATGTTGGCATACTGTGGGGCCATGCAGGTACCCATAGCAGTGCCGCTGATTTGAAGGTATACATTGTCCCCAAATGTGAAATAGTTATGGGTGAGGACAAAGTCACAGAATTCAGCCACCAGGTTTGCCGTGACATTATTGGGGATACTGTTCCTGATGGCTTGTAGTCCATCTTTGTGTGGAATGTTGGTGTTGAGGGCTTCTACATCCATAGTGGCCAGGATGGTGTTTTCAGGAAGATCACCGATGGATTGTAGTTTCCTCAGGAAGTCAGTGGTGTCTCGAAGATAGCTGGGAGTGCTGGTGTTACTCTTAACATGTTGTAACACAGCATATGTCCACATGGAAAGTTACTTCCAGCAGTGCACAGGCATTCACATCACCATTTAGAACAAATTTGCTTAGAGTAAAATAGGTAGTGTGTCCTTTCTTTCATTAATAATAAGCTGGTGGTTTCTCAGTTACAATTAGCAGTCAGTTGTTCAAATCAGAGAAACTGCCATCACAAATAGGGCTTATTGACATTCTTATTGCCCATCGCAGCAGAAAGGCCAAGGACTGAATGGACCATGGAGACTGAATTCCTCTCTTAACACCCTGAGATGTTCCCTTCATGTCAAGGCTGAGGGACATAAGCAGGTGGCAGATAGCTGGTAGATTGTACTACTGCAGTTGGTGGTGTAAGGGTTCCATGCATAAAGGACCGGATCCAAAACCCATTGAAGTCAATGGGCATCTTTTCATTAACTTCATTTGCCTTTGGATCAGGCCCAAATACAGGACTTCATCTTCAAAGGCATATTATTATTTAATCCAGCATGTTTTATCAGCACCAAATTCACTTTTTTAAAAATTAGGAAAACTAAATGTAGAAAATACTATGGAAAGTCAGATCAAAGGAGGTAGCTGTAGTAGTCTTGTTCCCCATATTAAATGCCAACAAACGTTTTTTAAAATGTAGTGCCAGATTGAGAAATCTGGCTTCTTTATTAATAATGATGGCATACTGCTGCAACAACAGTGTATGAATCACCTGCATTATCTCCCAGGCTGTGTACTTTTAGTGTGACTGATGATCTTGTTTATTCCCACACAGAATTGCTGGGAGACAGTGGATTTATGTGCACTGATAGCAGCAAAAGGGGAAGTCCTGCAACTGGGGGTAAACATAGAGATAAGTCTGGGAACACAATAAGAGTTTAAATTAAAAAACAAAGAGTAGTGGGTAAGGATCGAGAATAGGGAAAAAAGAGAAAGAAGGGAAAGAGAAAAGAAGAAAGGGAGAGAAAAGAAAGTCAGGAAGTGGAGTGCATCCTGACAGCTTTAAACATTGTTCACGAAGACATTGCCGGTGTCAGTCTGGCAAACATTGAAAGCTGTGCAGGAGTCAGGGTGAGAATCCTATAGGCTTTCTGAAAGATGGGCAGTTCTGGGGCCAGTATCCTATAGCCTTTGCCTGTCTGATGCCTTGCTTAGACACATGTACAAAGAAAGGAAGCCAAAGTCATATACGGAGCGAGTTGTTTTATTTACAGTATTGGGGTCCCAAACACATCTTACAGGAGGGATACGTTGTCTGAAAACTGCAGTAATTTTTTTTTTTTTTAAGTAAGGGTGACTCCTTCTGGCCAAAGGAAAGATGGGTCTTGGCTGTAAGCTAGAAAGATGGAAGAGAAGAGAAATTACCAGTCTTTACATTTTTTTCATACCATTTAGATTATTCAGCTGTTTGATTCATTATGGATTTTAGGACACTGGATGAGCTTGAATTTTGTATTGATTTTTAAAAAATCTCTGACCATCACTTTGAGCTGAGAACTCTCTCCCTGTTCTCTTTTCTGTGTAACATTGGCCTGGTTACAGGTTTCAATAAGAGTTCAAAGAGCTCCATGTGGGAGAATCAGAACCTTTATTCTCAGCATGTCAGGTTCCAACAAGCGAAACATGGCTATGGACAGAAATATTGCTGTGTAATAATGACACCTGTCTCCACAAACCTTTTCCCTATAATCTATCAGCCAACTTTAATTAGAAATAAAGTTAGCTCTGAAAAGCCAGTGCAGTTTCTATTATGCTTTGCTTATCATCAGCAATGCTGTCTATCAGATCTGGATAGTAGAATCCTTATTACCACTGATGATTTAAGAGGCAGAAAAAGTTTGAATTTCAGATCCCAGATGGATTTTGGAATGTTGGCAGTTAGAAAAATCATCTTCTAACTAGCCATATTGGATCAGGACACCACTGAGAACAAATAAACTTGGACACTACATTATTGTCACAGGTTTGCTTTTTAAGACTTTTTAGTGACATTTTGATTCTGGCATCTAACAACTCTGAATAAATAAACTAAAACAGAAGCATCTGTTATTGACTTACCTGCAAATGCGACTGTTTATTTTTGAACATACTACATATGGGAAAAAGTCACTGGAGTGAAGAAGATCAAGGACGTTTGAAAAGAATCCCAACTATTGTCATGTGAGGACAGAATGCAGAAAAAAAGGTGTGTGTGAGATCTTGCTACATCGTACACCCCCTAGGCCAGTGGTTCTCAACCCGTGGTCTGCTTGCGGCTCAATCAGTACACAGCTGCGGCCTGTGTGACATCCTCAGGGTCATACAGGTAGCATATATTTTGTGTGGAAGTGGCCCACATAACATATAGAGCCCAAAATGGTAAATAGGTTGAGAACCACTGCCCTATGCCAAAGCTGGAGGGGTTAAATACCACCAAAACATGAAATTTCCTAAACAAATTCTATGTAACATAGCCATCCATAAGGAAGGAAACAGTACTGCCAATCCAAACATATACAAATCATGAGTCCAGCTTCCCAAGAATTATGATTGGCTTAAAAATAAAGAGATTTAAAAAAATAAATGTGTTATACCGATAAAATAAAAACCAGCAGGATCTTATTAAAGGGGAAAAGGCAAAATACCACATTTATTGTGAATATAGAAAGAATCATAGTAAGCAGTTAGTTATAGCTATAAGATTCCATTCAATCTCATATTTATTCATACATTCATTCATATACACACACACACACACACACAGGTTCTGCAAGGTAGTTATCATAGTTATCAGCCTTAGAGCTGCTCATGCCAAGCCACTGGCCAGCTGGCCTGGACATAAGGAGGGAGCAGGGCCTTGTCAGATGCTCATCTGATGCTCCTGGAAGTTGGTTTGCAGAATCAGACCCCAAAGTTCTCACTTTCTAGAGTCCATTTTTATAGGAGTTTCTTCTTATGCTAGTCTATGGGAATTGCTTCATCATGCTGTTGCTGAATCAATCAGCAGATAGCACATTCCTGATGGCTCCGTGCTGCTATATGTTATCTTGTTCTTTGGTTCTCCCATTCTTGAGGCTGTTGGGTGGATTCCAGTCTGCCCTCCGAGGGTCCTCTGGTTATTTCCACTTGACGCCTTCTTCAGCCGATGGACACTGGATTCTTAGGCTGGCACCTCCCTGATCATTCAGTTATTATCCACACCAAGCATCCATCCACATACATCCTCTATCTCTATTTTAATCACAGTTGTTAACAAAGCGAGATGAATACAACAAAAGGGCGGGGAGTTTCTGGGTGCTGTTTCTATTGTTACAGAGTATTGCTTTGAGTCTCTCTCTGTGTGAGTAATTGTTGTTACAAAGAATTGCTTTGAGAACAGACTCTGTCTTAGAATGTACTAACACAATTAGCAGCTTGCAAGTTTCACACATAGAGGGAGAGACAGTACCAAAAACCAAGAGACCTCTTAATTAGTAATACCCTGGAATTTAAACTATGGGGAATCAAACTCATTTGTGATTTTAATACAGAACTTCTTTAATATGATCCAACAAATGTTTGGTTCTTTTTATTTGCCTTCTGACTTTTGAGCCTTTTGGTGCACTTGCTTCACATGTTCAAGTTTTGCCTCTGCATCTAGGAGAGCAAGAAACTTACTTTTTTAAAAATGAAAGCTGCACGATATCAGTATCTGGAGCTTTCAGGAAAAAAACCACTACAAATTCAAGACACAATAGAATCACAAAAGTTGGTAACACTGAAGAAATAAACAATTGTAAGAAACATTCAGTGAAAAAATAATTTTATAGGACACTATACCACAATGTTTCATTCACAGTATAAAATCAGATATTTGCGTAGCAGTATATGATTCTCAATATGACTGTTGTTTGAAAACATACCATTTAGCTGATTGAATATTCCTTAGTAGCTCAGACAGAATGTGGGACATTAGGCAGCAAATAAGAGATGTCCCTTAAAATACAGGATGTGAGTTCATACACCCCGCAGAACTATTAGGGCCACAGAACTGATGTCAACATCCATGTTTGTGTGATTGATTGCTGCTACATTCATCTGATATTTTCACATCATCTACTGATTCCTAGGCTATAAGTTTTCAGGAATCCTCAGTTACTTGCTTGTGGCCATTACTTCTCTGCTCTCCACCTTCCATGGATGTAGAGGTATTATTATGAGTAGCCTAAGGAGGTACAAATTGATGTAGTGGGATGCAATTAAGAAAAGGAAGATTAGGATGGATATCAGAAAAAATGTTAACAATGAGCTCTATTAAGTTGTGGAAATATGACTCTGGCCCACTTTGTTCCCTGTTCCTCCTTTAGAATGTGAGCTCTCTAGGCTAAGGGACCTTATTGCACTATGTCAGCCATATTCTAACCACTGCACAGTGTTCCTGTACTTCTAATAATGTTTATAATAAAATTAGTCTCTGAAGAGAGGTGTTGAAAGCCCCATCATTTGAGTAATTTAAAACGGGACTGGACAAAGCACTGGAGAACATATTTCAGGGAGCAATCTTGATGGGCTGAGGGAACTGACAGAACAACTCAGCAGGTATTCTGCTCTGATTTCTGTTATTCTATGTGTCTATGAATGTTCCAGAAGAATAAGAGAGGAGCACTCAGAATAGTTTTGGAACAGGAAGTTAATGCAGTATTATCTGTTTAAACTAGATTGAATGAAATCCAGTTGTTTATTATCCAGTGGAACAGCAAGCTGAGCAAACAGGTAGTGTCCTTGAGTCGGGATGAAATCCTAGCTCAACTAAAGTCAGTGTAAAACTCCCATTGATTTCAATAGAGCCAAGATTTCAAATATAACACTGAAATTCAGGAATCTCTCTCTCTTTCTCAGTGTTTTGGATATTTACAACAGTCTGTGGCCACATAACACATACCCAGATATTATACTTGTTGGCAAGAGACCAAGTTTACCCCCTAAACAAAGTGTAGCTTTCATTGATTTGAATGTGAGTTGTTCATATATATCTGAAGGCAGAATATGGCCTAAAGCATCAGGGACGAGTACTCATGACATAGTACTCATGACTAGGTGATCTAAAGGAAGATCTTCATTAGCCGTTAGTAATACTAGGGCTTGTACCTGCTTTCAAGGCCTCTAGCCACTTGAGGACAATGCAATCAAACTGATAAACACTTGACATGACCAGATGACACATTCCATGCAGAAGAGGACAGCAACAGATATAAAAAACCAGGATTTCTGTTTTTGCTTGGTGAGGCCTTGAGGGATGGGAGCTACTGATTTATAATAGGGTGCTGCCTGGGAATTCAGTTTTGTGGCAAAGAGGGAAGAAATGTCCTGCTGTTTTGATACTTTAGTTATTTTTGCATCGTGTTTTTAGAGGGCAGTTTTAAGCTGCAATTAAATCCAAATAAATAGTAGATACAGCCCAGTACATTACACAATTCCCATAGTTATAATGACATGCAAATGTAACATACTTAATTCCAGTAACTTTACTAGTATTTGCTGATTGCTTCCAGTAGGCAGACTAAGAAGACCATTTAGGCTCAAAGCCTGCTCCCATTGACAAGATTCCCATTGACTTAAGTGGGAGAAAGCTCAGGCCCTCCATGAGTAATTACCCCAGAACAGCCAGAGATAAGCCAATAAACTAGACATGAAGGGCTCCATCATCCATTCCCAATCTGATGGTCCATCCATCCACTCCTATGCTCATACCTCTATACCAGCTTGTTATTTTAGAGTTCCTACATTACAGTTTATAAGAACAGGTTTGAATGTGCTGGTCTGCAATTCTAGGCTCACTTTTAAGTGCTCGATAGAATAATGTGGTTTGCTCATAAACCTGGCAGCTGACATTGAGTTATCTCCCCCTCCCTCCAAAGATAAAGAACAGTGAAGTATTTATTTGGCAGTAGGGGTAAGCTCATATACAATATTACATGGACTTTGTAAACATGTATAAAATATATAGTGCTCCTTTAAATACAGACTTTTATAATGAGATAAACCAAGAAAATTCTGGTTTCAGTTCAGTTGGTCTGTGCCACAAACACTGTATTTGCACAGTTGGTGTTTAATTTCCTTGTTTTGTTTTAAAATAATCTCTGGAAAGTTATAAAAGTTTATTTAGTCTTCAGTGGGGCTTCAGTCCAGGTTCTGGTGGACAGGTAGTAGCTGCTATGGATGTCCATTAGTCCCAAAATGCAAGATCCATCACATTCAATAAAATATGGATTCAATATTTATCTGCCTTAAGAGCTGTTGGCTCCCTCTACCTTTCTGTTTCCTTTTCTCCCTTGTCAGAATAGCCAGGGGATGGGTAGATATTTTTACCTTTTCTTACCCCCTGATCTGAGAACATTCTCAGTATGTGTTCTTGAGAGGATCCACTCAAGAATACTGCCTTGTTATCTCTGAATGATTTGAGGTCCCACATGTCAAATCTGTGACCTGCAGGAATTGGGTCCCTGCATGACTATTAGCAGTCACGTCACAAAAACAATTAACACAATTGGCCCCCTCATTGGTAGTCTCAGGAGACAGGCCAAAGCCTCAATAGACTATGAAAACTTGCATTCCCTAGAAGTGTTGTCTCTATAGCAAAATTGGGGTACATTGCCCAGGGTGATATTGGGGGATTCCTAAAACATTGATTCTGTGCTGATTCTGGAGGTTTTCAGTCAGACATTTTTTGGCAGCACTAAAAATCATTTTGATTGGAAAAACTAAAGGAATGAAAATAGTATCTTAAAGACATAAAAATTATATAGAGTAATATAATAACCCCCAAACTTAGGGGCACAGCCAAAAGGGGTGACCTGGAAGGGCAAAACAAACACAAAGCAACCATCTGTGTTTCTCTGGGGCTTTAATGGATCTTTTACTTTATATCCATTTACATGGCCTCCTTTTACAACCCAGCTGGCCCCTCCTTCTTTCTCTTCCCTACCCATCAATTCACTGTGATGCAGAGTTAAAGTTTCCTTATCAGACAAAGTGCCAGTACTATCTCTCTTTTATAGCCTCAACCTTTTCATGAGCAAACACACAAAGCAACCTTTGGCCTCTCTCCTTTCCTAAGTTCTGTTGCTTTTAATTCTTCACAAGCAGACGTGCCAGTTAGGGTAGATGGGTGTGGGGTGGAGGTGGAGGCAGAAAAGGGGAGAGAATAAAGGGGTGAAAGAGATACGGTATAGCTGATCGGTGGATATACAACATGAATCTTTGTTTCAGCCTATCCAGGAACAACAACAGTGTAGTGTGTGTATATGTGAGCATTGGGCAACGGGTCTAAACTGAGAGGAGTAATGAGGCAACGAATGCTGGGTCCAGACCTCTGGCCAACGCTCCTCTGTCTCCAGCTGCTGTGGCAGGTTGGTGAGGGCAAGTGTGTCAAGGACAATTATGTAATCAATGTGATGCAGCTGAATCACACAGACCTTCCATGGACCTTCGATAAAATAAAACCAGCTGTCCAGCTGGGACTAAGTATGGTAGAAGAGGAGCTGAAGAGTGCAGGTAAGGGTGTGATGCTGTGTGTTCTTTTCCCCTTTAGACATTTTGGGTCAGACTCTGAGCCCTGGCCCTCCCTCAGTCAGTGCTTCTACAAACTGCCCCTCAAAGCTGTTTTTGGGCTGTCCAGTCACCATGTAGATCAGACAATATCTCTCCCCTTCTTTCAAAGCAGTGGAGCCACAGTGCAAGGACTGAACCAGGGATGTTTGTGTGCAAGTTGATACAAACCATTCCCTGAGTTAATTTCTGAAGATGTTAGGTTGGGATTGAGAACATAGAAACTGCTGAACCAAATCAGACCAGATCAAGGGTCCATTGAGTCCAGTATCCTGGCTTCTCCTCTAGCAGAACGGATCAGTGATCCATCTATTCTGGTAACTTCTATGTTAGATAATAACAGATGTGTCAGCCCACTCCCGCAGTGATACACATAACTTTGTAACATTATGATAAAGAAATTTCATCCTGACCCCAGCTGCTGCTCAGATTATTCCCTGAAGTGTGGGGATCAGCAGCCCTTATAATTTTTAATTTAGGTAGCATCACTGCAGATGCTATTCTTACTCATTTTCATATCTAACCCCTCTCTTCAATATCACTAAACCAGTGGTTCTCAAACTTTTTTTCCGCAGACCACTTGAAAATTGCTGAGGGTCTCGGAAGGCCATTTAATGATCTTTCCAAATGTTGTTTGTACCATTAGCTATTGTAAAGTGCTTTGGATAAAAGCGCTATATAAAAAAAATTAACATTTTTGTTCTACAAATAAAAGCACACAACTCATATTTTTATATCAGTAGTTTTACCTTTCTAATGCAATGGATGTGCCCTTTCTCCCCCACCGTAGCAGCCCCCCGAGCTGGGGCTGGGAAGGAGAGGGTTCTCTCCCTTGCCACACCAGCCACAGAGCTGAGGCTGGGATGGAGGGGCGTCTCTCCCTGGCAGCCACAGCCCTGGAGCTGCGGAAAGTCGCCTCTTTCTCTGGCCGCCACAACCCTGCACATCTCAAATTCCCTCCACCCCCTCTTCTCGCCCCACTGCCCCCCCACCTACCCTATTCCCCCCAAGGCCACCACCTCACCTTACATGCACATCTTCTCCAGGGTCCAGGCACCTAATTAGTGGAGCCACGACTGCACGGCTCCACTAATTAGGTGGGTGGCCCTTCATTCTCTTGTGTGTGGCCATCCAGGTGCGCACCTTACAGGGAACTATCTGTGGACCACCTGGATGGAGGTCGTGGACCACTGGTGGTCCACGGACCACATTTTGAGAACCTCTGCACTAAACTATTTGCCTCCATAATGTCCTATTACAGCAGGTTCTAATGACAGGTTTCAGAGTAGCAGCCGTGTTAGTCTGTATTCGCAAAAAGAAAAGGAGTACTTGTGGCACCTTAGAGACTAACCAATTTATTTGAGCATAAGCTTTCGTGAGCTACAACTCACTTCATCGGATGCATTCAGTGGAAAATACAGTGGGGAGATTTATATACACAGAGAACATGAAACAATGGGTGTTATCATACACACTGTAAGGAGAGTAATCACTTAAGATGAGCTAATACCAGCAGGAGAGTGGGATGGGGGGAAGAGAAAACCTTTTATAGTGATAATCAAGGTGGGCCATTTCCAGCAGTTGACAAGAACGTCTGAGGAACGGTGGGGGTGGGGGTGGGAATAAACATGGAGAAATAGTTTTACTTTGTGTAATGACCCATCCACTCCCAGTCCCTATTCAAGCCTAAGTTAATTGTTTCCAGTTTGCAAATTAATTCCAATTCAGCAGTCTCTCGTTGGAGTCTGTTTTTGAAGTCTTTTTGTTGTAATATTGCGACTTTTAGGTCTGTAATCGAGTGACCAGAGAGATTGAAATGTTCTAAGAAAACTATCTCCTTTTCCTCCCCATTTTTAATGTTTTGTCTTTTTGTTTCATTTGAATTTGATGCCCTCTGATTTTTTTTCCTGTAGCTTTAAAAAGCATCTGATATTCTGTCTCTGATCATGCCCAATACCTGATGTTTCAGAGAAAGATGTCAGCCCTCTATAGTGGAGCTAATTCTGCAATCTTATCCAGTGGAATGGAGGGTAGGGGGAATTCCTTCCCAGTGAATTTTGGGAATGGAGGCACCTTAGTATGCAGGCCCATATTAATGGATGGGCTAATGGGGCCATAGCCCAGGCCCCTCAGAAGACTACACCCTCGCCAAACCCATGGAATTACAGTAAGTACTGTTGTGATCTGCACTCACTTGCAATGGCATTCAAATTTGGCCCAGCCACTGCTGCATCATGACCAAGGAGCGACTGGGACAAACCTGAGGAGTGTTGTGACCCCAAGTGCTAGGTCACAATGCCCAGAGCAGGGAGCCAGCCCCAGCCCCATGGGACTGGAACCACTGCTGTAGGGTAAGTGTAGGCTGCACAGAGGTTTTTGAAACTGAGGCCCTCCCACCCTTCCAAACAATTAAAAACACTGAAGGGAGGCCCCCGAGAGCAGAGAGTATAGCAGGGCTCAGGATATTCTGTCTCCAGGACCTAGAATGTTCTTAATCTGGCCCTGTTAGTATGAGACTGTACTGCTCTCTGTCACGAATGAACAGGGAGGGACCCTCAGTGCATCAGTGAGTAGATGTGTCTTTTAATGCTGTTTCCCATTTCTCCTTCTATAGGAAAAAATGTGAGACTCAATGCCACCTACCATGACTTCAACACATCACTGTATGTCTCACAGGGCTGTCGCACTACCACCTGTGAGGGTCTGGAGGTCATCAAGCAGCTCTATGTGAGTACTAGGCATTTCTACAGAAATCCTTCTTTTCTGTTTGTGAAAGTGTGTTGAGTGTTGGCTAGAGGCAGGTATAGTGTGTACTGGCAGCAAAGTACAGGCTTCTTACACAGACACTCAGCTCACCTCATTTCCAATTTATAGCACCCCCTAATTCCTACTGTCTGCCCCATACATACGTACAGCTAGCCTCTCTTGAGCCACTTCACTCCTCACCTGCAACTCCAACACAGCTCTGATGATGCATTTTAATTCCGACATGTAGTCCCCCTGCTGTTCCAGAACTGAGCTCCCACCTAGCTTTGTCATACACCTCTGTGCAGACCACACACTGCCATGCATCATTCTGTCACCTCCCTTCTTCTCTTGCTCCAGATTCATCCTCTTATCTGTTCCCTCATTCCACAGCCCCTTCTCTCACCACTCTGTACTTGCTCAGTGGCAGTTAATCTTGGTGCTGTGTCTTCTCACATTTCACAGTCTCCCCCCATCCCCCTTGCCTGTACCTTGCTCCACATTCTGCATTTCCCATATCAGTAGCCCCTTCCCTCACTTTGCACTCTCCATTGCAAATGCTCTTTTATCTCTTGCAGAATAGCGGCACACTTGGCTGCGTTGTCCTGGGACCCACTTGTACTTATGCCACGTACCAGATGTTCTAGTAAGTATCAGAAAAAAAACATTACTGTGTTCCAAGGAAGTAAAATACTCAACAAAATTGTTTCCTACTCAGACTAGCATAGACACTGAACTTGTGTGTGAGGCATACTGTGCTTCACAATCAGAGTCCTACAGAGCTCCTATACCTGGCCACTACCTCTGGCAGGGACAGAATGCCCCCTAAAGGGCTTATTAATGCAACTGCTTTACTAGGTAGGACTCAGGAGAGGAGCGATAATGATTGACAGAAAGTAGTCTGATCACTCAAGGTCTCAGCAAGCTACCTCTTCAACACTCCCAGCAGGAGACAGACATTATCTTGAACAGAGGAATGTCCATATTGGCTCAGACAAGTGGTCCATCTAGACAAGTATCTTGTCACTGGCATTGGACTGTAGTAGATGCTTCAGAGGAAGGTGCAAGAAACCTTGCAGAAGACAGTGCTGGGATAACGTGCACTAAGAGACAGTTTTCTCCTAACCCCCAATATTTAGAGGGTTGCTCATTCCCTGAATTATGTGTGATTATATGCCTTCCAAAATTCCTGTTTTTAAAAATATATTTACTGTTATATACATAAACAATACAAGAGTAAAATTTTGTGTGTATATATAAGTGCAGATATTGTTATCCATAAAATTATGGTCTGACCCTTTTTTGAATCCTGCTGAGCCCCAGGCCAAAATGATATTGTGTTGCAAGGCATTCTGTAGGCTATTTGTGTGTTGTGTGAAAGAAATATTTTCTTTAATCAGTTTTGAATTTACCTTCTTTCAACTGCATTTAATGTTTCTTTGCTCTTTTACTGAGTCAGCATGAATAGAAATCCACCTTCTCTTTTCCACTCACTGTTTTGTATGTTTTTAATCATACTGTCTAGTATTTGCCTCCTCTCTAAAGGTAAAGCATCCCAGACTTTTCAGTTTCCCTCATACATGAGTTTTTCCATGTCCCTACTGATTCTGACTGACCACCTCTGACCCCATTCTGTTTCTCCTATATCCTTTTTGATGTGGGATGATCAGAACTGAACATATTATTCCTGGTGAGGGTGTATGATTGATTTATATTATACAGTAATATTACCTGCTTTATATATAGCAGTATTATAATATATTCTGTATTACACTCCATCCCATTCCTTAAGCATCCTAGCATTACTTTTTTGGACTCCTGCTGTACCTTGATCAAAGAGCTTCACTGAGTTGTTTACCATAATTCCCAAGTCTTCTCCCCCCCTTCCCCTAGTTAATTCAGAAGGTTTCTGAGGAGTTGAAGCTACTGCATGGCAATGAAGAGCACTAACCATTAGGCCAACCAGGTTGACCCAGGGTAAAATGAACAGATTTGGGAACCAAAAGCAGGTTCTTTACCTGGCAGTACTCTAAACCAGCCTGGTAAATTTCCATTTTAATAATGAAATCATGTTTCTGGCTCATTGCATCAGTTGTCCTCCAGAGCACTGTACATCCCTCCACTGGCTCCCCCTTTTCTACTGCATCAAACATAAGCTACATTGCTTCATAATAATAATAATAATGACCTTTACCTGGACATAAAGTTAGACAGTAGTTCTATCATACCAGTGCCAGATAATTGTAATTGCCATATTGTTCAGTACAATATTCCCTATGAAGTGTAAAAGATTCTCCTAAAAGAATTGGAGAATTTTTCTAGTGTAATGTGATAACAGCGCAACATTGGAGAAAATGCTTTCACCCATTACAACCTCTCTATGGAGAAAAAATAGTGGTGTTTTCATAAATTCACCCCAGGTTTGCCATATTTGTCTCTATAACCACTACTATTTCCCCTTCCCCATAATACACTAAGAAATCTGGTTGTAGAAGTAAGATTTGTCAATAGCTCTGAGAATCTCTCCTCCAGCCCTGCTCTGTGAAGTGGTAAAACCCATTTAAGAAGAGTGGCTATTAATGGCCTGTGATTCATCAGACATCGTTCACCTGGCAAAGGGTGTCAACCCACAGTTCATCCAAAACTGGCTTGATGGAAATAACAAGACTTCACTAAGCTATTTTAGATTTCCTAGTGCATAGGCTGGCACTGTACAATAATTTTACCCCTCTACATAAGATGGAATATGATAACTGGTTCTGGAGGTTCTTATATCACACCTAGAGGTTGAGAGAAAGATTATACAAGGGATCGGTCAGCAGACAGGTAGCTTGTTTCTAGTTCCCCTCTGGCCTCAAGAAAATGACAATCATCACCATCTGATAGCTGTTCCATGAACTGTTTAAAATAAGTTGATAGGTTTCAGACCCACCTCTAGCAGCAGAAGATGGCATCACAACAACTGTGGCAGGTTCCCCCCAGGATGCCACCCAGAAATGGGGTATCACTTGGCCTCCTGACCCACCAGCCTGGACTCCCTCTCACACTGTACTGCTGTGACAAACTGCAAAGCCCTCTAGCCTGCACTTTCACCAGCATATATACAGGTAGGGACACGCCCAGCTGCAGTTATATGCAGGCTTTCTGACCAGCCCCTGCATTGGAAGGCTATAGTTAAGGCAACTCCCAGCTCCTCAGGCACGTATCCCCTCTGGAGTATAAACCCAAAACCATATCGTCTTGCACTGCACACAGAACTGTATAGTGTAAGCTCATAAAATTCACCCCCTCCCTCAATGTGGAGAGGAATATGCAACAGCCTTTGCCCCAAGCTATGATTTCATAGAATCATAGAATATCAGGGTTGGAAGGGACCTCAGGAGATCATCTAGTCCAACCCCCTGCTCAAAGCAGGACCAATCCCCAATTTTTGCCCCAGATCCCTAAATGGCCCCCTCAAGGATTGAACTCACAACCCTGGGTTTAGCAGGCCAATGCTCAAACCACTGAGCTATCCCTCCATACACTTCACTCCAACTCACTGGTTAGATAAAACAAAAACAAGTTTATTAATGACAAAAGATAGATTATAAGTGATAGCAAACAGATCAAAGCAGATTACCAATCAAATAAACAAAAAATGCAAACTAAATTTGATATGCTAGATAGATTTGATATGAATAGCAGATTCTCACCATAAGAGATGATACAAGCAGGCTGCAGATTCTTAAGGGGCAAGCTGCACTTGCTTTACAGCTCGGAATCCCCAGATGTTTCATTAACAGGTTAGAAATCCCTTTATTCTGGGTCCAGCACTTCCTCCAGTCCAGTCTTTGTTCCTCAGGTGTTTCCAGGAGTCTTCTTGGGTAGGGAGTGAAGAACACCAGATGATGTCACTCCCTGCCTTATACAGCTTTTGCATATGGCGGGAACCCATTGTTCCCAAAGCTTGGTTCCCAGACCAGTCTGTGGAAAAATACTGATATCCCAAGATGGAGCCTAGAGACATGTGGTCTCATTATATGTCCTTGTAGAGTCATAGCAGCCATCACTTGGAGGCTGTCTGTAGCATTTTCAGGAAGGCTCCCCAGCTGGGAGATAAGCTTCTCCTAAGGCCTATTGTTTTTTCTTAATGGCCCATTGCCCTGAATAGGCCCTTCCCCACCCACTATCTAGACTGAAAGCATCTTGTCTAGTGTGCATTACCCATCTATCCGTGCATTACTACATTTGAAATACAGATACATAGTCAGTATTTATAACTTCAGATACAAACATGATACATGCATACAAATAGGATAATCATATTCAGCAAATCATAACTTTTCCAATGACACCTCACATGACTTACCTTGCATAAAATACATTATAATTATGTCATAATCATTTGGAAGGGTAGTGTGTAGTGGAGTCATGCAGTGTACCTATACCGAGGCTAGTTAAATTGTCAGTCGAGCACCATTACGCTGTAATGACATTTTAATTAAAGATTTCACCTGTTCTTTGGTAGGATGGGGTGGCGTATTATTTCAAATTTAGTTTGTTGTAAAACTAAGTCAGGACACAAAGTGAGAAAGTACTGGCCATGTGAATCACATGGTAGCTATCTTGATGTGACATGAATTCATGTATCAGCCATGTTGTTTTTTTTTCCCTCTTCTCTTCCCCCTTAGCGTTGACACAATATTGGGCCTCCCTCTGATCTCCGCAGGGAGCTTTGGGCTGTCATGTGACTACAAAGACAACCTAACTCGAATCCTGACTCCAGCCAGAAAACTGATCTACTTCTTTGTTGATTTCTGGGAAGAGTCCAAATTGCCATTCAAAACCAACTCTTGGGAATCCACCTACCTCTATAAGACAAATGACATCCCAGAAGACTGCTTCTGGTAAGAGCATTCCCAAGTCTCTCCCAGCTACTGTCCTAGAAAACTTGGACTCACCTCTGACATGATTTCTTTAGGCTGTCCTTAGATTTGTCCCTCTCTCTCTCTAACTCTCTCTGTTGCTCTCATAGAACAGAGAGTTGGAAAAGACCAATTAGACCATCCAATCCCTCTCCTTTCCAGAACAGCAATATTCTCTCCACTACATTTACCAATGTTATGTCCAGTCTGCTTGCAAATGTTCCCAAGCTACAGACTTCCATCATGTCCATTGGGAGAATATTTCACAGGCTAATAGATTTCACTGCCATATTTCTTGGCATCTAAACTAAATTTTTCCTCTTTCAATTTCATCACATCACTCCTAGTAATGACCTTCTGTATCATCCTAAGTAATTCCTCTCCTTCCTCCTTGATGCCAGGATACAAATCAGTTTGGTTGTTACTTGTATCTTGCTGGGGGAAAGGGTGTATATGGTGGTTATGGAGGGGAGGAAAAAAATCAAGCTCTTGATTTTACACCATTCAAACATTTGTAGACTTTTTAAATCCCTGACATAAATGGTTATACATCTGGCTTAACACACGAGAGGTCTCATTTAGTACTACTGATGTGCATAAAAGTTTGCAAGTTCAGGGCCTGAGTTAGCTCTTTTAATTCTTTCTCTCCTCAGTTCCTCCAGTCACTGGTTATTTTTGTTACACTGAATGCCTTTCAAACTCTGATCAATGTTCTTCTCTGAATGAAATTACCAAAAAGGAAAGCAGTAGCCTAGGTATGGTCTCACCAGACCGTGGCCATAGAGGGATATTATTACTTTTCTGCTCTATGACATGATACTTCAGTATATGCAACTACAGGGGCTGCTCTTTCTGTCATAGCATTGTAAAATCATGTCTAATGTGCTGTCTGCTATCACCCTTAGGCCTTGTTCAGCTTTTTAGAGTCTTCTTCATTACCACTGAATTTCAATCAATTATTCTGATTTTTTTCCCTTTAGTTACAGTATATTCCCTTTTCCCAAGTTGAATCAATCTTATTTAGTTACTTTTTGCCCAGACTTTAATCTTTCTAAGTCCCTTGGTGGATTTTTTCGTTGTCCTCACTGGTATGTACAATTCCTCCTAATTTCATATCATATTGGAATTTCATGAGCATATTTCACTCCTTCTTCCAGAAATGAAGATGTTAGTGCAGACTTAATATCAATCTCTGTGATAGTCCGATAGACATTTTCCCGCACAATATATTGCTATTTATCATTACCCTTTATTTATGTCCATCAATCAGCCAATTGTCAGTTTGAGTGTGTTCCTATCCCAGTTTGAATTAATTTTTCAAGTAAGATTGAGACAATTGCTTTATTAACATCCAAATATTACATTTAGTGCACTCCACTCTTCCACTGATTCAGAAATTAAACTAAAAAAGCAATCAAGTTTCTGTGGAAAGATTTATTTTTGATTGCCCTCTGTCAGGAAAACACATAAGTATCTGCTGAACTTTATGCATCAGCTTAAACCCTACTGACTTCAGTGTGATTTAAGCACTGGGAACTAAAATACAATCACAGTTCCATTATCTCATAGGTGTTTAATGACCATTTTCTCTTAGTATTTGTCCTTTTATTAAGGATAGAAACTTGACTTACAGGATGGTAATTGCCAGGATCATTTTTCTTTCATGTTTTGAAAATTAGTGTTTTTTATCTAATCTGCTATATCCCTAGTTCTCCATAACTTTCCAAAAATAAATGTCCATGGTACCATACATTCTTTAGCTAGATTCCTTTAATACCTTAGGTTTCCTACCATTCAGAGCTGCTGATTTGTGAATTTTCATATTTTCCAAGTATTTTCTTGTATTTCCTTTATCAATATTACTTTTCATGGTCTTTCTTACTTCCTAATTGTTCAAACTTTTTTTCTTTTGTTGCGATATTCAGGAAGGACTTATTTTGTGTAAAGTGTTGTGGTTAACTTGAAGTGTTTTAAATTGTCTATTTTCTTTTTAAAAATCCAGTTGCTGATAAAGCACCTATTAAATAATATGGCCTGATTATTTCCCATCCCCCACAAATATTTAGAGGCATGAGTATCTTCAGTGGGACTATTCATGTGTGTAAAGTTGTTAAGATACCTGAATGTGTGCAAGACTGGAGCCTTACTCACTAAGGGTATGAACCTGCTGCGGTGCAGAGCACCCTCTTTTCTTACTGAAGACAATGGGAGAAAAAGGTGTTGAGCACCTCAAAGGATGGTGCCCCAAGTGCTGTTAGATCACAAAGTAAGCAAACCAGGGGAGGAAAAATAGAGAAAATTATTTCTTCTCCCACCACTAATTTTTTCAGATACAGTGACCCAAAGTCTCTTTTGTAACTATAGGAGGTACAAAATTTTCAGCTAGAAATAGGATTTTCAAATTGACAGTGTCCCTTTATTGCTTTTACCTAGCATTTACTCATTCTGCTTTTTTCCTCTCCTTATCTCTTTCCAGCGAGTCTTACTTGACTTTGCATTTTTATTTTCTTGCCTCCTATCTTTTTTTAATCACTTTTTTTTAAAACTTCAGGTCTTTAAGCAGTCCCTTGGAAAACCACATTTGCTCCTTTGCACTTTAATTGTTAGTCTCTAAGGTGCCACAAGTACTCCTTTTCTTTTTGCGGATACAGACTAACACGGCTGCTACTCTGAAACCTGCACTAGATTTTGTAATTCCTCAAAGTTTTCTGTTTTGAAAATTATCTTACTACACTAATGCATTATTTGAACCAATCCTTTATAATACCAGATTTAAGTGGTTCTTGCTCAGGTTCAAGGTTTTCCTTTTTATGCTCACATTCTCTGTACTGCTTTCCCTCCCAAATTCTGTTGTTTAACTTTATTGATGCAGAATGGCTGCTGCATTCCAACCCAGAAGTGGCTACATTTCTGTAGTCGGTGAAGTGATCCTTATGTGCTGTAAACAGTCTATTAGACATTTTAGGATTATTAATGCGGGAAGGTGCTATATAAATGTAAGGCATTAGAATATTTTCAGCTGATCTATAACCCACACTTCCTACCCTGCATCAGGTACCTCAATGCACTAGAGGCTGGAATCTCATACTTCTCTTTAAAGCTGACGTTCAAAGAGGTTTTAAGGACACCAGAAAAATTAAAGAAAATTGTGAAGGATCAGACCCGGAAAAGCAATGGTAAGGGGAGATGAGAGTTCTCTTTCCCTTGCATGCATGCTGTTGATCTCTGTCTATGCACTACTGCCTGGGTTATGTTCTGGGGAAAATCTTTCCACTTATGACAGAAAGAGCACAGATACTCTTTTCCATTTTTGTGAATGTGGGAAGATGGCACAGAACTCAATTCCCCCACTGTCCTGATAAAGCATATGGGCATATTCTGCTTGTAGATGCCTCTTGGGGTAGATTATCTTCTGCAGACATGACACTGTCTTCCTACAAGCCCTGTCCAGTGGAGCATTCATAACCCAGCAGCCCCTGGTCATAGTTTGGATTCCAGTGTTACTAGAATGCCAAGCTTCTTTCTCTGTGTCTGTTTCTCTCTCACACACACACCCCTTTTGTGCAACAAGGGGGCTCATTTCAAACATGGGGGAATGAACAATCCCTACTGGAAACCCTGGCCATGGTGGTGATGCCTCAGCTCTATTAACAAGTGCTTATGGTAATGTTAATCCCTGACATCATTGGAGGGGGGAGCATGAGAATAAGGAAGCCAGTGACAGATTAATGGTTTATTCTTCTAATACCCTTTGCCTTAGAACCTTCTATACCATGTTACTGATTGTAGTTTATGTTGCACTCAATCTACGTGCGATTTTAATGCTCATGAAAGCAAGGTGCTGATTATAACTGGGTCAGGCATAACGTGGGCAGATGCTGAGCAAGCTTTCTCCTTCCACTGTGTAGTTCAGTCCTGACCCACAACTATCTGTTCTTTTATTTCTGGCAATACCTCTCAGCCCTGACCAGCTGTAGCCCTGTTATTCTAGAGTTTATATTCTAAGAACAGTATGTAAAACTCTATTTGTCCTCCTCCTCCTTATTTGTATGCCTCTCACCTTCTCTCCATCTGTCTTTACCTGGTCTGTAGTGATCATCATGTGTGGCTCTCCAGCTGAGGTCAAGACAATCCTAGAGGGAGAGAAAGTAGATGAGGACATAGTCATCATCCTGGTGGATCTTCACAAGTAAAGTATCGCCACTGGTTTTCCTTCTGTCCCCACTCCCATTTCCTGCAGGATGGAGCTAATGGAAATAGTCCAAGAGGAACTCTCATGCTGAGGAGACATTTTACCATGAAACATTTCCCTGTCACCTCCTTTTCATAGTCTTCTTGGCCCCCTTTTAGCCAATTATCAAAGCTTTTTTGGTGTTTGAACCAGGACGCATCTTCCACATCACTTATCCAATCCATGTTAGATTTTTTTTAAGGCATCTATATTTTGGACTGTGATGTCATAGAGTCATGACCTCACTGCAGGATGAAATTATAGAATAATAGAAATCAGGTTAGAACCTAACATCTTTTCTATCTTCCTCCCTACTACCCCACCAGAAAACACAGGAATGCACCCTAAAAGATATTCTCCAGGGCTTTGTCTTGTCCAATTTTAAATGACATAAGCAGTGAGGCTTCCACCACTTCCACGGAGAGACTATTCCATAGCTAAATGGATCTCCCTACTAGGATGTATTTCCTGATATTCACCCTAAATAGTCACTTGCTTGATTTCATCTTAGTATTCCTAATTACAGCCTCTTCAGATCACCTTACATGATTTCTCTCCTTCTTTAAGATGGGATCTTCAAAGGAGCCTAAGATAGTTAGATACTCAGTTAGGATTTGGGCATCTAACTACCTTAGGCTCCTTTGAAAATCTGGCCAGAAGGCTAGAATTTTCAAAGGTATAGAGGCACCTAAAGAGGCAGAGAGGCACCTGGTGGGATTTTCAAAAACATCTAAGTGAGTTAGGCACCTAACTCATTCAAATCAATAGAAGTTAGGGACCTAACCTGTTTAGGTGCTTTTGAAAATCCCACTAGGCACCTAAATACCTGTGAAGGTCTGCCCCTTGGTGTTTATGCCCTTAATGTAATTGTAGACATTTCTCATATCCCCCTTAGCTGTCGAGCTGGTCAGGAATTTTTTGACAAAGTTTTTCATCCAAAAATGTTGATTTGTCAAATCCTGTGAAAAGGGCAGTTTTGATTAAATTTTCCTCAGCTCGGAGTTGAAATTTCTACTCAAAATAAAAGAGCAAGAGACCCTGGAATAGCCTGCTGGTTATGGCACTCTCTTAGGATGCAGGAGCCATAAGATGTCTAGGTTCATGGGCCTGCTCGCTAATTCAGAGCAGAGACCTGAACATAAGTCTACCTCATCCCAGGTGAGTGCCCTAATCATGGGGCTATAGAGTCAGTCTTTCCTTCTGACCCAATGAATATTTAACTTACACAAAGTGGAACAGCTCCAACAGAAGAGATCCACCTTAGAATAGCTGGGTGGCTAATGCACTCAGCTGGGATGTAGATGACCACAGTTCAAGTCTTTGCTCTGAATTAGGCAGAGCAGTGACTTAAACCTAGCTCTTTCATGTCTCCTTCATCTTAGGTGAGTGCTGTAGCCAGTAGGCCATTGATTATTCTATAGTTGGTCATTCTGATTTTTCACAAAACAAATTTCAAAGGTCTCAGTTTTGTTCCACTGTAGCATGGGAAGCTTTTCAAAATCATGAAATTTCTCACAGGACAGGAAAACTGTTTCCTACACAGTTCTACTTAGTTGCATAATTTGGCCAAATGACATATGGGATTTTTAAAAAATCTCCCTACATTTACCATTTCCTCTAGCCCCTTGAGTGTTTTCTTGCTATTCTGATCTTCCAGTTTGTCACACATATATAAAAGTGAGAGTGAGAGAGAGAGAGGCAATTACCAGGCCAGTTATTGCAATGACCTCCATGGCAGTGATCTCAATGGGATTTCACAAATACAAGATTCTGACTTCATTACAGGATGGAACAGAAGCTGGAGGCCTTAGAAGTTTTCACTCAAACACATATCTGCAATAACAGGAAAGGGAATTGTTGTCAATAAGTATTGATGGCATTGAGAGAAATGATCTTTCAGATTTGCCCTAGGATTGAATCTCTCTTTGAAACATACTAAACTCGGACATGAGCAAGTATATAAATCTGAAGGAAATCAGATAGCGGTAGTATATTGACCATCTCTTTGTTAGTATGTATAGGACAGTTTTTTATGATGGATGTTAGAATGATGTAAGAGCTATTGAAAATATCACAAAACAGGGTACTATTCATGGTACTCTAAATATCCTGTGACTATAAATCACCAGTTCCAATCAGATCCATGCTATGGCTGGCAGGCAAAGAAATTGGAAAACTCAGATTAGGAATGCGTTATGGAGCCTTTCACTGGTTACAGGTCTATGCGAAATGGTTATCTCAGTTCAATATCACTAGGACAGTAGGTGTTTTCACCATTTATACTAACTGGTTCCAGTAGTGGTAGCCTCAGAGAGGCCAAGAATCCCCAGGACCATGGAGTCTGAATGCCTCTCAATCCTAGAGCTGGCCTCTCTGGCTCAGGATTGAGGCACTGAAGGAATAGTTTAGTAATCTAAGATCTAGGTTCAAACACCTCTTGGAATCACAGGTTAAAGTTCCAGCAGGCTCAGCTCAATCTTTCCTCCTCCAAAGGGAATACATGAAGTAGCCTGTAGTTCACTCAGTGTCTGTGTTTTTCAGATGGCACCTTTAAAACGTGGAGTCCTATAAGCGTTGTGTTGACATCAAGGATTCTATGACACTTGCCATCAGATCAGGGGGGTGCCCTGGTGTCCTTAGCCACAATTTCCCTGCCTTCACTAGCGCGCAGAGTGGTGTCTGAAACTGGTTGTCTCTCTCCCACACCCAGCTGCCTATATTTCAGTGGTGCTTGTTGATATAGTTGTAAAGAGCAGACTGGGGAGGAAGATGTGCTCCTGGTTAAGGCAAGCTCCTTGGACTTGGACACTTGGGCTTCATTCCTGGCTCTGCCACAGACCTTGGGCACGTCACTAAGGGTTAGTCTACATAGCACTGGCAAAGCACGTTAGAGGGGTGTAACTGATAGAGTGCTTCAATGAACTGTGCTCCTACTGTCCTGTGTAGATCCTGCTGGAACAAGCTAAAAGGATTATATTAACACGATCTATGTACCTTTTAGTTCATGCCAGCAAGGTCAACATGGGGCAGTTAAAGCATTTTACAAATCACACCCTTCTAATGTGCTTTGCCGATGCCAAATAGACAACCTCTACAGAAGTGCTTTGAAGATAAATTCATTTATACATGGCCCTGCATCACCACCTTGCATATAAATATTTACAGATAGGGTGGTCTGTGCAGTGATAGCACAGACTAAATCTCCACTCTGCCCAGGATGGGGAGGATGAGATGATTTTTTCTTCCTTCAGTAGGAGGATGGGAGCCACCACTGCAGTTGCTGCAGCATGTGGTCTTCTGACAGGGCCAGCTGCCTCAGTGCCGTGGCGCCCTGCTGCCATTCACTGCTGCTTGTGTTTGATTTTAGAATAACCCTGTAGTTTATGGGATCAGGCCTTCTCATACACAAACACAGAAGTATGCTAAATCCAAACAGGGTAACTGGGTCAGGCCCCACTTTTCTCCAGTGCTGGAGTTCTCCAGATAGCTCTGTGGATTTAAATTCTATTGGGCCAAGAGCCCTCTGCCAGCCAGGACTCAAGCATAGATCATGTTGATCTGTAGAACTAAGTCAGTCACTGCTAGGAGGGATCTTGCAGAGCTACTAAATCCTGTGGGCTCCAGGGAATTTTCCATATTGGTCAGTCCACGCCTGATTGTAAAGCACTTTGAGATCCCTTCAGGGTGAAAGTTGCAGAGTGAATGTCTGAGGGTATTATTAAGGGCAGGGGCAGTGTGTTTGGGGGTGGGGAAGCTGCTGCTGCTGCTGCCTGTGCTTGGGCTAAAGAGAGGACTTTGGTCTCCAAAGCTCTTATTCTAGCACCAAATTCATTCTGAAAGTTAAAAAGACAAGAATGAGCAATCAAATGTGAGTTATGGGATGAGATTCACAAAAGGAGTTTTTAGCAATCCAACTGTATCAAATACAAATACTGCCCCTTCCCATTGATACTTATAGTCAGTCTCCTCTCAGTGATGCTTTCAGCAAGTGGTTCTCAGACTGTGGTTTGTGGAGCACTTCCAGATAGTCTGCGGAGCTGCTTCTGTTATGGAGTGAAGTAGCAGCCAATTTCAAGCAGTGACTCATCCTGCTATCGTAGCTCATCACCAGACTTTGATGGTTTCCAAAGACTCTTTTAGCTATTTCATATCCTTCTTGGCCAAGTGTTTCTTTAGTGTAAATTGTGCTGTGATCAAGTTTGTAAAGGACACCAAAATTAGAGGGATAGTAAATGCATCAGAGGTCAAAAACAAATTGACCAGTGATCTGGAGAGATTGTAGTCATGGAGACTTAAGACACCAAGAAGAGACTCAGGCCCAGGTATTTAAGCTCCTAACTTCCACTGATTTTAATAGAAGTTAGGAGCCTAGATAGCATTTTGGATTTGGGACTCAGTCTCTCTATGTGTAAAGTGCTGCAAGCAGGGAGAGAAAATAAACAGCACAGAAACAAAGCAGGGCAATAGAATCTACTTAGGCATATGTGTTTATTTTTATCTGGTCTCTTCAGATTTGTCTCAATATTACCATTTTGTGTAGCTAAACACTATAGCTGCCACAGAGATAGTGTGAACAATGGAAAGGGATATATCTACCACAGTGAAAAGTGATTTACAATGTCAAGTCTGAGAACCACCATGTGAACCTGTTAATCAACAGTTCCTTTTGGGGAGAGGGGGAAGGTCTCTCTAGGTATGAAGAGCTGTAGGTCTCCCCTGCTCCTGCTATCATTGTCCCTGAAGCACTTGTGTTTTTCTTTACAGTAACATGTACTTTCAGAACACCACATCAGACAATTATATGCGGAATGTCCTTGTCCTGACGCTGCCACCACCCAGTTACAGACCAAATTCCACGGATGAATACCTGGTAACCACACTATTTCATATCTGATCATTTCATCCAGTTCACCTGTGTTCACACAACAGTGTTCCAGAAAAAATGGCTGCTACTGACTGTACTCATCCCACAAAACAAATTAATCACATTACAACACAGCAGCATTGTATAGCAATGTTTAACTCTTCATGTCATGACAATGTGACGATGCAGGATGACTTCTCATCCTCCTGCTGTAATCTATCATCATGATGTAGAGTTACAGCATCACAAAGCAAAGGTGCAAGATAGTTGTGCTACATTATGAGGCCCAAACTAGGTTCAAAGCTTTTAATTGGCCTGCAAATGTCTAGTTCATGGGACTTGGGAGAGAACTGTGAAAATTTTTACTCCTGGAGGAATTCTATGCCACTGCGCACGTACAGAATTTATGTCCCCCACAGATTTCTTTGTTTCCCCACAGAAAAATGACTTTCTGATGGGGAAGCAAAGGGAAGCCACAAAAGCGGTCAGGTGCCCAGGGCAGCCAGCAGAGTAGTAAATCACTGTGGGGTGGGGGCAGGACTGGGGAAGACATGGCTGGTGGCTCCTACCCTGCGCTGGGCTCAGCTGCTAGTCCCGTCTGAGCTGAGGAGGATGGGACTTTCTCTTCTCCAGCATGGCATCTGGGGCCAGGTCAGACCCACCCCCAGACTTCTCCCCTGGCTGTAGGAAATTCTGCAATGCCTCCCCCCCCCCAAGAACTTCCTGCACCCATAGCTCCTCAGCTGCAGGGTGAAGGTTCACTGCACAGGGACCTGCTCCCCCATCCGTCCAACTCCCGTGCTTCCAGACCCCCTCATACCCAGACTCTCCTGCTGAGCCTCACCCTGCACCTCACACTCAGAAACCGCCGATGATCTCTCTGCACCTGGACCACCCCGATGAGCCACCCACACCCAGATCCCCATCCTACTGAGCCCCAACCACCTGCACCTGAACCCCCACACTGAGTCCCCACATCCAGACCCTCCCTGCTGAGCTCTATCCCCCCCACACACACTCAGACCCCTCACTGCTGAGCACCAACCACCTTCACCTGGACCCCCTGGGAGAGTCCCATTAGTGTTGCACCCAGAACCCCACAACAAGACCTTGTGCATCAAGATCCCCCCGCACCCAGATCCCCCACTGAGCCACCCACACCCAGATTGCCCCATACAGAACCCTCTAAACCCATACCTGGATCTCCCCATCCTAAGCCCCTTCACACTTGGATCCTGCCATGCTGGGCCTGCCTGCCCACACCTGGCATGGAGGGGCAGGGCTCTGGGGTGTTTCTGGGGCAGGCCTGGTTCTTGCGCTGTGTCAGGGTTGGGTGCAGCCTCACCACTGAGTTCATGTCCCAGAGGAGGGGAGGGAAGGTGGAGCTGCACAGTGATCTCTCACCTCTGTGCAGCCAGTGGCCTGTGCTCCCCAATGCCATGCTGGAGCCTCCACATTTATTTGACAAATAAAATTTGCAGAATTTTAGAATATTGTGCACAGAATTTTTTATTTTTTTGGCACAGAATGCCCTTGGGAATAGAAAATATAGACTGTATCTCAAGTTTTGGGGTGACTATAAAGTCTATCAGTTGTATTCTAGAGTAGCTATACTACACAATTCAGGCAGGATTTATAGATGTGGTGGGTCTGTGGGGGGAAAAGGAGTGGTGGCCGGGTTTCAGAGACATAGACTGTGGGGAAAACAAGGCCTGAGAGACAGAAACTCCGCTACAGTACAGAGGAAGCCAGGGAAAAAGGAAGGGTCTGGAATTGTGATTTGCGGGAATTGTGGGAAGACAGAGATGAAGCACCTTGCTCCCAAAGGAGAATAAGTGGGAGAGCCTCTTGTAACAGGTTTCTAGCTGAGCAGTACAGCTAAAGGGCTTAGTTGCCTTCCCTTGTGCCCCTGGGGATAAGTGTAATGGCGTCGCTACTGCCCTCTGGTAGAGAACAACAGCTTTAAACTCTGATGAAAGGTAATTCAGTGATTTTTGTTTTTTTATGGGTGCCCTGACTCTGTCCATTTGGGACCTGTCATCTACAATGTCACAGCAGATCCAGGGTTGTTTGAAGCTTGTGCCGCTGCATTTCTTTTCTGGGTCAACTTTCTGCTACCTGGGTTGCATCAGAAAAAAGTCAGGCAGGACTAATGCCTTATGTACCTTTAATATCACCAAGTCTCCCCTGCAGGCTTCTAGAAACCTTTGAGGCACCATCAAGTATTATAGACTCGTGAACTAAACCCAAGGCATGGAAGATGCAGAAACCAACAGTTGTCATGAGGTGTCGACTGGAAAATACTTTTGACCCACAGCACCTCTTGCTATTCCAGTCCTAGGACCTCCCCAGTTCTACTACTGCACCTTAATCTTGACCCGCAATATCCTCTTACTACAGACCGGTGGCTTCGTCACCTCACTCCGCTTAAAGAAAAGGAGTACTTGTGGCACTTTAGAGACTAACCAATTTATTTGAGAATGAGCTTTCGTGAGCTATAGCTCACTTCATCGGATGCATGCCGTGGAAACTGCAGCAGACTTTATTTATACACAGAGAATATGAAAAAATACCTCCTCCCACCCCACTGTCCTGCTGGTAATAGCTTATCTAAAGTGATTATCAGGTGGGCCATTTCCAGCACAAATCCAGGTTTTCTCACCCTCCACCCCCCCACACAAATTCACTCTCCTGCTGGTGATAGCCCATCCAAAGTGACAACTCTTTACACAATGTGCAGGATAATAAAGTTGGGCCATTTCCTGCACAAATCCAGGTTCTCTCACCCCCTCACCCCCTTCCCAAAAACCACACACACAAACTCACTATCCTGCTGGTAATAGCTCATCCAAAGTGACCATTCTCCCTACAATGTGCATAATTAAGGTGGGCCATTTCCACCACAAATCCAGGTTTTCTCACATCCCCCCCATCCCCATACACACACAAACTCACTCTCCTGCTGGTAATAGCTCATCCAAACTGACCACTCTCCAAGTTTAAATCCAAGTTAAACCAGAACATCTGGGGGGGGGGGTAGGAAAAAACTCCGCTTATGCACCTCAATCCCATCTTGCAGCATCCTATTTTCCCAAGCCTGAGCCCCCACACGCCACTGCCAATGCACCTGACTGACCTGCAGCAGCTTCTGCTGTTCCATTTCTGAAGTTTCTCCTGAGCTGATACTCCAAACGATGCTGCAGTTTTGGATGGAGGTATAAACAGGCTGTGTTGCCAACTTCTTTTTTTCCCCTATTCTAGCTGAATAATGACTATATTGTTGGCTATTTGGATGGAGTCTTGCTCTTTGGACACGTCCTGAAGAAACTTCTGCTCTCCCAACAGTCAGTTGGGAGTCCTGCTGATTTCATTGAACATTTTCGGAACATCACATTTAAAGGTAATAAAGTACAATTCTGAGCAACAGCTCACTGAGTGGACTGTGGGGAGAGGGAGTTCATTTTCCAGGTGGGCATGAGGGGAACTCCCCTTATTGCTGAATGGGTTTAGACTCTGCAATGAGTTATCTTCCCTCTTTTTCTGTTCAACTGATTTTCCCAAATATACTATGATAATCAGCACTGAAGAAACAGACTAAGTAATATCCATACACAGAGAATCCCCTTCCGTATACATCACCTACAAAAAAGAGGTGAAACTTTTTATAAATTTCAATGAGGACCAAAGTGTTTGGGGGCCAGAATCTCTCCTGGGCTGCAGGCTCTTCATACTGATCTTGCGGTGTAAAGGGTACAGAAATGACAAAGGAGGAATATTCCTGTAGAGTGGGAGGGGCACTCCCTGGTCAGCACAGAATAGGATGACATATGTTAAGCTCCCTGGCCTTATTACATTGTGCTTTTCTGATGTAGGTATAGAGTACTTAATTGTCTACATGGGAACTATTGCCTGGGTGGACCAAAGGATGTGTAATAGTGAGGCATCCAAGTGGGTTGCAGAGTCCATTAGACTCTTTCCTATCATCTGACTGGCATCCAGGTTTTATTTTAGGCTAAACACAAGGTTGGATGAGGATGAAGTATACATAACATTGAACCAAATCCATCTCTCATCTTCATCCCCAGAAATGTAGCAAGTTCTTCTTTTGTCATTGTCCTGGATGGCAGTGTGGGGAGTATGTATAGTAGAAAATATTCAGCCACAGCTAACATTGGCCAAGAAAGCATCAGCATCAATTTCACCAATGACTTCAGAGGGAGCAGAATTAGGTCAATACTAAGTGCTTTTGAAGATTCCACCCTAAAATCCTTAGTCTGTAACATTAACATATCCTGAGTTATGGAATGTATGCATTCCCCACCATAAGAAAGCAAGCAGCAGGGTAAGAAAAAGTATGGTTAAAATGGCAAGGTACACAAGGTTATTAGACCCAAACAGATATCCCTCAAAAGATGAAAATCTAGGCCAAGTGAAGCCAGCAGAAAAGAACATAAATTATCTCTGTATTTCCCTCCTTGTTGACCGACTTTGTGGCCAAGGATAGAATCAGAGTTTCCCTCTCACCTCTAGAGATGGTCCCTTAAAGGCACAGTGGCAGGATCAGTGTATGGAAATAAAACAGACTGGTTGCTACATAAGTTGTATCTTTTCTGTGGCTAAGGAGGGCTTCATTCTTCAGTATTGTTAGATCTACTCCTTTTACCAATGTCAAACTCATATTTTAAAGCAAAAAATAGTATGCAAATAAGGGAGAAGCAGAGGCTGAATAAGCTGAGGTGCGTGCTAAGAAGGATGCTCTAGTGTAGATGCAGAAGGTTAATGGGAAGAAAAATCCTAACATCAGAAGTCTCTTAATTTACACCTCTCTTCTTGTCACATGTTCATGCTTCTTGGGAAAGTGCTAGGCTCCTTCACTGATCTGTTCCTTGTGTCCACAGGTGCATTGGGTCCAGTGACCCTGGATGAATTTGGAGATCTTGATGTCAATTTGTCCCTATTGTATACATCAGTAGATACCTATCAAGTATGTAATTCCATTAAGAAGGTATCCTGTGGTGAACTGTGAGAGGGAAACTAGAGGCCCTAGGTTAGGGTGTGATTATGACAAGAGAGAGAGCTGAAAAGGAGGTGTACTAGAGCTGTTGGTGTAGGGGAGGGGTCCCTCCAAGTCCCCCCCCAGACCCCACTTCAGGTCCTTGTACTGTCTTTCTCACCCTGCTAGAAGCTGCCCAAGGGGTTCTTGGAGCAAGCAAACAAATGAAAAGTCTTCTCTCTTTCTTCCCTTCTGGGCAAGAGGAGTCCAAGGGAAATTAAAGAAAAGTAAGAGTGACCTGGGACTCAGGCAGTCTTCCTAGGTCAGCTCTTTGGGCTTAATCTAGATGCGGGGGTCTAATCTCCAGCCCCTCCTCATGAGGCATGTTGTTTTGAGGCTCAGTTGTGCAGCTTTGGGAGAAGTGAAGCTTGTTGCTGTCTCTCAATGAGCCTATCTTGGCTTTCTGAGGCAGGGCAGCTTTCATCCTTTTCACTGCCCCTTCCTGGGGCAGGTGTTCCCTTTTAAGCTCCCCCTACTCCAGGCAGAACAAGCCTTGCAGGTGTGCCTTGTTGGTGTTGAACAGGCCGAGGGGAACTTGTTTATCCCCTCTCTGCTATTTTGAGGGCATGCCTCTTCACAGCAGCACAATGAGGCAAGTGGGGAAAGAAGTCACCCTGATGATTTGGTAGACTGTTGCACTTCTGGGAAGGACAGAGTAGTAGTACAGGCAGAATATGAAAAACAGAAACATGAACCAGGCTGGAGGGGACACAGCACTGCAGTAGAGGGCATGAGTCTATTTTTCTGAGAGTCTGTAGTGCATTATGGGAGGATGAAGCAAAGGAAAGGGACTGAGTGTGACAGCTATTAACAAAGTTCATTTCTATACTCTCTCACAGTTCCGGCCCCTCCTGCAGTATGACACTCATCAGAATAAGACAAAACCAATGACTACCAGCCCATCTTTCAGCTGGAGGAACCAGAAGCTGCCTAGTGACATTCCAAGTGCTGGTGAGATACCTACTAAAACTGGTTCCTAATGGAGGGGGCTCATGCATGGTTAAGATAACACTTACTAAGCAATGTGGCCACCCAATCTTAACTGCCATAGGGATGTCAATAGGAGCTGAGAATATAACAGTACCTTATCCTACCCTAACTAAACTTGTCATTTTCTGTGTACCCAATACAACTTCAAATGTTCATTTCTGTTCATATACTGCTAGGAGCCTTGCTGTTCTCTATGCAACACAGTTGATCTGTGGTGTACATGATGGTGGCTGGAAGAGATCACTTTGGACAATAAAACCTTTACTGAAGTGCAATGGCACTGTGATGGACCAAAAGGGCAGAGTTAATGTTGCATGGCAGGTGTCTCCCTAACTTTGCATTTCCTACATTTGTAAGATTTGTGCTTCCCTGGCCCATGCAATAGTACCTCCATAATCCTGGAACCTGAACTGCTCATTTTCTGGTTTTCTAACATTTGGATTTTTGGACACAAACTCTTATGTTGTGGATGAGCATGAAGTGCCTAGGGCAGTGTGGAGAGCCAGAAAGCTTAACTCCATATTAACAAAGTGTCTTGTATGCAAGTAGCTGCAAGGTGTACAAAAAGCTTCAGGTAGAGAACAGTTCAGTATGGCTATACTTCACTCACGACTAGATGGTGCCTCCTCTGGCTGTTCTGGGGATTAGCTCTGCCAGGGCAACACCCCTTCTTGCAGTTCTACCCAGTGATGAGCTGCCAAAATCTTAACAACTGGTTCCCTATAAAAAGTTCTGATTTAAGGGATGTGCCCCAGTATGTATTTTTTGTACCAACAGCGTTACCATACGTCCGTATTTTCCCGGCGATTTAAATTTAAAAATTCTTCCTGGACGGCGATTTAAGAACCAAAAAGCTTGACCTGTCCGGGAAAATACAGATGTATGTTAACCCTGCCTAAAGTTCTTTTTTAAAAAGATGGGCCTGAACTAGAAATGAGCTCCGTTTCACATGTGTGGGTCCCCGCCACGCCCTGGGGGTTTGCTAGGGTGACCAGATGTCCCGATTTTATAGGGACAGTCCTGATTTTGGGGTCTTATATAGGCTCCTATTACCCCCCCATCTCCTGTCCTGATTTTTCACACTTGCTGTCTGGTCACCCTAGGGTGTGCACATGTGTGGGTCCCAGCTGCTCCCTGCCCCCCTCATTGAAGCAGGTGTGCAGGGTTACTGCCCTGGGAACTGCAGGGCACCAGTGGATGTGGGGCCAGCTGCAGACAGGGGCGTGGGGCAGGGCTAGCTGGAGGCAGGGGGTGCAGGGCTGGCTACGAGCAGGGCAGGGGGTGCGGGGTTGGTTGGAGGCAAGCGGGGTGCGGGGGGGTGCAGGGCTGGCTGGAGACAGGGGCTGGCTGCGGGCAGGGCGGGGGGTGGCTGGAGGCAGGGGCTGGCTGCGGGTAGCGGCTGCGGGGGTGGCTGGCTGCAGGGGCTGGCTGCAGGCAGGGTGGTGGGTACTCATGGGGAGAGCAGCAGGACGCAGCTTAGGCCCAGCAGAGCAGCCGGGGACCCACCAGGCAGCATCGGGAGCCCCAGGGCCAGGGGAGCAGCAGCAGCAACAGGGCTCGTGTGCAGGGCCAGGCGGCAGCCCACATGGCTCCTGCAGCGCAGCGCCCCCGGTGGCCGGAGGAGGAATTACATCACTGCTCAGCCAGAGCCCATCAAAGCCCCAGCGCCCCCTGCAGGGAAGCAGGTTAACAACCGGTTCTAAAACTGCTTCAAAATTTAACAACCAGTTTGCGCGAACCAGTGCGAACCAGCTCCAGCTCACCACTGGTTCTACCCCATCAATCTGTCAACAGTCCCCCTCTTGCTTCAAGAGCTCCTGCTTCCCTCCAGCTAGGTTACTCAGTGTTTTCCCCTTCCAGGGTATCAAAATCTTTTAACACAAATTGTCCCAGGCAGTCTGCTCCGTGCCTCCTGGTCTGCGCTACTTCCCCAGTGGCTGGCAGGGGAAACTGGTCCTGCCCTCTACTCTGGGTTCCAGATCAGGGGCCCTTCCATCAGCTGCTAGGGTTTTCTCTATCCCATACCTTGCTGCTTTTCCCACCTTTCTGGCTCTTTGGGTTTGCCAGCCCAAACTCCATCCTCCCAGGGAGTAGCTGTAGACTACTCTCCAGTCCTAAACATATCTCCCTTCTCCCAGGGAGTGACTGCAGACTACTTCCCTGCAGCCCCCAGCTGCTGTCATCTTCTGGGCTTTATACAGACCACTCCTGTTCCTGTCTAGCTAAGCCTTGACTCTAATTAATCCCTGCTTTCTGGCTCCTCCTCCAGGTGCAGCCTGGGCAGTTAATTGGCCCAGCTAACCACTTTAACCCCTTCTCCCTTGTCCTGTTGAGACAGACTCTCCATCACAGGCTGATACTAACTCAGCCATCAGTATAGTGTGATCAGTGGAACTGGAGCCATGTTCCCTGAAGGGATGGGGACTGTTACTGACAGCACAGGAGGGGACAGGGAATGGGTGGAGTTTGTCTGAGTTGCTTCCAGCCTCAGGGAGAGAGCAGTGCACAGGGTTTAATGAAGTTCCACTTGTTCAACTTAACCTGCATTCAGTTTCACTCTTGGCAAATGAAACAAGCAAGGGGAGGCTCTCAGTAAAAGTCAGCTCAACCTAGCTCCCACTGGCTTGACCCAGACTGTGTTTCAGTTCTTGATAGCTTTCTACTGATCCTCTGTGTGACCCAAGACAAGTCTGGACCACAGAACCATGACATACCACTTTCTCTTGGTGACCAGAATTTCCTTCTGTATTCAATCAGATTTTAAATCCAGACTACTAGAATTCAGAGTTTTGTGGAACACAGTGGCACCAAAAGCCCAGTAGAGAGCAAATGAGCACTTTGATTATTTAGCATGAGAGTTACTTAGCACATTAAGCTAAAGTCCTACCTGTCTATGTTGATAAGTGTTATGGTGCAAACGTAGCTAAGATGAGGTACCACTCATTTGTTTCCCCCCAATTTTGAGTCCATTTGCAGTAAAATGTTACATGGAGTGTAGTATTTTCATTTACATTCTTCCACCACCCTCAAACTCCTTAAGAAAATGCCTCAGGGAGTCATTTATAGCCCCAAAGTAGGAAACCTTATGTTTTTACACAGTTTAGTTTCCTCTATAGTAGAAACAGTGTAATGAGACCAGATCATATGTTTTAGCCCCATAAATAGGCTGCCTGAACCGTCCAAAAGTCTATGAAAACACAAATGCAAAGCTATTAAGCTTAGTATATGCTTAATCCTGAACTACCATTTTCAATTTGTATCAGCCAAGCAGGCTATAGTAAAGCAGGGGACCAATACTTGCAAATCTAGAAGTCCAACTTCTGATATAACCAGATTTTTTGCAGCTTAGGCAAAACAAACAAACAAAAACACTTTCCAAAGCCAAGAATTTAAAAAGGCTTCCTCCAGCCAGTTTCCAAACAAATATATTCAAACAGAAAATCGCTTTAGATAGCCAAAGTTTAAGTCACTGTTCCCAGCCACCCCCTATCAAAACTTTTTTAGCTAGCTATGTGCTCTTTCCTCTAGCAAGCTAACCAAACTCAATAGCTAGAACACAACCCTTTTATAGCAAATTGGCAACTTTAATTTGTAATTTGCAACTGCTGATCCAATTCTGCTACTCTTCCCATGACATTCCTTGAAATTAGGGCTTTTACCTTTGATTTTTCTATTGCTCAGAGTGTTAATGCCCACCCTACCAATCCCTGGATGGGTCTATACACTCCAACATAAATTTCATTCTGGTTCTTTAGGAAGAATACACAATATTAATTCGTGGTGGAATACTGTTTAGCATGCTATAGTGTCAGTAGCCACTAGAGGGTAGCATAGCCTCAAGAACAAAACTGGTGCTCTAATACTCCCATTTCAAACATCACCCAGTCACATTATTAAAATGTGAGTTTGGAATCGTGCAGTCTTCAACAAGTGAGACACATGTTTCAGGGGGTTGGCAGGGAGACACCTCATGACTCTTCATGCATATCTGCTTGACGGATTTATTTATTGATGACCTGATGTTCTGCCTTCCTAACTGGAGGCAATCTTCCACTGATTTCAACGGGCTTTGCATCGGGCCCTGGGTATGTATTTTTTAATACAATGTGTTCAGTGTTCTCACTAAGGTTGTATATTTTCCAATTTCCCTCCTTTGCAGGCCCGCACATCCTGACTATCGCTGTCTTTGCACTCACAGGGACCGTGGTGTTGGTTGTGATCATCGCTCTGCTGGTGTTGAGGTATCAGCCTCATGTTTCTTTTCTCCTCCATTTGGTACTTCTGGGCATGGGTTGTTTGATAGCTCCTTGAAAATATGTCCAATTATCTCCTACCCATTGGCAAGGCTCTTGCTGGCTTATCTCTCTCTGTGTGTGCCACTTTATTGTAGACACCACGCATGGCACCTGCATTCAGCACTCCCTGCTTTGAGAAATGATCCAGCTGTTCAGGTGGTAGACGTGACAGGTGGTCAGGCCTATTCCACCCCCTAGAAAGCACTGCTTTGCATACACACACAAACTTAGCAAGTGTCTTTGTGAGGACAAGGCCAACCTTCAGATTTTTTCTCACTTATTGCTCACACTTAGTCCTTTCTATTACTCTACTATGTTTCTTTACCCTTTTGGTGACTTCCAACAGTTCATCCTGGAAGGATGACTCAATCTTGTGTCATTGCACAAATAAAAATACCAGAAAGTTTTGGCACCACAGTGTCTAGATCAACTTTGTCTCTTACTATTTTCCCAGACTTGTCCTGCTTCATTGCAGCTAGTTCACTCACTTTTTCTATGGCTAAAATTTTCTGACTAGATTGTGGTAAAGCTTCTATCATGATGGAAAAAATCAGATAAATAGAAACTGAAACCCACTCTAGGATCCTCTCAGAGAAAAAATTCAACCCATTTCCAGTGCATCTATATATCTCTCATATTCATAAGACTCAGAACCGTCGTTTTCAGCGGTTTCAGAGATGTATATTTTACCTGGACCTTCCACCTTTAGTAGCTCAGATGATTCCTTTCCCACAGATCAAAGGACTTCATACGAATCCAATTTTCTTGTTGTCTTTGAACACCTGATTTGTAACACACTTTAACCATTGTCATGTTGCCCTGATGTGTTCTCTTTGCTAGTTAACACTCTCCATGAGGTAAGAATCCAAGTTGATGTAGTCAGTCCACACTTGGATGCCCAGCTGTACCCAAGAAACAGAAGAGTTCATTGTTCCCAAACCTAAGGACAAACATGTCAACAGACTGACAGACAAAGTTAATCTGTATTTGTTTATTTGTTGAAGAGCTAGCAGAAATTTGACAAAAGGCTATTTCCAGACACTTTGTACTTCTGCCAAAGGTGCTGTTACCCCTCCTGAATCTATTCCAATGAATCTACTGATGGCAAAGATAATTAATCATTGAATTCTATTTAGAGTTTTATGCCACACCCATCACTGTGGTCTCCGAGAGCCTCCAATGCAGTAAGAAATTCTTGGGGATTCCTCAGAATCAATTCTTGCTATTTTTTCCAAAAAATTTACACTTTGCATGTAGAAATGTTACCAAACTTCACAGTCCTAGCTAATTCAGATGATGCAGTGGATCACCTCATAATTCTCAAGGAAGAAGAGAGACCTGACAATGTCATTCTCTTTTGTCAGCCAGTTAATGACCTGATTAATAACTGTTTACAACTGTTACCAATTTTGCTCTTCCCATCAATATAGCCAAGCTCCACAAGCAGCTTACCTAAACTGAGGTCTTCTGACCCGAGTTTCAATTGTGCAGTGATTTCCTGCTCTAGTAAATCTTATCTCTTGATAGAGGATAATAATACTCCTAAGAATCCATTAGGCAAGAAAATGAACAAGAGCTCAAATCATTCCTTACATATCACCCAGTGTGTGGAGTTCTTAAACTATCCCACACTTTTCTGGGTAGTTCTGACTTCCAAGTAAACAAATCAATCCAGAGTCCTCAAAAAACACAAAACCAGTATTAGACATTGGAAATGTCATTCCAGTCCAATAAGTGCTTAGATACTAACAAGTAAAATTGATTTCTTTTCTATTGGGATTATTTGGCTTATTTATTGATAGTTTATAGAATTTTCTAGTTAAGATTATGAAATGGGAATTTTCCACAATTTAATGTTTTCCTAACCATCTTGAAATTTCTCCCTTATGATATCTCTCTGTTCTTGAATGCTATTAGAGCTTCATGTGGGGAATTCAGGAGAGATACAGGGAGACCCATATAACTAGAGCCCCATGATCTCCTAACTGTCTAGCACTTTAACTGGTGCTCCTACTGGCAAATTATGATGGTTCAAATGCAACTAAACACTTCAGACTAAAATCAGAAAAAACATTTACATCTAAAAATGGACACTTCCTCCCTTTCCCCTTAGCAATGATAGTTAAAATATGTTAGAAACATAAAATATTTATGTCAGTCAGCATTCTAGGATCTTCAGTGTTCCAGAGCATTCTCCAGCAGTCAATCACTGTCCAGGATTTGCCAGCATTCCACTAACCAATCTGTGGTGCCCATGTTTTTTATACAGGAGTAACCTGCATCGAAGAATAGAAATTCCAATGAATTGTTTTCCTGTTTCACAGTTTTCTTATTATTCTTCTGTTGAGGGAGGACATTCCTACAGAAAAGACAGGGGATTCCATGCCTCAATTCCAAGGATTATTCCCTGATATAATCAGGAAATCTGCCAGAGGCAAAGGCCTTCTACAAGAAGTCACCTTACTTCATTCTGCTGCCTCCTCACTGGCTTCCTGCTTTTCCTGGATAGTACAACTTATTTCTGCAAGAGCCTTGCTGCCAGGGGCTCATCTGATCCATGTTTGCCTCTGGGATTGCCCTCAGAGCATGTTCAATAGCATAGAAAAGTAAACAGTATAAACTATCACAGATTCATTCTGCAGTAAGTTGCATTGTGTCCCCTGTGTGTGAATGTGAAGAATTCGGCAGCAACCTTCCAGCAATTCGTCTTCTGCATTGACCCCTTCAAATCTATAGTGCTGAAACCTCAGAGAGCCCAGATTTCCCTAGGGTCAGGGGAAAAAGGAGTATGTGATGGAGAGAGTATTTCTCCCTTCCAGGCCTCAAAGCTGGGATCTGTAGGAGCAAGCTCTCCAGGAATGCATGAAGAAGAGAGTACAGGAGCTGGTGCGCAGAATTCTCTCTAGTACTCCAAGATTCCCCACTGCACTCAGCAGTATGGATTCCAGTTGTTTGATAGGATGATCTTAAACAGGTTCGCTTATTTCACAGGAAATACAGGAGAGATATTGCACTTCGGCAGAAGAAATGGTCTCACATACCACCTGACAAGATCCTGCCTCTGGAGACCAATGAGACAAGCCACGTCAGTCTGAAGGTAGGAGAGACAAGATATCCCCATGGAGGGAGGGTTGGGGGGTTCAGAGTCTCTGCACTATCAAGACTACTGCTTGGGCTCTGACAGTGGTAGAAGTATCTGTTAAAACTGGTTCACTGTCTTTTCACCTTCTATGCACTATGCAGAAGAGGAATGAGATTAATCCCCAGTAACTTCTGTTAGGATATAGATATTCAGGCCTGTCTGTAAAGGCCTATACTCTAAGAATTTAGGTGTATTCCTATCACTTGGCTAGTTAGAGGTATAAAAGAAAGAATCAAAATCACTGTCTGCCAGTGTAAGGGCCTTCTCTTACTGTGACAGTCTGAGGCCCTGTTCTTAGGCTAAGGCCTTTGGCTAAGCGACAGAGGCAGCCATAAGCTGGGAAGTGAATGGTCACATCCTCACATTCCAAACTAGTCACATTGAAATAAGGTGCTATTGGGCTGTTAGGAATTTAATCCTGTCCTTATAGTGCCTATCACCTCCAGAGAAAGGGAAGTGCCTAGAAGCTGTAAAAGGAAATTGAGGTTGATAGTTTTCTGTCTGGTAAGAACTCACTTATCAATAGACACAGCTGGGAAACTCTTATGTCTTTACAGATGTAGTTGTGAAATCCTCACTTCTGTATTGTTTTGTCATTATAGTTCCCACTTTGCTATTGTTTATTGGCATGGTCTCTGTCTGGTTCTGTGATTGCTTCTGTCTGCTGTATAATTAATTTTGCTGGGTGTAAACTAATTAAGGTGGTGGGATATAATTGGTTAGCTAATCCATGTTAGGATTGGTTAGTTAAATTTTAGTAGAATGATTGGTTAAGGTATAGCTAAGAATATTACTATATAAATTAGGGGCAAACAGGAAGTAAGTTGGGATTCGAAAATAAGGAAAAAAGGAACTTGTATTTAAGCTTGCTGGAAGTTCACCCCAATAAACATCGAATTGTTTGCACCTTCGGACTTCGGGTATTGTTGCTCTCTGTTCATGCGAGAAGGACCAGGGAAGTGAGTGGGTGAAGGAATAAGCCCCCTAACAACTTCCCCACTTAATACAGCAAGTACAAGTTCTTTGCACAACTGTGAAATAGGCAGGGTATTTCTTTCCAGGCTCTTCCATTGGATTCCCACACCATTCATATCACAAATGACATCCCTTTTCAAGAAGGAGTTGATCCTTGATTTGTCTGTAAAACACAGGCCAATAGTACTGATCAGAGGAAGAGACCCTGACGGCATATGGGAGTCGCATGAATGGTGATTGCATGTTCTGGGATTTAGTTGGGCTCTAAAAAGAAAGACACCCATGCAGACAATGGCATAGTTTGGCATTATTTTTCTCTCTGCAGTCTGGTGCCTGCCAGGGTGGGGTATTTTATAATTGCTGGCTAATGAGTCTTCTTTGTTCCCCAGATTGATGAAGACAAGAGGCGTGACACAATCCAGAGACAGCGCCAAGCCAAATATGACAAGAAGGTAAAATGACCACAGCATCTCTGCTCCCCTTCCCTTCTTTAGTGAGAGGCTTCTGTGAAAGGCAGTTGATTCTCTTTAGAGAACAGGAAGCAATGCCACCCCCATTCTCATCCAACCTTGCAAAACTGGTAAGTTAATGGAAGGGGTGAGGCGTTCATTTTCCTTTGAGGCCCCCTTTTATTAGCAACTGCCAGAGGCAGAATGTTGGACTCAGTGAACCACTGGCCTGGTCCCGAATGGCAAAAGGCAGGATCCAGGACACAATAGACCACTGGTCTGTTTTGATGTGGCATGAGGTAAATTAGTGGACTAGATGGGCAAAGGAGGACTCTTATTTATGTGTGAAGTCCCCTGAATGTCAGTTGAACTTTTTGCCTGAGTAAGGTCACTCATGTGAATGAAGGGTTTGAAAGATCAGCCACTGAGTCTGTTCCAGAGCAACAGAACTATCAACTTGGTAAATCTTTTAAAAAATAATATAACTCCATTACTTATTAGTGGATAAGGATATACTCAAATACCAGAAGTAGTTTAGGGGAGCACGGATTGTTGTTGTTCTGCTGCTATGGTTTCCTCCCAGTTTGTTTTTTTCTTTCCAGGTGGTGATCCTGAAAGATCTCAGACATGATGGGAATTTCACAGAGAAACAAAAGATAGAACTGAACAAGGTAACTGTTTCATGTAGCAGCTAGACACTACAGAGTGAATGAAACTAATTAGTGAACTCATTCCACCAAATCCATGTGTGTGTCCATCCCACAGGCTACTGCAGCCTGAGGGTCCCTCTGTGTGTGTTATGGGGGGGTCTTATGCACAGTTCTGATTCTGGACTGTAAGCCTTGGACGTTGAAGATGACTGAGATCTCTCATGAACCTGACAGAACCTTGTTAATCCACATTTTTATAATCAGTGGGAAAACTGATGCTTTCTCTTTCCTCACTTCATACCAATCATTTAATAGTGGAGTGTTGTTGTCAAATCTCCTATTACTAAGGGCTAAATGCATCTCTGGTGTATACAAATACATCTCCATTAACTTCCACAGAGTTATGTCCTACATAATTTGGCTTTAATAGTATATTTTCTAAAAAATTATGAAGTACATTTTTACATTAGGGACAGATACATTGTAAAGTATTATAAATAATTTTAATGAAACTGCAATAGCCTAAGTAAATGAACAAAGTACATACTACCATGCAGGATCCTCATATTTCTATTATTTGTTCATTTACGAACTAATTGGCAACATTCAGTCATTTATAATGGGTATCCGTGTCCAGAGTGTGAAACTGTGAGGTTCTACTGCAGAGGCAATAATGGAGACAGCGGAGTTTGGAATACAGTCAACAGTCACTCCCCACCCTTATCTCCTAGATCAGAAGGCTCTGATCACTCACTTTGGTTCTCCACACACCTGCACACAGAGAACCCACACATCATATCAGGGTCTGGGATTGAGAGCCCCTTCACACCATCAGACTTAATTTTGGCTCCCACAATGTTTTTAATGGATACATTATTTTTGCTCTAGCTCTTCCAGATGGACTATTACAACCTGACAAAATTCTATGGCACAGTGAAGATGGACACGATGATCTTTGGGGTGATTGAATACTGTGAGAGAGGATCATTGAGGGTAAATAACTGTGCAAGCCCCTCTTACCAGTTTGTAAAAGGAAAAGCTAACCTGCCAGATGGCTGGGTCCTAGAGCAGGAGAAGGGAGAGGAGAAGTGAAGTCAATAATATTACTTCAGTACTTCTATGAAGTAATCTCACTGACTTCTCTTCTGCTCCTCTCCCTTCTCCTGCTTGGAGTTGATCCTCAGCAGGTGTAAACTGACATTGCTCCTGAGTCAGTGGAAAAACTCTCACTGACTTCAGTGGGCTTTAGATCACTCTCATAATTAAAGGATGCAGTGACAGACAAGTCAGAATGTCTTGCTAGGCTTTGCAGTGTTCATATAGGCAAACATATTCATAGAGGCTCATTTTTTGCCTCCGGAAACCACAGTGACTAGAAAGTATCAGGGGTAGCCATGTTAGTCTGTATCCACAAAAACAACAAGGAGTCCGGTGGCACCTTAAAGACTAACAGATTTATTTGGACATAAGCTTTCATGGGTAAAAAACCCACTTCAGATGCATGGAGTGAAAATTACAGATGCAGGCATTATATACTTAGCCGTATGGAGTGGAAATCCGTCAACCTTAACAAAAAACTCGCACAGATACAGACAAACATCATCTTCCTCTCCACTTGTGAGGTAACTCCCTTCTCTTCATGTGTCAGCATACAATGCCTGCATCTGTAATTTTCACTCCATGCATCTGAAGAAGTGGGTTTTTTACCCATGAAAGCTTATGTCCAAATAAATCTGTTAGTCTTTAAGGTGCCACTGGACTCCTTGTTACAGTGGCTAGAAGTTAGGTTCTCACCTTTTTGTAGTTGCTGTGTAGGAAAAATTTATATTCCATTCCCTAGCCTCCAAGTAACCCAGTGTCTGTCATAATTTATGTACTTCTTAAGTAAAACAGAGAGGAACCCCTTTTTAGTCACTGGCCAAAAGGCTGCGTGATTCAGAGCTTTGTTAACATTACACAGAGACGCCTTGCCTTCCCTGGCTGTTTCCTTGCTATAGGTTAGCCCCTTTGTCTCCTTCTTGTCCTCCCAGGATGTCTTAAATGATAAGATCTCCTACCCAGATGGCACCTTCATGGACTGGGAGTTTAAAATCTCTGTCATGTATGATATTGCCAAGGTAAGTGAATCGGTCGCACTGAAGCATTTATAAACCTGTCCACATGCTATGAAACTTACATAGTGGGTAGCTATAGGTGACAGGGCCTAACATAATATATGCTTTAGGGTACCACGAGAAAAGGTGTGGTCCAGCAGCTAGAGAAGGGATTTAGGCACTTGGAGCCCTAGGTTCTATTCCTAGCTCTTCTGCTGATTTACGGTGTGTGGGGTTGGGCAAGCTGCTTAAAGGAAAACTCCAGCGTTTGTTCAAAATGGTAGACTCGCACCATCTTGTATCAAAAACAACAGAATAGGGTTTGTTTTTTAAATGAACACTGTAGTTAATCTTTTAAATGTAAATCTTTCAATGGCTATTAGCCAGGATGGGCAGGGATGGTGTCCCTAGCCTCTGTTTGCCAGAAGCTGAGAATGGGCGACAGGGGATGAGTCACTTGATTACCTGTTCTGTTCAATCCCTCTGGGGCACCTAGCATTGGCCCCTGTCGAAAGACAGGATATTGAGCTATATGGACCTTGGGTCTGACCCAGTATGGCCAATCTTATGTTCATGGTAAAACTCACTACTAGTACTAGGTGTAACCATTTCAGGAAGTTAGGGCAAATTAGCATGGGAAGAAATTAATCCTGCAGTGAAATCAAGGCTGATTTTAAGTAACCTTCACTACGTACCATAAAAGCTGTGTTATCCAGCACTTTACCAGCCGGAAAGCTCTATAAACTGGCATTTCTGATTTTTATTGAAAGTCCGGTTTATAGTCCGGTTGGTATGGGGCCAGCAGGCTCCCTACCTGGCTCCGTGTGGCTCCCTGGAAGCAGTGACACATCCCGGCTCCTCCTAGGCAGAGGAACGGCAAGGCGGCTCTGTGCGCTGCCCCCGCCCCGCCCACTGGCTCCACAGCTCTCATTGGCCCACCCCTGTCCCACCTCTTCCCGCCCCCGCTGTGCCCCTGGCCATGCCCCCACTTCCACCCCTTCATGCCCCACTCCACCCCATCCTGCCTCTTTCCACCCCCAGCTCCCGAGCGTGCCCCATCCCCGCTCCTCCCCCACCCTCCTGGTGCCTCCTGCACACCACTGCCACTGAACAGCTGATCCGCAGCGTTCAGGAGGTGCTGGGAGGACGGGGGAGGAGTTGATTGGTGGGGGCCGCCAGCAGGAGTGGGGGGGAGGGATGGAGCTTTGCTGATGGGTGCTAAACACCAGCTAATTTTTTCTCCATGGGTGTTTCAACCCTGGAGCACCCATAGAGTTGGCACCTATGCTCAAGCCCCCTCCTGCACCCAAGCTCCCTCCCAGAGCCTGCGCCCTGCACTCCCTCCCGCATCCCAACCCCCAGCCCTGGACCCCCTCCTGCACCCAAACTCCCTCCCTCTTAGTTAACTGGAATTTTTGACTTACCAGCACCCCCCATTCCCCTAACATGCCAGATAACAAAGCTTTTACTGTATTTGCATTTTTGGAAGGTGGAGAGTTGAGATGGGTAGTAAAACAAGAGTTTTTTAAATTAAATATGTATTTGTTTTATTTTTAGTGAAATGGGGGCCCAAGAATTTCACACACAGATTTAGATAATCTATGCCCTTACCTTTTTTACTGCTCCATCAAAATCCTACCACCATTCCTGGCCAGTCCTCCCATTTCCCTACATGCCTCAGCTCAGATGTGGTCTCTGTGATGAATGATTCTGCTATGTCTGTTTCAATGTGATAATGAAAATCGCACTCTTTATTAAAATCTCCTTAATCCAAATTGTCACAGTTTGTTGGTCCTGTTAATGACTATTTCACATTCAGTTAACCTTCAGCATTAAGAGCTCTTTTAAATAACAACTGTGGACATGCTTCCCTTTCTTCGGGAATCTTACAAGCAAGTTTTCTTAATCCTTTGCAGTTAATCTTCATAGGACTCCCTTCCAGGCACTGACCAAGCCTGGCCCTGATGAGAGTATCAGATTTGATGAGATCATACACTGAGATAGAGGGCAAATACTGGCTTCAATGAAGTCTCTGGCAAAATTCTTGTTGACTTCAATGGGGCCAGGATTTCACAGACTACCTGCTAGCCACTGTACTATTTGTAAATGGATATGGAGCCAAGAATAAAAGGGGTACGAGGCCCTTTCTGTGGCATATCACCTGATGTTATTTGAACCAGTCAAGATGATTCAGAAAAGTTCTCTGAGGAGTCCTCCTAAACACATAAGGTTATTTGCAATTTGGAAATGGTATTGTAATGGCGGCCTATGGTGTGGCCTAGTGATTACCATACACCACTCTGCTGTCATCACCTTACCTGACCCTCATGCACACACACAATTCCCTACTTTTATCCCAACAACTCCTTCTCTGCTTATATCCGTCTCCTGTTTCACTGCCTTCCAGCTCCCATTTCCCTCAATACCCAGCTCCTGCATCCCTCAGACCCAACTGCTACTTCCTGCAGTTCAATAATCCAACACCCAGTTCTTGCAGCCGTGCACCCTCCATCACCACCTCTTGTTCCCCTGCACCCCAGTTCCTGCCTCCCTGACTGCTGCCCAACCTATGAATTCTGCCTTCTGCTTCCCATGCTCCTCAGCTGACCTTGAGAGCTGGTGCAGGGGCTGATTCCTATAGCAGCTCATTGTTACTGTGCAGGGCAGCTGGTGCTATCTTCATTGATTTCCTGCTAGCTGCAGCCAGAAAGACAGCAGGAAGCAGCTGCTGCCACTGTAGCAGCCCCTGGCAATGTGGAGGAGACAGTGCAGGCTCCAGCAGCAGAGGTAGTTTTGAGCCAGTGACTGCTGACATGTCCAAGGACTGGCACCTTCTTCAGCAGACATATCAGGACCCCAGGACTGGCATATCTGTATTCTGTACTAGGTGCAAGTGACAGAAAAGACCTGACAACAGCCATGATACAAAGGAATTACAGTAATTGAGCCTTATGGGCACAAGGGCCCACGTTGCTGTTGCAAGCTGTTGCTTGTTAAACAAGAGGGCATTGTTAAATAAGTTGAAAGAAATTGTACAGCTGAATACAATGGTTTTGTACCGTACCAGAAAAATGGCCCTGTTGAAAGGGCTTAGTCAGAATTAAAACTGAAGGATGAGATTTTCAAAAGTGCCTTGGGGCTATATTTGAAAAGTTATTTAGTTGCCTAAAGATACAGAGAGGCACCTACTGGGATTTTCAAAAGTGCCAAGCCATCTAACTCCCATTGATTTGTCCTTAAGAGATACAGGAGCACAAACCTCACTGGAAGTCAATGGGATTTGTGATCCTGACTCACTTAGGCAATTTTGAAATTTTCACCTGGGTGCTTACCAGGCTTTCTGCTTCCAAACCCGCTTCCCCAGTAAAAAGGATGGCAGTGGAGGAGAAAGCCTTCTCAGACACACCAGCTCCTCAACTTGAAGATGAGAGAATTCTGTCACATGTAGACCACAGTATCATTGAATCATCTTGTAGGAGGCCAAAAGTGGTGAGGAGTTTCTGCTCTAGTGGGTTTGCTCCCTGGGTTGGTGTCAGCAGGAGTGCACACGAGATGTAGCAGCAGAGAGTGGGCCCTGAAGCTTGCAGAAGGGCCTGCTGTTGTAGGCTCTCTAAATTAGGTGGTGGCAGCAGGGTTCCATGGGAGTAGCAGCAGTGTTAAGAAGCGTTTCCTTTGGACACACATTATTACATAGTGTCCACAGGTTCCAGCATGATATATGTATACACAACATAACCATTTCCAACCACATTTTTAGGGATGCTTGTATCCCCCTAGGGTTGGGGTTCAAATATACCTCGGCTGTTTCACAACACTATTTGACTCTTCCCCTACTATAAGCAAAGCACAGTTCTCTCTTGTGAAAGAGCGGCATGTCACACCTTATGATTATGATCACTCAATTTGTATAATCCAGATTCATGATTATCATCTGTCATCCTTGAGGATGACATTTGCATATGCGTGTTTAAAGTTATGGGGCCAAATTCAGAGGGGTTCCAAACTGGAGTCATATAGACCTTCTAGCCTCCTCAGCATACAGATTGCATTTTACATATCAAAGGGCTGGAAGAGAGAAGTGTAGAAGGAAAAACAACTAATAGGAGACTGTAAATAGGTGTAAATTGTACACCGCCTGCTTAAACTTATACCTACCTACCAGTTGTTGCTCCTACTACATCGCTCTTCCAGCTCCTTGACATATCAGATATGCCATCCTTGACTCCCCTAGACTAAGTGGGCCAAATTCAGAAGTGATGAGTAAAGGAGTGCAGATTACATGTCTGCAAGCGTGTGTGTCAGAGACAGAGAGTTCAGGAAGCCGGAGTCTAAAATATCTGAATTAGCATAACCTGCATGCTGAGGGAACTGGAAGATTCACCTCTGAAATTAGCCCACAGGCTGCAGGTATTATGTATTGACTAGTGTATGTAGATTTATAAATCGTAAGATCAGAAAGGACCTTTATGATCATCTAACTGGGCCTCCTGCATTACGTAGGCCACAGAACGTCATCCTGCAATCTCTGCATTGATCCTTCAGCTGCCCTCTGCTTCAGAGACTCAAACCTGCTCAAGTGTGGCTGATTACGAGTCCCAGTTGTAGATTGATGCCTTACAGAAAGGTTACAACCCTAATACTTTTGTCAGTTAATGGGGATTTTTCATTTAGTGAAGGTGCTCATTCTTTACTAAATAAAAAACTGGAGTATTTCCCCAGCCACATTTTTTAGGGTTGTAAAATACTCATACAAATCTGTAATCTTTACTGAAAACACCATAAAAGCAGTTGTTGCGATCTAGCACTGTCAAGAAGCACATCACAGTATCACACAGTGTGAGCTGGAAAGAAGGATAGTCTGGTTAAGGCACTGGCCTGGAATTCTAGAGACCTAGCTTCATTTCTGAGCTCCACCACAGACATCTAATTTGACCTTGGAAAATCCCCTTTGGTAAAATAATTCCCTACCTCATAAGGGTGTAGTGAGGATAAAATTCTTTAATAATTGTGACATGCTCACATACTATGCTGATGAGGGCCATGTAAGTACCTAAATATATTTTATGATGAACCTTCAAATTCTTACTAATTTTGGTAACAATCAAGTCACATACAGTCTCTCTCTCTCTTTTTCTCACAGGGAATGTCCTACCTACACTCAAGCAAAACTGAGGTCCATGGCCGCCTCAAGTCCACAAACTGTGTAGTGGACAGTCGCATGGTGGTAAAGATCACTGATTTTGGCTGCAATTCCATTCTTCCTGCAAGGAAAGGTATGCAAAAATAGTCACAATCCCAACTCTTCTCATCTTCTACCCAGCCCTGGAATAAGATTGTGGGACTATTAGGCCAAAATACAGCATGTGGGAAAATAGGCTTAAGTGAAAGCAATATGTATGTTTCTATGCAAAAGTACACTTACTGGTTTGTCTAACACATATTCACTATAATGTTGAGGAAAATTAGATTTTCTTAGTCCACGGAGACTTTTTAATGTTTACTCTCTAGAAAGCTACATGATATCCTGTGATCTATTATGCATTAGATGTACTGAGTACAGAGAAATGAATGCATGACATGCAATACAACTTTATTTTGTATAGCATCTTTTATACAAACTGTGTCTGAAAACATTTTACTGAGTTAAATAATACAATCATAGAGAGCAGTAATGGAAGAAGGAAAAAGGAAACAAGTGGTAAAAAGAAGAGAGAGAAAAAAGATATTTTCAACTGATATTTGAAAAGCACAGGGAGTTTGTGAGAGGGAAAGACAGGAAGGTTGGCAGGGACTGCAGGGAAAAGGCTCTCTCTTACAGCATGTGCAGGGCGGCCCCAGCTAAAGTGTCCCCCTGTGGCAGACTGCAGCACTAGTTCCCTGGTCCAGCCATAAAAAAAACAACACAGTCTCTCTCAATGTCCAATTCAAAAGCCCACGTATAGGCATAATGTATTCGTGTACACATTCAGTAATCTACATAACCCTCCTGATAAAACCATTCTCTCCAAATCCAAAGGTACAGCAGGTATAAACGAAACAGTTTTTCATGTGCTCTTCAGTGATGTCATTTCCACGTCGCCCACCCAAGAGTCAGTCACCACTCTGTTCACAGTTCCTTTGCCCTTGTTCCAGGGCCCACTCTCCAGGCCATATCCTGGAGAGTTATCAGAGTTGCTTTTCTACCACAACTCTGGTACCAGAGTTTCCCAAGTCAGGTCTTCCTCAAGAGAGCTCACTGCAGTGTTCTACTTCCCAGGCCTTCCTGCCTGTAAGTCCTATCCTGCTTAAGGAACATCCCTCCAGGTTCAACCCTCTTGTTTCTGGGCTCAGCTTCCTGCAGCCCTCCATTCAGGCCTGGTACAAGAGGGCTCCCCACAATGTTCCAGTTCCCCAGGCCTCCTTGTTTGTGAGTTCTACCTCTGCTCCTGAGATCCACACTCCAGCATAAGAACATAAGAACGGCCATACTGGGTCAGACCAAATGTCCATCAAGCCCAGTATCCTGTCCTCTGACAGTGTCCAATGGCAGGTGCCCCAAAGGGAATGAACAGACAGGTTATCATCAAGTGATCCATGCCTTGTCACCCAATCCCAGCTTCTGGCAAACAGAGGCTAGGGACACCATTCCTGCCCATCCTGACTAATAGCCATTGAAATATTTACATTTAAAAGATTAACTACAGTGTTCATTTAAAAAACAAACCCTGGCTAATAGCCACTGATGGACGTATCTTCCATGAATCTATCTAGCTCCCTTTTTAACCCTGTTATAGTACTGGCCTTCACAACACCCTCTGGCAAGGAGTTCCAGAGGTTGACAGTGCATTGCATGAAAAAATACTTTCTCGTGTTTGTTTTAAACTTGCTACCTATTAATTTCTTTTGGTGGCCCCTTGTTCTTGTATTATAAGAAGGAGTAAATAACACTTCCTTATTTACTCTTTCTATAACATTCATGATTTTATAGACCTCTGTCATATCCCCCCTTAGTCGCCTCTTTTCCAAACTGAAAAGTCCCAGTCTTATTAATCTCTCCTCATACGGAAGCCGTTCTATACGCCAAATCATTTTTGGTTGCCCTTTTCTGAACCTTTTCCAATTCCAATATATCTTTTTGAGATGGGGCGACCACATCTGCACCCAGTATTCAAGGTGTGGGCGTACCATGGATTTATACAGAGGCAATAAGATATTTTCTGCCTTATTATCTATCCCTTTCTTGATGATTCCCAACATTCTGTTCGCTTTTTTGACTGCCGCTGCACATTGAGTGGATGATTTCAGAGACCTATCCACAATGACTCCAAGATCTCTTTCTTGAGTGGTAACAGCTAATTTAGACCCCATCATTGTATATGTATAGTTAGGTTTATGTTTTCCAATGTGCATTACTTTGCATTTATCAACATTAAATTTCATCTGCCATTTTGTTCCCCAGTGACCCAGTTTTGTGAGATCCTTTTGCTGCTCTTTGCAGTCTGCCTAGGACTTAACTATCTTGAGTAGTTTTGTATCATCTGCAGATTTTGCCACCTTACTGTTTACTTTTTTCCAGATCATTTGTGAATATGTTAAATAGGACTGGGCCCAGTACAGATCCCTGGGGGACACCACTGTTTATCTCTCTCCATTCTGAAAACTGACCATTTATTCCTACCCTTTGTTTCCTATCTTTTAACCAGTTACCTAACCTTACCTCTTATCCCATGACTGCTTATTTTGTTTAAGAGCCTTTGGTGAGGGATCTTGTCAAAGGCTTTCTGAAAATCTAAATAAACTATATCCACTGGATCTCCTTTGTCCGCACGCTTGTTGACCCGCTCAAAGAATTCTAGTAGATTGGTGAGGCATGATTTCCCTTTACAAAAAACATGTTGACTATTTCCCAACAAATTATGTTCATGTATGTGTCTGAAAAATTTTGTTCTTTACGATAGTTTCATCCGATTTGCCCAGTTCTGAAGTGAAGCTTACTGGCCTGTAGTTGTCAGGGTCACCTCTGGAGCCCTTTTTAAAAATTGGCATCAGCCCTTTTGTTTTGTTCTCAGCTTTCCCTGACCAAGTTGATTTTTCCTTTTTGCCCTGGAGCTTTTGCACAAGCTCTCCTGCAACTTGGCAGGGCTCACTAACAACTTTCTTCAACTTCAGGTCTTCCCAACAGCCCTCGGTACCAGCTCGGTATCACCATCTTTCCCCCCACCCTCCAAGTCTCCTGTAGCACTCTCCCAGTAACTCTTGCCAGCTCTCCTCTGCTGCTCTCTGTCTCCAACAACTCTCCTTTGCTGCTCCTATCTGTTTCTTGGTCTCTCCTTTCTTTCTCAGGCAGCTCTCACCTGCCCTTTCTCTCTTTCCCTAGAGCCTTACTGCCCCCTCTGAAACCCAATATGGAAGCAGCTGATCAGTTACAGTGCACTGGACCCTGCTCCCTCTCAAAGGAGACAGTCACTCTGACACACCAATAGCAATGAGATTGTGTGACAGGGCAGAAAAGAGGCTAGGTACACCATGATATTATTGATCACAAAACAGTGGAGTGTCTGCATGAAATATCACAATATCTTGTGATGTACTATGATGTAATTCAAATATTAACATGTCATTTTACATAAATTTACATAATTTTTACATTTTTATATAATTCTCTAAAGAGATTCTTAATATATTATATTCCTTAGATGGAGTGCCAGTATATTATAGTAAATTATAGCTTTCACTGATTTTTTCATCACCTTTCTTCTATTTCTGCTAATCATCATGGGGTATTTCTGTATAAATAACCATTCCTCTCTTCTCCCCACCTATCTTCTCCTCCCACTTGATTTTTGAGTGAAGATATAAACCTGAAATTGTGACTCTGGAATCATTTTGTATGATTACCAGCTGGAATGTCATAAACACATATTGTATCATCTCTGTGATATGTGGACAGAAGAGAACCTGGGGCTGGAATTGCAAGAGAAAGTTCTTAGATTCCCACACAAACATTTGTAGTAATAGAGGTAGGAATATGGAAAATTCGTGGCTAGGAAAAGTGCACTGAATGTAAATGTTACATTCCTCCTGCTCAGGTTTTTCTCATTGTCACATTTCATATTTATATTCATTTTATTGAAATTATTGGCAACAAAAATGATTAGGGGTATGGAACAGCTTCCATATGAGGAGCGATTAATAAGACTGGGACTTTTCAGCTTGGAAAAGAGATGACTTAAGAGGGGATATGATAGAGGTCTATAAAATCATGACTGGTGTGGAGAATGTAAATAAGGAAGTGTTATTTACTCCTCCTCATAACACAAGAACTAGGGATCACCAAATGAAATTAATAGGCAGCTGGTTTAAAACAAAAAAAGGAAGGATTTTTTCACACAACACACAGTCAACCTGTGGAACTCCATGCAAGAGGATATTGTGCAGGCCAAGACTATAAAAGGGTTTAAAAAAGAACTAGATAAATTCATGGAGGATAGGTCCGTCAATGGCTATTAGCTAGGATAGGCAAGGATGGTGTCCCTAGTCTCTGTTTGCCAGAAGCTGGGAATGGGCGACAGGGGATGGATCACTTGGTGATTACCTGTTCTGTTCATTCCCTCTGGGGCATCTGTCATTGGCCACTGTTGGAAGACAGGATACTGGGCTAGATGGACCTTTGGTCTGACCTAGTATGGTCGTTCTTATGTTCTTATTTTTTTATTAGTAACAGGTTTCTCTTCTTTCTCTGGTAGCTCAGGGGGAAATGTTGTTACAAGCATACTGAGAATTTCTGGGTGTTAGAATTCATCCCTTGAAACAAAGTTATTTCATCACAACAGGGTGGTGGTTGCATTTTGACTGCTGTGTTGCAGCTAATAGAATGATTTTGCTTTACATTATGATACAATATCAACATGTCATGGTAGGTTGCCACAACAGAATAACACCACAATGTCTAGATATCATGGTGACTGGTGTACAAGAAATACATATGTATATTGTTATACAGCCACAGATGTTATGACACAATGATGTTGTCAGCCTCAAAAACATTTGGGGATTATTTTCATAGGTTCATGGAATTTAAGGCCAGCAAGGACCTTATGACCATCCAATCTGACCTTCTGCAAAACACAGGCCATAGAACCTCACCCAGTAATTCCTGCATCCAGCTCAACAACTTGTGTTTGAACCTAAGCATATCTGGTAGTCAGTTATCCAGTGTGTATTGAAGTTGGCCCTTCCACACAATAGCTGAACAAATATCTAAACAATACCAAGCTCTAGTGGGGATGGGGATAACAATAGTAAAAAGATAAAATTAAAACAATACGAAGGGGATAAAGTTCTGAAGAAGCTCACAAAAATCAGTTTCATCTCTCTCTCTCTCTCTCTCTCTCTCTCTCTATATATATATATCTACCTCTTCTGGCTGCTCAGATCTGTGGACAGCTCCTGAACACCTTCGTCATGCTGATGTGTCTCAGAAAGGTGATGTGTACAGCTATGGAATCGTTGCACAGGAGATCATCTTGCGCAGGGAGACCTTCTACACTAACTTCTGCCGGGACCATAAAGGTAAGAGACTAAAAACCCACATCTATCTTACACTACAAATGTAACGTTTGGATGTTGTGGCGGTGACTGTCATATTTTCCACAATTTTAGTGAAAAACATTGTCTCTGTTAAGTACTTGAGCTGCTACTTTTCTCACTGGGCAATGAATGAAGAGTCTAATAGTAGTGACACATGGGAGTAATTGCTGTGATTTTTTTAAATTAAGATTTGTACTGTTTTTCCTTCCATCCTTCCCCCTTGCAACATTACATATTCCAACATGTTACAATTCAGTAATACCAAACATCAACAAACCCACATGGACACCAAAAGGGCAAAAGAAACCCAATGACATGAAATAAGAGTGCTTGGCATTTATAGGTGGGCTCGTTAGGCTATGGCACTTGTTCACTATGGCATTTTGCAGATCTCACCAATAATGCTTCAGGAGAAGAACATTTTCTTCTCCACTGCATCCATGAAATCACATTTCATGGTACTGTTCGAAATAGTTGACAGCCTGGTAAATTCTGGTTCCTTGGCTCAGAAACCTAATCAGATCTTTTGTGCTGCAGGGAATTTTCCACATCCTTCAGGGAGAAGATTAATTATATTTGTGCCAAATTGACTGCTATTTTAGAGAGCAGATCCATGCCTTGAGGGACATTCTAGGAAGTTTTGCTATATGAGGTTCTGGAATTACTGGGTGAACCTCAGTTTGTGATTTTTGAGTTATGGACCTATACCTCTCATGGCTAGTAAAAGCAAGCAGGAAGGTTTTGAATCCTTTGATCCAGAAGATGGGTAGTCCCAGACCATGTGGATACAGTTAAGTCTTCTGTGCCCATATTTTTGTCAGGTAGCTGGAGTTTTAGGAGTGAATTTTGTATACGCTGTGTAAATGATGAAACAGTAAGTCTATATAACTATTAAAGCAGAACTCCATTAAAGTTCTGTTTGAGGCCAGCTGGGGCTTCATCTTCAGTGGGAATTAAACGCAACATTTTCAAAACTGCCTCAGTGATGTAAACTTAAGTCCTAGTGGGTTTCTTAGTCACTTAGGCAGTTCTGAAAATTTTACCTTTAGTCTAGTTTTCATCTTATTGTGGACAATGCATGACCCTTCGTCATATTATGAACATAACTTTTAGGTCTCTATATGCCTGATTTGCAAAAGACTTTGCCAAAAGCTTTGTAGGCCAGTGAGATAATTGTGTGAGGTTTACACAGATAGAAGGCTATGCTAATAAAAGACCCACAATGGACAAACTTAACTATGAAGCTTCTTGTTTGCAGATATCGAAGAAGTTTCTTTTATTGGGAAGCCAACTGTGTATTGTTCCTGAAATGGACAAATTTTGTTTATATGATGTAAATCCAATAATGCCACAGCACCAGAATCCATCTATCATTTTATAAATTAGAATAACCACAAGAATGTAAGAGTTTAGAATTCCCCAGACTGCATATTAATAATGAGTTCAGACACCTCTTCTACCTCTGAGTCATCCTGCAAACCCTCCCTGTTTTTGTTTAAACAGGTAATACAGCAGCACCTCAGCCTCCCAATTAGCTCTTTCCCTCTAAACATGTTCAAAGGATTTCTGGGGTAACCTCAGCATGCTCCCTGCCCAGGCACGTAATGTTTATACTCTGGGAAACACAGCCTTTCAAATTGCTAACTCTATACAAATGAACATTTGAGAGAGCTCGTTTTGGGGGGAGGGGACATTTCAGATTTACTTTTGGGTTTCCGTTTGTCTAAAAAACAAACAAGCAAAGTTTACAGTGCTCTACTTAGTTAGAAGATAGGGAATCATTAGCTAAACATACTATATTCCCGGCATATTCGTCATCTTTATAGCCCTGTCTGCCCAAGAGCATACTGTGTGTCAAATGATGCCTGGTTCTGTGTGGGAGTACAATTGGGAGCAGAGTATAAGAGGTCTTATTCCTCCTTTTGCAGGGGGTAGGCACAATCCCAGTGAACACAAGGATTTTATAAGTGTAGTGTCACTACTGGCAAAAGACTCCCCAAATGGGCGGAGAGGGGAAAGGGATATATTCTCCTTTCCATGCTTCAGCCAGCAGGGCTTGCTGCATGTGAGGGTGAGGGAGCAAGTTGCACTCTTTCAAAAAAGTGATTCAGTGGCCATGTTCTCCCTGCTGTGCTGGAGGCATTATGCCAGCTCAGGCACAATGTTTCTAGGTCCTCACTGCCTGCCACCCCCACTTAGCTAGTGGTGTTAGGGTCACAATCTGTCTCTGTGTTGGCTTTGACCTATGTTTTTTCATGAAGCTTCACCATTTTAGAAAAGTTTGGTCCATTCCAAATCACTTTAGTGTTTCCATCCTGTACACTTAGACCAACTTACTGACAGTTTTGTCAGCATCATGGGATGCAATCCATGCCTCTTGCTGGAGCCAGCTCACAGGTGACAGGACATTTAATAGTCTCCTAATATTAGTAGTGGTTAAATCTACTGGGCCTGATGCCTCTTTGGCCACTCTGGATTCACCGAGTAATTTTTTTAAAATTTGTGGGCCAATCTTTTGTTAAAATTTTAAATTTTCTCTTCAGCAACGAGATTACATCCACACTCCACGGAGCTTTTCCCTTTATTTTAGTATTAGGGATATATGAGTGGTTAATGTAATGGGTTCTGTTATTGATTCTGATTTCAGAAGTTGGTTAAATAAGTTCAGCATACATTCAGACAGCTGAGGGGTTAGGTTTTTATTGCCAAGAATCAGTGGGGATTGGGACTCACTATTAGGAAGGTTTTCAAGGCCCTCAACAGCTCCTCATTTGTAAATGTTTGGCCTAATTCATTAGCTAGGATCAGAGAGAGGACAGGTAACAAATGAAGAATTTTTTGAATATCCTTGAGTCATATTCTGCTTCTGAAATGAAGCACCAAGATACTGTGATGATTGACGCTGTAAATACCTTAGGTAGGTAGGTAGATAGAAACTAGACACATAGAAGGACCAGTAATAGGCAAAAAATCCCCCTGCTGAATGTGTAGAATCATTTGTGATATCTCTTACAGAAGCCCTTTACATGGTTGGACTAGCAGAACATTCATTACTGCAAGTTAGGAAGCAAACTAATGGTTTGTTGATGGCACAGTATGAATGAGTTTTGAAAACATGACCTGGATTCTGACGTGTTCAGGAGTCAGAGAGTTTTGCTAGGATGGGACAGTGTCTTCCTGCTTATGGGTACAAATAAGGCAACAAACTGCTGTGTTTCAAAATTATATTCATATATATTAATGCTCTGATTTTTAAAGGGTTTGAGCATCTGCAGCTCCAATTCCCTTTGTGAGATTGTGCTCTGCACTTCTGAAAATCAGGCCATAATATACTAAAGGGCTTCTCACATTGCCTTTTACTATGGCTACACCCCATCCTGAGAAAGGCACTAATATGGCTACTGCCCACTTGGGAAGTTGTCGTGTCCATGTCTATCATGCCCAATACATGCATGTATACATTTCTGTTCCTTTCATTTCTCAGGTGGCTTCAAGACACTCTGTTTTGGCCTTCAGCCTTATAACTAGAACCCCCCCAAAGTTCAGATCCAGATAAAAAAAACATGGGTGTCCAGAGCCATGCTTTTGCTTTGGGCCCATTTCTATTTATAAAACTACCTTGGCATACTGAATTCACTCAGGTTTCAGAGTGGTAGCCGTGTTAGTCTGTATCAGCAAAAAGAACGAGGAGTCCTTGTGGCACCTTAGAGACTAACAAATTTACTTGAGCATAAGCTTTCATGGGCTAAAACCCACTTCATCGGATGCATCCAGTGGAAAATACAGTAGGAAGATACATATATACACACAGAGAACATGAAAAAATGGGTGTTGCCATACACGCTATAGTGAGAGTGATCAATTAAGGTGAGCTATTAGCAGAAGGAGAAAAAAACCTTTTGTAGATGCACTGCCACTTTATTGTTTAAATATTGCACTTTTTTTTTCATTAGAGAAACTTTACAGAGTGGAGAGTGGCAAAGGAGTTAGACCTTTCCGCCCAGACCTGATCCTAGAGACTGCAGGAGAAAGAGAGCTGGAAGTAAGCCTACGCTAAAGGAAAAGAGGAAATGCTTCTAGCCAGGCCAGCAATGGCTGGTGTGGGAGGATGAAGGCTATACACACTACACGTTCCAATGCTGTGGCCTTTCAGGAAGAAAAAATGTCCCATAATTAACATCAGTGCAGTGAAATGTAATTCCCTGGACTTCTTTCCTCCTCACTCCAGTACCTACAACACAGCATTTCCTTATTCTGCACCTGGTGACTTCTAATAACTACAACATGTGTTAAGGGTGGCTCTTTCTGAATTCACATGGTGTCAGTGGGAGGCGTTTGCCAATCCACTGGAAAAGAAAAAAAAAGCACACAGATCAGAGGATATTTTCCCCACTTTTAGAATTTTTTTTTTGAAATTGCATTAATTTTTTGATGGGACATCTGGGACAAAGAAGACCCCAGTTTCATTTTAAGGAACACATGTATGTTTAGTATGGCACAGTGTCTGTTCATCTTGACCAGATGCATCATGGGGAGGGTGTTTTACCTTGTCTGAAGCATCAACTATTAGCCAATTCTGCATGTGGGATAACTGGGCTAAGTGATTAGTCATCTGATTCCACATGACAAGAGCCCAGATACTGGACTTCATTAATGGATTGTCTGATCCAGTGTGGCAAATCCTATATTCTTAAATGGAGTGATTTATGGGGTCTATGTAACTATTTGGGAAAGGACTACTATTATCTTTTGACAACACTTTCAAACAGTATTACAGTATTAATTTCTATATTACAGTAGCATGTCTTTTAAAATGTTGATATTATTAAACCACAATAATCATTAAACACTAGAGTGGATATCTCAAGGGACAGTTAATAGCATGACTTTTTATCTCTGAGTCACCAGTTCCAGCCAGAACCCAAGCTCAGAGAATTGGGGATGGAATTACTAAGGCTTTCACTTCTAGGTCAATAATTACAGTCTGATACCAGGTTGGGGGATTGGATCCTTTCACTTGGCTTTCATTTATGGACCACTGATTCAAATTCTGTTCAGGTTGGTAGTCATTACTGAATGTCAGTATCATCTGTCTGCTGATCAGTGGCTAATGTGAAGAGAGTATTGCTGTAAGGTGCCTATAATGAATTCCCTCGTCACAGATTAATAACAACTGGTCACATTTTAATAAGTTACTGGCCAAGTGGGATGGGAGTGGAATTCCATACTGACTAGTGAACAGCTCCTGGTCTTGCTGTTTAACCCTATTACCATTCTTTGTAACTGCTCACCTGAATTTCCACTGGTTTGTACATTCTCAGGTGTTCATGCTTGTAAAAAGTTGCTGGGAGGAAGATCCAGAGAAAAGACCTGACTTTAAGAAAATTGAGAGCACTCTGGCTAAAATATTCAGGTAAGCACTGTGTTCCAAACTCCCAGCTACTTGGAAGCTGATAGTTATAGGTGTAGTCTGAGGCAACATGATTCAATCAGTGAAAAAACAGGGCTCACTGACTGGGCCCTTCCTCATCCTTTGACAAAATGGGAGGTGTGGGTGCGTGAGAGAGATGATCACTCAGAGCCCAAATTATTACATTTTGTAAATAGGGACTACCCAAGTGTCCAATAGTGGGTCAGATATCCAGGTTTCAGGAAATTTAATGAAGTTGGACATTCTGGGGATGAGATGATTAGAAAGTTTAGGTGACTTGTTTTGGTGAGATTAATGGATTCAAAGTGACCACAAAGTGAGGTGATTGAAAAGATCAGGTTACCCAGAGTAAGATAATTATAGGGTTTGAGTGAAATGACTTCCCTGCCATACCTTTTCTAATCTAGTTATTTAAAAGTCCCAAGCAATGGGTTTTCAGCCACTTCCCTTCAGAGCCTATTTCACAACTTTTAAACCTATCCCCATAAGTCTGTCCCACTAGCCGCTTGCTTATATTTTTATTGCTCTTCTCTGAACTTCTTCCAGATTGTCATGATTGTTCTGACAATGTGGTGTCTGTAACTGAACACAACATTCCAGATGAGGCCACACCAAAGAAGTGCAGGAAAATAGTTAGATTCGCCTCCGGGGGTATGGAGGAACACACAATTCACGCCCTACAACTGCAGCGGCAGTTGCATTAGAGGGGGGCTTACCTTAGAGGTGGTTCCACTGCCACCTTAACATGGATGTTTTGCTTGGGGAAAAGGCAGTTTTAAAATCCAGCCAGATTTTAAAATCAGAATCCGAATTATTGGATCTTCCAGTCATCTTGGCCCCATCCACTTCATGGGCTGCATCTGCTAGCTCAGGACCCCCAGTGAAGCAGAGATTATGACTGGCTTGTGCTATATCATCTTTGCTTCTGGCAGATGGTCCACTGATGGGAGTCTTCAGTCCAGGTCCCACCAGTGGAAACCTGCAGATCTCAATGAGTGAATGTGACCCACAGCCTGTTTACTTCCCCTTTTGGTGATAAGATGCCATTGCAAAGGCAGCACAAAATTGCATTGGCTTTTTTTGGTGCTCTTTCCCACTGCAAACTCCTGTCTAATTTGCTGCCTCCTATCACCTCTTGCTCCTTCTCAGGATTCTCGCTTTCCACGGTACTCTCTCCCATTGAATATTTGTGTCTTGGGTTATTTTAAAAAAAGAAAAGGAGTACTTGTGGCACCTTAGAGACTAACCAATTTATTTGAGCATAAGCTTTCTTCATCCTTTTCCCAACCTCTGTTCCCAGTAACTACCATAGTCAGACCAATGAAAGCTACATGGATACCTTGATCCGGCGTCTGCAGCTGTATTCCCGGAACCTAGAGCACCTGGTAGAGGAGAGGACGGAGCTATACAAGGCAGAAAGGGACAGAGCAGACAGGCTTAACTTCATGCTGCTCCCACGGTGAGTGTTGACCAGCAGGGGCTTCCATGCAGTAGGAAGCGTTCAATATTGACTGTGAAGCCCACTGGTGTGTAATGCATCAGAATCATTGTGGGAGGCTCCAACCACAGTGAGCATGAAGGCGTGAATAATACTTACTCCACAGAATAAATTGTAACAATTCATAGTGCTTGCCTCCAGATCCAGGTCAGACAAAATGGGCTAAATTATTCTGTCAGTTATAACAAGTGACTAAAAGCAGAATTTGGCCCATTTTCTTTCTTTTTTTCCCTATGATTGGCATTATCACCTTTCAAATGAGCTGTAGAACTGAGGTCCTGAACTTGTAAGGTGATTAAAGATCCCATGTTTTTATCATTTAGCCTTTACTGACTGTTAATGCACATTAGGACACTCCTCTCCTCTTGAGGTGATGGATTTGGTTTGATTCTGCAGGGCTCTGATTGAAAATACTGTTTTGCCCTCAGACTATAATATTCATGGCCTGGTTGAACTTTATAATGATTTTTTGTCCACAGCTATTAATACAGTATCCCCAACATGCTCTTTCTTACAGTTTTTTCATCTCCTAAGACGCCGTGGTTTACAGATGACTTGCAAGAGGGGGGCAAGTGGGAGTGACTGCTAGAGCACTTGAGGAGGAAGTTTTGTGCTAATTAGACTAACTGGGACATTAAGAACTTTTACAGTTTTATGCCATGGCTGTGCAGGAGGCAAAGAAAGATTTGTTTGTGGAAAGCTAGCTGAGAGCTAGCTGGCTGAAGCATCATAGACATAAGATTGAGGTTATGTTAGCGGGTTGAGGGAAAGTATCAAAAGAACTTGCAAAGATTATATCAGATCCCCAGATGGAGGGATAGCCATTTATGGAACATGTTGGTAATATGGGTGTTTTGTTAGACTGACGACTGCTCCAGGGTGCTTTGATAGAAGCTATAGCCAATAGTCTTGTATCTGGTGAGATGAATGGGACAGTTTCTTTCAGATGCAGGCAGACCTCACCACCGTTGTTCATGCTTCTGTCACCTTTAGCCTAGACTACTTTAATGAGATAAGATCATTTGGAAACTGAAGCTGGTGCAGAATGCAGCTGCCTGCTTATTGAGTGGAATGTCACACTAAGAGCCTATAATGCTGGTGCTCTGGGATCTGCACTGACTGCCTGTTGGTATCCAAGTGGAGTTAAGGGTTGGGTTTCACCTATAAAGTACTAAATAGTTTGGGACTTGGTTGCCCATGAGACCACCTCTCTCCCCAAACTATACTGCTGCAATTGTGTTCAACAGAAGACCTTGATAGAGAAGAAATGGGGCTGTCAACAGGTCGTTCTCTGTGAAGCCTGATCTGCTCTGGATCATGCTTCTCACCTGGTCTGCCAGATTAGCTAGCTTTCCAGAGAAGCTACGTCACAGCTTGTCAGGAGCAAGGCAACTTGTGCCATATGCCCTTTGCTAGACGAGTCACAGTTAGTTGAAATTAATCTAAAAAATGGCCACCTGGACTTCTAAACTCTCAATAAAAATGAAGAGTTTGTTGCATGCTTAAACTGAAGGTGAAGTCAAATTGTGAGCCCCTGACCTGGGTGTGGATGCTGTGAGTTAACGCTGGGGAGCTGCTCTCCTGCCCCAGCTTCCCCCGCTCTTAGCAGAAGCAGACAGGTGAGTCTGATTGCCTACTGCCTCCTCAGGGCTCTTCTAGCGGCTGAAGGACCAAGTTTTATTGGTCCTGCCAGTACCAAAGCCTGAGTGGCTTCTATACTCATGGCCAGTGATGAGCTGCCGAAATCTTAACAACAGGATCCCTCCTTGCCCCACGAGGGGGTCGTTGCTCACCCCCGCCCCCCAGGACTCCTGCCCCATCCACCCCTGTCCCCTGACTGCCCCCAGAACCGGGCAGGAGGGTCTTGTGGGCTACCATAGTGGGTGCCCACCCCACCCCTAAGAGCCAGAGGCACCTGCCGGGGGGCGAGGTGGGAGTCCCAGTGGTGCTTACCTGGGGCAGCTCCCAGGAACCATCCGGCAGGTCCCTCTGGCTCCTAGGGGCGGGGGGAGCGTAGCTAGGGGGGTAGCAGGGGGAGCGGCCGCTCCCCCCACTGATCACATCAAAAGTGGCTCCTTAGGTGCTGACAACTTGGGTGCTCCAGGGCTGGAGCACCCATTGGGAAAATTTGGTGGGTGCAGAGCACCCACCGGCAGCTCCCCACCCCGCGCCCGTCCCTAGCTCACCTCCGCTCCACCTCCTCCCCTGAACGCACCGCCTCGCTCTGCTTCTCCGAGCCCCCCTCCCCCGCCCCCGGCTTCCTGCGAATCAGCTGTTCGGCGGGAAGCCGGGGAGGGCAGAGAAGCAGGCCGCAGCTTCCCACTCAGGCTGAGGGTGGCGGAGATGAGCTGGGGTGGGGAGCAGTTCCCCTGAACCCTGCCCCCCTCTCCCCCCAGGTTACCTGCTGCAACGCGGACAGCCCTCCTCGCGCCCGCCCCCCCCCCCCGCCCCAGCTCACTTCCGCCTCCCTGGGCCTGAGCGGGAAGCCATGGCTTGCTTCTCAGCCCCCCGGCTTCCCGCGCGAACAGCTGATTCGTGGGAAGCCGGCGGCACCCACAAATTTTCCCCTTGGGTGCTCCAGGGCTGGAGCACCCATGGAGTCAGTGCCCAAGGTGCCACTTTTGGCCAGTTAAATTTAGAAGCCCTTTTAGAACCGGTTGTCCCTTGCGGAACAACTGGTTCTAAAAGGGCTTCTAAATTTAACAACCGGCTCCAGCTCACCACTTCTCATGGCCCCTCTTTCCCAGGAGACACTCTGCCTTTGGGCAAATTTTTCAGGGTGGTGATGCCTCCAGCATGGGGGCAGGGAAGGCCTGGTATCCCCCATCACATGCTACAGGGTCTATTTGTAGATGAGGTGGATGGAAAAAATGAGAGCAATGTAATTTATGCTTGTATTTGATATTGTGATTTTTATTTGTTGTGAAGACACTCAGAGCTTTAAATGTGTGTCTGTTGGTATTAGAGTTATAAATCAAAGTAAATTCATAAACATAACTGAATGTCACTGTTTACATGAATGGGGGTGGGGGTCAGTGTTGGTGGTCCTAACAAATTCCAACTTGGAGAATTATATTCTGCTAACCTAAAATCAGCCTGCAGTTTCATTTGGAGAAAGTCTTGGTTCTTTCTAAAATGGAAGCATTGTTTTTTGTTATGTGCTACTAACAAGTTGCCATATTCTAACCCAGAAATTATTGTATTTCAGTAGTGGATGAAATAATCCTTATACCCACAATGTGTAAAGTGCTTTGGGATCCTCCAAGATGAATGATTCTAGAGAAACATAAAATTATTATCATAAAAGGTGTCTACCATTTTGAAAGTTCTCACTTGCAGTTTATTTACAGATATTCTCTAACACTCATCCTGTATTTCTTTGAATCAGAGAATCAAAGGCTGCTTCCACCTCTCCTCTGTTCTATTTCCCTCATCTACCCATCTCAGCAGATGGTAAATTTGCAGGGCTCCCAGTTCCCTCTGCACTCTACTCTTTCTGATTCCCCATACAAGATCTTTGGGGAAAATGTATAGCAGAGAGGGAAAATGTGACATTGTTTGCACAGACAGAGATTCAAAGTTTCAACAGAGTTTGTCAGCTACCTAGGAACTGCTCTGACCTGCCAGTGCCCAGGAAGTCCCTGTCTAAGGCTCCAATTCAGCACATCACTTAAGCACATGCTTAAAGTTAAAATTATTTGCTAAATCAGAGCCTTAACGAGGAAGTACCTGCAGATGCTCAAAAAAACCCAGATCTGATCTAGAATTAAAATACTATTTAATGATTTAAAAGATGGGAGAAAAAAATCCAAGCTTGGTCTACACTTAAAAGTCAGGTTGACATAGCTACATCAGTCAGGGGTGTGAAAAAAGCAACCCCCCCCACCCCACCCCACACACACACATAGCTGTGATGACCTAATCCTCAGTGTTGACACAGCTATGCTGATGGAAGAATACCATTGTTTAGGGAAGTGGTATTCCTAAACCAACAAAAAATCCCCTTCAGTTGGTGGAGGCTGCGTCTACGCTACAGGGTTATGCCAGCATAGCTATGGCTATTTAACTATGCCAGTATAGTCTCTGTAGTGTAGTTGTACTCCAGTTTGTTTTCTGTAAAGTGTGGTTGAGTGGAAAAGGGTAGTATTGTGGCATGCCCTTTCTGATTCACTTGTAGTTAAGATTTGTAACTGAAATATTTACATTCATCTTGCAATAGATGAGCACTTTCTATCTGATGCATGTCTCACCATGACCAATAAAATAACTGATCTATTTGAATGCTAATGATGTTTAAGAGGGTTGTTTGCCTAGAACTGGCTAAACCAGTCCTCCTCAGTATATCTAGGTGTCACATCTGAAAGATTTACAGGAAGATGCTAGAGGGAAACCTGTAGGTGCCATGTGCAAACAGAGGGCTAAACAGTCTGAAGATAATTTGAAACATCATGGATTCCCAGACTTCATGTAATCATTATACATGATGATGGACATTCAGACTGACTGATTTAAAAACTAGCTTGAGGAAGGAATGAGGTCCTTGGGAGTACAGTGAACAAACATTTCACAAAATGAATTAACACCTATTTTTAAGATGACTTTTCAGTTAATTAGGTGACCTAACCAGTGAATTTTGAATGTAATGTTTACATATCTTTAGCTTCTTTCATATTCAAGGATCCTGAATTTTTTTACAAGCCTTACAAATGATATATATATGAGAATCAATTCACCTTCTGCAGAAATGCAGCCACCTCTGTGGTGGCATACAGCAGCAGTTTCAACAGCAAACAACAACGCTAAGGTCTTGTCTTACATAGGGAAGTTAGTGTAGAGTAAACTAGGGTGTGAATTTAAAGCACACTATCTATTTTGCTCCCCGTATAGACACTCTTGTTTGCACTAAAATGGTCTTTATGTGCTTTAGCTTAATATACTTCCAAAGCCCTAGGATGTGAAGAATGACAGACTGCCACTGACAACTGAAACAGGAGTGGGACTTCAGGGAGGCAGAATGTAATTAACCAACGTGGAATTTGGCCAGGATACCAAGCCAAACACCCCCAGTCTTGTCAAGAACAAGATGTACAGAGAAAGTGTATGTGTACAAAAGAAAATTGAAAACTGGATTCAACTTCCAAAGCTGTCAGATGCTCACCAGACAGATTGGAACTACGCAGAAAGCAGTATGGCTATGTCCACACAGCCCTGCAGTTTGCACGATGAGGGTGTGAATTGAAGCACACTCTAGTGTGTTCTGCTGTAACTTCTCCATATGGATGCTGCGGGCATGAACTAACTACTTCACATTAACATAGTCCTCTTTAAACAGGACTAAATTAGTATAAACTAGGTACCTTTTAGATTGCATCCACAGCAGCCACACAGGGGAGTTATAGCATAGCACACAAGTGTGTGCTGCAATTCGACTATGGCCCATAGTCAAAACTGTGGGGCCGTGTAGACAAGCCCTGTGTCTCCTTTGCTTTAGTGTGCACAATTCCACGCTAGAAACTTGAAAGCAAGTCTTCGGAGGAGACTGCCTGCCTGATACATTCTTGTCTCTGGATTTTCTCAGTTATTATGTATAGGGAAGCATAGGGATGCATAGCATTTTACAAAAATATAAGAAAAGTCTCTTTCCCAAGGAGTTTACAATCTAAATAAGAGCTCATAATCTAGAAGGCTCTAGTAGCCAGAAATGCTAGCGTGTCTGACTTTCCAAGTGCCCGTTGAACTCATTACCAGAATGTTGGTTTGTTTACTTCTATTTCTGGAACACTTACGGCCGACAGGTCTAGGAGGTTGAGTTGTCCTCTAAAGCAGAAGGTATATTTATCTCCATTTCCCTTCCACCTTTCTTCACAGGCCAGTGGTAAAATCTTTGAAGGAAACTGGGCGGGTAGAGCCAGAGCTGTTCGAAGCAGTCACCATCTATTTCAGCGACATTGTCGGCTTCACCACGCTATGCCAATACAGCACCCCCATGGAAGTGGTGGACATGCTCAATGACATCTATAAGAACTTTGACCACATTCTCGACCATCATGATGTTTACAAGGTGAACAGAGCCTCACTTACACTTAAATAATAATCAGGATACATAAAACATCGCAGTCAGAGTAATTGGGAATAGAATGTGGTAACAAAGGCTCAAAACCAGTACACTAAGTAAAGACAAATGAGAGAAGTACAGGCCAAGATTACGTCTCTCTAATGTGCTTCACATAGCTCTTTGTAAATGGTTTTTGATACCAAGTGGTCATAGATTCATTACCTAGAATGCTGTGTACTGAGCACTTCACTACCAGAAAGAGGTCATCTAATTGGAAGGAATTTGGCAACCCTGCACTGCCAAAGAAGAGATCAAGAAAATGACTCTAAAAGCCCATTTCCATCTGCAATTTATATGCATCTTCTAGTAAATGGGAATGGTAACTGGTAATTGTGTTTCCACAGGTGGAGACCATTGGTGATGCGTACATGGTGGTGAGTGGCTTACCAAAGAGAAATGGCAACCGCCACGCAGTGGACATCTCTATGATGGCACTGGATATCCTTAGTTTCATGGGATCCTTTGAATTACGACATCTTCCTGGCCTGCCTGTTTGGATTCGCATAGGGATTCACTCTGGTATGGGGTCACGGCATGTGAATATGAATGACATAGCTATTCTATCTAGATCAAAAAGTAAACAATGGTTAAAAGAGCTCATGCCTCATTGTTCATAAATTGATTCTCTGTGAAGACTGTGGTATAGCATGACACAACTGGCCAGAAGCACTGTCAATTGCCTTCCTCAAAAGCGTCAGGTATAAAAGACCATTGTTAGAGGAAAGGCGGTGGACTTAAATAGACCATTGGCTTGCTCCCATTCCATTTAACAACTCCATCTCTGTGAGGTTGGTAGCTGAGCAAACCAACCTCTGTAGTTCCTTATGAGATTGATTTCAGAGTAGCAGCTGTGTTAGTCTGTATCTGCAAAAAGAAAAGGAGTACTTGTGGCACCTATGTTCAAATAAATTTGTTAGTCTCTAAGGTGCCACAAGTACTCCTTTTCTTTTTATGAGATTGAGTTGGTGACATTATACCCACCTGAGTCCTTAGAGACCTTTCCTCCCCCACTGAAAAGCAGACTTACATTAAATGCTTTTGAGGCAAATGTTCTCACCAGGCCCACTTGAGAATCAGTTTTTGATTTACTTTATTAGAATGGTATTGTGGATAATCCAAAGAACCCAAGTACTTGGGGAAACTTTCTTTTTATTTTTGCTTGTTTCAGTACTCTGTTGTTTATGTCCATCACAAGAGAAGGAATATAACAATTCAGTTATTCGGGAAGGCCCTAAAGACACCAACAGAAACTTCTCCATAATTAAGTTAATTCTTTCCATCCCCTGCTTCCAGAGCTGACACTTAGGAATTATGCTAATACTTCTGCATTTTTGTCTGCTCAGAAATATATTCAAATAGTATGAATAGTCTTTTAATATATTTAATATATTTTACAAGCTGAACAGAGACAGGCCTGGTCTACAGTTGGATGTGAGACCTCCAGACACTGTACAAGGTGATGTAGATAGTGCTTTCAATCACTGCTGACCCCAGTGCCCCTGCTCTGCTGCTAGAAGTGCCATCTTCGAGATGAGACCACTCACCCACTCCAGGATACTAACAGATAACTCCCATAGTTATGATGGCATCATGCTAATTCCTAAGTTTCAATTTCTTTCAGCCACGTCTGAGACCTCAAGGGCTTCTCTGAATCCCCATGGAATAACAGCCTCTCTGTCTTCCTCTTTCCTCACCCTGTCTTCTGCTTTCAGGTCCATGTGCTGCTGGTGTGGTTGGGATTAAGATGCCTCGTTACTGTTTATTTGGAGACACGGTTAACACTGCTTCAAGGATGGAATCCACAGGTTTACGTAAGAATTGAACCTCACCTCTCTGTGTAATCTGACATTAGGCTAGTTGTGCATTCAAATCTAGAGTTCCTTCTCCAGCCAAGAACAACTTTATCATCAAAGCATAGACGTTTAAAGATAGAAGATCAAATTTTCCATTCCTCCACTCCACCCTGGAAAATACAGGCCTATTCCTAGTTCTTTTGCTTCCTAGTTGATGAAGGGGGTAGGTGGCTGGCTGGCTCAGTTCCTGTGGAACTGGTGATTTTAATGCTGCTGAGATTTAATTTAATTTATTATGTTCGGGCGCCTGGTGACTTGGATAGGCATCTTTATTATATAAATATATATAAATAAATATCCCACAATCTAATAGTTTTGCAACTAAAAATGTTTCCTGAGATCCAGCCTAAATTTTCTTCCCTTTGCTCAGTTTCTTCCCATTCCTTCCCCTTCTTGATATTTACCCTGTCCCCCTACCCCACAGATACTGTTATCACTTCTATCCTGAGGCATTGGCTGGTCTAGCTATAATTATTTAGTAGTTTTAGTCTTTCCTTGTATATAATGTTATGTGACGGAGTAGTTATTTTTGGGTTCAACAATATATGGGTAGCATTAATGTCATTTGCGCACAGAATTAGTCCTAAGACATCAGTGACAATTAGATACACCTCTACCATAGCACAGGTTTTCACAGAAAATGAATATGTTCATGCGTTGTTTCTGAATCAAACATTTGTTGCTTGTTTGTTTATTTTTAGCTTTACGGATTCATGTAAGTGCATCTACTATCGCCATCCTGAAGAGGACAGACTGCCATTTCCAGTATAAAGTGAGAGGAAAGACTTACTTGAAGGTAACATAGACCATGCCTACAAACACACAGGAATGAAATTTTATCTAAAGGTATCACACACCTGAGATGTTCACCTATCTTGGCCCTGGTCTACAGTATGAGGTTAGGTCAAATTTAGCTGCGTTAGGTCGATTTTATAAGCAATGTGGCTACACAACCAACCCCATTCTATCGACCTAAAGGGCTCTTAAAATTGACTGCTGTACTCCGCCCTGACGAGGGGAGTAGTGCTAAAATCGATCTTGCTGGGTCAAATTTGGGGTAGTGTGCAGATGCAGCGTTGTGCAATTTGATGGAATTGGCCTCTGGGAGCTATCCCAGAGTGCTCCAATGTGACCACTCTGGACAGCACTTTCAACTCTGATGCACTAGCCAGGTACACAGGAAAAGCCCCCAGGAAACTTTTGAATTTCATTTCCTGTTTGTTCAGCATGGCGAGCTCAGCAGCACAGGTGACTATGCAGTCCCAGAAAAGCAAACAAGCTCCAGCATGGAGCGAACAGGAGATACTGGATCTGATTGTTGTATGGGGAGAAGAATCTGTGCAGGCAGAACTCCGATCAAAGAGAAAAAATTGTAATATATATGCCAAAATTGCACAGGGCATAGTGGAGAGAGGCTACACCAGGGACACAGAGCAGGAGAGCAAGAGAGACGTATCTGTTGGCAACACAGCCACAGGGTGATGGAGACACCCCTCTAGAGTTAATATAGCCATTGAAAAAGCATCTGAGACAAAAGTCAAGGCAACGCAGATGTCTGGGAAGTACTATAGGTGAAACATATCATTGGTAATAAAAATTTGGCGAGGAGGCAGTGGTGAATGGGTATGGTGGGAGAGGCCTATTAATTTGCTCACCTTTGCTTTGTTACATTTATTTGTTTCAGTTTATAAAATTTGATAGGTGCCAATCCTATGCTCTGGGTGCCTGTTAAATACAGTAAGCAAAGATAATAGAACAATCATATAATACAGTGCAACATAAAGCATATAAATCATATATTGTGCCTATCTAATCCCTAAATTGTGCTTCTCTCTTCTCTGACATATTAGGGCAAAGGAACTGAGATTACCTACTGGCTGACAGGGGTGAAGGACCAGCAGTATAATCTCCCAACACCTCCTTCCGTGTAAGATGTTCTTTATTTGTGGGAAGGGAGAAACGAAACTTTCAGGCCTTGCACTTCAGCCTTCACCAAAAGTGCTGAAGTGCACTTCTCCCCTCAGAATTTTTAACTTACTATACTTTTTGGTATTCCTTGGGCTCATGTCAAGGACACAGCAGTGTATGTGCATATGAACACATGCAAGTATACATAATAGTATTAGTTCTGGGATTGCTAATAGGCTTACATACTTTACTGGATCACGGCCTTGGATGGGAGACATTCAAGGAAAACTCACCAGAAAGGGGTGTTGATTTAGTAGGTGCAAGTTCAGATTGGGGAAAAAGAGTGGTGATACTCTCCCAAGCTTTATCCCCAGTCCAAGCACCAATCACTTGTAACACTAAAATGAGATGCCAATCACAATAGAATGTGTGCAGATTTCATTATGTAATTTCCCTTCTTTTTTCTTGTATGATTTGATCAGTAGTGAAACAGTTAATAACATTAACATTAAACTGTCATCATGAAGCTTCAGACTCAATACCAAAATGAGATGAATGAGAGCAGTTCACACCTCTTAGTTACCATTTGAGGTTGTCTGCTGACTCAGGCACCTCTTTGTTGATATTGGGTTCTCATTTTGAAGATTACCTTCACAGGCATAAGGTCTAGAGACTTAATTTTTAAAAACTTCTAAACAAAACTTCAGTTTCTGGAGCATAAGAGAGGAGTTACCAGGAAAAAAATACTAGGTTGATGTCCTGGTTTAATCAGACCCAGGTAGGTAACAGTCTTCCTTTTGAATTGACACTCAGTCAGTTTCCAAAGTAAAGGGGTGTGGTGACACTGAAGTGCTGCCTTTCAGAAGTGACATAAAACTGAGTTCCTGACCACTTGTGGTAATTTTAAGATGTACTTTGCTCCATACAAAGGGCATTAGTTCCAGTGACATGATCAAATTCAAGTCTGGCTGATTACATTTTTCCAAATAGTTTCAGTGAGATATGGAGTTCTTCTTCACTTCCTATCCTAACCCGTTGTGTAGTGTTGCTGTGTACTATTTATGCAGCTGTTGTGATCCACCAGCTGTTGTGATCACTTTAGATAAGCTATTACCAGCAGGACAGTGGGGTGGGAGGAGGTATTGTTTCATATTCTCTGTGTGTATATAAAGTCTGCTGCAGTTTCCACGGTATGCATCCGATGAAGTGAGCTGTAGCTCACGAAAGCTCATGCTCAAATAAATTGGTTAGTCTCTAAGGTGCCACAAGTACTCCTTTTCTTTTAGGTGGGAGATTGTGATGCTAAAGCAAACTTCCTTGGCAGAGACAATAACCCATATTGTCAGGAACAGTCACAAGTAGATCCTGAATTGGATTTCTATGTCCACTTGAAATAGATTGTGGGCAGAATCAATCTTATTAGTATATTGAGGGCTTCTGGAAAGATGGTAGGATAGAATTGTCTAAAAATGGCTTGGGAACTGAGGATCATAGTACCTGTATTGCATGGGTCACTGAAATCTTTCCTCTCCTGCTATTTCCAGGGAGAATCAACAGCGATTGCAAGATGACTTAGCAGGGATGATAACAGAGTCTCTGGGGAAAAGGCAATCTGAAGGGGTCCTGGTCCGTGAGCCTTCCCGGGTGGGCAGCTACCGAAAAGGCACCCTAGAGTACCTGCAGTTGGCCACCACAGAAAATTCCACCACCTATCTGTAAAACTGGATGTCTAGTGTGACATAAAAACCATGTACAGGCTATGGAAGATACTACACAGAGGCTGGAGACTGGCACTCTCAGGGAGAGCTGGGGGAAAAAACGAAACTGTTCTCTCTTTGGGAAATGTCTCTACCACTTGCTTTTTATCAGCGAATCAGATAGACCCTTTGCTGTGGTGCCAAAATGTAGTTGCCTCCATGCTTGCTGCATCTTCCCAATCACCTGACTGCTTCACCCATGCACATCCACCCTGATCTGGGGAAAGAGAAAATATCCATTTGAGACTGAAAGATAATTGTCTAATATTTTTTTTAAATATGATTGGCTGTTCAATGACCCATTTCCCAAAGTCTTCTCTGTAGAGTCTTAATTTATCGTGATTTAAAACTTTGTGTTTAACTGTCAATTTTTTATTTGGAAAAAAGTGCCTGTATATATTTTTGAAAATATTTAAAATGTATGTAGATATGGACCTGGATATTTTGCAATTTTGTAATTTCCCCACTGTATATTCTCAAGTGTTTTGTTTAGTCAAATTAATCTAGCTCAAAAAATGGTGCCTCCACTGTTTCTCTAAGGAGAATATTCCAAAGTTTGGATGGTTTCTGAAGCATATCTGAATCTCTTGGGTCTACAGAATTAAGTTGGAAATCTTGCAAAAACTGGCTCTGTCATAGTATTTCGCTACTTCTGCTTCTGGCCCCAAAACCAGAAACACATAAACCACTGCAAACATTAAAAATAAAACATAACGGAACATAACATAACTTAAAGAGTTTCTTTTCAACTTTTGGGTGAAGTTTCATGGGTGAGCATTTTGTTTGGATTTTATCTGAGCTGGCTCAACCATATGCTAAAATCAACACTTGATATTAATTATCCACTTTAGCAAAGAGACAAAATACAGATGTGTAACAGAGGAGACAACTGGCATTTCACTGAAGAAATAATCACTAGCAAGCAAGATTTTGGCAAATGACTTTCTCTACATAAGTGGCTTTCGAACTGTGGTCCATGGACTTGTAAATGACCTGTATGCAAATAGTTGTCTGCAGGGTTGCTTCTGTAACAGTAGTGAAGCATTAGTCAGTATTCAAACAATGAAGCTTACTGCTTGAGCTGTCATTCAGTCTAGCACCCTTATTGTTGGAGACCCCAGAGCATGGCCACTAGTTAAGTTAAAAAAATAAAAGGCCATAAGGGTCAAGGAAGTCTCCCTGCTGTAGGCCTAAGGGCTTCTTTTCAACCTCCCTTAATAAAACTCAGGCCTGGCTGGTTTAAGTAAGCTCTTTTGCTCTTAAAATAATGTTGCAGCCGCAAATAATGCCTCATAGTATAAGGCTTGCTAATGCCAAGTTAAAAATAACAAAAAAAAACAGCTACCAAGCCAAACAAAATGTGCTGGTTGTTTAAGTTGCTAAAAATGCTTATTAAAGGTTGCAAAAAATAAACATTATTATAACCCATATAAAACAGGCAAAGTATTTATGCAAAGTTTTAATTGGCTAATGTGTAGTGCAGTAGCATTAAAAAATATAAAAGTGTGTGTAATAACCTGCTCTAATGTGCAGGATTTGAGATTCTATTCTCCCTGTACCTTGTTTGCAGCTGCAAATAAACTTTCTGCTTCTCCACCCCGTTGTGTTTATTGGGTAACGCACACTGGGCAACAAACCCCTGCTGTTGTTTGCCTCTGGCACTGGGTGCCGGCAACAGCGTTTGGAGTCCCTGGGTGGGCGTAAGGCTGCAATTTAGCCTTGCCCGAATCCCTTCCGGCGGTCAAGGATTGCAGCGACAACCGACGCCCAGCGCGCACCGGTGAGTTCATCGGGGGCCTCAAAAAAAACGCAGTACCTCTATAATAACAATAAAAAAACAAAAATAAAAATATCAAAAAAACCCAAATCATCCTACCCCCAAAACCCCAAGTAAAAATGCGGGTAAAAAAAAAAAAAATTAATTTTCTAGTAAACTCTAAAGCAGCACAAACTGCTATAAATCAACCCCTTCAGTTGCCAGTAGCAGACTCCCTCACTGTGATGGGCGCCACAAGCAAAAATACCAAGCAAAGCTCTTAAAAAACCCCGAGGTCACGGTGCAGCCTTGTCCATCCCTTAACCCTGCCACCCTCTTACCAAAAACTAAAAAACAAAAACATAACTATTTAAAAATCATAAATGCCCAATATTCTAGCCGCCCAAACTTTAAAAATGTGCCCCTCCCAAATGCAAATTATAAGTGGTACACTAATAGTAGCAGCATAGTAATAAATAAGCAAAAAAAAGCGGGTTATGCTATTGTAACCCTCAATAACACCATAAAAGCTAAAAGTTTGCCCACTAAGACCTCTGCCCAGTTGGCTAAGCTAGTGGCCCTGACCCGTGAACTCAAACTGTCCCCCAAAAAAAAGGGTCAATATTTTCACTAATTCCAAATATGCTTTTGGTGTGCTGCATGCTCATGCTGGCCTGTAAGAACAAAAAAAAATGCTAACAGCCCAAGGCTCCCCAGTCAAGTACGGGCCCCAAATTCTACAGCTTCTAAAGGCAGTGCAACTCCCCTTGGAAGTGGCAGTAGTACACTGTAAGGCCCATCAAAAAAAAAAAAAATCAAAATATAACCAGGAGTAATGCCAGGGCATATAAAAAGACAAAGCATGCTGCCACCCTGATGTCCCATCAAACTAAAAACACCTATATGCATGCCCTTATCCCATCAGTAAGGGAGCTCCCAACCCCTCAGTATTCTTAAAAAAAAAAACCAGCTAGCTAACAAACTTAATCTCCAAAAAAAAAAAAATGGCTTCATTCCCCAGAAAAAAAAGTCCTCTTACCAAAAGGCCTAATCCTGCCAATATTACAAAAATTACATTAAACCACTCGTGCTGGCAAAAAGGCACTTATCCAACTAATAAAAAAGTACTTTATAACCTCCAGACTCAGACCCCTGGCTGCCCAGATACAGGCAAAATGCCTAGTCTGTCAAAAAAATAACCCCCGACCAAAACACCCAGTGCCACCAGGGGCCCTGGAACCCACTCCAGGCCCCAGACGGGTGTAGCAAATAAACTTTACTAAGTTTCCCCAGACCCAAGGGTTCAAATATCTCCTTGTCATAGTAAATAAATTCAGCAAATGGCCAAAAGCCTTTCCATTTCGCAATTGCACTGCCAAAACAGTGGCTCTCAAGTTTGTTAAAAAAATCATTCCTCGCTTTAGACTTCCCCAGTAAATAAAATCTAACAATAAAACACACTTCACGTCAAAAATCGTCCAAATCATCTCAGACGCCTTACAAATTCCCTAAAAACTCCATACACCCTAAAAGCCGCAAGCCAGTAAAGTAGTAAAACAAACCAACCAGACCCTTAAGCAACATCTCTCAAAAGTATGCCAAAAAGCCTCCCTACGGTGGCCTAATGCCCTGCCCCTAGTTCTGCTCCTCATCCGTGCTCTCCCAAAAAGTAAATTAGGGCTCAGTCCCTTTAAAACTATATTTAAAAAAACATGGGTTATAAATAATACACCAGTTGCATCAAAATAAAAATTAAAATTAAAAAATGGGTTTCGGTCTCAGTATATATATTCCCTGTCTGCTGTTCTTTTGTCTCTTCACAGGTATACTAAAAATTCCCAGCCTCTACCCTTGAACTCACCCATCCACTCCCTGCAGCCTGGTAATTCAGTGCTCGTATGTACCTAAAAAAACAAGCCCCTCCAAAAAAAGTAAAAAAAACCCTATACCGTCCTGGTAGTCTCCCATATGGCAACAAAAGTAAAAAAACACAAAAATTAAATTCATTATACCTAGCTAAAAGCAGTGTCAACCCCCCCGCCCCCGGCTGAAAGGTAAACTGTGCATTCAGCCCCCTCCACTAAAAATCTTAAACTAAAATTACTATTCAAACGGCAGCCCGCCGGGAAGGCAAAAATATAAATAAAAAAGCATTCATCAACAAACTAAAAAAAATTGGCTGGGCTCTTTATTTTCTGGTTAAAGCCTTTCCTTGTAACTAAGTAAATTGTTTAGCCTATAATTTAAGCTTTTTTCCCTGTATTAATCATATTATGTTTACTGTGTTGTATGTAATCCTGTGTAAAAATGCTTATTTTGCATAGCTTTAAAATTTTTAATTTTATGCATAGCCCACTAGTAAGCAATAAAAATAAAAAAACTCAAGCAACAAAAATAAGTATTCTCAAAAAAAAAATTATTAAAAACCCCAGGGTGTGGCCACTAGTTAAGTCAAAAAAATAAAAGGCCATAAAAATCAAAAAAGTCCCCCTGCTGTAGGCCTAAGGGCTTCTTTTCAACCCCCCCTTAATAAAACTCAGGCCTGGCTGCTTTAAGTAAGCTCTTTTGCTCTTAAAATAATGTTGCAGCCGCAAATAATGCCTCATAATATAAAGTTTGCTAACGCCAAATTAAAAATAACAAAAGAAACAGCTACAAAGCCAAACAAAATGTGCTGGTTGTTTAAGTTACTAAAAATGCTTATTAAAAGTTGCAAAAAATAAACATTATTATAACCCATATAAAAAAAGCAAAGTATTTATGCAAAGTTTTAATTAGCTAATGTGTAGTACAGTAACATTAAAAAATATAAAAATGTATATAATAACCTGCTCTAATGTGCAAAATTTAAAATTCTATTCTCCCTGTACCTTGTTTGCAGCTGCAAATAAACTTTCTGCTTCTCCACCCCATTGTGTTTATTGAGTAACGCATACCGGGCAACAAACCCTTGCTGTTGTTTGCCTCTGGCACTGGGTGCCGGCAACATTATGGTTTCCAGAAACTTCTTTGACTAAGGAAATGCTTTATAAAACAATAACAACCCCAAACTTGTTCCTTGAGCAGCTGCTTTGTGTCTTTCTTGATCATGTATTTCTTTGATTTAAGTCCAACAGTGATTTTTTTTTTAAACATAAAAATTGAAGGTGGAGCGAACATACATCAGAACAGAATTGAAGTGCTAAGTTTCCTGGAAAAATGAGAGCAGTAGCCAGGGCTGCAGGCATCAAGGGATCATATTAATGTAAAATCCTACACTCAGGAAGAAGAAATACACACCACAGAAACAACTTGGGTATAGAACCAAGCAAACATATGGACCAGATTGAACTAAATTGTAATATTGTATTCTGACTACTATTTTTAAATTACTTTTCTTCCCTGTATTAAGCATTATAGTTGCTACAGGGAATGGGGAGGACTTGGATGAAAATGGAAGAAGGTAGGAGGTCCAAAAGATGGCTTGTCCATAGTTCCAAAATAATAAAAATAAAAATTGAGAACCGTTGCCCTGCACTTCTGTTTGGCTCCTTATTAAATTAGTTTTAAGTGGGTGAGCAAAAGGGTACGCTCCCTTACTTTAAAGTAGTAGTTTAAATGCCTTGTCTTTCTAAGATGGATCTTTTTCAGTCTTGAAATATTGACAAAGATAATTACAACACATCCTCCCCCTGTCCCAATTTTGCTGCCTATTCACAAATCTTCATGTGCATGTCTGCACTCCCTGAATGGCCAAAAATTTCTGCAAGCTGGTATAATATACTGGCTATCTGACACCACTCTACTTGGTGGAATATCTGACCTGTTTAAGTCTGCATAACCAAATCACACTCTGGTGTCTAGATCACTCAGGACAGAAAAGGTCTAATGTTATTATACTAAACAGAGATTCTCCCTTAACTCAAGTTGCAATGGACTATGTTTTTGGAGATAAATATTATGGGTTCCATTCCTGATGCCTTTCATGTACAGGTTAGCACAGACCCCACATTTGCAGCCACCAATGTATTACATTTACAGTCCCTAAATGCAGTTTTTATTAGACCTCTCCTCTCATGCACGGTTGGGGTCATTAATTCCTGTATAAGTCCTTTGATTTAAATAGTTACACCACTGATGAATCAGTTGGAATGTGTTATTGTGTGTCTCCTGTCCACATATTCCAGTCCTGTGCATTTCCTTTCCACATATATCAAGGCAAATTCATATTCATTTACCCTCACTTAAAAATATGCACTGTTTCTAATTTGAATTTGTCTAGCTTCAACTTCCAACCACTGGATCTTGTTATGTCTTTGCTAGATCAGAGTGCCTTCTACTACCAGAAATCTTCTCCCTTTCTGCTATTTCAACCCCAAATTTCTCCCTGCTTGTTTTAAAAACAAACTGCAAGGCATTGCATTCCAAATGGCTTAGTGAGACATTCTTCTGCCCCACAACTGGAGAAGATTTTGGTTGCACCTTTCACTTGCTCATTTGAAGTCATCTCACCAAATACCACCTACAGCTGTCTTTGATCAGCGTGAGAGCCTTGTGTTTTGGTTAATGAGCATCTACATTTCCTTCTATTGAGTTTGTACAGCTGCACTTCATGTTCGTAACAGCATTGCTTGTCTGTATTCCCTTTCCATTTGTGCATCACCTGGAATCCCGCTGGCCATGTTCATCTCTGCATACATTCTGTGTTATGGCATATCTTCATGGATTGAAGATAGTCTGTGGTGGTGTTATGTAGCTCTATAGGTAATTGATTCCAAACCTATCTCAGCACAACTAACATTAGAACACAGTGGCTTCTTAAACATAATACCTTGCTATGGGTTTGATTAAAGTAAATGAGGAACAAATGAATATTCTGTGCCCAACACAGCACTACAGGCCCTTCACTTGGAGATCCTAGAAAATATAGGGAAACCAAAGGAAAGACTAAAACCTGAAATGTTTTCCTTGCTAATAGAACTGCAGTAATCTCCTGTATGATGATCTGAGAGGAATGCAGAGAGAGGTGTTGAAAGGAAAGAGCAGCTAGACACAGCGTGTCCTTTATCACCCTGACGATAGTTCCAACCGTGTTTTAAAACTTTTCTGCTATGACAATCAGCTGTAAATCACATATTGGAGCTAAACATAGATATATATTTAACTCATTTAAATATTCCTTCCTTGCCAGTAATGTCAAATGGAGAGAGCATGTGATAAAAGTGAATTTTTCATTTTATGAAGCATGTTTCATAAATGAAAAATCATGAAATATTTGTTTTCAGGCAAACCTAGCACTTATGCATTTAGCCTTAGACATTAGAACTAATTTTATTGAAGGAGGAATAGTTAGCCACCGCACTGGGGGTTTATCCTCACCTCTTTTTAAGAAGCACTCTGGGACCTTTACCTTTCAACTAGAATAGCAACAAGGACAAAACAGTTTTGCACAAGGATGGTATATTTAGTAGTGCTGCATCCCTGCTACTGCTACAGTACTGCAATATGAGCTTTGGGCATGAGCCCAAGCCTTGGTGTGTGACTTGAATGAGAGCTCATCTGACCCAGATATGAAAGAGCTACCACACAAACTACAGTGACAACCTTTAAAAGAGTCCTGGTAAGAATGGCAATACAAGTTCAGACCAATGGTCCATCTAGTGGTCAGTGCCAGATGCTTCAGATAGAGTGAACAGAACAGGGCAATTTATGATGTGATCCATCTCCTGACATTCCAGTGCCAGCCTCTAGCAGTTAGAGGTTTAGGGACTCCCAGAATATGGGGTTGAGTCCCTGACCATTTTGACTAATAGCCGTTGATGGACCTATCCTCCATGAACTTCTCTCTTTTTTAAACTCAGTTATAGTTTAGACTGTCATAACATCCCCTGGCAATGAGTTCCACAAGTTGACTTTAAACCTGCTGCCTCTTAATTTCATGGGGTGACCTCTGGTTTGTGTGTTATGCAAAGGAGTAAATAACACTTCCTTATTCACATTCTCCACACCCTTTATGATTTTATAGACCTGTATCATATGTCCCTCACTCATCTCTTTTCTAAGATGAAGAGTTCCAGTCTTTTTAATCCTCACATGGAAGCTGCTCCATATCCCTGATAATTTACATTGCTCTTCTCTGTACTTTTTCCAATTCTAATATATCTTTTTTTTGCACGCAGTATTCAAGGTGTGGGCATGTGTTAACAGCTGCTTTAGAACATCAGGAGGAATACCCAAAATAGGACAAGAAAGTCTACAGGATCTACAAGTAATCTGGATTGCAGGGGGCAGAGGAGGGATGCTGCTGCTTTATCATCTCGCCTTCTGAGGCATGACCATGTTGGACATATTTTTTTAGCAGCATAAGGAACTGGTCTTTCTTTGATGGAAAATGTGTGGTCTCACAGGGCATGGCCTCATTCTTGTAATAAATACATTGTTATATTGCGTGCTTTTCTGACAGCCACTTTGTGGTTCTTGAACGTACCTGGAAGCGATGGGTTAAAATGGCACCTATTGGAACTAGGTGCTATGGGCCATTGGATGAAGCAGCAAGTCCGAGGCATAACACCATGACCCACGCAACATATAGGAAATTGCTGCTGTGATGAATCTGCCTCTGGCAGGAAAAGCAAGGATTTAGGATTGGAAGACAAGCATCCATAGGGGAAGCTGAAGAGAGGCCAGCCCTGATCCCAGCAGTGGGAAGAATGGTATAGAGAAGGGGTTTTCAACCTTTTTCTTCCTGAGGTCCCCCTCAAATGCTATAAAAATTCCTTGGCCCGTCTGTGCCACAACTGTTTTTCTGCATATCCAGTAGCTTAAAAGCCAGGGTCAGCATTAGGGGATAGCAAGCAGGGCAACCGCCTGGAGCCGCATACCATAGGGGGCCCAGTGAAGTTTTGTTGCTCAGACTGTGGCGTCAACCCTGCGCGGTGGGGCTCAGGTTTCAGCTTCCTGGCCTAAGCCCCAGCGTTTCCAATGCTAGTCCTCCTCTCTGGTTTACTTTGATGGCCCCCACAGGGGCATCAGACCCCAGATGGTGAATCACTGGTATTGAGTAGACAATAGGGCATGAGACACTAAAGACAGTTGATCTTGGTTCATTTCCCAGGTCAGAGGCTCCCCCTGTGACCTTGGGCAAGTCGATTCACCCTGTAACGAGCTCCCACCTGTTGCCGGTGTTGCCGGCACGCAGTGCCGAGAGGCTAAATAACAGCTGGGGTTGGTTCACTACCCGGTGTGCTACACCCAATAATCACAACGGGGTGGAGAAGCAGAAAAGTTTATTTGCAGCTGCAAAAAGGTACAGGGAGAATAGAATCTCAAATCCTGCACCCAGAGCAGGAAGTTACACAGGCTTTTATACATCCTTTTTCCCAGCATACTTATCCAATAGCAAGCTGCCCTAAGTATCCATATAGCCAGCCAATCCAGTTCCCAGCTAGTTCCCTTGTTCTCTGTATCATTTGTTAAACCATACATAAAGCTGCTTTAGTCAGCATCGTTCTTCCATATCTGCCCTGTTCGGCCTTACTTAGTTTCAGACAGTCTGACTCTGCAACAACATATTGTTGCAGATCCTCAGCATAACTGCTGTGAGTGCCTCCAGGTGGGGGGGAGGGGGGCGGGCAAGGACACTTGGGCCTCGTACGCAGAGCTGCTGCGAGTGCCTCCAGGCGGGAGCGGGGGGCCAAGGACACCTGGGCCTAATGCGAGGGGGCTTCATCGACACTCATGGTCTTCCATCCCCTCAAATTACCTAGTGGCCATGCTCCAGTGTCCCCAACAACTCCCTCCTTTGAGAACACTCAACAACCTTGGCTCTGAGTTTTCTCACTTGGGCTACTTATTTCTTTACAAATAGGACTTTGCATAAGCACTTTGTGATAGCCCTGAAGAGAATGACTTATTAACTTTTGCAAAAGGGCCCTGACACATGATACTGCACAGCATAATACCAGTAATACAAGCAATACAGGAAAGAGAAGTTTCAATAACAGGCTAAATAAACCACCAAGCCAAAACGACAAACCCCAGCCTGAAAACAAGGTTTGCAACCAATCGCTCTCTGGGGCGGCATAGGCCACCTGTGCTCTGGCTCGGGCATGGGCCTCAGCCTGTACCACCTTTTCATAGATTTCATAACTGCTATCATTTAAATATATACAACATTGGGGCCCGACGAGGGCACAAACCCCTCCTTGGGATGCCAAGAGATAGTCCAAAGCCAGCCTGTTTTGGAGGGAAAACGTCCTGAGCTGCTGTACCTCTTTATTTAATGTTTTTACTGCTGACCCTAAATCACTAACCGAGTCCTCTAACTCTAAGGCAACTTTCTCAAGTACCATTTGCAGCCTTACAGTATAGCGGCCTATGCATGCCATGGCTGGCCCAGTAAACAGTGGCGCTATTCCCAGTACAGAGCACCCTACAAGCTTCTCGGTTGTGAGGGAATTCTTCATATTGCCCTCCAATGCCGTAGTCAGTCGCCGCAGGGTCTTTTCTCGTGACTCAACAGAGGTATTTTGGGCATTTCTAATCTTTCCTTTGGGCAGTGTGGCAGTTATGGAAAGAAGAGGAACTCCATGAGCTATATAACAGCTACCTGTCCAGTTGGCTGGCAGCACCTTGTAAGCCTTTTGGCCACATACAAAATAGTGACCCTGTAGGGCCCAGTAAGGACTGTTTCTTAAGGGGATTCCTGGGATATTTAAGGCTGCTTTGGCTGCTTTTCCAAACAGTTCATATGCCCCTAAGGGGGCATCCCATCCTCCTGATTGGGTACAAGTGGGGGCGTTTCTAACTGTGCCGTTCAAATTACACTCGCCATAGGGACCACTACAAACCCCATCATTGGCTTGCTACATTGGAGATGTTAACTGGACGGCAAGTTATATTTCCAAACCTTTCTTTTGTGGTAAGATTATTTGTAAGAGTTTCCCTAAAAGAGGAGGAACCATTACACCCACACTGTTGGCCTCCCCTTTTGGTCTTTATCCAATACCCATCAGCCCACTGTGTAATAACAAAGGAGCTTTTTCCCACAGGACGCCCATAGTGATCAGATTGGCTTCGGGTAAAACATAACACTTCCTCAGTGAGTATTGCAACTGAATACTCCTGGTCCTGTTAGGTGGCTTGCTGTAAAGAGGTCTTATTCCAGAATGGCGAGTCCGTTCTTTCCTGCTCTTTGGTGGCGGCTAATTCTGCTAGGGTCAGGGGCAGCATGTCAAGGGGCATTCCCGTTTTGGGGGACAGTGGAGTTGGAGCACATACCCAGCAATTAGTCTGGTTTGTTAAAGTAGCAACATTGTGCGCAAGCGAAACAATGGAGTTATGCTCCCGATATGCATGGTTTGGAAATACCAATACAGAGAATAACAATGTTACCCAATTAATTATCACCAGAGTCTTCCCAACCCAGGGTCTCCAGGACCTGGGTGGGCCCATTTTAGCGTTAAGGTGCCCACTATTTGTGTCTTTTAAACAGTAGCTTTAGCCCGAGATCGTCACTAGATGAGGAGTCAGCAGGTTGGACGGTCCACTGTCCTGCTGACGAGGGGGCAGGTACTGCCTTCAGACGAGAGTGATGGATCCAGTTCTTGTGTTCCTCGATCTTTGCCGCTGTATGGGAGATCAGCAGGACGGTATAGGGTCCTTTCCACTTTTCCTGGAGAGGCTCGTCTTTCCAGGTATGAACAAGCACAGAGTCACTGGGCTGTAAGGAGTGGACGGGAGAGTCCCAGGGGAGAGGCTGGGAATCCTTGTATACCTGTGAAGAGACAAGAGAACAGCAGACAGGGAACACATATACTGTGACAAAAAAACATTACCCAGCTCCCATTCCCCTGACAGAACCGGGGTGCCATTTATAGGCCATGCCCTTCCAAACATAATTTCAAAGGGACTAAGCCCTAATCGACCCTTAGGGAGAACGCGGATACGGAGTAGGACGAGGGGCAAAGCATCAGGCCATCGCAGTGAGGCTTCTTGGTACACTTTTGAGAGATGCCGTTTAAGGGCCTGATTGGTACGCTCCACTACACCACTGGCTTGCGGTCTCCAGGGCGTATGGAGTTTCCAGGGGATCTGTAAGGCATGTGAGATGCTTTGAATGATTTTTGACATGAAGTGTGTCCCGTTGTCAGATTCCATCCACCAGGGGAGTCCAAAGCAAGGAATGATCTCCTTAACAAACTTGAGGGCCACTGTTCTGGAAGTGCAATTATGGCATGGGAAGGCTTCTGGCCATCCGCTGAACCGATCCGCTATGACAAGGAGATATTTGAACCCTTGGGTCCGGGGAAACTCAGTAAAGTCTATTTGCCACATTTGTCTATGGCCCGGAGTGGGTTCTAGGGCAGCTGGTGGCACAGGATGTCCCGGTCGGGGGTTATTCTTTTGGCAGACTAAGTAGTCCGCTTGTACCTGGGCAGCCAAGGGTCGGAGTCCGGAAGTGATAAAGTATTTTGCCATTAGCTGGATAAGTGCTTCCCTGCCAGCATGAGTGGTTTGATGTAGTTTCTGCAGCACCGGCTGGATCAGGCCCTTTGGTAAGAGGACCTTCCCTTCCGGGGAATGGAGCCATCCCTCCTTTTCCCGGAGACCGAGTTTGTCAGTTAGCTGTCTCTCCTCCCCAGAGTACTGGAAGCTCCCCTACTGATGGGGTAAGGGCATGCATATGGACGTTCTCAGTCTGAGGGGATGGCAGGGTGGCAGCATGCTTAGCCTCTCTATCTTCCCGGGCGTTACCTCTGGCCACATCTTGGTCTTCCCTTTGATGGGCTTTACAGTGTACCACCGCCACTTCCAAGGGAAGTTGTATGGCTTCTAGGAGCCGGAGGATTTGGGGCCCGTACTTGACTGGGGAGCCTTGGGCTGTCAGCATTCCCCTTTGCTTCCATAGGCCAGCATGAGCATACAGCACACCAAAAGCATACTTTGAATCAGTAAAAATGTTGACCCACTTTCCTTTTGACAGTTCAAGTGCACGGGTCAGGGCTATTTGTTCGGCAAGCTGGGCAGAGGTCCCAGCAGGCAAACCTTCAGCTTCCACAGTGTCATGGAGGGTCACAACAGCATAACCCGCCCTCCTTTGCCCATCTTTTACAGTACTGCTACCATCAGTGTACCACTCATAATCTGCATTTGGGAGGGGTACATCCTTTAAATCCGGATGGCTGGAGTACTGGACATCTATGATCTCTAAACAGTCATTTGTGTTCCTCTGTTTCTGGCAAGAGGGTGGCTGGGTTAAGGGAGGGGCAAGGCTGTAAGGTGACTTCAGAGTTCTCTAACAGCTTAGCCTGGTACCGAGCAATCCGAGCCTAGGTGAGCCAAAGCCCTCCCTTTGCATCCAATAAGGCTCGGACCATATGGGGAGTATAGATTTGCATAACCCCTCCCAATGTTAGCTTCTCGGCTTCCTCAAGCACTAGGGCAGTAGCTGCAACCACCCGTAAACATGCCGGCCAACCCTTTGAAACCTGATCCAGTTGCTTAGAAAAATAAGCCACAGGACGTGTCCATGCTCCTAACAGCTGTGTGAGTACTCCTAGGGCCACCCCCTGAAATGGCTTAGAGAGATCCGGCAGGCCCAGAGCCGGGGCTTCCATCAACTTCCTTTTCAAGATTTTAAATGCCCCGTCAGCCTCTAAGGTCCAATAGAAGGGGTCATGATCCGCTCCTTTTACACAGTCATACAGGGGTTTAGCCCACAGTCCAAACTCTGGGATCCATATCCTGTAAAAGCCTGCCATACCCAGAAATGCCCTGAGCCGCTTACAATTACTTGGGGTAGGAACTTGACAGATAGCTTCCTTTCTTTCACTTGAAAGCTGACGCTCCCCTTGCCGTATGTGAAACCCGAGGTACCGTACCTCTGGGAGGGCGATTTGAGCCTTACTCCATGCTACCCGATATCCCCGGAGTCCAATAAAATTCAGGAGGCTCACGGTGGCTTTAAGGCAGGGGGTTTGGCCCACAGTGGCAATTAACAAATCATCTACATACTGCAGAAGGAGGGCCTCCGCATTATCCCACTCCTCTAGGTCCCTGGCCAGAGCCTGGCCAAAGAGGGTGGGGGAGTTTTTAAATCCCTGGGCCAACACTGTCCAGCAAAGTTGCTTTTTGACCCTTTTTCGGTCCTCCCACTCGAAGGAGAAAATCTCCTGTGACGGGGTGGCAACTGGGATGGTAAAGAAAGCATCTTTCAGATTGAGGACTGAAAAATGGGTATACTGTCCCCCTGTAGAAGCCAATAAGGTATACGGGTTAGGGACAAGAGGGTGCAGAGTCTTAACCCGTTCATTGACTGCGCTTAGGTCCTGTACCAGCCAATAAGTGCCATCAGGCTTCTGTACTGGTAGAATGGGAGTGTTCCAGGCTGACTGACATTCCCGGAGAATACCATACATTAGGAATTGATCTATAGTTTCCTGTAAACCTTCTCTGGCTTCCCTCTTGATTGGATACTGTTTTACTTGCACAGGGCCTTTCCCTGGTATGAGCTGAATAGTAATGGGGGTCTAGTGGGTAGCCTTTCCTGGGATTCCTGATGCCCACACGAGAGGGTACACCTGGTCTTCCCACGGGCTCCATTCTGGGGCTTGCATGGCTGAGGGCTCAACTGCAAGGGTCATGATCCATGCATTCTCAGGGGGTAAGGTAAGGGTTATTTCATCCTCAGTAAAATGCAGGGTGGCACCGAGGCGACAAAGCAGATCCCATCCCAGCAGAGGTGTTGGACACTCAGGGAGGTATACCAGCTTGTGGGATATAGTTCGGTTTCCCAAAGCGCATTCTGCTGGGGCATACACTGGGCACTTGGTGTCCCTGCCTGTGGCTCCCACCACAGTAAGGGAATCTGCTACTGGCAACTGAAGGGGTCGATTTACAGCAGTTCATGCCGCTCCAGAGTCCACTAAAAAATCTGTTTCTGAGCTTCTCACCCGCATCTTTACTCAGGGTTCCGGGGGTAGGGTGGTCCGTCTCCCCTGACACCCCTATTCCTGCTCCGCCATCGCCATCATAGATGCACCCCCCTTTTCTTCCTCTTTGGGCACTAATTTTTCCAGTGTCCCTCTTGTCAACACAAGGCACACTGGTTGCGACCCAGTTGTCTCTCCTGCGAGCCTGGACGTTCTTGTCCACGGCCCCTTCCTCCCCGGCCACTTCCCTTAGTGCCGGCCTGTACAGCTGTTACCATCAGTCCTCACTTGCTTTCTATCTTTCTCTGTCTCTCTCAGACTATAAGCTCGGTTTGCAGTCTCTAAGATTTGTGCCATGGTCATGCCCATTAAATCCTCCTTTTTTTGTAACTTTCTCTTAATATCAGGGGCTGCTCTGCTTGTAAAAATTCCCTTAATAATTGACTCAGTTGCCTGATCATCGGGGTCTGCATTAGTGTTCTGTCGAATTGTGTCCCGAATATGCTGTAGAAAGGCCCCTGGGCTTTCTTTTAAATCCTGCATTACTTCATATGGCTTTGCCCAATTATTATGTCGGACAGCCAAGTGACGGAGTCCACGCAAAAGTAACTCCTTATAGGAGGTAAGACGGGTCATATCCCCATGATCATTTGGATCCCACCTGGGGTCTGCTCGGGGGACTTGTGCATCTGGGTCAGGGACATTAATACGATCCCGGTCATACCGTTTCTGCGCCTCCTCCCTTGCCTTGGACATAACCTGTTGTCTTTCAACCTCAGACAATAGGGTTCGCAGGAGGATGTTACAATCATCCGAGTCCGGCTTGTGACTACTGAGGCACCTCTCAAAGACTGATATAAACCTGCTTGGGTTGGTGGAAAACTCTCCTGCCTGTGCTTTGAAGGCAGCCAAATCCACAGGATTAAAGGGCACATAAGTATAAACCTGCATAGTCATCGCCGGACGCCTATCCGATCCAGACCGGGCAACTTTAGTTTCGGTGATTAAGGGGTATAGGCCAACCATTGGGGACTTACAAGGTGTGAGTGTAGGGGCCGAAGGGGACACCGGCTCTGCCATTACAGTGGGGGTGGGGGTCTGGAGACTAACATTAGCTGCTACCGAACCAGTCGGAGTCAGATTACAGTGCTGTAAAATATCTGGTCGAGTACATAAAGTCAGAAACAAATGCGCATACCAATGTTCATTCCATTTCCTTGTTCTCTGACAGAACAGGAGTAACTGAAGGATCGTGTTGTAATTAATTGACCCTCCTGGTGGCCACCACTTCTGGTCCTCTAGTTGATATTGAGGCCAGTCAACTGTACAGAATCATTTTAATTGGCTCTTAGTCATCGGATCCTCACCAAATACCTTCCAGTTTGCTAGAATGCACTCTAGGGGCGTACACCATGCCCTAATCCCCGAGCTCTGTCTCTGTCCCATACCTACAGGGTAACTCTGGGCGTCCCCAGGTTCCAACAGAGCATACAATCCGGATTTCAAAAGGTTCCTACCTTATCCAAGGGACCGGTTCCTCACCGTCGTCCACAGCTGCTTCTCCACTATATGAGTGCGTTGCACCGTTGTGCCCTCCGGGGTCGATCAAATCGCGTCTCCTCCGAGGCCCCCGATGAACTCACCAGTGCGCGCTGGGTGTCGGCTCTCGCCGCAATCCTCGACCTCCAGGAGAGGTCCGGGCAAGGCTAAATAGCAGCCTCGTCGCCCACCCAGGGACGCCAAAAGCTGTTGCTGGCACCCAGTGCCGAGAGGCTAAACAACAGCTGGGGTTGGTTCGCTACCCGGTGTGCTACACCCAATAATCACAACGGGGTGGAGAAGCAGAAAAGTTTATTTGCAGCTGCAAAAAGATACAGGGAGAATAGAATCTCAAATCCTGCGCCCAGAGCAGGAAGTTACACAGGCTTTTATACATCTTTTTCCCCAGCATACTTATCCAATAGCAAGCTGCCCTAAGTATCCATATAGCCAGCCAATCCAGTTCCCAGCTAGTTCCCTTGTTCTCTGTATCATTTGTTAAACCATACATAAAGCTGCTTTAGTCAGCATCGTTCTTCCATATCTGCCCTGTTCGGCCTTGCTTAGTTTCAGACAGTCTGACTCTGCTACAACATATTGTTGCAGATCCTCAGCATAACTGCTGTGAGTGCCTCCAGGCGGAGGCGGGGGAGGGGGAAGGACACTTGGGCCTCGTACTCAGAGCTCCTGCGAGTGCCTCCAGGCGGGGTAGGGTGGGGCCAAGGACATCTGGGCCTAGTGTGAGGGGGCTTCATCGACACTCGTGGTCTTCCATCCCCTCGAGTTACCTAGTGGCCATGCCCCAGTGTCCCCAACAGCGGCACAGAGTGCCCGAGGCAAGCAACAGCTGGGTTCGTTGCCCAGTGTGCGTCACGCCAATGATCACAATGGGGTGGAGAAGCAGAGAAATTTATTTGGAGCTCCAAATAGGGCGCAGGGAGACTGAGCTGTCTCAACTCCTGCAGCAGTGCAACAGATTCCAGTATACATTTTATACCTTTTCCTACTTCACTACACAAGCTTATGCAACCAATTACCTGTTGCCCCGTACAATACCGTAGCCAATCGGCGAAAGCAGCCAGTTGTGTTTTTTCTCAGCAGCATTGCCCGAGCCTTGCCTTATTTGGTCCTATTTGTTACTAGTTTTTGCTAAACATTTCTGCCTTATCCATCTGTTTCCCAGGCCGAGGCTGGCCTTGGCTGGCGAGCCCTGTGCAAACCTGTCTGTTTGTGCGCTAGCCTCCTCAGTGTTATGCAGGATCACAGAGGGTTCAAGAAGCAAAGGGGCCTTGGTTTATCCGGGCCTAGAGCAGGAAGGCTTCCTGGACACTCCTGGTCTTCCACCCTCCCGAGTTACCTAGAATAGTGCCCAGTGTCCCCAACACACCTGTAAAATAGGAGCCGTTCTCTCCCCTCCCCCAGCCCGTAAGTCCCTTGCTGAGCGTCAGGGCTGAGGAATACACAGGCACCTAGGTAGAGAGACGCAAGTGTGAGCAAGGGCTGGTGGGTGGCGCAGCCCTGGGGCTGTTGCGGCGCTGAGGGGCTTGTGTTGGGTGGGTTTTGTGGGGCACGAGCGGAGCGAGCCAGGCCGGGCCTCCCCCGCCCCCGTGTTTGGCGGGAAATGCTGGCCCGAGGCGGGCCCGGGAGCGTCCAGGTGCCGCTGCCGCCCGCCCCCTCTACGGCGGTGCCGTGTCCCCCGGGACAAGCCCCCCGCCAAGGCACAGCCCGGGCGGGAGGGCGGCTCCCGGGCAGCGAGTCTGTCCTGTGTAGCCGCAGCCTCTCCCCCAGCACAGGGCTCAGCGGACGGGGCGTGAGCCGGCCCCGGGAGGAGGCGGGGGCAGCGGCGGGACCTGCCCTGAGCTGTTCCGAACTTCCCCAAGTCCCGCCGCCGGGAGACGCGGGGAGCAGCATGGCCCGACTCCGCCACGCAGCCTGCTGCTGCTGCTGGGGGCTCATCCTCCTGTGGGCGGCGGCCCGAGCAGGTGAGAGCGGCCCCCCTGGCGATAGACAGACACCGCCGCTGCCCCGGGGGACGGACAGATTGACCCCCCTCCGGCAGGGGATGGAGGGAGACAGTACACAGCCCCTTCAGCGGGATGGAGAGAGAGACAGACACGGGGGCCGTCTGGGGGCCAGGCAGATACTGCAGCCCCCACCACCTGTCGGAGTCTGTGCCAGGCACCCAGGGTGGCTTCCCAGCGCAGTGACAGACAGACAGACAGACCCCCGCAGGGCTCCCCCTCCACACCCTGAGCGCAGCGCGGCGCGGCCTCGCCGGGCAAAGGGCTGATCAGTTCCATGGCTCTGCCTGCCTGAGCTCGTCCCTCTGGGTCTTCTCAGCGAGTCCCGTTGTATCAGAAAGGCAGCTGGAGCTGGTTTTGTCTGCCACTGGCGCCCATAGCTACAAACCCTTCTTGCTGCTTGTGGAGTTACTCTTCTTAATCTTCTTATTTTCTATAATAAACCCCTCAACGTGGAAGCAGGTGCAAATTCCGTGATTGTGTTGTGCATCTCCAGGTCCATTCCCTAGTGAGCCGATAACTGTGCCCCTTGCTGCCCAGAAGGATCAGTGTAGCTGAACTGGCATGAAGTCGAGGGTCTAGCCATGATAGGGATGTTTGAGGCAGCCAGGACACATTATAAAGGGATTTAAAACAAACGTCCCCTCGGTCAAGTCCTTCAGTTCTGATAGGAATTAATGATAGCCGACTGGTAGGCAAGAATAGATGCAGCACTACTTCCAGAGCAGATCATGCCCTGCAGTCCAGAGGGTAGTCAGTACAAAAAAGTTTATTTAGGTGCCCATATTTCCTTGTGTATAGCTAACATACCCAGTGGAGAATAGTGGCTGTAGGCACGAAATATTATAGTAAAGAATATGATACATTACAGTGGTCCCCAACCTTTCTGTGGGAATAGCATATTCCTATTCCCAGAAGAATGTGATGGGTGCCAGACACTCCGGCGCTGAAATGCCACCGAGAAATGGCAATGCTTCTCGGTGGCATTTCGGCAGCGTGGTGTCCTGCGGGTGCACACAACTACCCCGGCGGGTGCCATTGCACCCGTGAGCACCGCAGTGGGGACCCCGGGATACAATGTTACAATTTGTAACTTTAATGTTCTGATTTGTGGGTGTATAATAAATATTGTCCTTTTAGCCCCAGAAGTGCTACATAAATTAAAGATCTGGTGTTTTGTGTCTGTATATTAACTTGTTGCTTTTACTGTGGTCAATGAGAAAATATCAGGTTATTTTAAAAAAGTTTCTTGTCTATATTACAAAGACGAGAAGCGATTCTGCACAGAGCTGCTTTTCATTTTATATCTGCATAAGATATTTGTAGCCAAAGTTGTAAGGTTAAAATTAGGTTAATTTAATAACTAAAACTGATGTGAGCTGTAGCTCACAAAAGCTTATGCTCAGATAAATTAGTTAGTCTCTAAGGTGCCACATGTACTCCTTTTCTTTTTGTAAAACTGCTGTAGCACTTTCAAACTCCTTCATGGATTGCTTTGATTTTTCTGCATCCTGTTTATTCTGTCTATTGTCCCACACCCTGGTGACTTCAAAGCCAAGGGTTGGATTTAATTGAGATGTACATTTTTGGTAGCCCTGCAATTTTCTGTAGAACTGGAGCTTCTATTTTAAAAATTAATTTCCCACCTATTTCATTTGAGAAACCTTGCAGATATGAATGAATGCCATGGGTCTAATTGTATGCAGCTAGAAAAAAATAGCCCCTGAGAAGTGTGAACAGTCCTATTAACCTCAGTGGAAATACGAAACGTCGTGATGAGAACAGAAAAGATTATTCAGTAACTGGAAGGAAGGAGGAAAGAGAAACTAAAAGGAAAAGTCTGGTCACTCAGTAACAGACTTAAAGGTGGCAATTTTGCAACAAAGAAGCTTCAAGAACAGAGAAACTGCCGAACTAGAATTAATTTGCAAACTCGATACCATTAACTTGGGCTTGAATAGAGATTGGGAGTGGCTGGGTCATTACACAAATTGAATCTATTTCCCCATGTTAAGTATTCTCACACTTTCTTGTCAGCTGTCTGAAATGGGCCATCTTGATTATCACTACAAAGGTTTTTTTTCTCCTGCTGATAATAGCTCATCTTAATTAGCCTCTTAGAGTTGGTATGGCAACTTCCACCTTTTCATGTTCTCTGTATGTATATATATCTTCTTACTATATGTTCCATTCTATGCATCTGAAGTTGGCTGTTGCCCATGAAAGCTTATGCTCAAATAAATTTGTTAGTCTTTAAGGTGGCACAAGTACTCCTGTTCTTTTTGAGGAGAGGAGCAGGAAGTTAAGGCAATAGCCCATGGTATAGAAAATACTATCCAGAGTTCAAATTTGCAAGAAGTAGTCTGACATCTCCCCCAGCACAGGAACAACAGAAATATATCAGAGTAGGAGGCAGGAACTAAATTAGTTTCTTTCTTACCACAGGTTTCAGAGTAACAGCCATGTTAGTCTGTATTCACAAAAAGAAAAGGAGTACTTGTGGCACCGTAGAGACTAGCCAATTTATTTGAGCATAAGCTTTCGTGAGCTACAGCTCACTTCATCGGATGCATACTGTGGAAAATACAGAAGATGTTTTTATACACACAGACCATGAAAAAATGGGTGTTTATCACTACAAAAGGTTTTCTCTCCCCCCACCCTACTCTCCTGCTGCTAATAGCTTATCTAAAGTGATCACTCTCCTTACAATGTGTATGATAATCAAGGTGGGCCATTTCCAGCACAAATCCATGGTTTAACAAGAAAGTCTGAGGAAGGGGGGGATAAACAAGAGGAAATAGGTTATTTTATAATGACTCAACCATTCCCAGTCTCTATTCAAGCCTAAGTTAATTGTATCCAATTTGCAAATTAATTCCAATTCAGCAGTCTCTCGTTGGAGTCTGTTTTTGAAGTTTTTTTGTTGAAGGATAGTCACTTTGAGATCAGAAATCGAGTGACCAGAGAGATTGAAGTGTTCTCTACCAGCAACCACATACCACACAACAGAACCACTACCCCAGGAACCTATCCTTGCAACAAAGCCCGTTGCCAACTGTGCCCACATATCTATTCAGGGGACACCATCACAGGGCCTAATAACATCAGCCACACTATCAAAAGCTCATTCACCTGCACATCCACCAATGTGATATATGCCATCATGTGCCAGCAATGCCCCTCTGCCATGTACATTGGGCAAACTGGACAGTCTCTACGTAAAAGAATAAATGGACACAAATCAGACGTCAAGAATTATAACATTCAAAAACCAGTCAAAGAACACTTCAATCTCTCTGGTCACTCGATTTCTGATCTCAAAGTGACTATCCTTCAACAAAAAAACTTCAAAAACAGACTCCAACGAGAGACTGCTGAATTGGAATTAATTTGCAAATTGGATACAATTAACTTAGGCTTGAATAGAGACTGGGAATGGTTGAGTCATCATAAAAAGTAACCTATTTCCCCTTGTTTGTTCCTCCCCCCTCCTCCCCCCCCCCACTGTTCCTCAGACGTTCTTGTTAAACCCTGGATTTGTGCTGGAAATGGCCCACCTTGATTATCATACACATTGTAAGGAGAGTGATCACTTTAGATAAGCTATTAGCAGCAGGAGAGTAGGGTGGGGGGAGAGAAAACCTTTTGTAGTGATAAACACCCATTTTTTCATGGTTTGTGTGTATAAAAACATCTTCTGTATTTTCCACAGTATGCATCCGATGAAGTGAGCTGTAGCTCACGAAAGCTTATGCTCAAATAAATTGGTTAGTCTCTAAGTACTCCTTTTCTTTTTTCTTACCACAGAACAGTGAAAAAAAATCAAGAAACTTTTGCTGTAAAATGGATGAGAGTCCAATTTTGTGGGAGGGGTGGTCATAGGAAGAGATGTAAAGCTGTCCTACCTTATCTCAAAGACCTATTTTTCAAAGAACATGAATCATTTGTGTGATTCAGAAGGTAAGGAAACTCAAAAAGAAACTTGAGCTATGGAGAAAGTGTTATAGCCAGTATCTAACTGCCTCAACAGCTTTGTACTTAGGCATTCCCCTGTCCCCCAAGAGCCTGATTCACTTGGCTAATGAACCCCTATGCCCTCCCCTCCAAATTTGAGTGAGTGGACTTGAGACCTGGTGCGTGGGGTTGTAGTACCACTTAGGTTTGGCCTGGTTAAAAAAGTGGTGAGGCTCCGGAGCTTATGCTTGTATGTATGTTTGTGAAAATCATGCATGGAAGTTTCAAAATGCAATACATAATTCACATAGGGTTTGAATGTTCCCCCCTCACACCTTCCCACCATTTGCACATATCAAGTAACTAGTTTTATATAATGGTAAGTGTGGTGAGATGAAATATCTTGCTTTGACTTGATAGTATGGGGGGAATAAACATGAGTTTGGACCAGTAATTAAGTCTCCCTACTGGAAGAAGGAAAACCCAAGTAGTGTATATCCAAATAAAACAGAAGGTATTGTCCTTAGATTTGTTTCTTAATTTGGAAAGGTTTAGGTTTCTTCTCTAATATATGTGCAGTATAAGGAAATCTATGAACAAGTACTAGAGATTTAACATTTGATACGTATTTCAGTCTTAAATGTACTTTGAAAGAGTGTAAACTTCCTATTTTGGGGGCGGGGGTTTCTGAAATCTTATTAAGCAGATAGTACAAGCAGTATCAAAATAAAAATAAAACTGGAAAAACACCATAAGTTCCTCACTGTAGTTGAACTGAAATGTTGCACTAAAACTTGACATCTAACTATTGAGCAATGTGTTTGTGGGCTGAAAATGAAAGAGGTACAAATTTGTACAAGTTCTGCATTTGTGGTTGCCAAGTTCTGCAGAAATCACTTTCACGGAGATGGTAGGTATGGTGTTGTACAATTAATCCTCTGCATTACCCCACCTAATTTATACTGTCCATCAAACTTAATTGTGCATACTTTTTGTAATTAAAATATGTTATTTAGTACATTCAAAGCACTTGATGAATACACCCAAACACCACTGAGGACTAAGCCTGCAAACTTGGGCAAAAAATACTGGTGCTATCACTCCTCCAAAGTTGCAACTCCTGCAGTTTTAAGGAATAAGTCATAAAATATCAGGGTTGGAAGGGACCTCATCTAGTCCAACCCCCTGGTCAAAGCAGGGCCAAGCCCCAAATCCCTAAATGGCCCCCTCAAGGATTGAACTCACAACCCTGGGTTTAGAAGGCCAATGCTCAAACTGCTGAGCTATCCCTCCTCAGTTGTTTAAGATGTCTAATTTTAAGATAAGGTCCATTATTTAATAAGCTTTTTAAAATATGTAAATCTAACCTAGGACTGGCCGAGCAGCAAAGGAAAAAATAGTAATTAAGCAACACTTGAAAAATTTTACTGGTGTTATGAGATGTGCCAAATGGTATTTGAATAGCTGTGGAGCTGGTTGAATGCTGGGGGGGAACAGTCTTTAACTTATTTGATAAATATTAATTACATTTGTCAAATAACATATACTGAATACTGTTGAACCTGCTTTCTTTGCTTTTCTCTCTACTTTCTCTTATTTCTTATAGTAGATTGTGATTTTTTTTCTGGACATCATCAGCAGTGTCTGTCTCCTCTTTTCCTCCATTCTCCCTCAATCTGTTCTCTCCTTATTTCTCTTCATTGTGTGCTCCACTGTCTACCATGCTTTGTATATCTCTTCTTTTTTCTACACCACCAAATAAAAGAGCACCTAATTTTTAGCATATCCCATTAATCTCTCCCTCTCTCCCATACCTACCCACACATGCAGACACAGGGCTTGGGAATTTTACCAGCACCTGACAACAGGACCACCATCTACCAGACACAGACTGATAAAAGATGGGAAGTGGCTTCCACTGTCTAGGATATCATTAGTTGAAAGCAAACACCACTTAGCTTTTGGGAAAGGGGAGGGTGCTAGGATTAATACTAGAGTGCTGTCTCTAGATCTTTCCTTGAGGAAGTCAATCTTTCCTATCAGCCCCCAGCCAGTATGTATTTGCTAAATTTGAATTCCCCCCGTAACCCTCAATGACTACTGGAAGGGAGGAGGAGTATTCTTGTTTCATTTGCTTTCCCACCCCTATGGTGTCTTGGCTGCTGTAGGGTGTGGTAGTAGGTATCTCCACAAACTACCCTGTCGGCAGGGTTGGTTTTTTTTTTTGACTCATCCTCAGTGAATAGCTCCAATGTTCACCTCTGGTTGCTACTCAGACCTTCCCAAGCAGCAACAGAACAGAAACTGACCCAATTATTATCAGTGGTACTGCTGTTATTCAGAATCCCTGTGGACTGCAGTGGAAACTGATAAGACAGTGACCAGCTTTCACTCTGCTGCAGTTTAGCAAATCTATGAGCAGCTGCGGCACTGAAACTGTTTGCATCACTTACACTTGGTTCCTCTTTATCTTTGCAAATACCAGGGGTAGAAATTTTAATTTTTTATTTATTTTTAAGACACTTTAGACTCTGCAGAAGTTGATATTATTCACCTGGGAAAGATTCCAGACAAGTTTTCTCAAGTCCTGTGTATGCTATTGATTTTCATAGAAGGTTTATTAATGTGACAAAAGTTCAGAAGAACTATAATCACAAGGTCCATCATCATATGTCAGTTCTGTGTGTTTGTTTACAGAGTGAAATGCTAGTAGAATAGAAAAACTGAAATGGTCTGTGTGTTGAAAAAGTTTGGATTATATTGTGATGTAAATTTATGTAAGTGCATTCAGACCTTGCTAGTTTGCGGTTTCATGTGTTTAGAAGTGTTACAGGGCAGCGCTAAGGCTGAATAGGTTGACTGCAAGCCAGGTGGAGTGAGTTAAGAAGGACTGGATGGATCCCTTAAATGTACTTTTTCAGACTCTAGTAGCAGTGTTTGAGTTTTTAAAAAAGTATAAAATGTTTTTGGAAGTTAGCTGGACTCTACTGAAACAACTTAACTTCGTTTTGAATGGATATTTTTGTTGGGGATTTCCTTCATTTAAAAAAAAAATCAAAGAAAGAAAACAAACAGCAAAAGTTTAAATTGGGTTAGCTTGTAAGGCCTGTGAGAGGAGAGTACTTTTCTGGCAGTTCTTGTGAGCACATCAAAGCTTGTCTCCCCTTCTGCAGATTGTAGTAAGTCATAGAAGGGGAGGAGTGAGTTGGGGATGGAGGAAGAGAATTATACCCGCTTGAGATGTGAGAATAGTGGATGACAGAGGGGGAGAGTCTTCTATTCACACCGAAAACTTTATGCACTTAACAGATTTTTATATTTAGAAAATGTTAGTGTCTAGTTTTTAAATGTGGATAAAAACCTCCAGCTTTCCCCATTCCATATTTACTTTTGATGTCCCTTTTTTGTGCTCCCAGATTCTACACACATGCCCACACATACATGCATGCCTTCTCCCTTTAATAATAAGACTGAACAGTTAATTAGCTCTTTTCATCCATAGTTTAAAGCAGTTCTTCACAAAGCCTCTTGCCTCCCTCATTGCCCCTTGCCCTCATTTTTAGACCAGGGAGTACAGCTCTCCATGGCTCCCACAATCCTACCCTTTAATGCTTCCCATGGTCTCCTGCCCTCAACCTATCCAAGCATCCCCTAGTTTAGGCTCAGGAAACCATGCTGTCAGCAGCAGGTCAGATTATATTTATAAACATTTAAAAATAAATTGAAAGCCTACTATAATAGCCTCATAAAGACAGCTCTGTACCAGTGTGGCCCAGAATGGAGGCATGGATTACAAGAAGGGAGGGCGTAAAGTAAAATAATGCATCTTGCAATTTTGAAGCACCTCTGCACAGACTGTTTCTCCACCTTAGTTTAACTGGTTGAGAGTCAGGATCAGGTTTTACTTCAATGTGTTTTTTTTGTTTTTTGTTTTTTAAAGGCAAAACAGCAAACAGTTGGCTCACTTCAAGGAAGAGAACACCTTGCAACATGCAAATCCTTATATTACTAAATTAATCCTTCTGTGTAAGAACAATAATTAACTTCTCTACTTGTTCTTAGTTGCTTCCCATTTATTCACTAGGTTAAGGAGGAATAGAGTACTTGCTGTCCTCTCCACCCAGTTTTCCAATTCCTCCTCTTTGTATCCCTGTTCTTATACGCTCCTCGTTAATGCCTGTCCTCCCTACTGAAGCACAGAGCACAGACCCCTTCACATAAGCTCTTTATATTATAAATCTTTACAAGTTCTCCACTAACTCTTCCTCTCTATCCCTGGAAAAACAAACAAACAAACTCAAACACTGAAAGAGTCTACTCTTCAGCAAGGCCAACAAAATAAATATATACATTTGGAGTTTGTAGGCCAACTCATTTTGGAGATATGATGAGTCAAAACAGTCTTGAGAAATTTCTCATCCCTGGGTAAAAATGGTTCTGGGTTGTGACATTCAGGGTATTAGCTTCTTTGAGTAAGATGAGCTTTGCGGAGCAGGCTGGAAGTCAGACTTATAATTGGAAGCTAGCTTCTACCTTAGTAGATGGAGATGCTAGTGCTGCTCTGTAGTGGACCTGTTGCACCATCTGTTTTCAGGGGAATCTGGATTGTACCACTGTTTATTAACTCTTGTTCTCTCCCCCTTCCTTACCCTTCACTCCTACATGGTCAGTTTTTGTGAACTCAGCTTGCAGCAGGATGGATAAAAATCAATGATTTTTTAAAAAAAAAATTAAAAATCGGTTTTTATTTAAATAGGATTTTTTTGATAAAATGCTTTTTGAGGAAAAAACCTATCTAAAGATAAAGATATATTATAGCTCAAAGATATCTCATCATGGAATAGAGATTATAAATTCTAATTCTATAGTATGAGACAATATATTCATGTAACGTTTAAGAAAAGTTTTGTAAATGAGTTCCAATAGTTCATGGATTAGGCACCCAATTTTATGAGGTTCCAGGGGCTTCTGTATAGATTTAGGTTAATCTTTCTATCTGCTCAATGGGACTCAGTGTTCAGTCTAGAAGATACCATCAGAGATGCTTAGTTTTGCAGTTCTCAAACTGGATTTGTGTCTCCAGAGATAACATGCTTGTTAACAGCTAAAATGTTTTTAAATAAATAATATGTAGAGATGAGAAATAACAGACCTCAACCCTGTCCCTCTGCAAATTTGTGTACACAGAGTCAATCCCTTACCTCTCTCTAAAAGTGCAAAGTTTCAAAAAGTTCAATGAATAGAAGATTATTGGGGGCGGAATAGATCTGGACAAGGAGAATAAGTCTGGAGATAAATGTGAGAACGGAGGGACAGGCAGCAGAAACAAAAGTGAAACTGAGCAGCATATTCCAGAAGTCTTGAGGTCTTTCTGAGTGTAGCCTTCACTGATTTGAGATCTATCATACCATTCTCTCACTAGAAGGGAAAACCTATAATGGCAGCAGGCCGTAAAAGAGACCCAGTTTGGGAATATTTTAATGAAGTTCCTCTACCTGTGGGTAAGACAGGCATGCGTGCAAAATGCAAACAGTGCAACAACGAAATGCAAGGCCCAGTTGCCCGAATGAAACAACATCATGAGAAGTTTTCCTTCTCAGGAGGACGCTGCGTTGAAGATGATGAAAGAAACATGTCTGAACATGCAGGATCTTCAGGTTGGTAAACTTTTTTATTTCATACTTCTTTCTTAAGGACTGCCTGTCTTCCTTCTGGACTATTCTTGAATTCTCACGTTTGAGCAAAAAATATAGTTGTTACTCTATGGTACTATCATTTTAGATGCAGTTGTGATAAAAAATAAATAGTTGAAATAGATCTTCCTTTTACAATTTCACCTTTAAAGTAGTACTGAGTCTCAGTGAATGCAATGAGTAATACTAAATGAGCAGTATGGTAATAATAATTAAATAACTGCACTGACTTATTTTGTTTAGGAGAACCCATCCTCAACATACAGGATTCTGAAGACTGTCCACCTTCAAGATCACCATCATTTTCTGTAGTTTCAGAGTTATCTGCCAGTGATAGTGTTTCAGTCACATCATGTATGTCACATAGCCACAGTATATCACCTGCAGCAAAAAGAAAAGAAAATCTCCATCATCCAGAAACAACCACAGATAAGTTTGTGATAAGAACGAGCAGATTACAGAAAGAGGTAATTGATGAAAAAATTGCCTGGTTTGTTTAAGGAACCAACTCTCCTTTCTGTATGATTGACAACCCACACTTTATTAACATGGTTCAGTCATTAAGACCAGGATACAGTCCACCCAACAGAGCAGATGTCGCAGGCAAATTGCTGGATAAAGTGTATGAAAAAGGAAGTGAGCAGTGTACAAAAGGTCTAGAGGGTGAAATTGTTAACCTGAGTCTTGATGGGTGGGGAGCAATGTCCACAATAATCCTGTTATATGTGCTTGTGTGACAACAGAAGAAGGGAATGTCTTCCTTACAGAAACACTTGATACATCAGGAAATGCACACACAACAGAATACTTACAAGAAGTAGCAGTAAAAGCTATAAACTGTGGGAAAAAATTCAAATGTCTAGTATGCAGCTTGGTCACAGACAATGCTGCAAATGTATCCAAGATGAGAAGAAATTATTTAGAAGAGAGTGAGGAAAGTCCCAAGCTAATAACGTACGGTTGCAGTGCTCATTTGGTGAACCTCCTAGCCAAAGACTTCAGTGTTCCAGAAATAAAGGCTAATGTTGTTGAAATTGCAAAATATTTCCATAACAACCACTTTTCAGCAGCTGCTCTGAAAAAAGTGGGAGGAACCAAGCTAACTCTCCCACAAGATGTGTGATGGAACTCAGTAGTGGACTTTTTTGAGCACTATATCAAGAACTGGCCTAATCTGATGATAGTTTGCGAACAAAAACATGAAAAAATAGATGGCACTGTCACAGCCAAAGTTCTTAACATTGGGCTTAAGAGAAATGTGGAACACATGCTGAATACTCTGAAGCCTATTTCTGTAGCCTTGAACAAAATTCAGGGAAATAGCTGTTTTATTGAAGACGCTGGTGAAATTTGGAAGGAACTGAGTGAGATCTTAAAAAGAGAAATATGCAATGATGAAGTTAAATTACAAGCATTAAAAAAATGAATGGGACAAGCACTATTTCCAGCTCATTTTCTTACAAATATTCTCAGTACTTGGTACCAGGGTCAAACCTTAACTGCTGAAGAAGAGGAGTTGGCTATGACATGGACATCCAGCAATCATCCCTACAGAATGCCAACTATAATAAACTTCCGAGCTCAGGGTGAACCACTCAGTAAATATGCTTGCTGATGATGTTTTAAAGAAAGTCACACCAGGGAACTGGTGGAAGTCACTGAAGCACTTGGATTCAGAGACTGTTGAAGTGATAATCTCACTTTTAACAGCAGTAGCTTCTTCTGCTGGTGTAGAAAGAATATTTTCTTCCTTTGGACTAATTCATTCCAAATTGAGAAATCGTTTGGGACCTGAAAAAGCAGGAAAGCTTGTTTTTCTTTTCCAGATTATGAACAAACAGGAAAATGAAGGTGAAGATGACTGGGTTAGCTGCAGAAGCCAATATTTTAAGTTTCTCATGTTGACCTGGCTGACAGAATCCATTTAATTTTTTATTTTTTAAAAAATATATTTCATTTTATTATTTTAGTTAAAAACAAGTTTAACAAAAACAAACCTGATTTTAAAAAACTTGAATGTTTAACTACATTAAAAAATCATATGCTTGTTTTGTTAAAATATTATATGTTTGCTGTTGAAGAAGACCATCTAGAATACATAACGTTGTTGTTTTAGTTAAATAAAATAATTTAAATGTCTGTCTGGTGATGTTCTCCTCCTAATACAGCATGGCAAGAAAATCCGCCAAATATTAATGATTAACCTGTTGAATTGGAGATAGTTCACCTCCCATTGATTTCATAAATATCTGCTTCAATTACCTTTGGTAAATGAAATAACCAATCATTCATTTTCTGATATAGCTGTAAAACTAATCTGAAAAGTTTTCAAAATAAATCACTTTAAAAATGTACCTTCTAAAAATGAAACCTACATCTACCTCTGAGTTGTGAAGAATATGTATTAAGGTTATAACAACCAACAAGAAAGCACTTTGATGTCGAAATCCATGATTAAATTGAGTCTTCCCGACTAGTGATTTAAATAATGATTTAAATCAATTTGATTTAAATCAAATCCACCCTGGCTTGCAGGGATTGTTTGTAACTCTTTTCAGCACTACCTGCTTACCAGCCTGATGAAACCAGCTCTTATTTGTTCAGCTTTCGGTCGTTCAGCCCAAGTGAGTCTCACATGACAATGGGATTTCAGTTTCTCCTAAACCTAGAGCAGTACAGATACATTATGCATTACTAGATGATAACTAAGGAGGTTTAACCTTTCTTCTCTGCCATATGTGCTTGAAGAAATGTCAAGTCTTTCATGTCTCAAAGCACCCTCTATTTAGCTTCCATCCACACTAGTCAAGCAACACCTTTTAAAACATCTGCTCCAACTGCCATTTGGGAGGGAGTACTGGAGTGGTTCCCTTCCCAAATATACATGTTTGCGTTACACCCAAAGTACCTGATATCCTCAGAACTCCTATAACACTGAGTCTGGAAAAAGAGAAATGTAGTTCACTGGTAAATAATAACCAGAGCTGGACTTTAAATTTTGATTCAAGAGAGCTGTACCTCTTATGTAGCTGAGTATTATGAACACTGACATGATTAGAAACAGTTACTGCTCTGCCTCTGAACACTAGACTAGCCAATAAAGTGTTTCTGACTGTAAAGTTACAACCTTTTAAAGTAATAAACACTGAAGTAAAAAGAATGAAAACTGCCTTAAAGCAACTGAGTTATCACCGTGTCAGAAGTGCTTGAGCAAGAGCTTAGCAACTCAGAAAATAGTTTTTTTTAATTGAAAAACTTCATAGCTTATGATGGAAAAAAATTACTTCTTAACAGGGTATTTTAGGGCACTGAGCAAAATGGGTGCATTTTATTTGAAATCAAGCTAGGTATCCAATCATGAATGCCATTACATACTGCCTTTGCAAAGCATTAGATATTGTGCTGATACTCATCTCTTAGCTGTTTATATGGTGCCAGTCGTCATAGTATGAAAGCTAAATATGGTGAGATTTTCACGGTTGTCCATGCTGCATTCAGCTCTCTGCTTGGCAGGTTTCCTTAGTGTGTTTCTTTTATTTTTCTCTCCTCTGTTTTTCGTTGTCTTCAGTTCTTGCAGGAAACCTTTTGCACAAAGGTGAGTCATGTATTTTGTTCTGAAAATTCAGCCTTGGGCTTAGTCTTATCTCTTCTAGAATAAAGTTCCATCGTCAGTAGCCTTTAACCAAATATGCCTTGTCTCTAGCTCTTGCAAGTTTTGTCCTTGGCACCATTAGCTGTATTGTCCTAGAGGAATGTAGGCAGTGTTGCCCACTCTCACATATTTATCATAAGAAACACAAATTTGGCCCTTGCTGGAGCCAGTCTTCCCATGACGTGAGAGGCTCATCCTTCAAGTGATTTTTTTCAGGCTGTCTGGAGAAAATCCCGTCTGATAGGTTGCCTTCCCCCATGTCCTCACCTCCTGGGGAGTTTGTTTGTTTGTATAGTCACTCAATCACAGCTGCGATAAGAGACTTGCAGAACACTTCTTCTCTCCTCAAGAGCCAAGAAGGTTTTGGAGGAGGGAAAGAGAGCAGCCAATACTATTTTCTCAAGAGAAGAAGGGGAGGAGAGAACAAAAATTACCCAGCAGCTCAGGGTGTCCCTGTCCCACCCTTCTTTCGAAAAATGGGTCAGTCTTCTCTCTGCTCCTCTATCCTCCCCTTTCCTCTTCTATAATGCTGCCATACCAGGCCTGGGATGGAGGAGGAGGAGAAGGCCCTCTTGGAGCTGCCCTCTCCCAAGGCCTGTGAGAGGGGTGTTTGTGAAGATCTTCTGAAGCTGCCTAGGCCTGGTGTGTTGTGAAGATCCAGTGGAGCTGCCCCTCCTCCCAGGTGTGTGCGTTTGCGCGCCTCTCTCTCTCTCCCGCTGGAGCTTTTCCTCCGACTAGGTCTAGATGGGGATGAATAACCTACACTGGAGGAGCAGAGGTGTGCTGGGAGTAAGGGGCACATACAGGGTTGCAAGGCAAGAGGTGCGCAGAATTGTTGTGTGGCTGGGTGTGTGGAGTTGATATGTAACTGGGATAAGTGTGAGTGCTGGGGATTTGTCACAAAATAAGTTGTTTTGGGGTTGGGAGTGCAACGTTGATGTGTTGGCCAAAATTGTATTTCTCACTGTAAATTGGCAATGTGAATTGACACACGTATTGGAGGCGGACAGGGGAAGTTAAAGTCAGAAGACAGCTCAGTAATCGTTAAAATTAAAAAAAAAACAACCACCACCTTACAATTTGAGACAACCTCATAATTTTGGGGGTTCTGACTCCTGATTTTTTAACTTTTGGTGTTTGCGGTACTATGCAGCTGTCTTGATGGGTTGTGAATGGAGTCCTGATGTTACCAGGTCCCATGTCACTGAGGGCTGAAAGATGAAGGTTGGGATTTTCAAAAGTATTCAGCATTGGTCTTTTGCCATTGACTTCCTACCAGAGCAGAGTTAGGCTAACTGAGCACTTTTTCAAAATGCCAGCTGAAGACTAGGATTTTGAATTGGTAGAATAAGTGAATAGGGACAGGTCATAGAACAGCAGAGTGATATGCTCTTGGCATCTTTTCCTGTATTCTGTACAGTTGAGTTTCTGTGCTGCCTTCACCTTCAGCCTCTGATCCGGCGATTTAAAATTGGCCAGTCTGTAGGTGACTAATACATGGATTGCTGGGGGCACATCTTCATCAGTGGGAAAGGGCACTGATTATATAAGTTTTGTGGGAAGCTGGATGTAACCATCATCATCCTTTCAGTCTTGTGCCTTGAAGAAATTGTACTGAGAAACATCCATGTATTTGTATACAAGACAAAAGTGAACATGGTGTTGAAATTTGAGGAAACCATCAGTCTAACTTAAGTGCATTGCTGTTTTAGCAAGATTGCTGTTTTATTTAATGTGATTTTCAAAATGCTAAAGGAAATAAGCTTGTGTTTTTATCAGGATTCTATAGAAAAGCAAGATAAAATCTCAAGTTCTAGGGAGCCAGTGTCATAATAGCTTGGGGTTGCCTGCCTGGATTAGAGGTGCAAAGCAGCTATCAAGTGGCTCCTTCACAATTAGTTAAACAGGAGAACTATTTAAAAAAAAACCTTTGCAATCTTTTGAATCTCAACTGGAAATCAAAGTTGATGATGCTTATGGTACTCTGTTCGTAAATTGCTTTCCATATGTCTCTTTGTAGAAAGAAAAGGAGTACTTGTGGCACCTTAGAGACTAACCAATTTATTTGAGCATAAGCTTTCGTGAGCTACAGCTCACTTCATCGGATGCGTACTGTGGAAAGTGTAGAAGATCTTTTATACACACAAAGCATGAAAGAATACCTCCCCCCACCCCACTCTCCTGCTGGCAATATCTTATCTAAAGTGATCACTCTCCTTACAATGTGTATGATAATCAAGTTGGGCCATTTCCAGCACAAATCCAGGTTTTCTAACCCCCGCCCCCCCCCACACACACAGAAACCCACTCTCCTGCTGGTAATAGCTTATCTAAAGTGACCACTCTCCTTGCAATGTGTATGATAATCAAGGTGGGCCGTTTCCAGCACAAATCCAGGGTTTAACAAGAACGTCTGGGGGGGGGGGGGTTAGGAAAAAACAAGGGGAAATAGGGGAAATATTTTCCCTTGTTTTTTCCTAACCCCCCCCCCCCCAGACGTTCTTGTTAAACCCTGGATTTGTGCTGGAAACGGCCCACCTTGATTATCATACACATTGTAAGGAGAGTGGTCACTTTAGATAAGCTATTGCCAGCAGGAAAGTGGGGTGGGGGGAGGTATTTTTTCATGCTTTGTGTGTATAAAAGATCTTCTACACTTTCCACAGTATGCATCCGATGAAGTGAGCTGTAGCTCACGAAAGCTTATGCTCAAATAAATTGGTTAGTCTCTAAGGTGCCACAAGTACTCCTTTTCTTTTTGCGAATACAGACTAACAGGGCTGTTACTCTGAAACCTCTCTTTGTAGAATTTCTTCTGGGTCAGGTATGGGAGCATCTTCTTTTCTATATCAGGACTCAACTGTGGCTGATGCTATGCGTTGAAAAGATTGTGGACATAGTTTCCTGCAAGTGATATAGCACATGGTCACTAGCTTTTTAGAGGGTTACTCTTAATACAGTCACAGTGTGTGCAGCTAATGTAGTATGTTTCTATCTTTGGAAAGGCAGTAGGAGAGTTTGCTGTAGTGTAAAATGTGTTAACTTTAATTGAGCGAGTACTGGGTGGAGCGTTTTGTTTAAAAAAAAAAAAGTCAATATAATTGTTTTGAAATGTGCCAGAATTTCAGTCCTGGAAACTGAGGATGTCCACAGGTCCAATATGAGACAGGAAGTGGCTCTACATGCTTTTCCACGTCTCTGCCCTGCCAATGAACTGGACCTTAGCTCTGTTCCTCAGGGGCCATCTCGAGGCCTGAGTAGGTAGTCTGGTTTTTGTAGCTTTTCATTTTTTTCACCCTTTAAGATTGTGAACAGAGGTATCAGATATGGTGAACCAACCAGTCTGTCCAGTTGTCTGTTACTTAAGTGAGCAAACAGGCATCTGATGATGATTATTCTAGGTCATTAATTATAGATTGAAACTAGTGACCTAGAATTGGTTGGCTGCATAAACTTCACTACCAATTGTCTCATCCATCTAGTTCTCCATGAGGGATAGGATATTGCAGTGGAATGAGGTCCCCACACGTCTTATTGCTGGAGATATGTAATACAACCTTCTAACTTTCTCCTCCTTGGTTTTTGCTTGCAGAAATCCGCTATGCAACTGTATATTGGATGAAAACTGAGAAAATAATCCAGGTCAAAGATATATTGGACAGAAATGGAGATGCCTATGGCTTTTACAATGACACCATACAATCAACAGGGTGGGGGATTCTGGAGATCAGAGCAGGCTATGGGAGTCAGTCCATAGGCAATGAACACCTCATGTATGCAGCTGGCTTTTTGGAGGGCTATCTCACAGCTCCGTAAGTACCTTTCAAGTTAGCTTACTCTGTAAATACCTAATTTCAGTGCATGATACTGCCAGCTTTTTCTTCAGGTCTCTTTTCTCCCTCTCTATTTTGATGCATATAAGTTAACTATAAATGTGGCAGTTCAGATATTTGTTACAATATAATACTTATCACCTTTCATTCAAAGATTTCAAAAAGTTTGTTTTTTAACAGAGAGTCTCACAACAGGCTGGAGAGAGAGAGATGAGTATTAAACCCATTTTACTGATGAGGAATTGAACCACAGAGATTAAGTAACTTTTCTAAAATTCAACAATTGGAATGCAAGCCCAGAGTCCTGTCTCACATTTCCCCCAAGTAGATCACAAATGGATGAATTAGTCATTCTTGAAAAATAGCTCTTATGGAGGGATACGTACATCTTCCCTTCCTTTCCTTGCTCAAATGCTGAAAGTACCCGAGTTAACATAAGGCAGTTGTTCTCCCTTGGGACACTTGCGTAAGTCTTCCATGTTGAAATCTGGAAACAAATGGGGGCATCTCAAGCTTCCCCATCTAACTGCCTGCCACATTCATCTCTGTGCATTTGGAAGGTCTGTTCTCCAAGAGCCAGCATTGTCTGAATTTTCTCCCATAAGAGATAAGTAAGTCTCTTTATGCCCTTGTTCTCTCCTTTTGCACACAGCTGTGACCATGCAGCTTAACTATCGCTTTTAAAGACTCTCCCCATCTGATAACAGCAAGTGGAAAGCATAACAGTCTGTTCCAAGATGCTGAAGGCTTTACTTGCATCAACAACTGCTCAGCTGTCAGGCATCAGGCTACAGCAAAGCTATCTAAATAGACTGGCATGCTCTATTTCACTAAGGAGCACATAGAACTTCCCTATGTTTCAGAAAACTTATGAAAAAAATGTATGATGAAATAAACTAAGAGGTGCTGATGCTCTTCTACTAGATCTTATCCTTTACCACATAGACTAAGAAAGTATGTGTCCTGTTGTGCTTTTTTTTTTTTAACTTGTAAAAACAAAATGACTTGCAAATAAAGGAAAATCACCACTTCATCCTCCCTATCCCCCCCACACCCCTCCACTCTTAAAAGGAAATAATTTGGCTGTTCCTGTGTTCATTTAGTACCCTGGACACTGATTAAAATGAGGACAATTTTATTTTTTAGCATTGCTCCCAAAAGCTGCATTACCTGGTACTATAAGGAGTGAGGGGGAAAATAGTTTATTTTATAATTGCTTTTGGATTTTCAGAATTCACAGTTCAAATCTGGTGGACACTACCTGTTAAATTCCTTAATACTAACTAGTTGTATTCAGACTGGGATGCAATCTATCATTGCTTGGACTAGAAATGGCTCTGAGTTCTTTCAAGTACCCTTGTTTTATACATGAACTGAGAATTATTGGCACAGATTTTCAAAAGCAGGTGCCTGAAGCTAGGCACCTAAATCCATGTTTAGGCAGCTAAATCAATGTCCTGACTTTCAGAGGCACTGAGTGTCACAGTTACAGGGCTGGCTGCACCTCGGATCCCTTCTCTGGTCTCTGAGTGCACCCCCACAGGTAATAGCCCTCATGTCCTCACCTTTTCCAGGGTGGAATCCTGCAATGCTCACTTAGACGTGGCCCTGGGTTACAGTATCTGTGGATCAGCTGCACTTACCCCTGCAGACCTGACTGGGTTTGGGTCTCGTCATACTTCCTTTCAGTGGCAGACAGAAATAAAATTGAAAGGAGTACTAGGCCTCATTTTGCTCAGCCAATTACAGAGCAACTCCAAATCCATCACACTGAGCCCCTGCGTTTCTCATGTACTTCAATGGAACATGATAGGTCCGAGAGAGCTAACTTTAAACTTGAAATATCATTGGTCAAACATCACTCTGGTATGATCTCTCCCAGCCTGCATCCTGTCAGTGATGCTCCTCTTGATTTAAAGAGGTAAATTGAAATTCTCCTTTGGCGTGTACCTTGAGATTCTCAGTCCGGTTTCCTAATTGCCTTACATTTTGTCCTAGGTAGAACAGAAAAGCTTAAACTTAATCTAATGAGCTGATTACTGCTTGAGTATGACACCATTATAAAGCATGAAGGACTTAGACGTTTCATTTAATATCTCAAGGCAATTAAAAAAAAGATCACTTGAGTCCCTGAACTCCTTCCTCCCTTCTGTCTGATCTCTGATTCGTATAAGGAGGCGAGGCCTCTCAAGAAGCTACAAGTCCCTGATTCTGCACTGGCTTGGTCAGTGAGCAGCCTAGAGATGCCACTGGTGTAAAGTGTGCCCTCTGTTGCTGGACATTCACTAGGTGTGGCAGATAGAGGTGTTTGTCGGGGGGCTGGTTACAACTCCTTGGTTACCTGCCCTGGCCCAAGCACTTATTAGAACAATCTGGGAGCTTCTCTAACTTGCTTATCTGGCTGTCATCCCCAAGGGAGCATCTGCCAGATGGAGTGTACTGCACTCTGGCCATTCCCTTTCCCTGTCCCCAACATGCCCCCTCCGCTGGGGTCTGAGGGGGAGGACTATGTAGGGGCCCACTCTGCAGGTTCTGTGCCTGCTGTGGGAATCCCCAGAGGGGGAGTCATGGTGAGTCTCTCCTTCCTTTGTGCTGCCTGAGTGGTACAATGGGAGCAAAGCAGAGATGAGAGTTTTCTGCTTACATAGGACTTGTGGTACATAGGCCCTCTGCAGAGGAATGCATTTCACCCTCAGATAGGAACTGGGAATAAGGCCTGCGGATCTTGCAAACCTATTCGTCCCAATGAGGGTTGCCCTTACAGTGAAATGACCTAGGATTGTTGCAGACTTTAACAGAAAGAAGTCTGGCCTTGTGACAAGTGCTCAGCATGATCATATGCAACCCAGGTTACATAGTTGGCCCTGATGTATTGCTCTCAATGCTAGGCGGGAGCTCCCTACACAGATGAGTGGCTTAGTTCTGCTCACTCTGGATCCCAGCAAAGCTCCTGGCAATTCCCATCCATTCCTCTTCCTCAAAACAGTAAGGCCAGAGAGAGTCTTTAGTGCTCTGGAAGTGTGCAGGACCCCTTTTTTCCTCTTTAAATATACATTTTTTGCATAGATATTTAGCTAATCCATTGAGGAAGAAACACTTGGTTAATTGGTAGTAAAACACTGTTAGATATCAGTTGAGTTTTTCACAAGCTATCAAATCAGCATCCACCTGAATGCTTTCTTGATCCCAAATGGGATCATCTTCCAGTAAACCATTTGTGTCATACTTTCAGTTAACGTGTTAGGACATCCAAGATGCTACAGACCTAAAGCATGCTGGAAAACAGAAGTTTCATTATAGAGATACTTAATCTCATTTTCTCATCTTTTTCCATTGTAAGACAGTTTGAGTGGGTGGTGAGCTATGCCATTTATACTCTGAAAAGTCTCCTCTTATTACATGCATCATGGTTTGTCTTGCACCAGAGATGCAAAGTTAATACTGTGATAAAGAAACAGCTGACTTGCAAACTATGCTGCTTATCTGTTACTATTCATGAAACCAGAATTGAAAGAAATGAAGGAAAAATGGCAGAAAATAACTTTTGACACTTATTCTTTCAGGCGTATGTATGACCATACTTCAAACCTGTATCCACAACTAATTAAGAATCCCACCATTCTAAGCACCATTCAGGAGTTTATGGGGTATGTATTGAGTTACTAGAAATGTGATTCTTGCATTCATGGCTTAGAAATAAAAGAATGATGGAATCCTCAGGTCTTTCAGCAGAGTTTGTTGATCTTGTTTGTGTGCTAAAGAGGAAGTAGAGGCTCCTTCTGTTATGATTATGTACCTAACAAGAATAAGAAGTGCAAACATATATTAAGAAGGGAATATGCCCTGTTCCCTATTCTGTTCCTTCAAAGAGGCATTTGAACTCTCACAAACAGGTTTAATTAATGCCAACTAATTCACAAGCTTACTGTATTCAGTTACTTTATGGACAAGCTTGTGTACTGAATACCACATTGGACTATCTCTTGGCACCTGTAATTTTTCCTATATATTTCCTACTGTAGACATTTGTATAGTGTATATTCTATAAGGTCAAGTACATTGTATGTTAGTTACTAAGTGCTGGAATCTTTCACTTACACCTGCGAGAATCAGGAGTGACTTTGTTCAAGTCAATGGAGTTACACTAGTTTAAAACTGGTGCACATGAGAAGAGAACCAGGCTCTAAATTGGGTGGCTCAGCATTTGGCCTAACTTATTTATTTCCTTAGGTTCATGTGTTGATATAATTTCTGTTTTCTTTCTTCGACTACAAATATTTCTGCAAAACCTCAGCCATTTCTGTAAGCTGTGCCTTTTGCCCATCTTTATGCTAGGAAGTGATGGCTCCATGGGTAGCATGCTTTCAGTAGTTCTGGACCCCACACTAGGACTTGTGCTTGTGGCTCATGCTGTTATTGCTGCACATATAAGTAGTGATCCCTCTCATAAGGTACTACATTAAAGGCATTTTTTTTGGCCTGTTGAAGCAGAAGTTAAGGATCCCAATGCTTCCTTATACCCCTCTAACCACCAGCCTTTCCTCAATGAAAAAAATAGCAGGCAATCACTATGCCCTGGTAAACATTCCAGGCGAAGTTCTATGCTGCATCTCCAAAGAGACGCTGCACAGCAGGTGCAGCTCAGGGTGGTGGATGGGGGTGAAAGTGGCTTTATACCCACCATTGCATGGCCCAGACTATGGATTGCTGTGGGGATTGATCTGCTTTACAGCAACCTTTGCTGGGCTGGCTATAGGCTGCTATACAGTACAGAAAACCTGTAGGCCTGAGAGCTATGACCATGCCCCTAAATGTTCCCAGGATGCACACTATTCCTGAGCCTGTGGAGGGAGGGAATGGGGGCATCATAGAGCCATTTATGTCAGCCCTACCTTGCGACAGCACCAAGGGAATTCGGTTGCAGTCATTTTACACTCCTGTATGCTTACCAGACTTGGGTAAAGGGGCCGGAGCAGGGGCCAGAATTTGGTCTGGCCTATTTTAACAAAACATGGTGTTTTATATTCTAAGCTCTGTCTGGGAGGTGGAGTGGGGAGGGAAGGGGAGAGACAGCTATGGCTGAGCAGCATTATCACAACTACATTTGTCCATGGTTAATCCACTCTATTATTTAGTTAATTATGGTGTAAAGTGTTTTTCTTTGTAGGATACATGGAATATGAAGAGTGCTCTGTAAAACCAAATTTTTTCCTTTGCAGGAAACAGGATCAATGGACCAGACAACAAATCAAAAATAATAAGGATGACCCCTTCTGGAGGCATGCTGGCTATGTTATTGCACAGCTGGATGGGCTGTACATGGGAGCCCAAGAATGGGCTAAGCACCACAAGCAAAGAGTAAGAGTGATGAAGCTCTCTAAGTGATTCTAGGGGGAGGAGGGAAGGATAGGGTAATTCAAAGTCAAAGATGTAGAAGATATTTAAAGACAAGGGTCTCTGCTGACCTATTCAGCAAACAAAGCTTTCATTAACATTAGTGGATATTCGGTATGGATTATGTAAGAAGTCTTCAGTGCAGATCAGAGAAATTTTCCCTAAAACTAATTTGCAACTCTGTCTTCTTGAATGCTGGTGGGGAATGATTTTATAATGCACACTCAGATTGGAAGATTGCACTCTTAATTGGTTTCTGGGCAAATAATTCTTGGGTGTTCAAAGTGGCAAGAATATTGTGAATAAAAAACTGGGAGGTCACTAAAGCTTTCACCTTTATTTTCAAAGGTAACTTTAAAGCCCTGGATTTTTAAAAAAAAATTAGTCTTTCATTTTAGAGTGTGTGTGACAGTATTATGGCAGAGTTGTTTGTGATTCATATTATAATTTGTATTGGAAGTATCATTTCAAAGATCCAGATCATCAGCTGGTGTAAAACAGTGTAGCTCCATGAACTTCAGTAGAACTACAGTAATTTACAACGGCTAAAGATCTGTCCCAAAATGTCTAATGCATGTCACACAGTGAAAGTAAGGACTTCAGTAACTGACCTTTCAATCTTTGCCTAGGACTGCAAGGAAGAGGGAAGGTTGGGAGTGGTGAACTGCAAGGCAGAAACATTTAAAATAGCAAAGCCCTTTTTTTTTTTCTGTAGAATTTGCTTTGGGCCTTTATTGCAGGGGAAGCCAGACAGTGAAAAAGAAAGAGACAGGGTCCGTTCAGAATAATGGAGACACACTTCTCTGTAGGCCAGAGTTGCTGAGATTCTGTTAAGAAAGCTTGACTCTCGGACAAGACTGCACAAGCTTTCATAACTAGGGCCCTACCAAATTCACGGCCACGAAAAACACATCACGGACCGTGAAATCTGGTCTTTTGTGTGCTTTTATCCTATATTATACAGATTTCATGGGGGAGACCAGCATTTCTCAAATTGGGGGTCCTGACCCAAAAAAGTTGCAGGGGGGTCACAAAGTTATTTTAGGGGAGTCTCAGTATTGCCACCCCTACTTCTGTGCTGCCTTCAGATCTGGGTGGCTGGAGAGGAGCAGCTGTTAGCCGGGCACCCAGCTCTGAAGACAGTGCCCTGCCAGCAGCAGTGCAGAAGTAAGGGTGGGAGCGGGGCGAGGCGGAGTGGGGCAGGGCAAGGCGGGGTGGGAGCTTGGGGGAAGGGTGGAGTGGGGGCAGGGCCTGGGGAGGAGCCAGGGATGGAAGATGTGGGGCAGGGGTTTGGGAGAAGGGGTGGGGCGGAAAGGGGTGGAGTGGGGGTGGGGCCTAGGGGGGAATGGGGGCCAAGCACCCCCTGGGTAGAGGGGAAGTCGGCACCTATGGTGAATTTGGTAGGGCCCTGACTACACAGCATCCTTTGGACTTCAAAGGATTTGTTGCAGGACTTCGATCAGTGTCTTGAGGCTCTCCCAGAATCCTGAAGACGAGATGCTAATTCCTGAGCAAATGGATTCATCGGAAAACTTTAGACATGTAGGAGTATGCTTGTGATGTCCCCTTTTCTCCATCTCACCTCTCCCACTTTTCCCTAGGGGGAATGCTTGTTCCAGGTTCTGGGTGGTCATGACTTAAAGCCAGATGCGGGATGTTCAAAAGCACTCAGCATTGGCCTAGTCCTGCTGCCATTGAAGTCATTTGGAATTTTACCATTGATGTCAGTGGGGGAAAGAGTTAGACCAGCACTGAGCGCTTTTGAAAATCCCATGCGGACAGTATACAAAGTATTGTGCTGATCCAGTCAGCAATGGTGTATGCATCATCACAATCACTTACCTTGTACACAGTGCCAAAAAACATGGCCCTTTTAAGTAGGTCACTGTGAAGGGCTCAGCTCACCTCTGGAGTTGCTCCTTGTGGTCAGGCATGGCAGCTCTCACCCTGTCTGGCACCCCCTGCCGACCGATGCTCTGGTCCTCTGGAGGTCAGCCTCTTCCTGGGATGATCCTACAGCCAGGTCATGATTTAAGTCCACCCATTCCAGGGTGACATACAGTCCAACAAAATAAAAATCCAGTCCTTATATCTGGTGTCTGGCTCCAATGCTGGGCCCTGTAGTCCTTTCCCCTTCTCTGGCCTTGTGCCACCATACCAGTGGCTGGTATGGGAACCCAGGCACACACAGTACACCACTTCCTAGCCCAGGGAACCTATAATCAGCAGCCAAAGACTGCTCCATCTCACTTCTTGCTGCTACCTCCATGGGCTTCTTCCTACTCAGTTTGTCAGGCCTTCTCCCCTGCAATCTCTCAGTCCAACTCTTGATTATTTTTGAAAGTGGTTTCTCATGTATAATTTAATATAGAAACTAAAGTTGTCCTATATACCGACTCCCAGGACCCTCTTCTGGGTACATCACACTGTTGTTTAAAAGAAACTCAACACTTGAGTCATCCCGCTGTTTATAGACCTGAGGTACCTTGCCTGCCCCTCCCCTGCCGTATCTTTTCACTAAAAAATGTGAGAGTATAAAGCAATATAATAAAAGTTAAATGTATGTCTCGGCCTTCCGCCTCTAAATCACAGCCAATATTAGGGTCACCTGCTATACAAGATCTTAGCTTAGTGGGGAAATTTTGCTTATTATTGGAACTTTTGGCAAATGCTTTATTTTTGGAAGGTTTTTCCCTTCCCCTTTGTGCACATGTGCACAAAGCAGTGTATTACATTCTTTCTGCTGATTACTTCCACTTGAAAAGCAGAATAGTTTGAATAGCTCGTGGACAATACAGTTCTCCATTTTACTTCCATGTTAAAATAGGTAGCAATTGAGAGAACACCATTCTCTTCTCTTCCACCTCTCCCCAGCAGTCTCTCTTAAGAGAGGCCAGCTTCATGGTTAGGAACAGGGCTTCATGGAAGCACTGTACTTCTTTCCTACCTGGTTGCTTCCCCTTGCAAATCAACCAGTCTTATTCTTCCAGCCACAAGCACTCTGTCACCCTATTGAGCCTTGTCTACACGAAGGATATGGTGTTAACAACCATGGAGAATTTTCTAAAAATTACCCTGGTGTCAAGAAGGCTTAAGATTAGAATTCTGTTTATATGTTTATCTGGAAGAGGCCAGGGGAGAGACTACCAAATGATAGGTTACAAATGAACTGTGAATTAGATCACTCTGGTCTCCTAAAGCCAGGATGGGATTTTTGAAAGTCCTTGGTCTAGTTCCTGGTGATTGGCTTTCTCTATTAACCAATCTGAGAAAGTAGTTTCACATTTGGCTAGTATCACTAAGCTTACCTAGCTCCCCATGCATCATTTATCTCCAGTCTTTCCAACCTCAGGATGTGTCTGATCAAAGAGTTTGTATACACAGGGAAGTTAGTATGAATAGCTAAACACATTAGCTATTGTGGGCTTTTTTTTCTCATGTAGACAAGCCCAAAGTCTTTGTGAGACCTTAGTGCTCATCTGGGTCATTAATAAAGACATTTAGATAAATGTACAACTGACTAAGTTTTCAAACCTAACAGTACAGTAGCTGCTGACTCTGGGCTTTCTGTACAGATACAACAGGTTTTAATAATTCTTGTTAACTTCTCCTTTTCTTCCTTAGTTGTTTTCTCCATAGCAGTATTCCAGTATCAATATAGTGTAATTATGGCATTATATGAACAAATGTTTTATGTAAAGGGAATAACTTAATGATTCCTTTGGGGGTGAAAGAAAAACAAACTTGTATTAACAGCTGAAGTTGCTCACTTAGTCACTTCTCCATCTGAAAATAATTTTGTTTTGGTCTCTTTGCCTCCCAGCCCCTGAGTGTCTTTGATGTCCGCTTCCTGAATGCAGTTGGAGATTTACTGGACCTTATTCCTGCATTATTCACGTATTCAGTAGTGGGTTGGTATAAGGATGACCCAGCAGGCTTTGGGAGATATCAGTGGGACATCGGTCACTGCTCTGCTCTTATCAAGGTGAGGGCAACAAAATTTCTCATAGCTTCTAGCCCCTGAGTAGACTTGTATCATGATCATGTTGATGTAACCCTCATTATTATGACAGGTTTCAGAGTAACAGCCGTGTTAGTCTGTATTCACAAAAAGAAAAGGAGTACTTGTGGCACCTTAGAGACTAACCAATTTATTAGAGCATAAGCTTTCATGAGCTACAGCTCACTTCATCAGATGCATATCGTGGAAACTGCAGCAGACTTTATATATACACAGAGAATATGAACCAATACCTCCTCCCACCCCACTGTCCTGCTGGTAATAGCTTATCTAAAGTGATCATCAGGTGGGCCATTTCCAGCACAAATCCAGGTTTTCTCACCCTCCACCCCCCCACACACAAATTCACTCTCCTGCTGGTGATAGCCCATCCAAAGTGACAACTCTTTACACAATGTGCATGACAATCAAGTTGGGCTATTTCCTGCACAAATCCAGGTTTTCTCACAACCCCCCACCCCCATACACACACAAACTCACTCTCCTGCTGGTAATAGCTCATCCAAACTGACCACTCTTCAAGTTTAAATCCAAGTTAAACCTGGATTTGTGCAGGAAATAGCCCAACTTGATTGTCTTGCACATTGTGTAAAGAGTTGTCACTTTGGATGGGCTATCACCAGCAGGAGAGTGAATTTGTGTGGGGGGGTGGAGGGTGAGAAAACCTGGATTTGTGCTGGAAATGGCCCACCTGATGATCACTTTAGATAAGCTATTACCAGCAGGACAGTGGGGTGGGAGGAGGTATTGGTTCATATTCTCTGTGTATATATAAAGTCTGCTGCAGTTTCCACGATATGCATCTGATGAAGTGAGCTGTAGCTCACGAAAGCTTATGCTCTAATAAATTGGTTAGTCTCTAAGGTGCCACAAGTACTCCTTTTCTTTTTTCCTCATTATTATTTATATTTCAGGAGCACATAGGGGCCTCAATCAGGTGTCAGGGCCCCATCATCTTGATTCCATTTTGTTTTAACTGATACTGTACATAGATAGGTTTCAGAGTACCAGCCGTGTTAGTCTGTATTCGCAAAAAGAAAAGGAGTACTTGTGGCACCTTAGAGACTAACCAATTTATTTGAGCATGAGCTTTCGTGAGCTACAGCTCACTTCATCGGATGCATACTGTGGAAACTGCAGAAGTCATTATATACACAGAGACCATGAAACAATACCTCCTCCCACCCCACTCTCCTGCTGGTAATAGCTTATCTAAAGTGTTCATCAAGTTGGGCCATTTCCAGCACAAATCCAGGTTTTCTCACCCTCCGCCCCGCCCCCCCCAACTCACTCTCCTGCTGGTAATAGCCCATCCAAAGTGACCACTCTCTTTAAAATGTGTATGATAATCAAGGTGGGCCATTTATTATCAAGTGAGTTTGTGTGTGTATGGGGGTGGGGGGGTGAGAAAACCTGGATTTGTGCTGGAAATGGCCCACTTTGATTATCATGCACATTGTAGGGAGAGTGGTCGCTTTGGATGAGCTATTACCAGCAGGAGAGTGAGTTTGTGTGTGTGGTTTTTGGAGGAGGGTGAGGGGGTGAGAAAACCTGGATTTGTGCTGGAAATGGCCCACCTTGATTATCATACACATTTTAAAGAGAGTGGTCACTCTGGATGGGCTATTACCAGCAGGAGAGTGAGTTTGTGTGTGTGTGGGGGGGGCGGAGGGTGAGAAAACCTGGATTTGTGCTGGAAATGGCCCAACTTGATGAACACTTTAGATAAGCTATTACCAGCAGGAGAGTGGGGTGGGAGGAGGTATTGTTTCATGGTCTCTGTGTATATAATGTCTTCTGCAGTTTCCACAGTATGCATCCGATGAAGTGAGCTGTAGCTCACGAAAGCTTATGCTCAAATAAATTGGTTAGTCTCTAAGGTGCCACAAGTACTCCTTTTCTTTTTGTACATAGATAATTTTTCTAACAAATCATTCTAGTTCTTGTTTTTGTATCATGTTACTCTTGTATTTGGTCTTTCATTTGTCTCTAAATTGAAGTTGTTTAAGATCTGAAGATGGCTAAAAGCCACTTTGGAGAGATAGATGATAAGTTCCCATGCATTTTTAAGGGGTACAAAACATCTCAGAATGGCCAATCATGTGACTCTGCAGCGTGCCTTTGAAAAGGTCAGCATCTGATTTTCCAGAACCAGTCTCTGTCCCTTGGTCTGGTAGTGATCAGGAAGACTGTTGAGGCAGCATTTTAGCTTTCTGGGGGGAGGACCGGGGGATACCTGTATCTGATTTAGAGGTAACCTCTTTGTGTAAATTTGGGGAGTTAAAGATGCTATAGGAGGCTGTGCAACTGGGGATTTTCACAATCATCCAGGAGAAGCACTATGGTCCTATGGCAATTGGTGTGATATAAAAATGGTTAGAAATTGGTTTTTCGTTTCTAGGGGTGGTCTCCTTCCCTGTGCTGTTACGGGGTTGGAACACTGCAGCTGTGGGCACAGTGCTCTGAGGAGGGAGTGCCATCTAGATCAACAGGCAGTCTTGGTTTGATTTAAAAAAGAATTTTTGAGAGAGGTTTTGTTATTGGGCTTCGGAAAGAATCTCACTGCAGATGGTGGCCGCAACATGGTGCTTCAAAGATTAAGGTGACAAAATGGGGAATTCTCAGGGTTCCAGATGGGATCTGAAGACTTCTGGGACACTCCCTTTTGGTGTGGGGAATGTCGCATCTCAGGAACCTTAGCTTAACCTTGAAAAGAGTCCGATATTTATGTACTGTAACTGGCTCCTGGATATTAGAGCTGAGTGAAAACTTAAAAATGTTCTGTCAATATACATTTAAAATTTTAAACAAATTTGCTTTTACTGACAAGGTCCCTTGTCTTTGCCTTCTGTACTTTCTATTTAACCAGGTCACCAAGAGGAACATACACAAAACCAGCATATTTTCAGCTCATATTGAAGAATATTGTAGAAAGCAAATTTTGCATTTGTAAATATGAGTATTTAAGCAGGAAACTTGATTCTAAGTAGCACTCAGGGAACTGAAACATATCATAATACATGTGTCCAATAAAAACTAAACTAACTAATTTCAAATAATTACTACTAATTGCTTGTAAACAGCGAACTGACCAAGGATTATTCCCAGAAATGTCAGTGACTAATTTTTAACAGCTATAGCTGGCTGCCATTGTAGGGCAGCTTCTCCAAGCTGACCTCTGTAAATTTCCCTTAACCGGTTCCACCCAGGTTGGCAACACGTTCTTTTTTTAAAAAAAGCAAACAGAACACAAAACAAACCTTCATAACAAAAATTCTTTCCTCCCAGGTGCCTTGTCTGGGGTGAAGGTGTTAGCCTTCCTCCCCAACTTGGAGGCCAGGTCACACCACCTCAATCTTTTCTCCTGTGGGCTGGGAGAGGTCAGCAGGCAACCAGTGCTTCCCCTGCTCACGTCTCTCTCAGAGTAAGGCAAGAGTCAGGTTGTATGCCATGCTTTTTCCCAGAACTTATTCTGGATGGCGGACAGAGAGGGGAGCCTTGTCCCACACCACACTGCAAAGCTCCTAATCCCAGGCCCTTAAAGAAACAGTACCCTGGGTTTCCCCAGACACTGTCACCTTCAGACCACTTCTTCTCTCCCAGCACCTGCAGCTGTCATTTCTTAGGCCCTTATATCTGCTCCAGAATTCCTGGTCTCCCAGGCATCCCCTCTCTGGCTTTAAAGATTATTAAATCTTATAAAGATTATAATCTCCCATTATAACAAGAGATTCAAACTTGATAGTCTGATAATTCTTGAACAAAGGCAAAATCCATCATATGGGTTTTTTGCTACAAGTTGTTCTTCCAGGTCTACTGGTGTAGAGTTGAGTGTTACAATGATCAGGATTACTCACTGTTCTGCTTCTGTTTTCTAGGTTCTCCCCGGATATGAGAACATCTATTTTGCTCATTCCAGTTGGTTTACATATGCAGCTACGCTGAGAATATATAAACACTGGGACTTCAACATCACTGATCCAAAGACTGTTACTGGTCGGATCTCATTCAGCAGTTACCCAGGTAACTGGGGTGAGAATAGGAAACCTCATACTCAGCTTTCATAAATGCATCCATGTCTGTATGTGCCCTCTCCACAGCTCACTGACTCTTGTGGACTCTTCTATAAAAGCCTTATAGACAGGACACTGTTACTGTAGGCACCGAGGCTGACCTACCTTAATACCCTTAGAAGCCAATAGAGGAAAATATTTTCCAGATTTATTGTTTTGAATGTGTCCTTTTTTAAAAAAATTGTCTGAGATTGTGTTCTGAAGAGTACTTGTTAAATATTCTGCAACCCCCTGGCGCAAATGTCATTCCTTTTGAAAGAGTTTGAATTCTGCTTGCTTGGTACATGTTCGCCTGCATTGCTGATCTTTTCCCCACCCTGCCCAAGAGTAGCCCTACAGTGCTAGTGTGTCTCTGGTGATAATACAGTTCTGAACACTTCACTTTAGTGGTGTGACTGATACTAATGGGATTACTAGGGAGTATCAGATTTACATCATCTTTGACATTTGGTTGCCAGTCCTCAAATTGATTTTTCAATCGCCTTTTTGATTTGTGAAGGTGGGGGTACGTGTTGGGGGAGGGCGATTCTACCTGACCAGCGAACTTTAGACTTACTCTCCCTTCAGAGGATGGTCTTTTTTTCTTGTTCTTTATGTATGCTTCATGTTTTAGTTATGTAGCCAAAACTACTTATAAACTGCCACAGACAGACTTGGCAGCACATCTCATTCTCCTCATCCTAGAGCAATGTTAGAAAGTGCCAGTAGTTAATGTTAAAATGTGGATTCTTGGTTTTAAAAAAATGGGTGGGAGTTCAGATGGAGGGGTGACGGAAATGATTCTAAACTTCAGGACTTGAAAAAGTAAGCAAAATGAAAAGCTGTTTGTGTTTGCATCACACACGTTTGAAGCTGAAATTCAAAACTTAAAATCATTTTTTTAAAAAAATAGTTGAGATGGGTATGCAGGCAGAGGCTAATTCTGATAGAACTGTGGTCATCAGTTTGTTTAGCTGAGGATTTCAGTACTCCAGTTAGTTGGTGTGTTTCCCTTGCAACAGAAGCTGAAGGGTCCTCAGTGTCTCTACCTACAAACAGCAATAACCCTGGGGTGGTAGTGTTTTTTTGAATGACATTTGAATGAAATTGAGGTTGAGGGACTGCTTGTCTTGTGCATCCTCTCTCTCCGCAATGGTCCTTAGGCACCACCTTCTCTTAGAGATTTGGGCTCTCATCTTTGAGAGGCTACTGAAGTCAGATTAGAAAATTTCCACCAAATTATCTCCTTTCAGTAGTGCATTCTAGCAGTATTAGGAAGAAAGTCTCTATAGTAATTCCAGTCCCCACTGGCAAGGAATGCCACTCAGTCTCTGTCACCTGTTGAGAAGGAAAGGTACTGTCTAGGTACCTAAACAGACAGAAGGCTAAGGGCCAACCTGGATCTGAGATCTCTCTGAAAAGATGCTGTTGAGAACCATTGCACCCTTTAGAAAGGGAGATGGAGCTTACATGTGTACAGACATACTCTCTGTGCTTCAGATATGGAACCAGAACTACCGATTTAAAGTGTTGCCATTTGGGCTGGCATAAGTGCCAAGTGTTACAAAATGCTTTGCAATCTTTGTGGCCTCGTCACACAAGACAAAAATCTGAGTCTTCCCTGATTTGACCAATTGGCTCGTCAAGCACTTCACCTTGGAAGATATCAAAGAATCAGCCACTGAGGTGCTGGTATAACTAGAGTTCATTCTAGAAGACCCAAAGTCTCAACTTGTTCCCTAGAGACAGTCAGAATAGCCCAGAAATGTTGTAGACATGGCTCATCTTAAAGCTTTCTTGTGCCAGGACAGACTCTGATACAATGATATGGTAGAATTTGCCATTACCTGCAAATTTCAGCAAAGACAAAAAGCTACAAAAGTTAGGTGTCATGGCCACAGTGAGGTTCCTGGCTCCCAGGGTATGTGTCTACATGAGAGAAATTCAGCGGACTCTGAATTATGGTGTAGTATCACATGCCATTAGGAGAGCCAGATCCAGTGACCTCATCAGTTGGCACTAGCTGACAGTATGGCTCACAGACTCTTGCACTTTTCCAAATGATGGACAACAACTGAGACGCAAGCTTGGTGTCAGTCTAGGGACATCCTGCAATAAGGAAAACTTCCAAATTCTTCTGCTGTAAGTTGCAGTAATGTGATGGAGTCTTGTACCTTTCGGTCATTTAGCCCTCTGGGGTCTACAGTGGAACCCACAGGTCCCATGTCACAGCTCCAAATGAAGACTGCAGCCTTTTCCATGTACATGACCCACACCAGGCTATCACTTTTTCCCCTGAGCCAAGAGAAGTTTGTTCTGACAGAGCCAGCCAGCAAACTGTCTTGATAAAATACACTATATTCTGCCTGGTTGCAATCGTGCTATTAGCAACTTCTGGTTAATGGCAACATATTGTTGGGAACCAGTCCCATCTCATTAACATCAATGTTAATGGGATTTGGATATTAGCAACAGCATGCTTCTTATTAACAGCTTTTTTTTTGAAAGAAAGGGCCACCTGCAGGCATGTTTGCAAGACTGCAGCCCTGGAAGGAAGCACTGGGATGTGCAAACCTGCCTGAGGCCAGTGCTTCGCATGTCCCAGCCACTTCCTTCTGGGGCTATATCCCAGCAAACTGGCCTGCACACAGGGACCACAGGAGATAAAGGGCTGCAGGCCGGGGGACTGCAGCCCAGATCCCAGAGCTGCACGGTACCTCTCTGTGCTCTCTGGGGGACTGCACACACAGAAGGAAGCGCTGGGACATGCTGAACTCTGACCCCTGGAGAGCGCAGGGAAAGGTGCCATGTAGCTCCGTGGGCCCCAGTCTCCCACTCCCCACAGAAAGCCCCAGCATCCAGGCTGCAGCTCCCCTCCCTGCTGCTGCCCTGCCCCCAGACAAGTTTGCAGGGCTGCATCCATGGAAGGCACGTCCCAGCGCTTCCTTCTCTGGCTGTTGCTTCACTTCCACTTACTAGCAAATGCTGGATAATAGCAATAAGCGGAATCTACTGTAATTGGAAACGCAAATCAGCTCAGTGTAAATATAAGTATTAATTGACATTTCACAGATAGAGACAGTATGAAAGGCATAAAACAGAGACAGCCATCCCTCCAAGCCATCCCTGATAATTAGTTTACAAAAAGTAATTCTAGATTATATCTGGCCTACCTCATGACAGAAAAGTCTTGGCTCTTCTACTTTCCAAAGCTGCTTCACATCCCCTGTAAGAAGTGACATGTCCTCCCAGAAAAAAAAAATATACCTCCTCTCCAGTCAGTGTACTGTTTGACCCCAACACGAGTCACGTTGCCCCAGATAGCAGATCCTCCACATTGTGTCGCAATAAATACTGTTTTTTTATTATAGCACCCTATCTTTTGCAGTCTGGTAAATAGGTTGTTAGTTAGTTAACATTGGGTCACAGCACATATTATGTTTTTGATTAAGCATCCTTTATTTTGTAGTTAACAATAGATACAACTAGAGGGTCGTACGCTTCATTGCTTATGTCGGTCGAGCTGACAAATAGGGGTGGAGGGAGGTAGCAATACACTCTCCATCTCTGAAACTGCAGCAATTTTACAGGATACTGCCACAAAACCTACATTTTATTGTCAGTTTGTCTTAGCCGCTCCTCTTTGTTGATTTATCAGTTTCCTATCAACAACAAGTTCTCCTTGATGGTGCCCATTTGGTGCTGCGGGCAGAGGAGCCTGAGCAGTAGCATTGTGACAACAGAGGTAACTCAGCCAGTTATCACTCACTCCCTTCAGCGACCTTAACCCTAACCTTGCTGCCTGCATTGGTCATCTCTCCCCTGGACATTGCCCATGTGATGCTGCACACAGAGGAGCATTGTGACAACAGACACAAAGAGAAATGCCATTGAGTTGAGTGTAAGGCCTGGCTTTGCTCAGCCAATTAAGATTTCAAAACCAGGCTGAAATAAATGATGCTTTAGCCACTGGGTTACCCCTATAGAGAATACCACATGAATCTAAATACAGCAGATAAAATACAAAATTGCACAGGCCAGGACCTGATTTCTGCAGCTGCTGTGGGAAGCCCTGCTGCATGGACCATGGAGCCAAGCCTCAGGCAGGAACCAGAGCCTGATGCTCCTAGCCAGGGCCAGCTCCAGGCACCAGCGAACCAAGCAGGTGCCTGGGGTGGCAAATGTAAAGGGGCGGCAGGACGTTGCGCTCCGGGGTGGCAATTTGCCCTCAGTGGCGGCAGGAATTCGGTGGCCGCTCTGTCACAGCACGTTTCGCGCTTGGCGGCAATTCGGCAGCGGGGACATGACTCTTATTCAGTCACCAGCAGCAATTCGGCAGCCGCACCATCACTCCGCCTCCATGTTCGGCGGGAAGGATTCTGCCTCCCCGTTTGGTGGCAAGTTGGGGTTTTTTTGCCTCTTGGGGTGGCAAAAATGCTGGAGCCAGCCCTGGCCCTAGCACTATGATGTTACATTGGGTGTGGTTCCCAGCATGTCTAGCAAAAGAGCAAAGAAAGCCAGGCAAGAAGTGGCTTCATCATGGACTCTCCAATGTGTTTGCTGTGTGCAGCTCTGTTCAAGAATTCAAAGAAGGCCTTCAGTGTGAAGGAGCAAAACAGAGATTGCTTTCTTGATGAAGACGACTTGCATAATATGCCTGCTTCCTTTGGAAAGACTCCCACTAATGGGATCCCCACTCAGAATCACTTGGGCCCCCCTCCTGAAAGAGATAATTATAGCCATTTTTGAAGAAGAAAACTAAAGAACACAATACATTAGCCAGCTGTCGAGTAGCCATCTCCGGACCCTGTGGATTGAGCGAGTTACTTATTGATATCTAACCTTCCATTTAAGCAAACTAATTGAGAGCCACCTCCAACTACACCTGTCTACTGACAATAATCCTGGACGCCTCCTGGTCAGGCTTCTGCCAGGACATGGAGCAGAGAAGCATTAGTCACATCACCAAAACCAATAGGTTCTGCCTGGAATGTGAAGGGTGAGGGGCCTGGAAGGAGCAGGGATGTGAGTGGCCCTGCGGGGGGTGGAGGGTTCTGGCTGAAGTGGGAACAAGCATGCCGGTTGGGGGGCAGGCTGGAGTTGGGGTGAAGAGTCTGGCTGGAATAGAGTGAGGGGGCCACTAACTCATACCCAATTCTTACCCTTTCCCTAACCTTGAGATCTCTTCCTCACCCCTGTATCCAGAGTGACTCTGCTGCCCTGTTACAGGCTTTTTTAAGGTCACTGCCTCACCTTTGTATTCTAAGTGATGTCTAGAACATTCTTGTAATTTTGGAATTTATGGATGCAGTGGTCAAAAGTTATTGTGTTACATGCAGACAAACCGAGAAATGCCATCAAGTTAAGTGTAGGGCCTCACTTTACTCAGCAGTTAATAGTGCCATGATGAATGAGGCTCCAGGTCCTGGAAACTTCAGTTTCCTACATTGTTTGGAGATAAGGTAAATGGCTCTGATCCAGAAGATGTAATCAGATTGCTTGTGTTGGCTTTGATACAGGAGTGACAGGGTTCATTTGAGAAGTTTGTTTGAGAGATGCTGATAACGATGGGAGACTGGTTTACAGATAGGTTAGATGGATTGTACAGAGAGGCAACAATTGACCAAAAAAAAGCAATTTCAGTTACATCAAGCTCTCATGCATCCTTAAACATAGATGACAAAGACAAAGATGAATGAATGGAACTCCAGCCATCTGCTGATATCTCAAGTTTCCACTTGTCCTTATTTCTGAGGGATTTTTCCCCTTGTTGAACTTGTAGCATGCATTTAACTTTTTCCTTTCTCCGAATATTGATATATTCCAGGCCACACTGGCATATTTGCACGTATGTTATTAGGCTGGGAAAGGATGACAGATGATATTTTATTGAAAAAGAATTGAGGATAAAAATCAGTGAATATGAAAACCCAGGAAGAAATCATCCTTTCTAGCTTACCTGGATTTTGATGTTTTTGTAATTAAAAATTCCACTTTTAAATAACAATTTATTGTATAAATTAAGAAAAAAATCACAAATAACAGAAGATGTGACCTGCCCGGGAGGGGGACCCAGCCAGCCAGACCACACACTACAAACAACCACACACAATCTCCTGGAAATGTCTACTTTTAAGATCCTTGAAAGACATGGTATTCTAAAAGATGGCTTGTTTGAGTCAGGTCCATCAGACCACTATATCTTCAAGGAGGAACAGGAATTGGCCTTTGCAGTCACATGGTAGGGGCTATTACTCCATTACAGGGCCTGTATATGGATATCTAAGGCTTGTCTACATGGAAATTGAAACCAATATAACTAAACTGGTTTATAATTAACAGCTTGAGTTATTTTGGTGCAAGCCTGTGTGTGGACACTTATTTCAGAGTAAGAATGGCCTATTCCAATATAATTTAAATTGGTAAAATCTACTTTTATTCCGAATGAGTGTCCACACACAGGTTTGCTCCCAAATAACTCAAGGTGTTAATTACAACTACAGACAAGTCCTAAGCATTTTGTACTGCCACTCATCACTGGAGTATCCAAGTGTGTAAAATAGACTATCAATAGAGAAGAGTCTTCTGACCTTCTTGGCATCTCTAGCTCTTCTCCCATATCTGATGATAGAAAACTAAAGGAGAGTGCTAATTGGCCATTATCTTTGAAAACTCATGGCAATCGGGGGAAGTCCCAGACGACTGGAAAAAGGCTAATGTAGTGCCCATCTTTAAAAAAGAGAAGGAGGAGGATCCTGGGAACTACAGGCCAGTCAGCCTCACCTCAGTCCCTGGAAAAAACATGGAGCAGGTCCTCAAGGAGTCAATTCTGAAGCACTTAGAGGAGAGGAAAGTGATCAGGAACAGTCAGCATGGATTCACCAAGGGCAAGTCATGCCTGACTAATCTAATTGCCTTCTATGACGAGATAACTGGCTCTGTGGATGAGGGGAAAGCAGTGGACGTGTTGTTCCTTGACTTTAGCAAAGCTTTTGACACGGTCTCCCACAGTATTCTTGCCAGCAAGTTAAAGAAGTATGGGCTGGATGAATGGACTATAAGGTGGATAGAAAGTTGGCTAGATTGTCGGGCTCAACGAGTAGTGATCAATGGCTCCATGTCTAGTTGGCAGCCGGTATCAAGTGGAGTGCCCCAATGGTCGGTCCTGGGGCCGGTTTTGTTCAATATCTTCATAAATGGATGGTGGAGGATGGTGTGGATTGCACCCTCAGCAAGTTTGCAGATGACACTAAACTGGGAGGAGAGGTAGATACGCTGGAGGGTAGGGATAGGATACAGAGGGCCCTAGACAAATTAGAGGATTGGGCCAAAAGAAATCTGAGAGGTTCAACAAGGACAAGTGCAGAGTCCTGCACTTAGGATGGAAGAATCCCATGCACTGCTATAGACTAGGGACCGAATGGCTCGGCAGCAGTTCTGCAGAAAAGGACCTAGGGGTTACAGTGGACGAGAAGCTGGATAGGACTCAACAGTGTGCCCTTGTTGCCAAGAAGGCCAATGGCATTTTGGGATGTATAAGTAGGGGCATTGCCAGCAGATCAAGGGACATGATCGTTCCCCTCTGTTCGACATTGGTGAGGCCTCATCTGGAGTACTGTGTCCAGTTTTGTGCCCCACACTACAAGAAGGATGTGGAAAAATTGGAAAGCGTCCAGCGGAGGGCAACAAAAATGATTAGGGGACAGGAACACGTGACTTACGAGGAGAGGCTGAGGGAACTGGGATTGTTTAGTCTGTGGAAGAGAAGAATAAGGGGGGATTTGATAGCTGCTTTCAACTACCTGAAAGGGGGTTCCAAAGAGGATGGATCTAGACTGTTCTCAGTGGTAGCAGATGACAGAACAAGGAGTAATGGTCTCAAGTTGCAGTGGGAGAGGTTTAGGTTGGATATTAGGAAAAAATTTTTAACTAGGAGGGTGGTGAAACACTGGAATGTGTTACCTAGAGAGGTGGTGGAATCTCCTTCCTTAGAAGTTTTTAAGGTCAGGCTTGACAAAGCCCTGGCTGGGATGATTTAGTTGGGGATTGGTCCTGCTTTGAGCAGGGGGTTGGACTAGATGACCTCCTGAGGTCCCTTCCAACCCTGATAGTCTATGATTCTAAAGCTGTGCTTGGGATAGGTTTTATTTATTGCTGCATTTTGTTTTTTGGAACTAACTACTCAGAACTTCAAGCTATGAGTGTTCCCTGCCTGTTTTGTGCTTGCAGAAACCTGTTATTGCTCTGTGTTCAGAGAACAATTATTTGTAGAGTAATTCTCTTCTAGGTGTATTCCAATCTGAGAAAAGCCATGGAATCCTGATTTATGAGAGAGGATAATGGCTTGAGCCTTCAAAGTCGCTCTGGCTCTATTGTAGCACATATGCCTGATACAAGTTATATGCCTTTTTTGTTTGAGAAAGGAACATCTTTTGGTTAAAGCATGGGACTGTGAGGCAGAGCTGGAGTCTATTCCATGTTAAGAGCCCACAAAGATAACAGGAACTCTTCTGTTTTGTTTAAGGTTTTTTGATGTCTCTGGATGACTTTTACTTACTTGGCAGTGGCTTGGTAATGTTGCAGACCACAAACAATGTGTTTAACCAAACTTTACTTAAACAAGTGGTGCCCGAATCTCTCTTTGCCTGGCAGAGAGTCCGTATTGCCAACATGATGGCAGACAGTGGCAAAACCTGGGCACAAACTTTTTTAAGATGCAACTCTGGTAAGTAAGTTTATATGAACTTCTGAATAAAGAAAACACTCCCTACTTTTTTTCCCACCCAGCTTCTCCAGGCAGTAGTGAAAGATCTAACCTCCTCCTACTTGCCCCCTAGGAACCTATAACAATCAGTACATGGTCCTGGATATGAAGAAGGTTAAGCTGGAAGGAAGCCTGGAGGACGGAGCACTCTATATCGTTGAGCAGATCCCAACACTCGTGGAGTATTCTGATCAGACAAGTGTTCTCCGTAAAGGTAATCACTGTTTTGATAGTTTTAGGGTTAGGAAAATTCAACCATTTGTGCAAACTGATGGGAGTGTTATTTTACTTCTGGGACTCCAAGTTGGGAAGCTTTTTGTGTAAATGTCACCGAGATCCAATGGCAGTAATTTCTTGTGTGCACCTTGGTGTTCCATATGAAACTGGCTCCCACCTGCTGCATCTGAATGCAAATGGCCACCGTGAACATCTTTTTAGGATGTGCTGAAGGTAAGAATTGGTGACTTGTTCTTCTTTCGCTGACTTGGCTTTCTCCTGCATGGTTTTCCTCTATACTGGAGTGCCTTTATTTTTTTCTCAGAGGCGGGAAGAAGCATTTTTAATTAGTGCTGAATTATTTTGACATTGAGAGTCACTTGAACCTTTTTGTGATTGTCACCCCAGAGGGAAATGGGTTTAAAAGAAAAAAAAGGACTCAGATAGACTCAGTCTCTGAGCTGAGCTTTCATGGGGCTATATTATCTAGCAAATATTTGCTCTCCAGAAGATATCTTAAGCCCACAGCAAAGCTAGTGACAGGTTGACTGAAAATATAACCCAAAGGCATTGTAAGAAATCATGCTAGCAGCCAGCATCAGCAATCAGGGCACATTCACAAGCATTTTCCAGGCACTTGTGTCTGAGCTCTGTCCACAGTCTTCATTGTTTTGTTTCCATTGTTCTATTGTGCAGTTGCACAGCTGAAGATGTGATGAGTTTCAGAATTGACCCACATACACAAACATTCAGGAAGATGCATCAGTCATAACTGTGGTGGGTTTGTTCTGGCTTTCTGCCCTCTCTAATTCCGTGGAAGCGTCTAGAAGATTTTTGGTGCTATCGCAATATAAATAACGCTTTGGGGGGGGGGTGCTTATCATGAATAATCTATAAATTTTCTTCATCTGCTTTATGTTTTGTGTACCTCTAATCTGCTGAAGATTCAGAAATAAGTGGTTTTTCTCCTTCTGTTTCTCACTTTTTGAAATGGCTTAATTAGGGACAGACTAACAAATTGAGGCCTCATTAATCCCCTCTGACTGGGGGAGCTCATGGCAAACTTCACTACCTGCAAACCTAGAGAATCTGATGTTGGACATTGTGGACACATGCTTCTCCCAGATTCTCACTGAGGATCTGAAACATGGCTACTTATATGGCAGTTGGTTGTTCCTGCTGCTGCGTGGGTGGGCTTAGCATCGCTACTCTGGTGGCTCTTCCGAGGGGCTAGAAATGAAGGAGCCTAATAGCTGATCTCAAGTGGGGTAGCAGGAGAGAGGTCTTTAGAGAGGTGGTTCCTCCTTCCCATTGCTCTGGGATTGCGACAGATACCTGAGGTGCAGTGCCCGCTGGTGATGGCAGAGGATGATGCATCAGTGACTGGGACCAGACCATCTGCCCTGTGTGATTGGACCAAGCCTTTCTTAGGCTGAGCTGGAACTGCTGTCGTGCAGTTTCATTTTGGTCTTGTGCTTGGCACAGTCATTTTTGCCTGCTTCTGCCAAGTCCTCATTTGGGAGGCCAGTTGCCTGTCTAGTATTATCCTTCTAGCCCATTTTGTTGATGATCTGTGTTTTTCCTAGTCAAGTCCCTCTGTCTCTGGACCAGATTAAGGTGTGTTCTCTGACTATGCTTCTGTCTCCAGGCCCCCTGGCCTGGCCATTCACTTGTACCATGTGTTCAGTTCAAGAGAACATGGGGAAGTCTGATTCAGGTCATCTGCTGGTTGGGTGTGGTTTAAGCTATTCTATGTGTTTCCAAACCCTAAGTTTTCCTGACTTATGCATTTGGGCTACAGTCAGGGAAGCTGCTGGTCTCGTCCCCCAGCTATAGCTACTTCCTGGAGCCTGTCTATAGTCAGGCTGTATTTGGACCTGACCTACCCCTCACCCCAGGATCTGCAGTCACTCCTCTCCATAGTTTGTACAGAATGTTCTGCCCTAAGCCTGGAGCTCCTTTTTAAGGCCTAAACATTTGCCTGAGAGCCAAGCAAATAGACTCATGGCCTGTCCCTTGTCTCCAGATGAGCAGAACCCGGAATCCCTCTGTTCAGCAACTTCAGGCAGCTGATCTCAGTGGCTATCTTCCTGCCCACCAGAAAGAGCAACTGAGAGACGGTGGGTCTAGTGCTGCCAGTTGGCTCCTTCCCTCAGGTTGTCAGGGCTAGCAATGGCTCTGGTCAATTAAGGGCCTGAAAAGTGATGGGGTAACATCAGAAGTCATTGGGGGAAGTCCTGGTGTCTTCCAAGCTGGTGGTCCATGTGTGGCCACCCAGCAGGTGTGAGAGAGGAAGATAGAAAATGTGCAGTGAGGACTAAAGAGTTAAAGGAAATCAGAGCAGGAAGAGGAACAAGTCACAGCTGGGGAATTTACAAAAACAACCCACAAACTGGAATTTTGGCAAAAAACAGAAAGATCAACTCTGTATTTGAATGTTTCTTGTACCACATGTAGAAGATTTTAGGGAAGGGTAGAGGCAGAGCCAAAAGGTGCAATTCAGAGGCACTTGGGAAAACTAAAAGCATGTAATTTTTTAAAAGAAGTTTTTTAGCTGTTGTGTATGGCTAAGTTTTAAAGGATTGGAGGCTTTAGAGAAGAGAATATGCAGGAGTGGAAAATGAAATGAATTGTGAGGCTTAAACAACTTACTGCTTTGGAAAAATCTTCATGTGTGTTAAATGTTAGAAAAAATAACATTTTACATTACGTGCTTTGATAACATGGCCATTTCCCAAGTTTCTGGACATGTTTTGCATATGTTGGATCAAGCACAGTACAAATCAACCATTTCCCCAAAGTCTGAAATACATACACTTCTTCTTCTCATCCCAAAGCATGAGGAGCACTACAGAACCGGCACTCATTCCTGTCTGTGGCTTGTCCCTCCATTAAGCCCAGCCTGGTGAAGTCCCTGCATACAATCTCCTGCCATGTAGTTGGTGGTCAGCCTTCAGGTCTGACTGACCGTGGTTGCGTTTGTATTATTTTCCTCTGCATCCTGTTTGCCTTCTAAAGTGTTGTAATTATTATAATCTTTTTGATTTCAGCCAGACCTATACCGTCACTTCACATCCTGCTCCTTCTAATTTCGTCAGTTGTCAATGTCATTCCACAGTACGTACACTTCCATCTTCCAAAGAACTCTCATCTCTGTTATCTCCAGCCGCTTTCTGATGTCTGTTTCATTTAATGCAGCTGCTTCCAGACCACAGAATAATACTGCTAGTACATTGGTTTGATTCATTTTCATTTTGATGCCAAACAGTGTTTTTGTCAGTCCATAATTTCATCAACTTCTGTGTAGCTGTTGTAGCTGAAGCACATGTCCTTTTAACCTCATCTTTGGTGGAACTGTTGGTTCTGATCAATCTTCCTAGGTACGTGTAAGGTTTTACTTGTTCTATGACTTCACCACTGCTGCATTTCAACACTTTACATATTGTCCCTTTTCCAAGATGCAACCACTTCATCATCTTGGCATTTATTGTAAGTCCAAGTCAACTACACCAATTTTCCAAGGTAGTGAAGACCGTCATCATCAATTCAAACATGTCTGCTAGTTGTACAGTGTCATTTACATGAGCCAAAGAGCTTAACTTTAGATCACCCAGCGTCACGCCCTCCAACTTATATACCATTTTTAATGTCCAATTTAAGAACATGATGAAAAGTGATGGTGATTCCATGCCCCCTTGTCTTACACCAAACTTTGACTTGAACCAGTTGCTTAATTTTCCACCAGTTCTTACGGCACCACAGGAATCTTTGTACATAACTTTTATAATTGCAGTTATTCTGTCTGGAACTGCATATGATTTTACTACTTTCCATAATGCTTTTCTCCAAACCAAATCAAATTTCTTCATGAAGTCGACGAAAAGAGCAAACATCTTTAATCCCCATTCTCGCTTTTTTTCCATCAGCTGTTGGAGTGTGTGTCAGATCAGTTCAACTTTGGCCTGGTATGAAGCTGCACTGATCCTTGCCTACTGCTACTTCTAAAACTGGCCATAATCAGTTGACAATTACTTTCATCATGATTTTTCCAGTACTGATAATAAGCTTTTACCTCTTCAATCATTCAAATTGGCAGGATCTCCTTTCTTCAGGATTGGTACAACTATTGCCTTTACCCAGTCATCAGGTACTTTCTCTTGCTCCCAGACCTTATATATTTTTCTAATGCTTTGATAGCACTTATTCCACCAGCTTTTAGCAGCTCAGCTGTTATATTATCCATTCCTAAAGCTTTCCCATTTTTTAACTGCTTCATTGCTCTTTCTGTTTCTTTTTCAGATGGTGGTTTAGTGCTTATATCCATTTTGCCCTGTTCATCTGGCATGTCTAGAATGCTTGCTTGCATCTGGAAAAATTACACGGTTCAGCTCTTTGTCAAAATGCTCCTTCCATACTTCCAGGAACTCTTCGATATTTGTTGTTGGTTCACTGGTAGCATTTCTTACCACTTGCATTGTTGACTTGATTGTGTTTCTGTACAATTTAACCTTTTTGTAGATAGATGGGAACTCTGATTTCAAACCAGGGCAGATAGGGCTTGTTTCACCTCTTTAGGCAAGTCTGTCTAGGAGAAGAAAAACTGATTTCAAATCCAAGCAGTCCAAGCTTGTTAGCCTTGAAGGGCAAGTAAGGTGGAACTGTTGATCGTGCCTGTTCCTAGCAGGCCAGCAGGCTATGACATCGCGTTCCCATGAGCTGGATAGGGTAGAATGTGCTAACAAGCCATTGCATCTGAAATTGATTTGTTATAGAAACAATACAGCAAGCCAGACTGATTTATATGGCCTAACAAATGGAAATGGTCATGGATTTTGATTAACAGCTTAACCCTATTACACATATTGCAAGTGGAATGTTAGAACGGTTCGTGTCAGGCCAGACCGAGCCAGTAGCGGAGGAGCTAAGGAAGTTACACATTACCTTTGCTGCCAAACAGAAGACACATTGGCTGAGTACAGGAGAGTTCACAGTTGGACATGATACTTTCTTTTACTCAGGACACTCAGGTGGACAAGTGAAGCATAGGGATGGGGTTGCTATAGCAATGGACAAGAGAATAGTTACTTCAAATAACTGCTGGAAACCAGTGTCTGAGCAGATTGTCATAGCAAGGTTTACTACTGCCTGCAGTAAACTATGCGTAACTGTGACCTGTTGTTATGGACCACCAGAAGTAGCAGAAGTGGAAGAGAAGGGTGGGTTGTAACAACAGGTGGATGGCATTGTAGATGAGATTCCTGACCATGATATGATTTTTATAATGGGAAATATGAATGCAAAGGTTGGTAGCGGATATGATAAGCAAATGAATAAAGTTGGGACAACATGGTATCAGGATGGCAAATGAACTTGCTGTGAGATACACAATCTGATTATTGGTGGAGCTTGGTTTCTTCATGAAGATATGCACAAGATTATGTGCAGCTCAGCAGACAGTCAAACTAAAAACCAGATTGACCACATTATTATTAGTAAAAAGCATAGAAGGGCACTTTTGGATGTTAGACTATAGAGGTGCTGGCTGTGGCAGTGATCATGAATGACGAATGGGAAAAATTAATATTAAGTTAAAGTCCAAGAAACAGAGGGGTGTAACTGGAGCCAAATTTGATCTTGATAAGGCTAGCTATGTGAGGGAGGTGTACAAGTTGATGCTTGAAAGGTGTTTCATTAATTTGTGTTTGATGAAGAAAACTCACTACAGACTGGATGGGAAATATTCAAGGAAGTGACAAAATACAGTGGAGGAAGTTATTGGAAGGTGTAAGCAAACAAGGGAAAGCTGGACATGCAATGAAACAAGAACATTACAGGAAAAGTGTAAACAAGCCAAGACTGCTGGGAAAGTGGAAGAAATAAAAGTGTTGCAGTTGCCCAAAGCAGTGACGAAATCACAAAGATTGGACAAGCAAAAGTTCTGGAAAGAAGAGTCTCAGCAACTAAAGATGGTGTCAAGAGAAGAATATATACACTGCAGCATCAAAATAATAGCCCTTAAAGCATTCTTGCGGAGCAAGTGAGCTGAATGACAAGGGACTCAAGACTTACTTTAAGGGAAAGCTGGAGCAAAGAGGAGAATCTTGCAGTGTTCATTAAAGTTGTCCAGGCTTGGGCTTAGGTAACATTTCTAAGTGTATTTCTCCACTGCAACCAAGGATATATCTTTGTCTCCTTTGAGCTTCACGTATGAGACAGGCAGCCAATGTGGTGCTGCAGAGTAAAGGTGGAGAGGAGGTCTCTGAAAGCCAGGTTCCAGATAGACACAAGCACCTTGAGTTTTAGTTGTAAGTGAACTGGCAGCCAGTGCAGAGCTCAGAGCAGGAGCAATATGCTCTAACCTCCCTGTTCTACTGAAAGTCAGGCACCTGCATTTGTACTGGCTTAAGCGTCTAGGTGGCCTTCATGGGGAGCCCTAGGTACAGCAGGTAGCAGCAGTGGAGACCTTAAGGTGACAAAGACATGGATTGTTGAGGCAAGGTCCATATCTGAGAAAAAGGATGCAATTTCTTAGCCAGCCTTAAATGCAGAAGGACTTGCTGGCCACTGCATCTGTCTTTGGCCTCTGGAGCAGAGGTGAGTCAGGTAAGACACCGAGATTGTGAACCTCTTACTTTGCATCTACATAGCACCTTCCATCCAAAGATCTCACAGCACTTTGCAAATAGTAATGAATTAAGCCTTCCAGCCCCTGTGCGAGGTTGGCAAGTATTATCCCCATTTTATAGATGGGAAAACAGAGTCCCAAGAGGTTGTTTGCCTACAGTCAGAAAACATGCCTGTATTAGAGCCAGGAATAGAGTCAAGATTTCTGGACTCTTAAGTCTTGTGCATTAACCACAAGACAGTCCTTGATTCCCCACACAGCACTCAGTACAGTCCCTTGCTGCTTCACAATCAGGAAAAGTAAAAAAGAAAGTTCCTCCTAGAGACCCAGGAGAGTCCCTGCTGTATGCATGGGCCAGCCGCCCCCCATACTCCCAGCTCTATGTACTGCTCGTTGTGCACTCTGCATGGTCTAACCTGCAGCAACGGCATGCCTCTATCTGGAGCAGAAACTCACCCAGGAGTTGTTACATGAGGGCACTGCACTATGTAGGTGGGATTTACAGCCTTGCAGAAGCAGGGAACGGTGAGGGAGAGGCTTTACTTGAGGAGAACTTAACGTGGGTTACTTTGCTGTAGTTTTTAAATATATTGCTTTCTAGGTGGGGGTAGGGAGGCATCTGCATTCTTTGCCTTCCTTTGAGACAGTACAACTGTAGAACTTATTGCTAAATAATAATTAACCCCCTTCTGTTTGGAAATGAATGTTCCTGAAAGCTGTCCTGCCCACACCTTGCCAGCTACTTCTTTGGAGGATGGCTCAAGTACATTAATCTATGGAGGACATCTCTTTTACTGCTCAGAGAAACATGTTACGCTGGATGTTCCCTTCAACTAGGTTGTGTGTCATGTCAGACAATGCAGGCTGTGCAGTTATACAGGACACCCACTTCTGTGCCATGTATGTATTGAGACATAAGACTGCAAGCCACCTACTCAGAGAAGTGCATGGCTCCCATATATTGGCTACTAGTTCAAAACTTTATATGTCTAAACGCTTGGTTTGTATTTTTGTAACAGTTGCCTAATGAGCCCCAACTTATTATTTGAGCATCAACCAATCAGATTCCCCCACTCCAACTCCTCAGAACAAGGGGCGTTACATCAGTCGGTATTGAGGTGGGAGACCTAGCAAAACCCTGGTGTTGAGACTCAGTAGGTGGCAATCTCCCTTTGTCAGTAGCAAACCAGTGCCCTAGGCTGGGGATGAAGATGGCTGTGTAGCTCTAGGTGCCGTGTTTCAATATATGCCATCCCATTACCACCTCATTCCCCCATGGGGGAAAAGACTACATTACTGTACATTTTTAATTGGCAGAAAAGGATCACATTTTAATTCTTCTAGGATTTCACTTCAGAGCCAGGTCCTATTTATGGTCCTGAATGATCCCATGTCATTTTTGTATTTTTTGCAAACTGAGGAGGTTCCTAACTTATTTGTACTATAGACAATTGCATTCTGCCTTCCGAATAATCTCCCTGTAATTTCAGTTGGATACAGTATTCTTTACAGGTACTTTCATGACAGGATTGTCTTGACCGTTGTCTTATGTGAGATAGGACAAAACTCTCCTAGTTCGAAGTCTTTGGGCTTGCTGAGGCAGTGATGGCAGTGGCAAGCACAAGATTCTCTCTCTCTCCCTTATTGGTCAATATGTGCCATCAGCTACCACAACCTTCCAGCCTTCTCCACTCTGGCTCTCACTAGCCTGTCGCCTGTTTCTCTGGGGATCCTTTTGTGTTGATCTGCTTTCCGATCAGGTCTATAATAACAGTTAGTTCTGTTTCAGAGTAGCAGCCGTGTTAGTCTGTATTTGCAAAAAGAAAAGGAGTACTTGTGGCACCTTGGAGACTAACAAATTTATTTGAGCATAAGCTTACTTCACTGTGGCTCCTTTCTGGGTTACTTGAGTTGAAGGCTACTGGCCTCTTTGGTTTCATGGTTTGTTTTGCTGTGACCTCTCTTTCTGCTTGTTGTTTCAGAGCCTTAATTGTATCCCTGATGTCTTGGGTGCCTGTTTGTTCAGTGCCTTGGCACACAATTTTTTCCTCACTTCTGCATTTGTTTGGTGCTTTGGCACATCTCAACTTTTCAGCATGCCGCTTTGATGCATATATTTGGTGTGTGAGGTTGATGTGCTTTTCATTTTAGGAATCATTTTTTCTTTCAAGAAAGAAGCTCAGTGGCTTCCAGATGTGCTTGCAGGAGGCATGTATTACTGTGGATGAGCACTGTTGCTGCATCCTCTGCTTCATCAGATCATGAGGGCGCACAGGTGGTCAGCTCTTCCTGTGGGCACTATCTAGACGTGAACCTCTCAGACCTCAAGATACTCCTGTAAGTCTTAACTTGAAACTGGCTCAAACTTGCATTGTGGGATAAGCCTTCAAAGTGGAAACCGGAGGCCTGAGACTCTGTTAGCACCGTCTCTCCAGTGGAATTACTTATGAATTAACTCATCTGCTTCCAATGGCGACTGATATGTTCTGCTGCTGTCAGACTGGGTCTAGATCCTGTTCCCTAGCCGGCACTGTTAAGGCAACACAGCAATTAAACATTTTTTTTAAATGAGTGCACAGTTTGTTTAAATAATTAAACAACAGAATGGGTTATCTCCCTTGCAGGATACTGGCCTTCGTACAACATCCCTTTCCATGAAAGGATCTACAACCTCAGTGGATATGCAAAGTACGTTGAGAAATATGGCTTGGAGTTTTCTTATGAACTGGCCCCCAGAGCAAAAATCTTCCGACGGGACCAGGGGAAAGTGACTGACTTGGAGACCATGAAGTATATAATGAGATATAACAGTAAGAAGCTCATTTGTTTTCCATTGATCTGATTTTTTATTACTTATTTATTTTTTGTATTATGTTGTTGCCTAGCAGCCCCAGTCATGGCTCAGGACCACATTGTGCTCAGCGCTGTACAAACACAGGACAAAGAGACAGTCCCTGCCCTGAGGCGCTTACAATCTATGTCTGAAATAAGACTGGAAAATCTTTTTTTTTTTTAAACCCCATGCAGGAACAAGGGAGGTTTTCATTTATGAGTGCACATGCCATTGAGGTCTATTCTAGCTAACCGTTCCAGAGAACATCTGAAACACCAACAGAATTAGAAGACTTGTTAGGGCTCTCTGGGGAGAACTGTTCTTGAGCACAGCTGGAGCAAGGAAAGGGTCTTGCAAAGCCTTAAGTACTAGGCAATGTGTCTATAATACTAACATAGAGGATTTAGCATAAAATCGTTTTAAAAGACTCCTTTAACTTTCCCCTCTCAGAAGGAATGTCCTTCAATGCACAATCCTCTGTCTTGGTGCTGTCAGGATCTGCCTTACTGGGATTAATGGGAAAAAGTGGTCTGAATAAACACCATCTCTAGGTACAGATGACCATAGCTGCTTTATTTTTATTCTCTTTTGCATATAACATTTGTTTGCCACATGTGAAGTTTGGAAGGGCTTTTCCGCATGGTGAACTGGAAGTGATCTGAGGGAAAGGGCCTGGGGACTGCCTTTCTTTGGTTCACTGAGTAGCAATACACTACTGCAATCAGATGGGCATAGTTTTCCCCCACTCCCCAATTTCCTACTATTGCAGGGGGCATTGATAGACCTTGCTCCTTGCCATCTTCATTTTTAGTTTCTTGTTTTGTAATCTTTTTTCTTCTGTTCTAGACTAAAATATTAAGGCCAGAACTGCTCACTACCTTCTCTCTCCTGATCCCTCCCCCATTCTCTTGTACGAGTTGACTTTCTCTCATTACAAGCTCCCAGGTAGTGGCGCATCAGCTTGCAGAGTATTCCATTTGGGACTGTATAGGAGGAGCCCTTAGCCCCTGCTGGGGACGGTCGTGTGAGTAGACTGGCTTTATTTCTTTTCTCTTCCCCATTTATTTCCCAGACTATCTGAAGGAGCCCTATGCCAGGCACAATCCGTGCAACACTATCTGCTGCCGCGAAGACCTGAACCCTTCTCTCCCAGTGCCAGCAGGCTGCTATGACTCAAAGGTAAAGACCCCTAAAGCCCATGGCCTGCCTTACATACTGTCTGAGTGAAAGTAGGGCGCCTGCTCTGGACCTGCCAACCAAGTCTTTGTACTCTGCAGAAGGAGGTTCCCTGTCTGTCCCTTCTGTCCCGCAAACTTCGACAGTGGGGGAGAGTCAGGAATAAAACACTATCCTGGCCAACACTTCTTACCAGCGATTAAAGAAAAGCATCTGTAGGGCAGGGTTAGGGGAGACTGGCTGCTGTATTTGCTTACTTAGCTAGGGCCCTGCCAGCCTAACTGACCGCTCTGTACAGTGTTATGTGGTTTCTAGGATCTCTGATCCTCTGCACCATCTGGGAATTAGTTGCTTTCCAAAGGATTAGCTAATTGCCAGGGTTTCCTGAGGCCACAAGGGAGTGCTGTGGGGTGGAGGGGAAGCACCTGGGCCACACAGGATAGGGCTTCTGCCTGCCGTGAGTCTTGCTTGGCCACATCTCCTCCCTGCAGCTGCATTCTGGTCCTTCTCCTCAAGGTGGCACTGGGAGAGCCAGGGTCACGACTAGCTGGGGTGAGGTCAGTCTCACTTAAACACAGGGAGCAAGAGGGCTGGAACCAGATGGCAGATGGAGGTGAGCTGTACATTTTGTGGGTGGATGGATGCTGGACCCCAAGGTACGTGGGTACATACTTGTCCTGTGTATCCAGGTGCAGAATGCTGGGGTGAGATTGCTTACCCTTAGGGGTCTAAGGATTAATACCCAAATTCTATTAAAGCCTGGCAGTAAGTAGGGCTCAGGAGTGTACTAGTGATCAAAGGCCCTCAAAGTTATCTTATTTTCAGGGTGGCACAGAGGGAATGGGAATTTGCCACGCAGCTGTCTGCTCTCATTAACGGGGACCATGCAGGAAAGTTTCTTCCTCCTGACCTCCAGTGACCCCTGTGTTTACTAATGCCTTACTCTTCAGTGAGTCATTTTCTCTAGACTTAACCTGTATAATTATTCTCAGCACAAAGTTGGCAAAGGTCAAGTAACTTTTAGTTTTAAGCCATGATTCAATAAAAAGGAATGATTTTTACAGGCAGGATTTATGGCAGCTTTGTTCCTAGTACAAATGCTAGGCAAATTAATAATAACCCTTAAAACACTGGCAAGGTCTAAAGTGTTTTACCTTGTCAGGGCTAGCCTGTTTCAGGGATTGTGTGCGAGGCTGCAAGGACAGGCAGCATCAGAAATTTTTGGCAGATCCAGTTCTGAGGATTTCTGCTCTTCCCTGGCTTGCCTGACTTGTGTCAGATAGCAGGGGTCAGCAGGGACCCAGGGGCCTCGTTCTGGCAGTTACACTGGGTGCAGAAATGTGAATGGGAAGGTGGCTAAAGTGGCTTTATACCTCCCTGTATTTTCTCAATAAGTCCCCCAAGTGGTTGTTGCAGTAGCCAAGAACAGCTGGAGCACAGCACTGTTTTGGCCATGTCCCCTCCCCACCAGCTGGGGAGACCCTTATGCTGGGGGTATTCCCCAGGGGGCTGCCTTTACATCATTGGGGCCATAAGCCACTTGGGTCCTTGGTGTCTTAAGGTGTGGGCAATGCTTGGTTTAATAAACCTTTCTGTTTGGGGGGATGTTGCTTGAACTAGCATAGGTTTTCCTCTACTCAGTTTCTTTCCCTTACTCCTGCATATACCCTCTTGGACCAACCTGAGCAATGCCCTCCCTCTCCATAGTGTTTAAACACTTCAAATGCAATAGAACAACGTATCCTCTAGCTATAAAATCCTGCCCTGTCCTTCACAGGTGGCAGATTTCCATATGGCTTCAGTGTTTGCAGCCTATGCTGTCAGTGGCCCACCTGTAGAGGATGGGCTTCCTGTTTTCAGCTGGAAACAATTCAATGGGACCAAGCATCAGGGTCTGCCAGAATTCTACAACTTTGACTTCGTCACCATGAGGCCAATCCTGTGAAACTGGTATCAGCGTTGATGAAAAAATATTTTTCCTTTTTCTGAAAACTTTCATTCTCCCACAAAATAAAACATTCTTTAAGTCCCTGTGCTTGTGTCTTAACTGCCCTCTGCTTACCTAGCTTCCAGAGCTTTGTTCTATGAGGCAATGGGCTTGGGGAGGCACCATCTAATCAGTCCTGTAAGAACATAGTATCTTACATGAGTTATTCACAAACTGCAGTCAAAGAATGAGAATAATGACACAAACCAGCAATGAATGAGGAGGCTCCTTGGGCAAGTCACTTCACTTCTTTGTGCCTGAATTTCTCCATCTGTAAAATTTGGATGACGCTTGCCTTCCCTTTGTAAGGTACATCTGATAGCCATGGGTGAAAAGTCTATACAAGAGTTAAATATTATTATTACAAATTAGAGGCAGAACAGGTCCACTTCACAATGAGGCTCTGATAGCGCTGCTCCCTGGGGCTGGGTGGAAACTGTCCTGTCTACAGTGCATTCTTTTCAGTAGTTTGTGTTAAAGCTAACGATGCAGAAAGGCACCTGGTGCGATTTTCCCACCAGATGCCTAAATGCCATTAAAAATCCAGCCCTGGAACCCGAGAGGCAGTCATATGCAGAAGGGAGGCTTTGTAGAAACCTTTGGACTCAAACAGGCTGTTTTGTGGCTAGATTGGCGCGAGTCAATAGCTGTGAGGAATAGTTTAGTGGAAAGCAAGGTATTTTGCTCTCTACATACAGGCATGTGACTGGGCAGCCAGAGACATGGAATTTGTTACTATCTTATCTACTGAATTGTTCAGTGGCCTTGTATGAGTCACAGGGTATGTCTACACTACGAAATTAGGTCGAATTTATAGAAGTTGTTTTTTTAGAAATTATTTTTATATATTCGAGTGTGTGTCCCCTCACAGAAAATGCTCTAAGTGCAATAAGTGCATTAACTCGGCGAAGTGCTTCCACAGTACCGAGGCAAGCGTCGACTACTGGAGTGTTGCACTGTGGGTAGCTATCCCACAGTTCCCGCAGTCTCTGCTGCCCATTGGAATTCTGGGTTGAGATCCCAATGCCTGATGGGGCTAAAACATTGTCGCGGGTGGTTCTGGGTACATATCGTCAGGCCCCCATTCCCTCCCTCCTTCCGTGAAAGCAGCAGCAGACAATCGGTTCATGCCTTTTTTCTTGAGTTACCTGTGCAGACGCCATACCACGGCACGCATGGAGCCCGCTCAGGTAACCGTCACCGTATGTCTCCTGGGTGCTGGCAGACGTGGTACTGCATTGCTACACAGCAGCAGCAACCCATTCCCTTGTGGCAGCAGACGGTGCGATAGGACTGGTAGCTGTCATCGTCATGTCCGAGGTGCTCCTGCTTGCCTCTGTGAGGTCGATCAGGAGCGCCTGGGCAGACGTGGGTGCAGGGACTAAATTTGGAGTGACTTGACCAGGTCATTCTCTTTAGTCCTGCAGTCAGTCCTATTGAACCATCTTATGGTGAGCAGGCAGGCAATACGGATTGCTAGCAGTCCTACTGTACCATCTTCTGCCAGGCAGGCAAGAGATGAGGATGGCTAGCAGTCCTACTGCACCATCTTCTGCCAAGCAGCCATGAGATGTGGATGGCTTGCAGTCCTTCTGCACCATCTGCTGCCAGCCAAAGATGTAAAAGATAGATGGAGTGGATCAAAACAAGAAATAGACCAGATTTGTTTTGTACTCATTTGCTTCCCCCCATCCCCCGTCTAGGGGACTCATTCCTCTAGGTCACACTGCAGTCACTCACAGAGAAGGTGCAGCGAGGTAAATCTAGCCATGTATCAGAGGCCAGACCAACCTGCTTGTTCCAATAAGAACAATTACTTAGGTGCACCATTTCTTATTGGAACCCTCCGTGAAGTCCTGCCTGAAATACTCATTGATGTAAAGCCACCCGCTTTGTTAATTTTAATTCCCTGTAAGCCATGTCGTCAGTCGCCTCTTCCTCCGTAAGAGCAATGGCAGACAATCGTTCCGCGCCTTTTTTCTGTGCGGACGCCATACCAAGGCAAGCATGGAGGCCGCTCAGCTCACTTTGGCAAATTAGGACCACATTAAACACCACACGCATTATCCAGCAGTATATGCAGCACCAGAACCTGGCAGAGCGATACTGGGCGAGGAGGCGACGTCAGCGCGGTCACGTGAGTGATCAGGACATGGACACAGATTTCTCTGAAAGCATGGGCCCTGCCAATGCATTTATCATGGTGCTAATGGGGCAGGTTCATGCTGTGGAACGCCGATTCTGGGCTCGGGAAATAAGCACAGACTGGTGGGACCGCATAGTGTTGCAGGTCTGGGACGATTCCCAGTGGCTGCGAAACTTTCGCATGCGTAAGGGCACTTTCATGGAACTTTGTGACTTGCTTTCCCCTGGCCTGTGGTGGGGCCATAGACGGAACCCATATCCCTATCTTGGCACCGGAGCACCAAGCCGGCGAGTACGTAAACCGCAAGGGGTACTTTTCAATAGTGCTGCAAGCTCTGGTGGATTACAAGGGACGTTTCACCAACATCAGCGTGGGATGGCCGGGAAAGGTACATGATGCTCGCATCTTCAGGAACTCTGGTCTGTTTCAAAAGCTGCAGGAAGGGACTTTATTCCCAGACCAGAAAATAACTGTTGGGGATGTTGAAATGCCTATAGTTATCCTTGGAGACCCAGCCTACCCCTTAATGCCATGGCTCATGAAGCCGTACACAGGCAGCCTGGACAGTAGTCAGGAGCTGTTCAACTACAGGCTGAGCAAGTGCAGAATGGTGGTAGAATGTGCATTTGGACGTTTAAAGGCGCGCTGGCGCAGTTTACTGACTCGCTTAGACCTCAGCGAAACCAGTGTTCCCACTGTTATTACTGCTTGCTGTGCGCTTCAGAATATCTGAGAGAGTAAGGGGGAGACGTTTATGGCGGGGTGGGAGGTTGAGGCAAATCGCCTGGCTGCTGGTTACGCGCAGCCAGATACCAGGGCGGTTAGAAGAGCACAGGAGGGCGCGGTATGCATCAGAGAAGCTTTGAAAACCAGTTTCATGACTGGCCAGGCTACGGTGTGGAAGTTCTTTGTTTCTCCTTGATGAAACCCCCCGCCCCTTGGTTCACTCTACTTCCCTGTAAGCTAACCACCCTCCCCTCCTCCCTTCGATCACCGCTTGCAGAGGCAATAAAGTCATTGTTGCTTCACATTCATGCATTCTTCATTCATTCATCACACAAATAGGGGGATGACTACCAAGGTAGCCCAGGAGGGGTGGTGGAGGAGGGAAGGAAAATGCCACACAGCACTTTAAAAGTTTACAACTTGAAAATTTATTGAATGCCAGCCTTCTGGTTTTTGGGCAATCCTCTGTGGCGGAGTGGCTGGTTGGCCGGTGCCCCCCCCCCACCGCGTTCTTGGGCATCTGGGTGTGGAGGCTATGGAACTTGGGGAGGAGGGTGGTTGGTTACACAGGGGCTGTAGCAGCAGTCTGTGCTCCAGCTGCCTTTGCTGCAGCTCAACCATACACTGGAGCATACTGGTTTGATCCTCCAGCAGCCTCAGCATTGAATCCTGCCTCCTCTCATCATGCTGCCACCACATTTGAGCTTCAGCCCTGTCTTCAGCCCGCCACTTACTCTCTTCAGCCCACCACCTCTCCTCCCGGTCATTTTGTGCTTTCCTGCACTCTGACATTATTTGCCTCCACGCATTCGTCTGTGCTCTGTCAGTGTGGGAGGACAGCATGAGCTCAGAGAACATTTCATCACGAGTGCATTTTTCTTCTTTCTAATCTTCACTAGCCTCTGGGAAGGAGAAGATCCTGTGATCATTGAAACACATGCAGCTGGTGGAGAAAAAAAAAAGGGGACAGCGGTATTTAAAGAGACATTTTATAAAACAGTGGCTACGCTCTTTCAGGGTAAACCTTGCTGTTAACATTACATACATAGCACGTGCTTTCGTTCCTAGGTCGCATTTTGCCTCCCCCCACCGCGTGGCTACCCCCTCAACCCTCCCCCCCCCCGTGGCTAACAGCGGGGAACATTTCTGTTCAGCCACAGGCAAACAGCCCAGCAGGAACGGGCACCTCTGAGTGTCCCCTGAAGAAAAGCACCCTATTTCAACCAGGTGACCATGAATGATATTTCACTCTCCTGAGGATAACACAGAGAGATAAAGAAAGGATGTTGTTTGAATACCAGCAAACATACACTGCAATGCTTTGTTGTACAATGATTCCCGAGTACGTGTTATTGGCCTGGAGTGGTAAAGTGTCCTACCATGGAGGACGCAATAAGGCTGCCCTCCCCAGAAACCTTTTGCAAAGGCTTTGGGAGTACATCCAGGAGAGCTGCGAATGCCAGGGCAAATGAATCCTTTCACATGCTTGATTTTAAATCATGTATAGTATTTTAAAAGGTACACTCACCAGAGGTCCCTTCTCCGCCTGCCGGGTCCAGGAGGCAGCCTTGGGTGGGTTTGGGGGGTACTGGCTCCAGGTCCAGAGTGAGAAACAGTTCCTGGCTGTCAGGAAAACCGGTTTCTCTGCTTGCTTGCTGTGAGCTATCTACAACCTCATCATCATCATCCCCAAAACCTGCTTCCATGTTGCCTCCATCTCCATTGAAGGAGTCAAACAACACAGCTGGGGTAGTGGTGGCTGAACCCCCTAAAATGGCATGCAACTCATCATAGAAGCGGCATGTTTGGGGCTCTGACCCAGAGCGGCCGTTCGCCTCTCTAGTTTTCTGGTAGGCTTGCCTCAGCTCCTTAAGTTTCACGCGGCACTGCTTCGGGTCCCTGTTATGGCCTCTGTCCTTCATGCCCTGGGAGATTTTGACAAAGGTTTTGGCATTTTGAAAACTGGAACGGAGTTCTGATAGCACGGATTCCTCTCCCCAAACAGCGATCAGATCCCCTACCTCCCTTTCAGTCCATGCTGGAGCTCTTTTGAGATTCTGGGACTCCATCATGGTCACCTCTGCTGATGAGCTCTGCATGGTCACCTGCAGCTTGCCACGCTGGCCAAACAGGAAATGAGATTCAAAAGTTTGCGGTTCTTTTCCTGTCTACCTGGCCAGTGCATCTGAATTGAGAGTGCTGTCCAGAGCGGTCACAATGGAGCACTCTGGGATAGCTCCCGGAGGTCAATACCGTCTAATTGTGTCCACAGTACCCCAAATTCGACCTGGCAAGGCCGATTTAAACGCTAATCCACTTGTCAGGGGTGGAGTAAGGAAATTGATTTTAAGAGCCCTTTAAGTCGAAATAAAGCTCTTCATCGTGTGGACGGGTGCAGGTTTACATCAATTTAACGCTGCTAAATTCGACCTAAAGTCCTAGTGTAGACCAGGGCACAGACTCTCTGTCAAGTCTGCAAAAGGGGCATAGGAACTTATCCTCCTCTGTGAGATACCATATTTGGGGTCGGGAAGGAATTTTCCTCCAGGGCAGATTGGAAGAGGCCCTGGAGGTTTTTCGTCTTCCTCTGTAGCATGGGGCATGGGTCACTTGCTGGAGGATTCTTTTCTCCTTGAAGTCTTTAAACCATGATTTGAGGACTTCAATAGCTCAGACATAGGTGAGGTTTTTCACAGGAGTGGGTGGGTGAGATTCTGTGGCCTGTGTTGTGCAGGAGGTCAGACTAGATGATCATAATGGTCCCTTCTGACCTTAGTATCTATGAATCTATAACATCTGTGAAGGAGCAGTGCTGTAGCTATTATTTCTTCGATACCCATGTGCCTGAGACTGGAAAACCTTGCAAGTAGTGTCCATTGGTCCACAACTGCTCCCTGAAGATCCTTTAGGTCAACACGAAGAGTATAAGGGGAAGTGCGGACTGTCCACCTCTCCAAGTTCATCCTTAATGCCTCATGGCCTGAGTTGAAATCCTCTGAGCCTGAAGCTGTCTTAGCACCAGATTTCTTATCTGTAACTATAACTGTAGATGGTTCTTAGTGTTTTTAATAGTCTCTTTAGGAGTTAGTGTAGATTAGTTTTCTGCACCCTTGGGAGAAGGACTATGCAGAGATTTCTGAGGTTTAAGAATCATATCTCCTGTTCTTGCTCCTCGGTCAGCAATGACCACAACCACTGTCTTTACTGCCTTGGGGAGGCATATATCTCTGCAGGTGCAGGATCTGCTCCTCCTTCCCTCTCCTGAGAGGGATGAGCACTTCAGCTAAAGAAGTACCTCATGGAGAAAGCCATGAGACCCCAATCAGATCCAGGCTGGGGATATTCCTCCTATGTTGGTTCTTTCTAGGGTGCCACCTGGAACAGGGGTACCACTGAACCCCCCCGACCCACCAGCCTGGGCTCCCTTTTACACTGTACTGCTGTGACAAGCTGCAAAGCCCTCTCCAGCCTGTACTTTCACCAGCATACATACAGGTAGGGACACACCCAGCTGCAGTACATGCAGGCTCTTTTACCAGCCCCTGCATGGGAAGGCTACAGCTAGGGCAACTACCAGGTTGTCAGGCAAGCACCCCCTCTGGAGTATAAACCCAAAATTATGCCATCTTGCGCTACACAGAGAACCGTACAGCTTAAGCTCATAAAATTTGCCCCCTCCATCAATGTGAAGAGGAATATGCAACAGCCTTTTGCCCTTGAAATATGATTACCACACACTGGTTTAGATAAAGCAAAAATAAGTTTATTAACCACAAAAGATAGAGGTAAAGTGATTATAGGTGATAGCAGACGAATCAAAGCAGATTACTTAGCAAATAAAAACACAAACTAAACTTAATATAGATTGGATATGAATAGCAGATTCTCACCCTAAGAGATGATACAAGCAGGCTGCAGATTCTTAAGGGGCAAGCTGCACTTGCTTACAGCTTGGAATTCCCAAGTGTTCCATTCACAAGCTAGAAATCTCTTTAGCCTGGGTCCAGCAGTTCCCACAGTTCAGTCCTTGTTCCTCAGGTGTTTTCAGGATCTTCTTGAGTGGGGCACAAAGAACAACAGATGATGTCACTCCCTGCCTTATATAGCTTTTGCATATGGTGGGAACAGTTTGTTTCAACTCTTGGTTCCCAGACTGGACTGTGGAAAAACACTGACATCCCAAGATGGAGTCTAGAGACACGTGGTCTCATCGCATGTCCTTGCAGAGTCCTAGCAGGCATTACTCTGAGGCTGTCAGTAGCATTCTCAAGAAGGCTCCTCAGGTGGGAGATAAGCTTCTCCTAAGGCCTACTGTTTTCCTAATGACCCATTCCCCACTCACTGTCTAGAATGAAATCATCTTGTCTAGCAGGCATTCCCCAGGTGTAACTACATTTGAAATTCAGAGACATAGTCAATATTCATAACTTCAGATACAAAAATGATACATGCATACAAATAGGATAATCATATTCAGCAAATCATAACCTTTCCAGTGACATTTCACATGACTTATCTTGCATAAAATTCATTTTAATTATGTCATATCACTCTGAAGACTATGGGGTGCAGTTTCACACCTCCCTGCACATCAGCCTCAGCCCTTGAGTAGTGCCCCTCCAACCACGAGCACTGGAGCGGAGGCCAGATCTGATATAGCCAAAGACTGGTTGTCTTAGGCTTCTCACAGGAGTAAGGGCAGCCTCATGGGCACAAGAACGTATCTCCTTCCACATCTGCTCCAAAAAGAAAGGATCCCTCCCCGACTCCTTCCAACTCAGGTGAGTCCTTATGTTTAGGTGCTTCAGACTTAAGGGCTGCTTAAGCCTCCTGATCATGAGAGCAAGGGGCCAAGGACAAGGATCCAGTGGTACTGACTCAGGTACCTGCTAGTAAGCTGAAGAATTGGCATTTTCTGGCACTGATCAAAAGCTCCAGGTGGGACTGTTCTGACATCAGAAGAGGAATGAATCCACTTCAAGGAGAAAGAGCTACTCCCCTGCTCCATCTATCAGCACAGAGTACCAGTGATGGAACTGGATCTGACCTTTACATGGGTTGAAGTTGATGTCCAGGGGGAACCATCACCTCCACAAAGGGAGGTTAGCCCAGAGAGAGCTTCTAGACTGTCCTGGAGCCATCCTCCAACCAGACAAGACTACCCTCCCAGGGACCACTGGTGCCCAAAGCAGGCCCTTTCAGAGGTCCAGAGAGGCCTGTACCACCTTCCAGCTTTTGAGGCCCCTAGCCATAATAAAAATAAAAAATGACGACACATGAAAACAAAATAAGGCACCAAAAAAAGAGTGAGAAATAATTTGAATATTTTTTTATTTAACAAATGCTTTTCTAGCCTTTTTCTGTGCAAAACAATGGTTTTTTTTTTTACCAAATCACATCTCTTATTTGCTTAAATTTGAAGCTCTAAGCCGAGAGAGAGTGTCACATTTTGGTCCGATAGGAATGCGCATAAAAACAAGTTGCGAAACTTATCAAATGCCAAAAAAAATAAGAAATGTCTAAATTTGAGGCCCCCTTTGAGCTTGAGGCCCAGGCCAAATGGCCCTCCTGGTCCCCCCTATGATTGGCCCTGGCCCAATGCCTTGGGGATCCTCCCCCCACCAGCCTTTGAACTGGCCTTATTGGGGTCCATGGGATCCCTATATGTGGTATCCTGGATCCATGTGAGAGTCTCACCAGTCCTCTTCCCTTAGGCAATAGCAGTTGGCGCCTCTGAAGTAAACAGAGGAGGAAGACGTTGAGCTGGATCTACTGGTACAGACAGGTGAATCATCCTCCTTGCCCAATGAGGCAATTGCCCCATCTTCATTATCCCTGCCGGAAAACCACAAGCACTACCCAGAACTCTTGCAGAGGGTGCCAACTGAACTTCAGATCCCACTTGAGGAAGTTCATGACACACAGCATAAGCTCTTGTTCATCGTACAGCCCGGGGACCCAATCGGGTAGGTCTCCCAGTAAATGAGGCTATCATGGAACCTACCAGGTTGGGATGGCACACCTACATCATGCTCTTTTACCCCCAAAAGAGCTGAGTGATGATACTTTGTCCCTGTGAAAGGGTCAGAATTTTTCTTCACCCGTCCTGCCTCTAACTCTCTAGTTGTACGAGCAGCCATGGAAGGATCTAGGCAACAACACCCCAAGACTACCCTTGCAGAGAAGGGTGCTAAATGTTTTGACATTCTGAGGCGGAAGGTGTTCGCATCCATCAGCCTCCAGTTTAGAGTTGCTAACTACCAGGCCCTGTTAGTGAAGTATGATTTTATGAATGATTCCAAGTTCTTGGACTATACAGATAAACTTACTCAGGAGGACAAGGTAGATTCATGCCACAAACTTCACTCCAAGCTGCAGTTGACATGGCTGATCCCATATCTAGAACCATAGCAATTGCAATGGTAATGTGGCATGAATTGTGGCTTCTCTCTTGAGGATTCCTCTGAGAGATTCAGAACACCATTGAGGGCTTGCACTCATTAAAAGACTCAAGGACAATCCTCTGTTCCCTGGGCATTTATACCGTAGCCCCAAAGAGGAAACATCATAAACAGATATATAAACCCAGGCTTCTTCCACAGTTTTTTGCAGCCAATGACCATACAAAGCGCTATGCAAGCATCAGAAGTTGCAAAGACCAACGTATGCAAACCCATCAATCTCTATGTCAGCCATTCAACCTCATCCACCAGCTAAAGTTTACTTCTGAAAGGACATTTGAGAGTTGCAAACCAAATCACTCCCCACCTATTTCCCAAACCTTTGGTGGCCATCTAACATACTTCACGCACAGCTGGAGGGCTACAACAATGGACAAGTAGGTACTAGATATTATCCACTTGGGCTGTACCATCAAGTTTCTTTTCCCACCTCCCCACAACCCCTCCTCCCAGCCTCTCTTCAGCAACCACTTTCACGAGATCCTCCAATAAGAGGGGCACTCCCTGCTCGAATGAGGGGCTATCGAGCGAGTGCCACCGCAGCATCAAGGTAAAGACTCTATTCCCAATATTTCTCAGTTCCCAAGAAAAAGGGAGGATGGCTGCCCATTCTTGACTTGCATCAGCTAAATACTTCTATTTGCAAATTAAAATTCCCCATGGCTAAATTGGTATCAGTAATTCCCTCCCTGGAAAAAGAAATATGGTTCAGGAAAGGTGTTTGTGTGTGAATATTCACCATTCCCACAGGAGATTCCTCAGGTTTCTGGTAGCACAGGGACACTTCCATTTCTGAGCACTCCTGTTCTGTCTGGCAACAGCACCCAGAGTCTTCAGAAAGGTCTTCTCAGTGGTAGTAGCACAGATGAGACAAAACAGCAACCCCATTTTCCTATACTTGGACAAATGGCTTCTAATAGGCAGATCTAGCCAGGAAGTTCAGGTGACAATCTTATCTTCGCTCTGCCTCCTGGCACCTATGATAATCTGTGTAAACATGGAGAAGTCTACTCTGGCTCTCACACAGATAATAGACTTTATGGGAGCAACCCTACACTCAACCTCAGCAAGGGCAAACCTGCCTATGGATAGATTCTAGGCCATGAGCAGCCTGATAAGACAAGTCACTCACAGACCTTGAACTACAGTCAAGGTGTGTCTTTCCCTACTAGGCCAGATGGCTTCTTGTACTTGTGTAATGCTGTTTTCCACCCTGTATACTCACAGGGACAGCATGAATACCAAAAAGTGACAGTCCCCACCAACATCAGGGCTTCCCTTGCCTGGAGGATGAAACTGGAGCAAGTGTGCATAGGAGTCCTTTCCCTTCCTCCCATGCCTGACACAACCATAATCACAGACACACCCCTCATAGGCTGAGGTGCACACATAGGCAACCACACGATACAAGCTACGTGGATGAATATCAATTTCCTGGAACTAAGAGCAGTCAGATGGGCCTGCAATGCACACCTCCTACTTAAAAGGCCCTGACATATCCGGATAATGTTGGACGACATAACGACTGTCTTCAGTTTAAGCAAACAAGGTGGAATGAAATCTCTTCCTCTCTGTGTAGAAGTGGTGCACTTATGGAACCGGTGTAACCCAGACTACATCACGCTCTCAGCAACATACTTCCCAAGTGCACAAAACTCACCAGTGGACAAATCTCAGGAGGCACTTCTCCATGATCATGTGTGGGAGATACACTGAATTGTGTTAAATGAAATCTTCGCTCAGTGGGGAATGCCATCTTGGGACCTGTTTGACTCCCAGATGAACAAGAAGTTCAGCATATACTGCTCCAGAGCAGCACTAGGTCAGGACTCAGACCCATAGACTTTAAGGTTAGAAGGGACCATCATGATCATCTAGTCTTACTTTCTGCACATTGCAGGCCATAGATCCCTCACCTCTGGCTGAGTTACTGAAGTCCACAAATCATGATTTAAAAACTTCAAGTTACAGAGAATCCACCATTTACACTAGTTTAAATCTGCAAGTAACACCTGCCTCATGCTGCAGAAGAAGGTGAAACCCCCCCAGAGTCTCTGCCAATCTGATCCTGGGGGAAATTGCTTCCCAAGCCCAAATATAGTGATCAGTTGGACCCTGAGCATGTGGGCAACAGCCACCAGCCAAACACCTGGGAAAGAATTCTCTGTAGTCACTCAGAGCCCTCCCCATCTAGTGTCCCATCACTGGCGATGGGAGATATTTGCTGGTAGCAGTTGCAGATTGGCTACATGCCATTGCAGGCAGTCTCAATATACCATCCCCTCCATACACTTACGTTATCATCAAGATCAGCCTTGAAGCCAGTTAGGTTTTTTGCCCCCACTGCTCCCCTTCAAAGGCTGTTCCAGAACTTCACTGCTCTGGTGGCTAGAAACCTTTGCCTAATTTCAAGCCTAAACTTGTTGATGGCCAGTTTATATCCATTTGTTCTTGTGTCCGCATTGGAGCTAAACTTAAATAACTCCTCTCCCTCCCTGGCATTTATCCCTCTGATGTATTTAGAGAGACCAATCATATCTCTCCTCAGCCTTCTTGTGGCTAGGCTAAACATGCCAAGCTCTTTGAATCTCCTCTCATAAGGTAGGTTTTCCATTTCTTGGATGATCCTAGTAGCCCTTCTCTGCACCTGTTTCAGTTTGAATTCATCCTTCTTAAACATGGGAGACCAAAACTGCATATAGTATTCCAAATGAGGTCTCATCAGTGCCTTCATAATGGTACTAACACTGCCCTGTCTCTACTGGAAATACTTTGCCTGATGCATCCTAGGACCGCATTATCCTTTTTCACAGCCAAATTACATTGGTGGCTCATATTCATCCTGTGATTAACCAATATAAGCAGATCTTTCTCTGCCTCTGTCACTTCCAACTGATATGTCTCCAGTTTATAGCAAAAATTCTTGTTGTTAGCCCTTAAATGCATGACCTTGCACTTTGCACTATTAAATTTCATCCTATTTCTATTATTCCAGTTTACACGGTCGTCCAGGTTACCTTGTATGATATTCCGGTCCTTCTCTGTATTGGCAATAACTCCCAACTTTGTGTCATTGCAAATTTTACTAGCACATTCCCACTTTTTGTGCCAAGGTCAGTAATAAAAATGTTAAATAAGATTGGTCCCAGGCTGATCTATGTGGAGTTCCAGTAGTAACCTCCCTCTTTCTACTTTCCTGGGCAGCCCACCCAAGGTATGCCTTTCCTCCATTTCTCTGCTACCCAGGTTCTACTGAAGATTCATCACGACCCAACACAACTCACTCTCAGTGCTCACAGCTAGCCCAGACAATTCTGGTTCCTGTGAATGTCAAGCCAACCCTTCCCAGATCTCCTAACGCAGGAGAATGGCATGGAACAGACACCCTAACCTGGACTCTCTTTGCCTCACGGCCTGGTATTTGGGTGGGTGTCAGGCCTAGAGCATTCATGTTTAGAGGCTACTGAAACTATTCTCAGCCACAGTATTTTCTGGTGGAGTTTTTTCTGCTATCTAGCTGAATGGAGGCATTTATCTGGACACAACACAAGCATTTATCTCCAGGGACAGCAGGTATTTCTGCTTTTCTAGACTACCTCCTCACTCTCGGGAAGTTGGACCTTTCTGTTGGCTCGTTGGGGGTCCACCTAGCAGCAGTTAGTGCCTTCCACCCTCAGACAGAGGGCAGTGCTACTTTTACGCACCCCCTAACAACCAAATGCCTGAAGGGTCTCCTAGGCCCTTCCCACCAGTGGTGAAACCAACACCTCAATGGGACCTCAATCTTCTACTCTCAATACTTAACACACCACCCTTGGAACTACTGGCCATGTGCTTGATGTCCCACCTGTCTATGAAGGACTTTCCTTGTCGCCATCATATCAGCCAGGAGCGTGAATGAGCTAGGGGTACTCATGGTTGACCCACCAAACATTGCTTTTCATAAAGAAAAGATTTCCCTGTGACTCCAACCGAAATTCATCCCTAAGGTAATTTCCAAATTTCACATACATCAATCAGATCACCAATATTCTTTCTGAAACCACATAACTTCAGCAAAGAGCGGAGGCTTCACTCTCTTGACGTCAGACAAGCTTTGCAAAGAACAAAACCAATTAGAAAAATGCCTAGTCTATTTGTTGCTATAGCGGATGAGCACGGAGCAAGCAATAGCAGCTTTGAGACACTTTTGGTGGATTTCTGGCTGTAGCCTCCTTTACTCTCAGTTAGTGCATCTCCCTTCCCCAGATGGGGGTGGGGGCCCATTCCACTAGCGTATAGGCAACCTCAGTAGCATCTCTTTGAGCTGGTCCTGTGCTGGTCACTTGTAAGGCAGTAACCTGGCATTCCATCCACACTGCCACAAAGCATTCTGCTTTAGTCCAAGGCCCTCCTGGAGACACAGCCCATGGAACAGTAGTATAATAGACATCTATATCGCCTGCATCCTTGCATCTCATGCCTATTTGACTGCTGTTTACCAGTCACCCACATGTGGAATACACACAGGGACCAGCACTCGAAGAAGAAATGGCGGTTACTTACCTGTCATTGGAGGTTCTTTGAGCGGTGTGGTCCCTATCTGTATTCCATTACCCCTGCTCCTTCCCGTCTGCTTCAGATCATGACTGGCTTCATGTTAGAGAAGAAATTGGAGAAGTGGTCAATCAGCACCTCCCCTTACAGCTTCGATGGTGAGCATGGGGGAACTCCAGGGTGCAGCCACAGTCCAATGGACACGGCTTGCGAGAGTTCCCCAGCTGAGGCACATGGTGTGTGTGTGCGCGCCTGTGTAGAATACAGAACCTCCAGTTCCAGGTAAGTAACCTCCGTTTATTATTTGTATGGTAGTGCCTAGACCCCCATTTATGGTCAAGGGCTTCATTGTCCTGGGCACTGTGTACACACCCAACAAAAAGACAGTCCTTGCCCCTGAAGAGCTTACTGTCCAACCTAAGTTTCTCTAAGTCCTAGTATTTATTCATATGAAGGGGGAAAAGTGGGTTTATTTTGGTCTTTCCTCAAAGCTCCATATGCCAGATTGGCCAACGTGCTAGAACTCCTGACTCAAGGGTGAGCAGTTTGTGCCTATATGGTCTGACTAATTCACTATAAGGGGCAATCTTCTCCAAGGAAAGACATAACTGACCTATTGGGATCAAGCTGTTGCACAGATGTAACATGGGGTAAATTTTATTGTGGCTAAACACACTGTGGGCATGGAAAGGAAGGGTTTCTCTCTCCAGGAGGCCCTGTACAACAAATACTTGCAAATGTAAGGGGAGGGGGAGTGTTAGCCTAGCGCAAGGAGAATGTGGGGGCAAGGATGCATGCAGTTGAAGAACAATTTAATTCTTGAAATAAATGAAAGGTAACAAAATAATATGACTATAAATTAGCCATTTCTATTGCAACACGTCCAACTGAGGGCTTTGGCTCACTGCCTGAACACCATCACCATAGATGGAGACAGCAGGAGAATGGGACTTTTCAGTTGTAATTATTGGGCCTGCTGAGGCACCCAGCTGGACTGATGCACCACCCGCTCCCTTATGTCACTTTGCATGGGGTTTTGAATACAGTAATCGCTTCTCTGCCCTTGATGGAAGTGATGTCTTTTACATTTGGCTGGTACTACTTAAGTTCCATAAAAGCAATGTGTAGGTACATCTGTTACACTTGTTGCTTCCTCTGTAGGCGTGAATAGAGGACAGTTATATTTAATGTGTACAAAGTGTCAAACACTCCACTTGCCTTTATTCCTTTTTTAATTTCCCGATAAATAAAAATGTCTTTTAAAACAGGACCAGTATCTAATGAATTGATCCACTTGGAATTTAGTGGTACAGTCGTGTGGCAGCCGGGGAGGGAGGGGGGAATGAGCTTTCCTCCCCTTACCATTTGGCTCTGTCCTTGTCTAACACTTCCCATTATACACCGGCAGGTGGCAGCACAGTCTCACTCATGCACTCTGCTAGGGCAGGAGCCCCGTCACTCCAGGCAGCGCATGACGGTGCCTTTACACCCAGTCTTTGTATTTAATAAATATGATTCCAGACAGACTAGCCAAAAATGCAGGGATATGGGGTCTAGTCTGTTGAATGAGAAACCAACAAGCCCCCAATGGCCTGTCAGTTTCTGAGAGATTTAAAGGGGTTAAAGACGAGGCTGGGATTTGTTTTACCTTGGACTGAGGTCTAATTCTAGCTCATGCAGAGTCCCTGTGAGGCCTTGGGAAAGTAAACTTTACCTGTTCCTCCCTGGCTAAATGAGGATAACCTGTATCGTTCTCATAGGCGCATAGAGAATCTAGCTACTGTTTATAGAACCTTTTGAGCATGAAAAGAGCTGTCAATGCACAGTGTAATTCTAACTGCTCCAGCCAGTGCACAAGCAGCAGAAAGCAATGGTGCAGCTAGTGACCCAAGAAGGGCAGTTAATCCCAGAGTAGTGAGGAGCCTTCAGTGCTGTGTGCCGGCAGGAGTGTGGCAGGGGTTTGAAGTTGCATTTCCTGGCATTGAGATGCCATCACCCAGTCAAGTTATTTTCATGGCTGTGGACGAACATCCTTGCTGCATGTGTGGGAAGCTGCCCCAATGGATGTTGCCATCCTGGAGAAAAGTTAAAGTTCACATCTCTTCCGTCTCTCTTGCCAGCCACCTGGGGAGAGTGGGAGAGAGAGAGAGAGAGAGAGACATACCGCTGCCATCTGAGGAGGGAGGGGTGTCAGCTACAGGTCTTGTAGCACTAGCTCCTCCTCTCTTTCCCCCGTGTGTGCATGCTGGGGGAACGGAGTATGAATGGTGGGCAAGGGGAGGCAGATGGGGCTGAGAGCTGCATCACCTTTGTCAAATTGCTGAAAGTTTGCTTGATATCTCAGGGCTGGCTCTGACCCCCCTCTCCCCCGCCACGTCCCAGCACTCGGTCAGCCCTGGAAGTGTCCGACTGGCTGCAATGGTGTGGGGTCTAGGGGAACTGCCAGAATCCTCCCTTAGGTTACTTTAGAAATGAGGGAGGAGCAATTGTAGCCATACAGTATTTCCCATCCACTCCATTGGAGACTTTCAGGATCCTTGTCTGACATCAGCTGGGGAATGCAGCCCGTGCACCAGTGCCTGTGGAAAACTAGCAAGCATAGGAAGAGTTTTTGGTTGTTTACAGTCCTGAAGCTTTGTATGTTGGGCTAGAGCTTACTGGAATATTAGCTCCTTGGTCTGGTAGCATTTCTTTAATAAAAGCGTTAAATTCTGATGAGATGCATTCAGTGTGGAGGCTCTGCTCTAATGGGCAGCCCATTGTCACAAGGTGGCCCAAAAGAGAAGTTTTTGCTTTGGGTTAGTGGCATTAGTGGTGTGAGGTTCCAGTGTTGTGCTTTATTACAGAGCTCTGAACTTACTGTGTGGTTTGGTTCTTTGATAAGTCTGAGTAAATGAACTAAGTATTTTCTGTGCAGTGTTAAATGAATGAGAACTACAGGATGAAGGGAGCAGAGCACTGTTCAGCATCCCCTCGGGCACCAGTTGAGCATCTCACTTTGCAGAACAAAGGCAGGAAGTTCCAGGGCTTGGTGAGAGGAGCTGCCATGGTTCAGGAACTGGAAATGTCTAGACTAGTGTGTAAAGGGAAGTAAGGAACTTCGCCAAGAAGCTGGGAACTAGAACAGCACATGCTACCATGTCCTGATCTGACTGCAGGAAATTAAGAACTGGACCCTTGCTGAGATTCAGACCCTAGAATTGTTGGAACTGAAAATGGAGAAAGTGATGAAACTGTGAGCTGATCTTCCATCTCACAATACCATCCCCCCTAGGCCTGGTCTACACTAGGACTTTAGGTCGAATTTAGCAGTGTTAAATCGATGTAAACCTGCACCCGTCCACACGATGAAGCCCTTTATTTCGACTTAAAGGGCTCTTAAAATCAATTTCCTTACTCCACTCCAAGCACTCCAAGTGGATTAGTGCTTAAATCGGCCTTGCCGGGTCGAATTTGGGGTACTCTGGGCACAGTTCGATGGTATTGGCCTCCGGGAGCTATCCCAGAGTGCTCCATTGTGACCGCTCTGGACAGCACTCTCAACTCAGATGCACTGGCCAGGTAGACAGGAAAAGAACCACAAACTTTTGAATCTCATGTCCTGTTTGGCCAGCGTGGCAAGCTGCAGGTGACCATGCAGAGCTCATCAGCAGAGGTGACCATGATGGAGTCCCAGAATCGCAAAAGAGCTCCAGCATGGACTGAACGGGAGGTACAGGATCTGATCGCTGTATGGGGAGAGGAATCCCTGCTATCAGAACTCCATTCCAGTTTTCAAAATGCCAAAACCTTTGTCAAAATTTTCCAGGGCATGAAGGACAGAGGCCATAACAGGGACCCGAAGCAGTGCCGCGTGAAACTTAAGGAGCTGAGGCAAGCCTACCAGAAAACCAGAGAGGCAAACGGCCACTCCGGGTCAGAGCCCCAAACATGCCGCTTCTATGATGAGCTGCATGCCATTTTAGGGGGTTCAGCCACCACTACCCCAGCCGTGTTGTTTGACTCCTTCAATGGAGATGGAGGCAACATGGAAGCAGGTTTTGGGGATGAAGAAGAAGAAGATGATGAGGTTGTAGATAGCTCACAGCAAGCAAGCGGAGAAGCCGGTTTTCCCGACAGCCAGGAACTGTTTCTCACCCTGGACCTGGAGCCAGTACCCCCCAAACCCACCCAAGGATGCCTCCTGGACCCGGCAGGCAGAGAAGGGACCTCCGGTGAGTGTACCTTTTAAAATACTATACATGGTTTAAAAGCAAGCATGTGAAAGGATTAATTTGCCCTGGCATTCGCGGCTCTCCTGGATGTACTCCCAAAGCCTTTGCAAAAGCTATCTGGAGAAGGCAGCCTTATTGCATCCTTCATGGTAGGACACTTTACCACTCCAGGCCAGTAACACGTACTCGGGAATCATTGTACAACAAAGCATTGCAGTGTATGTTTGCTGGCGTTCAAACAACATCCGTTCTTTATCACTCTGTGTTATCCTCAGGAGAGTGAAATATCATTCATGGTCACCTGGTTGAAATAGCGTGCTTTTCTTCAGGGGACACTGAGAGGAGCCCGTTCCTGCTGGGCTGTTTGCCTGTGGCTGAACAGAAATGTTCCCCGCTGTTAGCCACGGGGACGGGGGAGGGTTGAGGGGATAGCCACGCGGTGGGGGGAGGCAAAATGCGACCTTGTAATGAAAGCACATGTGCTATGTATGTAATGTTAACAGCAAGGTTTACCCTGAAAGAGTGTAGCCACTGTTTTATAAAATGTGTCTTTTTAAATACCGCTGTCCCTTTTTTTTTTTCCACCAGCTGCATGTGTTTCAATGATCACAGGATCTTCTCCTTCCCAGAGACTAGTGAAGCTTAGAAAGAAAAAAAAACGCACTTGTGATGAAATGTTCTCTGAGCTCATGCTATCCTCCCACACTGACAGAGCACAGATGAATGTGTGGAGGCAAATAATGTCAGAGTGCAGGAAAGCACAAAATGACCGGGAGGAGAGGTGGTGGGCTGAAGAGAGCAAGTGGCGGGCTGAAGACAGGGCTGAAGCTCAAATGTGGCGGCAGCATGATGAGAGGAGGCAGGATTCAATGCTGAGGCTGCTGGAGGATCAAACCAGTATGCTCCAGTGTATGGTTGAGCTGCAGCAAAGGCAGCTGGAGCACAGACTGCCACTACAGCCCCTATGTAACAAACCGCCCTCCTCCCCAAGTTCCATAGCCTCCACACCCAGACGCCCAAGAACGCGGTGTGGGCCTCCGGCCAACCAGCCACTCCACCACAGAGGATTGCCCAAAAACCAGAAGGCTGGCATTCAATAAATTTTCAAGTTGTAAACTTTTAAAGTGCTGTGTGGCATTTTCCTTCCCTCCTCCACCACCCCTCCTGGGCTACCTTGGTAGTCATCCCCCTATTTATGTGATGAATGAATAAAGAATGCATAAATGTGAAGCAACAATGACTTTATTGCCTCTGCAAGCGGTGATCAAAGGGAGGAGGGGAGAGTGGTTAGCTTACAGGGAAGTAGAGTGAACCAAGGGGCGGGGGGTTTCATCAAGGAGAAACAAAGAGAACTTTCACACCGTAGCCTGGCCAGTCATGAAACTGGTTTTCAAAGCTTCTCTGATGCGCACTGCACCCTCCTGTGCTCTTCTAACCGCCCTGATGTCTGGCTGCGCATAACCAGCAGCCAGGCGATTTGCCTCAACCTCTCACCCCGCCATAAACGTCTCCCCCTTATTCTCACAGATATTGTGGAGCACACAGCAAGCAGTAATAACAGTGGGAATATTGGTTTCACTGAGGTCTAAGCGAGTCAGTAAACTGCGCCAGCGCGCCTTTAAACGTCCAAATGCACATTCTACCACCATTCTGCACTTGCTCAGCCTGTAGTTGAACAGCTCCTGACTACTGTCCAGGCTGCCTGTGTACGGCTTCATGAGCCATGGCATTAAGGGGTAGGCTGGGTCCCCAAGGATAACTATAGGCATTTCAACATCCCCAACAGTTATTTTCTGGTCTGGGAATAAAGTCCCTTCCTGCAGCTTTTGAAACAGACCAGAGTTCCTGAAGATGCGAGCGTCATGTACCTTTCCCGGCCATCCCACGTTGATGTTGGTGAAACGTCCCTTGTGATCCACCAGAGCTTGCAGCACTATCGAAAAGTACCCCTTGCGGTTTATGTAGTTGGCGGCTTGGTGCTCCGGTGCCAAGATAGGGATATGGGTTCCGTCTATGGCCCCACCACAGTTAGGGAATCCCATTGCAGCAAAGCCATCCACTATGACCTGCACATTTCCCAGGGTCACTACCCTTGATATCAGCAGATCTTTGATTGCGTGGGCTACTTGCATCACAGCAGCCCCCACAGTAGATCTGCCCACTCCAAATTGATTCCCAACTGACCGGTAGCTGTCTGGCGTTGCAAGCTTCCACAGGGCTATTGCCACTCGCTTCTCAACTGTGAGGGCTACTCTCATCTTGGTATTCATGTGCTTCAGCGCAGGGGAAAGCAAGTCACAAAGTTCCATGAAAGTGCCCTTATGCATGCGAAAGTTTCGCAGCCACTGGGAATCATCCCAGACCTGCAACACTATGCGGTCCCACCAGTCTGTGCTTGTTTCCTGAGCCCAGAATCGGCGTTCCACAGCATGAACCTGCCCCATTAGCACCATGATGCATGCATTGGCAGGGCCCATGCTTTCAGAGAAATCTGTGTCCATGTCCTGATCACTCACGTGACCGCGCTGACGTCGCCTCCTCGCCCGGTATCGCTCTGCCAGGTTCTGGTGCTGCATATACTGCTGGATAATGCGTGTGGTGTTTAATGTGCTCCTAATTACCAAAGTGAGCTGAGCGGCCTCCATGCTTGCCTTGGTATGGCGTCCACACAGAAAAAAGGCACGGAACGATTGTCTGCCGGAGGGAGGGGCGACTGACGACATGGTTACAGGGTTGGCTTCAGGGAGCTAAAATCAACAAGGGGGTGGCTTTACATCAATGAGTATTTCAGGCAGGACTTCACGGAGGGTTCCAATAAGAAATGGTGCACCTAAGTTATTGTTCTTATTGGAACAAGGAGGTTAGTCTGGCCTCTGATTGATACATGGCTAGATTTACCTCGCTGCACCTTCTCTGTGAGTGACTGCAGTGTGACCTAGAGGAGTGAGTCCCCTAGACGGGGGAGAGGGGGAAGCAAATGAGTACAAAACAAATCTGGTCTATTTCTTGTTTTGATACACTCCATCTATCTTTTACATCTTTGGCTGGTAGCAGACGGTGCAGAAGGACTGCATGCCATCCACGTCTCAGGGCTGCTTGGCAGAAGATGATACAATACGACTGCTAGTCATCCTCATCCCCTGCCTGCCTGGCAGAAGATGGTTCAATAGGACTGACTGCAGGACTAAAGAGAATGACTTAATCAAGTCACTCCAAATTTAGTCCTTGCGCCCATGTCTGCCCAGGCACTCCTGGCCGACATGGCCAGGAGCACCTCGGACATGACGATGACGGCTACCAGTCCTATTGCACTGTCTGCTGCCACAAGGCAATAGGTTGCTGCTACTGTGTAGCAATGCAGTACCACGTCTGCCAGCACCCAGGAGACATAGGGTGACGGTTACCTGAGCGGGCTCCATGCTTGCCGTGGTATGGCGTCTGCACAGGTAACTCAGGAAAAAAGGCACGAAACGATTGTCTGCCCCTGCTTTCACGGAGGGAGGGAGGGAACGGGGGCCTGACGATATGTACCCAGAACCACCCGCGACAATGTTTTAGCCCCATCAGGCATTGGGATCTCAACCCAGAATTCCAATGGGCAGCGGAGACTGCGGGAACTGTGGGATAGCTACCCACAGTGCAACGCTCCGGAAGTCGACTCTAGCCTCGGTACTGTGGAAGCACTCCGCCGAGTTAATGCACTTAGAGCATTTTCTGTGGGGACACACACACTCGAATATATAAAACCGATTTCTAAAAAACCGACTTCTATAAATTCAACCTAATTTCGTAGTGTAAACATACCCCTAGTCTCCACTGGATTTATCTCCTGTTGTTTTTCTGTTCACCAATGTTTAAAGAGGCGGTTTCTTTCAGTTACCTTTTTTCTTAACCATTAGGAAAGCAGCAGTAATTCAGACTTCTGTCTACTTTAACATGTTTGAGCTGTGAATCTGCCATTTAAGTCTCAGCAGCTCCTTTGTTTGTATGTACCAGGTCACTTTTGCTCTTTGATACATCTTTTCATTTACTTCTAGATGCATTCTTTCATTGCAAAATAAAACCAATCCTGTTGAAAGATTTTTTTAAAAATCTGCACATGTGCCAACCAGAGCAGTTTGAGGCCTCTAGTACAACTGGTGCATTTGGCGGTAAACTAACTTGATTTCACATTACTTTCGACTCTTCTTCCAATTATTTAAAACTTAATTAAAATAATTGGGGGCAGGGGGGAAGCATCTGTTTAAAAGAATCCTGATAAGAAAACTGCAAAAACATTCTTTAGATTGCACCTCTTGAACCAGGTGCTTTCCAAAGAGAAATATTCAGTCCTTGCCCCAAAGAGTTTGAGCTAAGTTCCTGCAATGTGATACAGATTATTTTTATATACGTATGAAGTTGAGCATGATTGACTTCCCAGTTCGTAACACCAATTTCCAATATCTATTAGAGTGTCCTTATACTCTTCCCGGTACATAAGTCAATGCCATATGTAAAGTAATAGCAACAGAGCATGGGAAGGCTTAGCAGATTTTATATAGCAAAAGGTAAAGCATTTGCATTAACTTGTTTGAAATAACAGAGTTTTAAAATATCACAATAATCCTGCATCAGGGAAAAGAGCCGCTTGAAATAATCAACTACTATTAAGTTCTCCAGTGGTTGCTTACAGACGTACATACTTTTCAACTGGTGCCATTTGATCACAATAGTCTTTGCCTCATCAAACGTATAGAACTTATATAAATGTTGATCACCTCTAAGACAACTTAACTGAAGTAGGAACAGTACTGCTCCCTGCTGCTACCCACACACTGAATTTCTTACGGGGAGAGATTCACCAAATGGGAGCCTGCTGGCGCACATCCATCTTGGAGGCAGCTGGGCTGGAGGCTGATGTGACTAACTCCAGCTGCAGTCCAGGCTGTAGCTCTCAGCACTCAGGTCACTGCTTCTGTCACCAGGAGCAGCGATGTGTGAAACTGCTCCACTTTTAAGAAGTTTGTTTTGTGTGAATAAACATTCACACTGCTGGCAAATGCAGAGCCTGAGGAACCACTTTTAGGCTATTGTGGTTCTCTTACCACAGCCTTTAAAGACCCCTGCCCTGTAGAGTCAGCAGGCTCCTGTGCAGCTTGGCCTCATGTGCTGCTGCCAGCATATGTGCTCTCTTCAGCAAGCTCTTTTACCTGCTCCACTTCTTGGCTGCAGTACATCTTAGAGCACAGGCTAGCCCAGTGGTTTTCACACTGTGGGTCAAGACCCCAAAGTGAGTTGTGACCCTGTTTTAATGGGGTTGCTAGGGCTGGCATTAGACTTGCCGAAGCCCTTGGGCTTTGACCCCCCCTGCCCAGGGTGGCAGGGCTCAGGTGGGCTCATGCTTCAGTCCCCCCTCCTGCGGTCGTGTAGTGATTTTGTTTGACAGAAGAGGGGCATGGTGCAATGAAGTTTGAGAACTCTGCTCTAGCTAATACCAGCCTTCCCAGGTAAAGTGGTCATCTCCCTGCCATTCCAGAATGGCAGATTCACCACACCCAATGAAAGGTCAGAGTTTAAGGGACAAAGTTTTCAGACTGCAAGTCCTTTGAAAAAAACAGCTTTGTAGGCCCAGGGAGTAAAGACTGCACTGAACTACGCCCAGAGCATCTAGGTCTTTGCCAGCCTCTCAGGTGCTGGATTTTCAGGGCAGGTCAGTAAAATCTCAGCCTGGGAAGTGGATTTAGTTAGACCATATTCATCTCCCCTGGCAGGGCTCCATTCTCCTCTCTTAAACTAGGATTCACTTAGTTACTGATTGGTATCTTAGGGCAGAGGTCCTCAAACTGTGGACCGGGAGCTCCATCCAGGTGGTCCATGGACAATTCCCTCCAAGGTGCATGCCTGGGTGGCTGCACACGAGAGAATGAAGGGCCACCCACTGAATTAGTGGAGCCGCACAGGTGTGGCTTCACTAACTTGGTGCCTGGACTCTGGAGATTATGCACATTTAAGGTGAGGTGGTGGTCTCGGGAGGAACAGGGGGTAAGTGAGAGGGGGCAGTGGTGTGAGAAGAGAGGGTGGGGGGAATTTGGGATGTTCAGGGCTGTGGTAGCCAGAGAAAGAGGCAACTTTCCCCAGCTTCAGGGCTGCAGCTGCCAGTGAGAGATCCCCCTCCCTCTCAGCCCCAGTTTGGGGGCTGTTGCAGCAGGGGAGAGAGGGCACATCCATCTCATTAGAAAGGTAAGACTACTGATATTAAAATACAAGTTGTGTGTGCTTTTATTTGTAGAACAAAAGCAATTTTTTTTTAAATATAGCACTTTTATTCAAAGCGCTTTACAATACTTAGCTAGCAGTACAAACAACATTTGGAAAGATCATTAAGCTGACTGCCAAGACCCTCAGCAATTTTGAAGTGGTCCGTGAAAAAAAAAAAAAGAAAAGAAAAAGAAAGCTTGAGAACGACTGCCTTAGAGCATCTCTATAGTACAGCCTGGCCGACACATAAAACTTAGCTTGACATAGCTAGAGGTGAAAAATCCACCCCCCTGAGCTCTGTAGCTTTGCTGACCTAACCCCTACTGTAAATGCAGCTAGATTTGCAGAATAAAGGGCCCTAGCTACCGTTGCTAAGGGTGGCAGCGTTCCTACAGCCATGGTTTGTGTCACTGTGGGAACGCCACTTCCCCAAGCAATATTCAGTAGGTTGACAGAAGCATTCTTTTGTTGACCTAGCTACGTCTATGCCCAGAGGTAGGTTGGCACAGCAACAGTGCTCAGATGTGTGGATTTTTCACACCCCCTGATTACCATAGCTATGTTGATTTACGCTTTAGGTGTAGATTGGACTTTAGAAATGTGCATTACAGCTGGCGGGGTAGTGGCAGTTGTAACTGAGGTTTTGGCCATGTTCCCACTGTTTCAATTCCTCAAACTTCTCCAGGCTTTGGCTTGGCCAGAAGGGGACTCTCTTTTATATAGTTGAAAGGGGGACTAAAAGGTCTTTCCAAGAAAAGGAAGTAAAAAAAAATGCCTTTCTCCTGTTCTTTAGGTGCCGCTGTAATACAAATTATTATTTAAATAAGTGACTGCTAGCGAGAAAACACATTTTCTTATTTGGGGAATACCAATTGAAACTGCGTTCTCCAGAGCTGCTCCCCTTTCCCCTGCAAATTAAGAAATAAAGGTTGAGCCCCATCCCTGTTCAGTGTGCTGGGACCAGACCACACTTTGAGTGCTTAACTGGGCCCTAATAAAAAGAAAAGAAGGACTTGTGGCCCCTTAGAGACTAACAAATTTATTTATTACTAACTGGGCCCTAACAACATTCCCCCCCGGGGCTCTTATGAAATTATACCACCCCTCCAGGCCAGGGTACTGTGTGATAAAGGGTATTCTGCAACTAAAGCCCGAGTCACACTTGAAACTCATCCTTCCATTTACACCAGTGCAAAATGCATGTAAAATGCTGCTCATTCAGCAGGGTTCTTTTGCATTCACTTTGCACGAGGGAAATGACAACACAAGGTGCAAGGCAACAGTGAATGAACTGATCCCTTCGTTTATGCTTGGAGAAGAAAGCTGAGGAGCTTAGGCTTCAAGCGTAACATGCTGTCCCCAACTGCTACATACTCCCCTTCAGTACATGGTAAAACCTGTGCTCTGTGCCATCTGGAACAAGCAGATTCTCATCTTTAATGACCATTTTTAAAGAAGCCCTTTGTGGTTTCAAATACACTTTTATTCAGCCTTTAGTTAATGACTGTCTATACTTAGCTTGCAAATTTTGCTGGTCCTTTGGTTGATGGCTTGAGCCAGCTTTCACTGCAATTGCTGTAGAGACAATAGCAGTACTTAGCAGTTAGGTTTGTGCATCTTCAAAACGCTCTATCCAACATTAATCCTTGCACTGCAGGTGGGAGCCAGGTCCATAATTCCTATTTTAAACTAGAGCTGGGGGAACTGAAAGAAAAGGTAAATGGCTTGCCCAAGGTCCCACAGCTGTTCAGTAGCAGACTGGGAAGGCTCATTTCCCCATGCTGGTGCCTTGTAGTAACTACTTTTTATAATAAGCTTGTGAGTCTAATTCACATGTGTTGGGAAGGTGATGGTGTGTGTGTGTGTGGGGGGAGGTATTAAATGTCAGTGTCCTGGCTCCTGTTCTCCACTCGGGTTCTCTTTGCTTTTGTGAAGTGCTGTAGGTGCCTGGAACTGCAAAAGATGCTAGAGCAAACCTTTTGAGAAGGCAGGGAAAGTAAAAACGACCCTGTTAGTGGTCCCAGAATAATTTCAGAGCACAACCTCCGCTACCCAACAATTCGAAGAAGGTGGTAATAGGGTTTAAAAATCTGAATTCTTGGAGCTCACCCCAGATCTCCCCTTCATAGAATCATAGAATATCAGGGTTGAAAGGGACCTCAGGAGGTCATCTACTCCAACCCCCTGCTCAAAGCAGGACCAATCCCCAATTTTTGGCCCAGATCCCTAAATGGCCCCCTCAAGGATTGAACTCACAACCCTGGGTTTAGCAGGCCAATGCTCAAACCACTGAGCTATCCCTTCTCCCCCAGCCAGCAGCATCTTCAGTGGGGAAAGAGGCATACCTTGCCATTTGAGAATAGACAGAACTCTCCTGGGATGAGCAGAACCAACCACAGATGACTCACAGTGTTAAAAACCCAGTAGTTTATTTCAAAGTATAAATTTCAGGCTTTGTGGACAAAACCCCATGACAGTTAACACTTGTACACACACTAATCTACAGTACATACAAAAAATGGGGAGAGCTTGCAATTGCCCAGTTTAAATTGGGCATTAGATAGGTCCTACATTATCTTTATTTACATGTTCAGCTGCAAAAGAAAAATCATGTCGTGAGTCTCCTACAAAGGATATTGTCCGTATGTGTTTTTTAATGGCTGATAAATTACTAAAGCCAAACTAGACCCCCAAATGCCTACACAGTTACCTTATTTACAGATATAACCCATTAAATCCAGACAGCTCTTTAAATATTTTTTAAAGAAAGAATGCTCAGGCTGCACAATAAAATGAGAAACAACATCAGTTTTAATAGATTGATTAGATCTGAAGATGAAAAATTAAAAAAAAAAAAATTCATTTGCATTCTCCATCTACTCCTATGTTTCACGCTCCCCACCAGAAGCTGGTTGAATTTGATCTTGGTTGCAGGACTGGTTAGACTCGCAGGCTAGCTTGAACCCCTCTGAACTGTCAATACTTTTGTACTTGGTGCCCACCCCTACCAAAAAAGAAAAGTCAAATTAAAAAAATATATATTTAATATATCAAGCCTTTATTTTAAAAATCTGGATAGATTTTTTTGTTGTCGACTAAATGAAAATACTACAAAGTTTGTAAGAAGGCAGAATCACAGCTTAGTTGTATACAGTGTTTGCAGTACTCTAATACTGGGACACTGCTCTTCAGGGAACCAGAACAAAACTAGGTAGTTTTGGTCTGTCCTTTCATGTAATATGATTTCTGGTTCATTAGACACTTTAGGCAAACAGCATAAGAGAACTGACCAGGTTTGTTACAGTACGATACTGTGCTTGGAGCCTAGCAATTCTAGAACTATTGGGCCCAATCTTGCTCCCCATGAAGGTTTTGCTACGGTTTTCAAAGGATGTAGGATCAGGCCCTTTGTGTGTAAGGTGAAGACAGCACAGGTTTTGCCACCTTCCCACCCCATGCTAAAAATTCAAGTCAGGATGGGCAACTGTCTCAATGCTAGTGCTAGATAATCTCTAGACATGGATGGGGGTGTAAATAGTTTGGTGTAGCAAGTTTTAATATCAATTGCTACTCAGAGCACTTAAATATTTAACACATGCTTGACTCCAGGCATTAAGAGAATTGTACAGCTATTGCACCTGCAATTTCTGCAGGCTGCTGGTGCAGGAACAATGATGCACAGACACATATTGTGCCTGCAGGTTACAAATCAACACCTTTTAGGGCTTAGTTGCCTGAATTTGATAAAGCTTTCTCAACATAATCTGAGAAATGAAGTGGGGGACAGGCAGATCAGTGGGCCTGTGGCAGAGGGAAATTCAATGGACATTAACAGCATTTTGCCAACAGCACTCCACTTGTGTACAGAAAGGAAACCAATCTAATTCCTCTCCCAACCAGAAACTGAATTAAATTACACTACTCATAACCTGGAAATCAGATCCCAAGAACTACATAAAAGAAAAGAACATGTCAAAATGAAGGTGGGAAAAATAGACCTAAAGATACAGTACTGTATTTCTTAAAACTTGGAGAACACGCTCCATCTTTGTATTGTTATATACACAATGGCAAGAGCAAAAACTGTAAGCAAGGAGCACCCACACACTATAGTACTGAGAACATGGGGTGGGGGAAGAAAACTCTGACAAAGTGCAAAACATAGATTAAAAACAGCCTTGCCCCTTAATGTCACTTAGATACTTTAGTACATTTAAAAACAAGTGTTGAGGCTTTCAACAATCCTAACTGGGACAAACACTTCCACAGAGAGCTCCATCCTAAAAATGCACTTCATTTACAGTCCTGTACTAAGCAGTCCAACAAATATTTTTTGTAATACTCTGAAAGAAGGTATTTTGCAGTATAACCAGTTATTCCAGAATGTCTGTTACAAGCAGAAGTTTGAAGTTTTTAAAACAGTTTTATTGCTTCTATGGGCTAACAAGTCTAAAACAAAAAAAACAGAAGTAGCCACAACAGGGTAATCTAGGGGGCCACAGTGTGACTTCCAGCTGAGGAGCTCAGCACGGCTCCTATTGGTTAACATAACAGAGATAATGCCCATTGCAGAGAACAATTCTATTCTGAAAGTGACACTGTAAAACGGCATAATGGGGACTCCTATTTACGGTCTCTGATTTCCAGATCAGCTAACTTGGAAGCCTCCAAACATAGTCAGGTATCAAAGTCAAACTATGTTCCTGCTGATTCACACATTGTCACCATCAACTAAAGATTCAGCAGTTGCAATTATCTCTTTGGGCAAAGCAGAATCATTCTCCCATAGTTGTGTTGACTCCACAGAATAAGCGGAAACTTTTTAGTCGCCCATATGGCTAAAACACATCAAAGACCACCACAGACTGGGAGCAGATCTGCTGAGCAGGTCACTTATTGCAGTCACTTTTCAGAGTAGAACCACATCTTACTATTTTGTAAATAAAGCCAGTTCACCCAGTTCTGCTGCTTCCCTTCAGGGCCACGAAATCAGCTTGAGATTTAAAGAATTATTCTTGACTGCATTTCCGTCTTCCTTTGTTTAAACACACAGTCCAGCTAAAGACAGGTTGCACAAAATCTCCAACGACCACAATGGTAGGACATTCCTGATAACCACCATTTCCATCAGATGAAAGGAATGGAAAGTCAGCCAAGGGGACCTCTCTCCAGCAAGACAGGGCCAATAACGGTCAAGAACTGAATGAGGGAAAAACACATATTACAGACATGCTCACATGTGAATGAATGGTGTGGACTGGAGTCACAATGGAGAGGATGTTAAACAAGCAACATCCATCCTAGGGTGTGGGTCCCCTCCTGCCCCCTTTTAAACTACAATCTTTCTTTGCACTGAAATGTCCTCCATCTTCCTTTGGTACTGCTCCAGACAGCTTATTAAAAGTAGTCCAAGGAGAACTAAATATGTCCTAAGATGGTCACTGTAAAAAGACAGTTAGCCGCATTAAGATCCAACTTTATATAAACAGCCTAAAACATACAATTAAGCAGGTCTTATCCTTGAAGGTGGCAGACAGGACAGTGGTTAAAATCAAGGAAATGTCAAATCATTATTATTCGCACTGGGGAAATGAAGGTGGCTTTTAATTCAGTGGAGAGTTAAATACCGTGGAAAAAATCAACAGGTGTGAACCGTCTCTTGGGATACTTGAATTCCTAAACCTTCATTCACTGAGATCAGTGATATTCCTGACTACAGCTGCTAACACGAAAGATAAAACAGAAGTTCCACAGGAGAGAATGCGTCTTGTTCATCTGAAAGGAATGAAAATCCCAGCAACAGGAAGGAGTGATGGGCATGCAAGAGCATAAATGTTACATACAAGAGGACGGGAGCCCCTATAGGGGGCTTTACAATACAGCGTTATTTTACTGACACAAGTTCTTTATAGGAACAAAATAAAGAAGCCATACTCCTACAACACATTTTATCAACATGTTCTGGCATTTAGACTTTTTCATTTCCAACCTCATAGTTTAAAATCCAGTAGTTTCAAGAGACGAGAGCAAAAAAGCTTCTACTGTGGCTGGGGCAAGGCAGTGAAATGGGTAAAGGATGGCTCCTTTCCCTGCCCAGGAAGTTGTTTGACTCTGCTGGGCAGGAAAGAAGACAAACCAGCTCTATTCTTCCGAAAGATGGCAAGGTAGAATCTTACCTGCCACATGTGTGTGTAGATCTGTGGTTCTGTTCAAATCAGGCCATAACAAATGCCTGGTGGAAAAGCAGCTTTCCTTTTGGCTCAATTCATAAGCATCATGAAAGGCCCTATTGAAGTTTGCAATTGCTCTACAACTTTTGGGCCAATGGGTGAAATAAGTTTTCCAAAACTGTGTTCTGGATTTGGTTGTTTATCCAGTGGAGACAGACTAGGGGCTGGGAGAAGAGATGGGAATGGGGAACCAACATTATCTTGATACCTTTTTGTATTAATACAGCATCCAAAGCATGTGGGATGAAATGGAAGACTTTCAGTGCCACACAGATTTCCTTTGGCCAATCTAGCATGCCGCCTTCCCAGGAGCATAGGGAAGGGTGCTGATGCAGAATACTGTCTGTATAACCTACTAACCATCTTCATGGGATTAAACCAGCCACTCAAGAACCGTCTGTTGCATTGAATGATATCACAGGTGCAAATGAACCCAGAGATGCCAATGCTACACTTTCTGGGGTCTGTCAGAAGAGAGCAATTGTAGGGGGGCCAGGAAGAGGAGCAGCAGCAACAGGAGGCTAGAAAGGGGAAGAAAAAAAATAGCACACCTAACCAACACAATAGAGATCTGGCTACATTTATTTCTGAAATTACTCTTTAAGGCACAAAATAAATTTAAAAAAACAGGGCTGGAAGTATGAGAAGGGGGCAGAGAATTATCTGAGCTACAAAGAGAAAATGTGAATGAAGTCTCTACAAACCAGTTTCAGACCTGATTTGATAATACTCCCAGATTCTAACCGGGAGGTGTGGAGTGGAGAGTAGTGGGGGTTTTCTTGCACCACCTCCAGATTTATACACACACCCCTCCTGCATTGGACAGACTCAAGATTTCTTTCCCTCTGGAGAGTGGATGTGTTTGTAAGATGAAACCAAACTACTCAGTCTTCCAGTTCAAAAGAAATCAGACCCAGAATCCTTTCCCCTCACAACCTTCTTACTGAGTTGTAGGGAGCAAGTGAGTCTGTTTCTGTCCTCGTGTTAGCGCCATTTTAACTGTTCAGCACGTCACAGACGTGTTGTGTTTGCTTCGGGCAAACTGTGCAATTTATGATCTTGTTCCCAGTCTGAAGCAGAATCCCAGTTGTCCAGAATCCCCTTGGATAAAGGGTAGGTATCTCTGAAAGGAGCAGCCATGTGGGAAGAGGAACATTTAGATTTCAAATTCCCAAGGCTTGAGCTGTCCAGAAAATAAGGTCTCTTGCTGCAGGCTGAGAATTAAATTTTGCTTTGGGTTCTCAATAGATGTAGTGTATCACACAGGGCTGTCCAACATAATCCTAAAGAGAGTGAACTGAACAGTGAATTTTGTGTATGGGATTAAAATCCCAAACTGGAGTCACTCTTGATAGTGGGAAAGTTTTAATGGCTCCAAAGGTCTCTGGTTTAACTGCTCTGGGAAGAGATCACATCTGTGGACTGGGGGTCACAGAAAGGTCCAAAGCGTCCATAAATATCCTTAGCCCGAACTGCAAAGTAATATTTGCTGCCAGATACAAACTGTGTGAGAGTGCATGCCATAGGCAACGGGAGGGCCTTTACCTCCCCAATCTTCTTCCACTGGGAAGGCATGGTGGCACTCGGGTCCTCATGGTAGGCATACAGATGGTAACTGTCCACACTGGCACAGCTCCGGTCCACTTCCATGACGCTCCATGACAGCACAATACCATTCTGGCTCTGCACTCGTGCCAGCTTCAGCTGTGGCTTCTGAGGCAGGGAGGTGCTGGCAGCTTCAGGGGGCAGGCGTGGTGGTTGTGGGGCCTCTGGCAGTGGTGCTGGGTGCACAGGACGTGGCGGCTCCTAAGGGACATACAAGGGATAAGAGAAAAGGTCACAGTCTGTAATGAGGGCAGAAGGATGCACACATCACTGTTTCCAACATGGATGAATTCTGAAGGCCTGACCCAACACACTAACTGAAGTCAATCGAAAGGCACCTATTGACTTCATCAGGCACCAGATCAGCTAATAATTATCAAACAGAAGAGCTTGAAGGTCTCGTGTTTCAAGGCAGGTAAGGCCTGGGAGGATCTGAACACAAGGCCCTCTCTTACCAATGGAGCTGTATTTGAAATTCAAACTAGTGACTTTCTCCCCGGGGTACGATGGGTGAGTTTAATGGTCTCACTCAAGGCAACTCGAGTTCCCAACAGCTCCTATTCCCAGAACTCCATGGACAGAGTTGATGCTGATATCTAACAAGACAGTAATCAAGACATTTTTGATTCCAACTCTACTAAAAAATAGAATGATAAAAAATAAACCCAGTGACCCAGGCTCTCTGCTGGTGCAAACTGACACAGTTCCATTGATTTTAATGGAGCTGCCCCCAACTTATCCCAAGCAGTCAATCTGACCCAGTGTCAGCTATAATGGAAAAGACAAATCACTAAGAAGGGGTTAAATTCAGCATTACAAAAAATGGAAAACCAAAACCTGCTGTTGACCGTTATTTTCAGCACAACCCTGAGTAAGGAGCGGATCACGTTGTGTCCCTTTACAACCACCACCAACAGCGTAACCCTAAGATAAGAACAATCCTCACTTAGCATCCTGCACCGAGACACAAACACCACTAATAATTGTGCTGAGAAACTGCAGGAGCCAGAGCCTTCTCATCCCCCCATGATAATCTCTGGCACAAGAAATGACTCGCAGGTAGAACAGTGCAGAGGAATGTTTATTATTTTGAGAAAGTGTCCATGATTTCCATTGTAGCTATCCCTGTTTGCAGCTGAGATCACAGGCCGTAGTCCTTAATCCCTTGAAGACTTGAGCTCTTTGACCGAGCACGTTTTCTCAGCACACCCTGATCCCAGGAGGGCCCTGGCACACATCTAGTATTAAAGTGCAGCAATTCTCAAACTGCTATGTAGGCCACTGGGGCTTTGTGGCGCACTTGCTGATGGTGAGCTGGCAGGTCACGTGGGTCTAACTCTCCCCGTTCCATGCTGCTAAATCACAGGAAATCCTAGGATTTCTTTTCCATGTAAGCAATTGCTCTAGTTGTGGCAGCTTTGTGAATGAGATGGGAGGAGCCCACAAGGCCTCGACTAATGTGGTCCACACTATGAAATACTTTGAAAACCATCTATGTTGAGACAAACCTGTGAACAGAGACACAAATGTGGTGGCACTTTGAAGCAATGGATAACTGTACTTACAGCGTGCACTTGTGGTGGCCGGTGATGCACTGTGAGTTGAGGGCCTCCAGATCCAAGGGTTAGCCCGTTGTTCACAACATACGCAGTTGTCTGAGGCATTCGCATGGTCAAACCTACAAAGAAACCAGGGGGAGAGAAGAGATAGAATCAGGACCCTGAGTAGTCAATACCTTGGGCCAGCCAATCAGAATGCCAGAGGACTGACCCTTTATGAAAGCTAAGTAAGTATTTTTTATGAAACTCCTCCTCAGACAGCTGGAAAAAGGCTAGATGGGATGGGCCCTAAAAGGGGAAGGAGACACAAACAGAGCTGCTTCTCTCCTGCAACCATCAGGGAGCGAGAGTAAGGCAGATGCGCATGTTGGGAGGGGGCAGAAGAGCAATGCTTGAATGTCCATCCCAGGAGGCAAGAATCCTTAGTAGCACCACAAGAAGTGATGCAAAGGATTCTAGACCACAGAGATCATGAGAGAAAAAGCAGACTAATTTGGGGCCCAAGGAGGGGAAAAAAAGCAGAAAACCACTGCAGCAAAGTAATGTTTACCCAATGTACCAGTGCCAAAAAGCTGCACTGTGGATGGCAAAGAGAACTGGGTTTCATCCCATTTGAGAAGTGTTTATCCACAGAAGGCCATGAATGGTTTTTATGAACACTTATCCACATGAACTGGCATTAAATGAGGCACTATAGAGAACCCTGACTAGGGATGGACTAGATGACCTTACACGTAGTGCCTTGGACTTTTGATAATTACCAAGGGACTGTTACTTACCTTACAGTAACTGTGGTTCAAGGTGTGTTGCCCCTGTATATTCCACTCTTGATGCGCATGCACCCCATACACTCAAGTGCAGATTCTTTTGGCCAGAACTATCTATTGGGGGCTGCCTTGTGCCTCCAGCCAAAGACACAATGGGTGGTGTGTCCTCATTCACCTCTCAGTTCCTCACCAATACAGAATCCAGGTACTCCACAACAGCAGCGAAGGAGGGCAGGTCAGGGAATACATATATGTAGATAACACACCTTGAGGAACCACAGTTACTGTGAGGTCAGTGACATTTTCTTCTATCTATCTATAGTCCACTGTTGGTGACTCACCAGTAGTGACCTAGATCACAGGAGGCGGGTGCCAGGAATCTACCTGAACAATTGTTAAACCGCCGTACCAAAACGAGCATCAGATCTTGATGCGTCTACAATAGACCAATGCTGGGTAAATGTAGGCACTGAACCCCAAATAACTGCCCTATATCTCTAGCACTGGAACATTTCTTAAAGAATCTTCAGCAGCTACTTGAACTTCTCTCGTTGAGGGAGCTCTCACTCTCAGTGGTGGATCTAAGTTTGCTATTTCATAGCCCAACGCAACATATGGAAATACAATCAGACATGTTGATACAATTTGACCTTTCACCCTATCCACATAAACTACAAATAATCTCAGGGAATACCGTAAATGGCTTAGTTCTATTCAGAAAGAAAGAAGGCACCCTGGGGTGTAAAGTTTAGTTTCCCTTGATTGGAATGTGACTTTGGAAAGAAAATAAGTAGGCATATTACTTGGTTGAGATAGAAATCAGAGACTACCTTCAGCAACAACTTGGGGGGAGGTCTCAAGGTTACTCTATGCCTCAGAGAAACAGTGAATAGAGGTCCTGCCATTAGAGCTTGTATTTCTCCTATGCTTCTGCCAGATGTTATTTCTACTAAAAAGGCTGTTTTAATGTAAACCTGGAGCAGGGAACACGTAGCTCAATTATGGATCCATTAAACCCATCAGTACAATGTTGAGATAACATGGAGGGGGAGATTCTCTGACTGGAGATATACTCTCATAACACCGGAGATGCTGGCAAACCAGGTGCTAACTCATGCCAAGACTCAACTGAATATTGACAAATACATAGCTGGAATCAGTCTGGCTCACTTTTGTGTTAGTATTCTTAAAATAGGTATTAGAATTCTAAGAATGTGTGTAGTATTTAGATTTATTGAATGCTTGTGAGTTGATGCATGCACTAATCTCATTTCTGTATCCCATATTGTATGGTAATATTTAAGCATTTGTATGGTAAGCCTTTGTAACTGTGTAAAACACCAGACAGAAGAGAGACGTTGTCATAAATATAAAGGGAAGGGTAAACCCCTTTGAAATCCCTCCTGGCCAGGGGAAAGCTCCTCTCACCTGTAAAGGGTTAAGAAGCTAAAGGTAACCTCGCTGGCACCTGACCAAAATGACCAATGAGGAGACAAGATACTTTCAAAAGCTGGGAGGAGGGAGAGAAACAAAGGGTCTGTGTCTGTCTGTAGTCGTCTTGGCCAGGGACAGAACAGGAATGGAGTCCTAGAACTTTTAGTAAGTAATCTAGCTAGGTATGTGTTAGATTATGATTTCTTTAAATGGCTGAGAAAAGAATTGTGCTGAATAGAATAACTATTTCTGTCTGTGTATCTTTTTTGTAACTTAAGGTTTTGCCTAGAGGGGTTCTCTATGTTTTTGAATCTAATTACCCTGTAAGATATCTACCATCCTGATTTTACAGGGGGGATTTCTTTATTTCTATTTACTTCTATTTTTTATTAAAAGTCTTCTTGTAAAACACTGAATGCTTTTTCATTGTTCTCAGATCCAAGGGTTTGGGTCTGTGGTCACCTATGCAAATTGGTGAGGCTTTTTATCCAACATTTCCCAGGAAAAGGGGGGTGCAAGTGTTGGGAGGATTGTTCAGTGTTCTTAAGATCCAAGGGTCTGGATCTGTAGTCACCTAAGCAAATTGGTGAGGCTTTTTCCAAACCTTGTCCAGGAAGTGGGGTGCAAGGTTTTGGGAAGTATTTTGGGGGGAAGGACGCGTCCAAACAGCTCTTCCCCAGTAACCAGTATTAGTTTGGTGGTGGTAGCGGCCAGTCCAAGGTGTAATATTTTGTACCTTGGGGAAGTTTTGACCTAAGCTGGTAAAGATAAGCTTAGGAGGTTTTTCATGCAGGTCCCCACATCTGTACCCTAGAGTTCAGAGTGGGGGAGGAACCTTGACAGACGTTAACTAATGTGAAATGCTCATCTCCAACGGAAGATGTTATGTCCTGCCCAACAAGGAAGACCCATCGACACCAATGGACTAGAGTGGAACATTAAAGAGGACAAAAGGCTTTGTTGTCTACTCTCACCCTACCAAGAAGGTAAGTCTAACAAGTGAACTCCTCCCATTAGCTGAGTTTGCAGCTTAGAGCAGACAGTGGGAAGGGAATAAAAACCCCCAACAAGGAGGAACTGTATCTCGGTGGTGATTGGATTCTGGGGGCAAGGTTTATAGGCATAATCACGGGATCCCCAGCTGCTTAGCCCTAAAGGACATACACAGCTTGCTTATTTTAGAAGCTTCTATTATCTTTTGACGCTTAAGATTGTAACTCATTTGTGTATGTATGTTTATCTGGTTTAATCTTGTAAATTACTCTTATTTCCTTTTACTAATAATAAATCTGTATATAGTTTATTATAGGATTCGCTACATGCGTCTTTGGTGTGAGATTTAAGGTGCAACTGACCTGGGGTAAGTGACTGGTCCTTTGTGTCTGGAAGTAACATGAATATTGTTGTGATATGTGGTGTAAGAGACCATCTACCACAAAGGTAGGCTTGCTTAGATGACAATATAAATTGGAGTACCCAAGGGGACTGTCTGTGACTCCATGATTAGGCTGTTACAGTGTACCTGAGGAGTTTACATCTGATAATTGGTTGGTGAAATCTAAGTAAAGAATGCATAGCCAATTTGGGATTTGTGAACTGGTTCCTAACAGTCTGCCCTGAGGTTGGTACTCATGCTCTTGAGTCACTGCAGGACAGCTTGACAAGGCCTTTCAAGGACCTAACTACTGTAGAGTGTGAAAATGTGAAATACGCCTGAACTGAAGAGTAAAAAGCTGAAATGACTTTCAGGGAGCCCAGAGTTTTTGACTGATTGCAGGCAATCAAGTATATCTGTAGCTGAGTTTGAAATTGAGGTAACTGGTGGTGCTGCTCCTAAATAGAGAACATTCCACTTGGTAGAGTAAGCAAGCCTAGTGGAGTCCTTTCTAGTGGGGATGAGAATGTTCTGTACTTCATCTGAGCAAGTCCTCTCTAGTGCTGTTAACCAGGCAGCATCCATGTTGTGAGGTATAGGGAATGTAAATCTGGATGGAGAATCTGTCAGTCTCTGAGATATATAACTCAGACATAGGTGAGGCTTTTCGCAGGAGTGGGTGGGTCAGATTCTGTGGCCTGTGTTGTGCAGGAGGTCAGACTAGATGATCATAATGGTCCCTTCTGACCTTAGTATCTATGAATCTATGAATCACATCTGGCTGAAAAGGCAATCATATGCTGGAGGATTCTTCTAGTCTGAGAACCAGAACAGCCCCAGCCATGCTGGAGCTACCATGATCACCTTGGCTGAATTCTGCCTGAGCTACACGAGTACTCTTGGGATCAGTGGAATTGGAGAATAAGTGTACATTTGGCCGGGGACTAGAAAATCAGAAATGTATTGGACAGAGATACCCAACTGTGCTATCCTCTGGAAAAGAGCTTTTGACATTTCTTGTTTTTCTCTAGGCAACAAGTTCTATGGTCGGATGATCCCACCTGAGAAATAAGTCTTGGACAGTAGTATTCTTTACTGACCACCCAAGGTCATTTGTAAGCTGTCTGCTGAAGTGATTCACCATCACATTCTGCAAAGCTGGTAAGTGTACTACTGTCGGAGTAGTTGTGTGATGGACACAGTAGTTCCATGGGCGTACAGCTTCCTGGCAGAGGTGTAGATCTTGCTCCTCTTTGTTTGTCTATATATGCCTGTGGTGTTTCCCATCATGATCTAACTCAGAACTGGGAGGGAAACTGTGCACAACCAACAAATGGCCCTCGGCTCCAAAACATTTACGTGAAGCTAGGCTTGAGAAATCCACATGCCCTGTCTAAGTGGGCACTCCATTCCGGTGTGAAGGCGTCTGTCAGTGTCTTTGATGGGGATGATGGAGAGACAGGTTCTCCCTTGCACATTTTTAGAGGGTCTTTCCACCTGTTTAATGACGACAGGATTTCTGGGGGCATGCGGATTTTCATATCAAAGTGAGCATGCCTCACTGATATACAGACTTCACCTTTGCTATATGAAACAGCTCAAGTCTACATATATACATACACGCAGGAATCTATGTGCTCTGGAAGCCTGAGACAAGTTCTTACAAATGTCTTCAGATGAACTTGAAGTTGATTTGTCAGATTGACTATGGCTTGGAAGCTTTCTGTAAGTGAACTCATCATCTAAGTACAGACAACCCTGGATTCCTTGTCTTCTGAGATAAGCTGCCACTACAGACGGCATTTTGTGAATACCTTTGGCACTATCAATAGACTTAAATGCTAACCCTCTGTACTGGTAGCATAAATTGCACACCTGAAACCCAAGGTATTTTCTGTGGACAGGATTAATAACTATCTGAAAATAAGTGTCCTGGAGGTTGAGAGCTGAATACTAGTCATGTGGATCTAAGGTTGGAATTAGCAAGGCCAGAGTTAGCACCTTGAAGGAGAGGTTACTTACCTTGTGCAGTAACTGGAGTTCTTCGAGATGTGTGACCCTATGGTGTTGGATCATATTAAAGAAGTTCTGTATTAAAATCACAAATGAGTTTGATTTCCCATAGTTTAAATTCCAGGGTATTACTAATTAAGAGGTCTCTTGGTTTTTGGTAGTTTCTCTCCCTCTATGTGTGAAACTTGCAAGCTGCTAATTGCGTTAGTACATTCTAAGACAGAGTCTGTTCTCAAAGCAATTCACACAGAGAGAGACTCAAAGCAATACTCTGTAACAACAGAAACAGCACCCAGAGACTCCCGGCCCTTTTGTTGTATTAACAATTATGATTAAAATAGAGATAGAGGATGTTTGTGGATGGATGCTTGGTGTGGATAACAACTGAATGATCAGGGAGGTGCCAGCCTAAGAATCCAGTGTCCATCGGCTGAAGAAGGCGTCATGTGGAAATAACCAGAGGACCCCAGGAGGGCAGACTGGAATCCACCCAACAGCCTCAAGAATGGGAGAACCAAAGAACAAGATAACATCTAGCAGCACGGAGCCGTCAGGAATGTGCTATCTGCTGATTAATTCAGCAACAGCATGATGAAGCAATTCCCATAGACTGGCATAGGAAGAAATTCCTATAAAAATGGACTCTAGAAAGTGAGAACTTTGGGGTCTGATTCTGCAACCCAACTTCCAGGAGCATCAGATGAGCATCTGACAAGGCCCTGCTCCCTCCTCATGTCCAAGCCACCTGGCCAGTGGCTTGGCATGAGCAACTCTAAGGCTGGTAACTATGATAACAACCGTGCAGAACCTGTGTGTGTGTGTCTGTATAATGAATGTGTGAATAAATATGAGACTGAATGGAATGTTATAGCTATAACTAACTGCTTACTATGATTATTTCTGTATTCACAATAAATGTGGTATTTTGCCTTTTCCTCTTTAATAAGATCCTGCTGGTTTTTATTTTATTGGTATAACAATGGGTGCTCCACTTCAGAAGCTTGTGCACCCCCATGTGCTTTGATCAGAGAGTTTTGGAGCTGTGCCTGTTTGGCGAGGGCATGCACCCTGCACATCCTTTTGCCCCACACCAAGGCTACACAGGGCCATGCAAGCAAATCACCCTCGATTCTTTCTCCGCTGCAAAGTCCCACAGAGGAAACTCTGAAACAGAGGGGAGGAGGTTGGGCAGAGGATCACCCTTCACACATCTTGATGAACTCCAATTACTGCACAAGGTGAGTAACCTCTCCATCCTGAATAGTGTCCCTCTGGGTCCTCCACTTCAGGTGACTATTGAGCAGTACCCTCAGCTGGAGTGGGGAGCTTTAGAGCTGTGTGCAAGACTGAAGACAGGAGTGCATACCTAACGGAAACATTTAACCTAGAAGCCTAGACCACTGCATAATGTTTGGAAAAGGTATGTATGGAAGTCCCAGTTGCAACCTTGCAAATCTCCATAACAGGAACATGTCTAAGTCACGCCACAGAGAGGGAGACATCTCATGGAATGGGCTAACATCAAAGAAGAAGGCTGTGTATTGGCAGATTTATAGCAAGACATAATAGAGCCAGAAATCCACCTGGAGAGCTTCTGGGTGGAAATCGTGGACCCTTTGGAATTGCAGACCTATCAGCAATTGATAAAAACAGTCTGGACAACTGGTTTGATTATGTCCTGATATAAGGCTAATGCCCTGCTAACGTCCAATGTTTGTAAGCAGTATCCTCCCTGGACTGATGTTGTTTAGGGAAAAAACTGGGAGATGGATAACTTGGTATGTAACTCAGATGACACCTTCGGTACGAATTTAGAATATGGACATAATAAAACCTTGTCCTTAAAACAAATTGTAAATGGGGGTGTTCAATATCCCCCATTTCTTCAACCCTTTGGGCAATAGCCACCAAAAAGGCAGGCTTCATGGATAGGTTAATTAGGGAACAGGTAACCATCAGCTCAAAGGAAGGTCTCAAAAGACATATGAGTACTGAGTTCAGATCCCAAAGAGGAGCAGGCTCTTTAAACTTAGCAAAAAGGTTTCTCAGCCCCTGATAAACCTCACTATTGAGGGATGAGCAAACACTGAGAAACCCTCAACTGGAGAATGAAAGGTTGTTACTGTCACCAAGTGGACTCTGTTAGAACTCACACATAATCCTGTCTTTTTCAGTTTCAGAAGGTAGTCCAGCATAGCCAAGAGGGAAGAATGAATGGATGGAAGACACCACTGGTTATACCAGTGGTTGAATCTCTTCCCCTTTGGAAGGTAATACCTTGTGTGGATTCCTTCCTACTGTTCAGAAACTTCTGTTGTTCCTCCACAGTACAGGAAGTCTCTATTCCCGCAAACCATCAAGGAGCCAAGCCTTGAGGTGAAGAATTCCCAGACTGGGACACGGAGTCCAATCAGCATCTTGAGAGAAGAGATGAGGAATGGATGGAAGGCTCATTGCCTGACAAATGGCCAGGTGAACCAGGTAAGGATACCAGGCCTGCTGTGGCTGTGTTAGAACTATTAGTATGACCTTGGCTTTGTTTTGTTTGATCTTGTTCACTATTTAGTATTAGAGATGTCAGGGAAATGCATACAGAAGTCCCTTTTTCCAGGGAATGAGGAAAGTGAAGGCTCAACCCCCCCCTCACACAAAACTGTCTTCTCTTCTTGTTGGTGATGGTGGTGAAAAGATTCACTTCTGGAAACTCCCCGGTCAGAAATATGTGATTGAGAGTCCAACTCCCACTCAATCTTGGGAGAAGCATCTGCTGAATACGTTGGGCATAGTGTTTTATATGCTTGGATGTTTCACTGCTGAAATGATAATGCGATTGGCTTTACATCAGTGCCATAGCTTTATTGCTTCACCACAAAGAGAAGGGGATCCCGTTCCCCTTATTCGATTAACGTAAACCACGCAAGCTATATTGTGTGATAGATTTGTTTCTGATTAATGGGAGAAAGTGAAGACAGGGACTCCTGAGTGCCCTCAGCTGTGGAAAGTTAATGTGCAAACAAGCTTCTAAGGTACATGCCCCAGAATGGTATCTGGCACTAAGATGTGCTCCCCAGGCCAACAAAATGCATTTGTTGTTATGGTGACAGTTGCAGATGGTTGGATAAAGCGGATATCTGCACAGACACTGTGAGGGTCCTCCACCAATAGAGGGCGTCTACTTGATAAAGGTCTGATATTGGTCTGTCTAGACTGTGTTTATTTGCCGAGTAAACATTCTGAACCACCCCTGGAAACAGCAAAGGTGTAACCTTGTATAATGTATTACAAAGGAACAAGCTGCCATATGTCCCAAAAGTTGGAGACAATTTCTTGCTGAAATCTGCAGGCTTATTTGAATCCTTGTGATAAGGTCTGACAGAATTGAGAAACTGTCTGTAGGAAGGCAGGCTCTGGCTGTTACCATGTCTAAGAATGCCCCTATGAATTCTAGTCTATGTACAGGGATCAATGTCTGGATACCTAGCCCGAGGAACAGTGACAAGGCTGTCTGTATGGTGGAAAGAACCTTGCTGTAAGACTGGCCCTTGATCAGCCAACTGTAGAGGTATGGAAAAAACTATTATTGCCTTCTGATGAAGACAGGCAGCAACCACTGCCAGAACCATCAAAAATAATCTCAGGGCTGAGGAAAGACTGAATGGGAGCATCTGGGCCTTCACAACATCCTCTGGCAAGGAGTTCCACAGGTTGACTGTACGTTGTGTGAAAAATACTTCCTTTTGTTTGTTTTAAACCTGCTACCTATTAATTTCATTTGGTGGCCCCCTGTTCTTGTGTTATGACAAGTAAATAACACTTCCTTATTTACTTTCTCCACACCAGTCATGATTTTATAGACCTCTATCATATCCCCCCTTAGTTGTCTCTTTCCAAGCTTAAAAATCACTGTCTTATTAATCTCTCCTCATACGGAAGTTGTTCCAGACCCCTAATCACATTTTTGGTTACCCTTTTCTGAACCTTTTCCAATTCCAATATATCTTTTTTGAGATGGGGCGACCATATCTGCACGCAGTATTCAAGATGTGGGCATACAATGGATTTATATTGAGGCAATATGATATTTTCTGATTTATTATCTCTCTCTTTTTTAATAATTCCCAACATTCTGTTCGCTTTTTTGACGGCCGCTGCACACTGAGTGGATGTTTTCAGAGAACTATCCATGAGGACTCCAATTTAACATCCGTATGGGGGGGAAAACACCACATTCTTTCTTGAGTAGTAACAGCTAATTTAGACTCCATCATTTTATATGGATAGTTGGGATTATGTTTTCCAGTGCGCATTATTTTGCATTTATCAACACTGAATTTCAGCTGCCATTTTGTTGCCCTGTCACCCAGTTTTGTGAGATCCTTTGTAGCTCTTCGCAGTCTGCTTGGGACTTCACTATCTTGAGTAGTTTTGGATCATCTACAAATTTTGCCACCTCACTGTTTACCCCTTTTTCCAGATCATTTATGAATATGTTAAATAGGTCTGGTCCAAGTACAGATCCCTGGGGGACACCACTATTTACCTCTCTCCATTCTGAAAACTGACCATTTATTCCTACCCTCTGTTTCCTATCTTTTAATCAGTTACCAATCCAGACGACCTTCCCTCTTATCCCATGACAACTTACTTTACACTTAAAAGCCTTTGGTGAGGGACTTTGTCAAAAGCTTTCTGAAAATTTAAGTACACTATATCCACTGGATCCTCCTTGTCCACATGCTTGTTGACCCCTCAAAGAATTCTAGTAGATTCCAAATTATATTTTTACACTTCATTTGCCAGAGTTTATGCTCCTTTCTATTTTCCTCACTAGGATTTAACTTCCAGTTTTTAAAGGATGCCTTTTTGTCTCTCACTGCTTCTTTTATTTTGTTGTTTAGCCACAGTGGCACGTTTCTGGTTCCTTTACTATGTTTTTTAATGTAAGTTAAGCCACTATTACATTGTCTTCTAAAAGTTTCCATGCAGCTTGCAGGGATTTCACTTTTGGTGCTGTCCCTTTTAATTTCTATTTAAGTTCCTCCTTTTTGTGTGGTTCCCCCTTCTGAAATTAAATGCTATAGTGTTGCGCTGCTGTGGTGTTTCCCCCCCCCATACGGATGTTAAATTTAATTATATTATGGTCACTATTACCAAGAGGTCTAGCTATATTCATCTCTTAGACCAGATTCTGTGCTCCACTTAGGACTAAATCAAGAATTGCCTATGCTCTGGTGGGTTCTAGGACTAGTTGCTCCAAGAAGCAGTCATTTAAGGTGCCAAGAAACTTTATCTCGGTATCCCGTCCTGAGGTGACATGTACGCAGTCAATATGGGGATAGTTGAAATCTCCCATTATTATTGAGTTTTTATTTTTATAGCCTCTCTAATTTCCCTGAGCATTTTACAGTCACTACCACCATCCTGGTCAGGTGGTCGTTAATATATCCCTACTACTATATTCTTATTATTAAAGCATGGAATCACTATCCACAGAGATTCTATGGTACAGTTTAGTTCATTTAAGATTTTTACTTCATTTGATTCTATGCTCTTTCACATATAATGCCACTTCCCCACCAGCACGACCTGCTCTGTCATTACAATATATTTTGTACCCTGGTATTACTGATTTTTTACTGATCATTGATTATCCTCATTTCATCAAGTTTCTGTGATGCCTATTATATCAATATCCTCATTTAATATGAGGTACTCTAGTTCACCTATCTTATTATTTAGACTTCTAGCATTTGTACATAAGCACTTTAAAAACTTGTCACTTTTTAGATGTCTACCATTACATGATGTAATTGAATGGGATTCTTTTTCATTTGACTGTTTCTCATCAGATCCTATTTGTATTTTATCATCTTCCATCCTCTCATCCTTACTAGGACATAGAGAATCTCCATTAACAGATCCTCCCCTAAGGGATGTCTCTGTCCGAACCATGTGCTCTTCGCACCTGTGTGCTTTCCCAGCCCTTAGTTTAAAAACTGCCCTACAACCTTTTTAATTGTAAGTGCCAGCAATCTGGTTCCATTTTGGTTTTGGTGGAGCCCATCCTTCCTGTATAGGCTCCTCCTTTCCCCAGTTCCTAATAAAGCTACACCCCTCCTCCCTACACCATTGTCTCATCCACGTATTGAGACCCTGCAGTTCTGCTTGTCTAATTGGCCCTGTGCGTGGAACTGGAAGCATTTCAGAGAATGCTACCATGGAGGTCCTGGACTTCAATCTCTTACCTAGCAGCCTAAATTTGGCCTCCAGGACTTCTCTCCTATTCTTCCTTATGTCACCAGTACCTACATGTACCATGACCACCAGCTTCTCCTCAGCACTACACATAAGTCTATCTATCTGCTATCAGCCACATCTAGGAAAGCTTGTAACAAAGTTCTAGCCAATATCTGACCTTCGGTTATGATATCCTGAAACTGCTCCCACTGTTCTGCTAGAAGATGTTCAATAAAAAGTAAATTTTGAATAACTGGAGTGATTGTACTTTGCCACTAATACATGGTAATTTGTTGTCCTAAATTGCAGGGTTGAGGATAAATAGGTTTATGGCCAAAAAGGTCAAGGAGCTTTTGGTCCTTATCATACAGGGTTGATTTAAAGTGGGGTTGTATGTCACTTTCATTTGCAACTTTGACCAAAGAGTTGGTTGTGGGGTGTGAAAACAAAAATTTGGAGTCTTTCACTGGGACACAGTACTTTTTATCATTTCTCTTGCACGTGGGTGGGTTGCTGGAGTGTGTGAGATAGTTTTGATAGGATCTAAGAGGGCTTAATTCATGGGTAAAGCCACTCTCACAGAAGGTCACATTTGCAGAATGTCCCAAGAGTTTATTTTGGGATTCCCAGACCTCCTCTAGTGGGATCTACAATGAGTCTACAATCTGTTTCACCAGGTCCTAGAATTTTCTGAAAGGATAATCCAGGGCCTCATTCGGGGAAGATGAAAAGATGTTGTTTTGTGGAGTAGTTTCTATATTTGCTCTGGCCTGTTGTTCTTCAAATGTTTCCTCTTGCAATTGAGGAAGAACAGAAGGATTAGGAGATTGCATGTCCTAATGACAGAGGGTAGGGTCTCATAGAAACTGTTGACAATGAATAGCCAAAAGGTCCCATTATGGCCACTGTGGGGGACCATAAGGCACTGGGCTGGCACTAATTGATGTTCATACCACGGAGAAGGAGCAGGAACATGTCCCTCATGTAAATAGTCTCTCTCCCTGTAATTATCAGGGAGGGAGGCCCAGTAATGGTAGGTAGAGGAATCCTGGATAGAGATATGGGAGTCTGATGAGCGATCTTTCTCCATGTCCAAAGCGGGTGTGGGGGAGCTCCGAAAGTGGCAGAAAATCCAGCGGTACTGGAAAGAGCTGTAAATCCAGTGACTGATATCCTTGGTACCAATCAGCTCGGTACCCATTAAGAGAGAAGACTCTGGCTCATCAGAGACATGCAGATCCCTGGATTACCTAAAGTCCCGTGGTATCGTCTCCATTATCTTACCTGGAAGAGGGATCTACTTCAATTAGTGCCTTGTACAAGAAGTCAGTACCAATGATACTGAGCACCTCGAAGAGTGTGAAGCATAAGGCCACTTAGCCTTCTGGGGTACTGAAGTGGTCATGCAGCTAGGCACCGAAGGTTGCATAGGAAAATCAGTCGGTATTGCCCTGCTAGTAGCAGACAGCTTCTCCTTGTTGCACTGGTCAGACTAAAATGGTACCAAAGATTGTTCAGGCAATGAAGCATGTTTGCAACTGTGGCTCTTGGAAGAACTCAGGGCCTCAGAGCCACAATTGATACTGAAGGAGCCTGAAGCCTCAAGAGTATCCAACTTCGTGTCGGAGGGTTTAGAAACAGTTAGTCTAAACGGAGACCAAGATCTTTTTGGGGCAGGCTCTCTGTGAGGCGAGCTGGAACTCTTTTTCTTAGAGGCCTCCCCAGTAACTTCTGATGATTTCTCCTTCGAAGGTCTGGGTGAATGTGATGCCGGGGTAGATGGGGCAGAGGGCCCCTTGACCTGGATTAGAGGCAAGAGAAAGAGCACACCATCATGAGTTGTTTGAGTCTGATCTCTCAATTTTTTCTAGCATTGTTCTTGAGGGCTTCATAGAAATTACACTAACGGATGTGCTTGTCCCCCAGACAGTGAATACAATGGGAATGTCCATCACTGACAGGGATAATGTCCTGGCAAGTGAGACAATGCTTGAATCCTGGCTTACCTTTGTAATGGAGGAAAGGGACCTCCTCCTCAGAGAGTAGGAAGGGCAAAAATGAGTGAATAAAATAAAAACCCTCCAAATGAAAAATAAAACTAGACACTGATAAGGGCTAAACTATACTAGAAAGCAAGCTTAATGAACAGCTAAGCTGGCTTGGCTAGTTGCTCTGTTTCAAGCCAAGGTGGTTGAGACAGAACTGAAGGCAGTTCACCTGGTTGGCCCTATATAGCCTTAGCACAGGGCATGAGGTGGTATAGGGCAGAGTGCATGCACAAGCCTAACGGACATTGCTACTGAAAAATCTCTAACCAAAGACACACAGGGTGCATGTACACCAGAAGTGAAGCTCCCACAGGGATGATACTCAAAGAACCTGAGCTTGTGCATGAAGGTGTTCAATTGTCTCAGGACCAAAATAGGGCACCAGTCCCCTTCCCTTTTGGAAATCAAAGTAATGGGAGTAAAACCTCTCTCCCTCCCCTATATTATTGAGGTACTTCTTCTACTGCTTCCAGATTTAGAAGTGATTGCACCTCTGATGTAGCATGCTCTTGGAAGAGGGGTCCCTTAAAAGGGGTGAGGAAGGTGTGTGCGCGTTGGGGAGACTGGAATTGGATAGAATAGCCCACCTCTGATTTACAGGACCTTAGTGATGGTGTTGCAGACCCCACAAAAATGAAATAAACTTCTCATATGGAGGGGATATAAAAAAATGCAACAGAAGTTGTACTCTATTTCTGACAAAGAGTCAAACATTCTGCCTTGATGATGCTGAAGCTGGTAAGAAGACAGTAGATGATTTCCTCCTCTGAAACTTCTGGCACCTCTTGGGTGGTTCAGGTTGTTTTTACGGGGTATAAAACTATTGTCTTTGCTGTGGTTCACACTTAAAGTTTTTTCGCATTTGTACAGAAATGAAGGTTACTTACCTGTAATGGGAAGTTCTTGGAGACATATGGTCTCTACCTGTTTTCCACGTGGAGGTGTGCATGCATGCTCTGGACCAGAGTCTGGAGATTTTTAATAAGCAGTGCCCACTGACCCACACATGTGCAGTTGAAATCCTCATGCTCCAGATCGAGGGCATAAGGGCATGCGGACCAATGCCTGCCTCTCCAATGATTTCTTTTACCACAAATCCAATCAGATCTGAAGCAGAGGGGAAAGGCAGTTGAATACAGATCGGGACCACACATCTTGAAAGACTTCCAGTTACCAGGTAAGTAACCTCCATTTCTTGAGTGCTGGTCCCTGTGTGTATTCCACATGTGAATGACTGATAAGCAATATTCAGACCAGAGGGGGGCAATGCAAGGATGCAGTCAGCAAAGATGCTCAAAGAACTTCAGTCCCCACAGCTAGATCTGCAGTGGAGGCTGAACTAGGGTGCAATGTTTTATGAATGTGTGACTCGAACTCTAGGGAGTCATTCTACAAATGTCCACTATCAGTACCTCCTGTAAAAATGCTGTGGAAGTATCTTGTACTCTTATGGAGTGTGCCCTAACCCCTTACGGGGCACATACACACACTTAGTAGTAGTGCATGATAATGCAACCAGAAATATACTTAGAGGTTCTCTTGTTTGTCCTCGTGACCTTTCTGCTATAGTGACAAACAGTCTTAGTGATTTTCTAATTAGTTTGGTCCTTTGCAGGCAGAATGCCAGGGCACATCTGACATCTGGAAAATTAGATCTTTTCTCATCAACAGAAGCATGGAGTTTGGGGAAGAAAAGAGGTAAGCAGATAGGTTAGTTGACATGAAATTCAGAAATTATTTTACAGAGGAATTTAGGATGAAGGGAGACGTTCTCTTTGTGAAAAATGGTATATATGGTGGATCAACCAAGAGTGCTCCCACCTTGCTCACCCTTCTGGTATAATAGCAACTAAAAATGCAATCTTCAGGGAAAAGGTGGGACATAGTGCATGTGGCCAAAGGTTCAAATGGTGGTCTGGTAAGTATTGAAAGGATGAGACTGAGGTCCTATTGAGGTGTAGGCTTGATCATTGGCAGAAAGGTCCTGACAAGGAATCTAACTGTTGCTGGGCAAGTGAAAACTGAACACCTGTTCAGTGAAGGAAGGCAGGCAACGATCGCTGCAAGATGAACCTGCTGTGAGCTAATAGAAAGACCCGAGTTCTTCAATGACAGGACATAATCTAAAATGACTGGGCTATCTGCAGATTCTGAGAAAGAGTGATTGTGCTGTGCCCAGGCAGAGAAGCATCTCCATTTAGCTAGATAACAGTTCCTGGGTGAATCTTTCCTACTCTGAGTAAGAGTGGCTTGGACAGCTCCCAAGCATGATTGTTCTAGTTCTGATGCCCATCCAAAAACCAGGCATGGTGGTGAAGTAGGTCTGGACTGGAGTATCTGATTTTGCAGTCTTCCTGAGTTACAAAATCTGGGAAGGGACAGATCCTGATAGGAGAATGGGTTGACAGTCTCAGAAGTTCCAGTAACCAAAAGGGTCTGGGCCTGTGGTAGCAGAGGGATGGGAGGAAAGACATCTGAGTTGGTCTGTATAACAGGAGAGCGTTGCTCTGGGAGTCGTGACCCCTAGCTGTCCTGGAGTAGTACAGGAGAAGTTTGCTGTTTGCAATGTGAAGAGATCCCATTGGGGTGTCCCCCACTGAATAAATATCTTGCTCAGGACAGAGTTGTGTATTTCCATTCTGGTCTGCAGAGAAGTTCCTGCTGAGTTTGTCTGCTAGAGAACTCTGAACACCTAATAGTATGTGGCTAGAATAGTGATGTGATTTCTGATGCACCAATTCCAGGCAGAGGGGAAGGGATCTTGCTCCACTCTGCTTGTTTTACATAAAATACTTTGATGATGTTGGCTGACACTATTTGGATATGGTGTGAATGTATGAGTGGGAGAAAGGCTTCGCAGGCCAGGCAGACAGCTCTCATTTTGAGCAGACTGATGTGCAGCCTGGCCTTGTAGTTTTTGGTTTGCAAGTAATCTGTATTATCAGATTGCTCGATTGAAATCTTTCTGTGAGGAGAAAAGCTCTTGCTGAAATGGAGACCACTATCACTCCAATAAAGTTTATCGTCCATATGGGGGGGGGGGCGCAAAATGGACTTTTCTTTGTTCATGCAGACATGGCTGCTAGAAGATGAAGCAGGAACAAAGTTGCTGACTTAACCCGGTGGTTGGAACTACTTGTTAGGAGCCAGTCATCCAACTATCGGAAGCCTGAGTAGCCAGGACATCTTGTCTGGACTGCCATCACACAGAAAACCTTCATGAATACTCTGGGACCTGTTACTAGTCCAAAGTGAAGGACTCTGAACTGGTAGTGTTCCCGACCTACCAGGAAATGAAGAAATTTTTTTGTTGGGAGGATGAATATCTACATGAAAACAGGGCATCCTCCTTCATACTGAGAGCCATGTATCACATTCCCTCCTTTAGGGAGGGGATTATTGATGCTAGTGTAACCATCCTGAATTTTGGCTTTCAAATAAAGATGTTCAGTTGTTGAAGGTCCTCACTGGGTCTCCACCAATCACTTTTTGGAACTAAGACATATAGGAATAGAATCCTCTCTCTTGATATTAAGATGGTACTTGCTCTATTGCCCTTCATTAGAGAAGAGACACTGCCTCTTGCCAGAGAATCTCCTTGTGAGAGCAGTCCATGGAGAGGGGCTGGGAAGGAGGTTTGTGGGGGTAAGGGAGAGAAATTTGATGGAGTAAGCATGGTGGATGGTTTCTAGAACCTACTTGCCCGTTGTGATATAGTCCCAATTGTAGGCAAAAAGTATGAGAAGGCCCCCAAAGATTAGGGGTGGAGAGACAGAAGTGGCTGGCATCAATAAAGGTAAGCACTTTTTGACTGAGGCATCAAAAGTAGCCCTTAGCACATGGGTGAGAATGGGTGAAGGTCGTGGCAGTAGAGGGGGATGAAAATCAAGGTCTCTTAACTCTTGTGCAGAGGTTCAGCTGGGCACTGGTGATGGAATATTTGTGGAGGGAGCAGGCTTGACCTATATACTTGCCTGTGGTGTTCCCTTTTTGGGGCCAGGGCGTAAATTCCCAGGGAGTGAAGGGTACATCTACAGTTTTTCAACACGTGTAGAGGCTCATCAGTTTTCTCACTGAAAAAGTTTGACTTGTCAATCTGTAAATCCTCTATGGAGTTCAACACCTCTCCAGGGAATCCTGAAGAGTAAACCCAAGACTCCTACACTTCATAACCATACCAGTGAGTAGCCCTCTATAGACTTCTAGGGACCTCAGCATCACTCATGTCCTTCAGTGTAAAATTTCATGAGTCTTTACATTAAAAAGTCCACATCCCTCAAACAGAAGATTCTCAATTGTAACTCGTACCTCAGGGATTCCTGACGATTGGAGCCAAGAGAGTCTCCTCATGGCAACTGAGGTAGCCATGGATCTACATGCTATGTCAGCAGTATCAAGGGCGACTCAGAGCGATATAAGTGCCACAAGCTGACCTTCAGCAATCAGAGGCACAAACTTATTTCTGCTATCTTGAGGAAGCCTATTGATGAATTTAGTGATGGAGTCCCAATTTAAATAACTGTACTTCACCAAGAAGCTCTAGTAACTGGTGATTTGCATTTGAACACCAGATGTTTAATAATTTTTCTGTCCAAATAAATCTAGTTCCTGGGACTTCTTGTTTCCAGATGTTGCTTTCTGTCGTCTTTGGCTACACCTTTTGTTAGGTGGTGCAACAACCAATGACCCAGGTGTGAGTGTAAAATTGCTAAAAACCTTGGGAAAGCATTTGGTAGGAATGATCTGCTTTTTTTGATGTTGGTACCAAAGAAGTGGGCACCTACCAAAGCAACTTAGGTGGTGCTAAAAGCCCCTCATTGATGGGGACTGCAAGTCGTCCAGGTTCAGAGGTGTGAAGGATTTCCAGGAGCTTGTGTGATTTGTCCGCGAGCAGTTCCACTGGATACTTCAGTCTGAGCCATCCTACAAGTCCTGGAACATCTTGTGGTCATCTGGGCTTGTGGTATGGGTACAACAGCCTCATTGGCAGATGACAATGTGATGGGTGCCAGGATGGGGTGGTCCTACATCTGTAACTCCTCATCAGAGCCATGACCAGTCTGCTTGGTTGGCAGGAGTGTGCATTGAGTTGCCTTTAATAACCCCTTGTAAGGTTGTGGGTGAGGGGATCTAGCTCTGTACTGGGATGCTGACACTAGTATTCTAACCTGATGAAGTCCCCATAGTGTCCATTAAGGCCAAGGATAGGCATATTGAGCGGATGGTCATGGGAGTGGATTCCAGAGGTAACATCCCTCTTTGAGGTCTTATGTCTGGGGTAATAAAAATCAGCCATCGACCCATTTGTGGCGTGTACTAGCCAGAATATCCAGAGAACAAACTGGTGTCTCCTCCCTACTATCAGCAGAACCTGGGGATGACAATAAGAGTCCTCCAGGGTATGAGAAGCTGTTCCAGCTGGAGTGCTGGGAATACCCTCACACTGTGCTCTGTTCAGTACCTGTGTAAGAACAGCAGTTGGTGCTGGAAGAGGTTCCTTCACTACCACTCACCAAGAGAAGTCCAGTACCAAACAGACCATGAGGTCCTTTGACAACGTGTAGAATTGTGATATAGTTAGTTGGTACTATTGTAGTCAGGTGAGTGGATGGCATCAGCAGCAGGACAGTCAGTATCAGAGATATCAATACCAGGAACCTTGGGGTTGAGAGGTTGGTTCCAGGTGACTTCTGTGATACCAAGAAAGGGGGTCAAGAGGCACAGGGACCAGTGCCAGAATGAGTGCCAGCGTGGCCATTCTGGTGCCTTGAGCTATCATTTTTGAGGTGATTTGTGGCGTCTTGAGGAAGGATCTGATGAAAGAGACCTACATCTCTTCCCTTTGTGGGATTGGTGCTCTTTTTCCCCATTCCCTTTGGTTCCCCAGTTAACGAGGGATGAAGCTTTTGAAGTGGTTATCTCACATTTGTGAGCAAAAGAGCTGGGAGGAGCACTTTTTGAAACTAAGTGCTCAGGAATTTGAAGAGGGATATATCAACCTCTCCAACAGGAGCATCTTCAGATGAATTCTCAAGTTCTTGGGGTTCTCTTAGAAAAAGATTTACAAGTGGCACATCTGTCCGTTACATGCCCCTCCCCCAGACACAATAAGCATCTGGTGTGCCCATCATTAGTGGGCATATAAAAGGAAATCTTGGAGATTCGTGTTCAGTCATAATGACTGGTTTAGGTATGGGGACAGATTCTCCGGGTATGTCTACACAACAACTAGACAACTGCTGCTGGTCCCCGACTTGGGCTTGTGGGACTTGGGCTGCAGGGCTGTTTCACTGCTGTGTAGATGTTTGGGCTCAGGCTGGAGTCTGGGCTCTAGAACCTTGTGAAGTGGGAGTGTGCCAGAGCCCGGAAGTCTACACAGCAATGAAACACCTCCGCAGCCCAAGCCCTGTGAGCCCAAATTGGTGGGCAAGGGCTTGCTGCAGATGTCTAGTTGCTATGTAGACAGACCCCCAGTCAAAAACAAATAGGTTTTCTTTATGTCACATATTAAGAGAAACATTATAAAAAAAACTCTAAACTAACATTGAGTAAGTACCTATCTATTTACAATTATTTACAAAAGAATGGGTAGACTACACAGTGAGCAGAGTGTCTTGGATGCTGCAAGTTCTGACTCAGAGCCATGGGCAGTGAGAAGGAAGTGAGGGTGGCTGGGGTCTTCATGCCTTGGCTTGAAGCATGAAGACACTCAGGTGCAAACATGGCCCCCAATGGACACTAATGGCCGAAAGAATTCAAACTTGAGAGTACTGGGTACATGTGCACCAACTGTGGAATATCTATAGAGAAACATTTGAAGAACACTATTTCCTGAAGATGCTTTCTGTGGAGAGCTCCCAAGCACTGACCAGACCTGCTTAGCCAGTGCAATCTGATATGCTGACTGCCTGAGGCAATACAGCCACAAGTCATTTATTACACACACATTGTTTATGCTTTTTTGCAAGAGAAATATACAGTCTTTTCTGGTATTCTATCTGCCAAAAAGCCTAATTTTAAAACTAGGGCAGTGGATCAATTAACTTAGCACAAAGGCATGGTGTGCAGTCACATACTATTCAAGTACACAGCATTCTGAGGCAGTATATAACAGGGGCTATGGAACCAGTCGCCTTGCAGAGGTATGAGTCTATTCTCATTCTCAGGACAACTAGTGAATATGGTCATTTATGCTTGTCAGTGTAGAAACCATCCATAGCAGAGGAAGGGAGGGAGATGATAAAAGAGGAACTAAAAATAGCAATTAAAAATCTGCACTTAATTGTTGCATGAGTTTAGGCACTTTATGCTTGACGTGCGCCATTCATGACAAGAAAATAATTTTCTGCTGGGGGAAATATGAATCAAGTTCTCACAGTACTGAGTTGAGCCTGCTGACATCTACAACCAGCATGCATCATAGCTCATGCTGTGACTGCTGGGAAATCTCAGCTCCCTGGAGATATACAGGGGTAAATAAAACCAAAGGTAAATCTCACTGGAACAGGGTCCAAAAACATAGCATGGGACACTACACATTGTTATGGAATTATACTGAAACTGAGCATTCTGATGGTAAGCCATGTCTGATTTACTACAGTGGAGGCGCATCTTACTCGGGGGTTAGGTTCTAAAGTCAGTGCGTAAGATGAAAATCGCATATAGTCAAAATTACCCTTGAAAATCCCTTAAATCGCCTATAAAGTACAGTATACTGCACATGGTTTTGTGTATATTGTGCAACCCTGTACAGTAATATGTATAAATGTATAATGTATACAGTAATGTACAGTATATAATAAAAAGTACATATGCAAAATATAATTTTACAGTATTTTTAATTACATAAAAGAGAAACAGAAGAATGAAAGAATAAAAAAGGAAAACAGTAAACTTAACCACTCACCATTCATCCTGGATATTCTCGCTAGTCTACGATGACGATAATGGTGATACGACGACAACTATGACAGATGAATGATGACGATGATGAATGATGACGATGATTAGTACAGCGCCCGTTTGATGAACGATGAGACAATGAAGATAGGCACTGAACACACTCCGATGATTAATCTTCCTCTTCCCCTGACAACGCTGCTGGATGGTCGTCAGGGCTTGTCGTCGATCCAGGAGACGGAGATGATGGAGAGCTTGAGTGACAGAGAGCATGTCGTAGACCAAGTGGTTGGCTCTGGTTCAGCTCGAGAAGTTGATTGCGTAGGCTCATCTGCTGCTGGTTGTTTTTTCTTGAAAAACATGATGCTCAGCAACTGTCGCTGTTGTCTCTTGAGCTGCTCATACATTACTTGATATGGTCTCAAATCGTCCATAATACTACGTGTGCTTTTGAGGCTTCGTTCCATAGAGGGATCGTATTCAGAAATTAAATCATTCAAGTGTTTCGCTGCTTGGAACACTTAAACAAATTTATGAAGATTCCAACTTGCTGGCTCTTCCTGTTCGTCATCATCATCTTCTGTAGACGATTTTATCAGTTCCTCTAACTCTTCATTTGTCAATGTTTCTCTATGGCCCTCAATTAATTCTTCAATTTCTTCCTCAAGGATGTTGACGAAGCCATCACCACCTACTTGCCTGGCCACCTGAACAATGCGTTTCATTTCTTTGTCAGTGGTCGGGAAACCCTTAAAATCATTCACACATTCTTTCCATAGGTTTCACCAACATGCATTGACTGTTTCAGGCTTGATTGCATCCATTCCCTGTTTAATATAAGTGATGCAATCGGCAATGTTGAAGGACTTCCAGCATTCCCTCACATTAAGACTGGGATCAGCATCCATAGCGCTATGTATTCATGAGAACATAAACCTCGTGTACGTGGCCTTGAAGCAGCGAATCACACCTTGGTTGAGAGGTTGGAGGAGTTATTGGGGGGGGGGAGAAAGACTACTTCAACGTCGTTAGGCGCAAACCAGGGTGTGTGTGTCTCAAGGTGGCCAGGAGCCTTGTCTACGATCAGCAACACTTTAAAGTCAAGTTGTTTCTCTTCGAGGTACCTCTTGACCTCCGGAATGAAACACTTGTAGAACCAATCCAGAAACGCTGCCGCTGCTGTCACCCAAGCCTTTTTATTTGATTGCTAGAACACAGGCAGGAGATTTTTGTTCTTGCCTTTTAGGGCACGGGGATTTGCAGCCCTGTAAAGCAAGCCTGGCTTTATTAAATGCCCAGCCGCATTGCCACAAAACAACACAGTCACATGGTCTTTAGCTGCTTTGAAGCCAGGAGCTTGTGTTTCTGATTTCGAAGTGTAAGTGTAGTTGGGCATTTTTTTCCAGAAGGGCCCAGTCTCGTCAGCATTAAAAACTTGTTCCAGAAGATGGTCCTTTTCTTCTATGATTTTCTTTGTTCGGGGTAGGCTTTTGCTGCCTCTTTATTGGCAGATACAGCTTCACCAGTAGTCTGCACGTTTTTGAGGTTGAAGCGGTTCCTAAAACTGTTAAGCCAACCTTGGCTGACTTTGAATTTCTTTTCATCAGAAGACTGTCCCTCTTCGGTGGGAGGTTTGAACAGTGCATAGAGGCCAATAGCCTTTTCTCGCAATATGTTGCCATCAATAGGCACACGTTTACGGTTCATGTCTTCCAGCCATAAGTTTAATGCCTTTTCAGTCTTCACTAAAGTCTTATCACGCACCTGGCTCGTCACCTTAGCATTTATTGGAGCACTTGATGCCCCGGCTTGACGAATTTCTCTCTCTCGAATCTTGATGGCACGGATGCCAGATTCGTTGCGCCATATTTACATGCCACGATGGAGACCGACATACTGTCGGTCAATAAGACCAACACAGCCAGTTTTTCCTCCAGCGTTGGAACAGATTGCTATTTCTTCAGTTGAGAACCAGATGAAGTAGTTGGCTTGCGTTTAGGGGCCATGTTGTACAAAAAATACATATCTTTAAATGCGAGAATCACACTCAGTGCAGCGAGATACTCACACTATGAGAGGCACGTGGGAACTGAGAAAGACTGAGGGAACAGCAGAGCCACATCTCCCATCGCACGCTCACTCTGGGGCATACGCTCTTTGAGTGGAATGGTGGGTGGAATCGCCGCACTATTTAAATTGTTATTTTTCTTTTTTTTTTCTGCCGAGTGCATATAGTTGAATTCACGTAAGTTAAATGCGCATACGATGCAACTCCACTGTATATGGGTTTAAGAATTTTACTGCATAAGAATAAAATACAGTCTCCCCACTTCCCTGGTACCGCACTTTTACAAGACTGGGGCATGTCAGATGTTCAGTTACCTTATAAACTCATTCATAGTTTGGACAAATCACCCAGAAGTGCATGGCTACTAGTGTCATTGTCTGAGGAGATGCCTATCCAGCCTTACCTCATCACATGCCTGAGTGAGGAATGTTTTCAAAGACCCATGATCTTATTGACTTGTGATTTTCTCATGTCTTCATAAGCTGAGAATTCACCCCACAACTCTGCATAATATTGTGAGAGGCATCTGGGCATCAAATGAGTACCCTGATATTATCAATCTCCACAGTACTAGGATATACATGAAAAAGGACCTCTTACCTGCACTCTGTGGGCTGACCTGCCTTAAACCAGGGCTCTGCATGATGGCACCTCTCACTGGATTCTGAGCTGGTGGTGCAGGAAGGGTAGTATAGACCACTTGGTGGTTAGCAGGAGCTCTAGGTATGGGGAGCCTAGCAGCACCCTGAGTCACTGGACGATGTGTTACATTCACTGTTGTCTGAGCTGGAAAAACAAAAAGGATCACAAATTGAAGTCAAAAGGATTAAAACTGAAACCCCCATTCCAGAATGCAGGCATCTTCGACAACTGATCCATGTGAGCCATGGAAAATAAAAGCAGTCTTTATGAAACGTTACATTAAGTGCATCTACTTTTAAGGGGTTAAGGAGGATACTGAGGAATGTGGTCTGAGCAAAACTGAAGTGTGTGTGTTATATTTTGACATTTCTATATTATATAAAATATATAAAAATTTTAGATAATCAGAGAAGACAAATATATAATATCCAAGAGATACAGTTCACGGTTAAATAGTAAATTCTTACTTAACATGGTTCAAATGCCCAAAAACCCCACACATTTTACTATTACTAAGTCTCCTCTGCCAAAACTAAATAGTATCCTAACTGTAAGGAATAATATAGAAAAGCCTGGGTGGTAAGTGTGCTTCGGCATTATTAGTGAAGAGTGAGCAACAGTGCAGATCTCATTAGAGAGCTCTCATGATTGGATAACATCAGGTCTAATTGGTCTTTAGTCACTCACCTATCAGGGTGGGGGGAAGAGAGACCTATGTTTCCCTTATACCTTTTTAATTTTTGAAGTCATGCTGCTAACAGAAGAAAGTTCAAGCTGGGATGGAGGGACCTCCACAGCAGCTTAGCTACCAGAGCTGCCCAAGGACTAGCGAGGTACTAGAGGTGAGTGGCTGTGCTATTGCAATCCCTTCAGGAATTCAAACCACACAGCTGGTGCAGATTCCCAGTGCCTGAACAACCCCCCCTCCCTTGGGCAGCTGGCACCTCAATGGCCCCTACAGCTCTCCTTGGACAGCCAACAACATTGCAAATAATTTCTAGAAGTGTCCTATCCAGTGGACCATGTTTCTTTATTGGATTGAGAGGACCAATCTTGTCCCAGCTGAGGGACAGACTAGATCATCCAGTAGGACTTCTCTGTCTAGTCTATGATTCCCAGAAGGATGCAGCTTATAGGACAACAGCTTATTCTGCCATCTAGCCCCTTCCACAAGGACTCATCCACCTTTCTCTGCTTAAAACATTTCAATTTCTACAGCCTTGGAAGAACCCAAAGAGGTTAGGAAGGGAAGGAGGAGGATCCTGGGAACTACAGGCCAGTCAGCCTCACCTCAGTCCCTGGAAAAATCTTGGAGCAGGTCCTCAAGCAATCAATTCTGAAGCGCTTAGAGGAGAGGAAAGTGATCAGGAACAGACAGCATAGATTCACCAAGGGCAAGTCATGCCTGACTAATCTAATTGCCTTCTATGACGAGATAACTGGCTCTGTGGACGAAGGGAAAGCAGTGGACGTGTTGTTCCTTGACTTTAGCAAAGTTTTTGACACTGTCTGCCACAGTATTCTTGCCAGCAATTTAAAGAAGTATGGGCTGGATGAATGGACTATAAGGTGGATAGAAAGCTGGCTAGATTGTCGGGCTCAACGGGTAGTGATCAATGGCTCCATGCCTAGTTGGCAGCCGGTATCAAGTGGAATGCCCCAAGGGTCGGTCCTGGGGCCGGTTTTGTTTAATATCTTCATAAATGATCTGGAGGATGGTGTGGATTGCACCCTCAGCAAGTTTGCAGATGACACTAAACTGGGAGGAGAGGTAGATACGCTGGAATGTAGGGATAGGATACAGAGGGACCTAGACAAATTGGAGGATTGGGCCAAAAGAAATCTGATGAGGTTCAACAAGGACAATTGCAGAGCCCTGCACTTAGGACGGAAGAATCCAATGCACCGCTACAGACTAGGGACCAAATGGCTCGGCAGCAGTTCTGCAGAAAAGGACCTAGGGGTTACAGTGGACGAGAAGCTGGATAGGAGTCAACAGTGTGCCCTTGTTGCCAAGAAGGCCAATGGCATTTTGGGATGTATAAGTAGGGGCATTGCCAGCAGATCGAGGGACATGATCGTTCCCCTCTATTAGACACTGGTGAGGCCTCATCTGGAGTACGGTGTCCAGTTTTGGGCCCCACACTACAAGGAGAATGTGGAAAAATTGGAAAGAGTCCAGCGGAGGGCAACAAAAATGATTAGGGGATTGGAACACATGAATTATGAGGAGAGGCTGAGGGAACTAGGGATGTTTAGTCTACGGAAGAGAAGAATGAGGGGGGATTTGATAGCTGCTTTCAACTACCTGAAAGGGGGTTCCAAAGAGGATGGCTCTAGACTGTTCCCAGTGTTAGCAGATGACAGAACAAGGAGTAATGGTCTCAAGTTGCAGTGTGGGAGATTTAGGTTGGATATTAGGAAAAACATTTTCACTAGGAGGATGGTGAAACACTGGAATGCGTTACCTAGGGAGGTGGTGGAATCTCTTTCCTTAGAAATTTTTAAGGTCAGGCTTGACAAAGCCCTGGCTGGGATGATTTAATTGGGGATCGGCCCTGCTTTGAGCAGGGGGTTGGACTAGATGACCTGCTGAGGTCCCTTCCAACCCTGATATTCTATGATTCTATGGCTGGCACTAAAAAGATAAAAAACCTGCTGAAAAACAGGGTCAGTATATTCATCTCAAAAAGTTAACACAAAGAGACCAAACAACACAGGGTTTCAGAAGCTACTCACCACATTCACAGAACTATATAAAATGAAGTTACCTGTAGGTAGTACGTGTATGGTGGTCTGGGAAGGCCCACTTGTTGGCACACCTGTCTGCTGCAGAGAAGTCGCCTGTAAAGGCTGCAGTGGGCGAGCCAAGGGCTGGGAGGATAGACCTATTCCAGACACGCCCGACTGATTCTGCTTCTTGGCATCTGCTTCAAAAACAGAACGAAATTGTAGACAATAGAAAATAGGGATTGAAAAGGCCTGTTGGGTCATCCAGTCCCTTCCCCTGCCACTCCCAAACCAATGTTGTCCCATAGCATGCTTGCTAGTGTTGTGGTTCTTCCACCTTTTCATTCTACAAACCAACATATAAAAGATGCTCTAAAGGACCCATCTTCCATCAGCCCAATCTCTCTGTTTTTTTACATTTCATTCTGCCATTCTCAGGAAAGACTGGGCAGACCACTGTGATTCAGGGACCAAAGTTCATGAAACACTGCGCTAAAGCCGTATCTCTTCTAGTTTTAAATGGCTCAAACTACAAGCCTTCAACTACTTCCTTTAAAGACTATTCCATGAACTAACAATGATTATTAGGCCTTATTTTTTATGTTTAGTATAGGCATTGTTTTCCTTAATTTCATCCCTTTATCCATAGGAATAATGCTGCGCACCTCCTTATGTAATTCTTGTTCTTCTTTGATGTTTGCACCTAATATTTGCAGACACGTATGTTCTCTCCCCAACTTACTCAGCACTTAGGGTATATCTACAGTACAGTGGCACAGCTATGGCCGTAGGTCAGTGGTACTGACCTACAGCACTCAGGGCACAACATTTTTCACAGTCGTGAATGACGTAGGTAGGTCAATCTAATTTTTAAGTGTAGACCAGGCCTTAGTTTTGTTTTCTGTTTGTAAGTCAACTCCTCCAGCCCACAATTAATTGCTGTTGCTCTTCTCTGAATTCCATCCAATTTGGTTATCAGAATGATTTTTTTTGCACTGAGAAGCTGCTTATTTTGCTCTACTGCATTGACAGGTGGATCTGTATATGCAGCCTTAGCAATGGCTTGTGAGAACTTGAAATTATTTTCAAGTTAGGCTGAGAAATACTCTTAAGTGCTTTATGAAAAGCAAGATTAATCACATTTCTACTGCATTCCTTTGTCCACAAGCAGGTTAACAAGGAAGTGGCAAGACATCTCTACCTAGATGCTTCAGATGCTGTAAAGGGAAAAAACACCAGGAAAACAAAAAAGCAGAATCAGTAGAGATAAAAAGCCACACTGAGGAAAGTCTCGATGGGGCTCACTCAAAAGACCTGGGATGACACAAGTGGACTCCTAGCAGCCAATAATTCAGTTCAACAGCACACAGAGAATCCGTTTGAAGATATTAAGTAGCGGAAAACAAAAATCAGTACTAGGCTCCTGATAAAGTGCCAGTATGCAGTGGTGATATGAAAGCAGAATATATTTTTGAAAACCACAGTGGGCTTCACTAACTCTATTAAAAGGCACTAAGAAGAGTTTGTTCCACACTTCAGGCTTGATGAAGACAGCACAAAACCTCCCTTCTGGTGAAAATGTTTCCACTGTTCACTCAGTGCAACTTTTAGGTCTTTATCAAATGGCTTCAATCATACTTGACAGCTAATCTGACAGTAGGAAAAAAACCCCCAAAAACCCTTTGTCCAGCTGTGTAGATGTTCAAGGTCTTTTGTCACAAGATTGTCTGTCTGTAGTTCACTCACTGTGACTAATCTTCAACCTTTAAAACTCTCAATATCAAATTTAAACCTTTAACAGTGCTAGGTTATGATCTACAAATCCAATTGACCTGTGGATTATGTATCCTGGCAAGATTACACCAGTGTCAAGCTGTCTGGAGTGGCTCATGAAGGTGGGTGCCAACCTCAGGGCAGACTGTTACAAACCAGGGAACAAACCCCAAATTAGTTGTGTGTTCTATAATTAAATTTCACCAACCAAGTATCAAGTGTGAGCTCCTCAAGCACTATATAACAGCCTTAAAGTGGAGTCATAGACCGTCCCCTTGGAACTCCTGTCTATCTTGCCACCCAGGAGGGTCTGCCTTTCTGATAGATGGTCCTTTACACCAAAAATCACAACCATATTCAGGCTCCCAAATGACCAGTCACTTATCCCAGGTCAATTGCACCTCAGATCACACACCAAAGACAACACTTGTAGCCAATCCTGTAACAAACTAACAAAAGATTAATTAAGAAAAGGAACAGTTATTTAGTCTCTAAGGTGCCACAGGTACTCCTTTAAGGTTAAAGCAGGTAAACACACAAACACAAATGAGTTACAGTCTTGGGGTCCAAAAAGTAATAGAAACTGCTGCAATGTGCAAGCTCTTTCATTTAAGGCTAACTCTAGCTAAACTAAGAAGCTTGGAGATACCTTGCTTATACTTAGAAATATTGTCCTCTCTAAATTCCAAGCAGCATAGTGATGACAATTTCTTGACAGGGATTTTTATTCCCTTCCCCCAGAGTTCAAGCTGCGATGGGACAAGAATTTGTGCACATCCCCTTTCTCATGAGTGTGGGGAAATCAATCAAGTCTTTTGTCCACTGATGTTCCACAATGGGTTCTCTGGTGTCTACAGGTCTTCTTTTGTTGGGCAAGAGAGGACACCTCTTGTGGTAAACTAGTATTTCACTTGGTAATGCTTCTCTCCTGACTTTTGGGATGTCCACTTTCATAACAAACACTTTTACAGTTACAGAGAAAACACTTAAATATTACCTTATAATATGGGATACAGGACATAATATGTGAAATTAATGCAGGCAGAAACTGACAAGAATTTCATAAAGTTCAAATACTAAACACATCTCTCTAAATCTAATACTTATTTTAACAATACTAATACACAGGTGAGAGACTGGTTTCCAGCTATGCATCTGTCAGTGTTGAGTGAGGCCTATGGGCTTTGGCATGAGCTGGCACCTGGTCTATCAGCATCACACCCTTTAAAAAAAAAAATCACATTCTGGTCTTGACACTGTAACACCATTAACAAATGGTTTTAAGTCTTCCGAGGCATTGTCGTTTTCCTACAATCAGACTAGCTGCTGTATTTAATTGAAGCCACTTGATAAAGACATAAAAAGTTACATAGCATGAATATAGAAGAATTTTCAAAATAGGAGAGGTTTCATCCTGTCTTTATTAACTAGGAGAGAACTTGTGAATAATTCCTATCTTTATTATTTTGTGCCGGCAAATAAACTTTCTTCTAATTCAAAAAGCCATTTGCCTCTCTCCAGAGAGTACCAATTGTAATGCGTATACCTGTTCACTATGAAAATGATACAAACCTACCAACAGCTTTTATTTTCAGGGCAGTGAACAGCCATTCAGAGGTAATGAATTTGAATGACGTGAATGCATTCAAATTAGTAACCTAGAGATGAAAGGCTTCAGATCCCTTTACTAAGAATCAAAATCATTTTAAGATAGTCTTACCTAGCAAGAACAATTCCTGGAGACCTAGTGCGCCACCGGAATCGTAGGATTTTAAAAATTTATTTATTTTAAAAAAACCCAAAAAACTCTTACAGATTTTTTCAGTCTCACTTCATTATAATTCGAAAAAAGATTTCCCGGGGTTACTGGATAGATTCATCTGGACAAATTTACACTGATTTGTAAAAGTTGTAGCTGCAATATCAATCTACAAAAAAATCCCTTTCAATATTCAGGCAGAGCTGGGTGCAGTAGAATTAAATTACCGTGTTTATGGACAAAAATAGTTACTGTGCACTGGAGTTAAAATATTAAAATTAAAATATTAAAATTCAATTTAAAATATTAAAAACTGGTGGATTTTGTGGCTGCAGTGCATTGAGTTAAATAGTTTACAATCATTTTTAAAGAAAAGGCTCAAATTCAAAAACAACTGTTACAGTACTTTTCTGATTCCAGCATGTGTGTCAAATTCACTGAAGTAGAAAAACGTTTAGCCTTGGCATGACATAACATAACTGAAGCAGAGCGTGCTGTATCCTAAACAGCCTCATGTATCACTGACAAAAATCAAGAGCTCAATCAAATTCCAGAATGTTCATTGTTGGAAATTATATATGAAGTTGAAAAAACAGCAGTTGATTTTCAGATACCAGTCTTAGCTAAATTAAATGCTGGTGTAGCTTGTTTTCCACATATGAACTGATGCAATTACACATGGAAGAGACTAACAGAAAAGAAATATGAAAATGCAGAGAGGCTAGTCTCACAAGGCCATTTTTCTGAAAACAGTCACTTTTTTTAAATTATTGGAGTTCCCCTTAATCCCTTACTGCTGCCAGTTTCACTGCATTCTTTATTTGCAGATGATGTCCCAACAGAGAACAAAAATGACTGGAAATTCAATTTCCATTTAAAATACGTGAATGACTTACAGTCTACATACAGGATATTTTGTATGGGAACATGTTGTATTTTAATTGCAGTTCTTGGAGCACGTAAAGGCTCCGTGAGGAAGATGAAGGACAAAGGGGAAGACAAGTAGAGAAATATGTTTGAAATCCACCTCACCATGCTAAATTTTAGTTCCAACACAGAAGCTGGAGTGACTGACTAGCAGGCCTGTGCACTGAGAGTGAATGCTATACAACATTTTAACCTTTGTTTTTCAGAGGGAGGTTCCTGTTGGAAAAGCGTGAGCTATCAGAAGGAACCTTTGCTTCCCTAACAGTGTAAGTGTTCAGTCAGGAATTGTATAAAATGTTCTCTCAGGGGATTTGGTAGAAAGGAAGGGGAGACAGAATAACACCACCACAGAACAAAACACAAACCTGCACAATTGGAGAAAACTCACCAGAGCACCAAGAACCTATGTAAAATAATCTAATAATAATTCTGTAGACAAATCATAAATGGCTAAAATCAGAGCTAGAGGATTCTCCAGACAGCTACAGTGCATCCGATGAAGTGAGCTGTAGCTCACGAAAGCTTATGCTCAAATAAATTGGTTAGTCTCTAAGGTGCCACAAGTACTCCTTTTCTTTTTGCGAATGCAGACTAACACGGCTGCTACTCTGAAAATAGACACTAAAGCTTTTGAAAGTATAAGTAATTTACAAACAGAGCATAGTTTATAATTGGACTTGAAGACGCCACGTTTTTTCTTTGAGGATCACTGAAATTCCTCTAGCAGCCCCAATTAAGTGGGCCCTGACAAAATGATGAGATTATATTGTGAAGCTGAGTTGTCAGACTGAAAGGAGCTGTGAACAAAGTCCATCTTTTACTGGCAGAAAAGATCTGTTGGCACAGGCCACAGTAACGTGGATCCACTTTAGGACAATATCACATAAATCTCTATTTGTTCCCTCTGGTTCCTTTTACAATTTATTAATCTCACTGGGTAGCACCTTTGAATACAAACATTGTAAAATAAATTTAACTTGTCAACTGAAGACCAACATTAAGATTAGATGACAGTGGTAAAAAGACCTGAGTGCCTATGTTACATGTTTTACTGCTCCTAACATTGGTGATGAATTATAGATATGACGTTTTCTAGTGTAGACACAGACAAAGAGCTGAGGTTGCATGACCTTCTTAGTTATGTCTCCTGTACTATCCTACCAGTTGAGTAGGGGAGGGAAGGGGAGTTCTTGGTTTTTTTGTAACATTACACTGCTATTTTACTGAAGTAAAGGCTACTATATTGTTGCAAGACCTTCGACAAATGGGGAAGAAAATTAATATTCAGATCAGGTGAAGGCATCATGAGTATCTCTCAAAAAGAAAAGGAGTACTTGTGGCACTTTAGAGACTAACATTTATTTAAGCATAAGCTTTTGTGAGCTACAGCTCACTTCATCGGATGCATTCAGTATTTCTGTGGAACTTCTTTGGTACAGCACTTAATACCACAGACTATCTTGAGACTTTTCAGGGACTAGATTTAAGGGAACAATGCAATACACTGGAATTGTAAGGCTAAAATTAGTTAAAAGGATAATTCTAACTTGCTTAAGTATCTGGTTTACAGTAGGTAGGAAGGTAATGCAAAAACTTTAAATTCACTTATCAATTAGAAATTCCCATTGTTCCTTTGGAAACCTGTGAAAATATAATTGTTTCTTTGGATCATCCTTCTCAAATTGGTAGGATGAAATACTAATGCTAGCCCAGTTTTCCTCACAGCTAAATGGATCTCTTCTGACTTACCTTGGGAAGAGCCATCATCTTCATCATCCAGGGTGAGATCAATGACACCTCCTGAATCACTGCCTGTGACCTTCCCACTCTGAAAGACAAAACTCCTGCATTTTGCAAAGGCAACTCCATGGAACACAGCAGATAAAGAGGTCTTGACTGAAAACTGAGTAAAAAGGGGCTCAGAGCTGAAGCATGGTGACTGGAGAGGCACTGGTAATATTAGGGGAAGGAGAAAATTTGAGAGGATATTCACAGTGGTTGAGAAGGAGCTGAAAACAGAATGAATGGTATGCAACACCAATATTTTATAATTTTGTAAGATGTAGTAAGAGATATTGTAGAGTACTTGTATTTTATAAATAAATTATTATTAATTATTATAAGCCACCTTCCATTCAAAAATCTCAATGTTATAAGCCAAAATACACAGCAGGCTGTGTTTTCCTCAGTCATTCTATGAAACATCAGTGTTGCTACAAGGAAACAAAAGCAGCAGCAGAGTGGCCACTAGAGAAATGCTTTAGCCACCTTGAAATTAACAGTCCCGACTATATGCCAATTATGAAACTGACTTCATACCGAAAAAGTAAACGCAAAAACCACTTGGGCACCTATATATTTACTGGGCATATCAACACTGACAATTAAAAATTTCCAGTTGTGTCCAGCCTTCTGAAGCCATTTCATTAATGTAATTATAGCCATAGGTTATGTTGAAATAACACACAGATTAAGCCATTTGGAAGCACTCTTTTGAAGCTGATGAACAAAGGCAGCGTTTACATCTTCATGAGGACTCAATGTTGTAACAAACTAAAACATTACGAGCCAGAGAGATTTTCCTTAGAAGTAAACTGAGTTTCTGCTAAGAAGCATTCAACAAAATCTGGTTCCATGTTATTCTTTCAGCTATTCAGACTTGCTAGGCAGTCTACCCTCCACCCATGCACTTTCTTGAGATAAGAAAGGGATGAGGGGGAAGGGAAGAATGTATATTCCAGGGTCTCTGCACACATTCTCTGGAGAAAGTATCCATGATGTGAACTCCTGGTTTCTTAATCCTGCTGCAAAATTTGGGAACTTTCTTGTTGGTGTGGGTGGTGAACAGATGTATTGCTAGAGTCCACCACTGGCTGCAGATTCAGCAACTTTAGTGACTCCCAAACTCCCTGGGATAAAAAAAAATGGGCTAAGAGTAAATGTAACAATTGATCCCAGGGAAGAATAAATGTGAAGAAATGGTATGGAATAGGGTCTCATCCATGGGCCAGTTCAAATGCCAATATCAGTCCTACAAAATGAAAGATGTGTGGTGCTGTCAAATGACTGTGGATCTGAAGAGCCATGACCTTAGAAGTTACCTCTATGAATTCTCAGTTGGGCAAACCATCCCTTCCACTGAGACACTGAGGGGGAAAAGGATGGTGTCAGAGCAGTTTTTCTGTGTATTATTAATCACAAGTGATGGAGTCACCAAACACTGGGACATTTGAATCTAGAGTGGCTGATATTGGTGATCTCTTCAGTAAGTCATCCAAACAGGGAAATCACTTGGGTTTTGCTGTCCCTGATGGCTGCTGTTGCCAGTGCTAAGGATCTTTATGAATATCTTACATGAGGCAAGACCAAAGTTGAGGGAGGTTTTATTGAAAAAGGCTCTATTTGAGGGCAAAATGAGATAACTCTGATATGATTCTAGATTTAGTATGATTCTTTCCAATTTGATACAAGAAATTCTCTTGCTCTCTTATAACTATGCTAGACAGAATAGTTTCCATCTTGAATTTTCTGTACTGGATGAATTGATTAGGCAAGTTGAGATCTTAGACAAGGTAATTTCCCTCTGACTGCATGGTTAGTATTAAGCAGACAGAAGATTTCCTTTTTCATGCTGAGGAAATGGGTAGGTGGCTTTGTCTACAAGATAATGTATGATTTCTGTGATAGCATTTCTTTTCTGGGAAGAAGAAAAAAAAGAAGAGACTCAGTGAGGAGGAGGAGGAGGAAGAAAAATCTAATGCTGAGCCATTTTTTAGTTTTCAGACTCAGTCTGAAGTGATTTCCTTCCACTCCTTCTGCCACAAGGAAATACAGATTCCGCAGAGGAACCTCCAGAGGGAGGAGAGAAACTTAACTCAGAAGTGGTCTTTGAGGCCTGCCTGACTTGTGTCAGTCAGTTAACAGGGCTGCAAGTTCTATTTAGCTTGGAAGTTGACTTTAGGAAATCTAGAAGGTCAAAATCTGGGAAAAAAAAATCTAACTGGGGACTCACAAAAAGGACAAGCAAGTCCTAAATGAATTAGCCAGTGAAGTCTCAGGTTTTTTTTTGCTTGTAAGAAGGGAACAATGCCTTAGGATCAGCCATGTCTTCCAAGGTCTTGTACAGGCAATCTCCCCAAAAGGAAAGGCCTATACGGCAGAGTGTAGATGCAAGACTGCTTGTCCTTAACCAGAACTAGTGATGAACTCAATGGTGCCTGCCATTGCCAGGGCTTTAACTGAGTCTTTCAAGAATTACATACAAATTAATTGGCAAGCAGAATGAGATCCAGCTTAACTTCCTACAAATGTGGCACTGAGCTCTTGAATCTAGAGAAGAGAACACAGTAACAGGAAGCCCTGGGAATCAGACATTTAAGTATCAATTCATACTGTTTTCTGAAGGTAGATTGAAATGTTTTGTCCCCACGGTCCAAGGGAGAAATAATCTCTAATGAAAAGAGGGTATTTTTCACAGATTGAGTGGCTCCCTAGCCAATCCTTGGAAAGAGTGGTCACTTGTTCCCGGTGTTGGAGAGGGTGAGGGAGACCGTAGAGCTTGCCATAGACCTATGGGCTAGAAGACATAAGAACTCTGATTACATCAGACCTCTGCCTATCACGATCAAGTTACATAAATTCATAGATTCCAAGGCTGGAAAGGTCCACTGTGATCATCTAGTCTGACCTTCTGTATAACACAGGCCACCAAATTTCCTCAAAATAATTCCTAGAGCATATCTAAGGAATCTAAGTTCTTGGGGAAGGGAAGATCTTATCTGAGTTTCCTGAGAGAAATATTTCTTACTACCTGTTCCCTACTATTTGAAAATCCAGTTCCACCCATTTCAACTGAAGACTATGCTTTGAAAAGGGACTGAGAGGAATAGCCTCTGCTACTCCTTCTGTAAGTAGTGTGGGAAAGGAAACAGCTCACTGTGATATGTGGCAAGTCACAGCCACAGTGTAGGATTTTTGCCTGTTGGCCTGGCTGAATGCTCCACCAGAAGCCAAAAGCAGCAGCCTGAAATGGAAGCTGACATGAACAGAATAAAGAACAGTAGATGGTGTGTCGAGGTAATGGAGCTGGGTAAGGAGAAAAGCACTCTTGGAAACTCGAGATTAGTCCTCATTTTGCCTAGCAAATCTGAACAATAGAAGGAAATCTATGGTCCAGTCTTCCAAGTGAACAGGAGCAAAAACAAAATGCTTAATTTTTTTAAAAGGTATATGATTCTAGAGATCATTCTGTACCTAAGAACATGCAATAGATCTGCTTGTTTCTATTCCCTCTCAGAACCAGGCTCTCACTTTTCAGCTGCAACATAAAGCTCGCCCTAACTCAGTGGAGGTTTGGTTGTCTGTAATAGTGGGGGATGAGATTGATAGCTGCCTTAAGGGTGGACAGCAAAGCTTTTTAAATTTTCCTAGCTGCTATGTTAATGTATATACTTTAAAAAAAAACAACTTGCTTCTGTCTTTTGTTTCTTCTAGAAGTTTGCCCTTTGTAGCCCGTGTAACTCTGTGTTTTATGAAACAATGACATCACAAACCCTATGGGCATGTTAACCACGGACTAATCTGAGCTCTTCCTAATGCAAGAGTCTTTTCTCCTCCCACATGCTAGAAGGCTGCAATTAAACAGTGTGACAAAGTTCCTGCTCTACCTTGGTGGGTCTTGAGCTCATTGGCGGATTTGCTCGCCTTGGAGCTTCACAGCAGCCCTCAGCTTGGCCGTTTTTCTGAATTCACAGTCCAGGTCAATGACTCCTGTGTCTGACCAGGAGTTGGGAGGATTTGGGGGGAACCCGGGCCCGCCCCTCTACTCCGGGTTCCAGCCCAGGGCCCTGTGGAATGCAGCTGTCTAGAGTGCCTCCTGGAACAGCTGTACGACAGCTACAACTCCCTGGGCTACTTCCCCATGGCATCCTCCCAACACTTTTTTTATCCTCACCATAGGACCTTTCTCCTGGTGTCTGATAATGCTTGAACACCTCATTCCTCCAACAGTCCGCGTTCTCACTCTCAGCTCCTAGTGCCTCTTGCTCCCAGCTCCTCACACACACACCACAAACTGAAGTGATCTCCTTTTTAAAACCCAGGTGACCTGATTAGCCTGCCTTAATTGATTCTAGCAGCTTCTTGATTGGCTGCAAGTGTTCTAATCAGCTTGTCTTAACCGTCTCCAGAAGGTTCCTGATTGTTTTGGAACCTTCCCTGTCACCTTACCCAGGGAAAAGGGACCTACTTAGCCTGGGGCTAATATATCTGCCTTCTATTACTCTCCTGTAGCCATCTAGCCCGACCCTGTCACAACAGTTTTAACCTAAACAATTAACTTTCACCAAGACACTGTAGAAATGTTTAAGTGATGAATGCAACAGAGAAGGGACTCTTACTTACATGTGCTTGGCACACAAAGAGCAGTGCTGTCAGAAAATAAAGCTTAAGTCTCTCTTGGGTTTTTATGATGAGGGGTTTATAGCCACTATTTCTGAATTTTAAAAATCATTAAAATAAGGACTTTGAGACAGATAAATAAAACAGATATGGGTGACTATGGATCATTGAGTCTCTCAGGCAAAAAAGCGAACAAACTTTAGAAAACCTTGGAGGTCATGTTTAAACAGCAACTGGTCACAAGACTCTGCTAGATCCTATCTCCTGAATCCTTCTGTAAAAGCAGCACTGATGTTTATAAACCTTTATATCAAAAAAGCAGAAATTTTACTACTAAAAATTCCATTTGCTACAATATTCCTTAATATTCTCTTTATTTGGCATATTTTTTACGTTTGTTTTTGTATGGTTAAACTGGTAATTCCACATCATGAGAATTTTGTATGTTTAACTTCTAGTGGTCATATTTTATATTTATTTATGCAACAGTGCCTCTTCTGTAGAGGGTGAAATAAAATTAACTTCATTTTTGTTTATTATTGTGGTTGTTTTCATACCAACACCATTAAAGCTTATGCCAGAGTTTCTTTTTAAAAGGAATCCTTTCCCAGTAATTTACAAGCTTAACTGTAAAAAAGTACTCTGTTCTGAAACTTTATGTCAAAGGCTACATCTTGAATATTAATACAATTACAGGATTGTAATAAGAAATTAATTTATGGTTTCTGTATGGTTTATAAACTACCTTTTTGTGCTCCTATTAATGTGTTCATGTTTGTTTTTCAAATTGGTCTGGTAAATTTCACTTTCCAAGTAAGCCATTTCATGGCAAAGTGAAGCTTTCCAGACTAGCAAATTTCACTTTGAAGTCTGCTGTGCAGCCAGCCCAACAAGATTAACAACACAGGCACAAGAGGAGTGTCAGTAAACAAGAGAGAGAGGACAGAAGAGACAAGGAAGAGTGAAGGGTGAGGGAAGAATAAACAGGCAACAGATGGGTAAGAGGGGGAAAATAAAGGAGGAAGAACAACCAACAAGAGAGAAAAAAGAGGCAATAGACCAGAACAGGGTGCAGTCATCTCCACCAATCCTGGAAGCAATATGCAAGTGCTTGACAACGTCACTTCACGTCTCATTTAGTGTTGTTTATTCTACCTGAAATACATGGCCAATAGGCACTGCTTTCATCTCTGATCCAAGTCTCTCCTAAAAAACTCATTTCTTAAGCAGTAAAAAGTTAATCAAGACTCCAGTACCTTCTTATATCGGTAAGCTGGTAGGCACAACCACAACACTGTAAAAATAATCTCTACCACGGCTCTTCTTCTCAATTTGCTTGCCATGAGTAGCAAGTAGATCAAAATAGTGAGGGAGAAGAGTGTATTGGCAATAAACAGCTCTTCTACACTACTAGCAAGTTCAGGGATGTGAAAGAGGAAAGACCTGTGCAGGACTGGAGGAGGGGAAGCAAAGCAGGTGACAAAGTATAAATCTCCTTCAAACCAGTGACTGAGACTGTGCAATTCTATTTTTTGTGGGGTTTAATTCAAATCCTAATTTAAAAAATAGTTTGAACATATATTACTGCAGTGTTTAGAAAACCACATAATGAAAATTATTTCTAAAATGTATTTTAATTTGGGGGGGGGGAGGGGTAAGGAGGTGTTTATATTTAAACTTGGCATTCCTGAGTCTTCTACTGGTTGCAGCCATCTTACTGAAAAGTGATCTGACACGCTGGCTTGACTAAGTCTGTATGAAATGCATCTGGAAATATGTTTGTCTTTCATCATGAGAATCTATACAGATAATTGTAATGAAATAATCCTAACTTCAAATGTCAACTAATAGGATCAACTCAAGAGGTCTAGATTCCAAATTTTACACACCTTCAGATATAATGTGATAACATATCATCTGCTTCCCCCAATTCTACCTAGCAATTCTTTCTAAAAAGAAAGAAAGAACTGCAGCACTGCATAATCTGACAAGCAGTCACACTAACCAGTGAGACACGCCTTAGAAGGTGTATGTCAGGAGCAAAGCAGGGATAAAGCACTTTTCTGTGCCTGAAGGCAGGTGATGTAGGAATAAGGAGATATAAATGGAGCCTTCCTATAACTGGCACAACACAAATTCTCACAGACAAAGAAATATACCACACACTCTAAGAATGAACAACTATTGGTGAAAGTAAAATGGCTGAAACCAAAGTATCTGCTTTGACCAACTAGTTAAAGTCTACAGTACTAGTAAATAGGATCACCATAACATGTAACTGCAAGAAGATGCCTTCATTTGGGAGGATGTCACCATGTAGATTTGCAATAAAATCTAGGTGCATACTATTAATAGTACAAAAATGGGTAAAAGTTCTTTGAAAGCATGTAACTATGTCCAAGTAGTCATCCCACAGTATAATGAAAAGAAGCCTTAGGTTCTTTATAGTAATGACATGGTGCTTTACTGATTCTGAAGTCATTCCCCCTCTCACTACTTGGAGTTTGGAGATATTGGGCTGAGTTATCACATTACATTCCACAGCTAAAACTTTTCACAGACTTGAAACATTTTGTTTTTCATGCGGCCTGTAAAGCACACTGCAGAGAAAGGTACAACATGTGAGCTTGGCACCAGAAAGCCTTTAAGACATCCTCTGCCATATACAAGGCTGATACCAGTTTACAATTTAACGAGCAGGAATTTCATTTCTATGAGAAATCTTAAAATACAGGGAATGAGATAGGAGAAATTTAAGACCAAAAAAGGTTAAGGAGGCTAATGGTCTGATCAAGACAGCTACAATTGTGAGAATCGTCTTAAGGAGAGGTAGTGGCTGCCATATCAGGCAATATACACCAATTATTAGTACACTAATGAATGGAACTCTGGGAAAGAACCTTTTGGGTACTGCAGCTAAACACAGAAATATATGTGTAGACCTTTCTTTATCACTGTAAAACCTTGATTTTTACTGCATGGAAAACATTTGGGAGAAAGTTAACAGGTGTTTTCCACTATTTTATTTATAAATCAGACACTATATATAATTGTAAAAGCTGTTTTGGTATCATATAACGCCATGGTTCAGCTGATCACGTAGAAATAACAACGCATGGTTATTTATGTAATGCCACCTGCTTTATATAAAGAAACATTTAATTAAAAAAGAAAAGAAAAGAAAAGAAAAGAAAACTTTAAAAAAATTGAAAATGCAAAACTGAAAATTCATTCCAGCCTAGTAAAGATACAGATTCTGAAGGGTATCTGTGGTAGGTCCACAGAATACAGACCATTTTTTATTAATATTAGAACAGTTTCTACAGTAACAAAACAGAAAAAAAAATTTGGAGTGCTCTAAAACAGACAAAACTGTGCAGCATCACATTACAATCATACAAGACGCACCAAGGCGTTATATAATAGCAAAATCACACTTAAAATTTTGAGGGGGGAGTTAAAACTGGGAGTACTCTGCTTATCTAGGGTGTTTTGGGGCCTGGCACTGTCTCTTTTTTCATCTGGATATGAAACTACAAATTTTGACCACACACTAAGAATTGGTTGTAAAGTAACAAGTTCAGCATTTTTCAACATATTTTAGCCCCACAGATTACTTCAGAATCAGATGTATATGGCCACTTAATAGTTATGACCTCCAAAGCAATTATGCTCTTTCCTTCCTACAAAGTGTATTAAATATTCCAGCCTTGCAAAACTGTCATGAAAATTTACCAACCCAGGCACTATATCTATTTGCCCTCTCTTACCAAGATGATGAAAATGACAATAACGAAAAAGCTAAGTTTACTCGCCTTTTACTCCAAACAAGCAGAGTTTCACATGGCTGAAATATTCATTTTAACATTGTGTGGGTGCGGAAGTACTGCCAACAGACATTTTCTGTAGTATCTTTGGGATGGGACCATAGTGTTCCCCTTACCCCCATTCAGAACTGCTCATTACTTTCTTCAAACGAACAAAGCAAGTCTGAACAAAAAAAGGGATCAGCAGAGTAACCAGTTTTAATATACCCCTATTTATCATATACCCTTTCATTTCTTTATTTCTTCAAATAATGTAAATTGGCTCTATTTCCATAGGGATTTTTAATTAAGCCTCATCTATTCTCCCATAAACATAAAAATTATTAGTGGATAAAATTAGGATCCTTAGCACAGCCAATTCTATTCTAACAGCAATTTCTTAAGGAATAAGCAACTGAGATAGCACTTCATACATTTCTTACTCTGTTGCTGTGGCTTTGCATTTTTAAGTCATGTAACTAAAAGGGTATATAACAAACACATGCGTGTGCACGCACACACACACACACATCTCTACTCTTCATTGTTTTTGTAAGGCGATACATTTACTTCACTTCCTCAAAACCCACTGCCCACCTAAAAATGGTAAGCATCACAGACAGGCGAGCATGAACTAGGGAAGATCCCAATACTACAATTGGTGAGAAAAAATACATGTTTTAAAAAAAATCAAGGTTTAAAGCAGTAGATACAATGAACTGTATTAAGCTATCTGTGGCTAACATAATGGCACAAAGAAGTTGATCTAGATATTTTAACACTTGGCTGAATTTTCTAGTCCCAACCCAGCTCTGTAAACACTAGTAAATTTTGCTTGTTGTAGAAGATAGCTGTTAGTGACTGGGAGAGTTTTCCTAGCATAGTCAGGGTCTCAGGGAAAAGATGTATCATTTTAAAAGTTGGGAGGTTTTGGAGGAGCACTGCTTTATCCAGAAGCACTGCATGTTGTTGAATTGGGCAGCGCTCAAATAGTGATGGGATGTTAATCCACATTAGTACAGTTTCTGTACTGCCCTAAAATCTAAGGCTATGTCTATACTATGGACCTTACAGCAGTACAGCTGTACCGCTACAGCTGTGCAGCTGTAAGGTCTCCTGGGTAACTGCTCTTTGCCAGCAAGAGAGAGCTATGTTGGCAGGAGAGCCTCTCTTGACAACAAAAAGTGCTGTCCACACCAGCACTTTTGCTGGTGAAATTTATATCAGTCAGCAGAGTGTTTTTTTCACATCCCTCATTACCAAAATTTTACTAACAAAAGTGGTAGTGTAGACAAAGCCCAAGTCTTGGACTTAGAATTAGTCTCAAGTAAAGATTCCACCTTACAGATTAGAAATAACTGAACCTTAGCAGCACAAATATACCTTCAATGTCAGAGACATAAAAAACAGTGTCTTGTTTTACATACATAATATATACATGTTTATTTTCAGTGAAAAAAATATGAAACACAAGGAAACATTTTAATCAGTGATGTTTCAAAAATATGAAATGTATATTACTAGCTGCTTATAAATCTTTAAAGCTGACATGTCCACTCTGATCACACTGTTTCCCAACAGACTCTGCATTCATTAAGTTTATCACATATTGCAGGGGAGGGGAGAAGAAAATTGTAAGTGTATTTTATTTATCAACACCTTACCAAGTGAATTTAGAATTGTCAACAAAGTGCCCTCAAAGAAGCTCTATTAATAACCAAACAAGTCAGGGAGTTTTGGAAACAATGGGAAATGGGTCACTAACCATGTTAGCTGAAAAGATAAAATGCACAGATAAGGCATAAACTCAAAAGGATTTTATTTGTTCTGTGAAAGGATAAAGTGCACCCCTGATTAGGGGAAGGGAGGAGAAGCCACTGTTTAACTGATACAAGGATTTAACAACAGTTTGTACCCATCACTGAACAGGTAAAGATTTCAACCCAGCCATTTTTAATACCTCCAACATATGTCTTTCATCAATATATTAAAAGACAGTATATTCTCTCTTTATGTCACAGTCCTGTGTTTATACATAGTATATATTGCATATAATGTATAAATCAGGTATCAAAATTAGGATAATAAAAATACTTCAAAAATTATAACAAAGATTTTAAATATAATTGAAATCACATCTGTTTCCATAGAACCATTTATATATTAAGGTTTATATTAAGTGCCTGCCATGTTTTCAAAATTATACTTCCAGATCCTGAGGCACTGGGAGGATCATGATCAAAGGGGCAGTGACTGGATAGTAAGAACAAGAGAAAGTTTAAGATAAGTTAAAAGGAGACTATAAAATGTAAGTGCAATAAGCTTTCCTCTCCTCTCCCTATGTTTTCTTTTGGGGAGGTAGGGTGGGAGGATAGAAAAAGGAGAACCAGGTTAGCTGCAAACTGAAGGTCCATTGATCAATTGCTGCTTAATGGTAGATCTGTCTATGTTGAATTAATTACCAGTGTGCAACCCTTCAGGGTAAAACAGACATGACAGATTAAAAAGAGAGTAACACTAAGATGATTTCAACCCTGTCTCTCTGACATTTTGGACAATTAAGGTTCCTGGGGTGATGGTGTGTGTAACAGAGAAAGTCCATGCAATGAGGAAAATTGATTTTCTAGATCTCACATACTGTAGCTTAGGTCAGAATTAATTCTTTTCATAGCAGTGAAAAGCATAAAAAAAAATCTCAGCATGTTCTGAGGAGCTGGGCTGACTTTATAAGCACAACTGGAATTTATGGCTCTCCCTTCAGGCTGGCAGCAGAAATTTCCCAACACTATTTGCAGAAAGGACAAAACATGGGACTTCTTTCTGACAAAGGCCTCCATGATTCCTGGCACCAAGGTTTTAGCATGAAAAGGGGATTTAAAACTGAAGTTTCTGGGTGTATCAGAAAGAGGACACAGTCATTTGCCACAGTGCTTGGGAGCCCCTGATGACAATCAACTCTGCCTTGAGAAATGGAAGCTAGTTCCTAAAAATGGCAGACACCCTTCCAAAAACTAAGCTCCATATGGCAAGTAAGGGCTACACATTTTGCAACTAGTATGACACTTTTCAGCTTCTCAGGAGTAAGTCCAATTACAGAAATTACAGGAGTAGTAGCAAATTCTTTTAAAATGCATTTGTCATATTTAGATAGTTTTCAATTAATTTTAATTGCTAATAAGAGTGCCAGACTGACAGGTCTGGAGACTGAAATTCTGTTTTTATAACAGGTAAATTACAGGTAGGGGCAGTACAAGTTGCACATAAACGCTGCCCTCAAATGTATCTTGCCCATGACTAAGGAAGAGAGAGACCATATAGAATCACAGGACTGGAAGGGACCTTGAGAGGTCATCTAGTTCAGTCCCCTGCACTCACAGCAGGACTAAGTATTATCTCCAGGGGTTCTCAAAACAAATTTTTGGGTGGCCTCAGAGGGCGGCCACCAACTCTTGCTGGTGGCTGCTATGACAATTTTTCTTAAAATACTGAATTAATTTTAGGAAAAACAAATAAATATGCACATATACATGTCCAAATCATTGTAATTTATTTATGTAGGGTTTTTTGCAGACTCAATAATAAAAATAATGTACAGTTGTCCCTATTCTTTACTGGGCCTAAAGAGATTAGAAAAACAAATAAGGTGCTTTGCATGTTTTGCTTTTTTTGTTTGATTTTTTTTTTGAAGACTTGCTAGCTAGTAAGTCTGCTATTGTGAAAAGTGATATTTGTATATTTGTTAATATCACTTTGCACAGCAGACTTACTCATCCTTGGCAAGCTGGAGGACAAATTAAAACCTGGATGGGGAGGTGAGTAAGGAGGCAGGAGGGCCAGGGCAATGGGGGACTGGATGGGAGCATGGAGGAGGCAGCAGGCGTCAGGGTGATGGGGGTGAGTCCGGGGCTGGAGTCTAGGGTACTACTGCACGGGTGGGGCCTGGAGGCATCAGGGGCCAGTGGTGACATGAAGGAGTGAGCCCGGGGCCAGAGCCTGAAGCCGTATGGCTGGGGGACAGAGCCTGGTGCCCACCACCCCAGGCTGAAGCCAAAGCCCAAGCCCCACCGCCCCCAGGAAGGTGGGGAACTAATATTGATTGCCTGCTCCTACAGTGTCTGTGGCTCCAGAAGGAGGCAGGGGGTGACCCCAGGGTAGGAGCCGCTGCTCTGCCCCCCCAGTCACCACCCAGGCAGCTGTGGCCGCAAGAAAAAATCCTGGTGGCCCATGAGGCCACATTTGAGAAATGCTGATCTAGACCATTCCGGACAGGTGTTTGTCTAACCTGCTCTTAAGGATCTCCAGCTATGGAGATTCCACAGCCTTCTGAGGCAATTTATCCCAGTGTTTAACCACCCTGACAGTTAGGACGTTTTTCCTAATGTCCAACCTAAACCTCCCTTGCTGCAATTTAAGCTCATTGCTTCTTGTCCTAGCCTCAGAGGTTAAGAAAAACAATTTTTCTCCCTCCTCCTTGTAAAAACCTTTTATGTACTTAAACTTATCTCCCCTCTGTTTTCTCTTTTGCGGACTAAACAGAGGGGGAATAGGTAAGTTCAGTTTTCATGTCCTTTTTCCTCATCTCTCTGCTGACACTGCTAATAAGGAGGCAAATTAGCATAAATGTTGATATATGTGTCTGCATCACAGAAGCTAGCAAAGAACTGGACTGAAACCAAATAGCTCTCATATAATAAATAATTTTGCTTATTCCTGACCATGGTCATATCTGAATTTTCAACAGAAATAAAATGCTCTATATATCCTATTACATATCATGAGCCATCATCCTGCTCCCCTACCTCAGCTTTATTGAACTTAAAACAGAACTTTGGTGGTACCCATTTAATTTCTAATGGCACAGAGGGCTGTTTCAGCTAAGAAAGGTTTGAAATAAATTAAAATGTATACCAATTTTTAGCAATAACCCACTTTCAAAGAAGGCACATACTCCTGTTCCAACCAGAAACAGCTTTTTTCCACTTCTGAAATTTTTCCCCACACAGGAAAAGAAAAATCTAGTCATACTGCAAATCAACAGTTTCAAACTAGCAGGAGTCAAATTAATGCTGACAATATGGCACACGTAGTTAATGACAAAAAATCCCAAACTGAATTTCAGAAATTGGCCAATTAAAAGCTACTAAAAAATCTTCCCCACAGAAGTGGTTGCAATAGAAGTCCAATTAAAATTTATATTATATATAATCACCAACTAGCCTTGTCCCAAAGACTGAAACCATTAGCCTTGCAGTATGCCTTTACAGTAAGTCACACAAAACGCAGTAAGACCAGAACAGGGCATGTGGGTAAGTATGACCACAATAAGCAGCAAAGGGGACAAAGAGGAAGATTTTTTTTTTCTATCAACAGCACTGTTTCTGTTGGATATTGTTCAAGTTGAAAGTAAACAGTTGTTCTCTTTAACTATAGATAAGTCACAGCACAGAACTACCTAAGATTATAAGGATGAGAAAGTTTCTTTTCTTTTTCTATATAAAGGGTAGTCTGGAAAGTGCTATGCATTTATTTTCATTATGTGTAAACCTGGACAAAGCGCTTTTTAGAAGAAGCGATTCAACTTGCTAGTCCAGCAGAACCATGATTTTTTTTTTAAAATGAATCCCTAATTTAGGACCTTAATTTACTCAAATTCTTTAGCATTCCTATGCCTTGGAGTAGGATATTACATGGCTCCCCTATATTATGAGAATTTAGGTTGTCTCTCCATTTTCTAGATATTAGAAACAGTTGTTCTCCTTCACACCCCAGCTTGATTTGCTTCATCCTACAGTAAAATGATAATACAGGGTCTACTGTGTTTCTACAGGAGTCACTAATGCAGTGGTTCTTAACCTGTGGCCCAATCAGTAGCATGAAAAATATTTTCTCTTAGCTTTCATTTATCATAATCTTAAGTATTACATGTTACAATAGGTAAAAAAAAAAAAAAAAAAAAATCAAATACGATCTTTACTTTGCCAGTGTCCTTTTAAGAAAATTCACGGAAAAGGGCAACGAGAGGTACTAAAATCATTGGGCTAAATTCTCTAGGATGGCTCATTTAAAATTAACTCCTCCTACTCCTTTCAATTCCTACTGTTCTTCACTGCTGAAGCAGCATTTAGAACTTATTTCTAACACATTCACTGACAGGTGCTAAATTTGTAGCCTGTAAGAAATCCCTTTTTTGTGAAATGTGATGATAGGATCAACTTGCCGCAATCAGGCAGTGACTAATATACTAAGTCCATAGGGCGAACTAAGTAATTTCTAAGATGGGTTGGGAGAGAACAAGACTTCCTGACACACTTCCTCTTGGTGAAGGAATCTGATGGAAGATTACACTGCACTGATACATGTATATTAACAATTTTATCTTAATTTGCATATGCCGACCAAATGGTACATTCAGTTCTGGAAAGGACGGGAAAAAACAGACTCAAATGTTCATGACTCCTGCCAAGTGCCAAGGCCAGGAATAATGTGAAATGTGATGGAAATCCAGTACAGGAGAGATATACAAATATTTAAGACACGCGCACACATGCAAACAAACAGCATGTCAGCTGTACCTATTTGCCTTTCATGGGGCCATTCTATTTCCTTTGCAGTTGCTATAATAATATTTTTCCCATGTACCAGTAGCAGGCTATGCATTTTTATATCAGTTATCATGAAGTGACTTTGGGGACCAGAATGTTTAAGAACTTTTCCCTTACCTAGCACTATGAAAGGGGAAGGAGGAGACTTGCAAAAGTGCAAAATAAGAAATAAACCCCAAACTCTCCAGATCAGTACAAGTATATGACAGTCAATTTAGAAGTATGCTAAAACCAGCACAATCCCAGTTCTTGTCCTAATAAGGATGCAGTCAATTTGGACAGAAAGAGAGAAGGTGATCAAATAATTGCTTGGGTGATAGTGCATGTATAAATACCTGTAGTGTATTTGTGCCTACTCCTCTGAATTATCAGTATTCTCCTCTTTGTAAAAGGCTACATCATCGCCAGCAGGCCCATGATGGTATGACAACAAACACACACTCTCCGTAAGTGTAAGATATAAAGCAACACTTACTGAAGATGGCATTATTTAAAGGCTCTGCTTGACCAACTATAGTCCCAGCTGCTGTAAAAGGTCATGCAGACTCCAAGCCTCGCTCTTTCAAAATTTCTGTTCACAGCTCACTTCAGGGGGCACAGGCAGGATACTTCTTGCTGAACTAAGCAGTAAGAAATTTCCTTAATGCCCCAAGTGCAAAAAAAATTCAATCAACAGGAGAACATTTCCTTTTTCTACCTTAGCAATGAATCTCAATTGATTCCTTTTATAGATGTGTCAAGTCATTGGTTCTTGTTTTATCACACGGCTTATAAACACAGGTTCACTATAGCATCCTTGAAGAGCACTGGTAGTCACACTGGTTATGTCCTTGGGAAGAAGCACCTTGGAAGAGCTGTGTTTCAACATCATGTGACTTTTAGAACTCAGAGCCATGTGTCCCCCAGGGATTAAAGTCACATTATTGCTAGGTGTCACATGGTTGCTGGCAGGTACAATAGATTTCTTAGGAAGTAATGACATTTTGTTTTGTTCTAAAATGACATGTTTTATGGAAGAAGTGGAAGCATCAGATACTGGTTCTTTTACCACTTCATTTGGAATAGTGTTATAGAGATAATTGGGAGTGTTACTCTCCATTATATCCGACCAGGCCCTGTAGCGAATTTCTGCAGCTCCCCAGTAATGTCTAATAGCAGACTCAGAGCGATGGCCTGTCACTGCCATGATCTCTCTGGGCCCCAATCCTGCTTCACATAGTAATTGGATGGTGGTAGTTCTGAGAGAGTGATTGGTATATCGTTGGGACAGCCTGGCTGCCACACTTATCCTGGGCATCATTGTACCCAAGTAGTTCACTCCCATAGGTTCTCGTTTGTACCAGACAGGCTGCTCTCGCATCTGCTCTGTCGTTAGTTTTAACGGATGCAAGTAAAACGCAGGGGGTTCAGGTGGCAACTTAGACAAATAAAGCTCCAAGGAAAAAACAGGACAGTTTGGGTCTCCTGGCATATCGTACATTTTACCCATTTTATGGGGGTCTTCTGCATTTCTCCCTTTGCCAGGATATCTAAACATAGCATAACGTCGCCCATTCTTGTCCTTCTCAACAACAAAGGCATCTGGAGCCAAGTCTCTTAAGATTTCCCTCCCTCGTTTGGAAAAATGCAATTGCAAATCAAACCACACCTTGTTGACCAGTGCCAGAGGACTATGTAACCCCAGCACCCCAGACAGCTTAATCTTACGTAAGTCTTCAGCTGCTATGGGAGGGTGGTGGTGAGTTTCATCCTTCCCCTGCATGCGCAGCATCTTCAACACACTCACAAACACCATGTTAGCACTGGAAAACTCTTTGTCCTTCATTAGGCAAATCTGACGATTATAGGGTAGCATTTTGAGATGCCGGTTCAAGCCAGCACGCATGGACTTATAACTTGCCACACTGTAGGTATTTCCATCATGGTTCCTTATTGTGTAATAAAACTCTCTTAAAATATCATTGAGTTCAGTTACTGGCACCAATTCAAAGCTAGGATCCTTGCCATTTTTAGCCAGCCACTGCTTTAGTAGATTAGCAGCCCAGCCAGTCTGCTTGTGGGTGTTTTTGATGCTCTTAGCATCCTCTTCCTCCTCCTCCAAGCCAAACAGGACATCCTCAGGGAAGTTAAAATTCGTCTGTGTTGCTTCTACTGGCTCTTTACTGTCTGATGAAGTCTCTTCCTGTTTCAACTGGTTTTCGAAACAATTGATCAAAGTTGTACCATCAAATATGCCACAGGTATACGGCACACTGCGAACTACTTTTTGTTCTGAGAGCTGTGAAGTGCGGAGTAATACATAATATTTTGGATTTTACATAACAAAAAGCAGGTGGCATTAACTGGATTTTTTTAAAATGACATGGCATGTCTTAAGATCATACCTCTCTAGCCAAATTTTTTAAAATTTTTAGATCATTAGTAACCATGGCATTACACATGCTTTAATTCATTTCACTGAAAGCAGCCCTTGAAACATATAATGTAACAAAAAGCTGAAAACCGGAAAAGCGTAGCGCCTTTTCCTTTTGTGCTACACACCCACCATTTAGATGGACCACTATCACCACCAACAGGGGTTGTTTCTGCAAAATCTTTGCCGGCTTTCAGATTTTGCCAAACATCAAATATTCTTAAATATATATCTTAAGATGACATTAACAACTGAGATTTGAATCCATAAACCTGTCAATTTTTTCTGTATTCCAGAGATTAAATATATATATACCTATCAAGTATGAATCACATTTTTGTAGCTATAATCCACAGGTATCTAAGAAAAATTAAGTACCAAGCTACCATTTTTAGAAACTCAATGTCAATACATCATTTACAGATGGCAGTGATTGGTCATTCTAAAATATTTGTCAGCTATGCCAAATCACTACTGCTATTATGTTTGGGGGGAAAACACCAGCCCAGAAGGTTTTTCTCCTGACCTACAGATTGAACACTATCTTGAAATACCATTAAACAGGGGCAAGTCACACAATAAAAGTTACTGTCCTCATTTTCCTCTCACAGTTTATATACTAGTTAAACTCCACTGACTTCAGTAGAATTACTTCTCATTAATACCATACTTTGTGGGAGGGGATTTAATTTTAAAATACAATATTTAATTTTTAAATGATTTAATTTTACCATTTCACTTCAATGCAAGTTCAAAAGAGGTCCCAAGACATGAGGAGTTGGGAGAACAGCAGATTCTTCTTTATCGTCTAGTGGGCATTTCTACAAGAGGGACTTTGTGGTGTGGTACACAGAACTGAAATATTCGATACCCAGTTCATATATTCCCATCTGACAGTCCTTTGGCATAGTGAGGCAAGGAGAAGTTTGCAGTAATTTCACAGGTTTGCGACTTTCAAATAAAGTTCAGAAGCTGTAGACAAACCTGGGTTGTGTTCTTTTGTATCAAACATGTTTTTAGTGTTCTTTGAAAGAAAGGAATTAACTCGTCTATTTACATAAAGTTGTTGGTCCTAATTATACTGGGAATCTTTGCAAATATTACCAAGAGTTCATGTTTCCAGTAACACTATGGGTCAGAAGAAAAAACAAACAAACAAACGAACAAAACAAAACAAAACCAAGGATTGAATGCTACAAAGGAAAACCAGAAAGGAAAGAAACAAGGAATTTAAGTTGTTTGGTTGCAGGATGGGAGAGACAGGTGAAGAACTATGCTCCTGTGGATTATAACTTCAGAATGTTACAAGCATAAACCACAACCTACCTGTGCTGTGCTCTCAGTTGGTCTCTTATTTGTTGAAGCATCAGTTGGTGGTCTGTTTGTCTGGCTCTCTGGGGGGGTCAAGAAATTGTTCATTTGCAATATCTAATCAGTGTCACACATACAATGATAAAAAATACACTTGGTGGAAATGTTAATGATTCAAAATTAAAAGCTTTATACCCAGCAACTCTGAATTACTGACTTAAACTAGTCCACAGTAATTATGCTCTACCCTGTAACAGCATTTTTCAGATGTAGCTCTCAAAGTGCTTTACAAAATGTAGATGGGATGGCAGATATAAAATCATAGGTACTTTCCAGTCCATTAATAATGCTACACATTTTCTTTCTCAGAGGTCTCAGTGTTCTAAATGTATATTTGGAATACCTCATTAGCAATCTCCATGACAAAAATCCCCCAAATCCTTCTTTATTCTGTATTTACACAGACAGACAAAGTAAAAAATAAAGATATGTATTCACATTTTTTAGTGCAAACTGACTCTGAACACAGATACAATGACTATGCACAGAAACGTTTAGTTTGAAAGGACTGCTCTCTGAACAGACACTGCATCTTTACTAGGGAGATCCTGGAGGCTTCATTTTATACATGTTAAAGGGGTTGGGGAATATATTCCTGACACACAATGCAAACTCCCAGTGGTCCTTGCTCGTTAGAGTGGGAAAACTCCTACTCCGAAGTGCTAAGCAAAGCAAGATTACAGTTAGTTATGGGTTCTGATCTAAAAGTTGAATACGGTATAAACAAGTGTCAGCTTGATGAGTAAAGCAGTTTGAATGTGTAATTTCAGACAAAAAGGTGAAATAAAACCAGTTCTGGTGCCAAGCTCTGCTTGCATTTACCTTACCATGCAATGGTATAATTTTTTTATAGTTGATTTTAGCTATTAAATAGATGGCTATATCAAGTACCTATATGGGGAGCAAATATTTGATAATGAGCTTTTCAGTCAAGCAGACAAAGGTATAACAAGATCCAATCAATGGCTGGAAGCTGAAAGTAGACAAATTCAGACTGGAAATATGGCATACATTTTTAACAGGGAGGGCAGTTAAGTATTGGAACAAATCACCAAGGGTTGTGGTAGATTCTTCATCCCTGGCAATTTTTAAATTAAGATTGGATGCTTTGCTAAATGACATGTTCTAGTTCAAACGGGAATTATTCTGGGGAAGTTGTATGGCCTGTGTTATACAGGAGGGTTCATACATGATCACAGTAGTCCCCTTCTGGCCTTAGAATCTATGAATATGCAGTACTGCTTCTCTGTCACTGGGATACCCATTCAGCCTGAAACACTGAGGACTAGTCCCAAAAATACTCAAGACTGCTCCACCTGACATATGGCAACTGAATCTAGAAATACAGAGAAGCAGCAGCAGCATTACCAAATGGCTGAAGATGGTAGGAAAGCACTTCAATTGCTTACCGTAGTATCATTTTTAAACATTCATTGCGCTTGAAGGCTCTGCTTTAACAAAATTGATACATTTTGCTTTGACACTAGTTTAGCATTCATTTGTTCACTTTGCTTATTTGGTTGTTTATGTTTATTCTGCTGTATTGTGAAATGTGTGCAACAATATTGTAATGCCACCGGTATAGTATTTACTTTCCTTGTAATGTGCCTTTACTCTGTAAAGCAGTATTTCTTAAACTGGGGATCCCAACCCAAAAGGGAATCGCAAGGCTATTGTATGGGGTCACAAGATCCCAAAAAAATACTGCCAAGGGGTGGGGGAGCAGGAGCGGAAGGAGAGTACAGCAGCCGCTACTCTCCAGCCACCCAGCTCTAAAGGCAGCGCTGCCGCCAGCAGCAGTGCAGAAGTAAGGATGGCAATACCATAAGTATGCTCCTACGAGCGTGTACTGTAATTGCTATCACTTTTGGGGGATAGCAATCACAGCCTGAAATATTTTCAAATGGAAAGCCCAGAAAAAAAAGTTTGAGAATCCCTGCGGTAATGCAGTCATTTTGGAAGGCTGCATTAAAAATAAATACATAACTAATAGTAGACTGGGAGTTTCTGGCATCAAGTGGTTTAAACCCAATTCTAAACAAAGAAAACTTTAGCAGGCAAAAGTGCGTGTGTCATTTATTGTTAGAAGAAATTCAGAAATGTCCAACAGAAACCTAAAAACCAGACACTTTTTTGGTCTAAGCAGTTTTGACAGGTTTTAGTCTAGAGAAGTTGTCTCAGTAAACCATTCTTAGCAAATAAAATTCCTATATGAATAAACTCCACTTCTAGCCTGTTAAAAAGCTTCATGTTCCCCTTGCACATCTATTCTCTCTTCCACTCCCAAAATTAATTTTCAAGCATAGCTTACCAACTCGAGGTGCTGTGACGGTGCTTGGTTCGGTGGGAGCTGGACTGCTGAATGCAGAGAGTGGGATCTTCATCTGTATGGGACCCCGATTGCTGGTAGGATTATACAGTCCTGAAGTAGCCACTGTGGTCAAAGTAGTCCTTGTGGCTGGGGCAACAGGATGTGCTGTAGAAACAGCCTGTACTGCCAGTGTTGTCCCTATTGACCCAGCACTGGCCGGAGAGTTCCTCTGAATACCAGGGCTGGACACAGAAGGGCTGTTATTTGGTTTAGCTGGGTTAGTAGACGCCAGAGACACTGGAGTTTTGGCAAGGCTACCAACAGTAGAAGGGCTTTGTACTGATATAAATTCAACATTGCCTGACTGCTGGTTGGTGACCAAAGTCCCTGTGTGGCCTTGCAGGAGCTGAGGCTGGGAGGATACTGCAACTGGAACATGCAAAATTACTGGCAAAGACTGTAGTGAGACAGACATGGGCTGAGTGTTGCTACTGGGCATCTGTGTGGTGCCAACTACTGTAGCTGTGTTGGCTGTAGGGAGAACTGATGTTGTCAAGGAGCTGGAAGTCACAGGAGTCTGAGGTTTGGGATGTCCACTGACCACTGTCTGAGGAGCAGCAAGACTTGGAGTAGACACTACAGAAAGGACAAAAATATTTCTAAGTTTATGTACCAAATGAGCAATTTCACATCAATACAACAGCATAAAAATGGGAAAACACAATATTAGATTAATAATTTCACCAGGGGAGCCAGACAGTATGTAACTTTTAAAAAAATATTATTTATATTTTCTATTACAATCATGCCCAAAGCTCCAATCAGTATATGATCCCCATTGTGTTAGGTGCTGTACAAATATATAGGAAGATATAACCTCTACCCTGAAGAAATAAATAGATGGCATTTTTTAGTGTCAAAATTATACACATACATGATTGATGCAGGGAAGTGTTATAATCTTGAACTCATATTTTCAAGAAAGTGTTAGTAGGCAAGTTTTATCCATCACTTAAAACACTGCAAAGATAAAATGCAGTAAGAATTGTAAAAATTCAGTTTATGGAAACAATACTACAACCTGTTATTGAGAAATTACAAAGGCACAATTATAAGAGACCAAGGCCCCAGTTCTATAACTTGCTATGCACAGGCAGACCCCTGCAGATATATACAGTCCTCCTGAGGTCAAAGGGGATGACATCTGACTACGTGCAACAAAACTGCTGGATCAGGGCCAAAGTTAGGCAACTGCCTATATAGTAAGTATGTAGTTAATCTGGCCAACACTTGTTAGTAGAAAATGATTCTGTAGAAAAAAGACTTGATGTTCACAATTTTCAGGAATGCAGTCTTTGTTTCAACGAAGTGTCAAATGTAAAGTGCATTTTTGAAGACCAGGCGAAGCTTCTTACCTGCATTCATGGGGGGTTGAAAAGGTGTTGATGTACTCTCTCCTATGTTTCTCTTGGACTCCAGCATCTGTCTCACTGTGCTGGCATTTCTATGGAATAAAGGTTTATGTTAGCATCTCCCAGTGAGTGCTTCTGAGGTGTACCAACAAGCAGTACAGGAGTCTAGAGAAAGCAGTAGTTTTAAAAAAAATTATCTAAACTATTTGTACTTATGTCATTTTCAATATCCACCTATTACTAAATACTTTTTTCCTGTAAATTAATCCATGATGTCATCTCTACCACAGTACTGCCAACTTCATTCAGTACTTTTAATGCACTTGTACACAATCTACCTTTCCCGATAAAAATATCTAACGTTTTTTTAAAAGGTAATTTTAACTCCTTTTTAAAAAAGTATTACTACTAGCTACTCAATATTTGGCACTACCTTAACAAAGTTTACATTTCCTGTAGTAAATATATGATTTTCGTAACATGAAAAGAACAGGCATGCGTTCACAGCTGAACAGCAAAGAAAGAAATGAAAGGGCATTATAAATGGGTAAAATGCAAGAATATTAAACTAGCACAAACTCAGGATATTCACTGAATTATATGCAGCAAAATCTCTTACTGGACTTGTTCTAAGCACAACTCAGTATTCAAATTATAAATTCCTACTCCAGTAAACTTGAAAATGACACACAGCTGCATTCTTAGTCCTCACCTATAGGTTAGGTTGCTGATGCTGCCTGTATCACTCACTGCTTTCCCTGGAGACAGAGGTGGGTTTGGAGGATTCTACAAAGAAATAAATCAACTTGAAATCTACCGCTTTATATTAAACCCTGTATTTTTTCATTTTTGTCCAACATGCACTTTCTACTGCCATAGACTCAGGACATAAGAACTTGAGATGTTTTAGGAGCTCCAAGAGCTCATTCAATGGAGAATACTGTCCCCTCCTATTTGGCATATCTTAATCCCAGCTTCCAGCTGTTCAGTAGGGGGAAATCAAGGTCTCTTGAACTCATTTGGACTTTTAGTTTCCATCTTTTTCCTTGGTAACTTATTACAAATACATTTTCTGGACTCAAGGAAATAGTTCTTCCCTGTTTACTCTTAATTTCTTTAAATTTTCCCCCAAAACGTGACGAGAAAGGAGATATTCGTCTGGATCTACTCACTTGCTTTCCCCACCGAAGCCCTGTATCATGGCCATCTATCTGTCTTGCGGAGGAAGGTGGGCATGGCTCCCTCCAGAGTCCTTCAAACTCTGTTCCAAGGTTAAAGAGGAAGGCTGGATCCAGAGCCTCTGAAGGCGAGCCTGTCCTACGATCTGAGAGAACTGCATCTAATTTCTTAATTTTTATGTAGGAACTTCAAACTTGATTCTCATTTACAACAAGGTCCCTTTACACTGTTCTAAATTACACTTAAGACTTGTCTATGCAGTGTGGCAATGCACACTAGAGGGTTGTGAATTTTAAAGCACACCACTATGTTGCGCACTAACTGTCCTACATAGATACTGCTGCTAGTGGATACTAAAAGTTCCTTTGTGCATGCTAAACTCTTTATAATTTAAACCCCTCTAGTGCACATTGCCACACCCTATAGACCAATTACACTCATTTCAATGCACCTTTATGCTGTTAGAGTGTGTAAAGAGGCCTTAATGAAAATTGGAATAAAGTCCTTGAACTTTCATGAAAAGATGGAAACACTAGGCTTATTGAAAAGGAGTACTTGTGGCACCTTAGCGACTAACCAATTTATTTGAGCATAAGCTTTTGTGAGCTACAGCTCACTTCATCGGATGCATTCAGTGGAGGAGATTTATATACACAAAGAACATGAAAAAATGGGTATTAACATAGACACTATAAGGAGAGTGATCACTTAGATGAGGTTTCTCTCCCCCCCCCGCTGGTAGTAGCTCATCTTAAGTGATCACTCTCCTTGCAGCGTGTATGAAAATACCCATTGTTTCATGTTCTGTGTGTATATAAATCTCCTCACTGTATTTTCCACTGAATGCATCCGATGAAGTGAGCTGTAGCTCACGAAAGCTTATGCTCAAATAAATTGGTTAGTCTCTAAGGTGCCACAATTACTCCTTTTCTTTTTGCGAATACAGACTAACACGGCTGCTACTCTGAAACTAGGCTTATTGTAGTCTCTAACATTACCACCTGCTAACCAACTCTTCTGAAATTATTTGTCTCATACCGAGCATCAGACCAAACTAACTAAGGCAACACCCGCTTGCACTTTCTGCATTTAGCAGAGGGTAGACATTTTCTCCATAACAGGGGAAACTGTTTAACTGTATTTCTACTGCGTTCTTTTCATACTGAAAGGTGTATTTCCACAGGTTATTACTCAGACTAGTTTTGAGCAAAAACTAACAAAGAATCTACAATTTTCGTCCTTACTTCCTGTTTTTTCTTCAGGTCCTCTTTGGCTGCTCCAAAACGTTTCGTCAATCTAGCAATTTTAGCCTGGGGGGGAGGGGAAGGAATAGGAACAGGACACACACACAAAAATTAGACCAATTGAAGATACACATTGAGATAAGTTAAATGCAATTTTAGACAAAATAGTCTTTCCCATGAAACGTGGTACAACCTGCAACTACTACTCTACAGCAAGGGAAGCAAGTGTGTGTGAGAGAGAATGTGAGTTCAAGAGAGGGAGGGAGTCTCAAACTTTTTAAAGAGATAGTCTGGACCATCTTCTGTCTAGAAATTACACATGCCACCCTCCCTTCCCAGTGGTGATCAGGCAATATCCCTGCAGCAACTACTTACCTGGAAAAGTAACATTAAGAAAATATTTATAACTATTTTAATGTCTCATGGATTATCATTTGGGAAAAAATTAATCATACTCTCTCTTTCTGCTCTTCACTTCATCTCCTTTTCCTATCTATTCTGCCCTCTCTCACTTATCCTCTAGCTGAGTTTCTTTGGCACCTGATCCTTTTTCCCCCCTGCATATACTGTCCAGATGCCAGGTTCTTTTATCTTCTGGAATACTTTCGAGACATCTCTTATTCCTACTCTGGACATTTTGCCTAGAACCCATTCCCTTTGCTTTTCTTCATTCATTGATAGATCCTGATCCTCTCCAGATAGTAGTTTCCATAACTGGCTACTTCTGGTGGCACCAGTAATGCTCCTCTCTTCCTACAAAGCAGTAGACCTTTGTATAGGCAGCTGGACTGCCTCCTCCTCATTTCCAGTTTATTTTAGAGACACCCAGGCTCTTCTTTGCAATGAAACAGCTGTATGAAGAACTGGAAGCAAGGAGCCATCCCCATGAGACCTGCTGGTTCTCCATAGACAGTGAGCTTCACAGACAATGATTTGGGAAACTCTGATCTAAAAAACCTGGCTCACTCAAACTCCCCACCTTTTACCTACTTTTACAAGGTGACAAGAAAGGCTGCAATCTGTATGACATATATTAATTATATGTGCTGTAGAAGCACCTAAGGGCCTCAATCATGGATTAGATTTCTATTGTGCTAGGCTTTTTACAAACACACAAAGAGATTGTCCTTGCCCTTATGAACTTAAAATGTAAGTATGGTAACATCAAAAAAAATTCACAGGTCACATGCATTTTCAATTTATTTGACAGCTATACTACATAGGTTGGTGCCTCAATACTGTGATGATGGGTGTACTGAAAATGCCCTAGGTACCATAGATCGATCAGTCTGTGCAAGGCTCATGTCAAGCGCTCTAATGAACATGTGTTCGGTAGCCTCAAGTTTGGAAAATTCCACACTTTCTGCAAGAAGACTGGGGCAGCTCAAAAAAAAATGAGCACAGCAACACCACACCTTTGTTTAATACAGGAAGCATTCATATCCCTATCACAGTAGAATTCTTCAGTCTGCCTGGGAACCGGACATGAACTAGTGTCTACTGGTGTTTCTTCATTTAAATATTCTTCCAACAGCAGCCTTCCTTCTCCCCCCCTCCCCCTTTTTAAAATAGGTTCATTTCTACTCTAAGCGACCACAAATGAGACATATTTCCATGCAGGTTGTTTATTTGAAGAATATCTAAAAAAATGGCAGAGCAGAGTAGAAAAGTGATTTACTAATGGCTAAATCATTAACTTATCAAAAGGACGGGTTTATTTTCTTCATAGTGAATTGCTTGCTCCTACCATCTGACCAGTGACTTGCTTCCAGGAGTATTCCACCTTCTCCGACAGCAAAAATAATGGATTGTTGTTTTTTGTTTAAGGAATCAATTGACTTCCATTAGTAGCAGCCAGATGGGGTCTATTGCTAGAGAGAAGCTAGTTTTTAAACAACGCCATACTGTGCCATGTAAAACACATAAGTACCTGTAGTTCAGTAAGCACAGTTTTATGCCTCTTGCTACATTCTATCTTCTCTACTCGTGTTTTCAGATCTGCCAAAGTCTTGTCAAATACAGCACACTGCAGGGCACTGAGTTTCTCCTCTAACAACCTCTGGACGACCTAGAAAAATATGCAAACATATTACCAGTACTTGGGAGGCTGCCAATGTTTTTATGCACAGCACACATTCAGCATCTTGTCACATACAAAGACTGATGTTGTCATTCTGTCGATCAAATAACCATCTGATCATCAGTACCATGATATTTAAGTATTTTTGTAGATGCAGAGTTAGAAAAAAGAATTCCTCATCTTGAGTTTTAATAGATGTAGATGGACTCTCTGCCAGTCGCTGAACAAATCCATTTCTCTATGGTATGATAAATATGTATAATCCTACCAAAGCAGTTTTTATAAGATCCTTAACAATGGTGTGAAAGGCACTGTGGTAAAGTTTTGTGTAAATGGACCTTTCCCTGACCGTATTTCTGTCACCATAGATGCTGACATTTTAAAACCGGAATTCAAGAAATTCAGTGGAAGGAACATGCCTAACACATTTCTTCCAGACACAGTTTTCCCTCCAACACAACTGCCCCATGCTCCCATCTGTGGAAAGAGAAGTTGTACAGTAACTAAAGTGAGATGTGTGGCCCTTATCTGTATTTCACTGTGTGTGCACATGGACCCATGCACATGAAACTGGAAAATTTTTGCAAGCAGTGTCCATTGGTCCATGCCTGCACCCTTCTCCACATACTCCAAACTGAGGGCATAAGGGGTAGACTGACCACCTCTCCAATTTCTTCTCTATCACGAATCACACATAAAGATCTGAAACAGAGGGGAAGGAGTGGAATACAGATAGTGCCCACATCTCAAAAAACGCCAGTTACTGTACCAGGTAAGTAATTCATCTTTCTTCTTTGAGTGTATTCCTCTTCAAGTGTATACACTATGTTTATTCCATGGTAGGTGACTGACTAGCAATATTCATTAAGGAGGAGGAGGGTGCAAGGACCTCTGTGGTGTCTATGACTGGAGGACTGCTGTGTTGAAAGCTGCGTTGGGTGAATAAACTAGTACGAGAGCGTACTGATTCAGGAAGCTATGGAGTGAGCCCCATTTTGCTGCTGTGGCAAATTGCCGGCACTACTTTGATAGGTTTCGCGCTCTCTCTTCTTGGGGAGGGTTCAGGGCACCGTTTCTCACCCCTGAACTGGGGTATTAACTGCCCCACTAGTGTCCTAGAGGAGGGGAGAGGAAAGGGACCCGGGCCCACCCTCTACTCTGGGTCCTAGCCCAGGGGCCCTAGGGATAGCAGTAAACCGCTTGAACTAGCGGTTCCTTCCCCTGTGCTACTTCCCTCGCCTGCCCTTCAACTTGTGGGACTTCCTGCCCTCCCTCTGCACAAACCAGGTGTCCCTTTATCTAGGGTCTTGGTCTTCTTAGTCCACCGCAGCACTTCTCCAAACTCTCCTCTGCTTCCCTCCAAACTGCTCTCTGCTCCAACACCAATCCACTCTGCTTCAACTCCTTCTCGTCTTATTGAAGCAGGGGGGTTTTATCAGGTGACTGGCTTCAGGTGCTCCAATTAATCTATAGCAAACTTTCTTCCCTCTACAGGGAATAAGGCTCTCTTCTAACACTCTCCTGCTGCCCTCTGGCCGTGCTGTATCACACTGCTTTACATATTTTGAGGAGATGAAAATTCTCAAAGTGAGGGTACCAGTGTGGCCTTGGCCCTACTCGAATGGGCCCTCACCCCTCATGGAGAAGAGGTGTTTCTCAATTTGTGACACAGCAAAATGCAGCTTGAAATCCATTTTTAAGTCTCTGGGAAGAGATAACTTCCCCTCTCATCTGCTCAGCAGAGAATATAAAGAATTTAGGCAGTTTCCTAAAAGACTTTGTTCTTTAGGTAGAATGCCAAAGCTTCACAGACATACAGAGAAGGAAATATTTTGTCCTCACTAGTGATGTGTAGTTTAGGGAAGAAGACAGGTATGTGAACTGTCTGATTCAGATGGAATTCTGAGATTACTATGGGGGTATATTTAGGATGAAGTCTTAGAGAAACTTTGTCCTTATGGAAGACTGTGTATGATAGATCAGCCATAAGGGTGCCCAGTTCACCTATTCTTCTAGTTGAGATGATTGCAACCAGGAAGGCACCCTTCATACATTAGATAGGTGGGACAAAGAGTATGAGGCCAGAGGTTCGAATGGAGGCCTTGTTAGTGCTGAGAGGACCAGACTGAGGTCCTATGACAGAGTGGGCTTCATCACAGAAGTTGGAGGATGACAAGAGTTAATAGCTGCTAAGCGTACCTGCAGGAAGCTAAGGAAAAGACCTGATGTCTCTAAGGAAAGAAGATACTTAATCCCAAAGAACTCTGACATCCCCACCATATTATCTGGTGATACTGAGACCAGATGGAGAATCTTTTCCATTTGACTGTGTAGCACTCTCTCATGCACTCCTTCCTATTATTGTTAAGGATAGCCTGTACTACTTCCGAACATGTCCTTTCTAGGTTCAATACCCATCCAAATAGATGGTGTGGGGCTGTCAGGTGGAGGGAAGATGGATTGGGATTCTTGACCTTGCCTCTATCCTGGGTCAACAGGTCTGGGAAAGACTGGATATTGATATATGGGCATTCTGACTCCTGAAGAATGCTGGAGACCCCAAACTGTCTAGGCCATCTGGGAGCAATCACGATGCTTACCACTCTGTCTTGCTTGATCTTCCTCAGAACTGAAGGTAAAAAGGGAATGGGCATATCAGCTATCCTGACGAAGGAAATAAAAGCGCATCTCTTCTGGACCCCTGTGTAGATTGTGTATTTTCTGTTCTCTTAAGATGCAGAGATCCCAAGACAGAGACTTAGATTGACAAAATATGCACTGTACCACAGAATGGTATAGCTCCCATTTGTGGTCTTTCGGAAATGTCTGCTGAGGCTGCCAGGGAGTTATGTATCCCGATGAGCTGCACTGCCGGCAGAGTGATCTGGTGATGAATACACCAGTTCCAAAGATTGACAGCTTCTATACACTGGGAGGTTGTTGATGTAGAACACTGTTGTCATGTTGTTAGACATCAGTAGAACATGCAGGGTTCATACGAATCTCTTACAGGTCTCCCAAACTGCACGCTATTTTAGGAGGCTCCTGTGCATTCTAAACTCTGGGGGAGTCAACATCCCTTACACTGTATAGAATTCTAGACAGATGCCCCACCCTAACAATGACACCCCCATGATTAAAGTCTTCGGGTGGGGCGGGCGAGGAAGAATGAAGAGGCCACCCTCCTTTATGGACTGGAACCTGTCCTGTGGAAGGTATGGTTTGGCACTGAGTCCAGTGTTGCTACGATGAACTCTACAGGCTGCATGGGAACTAAAATGGACTATTCTGTGTTTACATAGATTCCCAACGAACATAGAAGATTGACAAGCATGAGGTTGCTGTCCATACCTCCTGATGAGATTTTGTCATCAGTAACCAGTCGCTGAGGTAGAAGAAAACTGATGATTTATGGCACCAGGAGTGAGCTGCCACAACTTACTGTACCTTTGTAGATACCCTTAGCACTGCTGCAGGCTTGAAGGGGAGCACCCCTGTACTGACAGTGGTTCAGACCAACTGCGAAACCTCAAGGGTCTTCTGTGTGAGGGGTGGATGTAGGCAACTTTTGTAACACAAGCTGCAAACCAGTCATATTTGTTCTGAGAAAGTGTTCATTATTGAAACCAGGGCGACCATGCTGAACCTCAATCCACAGATGAAGATACTGAGTTGTTTGAAATCTAAGATGGGCCTTCATGCTTGAAAAATTTTTTTCAAGTAAAAACCCTTTCCCCAGTTTTGAGGGGGCACCAGTTTTATGGTTCCTTGATGAAGGATGGAATTTAGTTCTTGAAACAACAACCAAGAGTGAGAGAGGTTCCTGAAGGAGGGAAGGGAAGGGGGTTTTGGTGGTGGAAGGGAAAGAAACTCTGTTGTAGCTGGTATGAATGATGTTGAGGACCCATTTGCCTCTTGTTCTCTGCCAAACTTGGGAAAAACGAGCTAGATGGCCACTACATTGGGCAGAAGAACATGATATCTGGAGTAATTTGCTGCTTTTGAAGATCCCATCAAAAATGTTTCTTAGTGGGAGGTTGGGGTTGGTAGGCAGAAGAACTTTGTGCTTGCTCCGCTGCACCCTCTGTTTCTCGGTGGTTCATAGCCTCTCTGATGATAAAAAGGGTGACATGCCAGTTGTTGCCTATACAGTTGCTGCCTGTGGAATTTCCTCCTTGGCACTGGAGTGTAGATCCCCCGTAAGGGGCGGGAGGGGGTGCCCTTGAGCTCCTCAACGAGTGCAATGAATCATCTGTCTTCTCACTGAACAGGTTGTTCCCTGTAGGGCAAATCCTCTACTTTCCTGGGAAACCCAGAGGACTGAAGACATGGTGACTACTGTTGCCATGCATAAAGCATCATCAATAAGGAGGCTGTGTCTGCTACATTGACTAAAGCTTAGTGGGCTCAACTGGCAATCAATTTGCTTTCTTTCATGAGTGCATGGAACTGTATTCTGTCCTTTTGTGAGAGCTTATTAGTAAATTCCACCAACTTGGAATAATTGGCACAATCATATTTTGACATTTTACAGAACTGCAGGCTGACTAAAGCGTAAACAAACAAACAAAGCTTTCTTTTCTAACAGGTCCAAATGTTTAGCTGCATTATCAGAGGTGGAGGATTTTGGTTGATGTTACCTGCTTCTTTCAGTGACTGTTTGGACCACTAAGGAGTTCAGGGCAAGCTGTGTAAATAAAAATTGCTCCCTTGGCTGGTACAAAGTACATCTTTTCTGTCCTTTTTGGAGTGGAAAGAGAGCATGTGTCTGGGGCATGCCAGACCACGTTGGTGTGTTTTAAGATGGCTTCATTAATGGGGAGTACCACATTGCCAGGCCATGCACTTTGTAGAATGTTGAGGAGTTTGTGAGATGTCTCTTGCACTTCCTCCACAGGGATTTGGAATGTGTCAGAGACCCTACTTAATAGGTAGGGCCCTACCAAATTCATGGTCCATTTTGGTCAATTTCACGGTCATAGGATTTTAAAAATCGTAAATTTAAAACTGAAATTTCACTGTGATGTAATTGTAGGGGTCCTGATTCCAAAAGGAGTTGTGGGGGGTTGCAAGGTCATTGTAGGGGGGGTTGTGGTACTGTTACTCTTACTTCTGCACTGCTGATGGCAGCGGCATTGCCTTCAGAGCTGGACAGCTGGAGAGCAGCAGCTGCTCACCAGGAGCCCAGCTCTAAAGGCAGAGCCGCCATCAGCAGCAGCACAGAAGGAAGGATGGCATGGTATGGTATGACCACCCTTACTTCTCCGCTGCTGCCTACAGAGCTAGGCCCTCAGTCAGCAGCAGCCACTCTCTGGTTGCCCAGCTCTGAAGGCAGCAGCACAGAAGAAAGGATGGTATGGTACCGTATTGCCACCCTTACTTCTGCGCTGCTGTTGGCGGGGCGCTGCCTTCAGAGCTGGGTGGCCGGCAAACAGACGCTGCTCTCCATCTGCCCAACTCTGAAGGCAGCAGAGAATTAAGTGTGTCAATACTGCAAAGCCCCTAAAATAGCCTTGTGACCCCTCTTGCAACTCCCTTTTGGATCAGGACCCCCAATATAAGAAATGCTAATCTTCCCTGTGAAATCTGTATAGTGTAGGGTAAAAGCATGCAAAAGACCAGATTCCACAGGGGGAGACCAGATTTCATGGTCTGTGATGCGTTTTTCATGACCATGAATTTGGTAGGGCACTATTAATAGGTCTAGGAAATGCCTCTAATCATTAGGGGATGATGGTGACAGTCTCCTCAGAGCTGTCTGTTCTGGATCTTCCTTCTTCTTCATTAGTTCCTGAAGGGTTCCAGTTCCTCTCTGTAAGGAGAGGGATGTCATGATTCCTGATGTAATAATACCACCAATTCACAATAGCACATGTACAGGTCCCATGGTCGTAATAAGAGCGGTACAATGATGATTGAGGCCCAAAGACATAGTGTGCCCATGGTGGTCCCACGTTGGGTACACTAACTTAACAATATAAAGGAGCCCAGGAGATTTTGGATCCTCTGTCTGGGCTAATCTCCCACTTTGGTGGGGGGGTGATGATGCTCACTCACTCAGGCCCCATTCATCTGAAGAGGAAAAGGTAGTTTCAATTCCATGCATGGTACTGTGGCTCTGGTGATGCCACAGCTGGTGGAAGGTACCAGAAAACTACTCCCTCTTTCATGCCATCCCTGCACTGGTGGCGTTAGGGTCTCTCTTGTGAGGATTAGACCTGAGTGTATTGGGGACTCCAAGAATGATGACTATATCCTCAGGGTTAATCTCTCTCCCCCCGGATGTGGAGAGGTGTGGAGGACTCCCGTCCTGCATAGGTGGAGTCTTTCTGGTCAGAGTCTTTGGTGCCAGTCGATCAGTCTTCGGAGTGCAACAGTTCCCCTGGTAGGAAGCACTTGGTGCTTTCTCTTTTGTTGGTACCACAGATGGTACTGCTCCTGCAAATGATGCTGGTCTTGGACCACTCTTGCTCTTCAGAGACGGGAGGTTGTGTCCCTTATGTGCTCCTGAGCCTCCTGAACCAGGATATGAAGTCTCACTTGACTTAGATAATTTCAGGGAAGAGGTCATCTTCTTGGAAGTAGACCTGGAGGGGGATTTCTCTCATTTCTTATGAAGATGTTTGCTATCCTCCTGATGTTACTCAGTGGAGGAGTCTTCAGTTCTACTTCTATCAGTCCTGGAACTGGAGGTCACCATGCTTGGAGGCATGCTCCTTGGTGCCCCTGCCAACTGTTTAGGGGACTGTTCAGCCTGAGTCAGACTGGAGCCCTGCAGTGGAATCCATAAGAAATTTTCCAAGCATATACTCGCAGGCTTGACAAGTTCTGCTGGGGAAGGATCAGCATATGCTGTACTTTGAGGAAATATAAGATTGCCCAAAGCAGCAGAGGAACTTTAGGTAAACAGTAAGTTCTATGATGTGGAACTGCAACAACCCTGCCCCCTCCCTCCATTATGCAGCAGCAGCAGGATTTAATCCCCAAATCTTCAGCACAGGCTTTTAATACTTAAGCTAAAAGACCAACCTACATGAGCTAATACCACCAGGCAGCCACTATCCTCAGTGGACCAGCCATGTGAGAGGATGAAGCATAACACACTATAACAGTGGTTTATATATGCAGAAGTAGACCCATTTTTCAGACAACACAGACAAGCACAAACATCTGGCAGACTCAGTGGCAGTGTGACACTGTAGCTGAAACTTAGCTTTGCCATAATAGAAATTTATGTTCTATTCCCAGTTTAAGTAACCTGGGAGGTCTTGATCAATAATAAGGACTGTGAAGGGCACAGAATTATTAAAGCTAGCTGGAAAACACAGTGAGTCTAGAATTCATGATCTCCTGATTCCCAATACAGTATATCTTCCCTTGCAATTTAGGTCATGACCTCCCATAAGTGAAATATGATCATTTACTATTACACTAAAATAAAGGATTCCTCCTGCACAAGAGTTTCTTTTCTCATTCATCCAAGTATTTTGGATGTCCACAAAACATCTAATAATAAAAGCAGGAGTTTATGCAATTTAAAATGAAAATACAGTCAGTGGACTGATTTTTGTGATTTGCAGGTTAATATGGAAATTATGTCCAAAGAAGAGAGACATTAGAACTCAAAGTGAAAGATCTACAATAGAAGAGCTGTGGGTTCCATCTAAAAACATTTCTGACACCTCCATTCTGCAGCAAGATCTAGTATACCTTTTGCAGCTTCTGGTTAATATCCCCTCTGGCTGTAATTTTTACTTGGAGTTCTGCTTCATACTCTTCTCCCATGTACCGACGACGTTTAGAATGTACATTGTCCATATCCTCTGATTTGGAACGCTTCCTTCTTGACACTTCACCTAGAAGCACATGGCACAGGGACTGCTGAGGAATCTTTTAACAGCAGCAGCAACCAAAGGAATCCTACAGCTATCAGTAGCTTCCTTTCTTTCAAGTCCAGTCACTCATTCAAAGGATGACAGAATCTTGGGGAAAATCTCAGATATTAAATTTATCTTTTTTCATAAACCAGAAACCCTCTACACTGTGGACTTCAATATGGAACTTTGATTCAATGCACCAAAGAACCACCACCACCCATTTAACCTATCGCACTTTAAAGAGACATACTGTGTAAATTTAAATGAGGTAATGAAAATGTGCATGGCCATCTCGGGCACACAAAGCCTGCCAAACTGCTGCCCCAAAATGCATGACAATTCTAGTGACATTCTTTCCTTCTCACTTACCTTCTTTAAAATGGGCCTTCCCTCACCTTTGTACCCGATAGAGATATACAGGGCAGTAATTCCCTGTACTGAGAGATGGGGCGGGGCAGGATTCCCCAGCCAGCCCCTCTCCCTCTCCCGGCACAGCATGCTATAGAGACCTAGGTATATATACCATAGCTTGACTAAGCTTCAATGAATGGAGACTATTGTAAGCATAAACACAGAGAGAAAAAGGGAGCTTGGTACAAAAGGAGAAAACTGGGAGTAAGGGGGTAAAATTAAACAAATTAAAAATTAAGTTTAATATTGGTTTAGAGAGATGGACTTGTCTACCTGACAGTTCTATTCCATCTCTACTTTATTGCATACATGCTATGAGCTCTAACTCAAATCTTGCAGATATCTGTACATTCATGGTTTTCAACTACTGTACAGCTAACTTTTTAAATTTTTTAAAATTTGCATTACCACCTAAACTATTTACCTATGTTTAGAAAAGCTTGATTCTTTTAATTTAACATACTATTATAGTGCAAGTACCTACAGAATAAAGAGTATTTTTAAAGGAGATATTGATTACTGGAGAGTGTCAACTTTCAAATTTTCTCCCTGTGAATTTTCAGTCATGCTAAAAGTTCCATCTCTGAGGTGCCCATCAGAAAGTATCTGCAAGTTTGGTAGAAATCTAACTCAAAAGAAAACCTCTGAGTGGAATGAGCACTGTCCCTGGACTATCATAGACAGTAGTTTACTAGGAACATTCATGCGGTTAACAGTACTTCAATAGCATGCATGCACTTCAACCTGCAACTTTTAAAAATATATTATGTAAAAATTTCTCAATTAGATAACACATCTGTCTCAAATTAAAGTACTGAAACAAAGGCTGAACCTGAGAACTTAATTCTAGAGCAACACTACACTGATATTCTTTCATTCTTCCTGTCAATAAGACCGAACACCTCTACTGTACATACTTCTCTCTGGATGTTTGTCTTCTTCTTTGTGCTCTTCCTTTTCTCTCTCTTTATCCTGTTCCTTCCTTTCTTTTTCCTCCTCTTCCACCTCTTCTGCAAACACAAAAGATGACCAAATTTTATTTCTTTACATTCATTAATAAAATAATTCCACAATCTCTTTCCAATCAGTCTTGTTTTGGCTGATGAGCCTTTGGATTCCTATGCACACTTGCACAAAGCCATTTGAAAAAGGAAAAGAGGTGTGCATGGGGTGGGGTGTGTGTGTCAAAATAACTATAGTACAAAGCAGTAAAAGCCTTTACAAAGTAACTTCTCTGTTTAAACAGCTTGAAAATCACTTGACTTTCTGAAAGTTGTCTTTATACTACTGAAGAAATAAAAAGTGTTTCAGTTAAAGTGATGTTCAAATGGCTGCCTACCAAATGTCACTTTGCATTTTTCATGTGCATGAAAGAGGTACACAAAAGCTTTAGTTCTTCACTAACAAAGTATTCATATTTTTATATTTCTTTTTGTAAATAAATCTATATTTAGATTTTGTTGGAAGCCATAAGGTGGAGAAGTTTTTTTCCCCACCTTTAATATTCCTAAACTAATAAGAGAAACAAGGTGGTTGAGGTAATATCTTTTATCAGACCAACTTCTATTGGTGATAGAGACAAGCTTTTGAGCTTACGCAGAACTCTTCTTCAGATCTGGGAAATGTAATCAGTGTGAAAATGAAAATATTTAAAAAAAGTGCGGGGCTGGGATTAGCAATTTATAGATTGTTGTAATAAGTCGTAAGTCTCTTTTCAGTCCATGATTTTTAGTGTCTAGCAAAGTTGTGAATTTAAGCTCACAGGCTCATCTTTTGAAGGTGTAGTGAAGGTTTCCTTTGAGGATGAGGGCTGAGGTCAGATATAGAGTGATCACTTTGTGAAAAGTATTCACCCACAGTTCATATAGTGTGTTTGTCTTTTATCATTTTTTTTTGAGAGAGTTTGAGTGCAGAGATTGTTTTGTTTCACCCACATAGTTGTTACTGGGGCATTTTGTGCACTTCTTGCCTCACTGTTCTTAAAGGGGTTAAACTAGATGCTCAGGGTGCTCATAATCTAAGTGGAGCTCTGCAAGAGCATGTGTAAGCAACTGGGGGTGGGGTGTGTCTCAAAATATCTCAGATACTGTTTTCATGGGTCTAGGACAGCGGCACCACATATCCCAAAAAAGGGACTTGGACAAGAGGTCTGAGCCCAGGAGTCCTTCCTAAAACCCCATAGCTAGAAACAGTGACTGGACTCTATTCAGCTGATCTGGAAGCATGTGGGATCCAGCAATTGGGTCCACTTGCAACAGACTGGTGACAGATGACCAAACAGAGTGGTACTGGGCCACACTGTAGCAGGTTCCATGGAAGAACTATTAAATGATGTGCCTCAGAACACAGCTACCAAATTTTCATCCAAGAAGGTAAGAGTCCAGTTTGAAGGCTGGAAAGAACATGCAAGGAGAAGATAGTATAGGTTTCTTTCAAGAAATTAGCCACTCTCTTCAAAAGCGGGTTTAAATACCATCAAGACAAGGATCTCTGGCTACATAATAGACTGTGGTGATACAAGATCTAATCCACGTAGGAACAGTTCATTTTAAAAGTGGTTTATCCTTTTTGGAAAGAGTCTTTTCACTTTGTTGTCCTGAACTAATAAATTTTACAGGTATACGTATGCCAAGAGTGTGCCATCTTCTTTCTGTTGGGCCTTTGAGGTTGGGGCAAAAAATGGGAAATCCTTCCAGTTTAAGGTAGTCAGAGACGAATACCTTTGAAAGAAAAGGGAGCTATTCAGAGACATTTTGTTATTTAAAATCAAGCCTGGCTTATTACAGCATGGCCACAGATTATGGCCCCCAGTACGCTACTTCAAGGATAAGAAGTCTCTTAGGAAAGCTGAGCACAGTACATTAAAAGGGATAAAAAGACTCTAGGGAGGAGTGATGGATTTCCAAGTTAGCTTCTGAAGAAGCACGGATTTGTGAAATCTGGAAACAAGGAAATCCTGTCTCAAGGAAACTAGAATAATCCACTAGTCTTTCCCTGAACTGCAGACAACAGGGCAAGACACTTGTGCAATCCTTTCTGGAGGAAATCAAATATGTTAGCCATTGTAGATTTGATTAATCTGATCCATTTATTTTGTACCAGTTTTGACCAGATTCTGTAGTATGGTGAGGAGGCACACCTTGTGGAAGGTTTCCCCATTGATCTCCATTGCTAGCAGCGTCAACTCTCTCTCTCTCTGTTCAACAACCATTGATTTAGAGAACATTGTAAGTCTGGATGAAAAATTTAACCCAGGGATAAAAGTTTTAACGTTTTAGGAAGGAATGCCTATCCCAAAAATCATCCATCCATTTCTAAGGTGACTCTCTACTACAATCTAAAAGTACCAAACCAGTGTGGTGTACCAGGCCCTGTAGTTTCAATCTTCTGCCACCAAGATGATCTGAGCATTGTCTTTCCTTGTTTTCCTAACAACCATGAGAATTAGGAAGGTACCAGAGGGAAGGCATAACCATGATGGCTAATTCACATCCACATATATGGCCTCTAAATTAAACAGTTGCAGCACTCTTGCCCAAACTTTCCAATTTGGATGCTTAAAAATTAGGTACCTACTAGGGCTGTCAATCAATCTCAGTTACATCATGCAATTAATTCAAAAAAGTTAACCGCAATTAATCGCAGTTTTAATTGCGCTGTTAAACAAGAGACTACCAATTGAAATTTATTAAATATTTTGGATTTTTTCTACATTTTCATATATATCTTGTATTCTGTGTTGTAATTGAAATCAAAGTGTATATTTTGATTACAAATATTTGCACTGCAAAAACGATAAACAGAAGAAATAGTATTTTTCAATTCACCTCATACAAGTACTGTAGTGCAATCTTTGTCCTGAAAGTGCAATTTACAAATGTAGAGTTTTTGGTGTTACATAACTGCACTCAAAAACAAAACAATGTAAAACTTCAGAGGCTACAAGTCCACTCAGTCCTACTTCTTGTTCAGCCAATCGCTAAGAAAAACAAGTTTGTTTACATTTACAGGAGATAATGTGCCCTCTTCTTATTTACAGTGTCACCAGAAAGTAAGAACAAGCATTTGCATGGCACTTTTGTAGCCAGCATTGCAAGGTATTTACGTGCCAGATATGCTAAACATTCGTATCCCCCTTCATGCTTCAGCCACCATTCCAGAGGACATGCTTTCATGCTGATGACGCTTGTTAAAAAAATAATGCGTTAATTAAATTTGTGACTGAAATCCTTGGGGGAGAATTGTACGTCCCCTGCTCTGTTTTACCCACATTCTGCCATATATTTCATGTTATAGCAGTCTCGGATGATCATCCAGCACATGTTAATTTTAAGAACACTTTCACTGCAGATTTCACAAAACGCAAAGAAGGTACCAATGTGAGATTTCTTAAGATAGTTACAGCACTTGACTCAAGATTTAAGAATCTGAAGTGCCTTCCAAAATCTGAGAGGGACGAGGTAGGGAGCATGCTTTCAGAAGTCTTAAAAGAGCAACACTCTGATGCGGAAACTACAGAACCTGAACCACCAAAAAAGAAAAATCAACTTTCTGCTGGTGGCTTCTGACTCAGATAACAAAAAAGAACATATATCGGTCCGCACTGGTTTGGATGGTTTTCGAGCAGAACCTGTCATCAACATGGATGCATGTCCCCTGGAATGGTGGTTGAAGCATGCACATCTGGCACGTAAATCTCTTGTGACGCTGGCTATAACAGTGCCATGAGAACACCTGCTCTCACTTTCAGGGGACATTGTAAACAAGAAGCAGGCAGCATTATCTCCTGTAAATGTAAATAAACTTGTTTGAGCGATTGGTTGAACAAAAAGTAGGACTGAGTGGACTTGCAAGCTCTAAAATTTTACATCGTTTTATTTTTGAATGCAGTATTTTTGTACATAATTCTACATTTCAACTTTCATGATAAAGAGATTGCATTACAGTACTTGTATTACGTGAACTGAAAAATACTATTTCTTTTGTCTTTTTACAGTGCAAATACTTCTAATCAAAAATAAATATAAAGTGAGCACTGTACACTTTGTATTCTGTGCTGTAATTGAAATAAATATATTTGAAAATGTAGAAAACATCCAAAAATATTTAAATAAATGGTATTCTATTATTGATTAATCGCTTGACAGGCCTAGTACCTATGTTAATATTTAGCTGCAGGTGTTCAACCCTTTGGAAAATCTGGCCTCTTATTTAGGTGCCTAAATAAGGCATTAGGGTTCTACCTTTAGACTCAAGTTTGGAAAATTCTGGGGGTGTACTAGAGGTGTAGGTGAATTCTAGTATTCATCTGGTATTCCTCAATGGTTGCTCAACATTTACAAGGTTTCTGAATGAAAGGCCAAATTTTCTGTGTGATTGTTTTACCCGCTTAGGTTTTCCACCAGATGTTTGTCCCATACTTCATCCAGTGATATGAAATGGTGTTAGATTCCATGGATGTGTTCTGCCCAGAACTATGCAATAGATGTATCATGTTATGTTATCATGCTGATTGCTGAGGAGGACTACCCTAATTGAGTTGTCTGATTTGGTCAGAATTACTTCCCCGCCCAGTCCTACACCAAGCTAAGTATTTTATATCAGGCAAGACTCTCCTTACTACTCATATTTCACATATAAAAAAAGAGTAGCTGTGCTCCCAAACTCGTCCATACTGTGAACTAAGTAAGAGACAAAGTGAAACCCAAAGCCCATCAAACTGAAATATATTGTGAGGACTATTCCATCTGGATGTGAGAGCTATATGTTCCTCATAAAGATTCCGGTTTTACCCACCAGGTTAGTAAGTGTAGAATTGGCTGAGGAAGATTAGAGGCAGATGTTCCAGATTTTCAGGAAGTGGTACTCCTTGATGGAGAAACAGCATTAACCCCTTTGCATGGAGGCCGAGCAGGGGTAACTCCTCTTGTAATGAGCATTTGAGGACTTGATCTTGAAGATCTCCAAGAAGGGAAGGCATTTGTTACAGCCATCTTAGGTGGTGAATGCAGGGGGTCAGTGACACTTGTTCAACAAGATTGACTACTAGGCACAGTGTGTTGAAAATTAAAAATTCCTGCTTAAATTCAGCTTAAAAAATGCCTGCATTCTTCTCATTATGCTGGTCAAGTGAAATAAAAAACACACCCAAAAACTTCTGGAAGGAGTTCTGTATGGACACTCGTTGTGGAGGTTCAGTGCCTGTGTTCTTAAACCAAAAGAATCTCCCTCTTGTTGTCCTTTTAGAGCAGCAGTAGTTGCAGAAGTACAAACAAATGAACTCCCCCCTTGTAGGGAAAGCTGTGAATAATACACAGACACTCAGGAGCGGCAGGTGAAATGTTGGTTGAGCATGGTAAAGATAGCAGAAAAAGGGTTGTGTTTTGAGGATTCCAGAAGGTAGGTGGAAACTTACATGGCTTCTTACTCCTTTTCTCCTATGCCCACAATTACTGAGAAGTCCCTAAGAAAATGAGGTCAAGCAGGAGGATTAGGTTAGGCCATGACAGAGATCCAATACATATGGAGCAAGGAGGCTGCCATTCGGGGCTCAAAACTGTTCAGGAGTGGTGCATTGATTTTAGCTTTGTAGTGTATATTTTAGAATTATTTAAAATAAAACTGCAGGTTATTAAATTGTCCAACAATGGCTATTAGCCAGGATGGGCAGGGGTGGTGTCCCTAACTTCTGTTTGACAGAAGCTGGGAATGGGCTACAGGGAATGGACCACTTGAGGATTACCTGTTCTCTTCATTCCCTCTGGGGCACCTGGCATTGCCACTTTCAGAAGACAGGATACTGGGCTAAACTGGACCTTTGGTCTGACCCAGTATGGCCATTCTTATGTTATGATTGAATATATTAACATTATACTAGCATTCAGTGCAGCTCTTACTAGTAAACTGGAGAGCCTTGCCACAGAATTTAGATCAATATACACTACACTACCTGGGGGCTTGTTTAAAATAACTGCCTGAATAGGAGTCTCCATATTTGATGTAAAAAGTCAATAGATATATTTTACAAATATTGTGGCCAGAGAGATGAGAGAGAAAGCCCAGGAGCAAGAACTGAACATGCATCTCTAAAGAAATTTTAATGTGCCAATCACTATATCTAGGCACTATAATACAATGAATCCAGCATTATTACAGTCTGATTAGCACAATACTCTGTGCCCCTCCTTAGAACATATTAAATTTCTGAAATTTTTTGAATGATATATTATGAAGGAAATGTCGCTGGATGATTTAGAACCCTTCTTTAGTGAAGGAAGGCTTGAGTAAAAACACAGCTTGGATTGTTCTCTAAAACATGTCAACATTCCAGCTCAGCTTGATCTCCAAGAATAGGGAATTCCATAACTAGGGACCCACCAATGAGAATGCCCCTTTTATTCTGCACTAGGAACTGTAAATTGTATTGACCCTAGTGATAAATGTGCTCTTGTAGGATAGCAGAAATTAGCTGCTCCTAATACCCTGCATGTTTTGAAGGTCAGGCTCTTGAAAGTGATCCAGACGGGGAGCCAGTAGCCCATTGGTGTGATATGCTCTCATTGACTTGCTTGTCCTAGGTGACAGGTTGTGTGTGTTGTGCTAGTTGGAAGTCTGTGTGTCTGTGTGACACTTTCCTCCTTAGAGAGCACTGTAGAAGTCCGCCCTAGACATGACCATGGCTAGGACCGTATCGGAGAGGAAGGGTTGCAACGTATTTCTGGCCACTACCACTATGTGCGTGTCTAGGAGCAAGCAGTATGTTCAGTAGGACTTGAAGAAGATATCATCCTGACAAATGGAGGGGCAGATGCTCTCAGTAAAGTGCTTCCAGGGTTTCTGCCAGTTAGTTCCACTTTCCTATTAGTATCACCTCCATTTCATTTAGGTAGAGCTTGAACCCATTTTGTTCTTCCAGAAATGTATTTCTTGGATGAAGCAGCTGGAAGATAGCATCAGCTTCTCCTGATTAGAAGGACCTAGAGCTTGTCGTCATCTGCCCATTGATTGCACTGGAGCCACAGCACTTGACGATCTCACCTATGATCTGAAAATGTTAATTGCAGGAGGCAGAGAGAAAAGAGAAAGAATTTTTGTACCTCCTTTTCAGCTACAGCTTCCTTTCAGATTTACTGATGAAAAGCACTATGAGAGTTAGGTGGTATTACTATTTGTGTGAAACACTTACAGATGCATCCATAAGCACCTTGTCTTTCTTTTTACATTTTCTAAAAGATTTTAAGTCTAACCCTTCCGGCAGCAGTTATGGCTCATCATACTAGTCCAAATTCCACCATATCCAACGCCCGCAAAGAAATGCAACCAAAAATGAACAAAAAGTTTTAAAAATTCAGTTTACAGGAAGAAAGAAAAAATGTGTTTTTTTCTTTGGATAATCCACCAATATGATCAATGGGCTTTGTCTGTCAATACCTAGTATCCACACAGTACGGAAAAGAACTAGGATCTATGGCTTCAGACAGTAACACTCAAAAATGCACCAACGCTGAGACCAAGCAAGTACCCATGGCTGTACCCTAGCGATGCGTACAACTGTGAACAAAGGGTCAGAATGCTACCTGACAAATCTATTTGGCAGAGGCAGACTCCCGCCCCACCCAAAAGTTTAACATCATCTTAGTTTAAAAGATTTTGACCCCTAGGGGACAAGAGAATCCCTCAGCATTCAAAAACTTTTCATACAAAGTCAAATCCATTTTAAGTCAAGTCAGATCTAGAGGGCTTTTGCCTCTTTTTGGGCCGTACTAGAGCACAAAGAAGGATTCAAAACAGTCTAACATCCTGAGTTGGTGGAATCAGAATTTTATGGTCCTAAAAGGACCACCACCTCTTTTCTTTGGGTAGGAGGGATAAAGGGCAGAAGGAAGGGAGACTAATTGACTTCTCATGATGGAACTGGGCACTCAGTTTTGAAGAACAACGTATTGTTATAAAGTCCTAGGTATGTATATTACTGAAAAGGGCCACAAACAGTGGTTACTTACCTGCACAGTAACTTGAATTCTTCAAGGCATTTGTCCCTATGGGTGCTCCACATTAGGATGTGCGTGAACCCATGCACTCTTGACCAGAGATATTAGTTAGCAGCCTCTGTAGGTCCATGCTTGCCCCCTACATATCCTCATGCTCCGGCATGAAGGTATATAGGGAGAAGCAGACCTGCTGCCACTCCAGTTCCTTCTCAACCACAATGCCCTGAAGTACAACTCTGCTGGACAACAGAGTGGCATACTCTGATACAGTGGCTCCTGGTGTTAAGTAGGAAATGATGGCAAGCATAGAGAATTGCCCGGAGTCTAAGATTACTGATGTGGTGAGGAATACTTCCTGGTGACTCCATTTCCCCTGTGCTGTGAAGTCCTGAAGATGGACACCTTATTCCAGTTGTAAGGTATAGTGATGACCCTTGATGGGGTGGACATGAAAAGGGGATTCCCACACAATCTCTGTAATGATCCTTCCGTGACTGAAGGGAGCTGAGAACTACTGGTGGTAAGGTGCCTACTTGGAAAGACTGCGCCTGCTGGGCCAGTCTTGAGCCAGGCCTGAAGGAGCTGGAAGTGCAGTCTCTTATAGGGTGTCACAAATGTACAGGCTAACATCTGGCCGAATAGCTGCAGGCAAGATTGTGGTATCAGCTGAAGTCAGTAGATGAGGCTGACCACAGTGGATCTTTGTAAAGGCTCTTGGGGTGATTGAAAAGCCAAATGGGAGAACACTGTATTGGTAACAATCCTTGCCCAATGACAAACTGTAGGCGATGGGTGTACATCCTGGAGGTCAAGAGTGGTGAACTAGTTTCCAGAATTATTATTGTTAGAATTACAACTCTGAAGTGCTGCAAAATGATAAATATGTTCAGAGTCCTGCAGTCAAGGACTGGTCTCCATCAGCCTTTTTTCTTGGGAACCAAGAATTACCTAGAATAGAACCCTCTATCAATGAATCTGGGGAGAGATGAATAATCACTCCAAGAAGTAGGAGAGATTGAACCTCCTGCCTTAGGAGTCCCTCATGAGAAGTGCCTCTGAAGAGGGACAGGGATGGAGGATGGGAAGAAGGGATGGGTTGAATTGGATGGAATATTCCACTGAAATCCACCTGTAGTCCCACTCTCTGATGTGATGAGCTCCCAGAAAGATAGAAAATAGGAGATTGTTCCCAAATGGTGGAGGAAGGGTGGTTTTGTGCAGTGAGAGAACTGGAGTAGGGAATGGATTTTGACCCTTGACCAACTAGTCAAAATAGCCACTTGGAGAAGGTCACCGACTGGGAGTTCACCATTAAAGAGGGCCCCTTTTTTGAAATCTAGACCTCTTTCTGCAGGGAACTGCAGGTCTGGTGTAGGTCTGGCACTGTACTAGTTGAGAGCATCAAGTTTAGATCCTGAGGGATTGCAGAGTAGCCACAGAATCTTTGAGATTGGAGAGAGCCACTGCTGCCACGACTGAAGAGTTTAGGAATTTCAAAGAGAAGGTTCCTCCACACTTTTCTGTACTACCCTGGGAAAGCTGTAAGCTTGCAGCCAGGAGCCTGGATGCATGACAGTGGTGGTAGCCATTGAACACAAGGCTGTGCCAGCAGCGCCAAGGAAAGCTCGTATGGAAGTTTTTGCAATCATCTGGCTTTCTGAGATGAGGACTTTAAACAGTTTTCTTTGGTGTTAGGGCAAATTATCAATAAAACTTGAAAATTTACCATATATTGTGAAATCACATTTTGACATCAGGGCCTGACAGTTCACAATCCTAAGTTGGAGAGCAGCTGATGAGTAGCTGTTATGGCCTAAAAGGTCCAGAAGCTTGTCTGTTCTCTCATTGACAGCATCCACTACAAGAAATTGGAGGTGGGACAGAAGAAAAAAGTACTCCAGACCCTTGGCAATATTTTTGGTCGACCCACTTGCAAGTGGGTGAGATGGTCACAGATATCTGCCAGACAGTGTGGGCTGGTGACTATAATGCTCATTAATGGGTAAGGCAACCTTGCATGGGGGACAGAATGCAGTGTTGTCTCTTCTGGATTTCCTCCAAGGGTACCTGAAGTGCCTCTGCTATTCTTTTACCCAGGTCTGGAAAGGCCCAGATATCATCTACATAAGATGGTGGTAGGGCAGAATCAGGGGGAGGACACCTTGTTCGCCAGTATTGTCTCCTCGTCTACCATTAGCTCCTTCTCCTTTAGAGGTCTTCTTCGGGGGGGCGGGGGATGACACGACGACAACGGGTGTCCTGCTGTACCAGTGACTGTTGGTCTGGATGGGGCCTTTTGCAGAAGGTCACCATAAGGAGCCCATGGGTTCCAGAGAGCCCACTGTAGTGTTGCATAGTGAAAAAGAGCAGGAGCCCAAAGTTGTTCCTGCTGAGGCTGGCATGAACTGCTGGTTCCTGGGGGTCTTCTCTATGGGAAATACATCCAGAGAGGAAGATTGAAATGGGAAAGAAATAGAGTCCTGCATAGAAATCTCTGAATCAAAAGAGGTATCTACCTGTGTCCAGCGGAGGAGCCCCTGGCATTGGTGTTGAGAGCCAGAACAGTACAAGAGATTGAGGGGCTAGCAATCATGTTGATTCTGGTGGCCAAATCTTTGTATTGGGGTACACTAGCAATGACTGAAAAACAGAGATCAATGAGGGATCCCTCTTCAGTACCCCTTTTAGAGGGAAGATCCAGGTTCTTCAGCAACTAGAAGATCTTCCTGGAAGAAGAACTTGGCTGTTACCAAACAGGCTGGATAGTGCTCCACCAGGACCTCAAATGGTACCAGAGACAGTGCAGAGGATGGTACAGGAGCATACATTGAAGGCTTTTGAGAACAGTCTGTGCTCCTAGAAGAGTCCTGTGTGGAGATATCTGATGGTGCTGTTTGGTGTGGTTTGCTAGAAGACTTCTCAGTGTGGAATGTACCAGAAGACTTTTTGGTGGGTGCCAGCATCTAGGTACTGGGGCCCACAGAAGCCTCAGCAGTACCCATACCTGGATGTGAGGTCTCCTTGGCCTCAGAGATGACTTTCCCCTTCTTTTGAATTCTCTGTATGGGGAATGATTTTCTTCCTCTAGGAATGCTTCATTTCCAAAGCTCCCCATGCTCTCTGCTTACTGAGGATGAAGTCACTGGAGTAGTCTGAACAGTAGAGGCCAATGTACAGGGGGGAAGGGAACCCTGCAAGTTTCAACAATGCTCCATCAGGAGGTGCTTCAATCTATCTTCTTTCAACTTCCAAGAGCTGCCCCTAAACCCAGAGCAGACCAGGCACTTTGATGGGACATAAATACTCTTAGAGGCAGTTGAGATGTCCGTCACTAAGGGGGAAAGGCCTGTGGAAGGTCTGACAAAGTTTGTAAACCAGGGTCTTTGGCATAACCCAAGCAGGGAGTCCACAAACAAACAAAAAGGAGAAGGGTGAAGAATGACCTGGCCAGGAAAAAAAAAAAGTGTGTGGAGGGAGGGGAGGCAGTAGAGTTGTGGAGATACTGCCCCAAAAGCACAAATCTGTACTTAAACAAAAACAAAAATTAAACAGAATACTGAGAAAAAATAAAGAAAAATATAAAGGCTATAAAGGATAAGGCAGCAGCTGTAAGGTGAACAGCAGACACCACAACATTCCATCTCAAGTCAAACGTGGTTGAGAAGGTACTGGAGTGGCGTGGCAGGTCTGCCCCTCCCTACAAAGCCTCATATCAGACCATGAGGGTGTACTGTGTGCATGCATGGATCCATGGACACTCCTAACTAAAATCTCTGATCAAGAGTGCACAGGCGGGCATGTATCCTGAGGTGGAACACCCATAGAGACTATACTTGAACTCAATTTACAAAGTGAAGCAAGGGACACTTAACAGAGGAATTTATCGGAGAGCTCTAAGTACTGATCCAAGTAATTCAACAAAAACGGATCAAGCGTGGAGATGGACGGTGGGAGAGAACATAAAGAGAAGATTTTAGGATCAGGAAGAGGAGGAAGTGGGGCAAGGCCCTACACCTCACACTTTCCTACCATCACATGGAAAAACCTAACATCCCAGATGTCGGATCCACAGGACACCCAACCTGTGATTTCAAATGGCTTCAGGGCAAAGGCTGTAAGGCCATACATGGTCTCGAAGAAGTCCTGAGAAAATTCCAGGTACAGGAGAATGAAGTAGAAGGCTCCAATATTTACTCCTACTTGATACAGTGTTTGTACATCCAAGGAGAGAATCATAGCCTGTTTCGAAAAACAGGTTTGAAAATTTGTGGTACTGAAACTTTAGATACAATGTACAATGAACTAAAATGTAAAATGAGGAGTTTTTTTAATGCCACTACCAGTATTGGTACTTGAATTTTACAAAACTATTATAGGCATATATTGAAAACTATGGCCCTGATCCTGCAAACACTTAAGCAGGTATGTAATTTTACACTAGCATGAAGGGTTTCATTGACTACAAGGGATTAACTTTTAGCAAAAGTTAAGCATGTATAAAAGTGTTTGCAGGATCTAGAAGCCTAAAGGAACAGGGAATGGACAGAGTCATTGACATCTAAAGAGAGGAGTCAATGGTTACTGGAAGCAGAAAAAGAGGAAAGTGGGTAGAGCTATAATCTGCTAAGGAGACATGGTTTGCAAGAATCTAAAAGCTTCTAGAAGGTGGACAGAGCTTCTGATAACACAATTTTCAGACTATGGTTTTTACAGTATTTAATTCACTAAGTGGTTGTTTCCTTTCTAACTGTAACGTATGTGAAAGCTGCTGATCAATACTGCAAATGGGTAATTCGTGTTCAGTGATTAACTAACATCAATGTATGAATTTATGTAGAAAGAAGTGGTAGCAAACAGACTACTAAATGGACCAAAGTTACAAAAAATAGATAATTTGTCAAAAAATGAAACGTAAACCGTTTAAAGAATTGCTATTCAGAAAAACAGAAAGCATTTATTCCCATCTCAAATTGTAGAGAAAATATGTTTCTTCAGATTTTTAAGACCAAATGAACCAATGAACAGAACTCTTCCCACAGAAATCAAAGAGCAAAATACTGAGTTTGATGATCCTGCAAGTCATACATGTTCTGTGTCAGTATCATAATTGAAACAGCCACCAATGATAGTTTAAATCCTTGTTCCTGTGCTTTCAGCAGCTCTTCAACTCCAGCGTCATTCAGGAGCAGCCTCTGTTCATCTTCAACACCCATGGCATGCTCCGATTGTGCCATAAAAATCAGCTGAAAAGGTGAAGTCTTAACTTGGTAAGTGAATTGCAGCATACTTTTACATCACCACCACCTTCAATACAGTGCAAAAAAGCAATAAAGTGGTTGAAGCACTTCGTTCTGAATATACTTCTCAGACATATTCAAACTCACGGGTTGACTACTAGATATGTGGCAAGTGAGTAGAAAGGAAAAATTAAAGAAACACTGACCCTGATGCAAGATTGCTGGTCAAGCATGAGAAATGACCCAATAATGGCTACAGCACCCTTTCAGCAAATGGAGTGTTTTTACTTTGTACTACTGTTTTTTTATCTGAAAAGAAAAAGAAAAAGAAAAAAAAGCTGCAAAATGTTGTGTCCAAATAGATGAAGATGCCACCCAAGAATACAGAGAAAAGTATTATATGGTGGTCTCTGGCAACTGCACAGAAAACAGAAATAAAATGGAAAAGATTAGATATCTTTCTAAACTTCTGGTTAATGGGTGTTCAGCACATTATTTAAAGCTCACTGAAACAGAAGTCATACTTAAAACAGTTTTAAATCATATTGTGGAAGCTAAATTATTCTTCTGTAATCATAATCAGCTGCTTGATTGATTGACTGACTGAAAAATAAATAAAATAAATAAAAGGACTGAGGTCCCAGTATCCCAATATTCTCAGGAAAATTTTTTTTCTATATTTACATCCAATCATCAGAAACAGTCTGCAATTTGCAGTGGGACCCTGGATCTTTGATTTAAAGGTAATCCACATTAAGTTTAAAACAGCAACTAAGATGGTTTCTGAAGGCCTGGAAAGATTACAGAACACAAAACCACTGTTGTGGTCTCAGTGGAACTCCAGCTTGATGTAATTAATCACAAAGAACTAGAACCATACAAGGCAAAGTCCAGAAATATCCAGAGAAACCACAGAACCTTTCCATGATTTAGTCAATATGAGTGATCACAAATAGAAAAGTCGTATGTAGCGCCCAGAACAGAAAAGAGGCTGAAATGTGGCTGATAGGACATAATTCTGAGGCTACGGCACCACTGTAAGCTCTCTACTGTAGCCACTCTAAGCCTACAGAAGAGCTCTCCCGTTGGCTTAATTGGCAGCAGGGTGGCAGTAGGTATGTTCATAGCGCTGTATCAGTGTAACTTATGTTGCTCAGGAAGGTGGCTTACTCACACCCTTGAGCAACATAAGTTATACCAACATAAGTGGTAGTGTAGATATAGCCTGAGAGTCCTCCTTCATTTCCAATCATTTAAAATTGAAGATGCAGCATTCCACTCCAAATCTATGTTTCTGAAAGAGGCTGTTTCACAGTTCATTGCATCAAAATGGTGATAAATTATGATAGTTAAATCACTGAAGACAGTACAGTGACTTCGGAATTCTGTAAATTTAAGGGTATGTATACATCAGAACAAAAGACTCACAGCATGGCCGCAGCTGGCCCAGGCTCGTGGGACTCAGGCTGCAGGGCTAAAAATTACAGTGTAGATGTTTGTGATCAGGCTGAGCTCAGGCTTTGAAACCCTGTGAGGAGTGGGACTCAAAGCCATGGCTCCAGTTTGAGCCCGAATATCTACACTGCAATTTTTAGCCCTGAAGCCTGAATCCCCTGCGACTGAGTCATCTGACCAGGGCTCTGACATTGAACGCCACAATTTTTTTTATTGGACTATAGTGGTATCTTAAGAGACAAGTGCTCCTGTCCATCCAGCAAAGTACTGACTGGACATGTTAGCACATTTGGATTGGTTTGGTTAAGATTTGATAGTAGGCCATGTACTGAAAATCAAAATAATTTGGTGAAAGTGTATCTGTATTTAAGTGAAGCTACAAAAGACCAATACTGTAGTCAATAGTGCAAGTATGGCGATCCGGTCCGCTGTACCGGTAAGATATTTATAGCCAGTACTCTATACCGGAAAGATACAGGAGAAGCAGAACAGTGGCCCTACACCAGCAGCTCCTCCAGCGCGGCTGTACCGCCCCATCCCCGCCCCCAGCCCTTCCATGCAGCTGCGTCTCAAGTCCTGACTGGGGTCTGAACAGCAGCCCCGCTGGAGAACAGGGCTGGGGGCGGTACAGCTGCACCCAGTAGCCCCACGTTCTGTTCCTTTCACTGCTGCAGTTCCAGAGAGCCCTGTGGTTCAGAAGTCTCTGGCGCAGCGCGAGGTCAGAGCACCCCACAGGTAACGTGGGATGGATCATAGGGAGGGACGGGGAGAGTGCATGGCCCTGGGCTAGGAAGAAGTCACGTGAGGAGTCACGTGCCCCCCATCTTTAGCTGGTGCTCCCCCTTTGTGTCCCTCCCGTGAGTGCAGCATATCAGTAAGAAATTAATTCTAGTTGCACCAATGCCAGTAGTAATTAACTAATTAATCCGCAGACTTGATTAGTGCATTGTGTTTTATTTACAAAGTTGCAAGCATTTAATTTGACAACTGTGCCTTTTATGTCTGAGGAATAAATATGCTTATAAAAGAAGTGACATTCACTAAGCGTTTTGAGTTTCATGTCACAAAACCTTTGAGGTTTTCTCAATTTTGGGGAAAATCAGAATCACCCCCTGGGAGCTAGGTACCAAAAGTTTTTCTTTGTTAATAGATTGCTATCTGAAGGTTAAAAGGAGTTCAACTCTTTGTTGAAACCCTCCCCCTTAGAATCATAGGATACCAGGGTTGGAAGGGACGTCAGGAGGTCATCTAGTCCAACCCCCTGCTCAAAGCAGGACCAATCCCCAATTTTTGCCCCAGATCCCTAAATGGCCCCCCCTCAAGGACTGAACTCACAACCCTGGGTTTAGCAGGCCAATGCTCAAACCACTGAGCTATCCTCCCCCCAACCTTCAGGAAAGGTTGACAAATGGACATCTCTTCTCCCCTCCCCCCAAGTTCCTTTTATGCCATGCCTGACAATTGCTGGGTTCTCTTCCCCCACCCCCTGCCCTGTTCCTCTCTTTTTCCTTCTTGTCTTTTTTCGTTTTAACTTTTTTTTTCTTAACCCAACTCTTCTCCACCCCACTATTGCCCCTTGTCTCCTGGGGTTGAGATTCCATTCCCACAGTCACAGGAAAACCATACACTGTAAGCCTTTAGCAGCATGAACAAAGAGGCTTATGAGAGCGTGCGGAAAGAATCTTGGGTTGACGAGTTGCTGCATGAGCCTGAAGTCTTACATACGTGAACTTGCTTCTGCAATTCTATATATTAGGGACCACAACATGAGCAGGGAATGAAGCTGGATAGTTTTTAAGGCTTCACCTCCTGCTTTACCTGTGGATGCAGCAGTATGTTTATAGTGTATATGAGAGGGGATCTGGGATTCCCAGCTTTCCCCATCCAAAATTATTCCTTCTTTGTCCAGAACTTGCACTGAATTAGTGAGATATTCCACTCCCAAAAAGCATCTCCAAGTGAACATGAGCCAAATGACCTCCTCCTCTTTCCTTATGTCAGTACCCCCTCTCACCACAAACTAGACAGTAATGCAGATAAGCCCCCATTACTTTTTAGTCTAGGGTTGGGTGAATTTCCTCCATTCTGGGTAGGCAAGAAGGAGGAGGGAACTGCCATTCAAAAACTTTTCCTTTCAAATTCAAAAGGGACTGCAAAGGCAGTTTAAATTACCAGGGAAAGTTATATCATCGGAAAGGACACCCCACTTACCCCTCTTCAGATGTCTTAAAGATTTAGTGGGAACCTGACCATTTCACTGAGATTTCTGATGTCTTTTTAAGTTTGCCCTTAAACATGGTGGTTCTTATATAGTTCATAGGGGAAACCAGTTATTTGTGTATGCTTCTACATGGTATAATTCCACGCAGCATAAGCACAGTGCATGGTAGAGAGACCATGAGTCTGCAACATCAACAAAATAATTAGAGAGTTTATCCACGTAGTCAACACGATCTTAGCATACTCAACACTTAAAAATTCCTGTTGGAATGTATTAGGCCCAACATCAGTTAAATCCTCCCTCAATGATCAAGAAAAGTCAACTCAATTGTACAAAAGAAATAGCTGCATAGAATAACTGTGCTGTAAATCACACCATGAAGCACTATTCAGAGCTTCACATGAGTGACAATTAATGGCTAACCCATAATAGAGCCTTGGCACATGTATGTTGACACTGAAGTTTCCCATGAATTATTTATATAACACCACAGGTGCACATGGCAGCTTATAGACAGATAAAAATGGCAAGTCTCTGCCTTGGGCAGCTCACAGTTTTAAACATCTTGATGCATTGATGCATACTGGCAAAGTGGAAACTTTAGAAAGTTAGCTATTTCTCAAGATAGATGGTCAATGAGAGCTAAATCCTCCATTATTTTAGAAGAATGAAACTAACTAATGTTTAAATATTATATGATAACACGTATCCCTTCCTTTCTGTGAACACTGCTTTGAACAGCTTTTCCAGAGTCTTCTAGACAGCACAAAATGTGCTAATCCATAAAATACTACAGACCACAAGCATTCTCAAGATACATGAGACCTGAGAAGAATAAGTAAAATAGGAGTATATGCATTCCAGAAGAGGAAAAGACCAGGATATTAACATGCCAATACTGCCTGTTGCCTTAGCATGTTTAGTTATTTTCTTCTTTCCTTCAAATATCCAACATATTTTTTAACACTCTTTATTCTAATTATTTCAGTGTTTCCCAAACTCCAGAAAACTGAGCTCCCCTTCAATGCTGCCATATGTTGCATATCGTAAGATTAGTAAGCTGTTAACACCTTCCACATCCCCTTGCATCGTCCTTCATGCCTATGCTTTGTTAAATGTTGTGCTATTCACTGCTCTAGGACAATAGTAGTAATGTTATGCTTTTATCAAAAAATTTTTTATTTGTAATCAGATTATCTCCACACAGGGTAGTTTACTCCAATTGTTAACTACAGTCTTTGTAAAGATATTTACTTAAATGGCTTACATTTTTGGCCCTTAATTCCCTTAAATGTGTGCTCTTTTGTTCTTTTATTTGACATTAATATAATAGTTTTTTTGTTGCCTTCCAGCTCTGATCAGTAAGTTTTCCATTTAGACTGCAACTTATTTGAGACAACCATCTGTTTTCCTACATCTCTGGAACATCTCATACTGTTTTAGGTACTATAGAAATAGTAAATTATGACTAGCCTGGTAGAGTCTCTAGACTATCATCTTCTAAAAGTGGTATACGGTTCCTTATTCATTGAAGTCATTTCTGGCAACGCCCCATTGATCTCAAGTAGAAATAACTTTGGTTCACTGCCTCTCTAATTATTTTCATTAGCCAGGATTTTCTAGTTCCCATATTTTTGGGGTTCTCAGTCACTGCATTGTCTCTAATATTTGTAACATCCACTTTAACAAGAAAGGCAGAGCTGCAAACCATATTCCCAAAAACCTGGTTCTATCAATCCCATACATTACGTATATTTTTCTCCAACTTAGATCCATCTTTAATTATGCATCTCTGGAGTGTTTTTTTTTCCTTTCTTCTTCTTTTTTTTTTTTTTAAAACAGCAACAAAACTTCATCTTAAGCACTGTAACTAAAGGTTTAAATCTCAACCCACCATCATTTTTGAGAGAGATCATTCCGGTTTTGGAGTGCTGTTAAATTTTTCAATTACCTGTGCTGGGGTAATCTCAGTTTTTCAGTTTATACCTTTGTCCTCCATTTTGGGCATGCAAGTGGAGGAGCAGCAGTAGAACGATGCATATATTTTAAAAAAAATATTTCTGCTGTATTTCAATATTTGTATGATAAATTAAGCATGACAAAATAAACCTGAGGCAATCAAATTGTCCCTGGAGAATCCCTAACTGGGATACAGCAGGTGGAGGTGACTGTGTCAACTCCACTGCCTCCTTCCGGATCTCCTCCCCACTGTAATGTGAGGGAAGGGGTATATCGTGCACGTTGCAAGAAAGGGGAGCACTGAAGCCAGGCCTTACATCAATGGTATTAATTAAAGCATGACCCTTGCACCTTTAACTTCTGCCAGGGCCATGCAAAGGCTGCCTGACATTTCAGCCAAACCTTTCCACTGTACCTAAGCAGAGCTTGAACCTAGTCAAGACATTTATTAGTACTTTCAACTTGTTCTTCTGCTGGCTGCTCAATTAATTGCTCTGCTTAAATCAGCTATTCATATTTTAAGAAGAAACTCAAAATTGGCAAAGTTCATCATTTTTCTTCTGCAAAGCTCATTACTTTATTAACAATGGCCTTACCCCATGAATTATCACAACAAAAATTGTTCTGAATTTGATGCTCTCTTAAAAGACTTAATTCAAATAAGTTCTTACAAATATGGAATAAACTGAAAAATCTCCCAAAATATACAACTGAAAGCTGAAATTCTGTCCATGTCATTAATCAGTATACCAAGACATCAATCTATTTTATCAAATAGGTGAATGAAAATCTCATATTTGGACCACAACTACAACAAAAACAGTGTCTAACCTGGAGGACTTGTCTTGTTTGGTAGTACCACTTCAGCATCCTCCTCTTTCTCACCACACGGCTCCTCTTCATCAGAGAGTACTAAGAAAGCTTCTTTAGGCAAACTTTCACTGATTTCGTGTTTGGATGGTGAACCCAAAGAGTTCTCCATTTTATCTTCCAAATCTGGGCTTGTGTCATCCACTGGAAGCAGGGAAGTTTTAGAAAAACAACATAGTTCATCTTCAGCTGGGGCCAGCTTTTCCAAAATTGGAATTATTTCATCCGTCTCCATAGAGTCTGTGTTTTCCAAGATGTTCTCGCTTGGTTCTTCTACTGACTTTTCAATGGTGGTTTCTGGAAGATATGCAGATTGGTCTCCTTCATCCTTTGGTTCCTGGTCAGTTTCCATACTGCTAGATATAGCCTCTTCTCCAACAGTATCTTCATCAACAACCTCTTCTTCAGCACTTTTTTCTTCTTCAACAGGTAGATCAGAACTAACAGCTAATTCATTTGTTTCTGCTTTCTCTTCTGAAGAGTCATTAACATCACAGCTTACTTTGCTTTCACCTTCAGATGGGCTCTCTGTCTCTCTTTGGTCCAAACTATGTTTTATTCTGTGTTCTTCGTGAAGGTCATCATCTTTTTTGTTATCAAGTACCTGATTTCCACCCTCAGAGACTGAAGCAATGATAAGATCCTCCTGCTCTTGTTCAGAGATAACATTCTCTGGAGACAATGTTTCAGGTTTGCAATCTAGGTCACCATCTTTGTTCTCTGCCCTGACAGCAGGACTTTTGACATCAGAGATTTCCTCACTTTCAGTTCTCCCTTCTTCAGGGTCAAGACATATATCCACTAAACCATTAAACTCCTTTTTGTCCTCCATGCAGTCTGTGTTGCTTAAAGGGGAATTTAGATCAGAATCTCCATTTTCATGTTTGCCATTTAACAGTTTAATTTCAGTGGTCTTCAACAGCTCCTCTTTGACCTTATAGACAGCCTCAAGTTGTTGCCGATCGCTTACTCTCATTGTTTTTCGGGCCTTAAAGACTTTTTTCTGAGGTTCTTCTGTGCTGTCCATCTTGACCCTTAAAATATAAAAATAAAATAAAAGGATAGCAAGGAATTAAAATAAAATATTGTTTAGTAAAACTGCTAACTAGCCCCTCCCAATACATGTGTGCTATACAGTATTGTAAGTAGTTAATGCAGGTACTCCAAGAAAGTAAGTGTAAAAAGTTGCATTTAGAACATTTTAAAGCAAATCGATTTCATCACATTCATGAAAGCAACACAGCATTATATAACTTTAATGTCATTTCTCATTCACATTTTCCTCCACACCCAGCCCTCTGAAATGCAACAATTATAGATAATTGTGTGCTAAAGGTCTACTAATTCAGTTCACAAGATTCACAATGTCCTATATTACTACACTTGATCAACTTATTGACATTTAAAAGTGAAAAAAGACAACTCTTAAATTAGCTTGTGCTAACCTAAGATCCAACCAAACAACTCATGTGAGAGAGATGCAAACAGTTCCTTGGTTGAAAATTAAACATTCTTATTTCAAAGATACTAGACATCTAAAGATTTTACTCTTACTTTGTTTCATACAAAAAGTTTACTCAGTTTTACAGAGTTTCAGAAACAAAAACAAGAACCTGATTCTCTCCCCTCCTCACCAAAAAGCAATACTAACCTGTTCTGAAACTGTTGTTCTTCAAAATGTATTGCACGTGTTCATTCTGCTCTTGGTGTCAGTGAGCCCTGTGCACAGCCGTCGGAAACATTTTCCTTCAGCAGCACCCATTGGGCGAAGCTCTGCTGCTGCATGCCATTGCATACAGGTATAAAGGGCAGAGCCACCCCAGTCCTCCTCCATTCCTTCTTTCTTCTCTTCCTTCAATAAAGAGAGGTAGAAGACCAGGTTGTGGAATGGACACGTTCAACACATCTCAAAGAACAACAGTTATGGAACAGGTTAGTAACCATTTTTTCTTCAAGTTATTGCACATGTGCATTCCACTCTTCGTGATTCACAAGCTGTAAGACAGGAAGTGGGATCGGAGTATATTTCAATAAATATTGGAGAACAATTTGCCCCACTGTAGCATCTCTGGAATCTTGAGCCCCAGCACTGCAGAAGGCAAATGTGTGGACCAAGGTTCACGTTGCCTTTCTACAAATGTCTGCAGTTGGGCCTTGTGGCAGAAAGGCTGCTGAGGCTGACTGTGACCTTGTCGAATGAGCTGTGACTTTAAGAATGCAATGACATTAACCAAGTCATAGCATGCTAATATGAAGTATGCAATCCAGGAAAAAATTCTCTGGGTGAAGACTGATGGACCTCTTACTCTGTTTGCTACTACTATGAACAGCTGGGAGGATTTATGAAAGTGTCTGGTTCTGACCAGGCAAAACACCAAGGCTTTTCAACACCCAAGGTATGCAAGCACTCTTCCTCCCTGGTTGTACAATGGTTTTGAGTAGAATACAGGCATATAAATTGGCTGTTTGATGAGGGAAGAGGAAACTATCTTTGGGACAAACTTTGAATGAGGAGGTAGGTAAACTTTCTCCTTAAAGAAGATTGTATATGGAGGTCCCTACATTACTGCCCTCAGCTCTCCTACTCTTTTGGCCGAGGTAATGACTACCAAAAATGACACCTTCATTGACAGATGCAGCAGCAAACAGGTAGTGAATGGTTCAAATGGGGGACCCTTAAGTCTTGACTACACTAAGTTTAGATCCCACAGGGGAACGGGGTCTTGTACTTGCGGGTATAATTTGACTAAACCCTTTAAAAGTCTTATGGACATGTCACTGGAGAAAATAGAGTGATTGTCCACTTTAGGATGGAACACGTGAAATAGCAGCCACATATACTTTGATGGAACTAACCACCAAACCTTTGAGTTTCAAGAATAAGTAGTAGTCCAGAATATGTTGAAGTGAAGCACTGGTCAGTGATACCCCGTTCTGGTGAAACAAGGTAGAGAAATGCCTCCATTTAGCAAGGTAAGTATCTCTTGTAGAATGTGGACCTCCTGAACATCTTTCGAGCAAGTCTGCTCTCTAGTGTCTAGTCAGGAGGATCCATGCAGTTAAGTGATTGTACGTTTGGGTGGAGTGGGCAACCGTGATCTTGGAGATTAGGTTAGTCTAGTGGCAGTGAAATTTGAGATTTCACTGACAGCACCACAAGAGTGGAGAACCAGTGCTGACGGGCCCATGCTGGCACTATAGGTATGACTCTGGCCTGGTCCTGTCTTATTTTTGACAATATCCTGTGAATGAGTGGGACTGATCAAAAAGCACAGAGAAGCCTGCCTGACCATGTCATTAAAAAGGCATCTTATGGAACCTGGGTTGTGATCCTTAAGGGAGCAGAACTGCTGACACTTTCTGTTGGCTTTTGTTGCAAATAGGTCCACTTGGGGAAACCCCCAGAGACAGAAGATGTATCTGGTCACATCTGGGCAAAGAGACCAGTCATGGTGACTCATATTTATCTGCTAGGTCATTCTGTACATCTGGCAGCTAAGATGCTTCTAGATCTACTAAGATGGCAATACAGAGCTCTCAGAATAAAGTCATTTCTTGACAGAGTGGCAAAGAGCTAGCTCCCTCCTGCTTGTTGAGGTTGTTTGTAAGGACTAAAAGGCTGCTTCCCTGATCTGCAATAGAAATACCTGGCATATCAGTCTGACAACTTTCAGCTCTCTGACATTGATGTGTAAAGGACCATAGACCCTGTGTTTGTAGAGAACCCAGGTGGACTCTGTCACTAGCATGAGAGTTGGCTGTAAGCAGGCAAAGAGAACATCTACAGATACGTTGGCTGGATCTGTCCACCAATCTAGGGAGGTAAGGGCATGGGTGGACTCTTACCACCAAGTCTAACTGATGGAGGCTTGGTAAGTAGACTGATATCTGCCAGCCCCACAGAGATCAGAGTTGCTTTCTGGCACATTGAACCATATAGGTGCAAGAAGCCATGTGAACCAGAAGCCTCAAACAGTTTCCTGCTGTTGTGACTGGGCAAGCCTTCAGATCTATAAAAAACGGTTATTAACCTTCCTAAACTGTTGCTCTTCAAGATGTGTTGTTCACGTCCATCCCACGTTAGGTTAGGTGTGTGCATGCTGTGTACACCTTTGCCGGAGATTTTTCCCTCCATGGTACTCATTGGGCCGGCTCTAGCACCCTCTGGTGATGTGCACTCATGCACCGGTATAAGGGGCATTGCCAGCCACTCACCCTCTCAGTTCCTTACTGCCGGTCAACTCTGACAGAGGAATAGGAGGGAGTACTGGGGAATGGACATGAGCAACACATCTCGAAGAACAACAGTTACGGAAGGTTAGTAACTGTTTTTTCTTCGAGTGCTTGCTCATGTCCATTCCATGTTAGGTGACTCATAAGCAGTACCTTAGGAGCTGGGCTCGGAGTTCACAGACAGGCTGACTGCAACACTGCTCTTCTGAACCTGGTGTCATCTCAAGTTTGTTGGGTGATGGCGCAGTGGGATGCTAAGGTATGCACCAAAGACCAAGTTGATGCCCGGCGATGTCTTGGACTGGGACTTGAGCAGGGAAAGCCTCTGAAGAGGCATGAGATCTCACGGAGTCAGTGATTAGAATAGCCAGAGGTGTGACGTTCACCTGCTTGAAGCAATCCTAAATACAGGAGATTATCCAGGACGAGATCCTCTGGGCTGATACTGGAAGCCCTTTCATCCTTTCTGCTACTGCTACAAAGAGCTGCGTTGATTTGCAAAAGGGTTTAGTCCTCTCAATATAGAAGGCAAGGGCACGCCTAACCTCCAGTGAGTACAGTCACCACTCCTCAGAGTTCTTGTGAGGCTTCAGGAAGCAGACAGCAAGAAAATAGTCTGGTTGCTACAGAATTGTGAAAACACCTTTTGCAGGAAAGTTGGGTGGGGGCACAGTTGGACCTTGTCCTTGAAGAATACTGTGTATGGTGGTTTTGATGTTAAGGCCCTGATTTTAGAAACCCTTCTAGCTGAGATGATTGCTACCAGGAAGGCGACTTTCCAGTAGAAAAGTAGAGGGCATGACACTAGCAGTTCAAAGGGGGGGCCCCGTGAGCCTTGACAAAAGTAGGTTAAAGTCCCATGGAGGGATAGGCTCACGGATCTGAGGATAGTGTCTCTCCAGGCCTTGGAGAAACTGGACTGTCATCTTGTGAGAGAACTGTATAGACTTGCTGTTCACAGGCAGATGGAAGGCTGAGATTGCATCCAAGTACACTTTGATAGATGCATGGGCCAGACCTCATTGATTCAGATGGAACAACCATCTGAACTACTACTGAACTAATAGCAACTATTTTTCAATGGAGCAAAATAGCCTGAAGGGAAGACTGGGTCAGAGGAAGGCCTCAATGCGACGCCATATCGAGAAGCGCTTCCATTTGGCCAGGTAGATACTCCTAGTGGATGGCTTCCTGCTACCTAGCAAGACATGTTTAACTTGGTCCGAACAGGCCTGCTCCTCTGGTTTCAAACCATGTAACATCCACACAGTTAGGTTAAGGCAGGCAAGGTTTGGCTGACAATTGGCCATGGTCTTGCAAGATTTACTGCAGCCAGAATGTCAATAATGCTGTTGGATGATTCCTTAAGATCCTCAATCTCTAGTCCCAGGTGAGTTGCTACCCGCTGCAAAACATCCTGATGGACCCTGAAGTCATCCTACAGAAGGGAGGTACTTTGTCCAGAGATGGCCTCATCTGGGGAGGAGGAGGAGGCCTGCACTGGAGAAGGGGCTCCTTCCTCTTCCTCAGCCTCAACATCATCCACGGAAGCCACATCCTGAACATCAGTATTGGGGTTGGTACCGGAGTCGGTGTCTGGCGCTGAGCAGGAAGGGGCGGTAGCCTGCATCTAGGAAACCACCAAATATGATCAATGGGAGGGAAGACATGGTACTGGTGGAAAACCCATGGGGTTCCAGTGGCCATTGACCCATTGGCCTGGTGCCGGCAGGGGACCTGCACCAAGGTCCAACAGTTCATAGGTTGGGTACTGGTGGTGGTCCTTAGGCTGAACGTATAGTACCCCTTTGGACTCATATTAAGGGTCCTCCCTCAGTGACCATGGTGGAGCAGTATCACTCTCCATTCAGTGCCCGGAGGCCGGGGACCAGCAGTGGACCAGAGATGGCTGCAACAGTATCATGGTCTGCTTGCCCCAGAAGGTCCTGGGAAGGAGCTCTTAGCACCATTCTCCTTCCTGCTCACAGACACTGGAGCCACAGGCTGTTCCATCAGAGTTGGGTGGGGGGGAACCAGAAGTGAAAGTAAATCCCTGGCCAGCGCAAAGGCCTCCAGGGTCAATGGAACCATTAGACCGCTGGTGCCACAGTGGCTTCTGAGTGTTAGAGAATCCCACTCCGGACTCAGCGCTCTCGGCAGAGTTGATGGTGCCATCGTAGGATTGAGTGTGGAGGAGTGGCCTGACATGGGTTGCACTCCGCTGCCTTCCCCATGCTTATGCTTCTTCTGCACTGGTGAGTGCCTACTGTCAGCGTGCTGCTTTTTCTGCTTCTTCCTCGGCACAGGGAATGATGAACAGTACCAGTTGTTAAACTAACAAATTATGAAACAATCCCATCCCCCCCAAAAAACACTGAGAAGGTGCCTTCCTGAAGCAAGAGGGGTCGTTCTAGCAACTGCCCCAGGCAATTACAAGGAACTGAGAGGGTGCATGGCTGGCAGCGCCCCTTACACTGGCACATGAGCACACAGCACCAGAGGGTGCTAAAGCCAGCCCGACGGATACCACTGAATGAAAAATCTCAGGCAATGGTGCACGTGGCATGCACACCCTAAACCTAATGTAGAACAGACATGAGCAAGCACTCAAAGAAGAACTGATCAAATTGCCTAGAACCTGTACTGCAGAAGAAAGGCCCTGGATTGAGATGGATCCTGTACAGCCCCTATGAACTCTATCTTCTGGACCGGAGAGAGGGGAAATTTTTCTGTGTTGATTAACAGTCCTAGAGCACTGAACTTTCTCTGGATCAGGATAACACTGCTCTGCATCTGCGGAAAAGGACCTAGGGGTGACAGTGGACGAGAAGCTGGATATGAGCCAGCAGTGTGCCCTTGTTGCCAAGGCGGCCAATGGCATTTTGGGATGTATAAGTAGGGGCATAGCGAGCAGATCGAGGGACGTGATCGTCCCCCTCTATTCAACATTGGTGAGGCCTCATCTGGAGTACTGTGTCCAGTTTTGGGCCCCGCACTACAAGAAGGATGTGGATAAATTGGAGAGAGTCCAGCGAAGGGCAACAAAAATGGTTAGGGGTCTGGAACACATGAGTTATGAGGAGAGGCTGAGGGAACTGGGATTGTTTAGTCTGCAGAAGAGAAGAATGAGGGGGGATTTGATAGCTGCTTTCAACTACCTGAGAGGTAGTTCCAGAGAGGATGGTTCTAGACTATTCTCAGTGGTGGAAGAGGACAGGACAAGGAGTAATGGTCTCAAGTTGCAGTGGGGGAGGTTTAGGTTGGATATTAGGAAAAACTTTTTCACTAGGAGGGTGGTGAAACACTGGAATGCGTTGCCTAGGGAGGTGGTGGAATCTCCTTCCTTAGAAGTTTTTAAGGTCAGGCTTGACAAAGCCCTGGCTGGGATGATTTAATTGGGTATGGGTCCTGCTTTTGAGCAGGGGGTTGAACTAGATGACCTCCTGAGGTCCCTTCCAACCCTGATACTCTATGATTCTATGGTTTGGACTGGCCTTTGACAAGACAGTTGTCTAGGCAGGGGTAAACCAGCACTCTCCATCTTAAGAGGAATAAAGCTACTATTGCCATAACCTTTGTAAAGACCCTGGGAGCTGCTGACAGGTCGAAAGGCAGCACAGTGAACTGGTAAATCAAAATCATCACCAGAAATTGGACATACTTCCTGTGATCTTGACTGATTGCCACATGGAAGTATGCATCTTAACTTGAGGGCGGTATACCAGTCCCCAGGTTCAAGGGAAAGGATATCTGAAGCCTGGGTGACCATGCAAAACTTAATCCTTTTTAAGCATCTGTTGAGATAATGCAGGTCTAAAATTGGTCTGAGATCTTCTTCCACTTTTGGGATTAGGAAATATTGGGAATAAAGCCCCTTCCCTCTGAGGTCACATGGAACCTCCTCTATGATTCCTAAGTGAAAGAGTGATTGAACTTCCAGAATAAGGAGTTTGAGTGGTCCCTGATAACAGACAGGGAGGGAGGGGTATAAGTAAACTGGAGCGCACATCCCACTTCCACAGTGCTCAAGACCCACTGTTTCTAAGTAATCTGGGACCAAGAACTGCGGAAGTGGGACAAACAGTTTGCAACAGTGAGGGGGTTTGGGTCTGGAGACATGGAGACTGATATGTCAACCTCAACTGTCGTATCAAAATGCCTGATTTGCAGTTCCCAGGTGTTTTGACGGGGCTGGAGTCGGAGCTAAAGCAGCAGGAGGGGGAAGCTTATGCCTATAACCCCAGACCTCTTTTTGATAGGCCCTGCTGACAAGGAGGAGCAAAATACTGGCGTCTGCGCTGCATCCAATAGTGCTTCTTGATTGGGGCAGGTGTGTACAGACCTAAGGACTTCAGAGTGGCTCTAGAGTTCCTAAGTCCATGGAACTCACTGTTCGTCTGGTCCAAGAATAAAGAAAGATGCTTGAATGCCATATCCTGAATAGTACTCCGGGCTTCATAGGAAAGACCGAATACTGGAGCCAGGATGATCTCTACATGGTCACTGTGGAGGTCATGGTTCTAGCTGCCAGGTCTACAGTGTCCAGCCCCACACACAGTGACATTCTTGTAACTGGTCTTCCCTCACTGATCACGCAAGAGAAGACCTGCCTAGTATTCTCTGGAAGCAGCTTCTTGAAATTTTTCCATGGAATCCCAAAAATTAAGATTGTATTGTCCCAAAAGAAACTACTGGTTAGCAATATGCTGCTTCAAAACTCCTGCAGAATAAATCTTTTTGCCAAATATGCATAGTCTCTTCATATCTTTTGATGGGGGGGCCCCCCCACAGGCAGGTGCCTCCATCATTCTCTTTCATTAGTCGCTGTGACAACTAATAAGCCCGGAGGTGAATAAGTTTAAAGGTACTCAAACCCTTGGGAGAGTACACAATACTTTCTTTCTGCCCTTTTAAAGGTGGGAGGAAAGGAAAATGGAGTCTGCCATAAATAAAGCCTTTATTGGCTCTAGTATCACCTCATTCATTGGCAGAGCTACAATGGAGGGGCCCACTGATGACAGCATGTAAACCAGGAGATGTGACTATTCGCTGACCTCTTTGGTCTGACCTCTAAGTCTGCATCTACTCTCAAATTTTAACTCCTAATAAAAACTCTGAAATCATCAGGAGGAGGTGAAGTCCTGCTGGACAAAATGGCCTTGTCTGGAGAGGATGAAGAGGAAGCCAAGATTGGAGGAGGCAGAATCAGCTGTTGCTCCGGGTCTGGAACCTCCTTTTGATTCTCTCTACCAGGCCCAGTGCTGGAACTGGGCTGCCCTGTGTGCAGACTCATCCTTTCTAGATGAGGACACTGAGTATGCATGCTGTGGGAAAGATCTGAAGCTGGGGGAAGCCCCCAGAGGTTCCAAAATGGCCACTGATATGGATCTTGGCCACAGCTGTCCCAGCCACATTCCCATGGCAGGTTCCGTTGAAGGGTCAAGGTGGTAGGTTGGAAGAGAGAATTTGTGCAGACTGGCATGTCCTACTTTGGGGCTGCAATACTAAGATCCCACCTCCTAGTCTGACAATGAGTTCCCTTTTCCTAGACCATGGCGGGCTAGATCCAGTTGGTGTTGGGAACCAATGCCAAGAGACTGGTGATGGAGGGAGCAATGCCTCATAGCAGGCTTCCCTTTGGACAGTTTCGAGGCGCAACCTGTCCTGGAAGCAGGCAGATGCAGTACCAGAGGCTGAGCTGCTGGCGGAAGCGGCAGCAGCGCCAAAGGACCAGACTCCTGGAAGGAAGGAGACACCAGCACCGAGAGGCAGAGCAGGTTTCTTGCTCCAGGGTGGTTGGCACAAAGACAGTATCTTGTTGTGGTGCTGAAAAAGCCGACGGTGCCCCTTGTGGAGCCAGAGTGGACTGTTGCAACATAGGCGCTGGAGGAATGTTTAGGTTTCAGGTGCACTCTACTTGACTCCTGCCTGACCATTTCTGAGACTTAGGCTATGTCTATTCTAAGGACCTTCTAGCAGCACAGCTATACCGCTACACGGCTATGCCATTGTAAGGTCTCCCATGTAGCCACTATTTGCCGGCAGGAGAGAGCTCTGCTGCCAGCATAATTAAACCACCCCAACAAACAGCATTAGCTATGTTCCTGACATTAGCATAGTTCTGTCCACACCAGCACTTTTGTCGGTGCTTTTTTCCCCACAACCCTAACCAACAACAGTGGCAGTGTAGACAAAGCCTTAGAGAATGGAGACCTTTCCCTGGTTGGTGCCTCTGAAGAAGCTTTGCATTTCTTCCTTGATAAGGGTGAGGGAAAACGATGCTGAGATTCTGCTAAAGCTGGAGGAGCGCTTCTCATTGACACTGCAGCACTCAGTACCGTGTCAGACGAGTTAACTGACAGTAGCCTAAGCACCACTTCCATCAGCAGGAATTTCAGCCTAGCTTCCCTACCCTTCTTTATCCTAGGCTTGAACTCCCCACAAATCCAGCACCAGTCCTCCACATATACTTTCCCCCAGCCCTTCGAATAGCTATTTTATGGATCGCTCTGTAGCAGAGACCTGGAACAAGAAGCGCATGGCTTGAAACCTAGTGAACAGGGCATACCTGGGTACCACAGATTAAAAGAAAAAGAAAAGGGGGCGGGGAGGAAGACAACAAATCCGAAAAACTTTTATGGAAGGTATATAAAACTTTACTCTCATGAATACACTGCCAATAATGAGACTACTCATGTGCTTAATTTTGCTACAGAAAAGCCTCAAAAACAGACCCCAACGACAAACTGCTGAGCTTGAATTAATATGCAAACTAGATACCATTAACTTGGGTTTCAATAGAGACTAGGAGTGGCTGGATCATTACACATATTGAATCTATTTCCCTAAAGTTAAGTATCCTCACACCTTCTTGTCAACTGTCTAAATGGGCCATCTTGATTATCACTACACAAGTTTTTTTCTCCTGCTGATAACAGCTCATCTTAACTAATTAGCCTCTCTCAGTTTGTATGGCAACTTCCAACTTATCTGTATGTATATATATTTCTTACTATATGTTCTATTCTATGCATCCGATGAAGTGGGCTGTAGCCCACGAAAGCTTATGCTCTAATAAATTTGTTAGTCTCTAAGGTGCCACAAGTACTTCTGTTCCATGTGCTTAAAGTTAACCAGCTGCATTTGTGTTTGCAGCATCCGGGGCTCAAACAGCATTTCTATTAAAAAATTCCCAGAGCGTAAAAATCTGTCACTTCAAAACAATACTACTGCATCGTTAACAATGAAAAGTTACATATATTTCAATACCTTAACTAAGTTTTCGAAAGTACCTAAGTTCCTTATCTAATTATATATAAACATATATGGTCCCATTATCATAGTATCCAAGCACCTCAATCTTTTTTAATGTATTTAACATTCAGAGGCAGGGATTATTATTGACAGGGATTTTAAGGCACAAAGATGCAAAATGACTTGCCCAAGGTCAAAGAAGTCTGTGGCAGAGCAAGAATTTTCCCAAGTCCAAGGCATCTTTTTCTAAATGATGTAGGAACACAAGCATTTCAGCTTTCTTGACTTGTGAAGGTTCAATAGACGGGAAGGTAGCGTTGGTCAGAAGGGCTACTTGCTTATTTAGGGTGTGAGTTTGTGTTGCTCTCACAGAATAATGTTAATGAGACTCTGGACTGGTCTTTTTTCAGCTTAAATGAGCATTCTAAGTGTGAAATTTCTTAGTAAAAAAAAAAAATCTATGTAAATCTGAAGTTCTGCTAACTAGGAAATTAATTGAAGAAGCATAAAACATTTACTTTAGCAATTAATGACTATAAAATGGGAAGTAAAGAACTAACATGTAAATAAAATTTAAATGGTTTTAAAAAATAGATTGTTTTTAAATCATGATTTAAAAACATTCTGCTCAAAAACACTCAAGGGATCTGTTATGATTCAAGACTTCAGGCATGCTTGGAAGAAAAAGAAGAAGGAAAAAAAAAAGTGGTACTGTAACTGGAAACTGCCTACGGAAATAAGTGAGCTTTTCTCATTAACCCATTTAAAGCTGCTGTGCTGCCTGCCTGGAATGCAACACCTTGTAATTTAACCAAACTGGATTTTCTCAGTAAACATCAAGGTAGGTTCCAAGCCTACAGCCACTAAATATTGTATTCTGTAATTGATAATACAAGGAAACTTCCTGAAAAAAGATACAGTGGGACCTCAGAGTACAAACATCTTGGGAAATGTTCGTAATTCTGAACAAAAAGTTTACAACCGGACATTGACTTAATACAGCTTTGAAACTTTACTATGCAGAAGAAAAATGCTGCTTTTTTTTTTTTTTTTTAAGTAGTTTATGTTTAACACAGTACTGTACTGGTTTTGGTGGGGTTTTTTTGGTTTGTTTGTCTCTGCTGCTGCCTAGTTGCATACTTTCAGTTCCAAGTGAGGTGTCTGGTTGACTGATCAGTTCATAATTCTAGTGTTCATAACTCTGAGGTTCTACTGTACAATAAAGAGAATGTTTTTTCCTCCCAACTGTTTTCCATTCACACTTACATTATTCATTATCACACTTCTTTTCTTTATTCTTTTCTACCTGCTAAACATTAGTCCTCAGATTTGAGTGACCATTATTGCTTAGACAGCACTCTGATAGGCAAAACAAATACATGTTTTGTTTAACCTCTTAAACCTGCATCCCATATTTACACCAGGATCAGTATGTCAAAGGACAACATCTGTATATGATTAACTGCTGCTGCACCACCAGCAGAGGGAGCAAGCATCCACATTTTTATGATACCCATAAAACAGTTGCTTTGAAATTTTTTTTTTTAAACAAAGTGTCTCCCTCATCAGATTATAACTATTTAAAGATAGATCAAATGTCAAGTCCAAATGACTTGTTAGTATCAAGTTATCTACAGGTAGGTTGCAAAATCCCCTAAAATACATTTTACACAAGTATTTTTAATATGTAAATTAATAGATGCACATGAAAATATTTAAAACACTTTAAAAGCATATGCTTTATAAACGAGCACACATCTCCTCCTTCCCCTGGCCACAACAGCTTCAAATGAGTTCAAGGCAAGTAATTTTGCACCACTGGAGATGTTCATCTCATCCTACTTGTATAATGTAGAATATAAATTTCATTATTTATTGTGCTTATAGCTGTTCTGCAATAAAAATTTTAACAAGGAGATGTGTCTTGGAATAAAAATGTGCTTTATTGTTTTAATTTAAATAATGGAATAATTCTAGGTTTGGCTAATCTGTCAAGGAATTAAGAGAGTTTGAGAAGATAACAGAAGACCTTCCTACCAACTTGTAATGTGTAGATTGTAAGGGTCCTTTACATATGAACTAATAAGAGAAACGAAGTAATTTAAATTTATAATCTCCAGGACCACAATGCAATAGGATTATACAATGAATTCTTCTTGTGTGAACCTTTAATCAGAATGAAGTTTGCAACCACATACAGTAATTTACAAACTAAGGTAAATACATCTCAATAGATACACGAAATTTCAACTACAGTGTATACAGGAAAACGGTAGATCTCTGTTTTCAGATGCCTTTTGTAATGATAAACGTACAACTGAAAAGCAAAGCATGTAAAATCAGAAATATTACCAATTTGTTTTCTTACATATTCCTTAGTTGTCTAAATAATTAACGTGAAAAGTATTTAATTTTTATTAATATAATATGTATTTACTATATTATGCACAAAAAGGAAAGGTACTTCACTATTTTGCTTTTTTACAAGGCTACTGCACTTTGGCAACCAGCCACAGTAGAATGTAAATTATTTTTTCTCCTCTTTTTCTAAAATAAAGATACATCTTCCAATACCTTTTTTTTTGCATTATGAGAACAGGTTTTATTCAAACAGTTTTCTTTGTGTCCAAAAATATATGGTCTAAAAAACTTCCTCAAACCAAAACTTTAAATATAATTTTAAAATTATTCCAGAGGAAAAAAGTTTTGTTTTGTTTTTTAAATAAAAATCCATCATTAGATGGTTATTTTAACTGACATGCAGGTCTTCTACAGATTAACTATTGTAGCAAGAGAACATTAAATAAAAGCTAGCACAAACTCTGAAAAGTTAAAACGAAAACTACATTTGGTTCATTAATTAAATATAATATATCACTGCACACAAGACTTAGAGTATAACTTCCAGCCATACCCACAAGGGAGCACACTGCAGCCATGTAACAGATCTCTTGTAGGTGCTGAGTGTGACAAGAAACAGCCAAAGCAATAAGGAAGTAGCATTCAACAGACCGGTTCATACAGGTTTGGTCACATCCGTGCAAGCCAATCAGCAGTCTTCTTTCACATATCTATTTGCCTTCCCTGACTAAAGGGGTAAGGAGGCCACGTTTCAAAGAATAATTCTAGAAAAAGGCTACACTTATGAAGGAGTTGCCTGAGCAAAATATCTAAAACGATTGGTATTTTCAATGTACATAATTAAATATCCTAACGTGTCCATTTAAGTATTAATGCTTTGCTTAAGACTCTTCAAATGGTGTTTGAGTACTTCCACAATTCTTAATAATCACATGACCGATTCGCAACAAAGTAAGTATTGCCACAGGTGCCCAACCAAGCAAAAGGTAACTTTTATAAATCAGGCATCTCTTATCTCAAAAAAAGGCATTTGTACAGTGGTGCACAAAATTATTCCTGTATATAAATGGAAAATGTGCAAGGGGTTGAATTCTATAAACTTTTTTAAAAGTTTGCATAGATGGCAATAATAATTATGAAACATCAACACACACAAATATTGTATATATCTATTTAAATTCACTTACGACAATTCCCTTAGCCTTCTCTTTCATATTAAGCTTGAAAATCATATATAGTTCTGTGCCAAACAGACAAACACCACCAAGAATATCTCTCCAATAATACCTGCAGATTTTTCTCCCTACTGAAAGGCAAAGGACCAACATTCAAACGGCCAGTGGCTATATGGTAAAACCAAAAATGTGCCAATGTATTTTTAACAATACATGAAGGACCCCTCCTTCAGCCAATTAGAGAGTTTTCCCTTTCCCTCCCTCAAGTCTTTTGCAGCAGAGATCACTGCTGTGAAGCAACAAAGGCAGGCATTAGCATAGCTGCTATGGATTAGCCTATAATCGTCTGCTCATATGAGCAACTCAAGAGCTGCTCAAAAAGTTAGCCAATCAGCAGCCAGCTTTCTGAATCCTGCCTGGTAACAGGAGACAGACAAAGAGAAGGTTATGGAAAGCAGTGAAACAAGTTGGGATCCAAACAACAGTGCACAATGGTTCTTTTCATAAAGATAGTCAATCTAGAATGGTGTTCACTATAAAATTCCCAACATGTGTATTAGCCATAACCACGTAAAAACACTTGCCAAAGAGCAAGAACTATGTGGAGGAAATAAAGATGGTTTTCTCTATGATCATGTAAATCAACGTCGTTCAGAGTTATCTAGATATGCAAATCTAGTTAGCATTTGGCATAGTCAAAAAAATAAGAAGAGCAATTGATCAGGGCACTTTGTTCTAGGTGCAGAGTCCAAGATTCCAAAGTACAGAATGAGAAAACTGCATGGAACCTGCATTTCTAAAAAAATGGTTCTTAAAAACTCAGTTTTCAAGCTGGAATGAACTGCAGTAACAAGTTAAAATAACCTGGCAATAATTTTAAAATTCACAGAAAACAATTATATCCTTATACACAAAAGAAAAAACAACACTGTTTCCATGTGAATCAATCTGCAAAAGAGGACAGATGCTAAGATGTTCTGCACCAGTGATATGTTTGGATACCGCTAACAGGTATTTTCTTAAGTCTACCTTATCTGATTGCAGTTCAAATCGCAAAGTGCCCAATATACAAACCACCACCTATCTGGAGTCTTTCACAATTATATCTACTTTTAAAATGTAACGAACAGGATTGTCATATAATAGACTGGCAGCCACAAATACAATTTATCTCTGCTACATGTTACAGAAGTTTTTGAGTTCTCCCCTTTAAAGCTAAAATTATGAGAGTGTTAGCTGAACGATATCAATTAAACTTGTACATCAATTTTAGGGTGAGAATTTTTACAGCATTTATATCAGTTTGCTCTATTTTCTAATAAGCATATTAACAGATTAAATATGGGACCATTGTAAACTTACTACACTATTTTTAATAGACTTTTTGCTATTTATCATATTGACATTTCAGTGAAATGGTTAAGTAGTAAACAAGTTCATAAACAAAAGCCTTTCCCCTTTTAGCACAGAGAAGCCTTGTAATTTTTCAAACATACCCAAGAGGGAGCCTGGTGCAGCAATGCTCTTAGTTTACATAATCTCCCCATAGGAAAAATAAATCAGCAGTTGCTTCATTGTTATTGTACTGGGAAAGAATTCAAATACCTTATCTGATTGGCTCAAATCAGCAGTTGCCTGACACCCAATCAGATATCAGCTCCTCAAATCCTGCCCAGCAACAAGGGAAGCACATGAGGTTACTACCAAGAATCCAGACAGGGCGTGAAAACAAATAAGGCTGAACTATTGTACATAGGAATGTCATTTTAACCAATATAAACAGATTCCCAAATAAGTGTTAAACCATCTAAGCAGAAGCCCTTTTTCTGGTCCGAATGAAACAACTGAAGCTTCACAACAGAACTTGATGATGACTGTAGCGAACAGGATATTTACAGTCTCAATAAAGATACTGCATTTTACACCTACAGGTCCTTGTAGGCTAAATTGGAGTATGACATATCCTAAGACTACAAACTTTCACTAATGTAGATATTAGTTTTTAAAAATGGTAAAAAAAAAAAAAAAAAGAAAAGAAAAAAGCTGAGTTTAAATACTGCAGTGGTTAACCCTTTCTCCCTTAGAATATTTCATAATGCACACATTCTTCCCACTATTCCAACAGACAATTCAAGCTCTGCTCCTCTTGTGAGACTAAAACCAAATTGAGACAATGGAGATAATCATTTTTTAATACATGAGATCTTCTCTCAGGCCACAATTCAGCAAAGCACATGTTTATGTCCATTCCTATGCAGGCCATGTCTACATTACCTCATGTTGGCAAAACTTGTCACTCAGAGGTGTGAAAAAACCACCCCCTGAGCAATGTACATTTCGCCAGCATATGCACTCATGTGCACAGCATCTCCTACCAACATAGTTAATGCTGCTAGTTTAGGTGGTTTTATTATGCTGACAGGAGACCTCTCTCCTGTAGGCACAGAGTGACTACACAAGCTATCTTACAATGGCACAGCAGTATCAACACAGTTGTGCCACAGTAAGCTTGCTAGTGTAGACATGGCCTCGGTGCGGCACTTAAGCATGCACTTAAAAGTATGTGCTTAAGTGGTTTGCTGAAGCTGGGCCTTCGCAAACAGAACCTGAGTTCAAAATAATTTTCACCTTTTCAATACCATTTCTATTTGAGGAACAGTTCCTCCACCCCCACCGAAGTAACAGCTCAGATTTTTCCTAATTTTGTGTGTCTTGCGTCTCCTAGATAAGCTAAGTGGCTTAATGAACCTGTAACTATGACATTAATTTTAGAACTCTTCCTACATTACAGGGCAGCTGCTCTGTATAGGTGCATTTACTCAAATTAAATCTTTTGGCTTTACCCAAGCAATTCCACAGAGTTGAACCTAACTTTGTCCACTACTATTTGTCTTGACAGATGCTATAAGAAGTAGAAACAACATTCATTCCCAAAATATATATTTGTTTTTAAAGAGGAGGAGAGTGGTGGGTGCAGAGCATCTCTCCCAATAACTTGGTATTTTCATTAAAAATGCACATTCTAGTAAGCACCACAAAAACAATTCAGGAGCTTAAAAGCAATCAGTTTGTTAACTTGTTAAATCAGATCCTCTCTCTCTCTGTCTCTCACACACACGCTCCTTTGTAATAAAATATAGACAAGAGCCTCAACTTGTTCTTAGAATTACATTACAATGCTTATTTGGATTATAAAAAGTAGCAGTATTTCTTGAAGGGAATTTAGCCATATCAACAAGAGTCGCTAGTCTATTTTTTTTTTTTCTTCCTAGGACTATTATAGGGTTTAATCTTTACAGAGAATGCAAAACCTCAGCTTTCCATGAATTGCAACACCTCAAAGCCTTACGTATAAATATTGCTACTACCACACATTTGTAAAACAGCAGAAGTGAATGTTCTAACACGGTGACATTTACAGCCATCCAAATACGTTTGTTTATAAATACAATTTGAGTTAACACAGTTTTAAGATGAGTTAGTACATTTTAAACACATCTGTGGTGTTGTATATGTCTTATTTGCACTTTTGACATAAACACAGGATTCATTACTACCACCCCCCATTTGGTAACATAATTAAACAATATCAAGCGGAGTTAATTATGCAAAGGAAGTTGTTACATAATGTCACATCCCTTGTAAAACTGAAGACTATAGCTACTTCTGAAATCCCCAAGTGACATGAAATTATACAACATGTACCAAAAAATACCGATTGCACACTTGAACTAATCATTCTTATGCAAAGGGTAAAAAAAGATTACAGCTTCTACACGAAGAAAAAAACTTGAAAATTGTTTTTAAAAAAAATCAATTCCGCTTTTGTTCTGAAGTTTTTCTACACATTACAAGAATATCACCTAAACCACACCTATATTACGGAAGAAATGTACAGTGAATACTTACACAAAACACATGACGACTAAAGCTACAAGAGAACATTAACAGACATATAATTCACTATTCCAAGTTAGGCCTCTTCACCGTAAGTATAAAAGGTTCTGTTAGAGCCAACTCAGTATGCACTTTAATGAAGAAAGTAAGGCATTTACACTTACATTTAGAATAGCTTTCTTCTAAATTAGTCCAGGTACTACGTGCATCTAACTGCAGTGATGCAATTCTGACCTCTTAGCCTTTGCAACTGTGGCATCAGACAGCTCATCTCAGAAGAATCTGATGTCATTAACAGCAGCCCTCTGAGGTCACTTGTCAGACATAATGAAAGAAGAGAGTGAAGAGGAAATGGCAAAAAACTGTAAAATAAGCAGTAGCATTAAGAAATTGTGTTAAACTTACTATGTGTCATACAAACATTAATATTTTTAACTCTTTTCTTTTGGTAACCAAAAATGGCTATTTGAAAATCTACGTAAAAGAGCATTTCAATTTCTCAAAAATGTGAACCTTAACATGCTGTTAATATACTAGGCTTGTTTTTCTCTAGGGAAGATTTGCTTTCTGCAGAGAGATGATGTACACCTGCTGGGGCTTGTTTGGTTTGTTTGCTTTCTTACTTACTACACCTAGTCACCTATGCACTGCCACTACTAAACACACCAAATCCATCAAATATAATTCAAGGAGGCAAGACTTCTTGTACCTTCAAAACTTGTTGACGTTTTATTTCCTGTAATTAAAATTTGGTTAGAATACTGATTACTTTTTTTTTCGGGGGGGAGGGGGGCATTTGTTTACTTTTACATTAAATAATGATAAAATCTTTTGTAAATGTAAAAAACATACCCAAAAAAGAGCCCCCTGCAGCCATGTTGCCACCTTATCAGCTCTCCCAGCAACAGAAACTATACTTGACTAGTCTGATGTCACAGGACTGAGCGGAGATTTGCATAGCCCCTCTGGTTGGCTGCTGAAGATTAGTTTGCATACACCTATCAGTAGCTGGAGACTGAACAACCAGAAGGAGGCATATAAAAATCTGCCTGGCAACAAGCTAAAAATAGAATCAGTACATTGGGCTGAGACCTCGAATGGGTGTGAAAATGGGAGCCGACTTCAAGCCAATCCATGATGCCTCCCTCAATTTGTAAAATTTACATATATGTAAGTACAATATATATGTCCTTCCAAAAAATATTTACACCTGAAACTGCATAGCTATGTAGCAGAGACAGATAAGCAACTTCTCTGCAAATACAAGAAATGGAAGCGTCACACAGTCTTCAAATACTGCACTGAAGGCAAAGGTGTTAAATATTGTATAATACATTTTTCTAAAGTTTGTGCTTTTTTAAGAAAGGAAAAATTAGTTTTAAAAAGCCAAGCTAGGATAGTCATTTTCATTAAGCATTTTATTAAAGCCCCCCATTACACTCAAGCAAACAAAAAAAAATTAGTGACATTTTCATAGTTATAATCTGTCATATACATTTTTATACTTCCTTTCTCATTATTTTCCATAATTAACGGGTGTGAGTATGCAAATGGGTGTGAACACAAACTGTTATGCTAGACCTATTATCTCTGCCAGTTTAATTTGGTGATGTTACAACCAAACATTTGACAATACTATCCACTAAAATGGAAGTGATTGTGACCATCATTCATATTGGACTGTGGCATCCCTCAAATTGAGATTTTACTCCTGCCTTGTAAATCATCTTTCTGCTGAGGAGACCATTAGCCCACAAGATACACAATGAGGAGCAATAGCAGAGATTCCAGACTACAGGACTCTTCTCATAAGGAATTTAGCATGGTGAGCAGCCTGTACATAGAAAAGAAAGCTTCCATTTACACACAAAGTCTCTTGGTAATAAAATAGAATCCAGCATGGGGTGGGGTGGGGTGGGGGGTAAGCATACAGCAATTTTTAAAGTTTTCGCAAATATATTTCTGAAATTACTCTAAGTAGGGCAAAGATCAGTATCCACGAAGTTTTACTAGAGACCTCCTCTCATCCCCCGAGATAATCAACTTCAGCAGTCCAATTTTCACCAACTTCACCGCCAAATTATTGCATATATGTACACACATGTGCACACACTCACACAAACATTGTCCTCTAGGTTGTACAAATTAAGTCAGGATTTTTATTTTATTTATTTATTTTATTTTTGTAACCAGAGATGGCTGCTAGCATGCAGAACATAGACAGAGCAGTTAATAGTTTGGGATCCTTCAACAGAGCAGAATCATGAATACACGACATAAATGAAGTATTCAGTTCCACCAAAAAGGAAGACAAAAGAAATGTGAACATTAGGAAACTTTTAAAGAATAAATGTTGGAAGGAAGAAGCGTCACTTTTTCATGAAACAGGTTTCTATAAGTAGTAGTTTTATCAACCATATCTATAGTCATAAAAATTTACTAGGTCACTTTCTGTTGAAAAATGGTACTCAATTATTTTGTATTTTTATTGGTTGGTGTGGTCCTTTACCCATAAAGCAGCTGTTTGACTAATATTTACAGACTAAATATTTTCAGTAAGTATCAACTGCTGTCAGGTATAGCTAACCAATGTTGTTTTCTTTTTACTACTAATGGCAAAGGGAAGAGAAACACCCAATGCCAGCTCTTCAATTTATTAGTATGAACAATGGCCCTGGATAATGACAGATACCGCATGTTTCTATAATGCTGAACAATCACTTTCTAACAAACATCGATGACAGTAAGAAATCAACAATCTCAAGCACAGAGTTGAGTAAGATGTATTTCAACTAGTAATGTATGATAGTAGATTTAATTCTCTAAGGTCAACAGTCAGCCAGTTATTATTTTATCTTTGCTGCCAGGAAATTGTGTGTCATTCAAGTCAACTCAAAAATATAAAACTATGCACTCAAAGAAAAAGATTCAAGAAATTTTTCAAAGAGCATTTCCACACTGCATTTCAATTTGTCAACTTCAATCATAAGCTTTTACAGCCCAGCCACTTCTTCAGCCTAACTGTGCCACAAAGCAAATTCTACAGTCAGAACAAGTAAAAAGACTGTCAAAGCTTAACAAATGAATCATTACTCAGGCTGACTGAGGAGGAGCTCACAATGGGAAACAGGAAGTGAGTAAATATATCACACCAAAAAATATGGCTCTTTTATGTTGCTTCGGCATTGAAAAGGAGCTATAAACTTAACCAGCTTTCTGAGGGGTTTGACAACACAGTGCTCTCTCTACTCCGCTGTGCTCTGGCAATTCCCCTTTGCCAGAATGCTTCCTTGAGATCAAAAATAGGGTACTGATCGGCAGTACTGTGTACCAGCATCTTTTATGCTGTCTTCTTGTTCCCTAACCTTTCATTTAAAAAAAGTCTTTAGCTCATAGGTTACCAAGATTGCTTCAAACCAACTGTAACTGATCCAGTGACATGCCTACGATTGCAAAACCTGAAACAATAACTAAGAAGTGTGACATGCCTTGTCTATTTCAATGGGTGCTAACTAAAAATGACCAATGATAATACTTCATTGTTACCTAATTTCATTGCTTGCCAGAGTATGTAAGAAAGGAGAGAGAAGAACATATGAAGATTTGTATAATCCACAGTGATAGTTCTTTTGGCACCTTAAGCAAGTAGTTTTGGGAGACTACCACCAATCCCTCTCTCTCCTCCAAACCAAGAAGGAGTCAACCCAAAGAAGCCTGGTAGAGCCCAACAGAGTATCTGATGCTCATCCCCATCAGGGTGCTGCCAAACTCAAGTAGTCCACGAGCCATACACGCCTCAGCAAGGAAAAGCCAAGCTTGAGGTTCCCAGCAGAACTGATGGCGTACAAGTATTATTTTCTAGCTCATTTTTATAAATGCTAATGTTTTGTTTGCATTTTGACCATTGCTGTGCATTGAGCAAACACTTTCAGGAGGCTTTCAGTTCTGAGTAGAAAACTTCCATGCCTATTATTTGTACATGAAGATTTTTTTTTATTTTTTAAAAGTTTAATCACAATAATTATTCAGTTTTTGAGTATGAGAATGACAAAATTACAACCACCCCATTATAAAGAAAATGGTGGCCTTTCTTTGTACAGCCCTACTGCCAAAACTTCATGAGGTTGAAAGCTAAAATGCTGCAAGGGAGCAGCTCTCACTGAGGAGCAGTACCCTGTCTCGTCTACAAGCAAACTGGTTTTAATTTGACAGTTATACACATATGAAATCAAATATCAAGCATTTTCCTATTATTTACATTTTTCATGTAATGAAATGACTACTAGTAATATGGATACGCCTCACATGACATCCAATACTTACATTTCTGCATTTTCTGGACAATTTAAATTATTATTTTTATTCATTTAAAATAAATATTTGACATCACAGCAGGAAAAACTGAAAAAATAGGTACTATCAAAGTCTTCAGGGTCAATGGTTTCTCCTCACCTAGACTGAGAGATCCAAGTTCTGTCTCCAGAGCCATGAGTAAGCTGAAGACCCACTGTAAGGGATGTGGGGACCGCCCTGAGCAGAATTATGGTGTAGGTGCCACATATGATCTACACGAGTCCATCTGAATGAACAGATGAAGCTTTCCAGAGGCCAACAGACTCACATAAAAACAAGGCAGAGGCATATTTGATCTCTTCAACTGGAAACTCTTAAAAACTAAACACATCTCATTGATCAAACATTAGAAGAGAAGAACTGCATAGTGCTGGTTCCAGCTGTGAAATGGTAACACAGTTCTTGTTGCTTGAAAGCACTGAGAGGAGTTGCTGTCAAGAAGCAGATCGCTGATTATCAAATTTAGTAACCTGATTTTGTCTGTTGACTATATCAATCAGATTCTTCAGCGATAGGTGGAAGACCCCAATATGAACAATACTTTCACATGACAGGGCAGGGGGTAGGCAGGTAAATGCTGCCCAAGTCCCATGAGCAATCAACTTACAACAAAAAATCCTCATTTCCTTTGTATCTTTTTGTTCCAATTCACATAGTTGCATATGTTACTCACACTTAAAATTACTGAATCCTATTAAAATTAGTATTTACTACCACAAAAGGTAAATAGTTACTTTATACCACCTTCTTTTAGAGAGATCTTAGTGAAGGGATTCCTGCAATACTGCACCTACATTTTTATCCTCTATAAAGTAGGAAGATTTTTTTGGTTTATATGGATACACATCTATTAAGCTTTTATTAAAATTAATGTATTTAAATTAATGCAAATATATTTGTGTTTTAATTAAAAATAGCTCATTTAAATTTGGGGTTAAGTTTTACTCCATAACACCCACAAACTCTCCCTCTCAAAGCCAGAGACATCCTGATTTTAATTCGAACATAATAACCTTTCTTAAATAAGATTCTCAAAATTTATCTGGACTGCTAATAATAAAACCAGCTTGAGTTCTATTTTAAATACACAAGGAAAAGTGTTGAGGGAGAAGAATGATTTACTATAGCCCATAGCTGTGCTGGATGGTTCCACCTGACATCCAACTACCCCAAACAAAACATGGAGTTTCTGTCAAAATATCCATCACAGAAAGTCAGTATTGCAGCCATTAAAAGGGCAGAGACTACTGAAAAAATCAATGTCTAGTTTGCCAGAGTATCCTAAAGGGAACATAGGTATTGAAGCCTGAAATACCTTAGCCTAGGGCTAATTAAGTCTTGTACAGACATGATTCTCAGAATTCATGTGTCTGTTTGCTCTTGATCAAATATAGTCCATCATAATGAGGACTAACAGTATGTAGTAACCCCTTTAGGAGTTATACTATCTAGAAACAAAACACCTTTACAACTTTAATACAGGCTTACAACTACAGTATATTTTTAAAACTGTTTTTTCAATCCTTATTGCTACATAAACAGATGATTTTATTGACTCTGTTCAGTCCTGAGAGGAAACAAGAGAAGCAGTTATAATTAAATGAAAGAAACCACAAGTGTATTAGCAAAAGGGACTTGGGCCACAAAAAACAAATAGCTTGTATGGTGTATACTCAAGAGCGCAGCATTTCCCTTCAACTGTGGCCCATTTGGAAAGGCTTAAATGCAGTCATGGAGCAATAATTTGCTGTCTTTATTTATTTACACATCTAAGATATATGTCCATGCTAAAAAATTCCTATATACCATGTCAACATTTAATTCCTTGATTCAGAGATTAAATCTACTTCTGAAAATAAATATAATATGTGAGTTAAAGCCCCAAGATGTGAAAACGTAGGTGACAATGAAGAACCAAATTCAAGCCTGGCATATGGAGGAGGCCAGACTAATCCTGTCTGAAGTCCACTAAAAAGGCTTGACAATAACGATGATAACACACAAATTTTCTGAAAAAAAAATGCCCCACAGAAACTGGTAACTAATTTCACATTTGATCACACCGGGGACATCTCTCTCAAACAGCAGGACTGGAGGTCAAAGATCCTTTGGGTGCAGTACTCCAAACCTCTATATTACTGTAGTAGCATAAATTAGATTACCTTCACTTTTTCCTGGTGACCAGAGCCACAATTTTAGCCATAAAGCAAGAACTTATACAGACTTTGAACAGCTCTACTAAAATTTTGTCAGGTTTCTTTAAATTAAATCATGTGAAGACCAAAGTCTCAGCATCATCCCTTTTGATCTCACCAATTCCATCTGCTCTTTGATATCACTGACACACAGAACCTGGTACATAGGGCACCAAATTCTATATCAGATATAACTAGGCATTCGCACAGCAAATTAGAAGGTGGCACTGATGGGAGCTCTGAAGGCAAAGAAACATTTTGGTTTATACAAAATGCCAGTGAAATTTTTTTACCCAGGTCAATCTTAGATTCAAATCTTTTTTTCTGACCATTTGTATCTGAAGAGACAGCTTTCTTTGAGCGTAAAGAGTAAAAGTGTTAAGCCTGGAAGATTAAAAACATTCATGGTTGCGGGAGAGGAAGGGGATCATCTCTTTGGAATTCTATGCACTTTCTCTGTGTAACTGTGTCCTTCCTGCAGTTACATTTTCTTTATCTACCGTAGCTACTTATCTGCCCCCCCCCCCCCCGACCTCCTCATTACTGTAATTATCTGAGCACCTCACAACCTTGAATGCATTTATCCCTGCCACACCCCTGTGAAGTAGTTAAGTACTATCAGCCCTATCTTAGAGATCGAGAACTGAGGCACAGAGAGACTAAGATCACACAGGAAGTCTTGGACAAAGCAGGGAACTGAACCTGCATCTTTCAAGGACCATCCTTCCTCTTATTTAATTAATGCCTCATTTTAACAGCAAATGCCTGCAAGGTTAGACTTCCTCCAATATGATTCACACAGTTCTAGAATGTTCTACAGGCAGTCCCTGGTATACATTGGGGTTGTGCTCTTGAAAAGGGCAAAGGATAACGAAATGATGGATACTGGGAAAGGATACCTTCCACCCCCACTCTGCCTCCTCCTGCCCCCCCTTTCTTCCCACCCAGTTCCGCCCCCTCCTCTGAGTATACTTCATCCCTGTTCCTTCCTCCCCCTTCCCCCCCTCCCCCCGAGCCTCCTGCACGCCACGGAACAGTTGATCGTGGTGAGCAGGAGGCGCTGGGGGTGGTGTGAGGAAGGGCACTGGTAGCCAACGACAGATATGCGGAAAGACACAGATCGGAACATGTTTCCCTATTGATGAGCAACGGATAAGCAAAACAACAGATAAGAGGGAGACATATCCTGGGGACCCCCTGTATAACTAATCTGTATTACATTAGGTGACTTTCAAGTAAAGGAAACTAGCCATAATCTACAGCAAGAAACAAATTAAAGAATGAAATGCATGTCTATTTGCTACTGCCTATAATTAAAGGTAAGAGCCTACTGTCAATTGCCGACTATTTTGGTTCATTTTTCCAATTATAATGAAACAAAAGCATTTCATACAGTTACTTAAAAATATACAGAAAGTATAGTCAATCTGAAGAGTTGCCTTTTTCAACAGTCATCATATGAAGTTTGTGGATTTGTTCACACTTGCAAGGTCACAGCTGCATATGATATAAGCAAAAGGCTCGCAGCAAAAAAAAAAAAAAAAAAAAGTCTGCCCAGAGTGGTTGATCTTGGAGAATTAGGATGATCTTTCACATACACTGTGTTAACTCACAGAGATGGTGTCCAAACACTCAGTCTACCAGCATTATCTTGATTTTGAAAGACAGTGCTAATATCCCTTCCTGTTTTAAAGAAACCAAGGTTTTGTTCTAGTTTTACAAAAACAGCTTGGTGACCGGATACTTTCTCCCTGTCCACCCAAAGTTGTAAGGCACAAATGTGTTAGCCTCACAATGCCCAATGGTTCTCATAGTGCTGCCCATTACATATATAAAAAGACACACCTCCCCCTCCAAAAAATTTTTTTTAACATCTCATGATTTTCAAAGGTTCGGGTTGGCCATACCACATGAAAACAACAACACAGCACATGGGCTCAGCTCAGAAACATCTAGGCCAGACAGCAGGAGCAGTGGGTGACTGTAGAAGCTAGTACAGTAGCCACACTACCACCAGGAGTGAGTGGGAGGAGAGAGGGATGACAGAAAGCTAGAAGGGGGGGTGGAGGGACTAATTGGCCTGTTTCTCACCCTTGCACACCCACGTATTCCTGAGCTGCCTTCCAAAGTGACAAGTGTCCTAGCTTTGCATTCTAAAAATGGACATCGTATTCACAGAAAATTAAAGACGACTGAATTATACTGCATTTATTAATCAAGACAACAACAAAAGGTTAAATACACAAACAGTGAAGAATCCACGCTGTTCTAACTCCATGAAATAGGAGAATTCATCTTTGAGACCCAGCTGGACTTATCTCCCCCCCGCAGCAACTCCAGACCCAGAACTATGCAGGGGAGAGGCCCCGTTCAGGCACACCAGGGCCCATGCAGCCCAATCCCTCCTGCCTGCCACATGAGTTCAGGGAAGAAAAACTGCTGGGAAGGGACAGCCAGAACTCAGCCAGCAGAGATAAGCAACTACAGAAGGGACCTTCAGACAGTGATGACATCAATACGTGATTTTTCCATGAGCCAGGGACCCCTTGATGCCAACTGGCAGAGGGAACAGGGTTTTATGGGAATCTCTTGGGCTTATATGTGAGGTTTCTAGAGAGAGCCAGTAGCCCACTTGTCACCCTAATCATTGCAAAATGTATGTAAAGATAACATGTTAGAAGTTATGTAACTACATTGAAAATTATGTTCTTAAGGTCTTGGTAATACAGGTGACCAGGGGATGACATGACTCCGACAGGTTCCTTTCAGGTAGGAGGTAACAGACGCTTATCTCTCTGTCTGGTCATATGTGTATTGTCCGCTTCACAATGGAGGTCCTTTTGCATACCGAACCTGATGCTAATCAAGAGATTGTTTTTTCCTATGGCTTTCCTCGCTTGTTGATTTCACCAACAGCAGCGGGTGTCCTGTTTATGAATAAGAACAAATAATTGTTCTGATATATCTAGGAGTTCCAAGAGACACCCTGGATCCTTCACCACGGAGACAAGCTGACAGCATTTGTTTGTCATATGAAAAGAGGGTAACAGTCTGCCTGGCTGTAAAGCACTGGTGTGCAACACTATTGGACATGAGAGTATCTTGTTAATTAAGTTTAGACTCTAAAATGAGTGTTATGATTTTATTTTATATGTAACCATTTGTTTCATAATTCCATTGCTATTACTTTGAATCTCTATGCTTTGTTAAATAAACCTATTCTTGATTTCACTATAAACATTTCTAAGTGACATGTGAAGCGGAGCAGTGATCAGAGGTGGAACTGGTAAGCTGGGATGTACAGTTTCTTTGGAATCAGTGGATTTGTGAATAGCGTGTGTCCAGTGAACGAGGGGCTGGACACTCCAGAGAGACGCTCAGAGCGGTTGCAGTTTGCCTTTCACTAACCTGGAGAGACAGCGAGGCCTAAGCAGAACTAAAGGGGAGTAGTTGTGTTGCAGGTGGCCGGTGGAGTTGGGGAGCTGAGACCCAGCAGACACAAACAAGGTTTCCTCATCCTAAGGGCAGGTGCTTTATGAGGTGCCTCAATTCTGGGTACCCACAGGAAAGCGTCACATCCTCCAGTTTTTACTCTGGACAATTTTTCCTGTATGTCTTTTGACTGTTTCCTCCAACTCCCTACCCTCAGTCTCTTCACTTAAGTCTCACTTCAACTACCCTCCATGCTACCCTTTCCTCTATCTTCTTAATTCCCACCCTTCAATGTCCCCTTCCTCTTCTTACTCTACTTCCTTCTCAACAAAACCCCCACCCAATTTTTTTTTAAAAAAAGAAACCAGCAAAAAATTATGAGACTAACATGACATTTGCAGGCTATCACATTGTTCACTCTTCTTGAATGTTATATTCCCTCCCTCAGAGGTCTGTTTTTACTATTTAAGGTTGTAAACTCTTCACTGCAGGGACATTCTCCTTGTTTGAAAAAATGCCTAGCATAACGGGATCCTGATCTCAGCTGGGGTCCCTAGATGCTACCTTAATAAATAAATAAATAAATAAATAATAATGGCTTCATGCTCTTCTACAGGAAAACAGAAGCTGCTGAAGAAAAATTAATAAACAACGTTTAGTTTTGACTACCTCTGTTTCACATTTTTGTTTCTGCTGTAAAATTGTCAAGCAGGACATCTGATATAAGAAAACAATGCAACCTTCTGGAGAAAGATGTCAAGAATATATAGTCAGTTTATTCAACAACAAGACTTAACACTTTTACATTTCCCAAGCAGTGAAACCTGTTGCAAGATACATAGCAACTGCCAAAGGACATGCAAAAGTCACTGAACACCCAACGTTCAAACATATGGATACACTGATTCATTTATTGTGCAACACACATTTGTTGACTATGAGCTGTCACCCTTCACCCTGAAGGTGATCATATTTCAGTGGTGCTGTATGCATATCAAGTAATACAGAACTGATGTCTTTTGTGTCCGTTACATTTTCTAAAAGTGAAGCTGCTGAATATTCAGACTTGTTTAATTTCCATAGTGGAACAATATCTTCTAGGGGATGGGGACAGCACTGCCTGTTCCCGAGGAATAAGACAGTGGTTGTGGAAAGTCTGAAGTAAAACTGACAGTAAGTAAAGTGCCATGACACTGGCAGCACAAGTATGAGCAGTGGCTCGAAAACAAGGTGACGAAGTGAGTACAGCTGCTATTGCCCACTGCCATTGCAGGACAACGCAAAATGAGTATTAAAGTAGCTATGGGGAAGAAGTCCGGAACTTTTTTTTTTTTTAATATATAAAGTTAATTAAAATAAACTCCCAGGAAATATTTCCAGTTCCACTGTAGTTTACGAAGCACTTTGGGACCCCTCAGGACGATACATGAGCATAACATGGTATTAGCTCTGAGAGAGGTTTAAAAATAACCATTAAAGAGGGACTTAGATCTAAAAAGCACAAAAAAAAAGTGCTCTCAGAGAGGGAACAACGATATAAGGTGAGTGAGAAAGCAGTTTTCAAGATAACTGATTTTTCTGCTAGACTTCTCTTGCCAACAAGCTAATCCACTGTTTAATTTGTTCATTGTTCTTTTTATAAAGAAACAGGGAAAACATGTATGTCTGAAATTGCAAAAGAAAACTGAGGAGGTTTCTCTCTCTAAAGATGAACTAGCTTCCCATCTTTTAGACTCAAAAATGGCTATAGTTGGACTTCAAACTAGATTTAATTATCTGCATTTCTAAGTGGTTGTGAACAAGATTCTCCTCTATGAAGTCTGGATAAGACATCTGTTTGCAGGAGGGGAGCAGAGTGGAATCAACAGACAAATTAACTTCAGTTCTTTAAAAAAAAAAAGAGTGCTGCTCAATGAATACACACAAAGAGAGAGAGAGAGAGCGCGTGCAAATTTGAAGTTCCAAAACCTAGGTCAACACTTGCGAGCCATAATAACGTGGTCTTCCATGAGGATTTTAGATCCAAATTTGCCTCTCCCATGCAAACCCGAAGTTTCACTATTTTATTTTAAATTATAGACATGAAATGCCAAATCATAAAGTGAGGCTACAGACAATATGACATCAACCATACCAAATCATTTAAAGTAAACTGATCTAACAAAGCTTTACAGCATCTTTCATCTTCAAAGCAATCCACAAACATTAGCAAATTGAGCCTCAAAACTCTTTAAGTGAATTATAACATTTTAGAGATGGGGCGCATGCACGCACACATGCAGAGTTAAGGTCACACATTCAAAAGCTGTCTCTTTGGGGGTTCAGTAAGAAGCCTATAGGGCCAGATTTTCAGAAGTACTAAGCTTCAACTGGAGCCCTGGGTGTGCCTCATTTCTAAAATATCAGGTCCTTAGATAGTTAAATAACCAATAACCAGGTGACCAATAACTAAAGCATCCAAAATGAGAGATTGCTTTGAAAGTTAATCTGTAAATTACTTGGCCAAAGCCAAAGGGGGACTATGTCAGAGCCAGGATTAGAATTCAAGCATTTGACTCCCAGTTCTCTGTTCAAACCAAGAAATCATACCTTTCCCTTTTTGTTAATGTCTCACATTTGGACAATGGGAAGTTGAAATGTACCATATGTACAGATATAGTATTTAACAAAAGAGAGGCACCCACACTACCCTAATTTAGTTATGAAGCTACAAAGTCACTTTCTCCCGCAAATTAAAGACATTTTGAAAGCCTATGTTATTAACTACAGATTTTAGATGCACAGTAGACAGAATGTTTTACTATGTCACGGACAGACTGGCAGTAATGAAAAACAAAAGCATATTTTGGCACCCATATGCTTTTTTTCCTCAGCACTACATTTCCACAATTAATAGTTTAGACAATAATGATTTTAAATAAATGAGTTTTCATTATTAGTTTCCTCTGATGTTATGCTACTAGGCTTAATACGTTCCTCCCACCATTGGGTATTTGGCTTTCAGAAGTCTCAAAGCTTGAGCAGCCTGCTAGAAATTTAAACTATCAAAACCTGTGATGTGTATTTTTAAATTGGGGTTAATCAAGTGGGGTGAATTCAGAAGAAAGAAAGCTGGGGGAGAAGGATATGACAATCAGACCTTAAGTAGTCGTCTCTGAAATATCGCACAAATTTAAATTAGACATAGTTTTAAACAACCTAAAAAAACCAAAACACAACTCTTGATTATTATGCCCCTATCTATCATCAGACAGGTATTTTGAAGACTCAACACTGCCTGAATTGAAACTTATTCAAATTTGGTTGGGGGGTGGGGTGGAGAAGAGGAGATGGCAGAGAGAGAGAGAGAGACACAGAGCGCACACGCACGCAAGAGAGCGTGCGCCTTTCCCTGTTAGCTGCACTGCTGCTAACGCTAGCTATAATCATCTGTGGCCAAGAGACAGCACACACAGTTGCTAAGCAACTCTTCTTGGGCCATCTCAATACCAGCTTTCTGCCACTTGGGAATACTTAAATGAACCTCGCACTTGCACATAAAAAAAACCCAGAGGCAATGCATTACTAAATGCAATACCAACTGCAAATGAACTCTTCACAACTGTTTCACAAAGTCTGATCAAGCAGGCCATAGACCCGTCAAGAGAAAATTTAAAAATAAACAAGCAATCAGCTTATACCATTCATTCATTTCAAAATCAAATTCATTTTTCTATTTTGATCACTACTAAATTTCAGCCATGAAGATTTGTTTTGTTGCCGTTTTTGTAAAGCACATTAAGACCTCATGTGAGGGCAAGCAAAAGGTTGCAAGGAAAAATGCAATTGTTAAAAAATTGCAGGGAGTATTTATTTTTCCACTGTGACAGTCTGTCCCCTTTTTTACAGGACTACGATAAATTTTGAACAAAATGTGTCTTGTGAGGTAACATTTGAAAACTCAGTTTGCTGTTCATTATTGTCCTGGTAAAATATGTATGGCAACATTGTATGTAAAGTTACATGGTTCTACTATATGATATTATTAAGACATGTTCCAAGTCTGAGGAGCAGTGACAAACCAGTTTCCCAGAGACAAAAGGCTAGCCAACACCTCAGCCAGGTGTCAACAAAATCAAATGGACCATCACCTGGTTAAGTGGCTATTCTTTAGCAGGAAAGAGGGTGGGGGCAAAAAAACTACATCTTGACAAAGAAATAGCTGGGAGTTCCCATCACAAAGACTTTGTTTCCTGAACCTCAGCTGGGGATGATTCTCAACAAAGAAAAAGAACTACAGGGAGAGCAGTCATCCCAAATTATCTCTTCCCCTTTCTCTCTGCCTCCAGCATCCACAAACACCTGAACAACAAAACAAGCTGCATTGGACTGGAGGAAGGATCCTGACTGAAGATTCATCCAATAAGGCTGCTGAAATGTAGTGAAAGAAATCTTTGCTTTGAATTCACTTAATAAGCTAAGTTAGGCATTGGTTGTGTTTTACTTTTATTTTGTTGTAACCAATTCTGACTTTTATGCCTCAATACTTGTAGTCACTTATAATCTATCTTGCTGTAATTAATGAATTTGTTTTACTGTTAGATAAACCAGTGTGTTTGAATTGAGGCATTTGGGAAACTCCATTTGGGATAACAGGATTTGTGCATATCATTTTCTATTAATAAAATGATGGACTTTATATGAGCTTGTATTGTCCAACAGAGAGCTGGGCAGTACAAGACATACATTTCTGGGGAAAAATTAGAACTGGAAATTGTCTGCAATGTAATTCATGAGTAGCTGGCCATAGCACTCATACAATATAACTGGGAGTAATTTACATGCTGGATGCTGTGTGTGAGCAGACCAAGAGTGGTAGCTCTCACAGAAAAGCACTGCAAAAGACACCCCAACGTGGAGAACCAAGGAGAAAGCTATTCATCGGTCCAGATTGTACCCTGCACGTAACATCCCATCCACTCCTAAATTTTTCTAGATATTTACCTGTACATGATTTTTCCACATAACAAGAACCCTAATCTTCGTGGGTTCTGGTGACATTACAGTGTGGTAGGAAGAAACAGCACTGTACAAAGAACAGTTACTTTACAGTAACTGTGGTTCTTTAAGATGTATTGTACACATGGATTCTATGCCACACATACTTTCCCTGTGACTAAGGAGTCCTACTCCTATAGGATTTTGTATTAGTGAAGGAAATAAGGAATGGTTAGGCTCATTCTGCCCATTATGCCTCAGGTGAAGGGACCCTGCAAGGACATCTGAGGTGGAGGCATGGCTCCAGCTTACACAATTGGCCAAACAAACCTAATCTTTGTATAGTATCAGATGCATATAAAGTAGCCTAGAGGGAGGTTCTAGCTATCAGCTGTTCCTCTAGTCTGCTGTATTTGAGTTCTTCCCTGTGATCCTGTGGGAGTCGTTCCATAAACTGAGACAATTTATCCCAGTGCAAACCGATGCTTCTGGCAAAACAAAGAGTGGTTTGCAATACACATCTGGAGACTAGCAGAAGAATAGATTTTTCTGCCAAACAGATCCAGTCTCAGAGTCTTTTTCTCTCAGTGTTGTTTTAGGAGGCCCTTACTGCCTGGGCCTGGATTGTTCCTGGATAGCTGCTATAACAAAATGAGCCTGGCACCAGATGTTAATTAAAAGGACTCAAAGCCCTTGGGAGGAACTCCATACAGTCTGTCTGCCTCTCAGAAGTGGCAGGCATTGATGTTAAAGTCCATCACAAATCCAATGCAGGCTTTAACAATACCTCATTAATAGACACGACAAGTTTACCAGGCATGGAAGAATGAAGATTGCGGAGCAGCTTGTGTGACTTCTCTTGCACTACTTTACAGTGGGATGTCTCGGATCTTGGCCATGTGTTTCCATCAGATCTTGGAATACCTTAAAAGCTGAGGATAGGAGGACTGACTGCCTCATTAGGAGTGGATGATGAAAATGCCATCAGGATCAATTGTTCTTCCATCTCTGCCCATTGATCCTCTTCATTCTTAGGACAAGAAAATGTGGCCAGAGGCAGGGGGAGCAGCACAGCACTGGCTTGTGGGAATATAGCTGCATACCCAAAGACCACTAAGCATAGGGATACTGGATAGGTGTACACAGAAGAAAAACAGGGGTCCTATTTCCTGTGAGATCCATGGCCTCCCGTGCTCAAAGAATAGTCTCTGGAATCCCTCCCTGACTGTCAGTGTGGTGCCCATGGAGGAGGAGACTGATGAGCAGGAGATAAGTCTCTACTATATCTTGATGGAAAAGATTAAAAGAACATACCTCTTTCAGTGGTGGGGCTATACTTCTTGGTATGCTCCGATGCTCATGCATCTTTCCTACCAAGTTAGGAAAGCAGACAGTATCAACCTCTCAAATGTACCATAATTTTGGTGGCTTAAGACCTAGTTAGTACTGCTGATGTTATATGAGTCAGCAACGGGGACTCCAGTATCAGGCCCATGGACAGGTCACTTGGTGCCCAAAAGGTTATAAGCATTGAAAGTGATGTTAACTAATTGCTGGATACTGTGCGTACCAAGAATGTCAGAGAGTCAGTGCTGGAGAGAAGGTAGTCAGCGTCTTTAGCCAGCACTGCAAGCACTCTTTTCAAAGCCACTACTGAGGTCCCATCTTAGGGCTGTGGATACAGAATTTGAGAGGAATCTAAAATGTCAATTCGTGTGTCTCCAGTCTGAGGTCCCAGAGAAGGAGATCTACGTCTCGTCTCCAGAGCAATGCTCCTTCCAATCAGAGCATCTTAGGCCATATCTACACCACACACTTAAGTTGACATAAGGCAGCTTATGTCGACCTACCTGTGGAGGTGAACACACTACAACACTCCTCCCGGAGATATAACTCTCCTGCTACGCCAACATAAAAAACCCACCTCAAGGAGATATGTAGTGTTTAGGGAGACATAATTAGAGCAACAAAGTGTTAGTGTAGACACTGTGCTGGTTGTGTCGCCCTAAGTGGCCTCCAGAAGGAGTCCCACAATGCTTATTGTGACTGCTCTGGTCACCAGTTTGAACTCCACTGCCCTGCAGTCAGGTACACAGGCATGCACCTCTCCCCCTTTAAAGCCCTGGGAATTTTTGGAATTCTTCTTCCTGTTTGCTTGGCATGCACAGCTCACATAGCATCTATCAAGCTGACCATTTCGGCTCCCAGCAGCAAACGTGCTCCTACCTGGAGTACACCAGAGTTGGTGGATCTGTTGAGTCTGGGGGGAGAGGGGGCTGTGCAGTCACAGGTATCAAAGTTCATGTGGCTTGAACAGAGTTATGAGCAGATTGTTTGTGGCATGGAGGAGAAGGGGCACGATAGGGACACGCAGCAGTGCTGTGCAAAGATCTAAGATCTGAGGCAGGCGTACCAAAAGGCAAGGTAGGCCAATCGTCGGTCTGGCGCTTTGTCAAAGACATGACGTTTCTACAGGGAGCTGCACACCATCCTCCACAGAGACCCCACCATCACTGCCGAGAGCCCAGGGGGTCTGGAGACAGCGGCCAGCAGAGTGAACCCCAAGGACAATGTGGTGGACAAGGAAGTGGAGTTGGAGGAGGATGCGGGACAGACGTCAGGCAAGTCCAGTGGCGTGGCGAGCCAGAATCTTTTTTTTTTTTTAAACTCTGGAGGGGTCTAGCCCAGGGATTCTCAAACTGGGAGTCGGGGCCCCCTGAGGGGGCCCCGAGATTATTACATGGGGGGTCATGAGCTGTCAGCCTCCACTCCAAACCCTACTTGGCTTCCAGCATTTATAATGGTGTTAAATGTATGAAAAAGTATTTTTAATTTATGGGGGGGGGGGTCGCACTCAGCTATGTGAAAGGGGTCACTAGAACAAAAGTTTGAGAACCACTGGTCTTGCCAGTCCCAGCACTCCGGCTCTGGCACACCTGATGCAGGAGAGGGAAGCTCTAGTAAGTACTCATTGTGCTTTGATACCAAAGGTAGATGTGAGATAGTGCTCTGCTTTTTTTAATCAGGGTAGAAGAGAGATTATAACCACCAACACAGGCACAGTTTGTATCTGCTTCTCATTCCCCTGGGCAGCTACGCAGAGGAGGCCCTGCAGAAAAGTTTGTTTATGCATACCTGGATGTCCTGGGAATCCTCCAAAGAGCTCTCTAGGAAACTTTCCTGGAGGTACTTTGCAATCCTCTGCTGAAGATTTCTTGAGAGGGCTACCTTGTTTCTTTCCCCACAGTAGGAAACTTTCCCCTGCACTTCAGCATGCACCAAAGCAGCACATAGGCAAGCAGCATACAGACCTGGTCTGCAGCTGCACACATGCATCCTTGGTTACCCTCAGAGTGAGATATCAGCTGCTATCACCCCAGCCTGTGGAAAATGGTGCCAGTATCCAGAATAGTGGCCCTAGGCGCTTGTAGTGATACTGCTCTGAACCCTCCCGCCTCACCCTTTGTCCCACCTTGCCCCTTCCCCCCAGGCCAAAATCACCATGACTAGGGCTCTCACTGTGCTGTGTGCCTGCCATGGGAAAGTGAGAAAGAGATGTTTCTAATTTGTTTGGATCAAGGCTGCGAGTGCACTCACAATAGTGCCTCTGTCTGTTTCTTTAGCTACTGCAGATGTGCCCTTGAGAGTCTCATCGGCTGAGTGGCTCCATCTGATAAGGAGAAACGAACAGCATGAATAAGACATGTTCCGGGATGTGCTGCAATCCTCTGTTGCTTTGGATTGCGAACAGGGACCATGCAGAGAATCTACCAATAAGAAACTGTGAATAGATGGCCAGAAGAGGAAACGGGCAGGTGCAGATGATACAGCTGCTCCAGAACCAAACAGACAAGCTGAGGCCCTGACTGGACTGCTGGCAGAACACATCCATGCTCACCTCCCCTTACAGCCCATACAGAGCTGCCTTCCATGCCCTCCCTACACTCCCCACAGTCATTCCTCCCATGTTCCCAGGCCGTTGCAGTACCCCATGTACTCCACTCTAAGGGGCATGTTTCACAATGACAGCTGGACATAAATCCAACCATGAGAGCCTCATTTGAAAATAAACTCTTGATTTTCATGATCCTTGCAGAACACAGAAATCTCTTCGTAGGTGTTGAATAAAAGTGTGTTTATAGAAAGAGAAGGAATCATTTGTCTCCTACGTCTGATGGTTGCTACTGAAATGCATACACAGTGGTAACTGGCACATTTGCACTGTAAAATTAAGGCACACATAGCAATCATTACAAGGTTCATATTATGGTGCAAGAAAACAATGCCTGGTTAAATGCATTACATAAACCCAGATCACTGGGGCTCATTGTAAAAATGCTCCTCTAAAGCCTCCGTGATTCGAATAGCTCCCTGTTGAGCCACTCTAACAGCCCTGGTATCTGGCTACTCAAAAGCAGCAGCCAGCCGATACACCTGAACGCTCCACCACTGCAGAATTTTCTCTCCCTTAGCTTCACAAATGTTATGCAGAGTACAGCAAGTTGCTATGACATGGAAACATTTTCCTCACTGAGGTCTAACCTGCCAAAACGGCAGCACCAGCAACATTTTATGCGGCCAAAGATGCATTCAACAGTCATTCTGCACCTGATGAGCCTGTTGTTGAAGCACTCCTTGTGCAGTCAAGGTTGCCAGTGTAAGGCTTCATGACCCACAAGAGCAAGGGATAGTAGCGTGGGACCCCAAGGACCACTATTGGCATTTCAACATCCCCAACTGGAATCTTCTGGTCTGGAAAGAAAGTCTCTTCTTGTAGCTTTCTGTACAGGCCAGTGTTCCTGAAGATGCATGCATTATGCACCTACCCTGACCACCCTTCACTGATGTCGGTGAAACAACCCCAGTAATCAATCAGAGCTTGCAATACCATAGAAAAGTAGCCTTTTTTGTTTAGGTACTCTGTCACAAGTTGGTCTGAGACCAAAATAGAGATGTGTGCGCCACCTATCACCTTCAGGGAATCCCACTGCCGCAAAAGCATCCACTATTTCACGCACATTGCCCAGAGTCACAGTCCTTCATAGGAGGAGGTGATTAATGGTCCTGCACACTTGTATGACTGCAACCCCAGCGGTGGACTTCCCCACTCCAAACTGATTTGCAACTGACCGGTAGCTATCTGGAGTTGCCAGCTTCCACACAGTAATCACCACTCGCTTCACCATTAAAGCAGTTCTCATTTTGGTGTCCTTGCGCCAAAAGGCAGGGGAAAGCACCACACACAGTTCCAGGAAGGTGGCTTTGCATATCTGAAAGTTCTGCTGTTACTGCTCGTCATCCCATACCTGCACAACAATGTGATCCCACCACTCAGAACTTGCTTCCTGTGCCCAGATGTGACAGACCCAGACCACCATGCGCAGCTACTCTGTGAATGCCAAAAGCAATCTTGAATTGTGTCTGTCCATGGCACACAGCAGAGTAGCCACCATGGTTTCATTATCAGATTCACAGCTCATGAAGTAGTACAGGATCACCAGGGTTGTGTTCATAACACTCATCACAATACTGGAGACAAGAACAGGATCTATGCTTTCAGACAGATGGTGGACGTGCAGTTTACAAGGGCTGTTGAAAAGCAGTGAAAAACATAGTTGGAAGCCCGTGGAATGATGGGACAAAGAAAACTGCATCATGGGATGCTGAGCCCGCCCCCATTAGGCGCTGTGATCCCTTCCCAGAAAACCCAGCAGCAGATGGTGGTGAGTTGCACAGTGGGAGAGCTACCCACAGTGCACCGCTCTCTCTGTCGATGCAAAAGCATCAACTGTGGACACGCTCCACCATCACAAGTAGTGTTGTATGGACATGCAAAAGTGATTCAATTACAACAGTGGATGAACATTGACATAACTTAAGTGTACTCAACTTTGTAGTGGAGACATAGCCTAAGCTAAATACAAGTGGGACAGATTGTTAAGCATAAGGAGTTTACAGGTCAGGAGGCTGCAGTAGGAGACCACTTTTAAAATGAAGTGGGCAATTAACACCTCTGCAACTATAGGACAATGGAAGGTTAGTAGGCAGCAGGGTGTGTTACAGACTTTTGTAATGGTCCATAAAAACAGTGTTTCTATTAAGTCTATGGTTTTTAAGTATCCAGCAGAGTTATGAATTTAAGTTCCCAGGTTCATCTTTTGAAGGTGTTGTGCAGGTTTCTTTTGAAAATGAGGACAGAGGTCAGATATGGAGTGATTACTTTGTGAAAAGTGTTCACCATGGTGATAAGATGTCCATTTTTGTGTGCGAGTTCATTTGATTGTGTAGGAATTGTCTGGTTTCACCCATATAATTCTTGTTGTTGGGGCATTTGATGCACTGGATGAGGAACACCACATGCGATAGGCATGTGTAGGATCCATCGATCTTGAAAGCTGTTGTGGGGGATATTGATCATCATAGTATTGAATATATGTCTGTAGGTTTTGCATCTGTTGTTCTGGCAGGGTCTGGTGCTGCTCTGAGTTGGTGTGTCCTGGTCTGTGGGGAGCTTACTTCTGATGAGGAGTTTGGTGAGGTTGAGAGGTTGTTTGAAGACCAAAAGAGGGGGGGTTCTTTCAGAATGTGGTCCCCATCAAGTATGGGTGGTAATTGTTTGATACCACCCCATATGGCTTTGAGTGTGGGTTGACAGGTGACAGCTAGAGGGTCAGTGGGTTGTTTTCTTTTTTCTATATTGAAGCAGATTCTCTCAGGGTATTTGGGTGGCCCGAATTCCTGATGCAATCCACTTCTCTGATAAAACTGCCTTTGCTAAAAAAGGACACTGTGTGTGTTAAGGTGTGTATCCTGGACTTTTCCTTTGGATCACATTCTGTGGTATTTGACTGCCTGGCTGTAGATAACAGACTTCTTGGTGTGCCTGCGGTGGTTGCTAGATCTGTGGAGGTAAGTGTGGTGAGCCAATATTTATGGACACTTGAAAAATACTTCTTTACTTACTAATCTTTTCCTGGGATTTGGCAAAATCATTACACACAGTAGGTTATTTCCTCTGGTCTTTCCGTTAGGTAACTGCAGCCGATCCAGACACTACTTTTCATGCCTACTGATCCTTCTGACAACTTCTCTTGCAGCTCCCAGTTGAGAACTATTCAAGCTCAAATGCAAGTCGATAATCTACCCAGCCAAGAAGTTCTTTTAATACCTGTCAAAATATCTTCAAAGTACGCTGGCAGAGTGTATTGTTTTTTCCATATCACAGGAAACAGGTAGGGAAGATTTGCATGATGTGGCTGCCACTGGTATAGTGGGATGGCTTAACCAGCAATTACATCTACCAAGGGTGAAAGAATCCTCAGTATAAAGGAAATAGAAAGCTGGGTTAAAGGAAAAAAAAATAGAAGGACAAAAATCAGTTTGTCTATCTCCCCCCATATGGAAGCTCAAGGGCTGTTGGAGAAGGAATTTCCGAGCACATGCTGTGCAATGGCCACAGCTGTCAATAAGGAGACATGGTGTTAATGCTTCACAAAACATTTTACCAAAGGTTGTCAAGCTTTTCTTCTGAGGACAGCAAGCCCAGAACTGGCAAGTTCTGAAGATGAACTGGATTCCCAGAAAGACACACTATTGAGAAATTAGGATTCCAATAAGGGCTGTTCAAGTCTAAAACACTAGGAGAGGGAGACCCAACTCCTGTATCTCATAATGAATAAGAACACCTTCAAATTCAATTTGTTTTTCTGAGTCAGCCATTCCCCCCCCCCCCCCAAGTATGGGACGACATCTTTTCCCCTCAGCATTTACCATTATCTTGATGATTCCTGCAGCCAGACTCTCCTCCGCCCCCATTCGCTCTTTCGAATGCAGTCTGCACTGTTTCCTGTTATGCTGTTACAAAGCCACAAGCAGCGGAAGCTACTCAATGATGTTAGATACTTGCTTAAAGCTGCATTGCTCAATGATCAATTGTATTCATGCTTATGAATATGTAATCAATTAATGTAAGGAATGAGTGAGATAGTGTGAGTGAGTGACAGTCAATGGCAAAACAAAGAGGCAAATATCGCCTTTTATGGAACCATGGTATTATCTTGGTGAGAGTATAAATCTCGAGATTGGCGGCCAGGTAGGTCATGAACAAGGAAATGTAACAGCACGCTAAACTCAGGACCAGACCAGAAGCAGTAGAGCCCTCCCGCGGATCTGAAGGGACTTCGGGGACTCTTGTCGCCTAGCATCCGATATCCGGGCAGCTGTCGCCAGATCACCCTCAGCCACCTATGAAATCGAAATCAGCATCTGCGTCTGCAGCCTGCCAGCATGAACGTATTGTGTGTGTGGGAGTATAATTGCACAAGTAAGGGGTGCCAATAAATCAACCCACAGTGCTGCTCTATTTCGACTTTTTTTGTGGTTATTTCTTGGCCGGTTCCAAGAACGGATAACCGCTCCCAAGCAGAAGGGAATTGCATCGAGATTCCACCTCCATTTTAGTTATTCAAAAGGCACCACGGATAAGACTCAGCAGTGGTAACCTAAGTAAGAGTCCTTGATATCAACTGAGGCAAATCAATTATGTTTGTATACTGCTGGTAGGACTGAAAAGAAGAATTTTATCTTAACTTTCTTTTCATTACATGAAATAATTCATCCACTTCAAGTCCAGGATGAGCCTGAATTCTCCTGATTTGAGAATTATGAAATATCTTGGACACCGCAATCCATTATCACTACCTCTTTGAGGTAATGTTTTGGGTGAATGCAGGAAATGGCACCAATGATGATCAGATGGGTTAGCATGGTAACACAGTTTCTTCTGATGATCAAGGATGTGATTTGGAGAGGTCAGGGTAGAGAATGAAATTCTCTGAACTACCTCCCCACCACAAGTAAAATGACCCAATTGTCTGAGATAATTATGGACCATTTTTCCAGATCCTTAAGTGAAGAATGTGAATTGATTTCTTTTGCCTTTGCAAAGTCTTCAAGTCCTCCCTGCAAGAGGAACATTTTTTATACCTGGATTTGTGATTAGATAAACGAATCTTGCTCCAACAAAACCTTCTCAGAAACCTTTTTCAGAGCTGACTCTGTGTTGTCACCTAAGACTCTGATACTCTTAAAAGTACTAGAAGTCTTGACTTGAAAGGAAAATTCACAACGTGCCCCACTTTCTCCAGGATCAGAACCACAAGTTATGGTGAGACTTAGTGAAGGAATCAAAACTGTTTGCTTCAAAGTGAATGGAATCTTAAAAAAAGAGAACTTGAAATACCTTAGAAATATAGAACAAATTTTTAACAATTCCTCAAAAAATAATAATATTTAATTAATATTTAATATTAATATTAACATTAAATATTAAAATATTAATAATTAATTCCTCAAAAATTCTGTGAAACATGTAAAAATGTAAGAAATTGGAAGCCACAGATGGTAAAATGAAATAAAAATCATACAGTTTGATCTTGTGCCCACACATTTTAGGTACATAACATACTCTTCAGGCTACCCTAAGTAACACCACTTTCACTTCCGTGTTTTTAGGAGTAGTTATTGGCATTGTGGACATCCGTGACCATGGTATAATAGCCCATTCAGTAAACAACAGTCATTTTTCTATTAATACCACTGCTTAGGAAGACTTTATGGTTAACAATGTGTTTGAGCCTTCTGGCCATTTAAGTGTAAACTAATTTACTGTTAGAAGAAAGAAAATTCTAAAACAGTAAAGAAAAAGGGCATTACAAGGTATGAACCTTTATACAAACATTTAACCGAGAAAATTGAGTTATAGGTAAGTCAGCCTATTTTTATCAACAGTAATGCTCTACAGGATAAATCCTTAGCATGTATCAAATTTAGGTTTCAGAACATATGGAACATTTCACTCTGAATGGAGTGTCCTTCTTTATCTTGTCTCACTACCTTAATTTTTATTTCATGTCATTTGTTGCATGAGAGTAAAGCTGAACTTGATGCAGAGCTACTGTACTTAAAATTACCATTCTAGATCAATTTTTTCTAATTGTTTAAGAACAAATTGTCGTTTATGTAATGTGGCAAATTGCTGGCACCGCTATGATGGGTCTCGTGCTCTCTCTTCTTGGGGGGGGAGAGGGGGGGTATTGTTTCAGGGCTCTGTTTCTTGCCCCTGAGATGGGGTATTAACTGCCCCACTAATGTCCCAGAGGAGGGGAGTGGAGAGGGAGGGACCCAGGCCCGCCCTCTACTCTGGGTCCCAGCCCAGGGGCCCTAGGGATAGCGGTAAACCACTAGAACTAGTGGTTTCTTCCCCTGGGCTACTTCCCTTTCCTGCCCTTCAGCTTGTGGGACTTCCTGCCCTCCCTCTGCACAAACCAGGTGTCCCTTTACGTAGGGTCTTGGCCTTCTTAGCCCATGGCAACACTTCTCCAGACTCTCCTCTGCTTCCCTCCAAACTGCTCTCTGCTCCAAACACAAATCCACTCTGCTTCAACTCCTCCTCTTGTCTGATTGAAGCAGGGGTGTTTTTTATCATGTGACTGGCTTCAGATGCTTTAATTAATTTATAGCAAACTTTCTTCAATCTACAGGGAATAAGGCTCCCTTCTAAAACTCTCCTGCTGCCCTCTGGCCATGCTGTATCACAGTAAACACTGAAAGAAAGAAAGAAGGATACTAAGGCAATCACTCAAAAGGCAAATGTTCCTTAGTTATCAAATTTATTTTTCATCCATACTTTCCTGGCTCAAACTTTCAGAATGGATAGATTTAAGCTACTCATATGTGTTTTAGAATCACTTTCTGTAAGGAAAGATTTGTGAAGGTTAGTCACCACTATGAATGTTACAGTATACAGAATGAGAGTGAGCAACAGGATATATGAATATTTTTGTGTGATCAGTATAACCTTTCATGAATATTGTATGAGATTTTATAAATTGTATATATTTAATATTTTAATATATTAACATAATATTTATAGCACTTGAAATATTAAATGTGTAAATGGATGTAATGTGATATTTCTGAATCTGGACACAGCACAAAATGAGAACTCTGAGTCATGTGAACTGCTCCAATCATTTACATGGTTGTTTAGGATTATAGGAACAATGAGTAGTTCGGTGTCACCTTAAAGACTAAACAGATTTATTTGGGCATAAGCTTTCGTGGGTAAAAAAACCCCACCTCTTCAGATGCAGGAATTGTCAAAAATGTAGTACACCTAGTGCAGTATTCTAACAATAGTCAGCACCAGATGCTTCAAAGAAAGGTTCAAGAAATACCACAGAAAACCAGTGTAAAATAATCTGACCCTTATGAAAGTCTCATCCTAACAAATAATAATAGATCGGCTTAAACCCAACAACATGAGGTTTTATATCCATTCCACAACTCTTTTTAGAATTACATATCATAACTTTGAAAATTCTTATTATCCACATAAGTGTCCTACCCCTCTTTTAATCTTGCTAAGATCTTGGCCCCTATGACATCTGGTGGCAATGAATTCCACAGTCTAATTATGTGTTGTGTGAAAAAGTATTTCCTCTGAATTTGCTGCTGTGCACGATGCATTATCTTCTTTTGGCAGAAACTTGTAGCAACACTATTGTGTCAGAAGACCCAGTAACAGAAATGGAGGCTCTGAAGACAAACATTAGGACATCTAAACCAGCAATGACATGCCCAACAAGCTTAACCTATTTCACCTCTGTTTGTTCTTGCTCATTTTTGGGATGATACTTAACAAAAGAGGTAGAAGAACAAAGACGTACAAAAATTCTTGGCTCAAATCCCAGAGGACTGTATCCATGAAGGAGTCAGGATCTCAGATAACTTCAGAACAGAATTGAAAGAACATCATGCTGCCTCTTGTGGCAAAAAGGTCTAATTTAGGAGCCACCTGACCACCCGAAGATGGAAGCAGTGACCTTAAACCATTCACATGGAATACTGTATTTCAAATCAGATCATCAGCTAAGACTTTGTTTTTGTTGGGGAGATGAACCTCCAGAGAAATGATTTGATGCAGGATGCATGATTCAAAAAAACCTGAACACTGCTCAATAAAGTAGCAGAGAATGAGCTTGTCTTTGTCAGTTTTTATAAAATTCATGTCATAGATTTTTTTTGTCAGAACTCGTACAGATCTGCTCGATTTGTGGGAGGAAAGCACGGAAAGTCAGACACAAATTGCCCTCAACCTTACATCACTTATATAAAGCCTTGTCACCTTACAATTCCTAAGGACTTGAACTGCATAATGATCAAAGAAAGCTCTTCAGCCAATGCCAGAAGCATGTGTCACAATCATAGCCAATAGTTGAGAAGTAAAGGACACTCTTGCAAATATTCTGGGGGTATTGGCCACCCAACAGCTTCCAAGATTTTCTGAAGCATGGTCACAGTTAAGGAGCCTTTTGACTAGTTTTGCCTAATATATAATTTTTAAACCAACCTTTCTGGAATCTTACCAAGAATCTGCTAAACCTTAATACATATGACAAGTCATGAATCCCTGAATTCCTACAGAAGCAATTTACCTCTGAATTTCCTAAGAACTGTCTTTTGGTAAGTAAGCAGGTAGAGATTTAAAGTCTGGATCAGGCCCCATGAATTTTCCACCATTTGAGTAGATTACATTTCTTGTGGTTTACTCTCAGATCAAGAGAATGAAATAGAGTACACCCTGACTAAACAATCAACTTGATCTCTTGTCCAGACTGCTTCTACAAGCCAGCAATCCAGGCAAGTGTCCATGTGGATACCTTGATAACTTACTTATGTTAACACCACTACCAAATATTTAGCGAACAAACTTGGAGCTCTTTGGAGACCAAAAGAGTGGGTGGTACAGCTGTCACCAGCTAGATATATGGTGCCACATGAGGAAGAGGGGTTTGGGCAGCAGGTGCCTCTTATGTGCATTTGATCTCAAGGTATTGGACAACTCCTATCCCTAAGATTAGATCTCAATGTGTCTTTTTTCCTTTGGAGTTTTAGAGTGGAATTAAGAGAGAGTTAATATTGGTGTAATGACTTGACTTCATTACACCAATGAATGTAATGGTGTAATGGTGTAATGCACTAAAGTTCCAAGGTGCTAACTGAATTCTTCAGCATGTTGGTATTGTAGATTCAGAGGCTGAATATGTTTTCAGTGACTAGAATGCCTATGCAGAGTACATTTTTTCTTGATCAGCTCAGGATCCCATGGCTCTCATGACAATCATAGGACTGTCCAAAGTGGCTTCTGGCCCACTCACATAACTGGTCACACTCTGGATTTAGTATCGGAATAGACTGGAGGTAGGTAAAGTTAGGATGCCCTTCTAACAGGAGTGAAGGACCTGTTCTAATGGGACATCATTGGACACCAGAGGAACTTGAGAATTTACAGATGGTTCTGAGGAACAACATTATTCAGCTGACAGTAAAATCTTAAAGTGTCAATAATATGCTCTAACAGTTTGTTGTCTTCCCCATGGATATGGTGATGCCTAAACTTCCTCACAGGTAAGCACTGTTTACAGGTGACCTGTGACAAGTAAAACAAGAGAGCAAATGGCTAGAGCGCTAAGTGGAAGTCTTGAGCTGACTTTAATCAAATGCACCATATAGAATTTGTACAGTCATTTGCTGTGGCTGTTTGGGAGATGAAGTTTCTTCTTCTCTACCATAGCAAATGCAATGGTGAATTAACATTAACTCACTCACAGCTAACTCACTGGCAGTTTGGTGAATCTGTGCTGCCTCCAACCAGCTACAGAGTTCAGATTTTTTCAAAGAATTTTCACGTTACTTTGCAGATAAAAAATGCTGAGATTTTAACAGAATTGTCTGCCTCCATGCAGAAAAGGAATAATGTTAATTCTTGTCAGAATTAAATAAACTACTTATTTATAGATTCATAGAGTTTAAGGCTAAAACAGACCATTAGATCATCTAGACCAGTCGTTCTCAACCTATTGTGGGCCACATATGCAGCTCTCTACATGTTACGTGGGCCGCATCCACACAATAGCTATACTACCTGAATGGCGCTGAGGATGGCACATGGGCCACAGCTGTATGCTGACTGGGCCACGGGTTGAGAACCACTGATCTAGACGGAACTCCTGCATAACACAGACCACGGAATTTCACCCAGTTAGCCTTTTATTGAGCCCAATAACTTGTCTGTCACAAACATACTTTCCAGAAAGGCATCCAGTCTTGATGTCTTCAAACCAAGAGAGACAGAATCTACTGCTTCCCCTGGCAATTCGCCCCAATGGTTAATCACCCTCATCGAATTTATGTTTTATTTCTAAACTGAATTAGCCTGGCTTCAGCTTCCAGCCATTGGTTTTTGTTATATCTTTCTCAGATATATTAAAAGACTCCTTTCACACCTGGTATTTTCTCCTTGGGAAGGCACTTAAATGCTAATCAAGTCACATCTCAATCTTCTTTTTCATAAAAGGGATCAATCTGTAAGGCATTTTCTCTAATCTTGAATCATTTTTGTAGCTCTTTTCTGCACCCTCTCCAATTTTTCCAACATCCTTTTTCAAATGTGGACTCCAAAACTGGACACAATATTACAGCATCAGTCTTACCCATGCTATATTCAGAGGTAAAATCACTTCTCTAGTCCCTTATTTATACATTCAAGGATCTCATTAGCCTTTTTTGCCACAGCTTCATACTGGGAGCTCATGCTGAATTGTCTGTCCACTATGAATCCCAAATCCTTTCTGAAGTCATTGCTTTCCAGGATACAGTGCCGTCGCACTCCATATGTATGACCTGCATTCCTTGTTCCTAGATGTATACCTCTGCTTGATAAACTGGGCCCGCTCAAACAAAATGCATGTCAGTACAGCCAAATTCAATCTGTATGACTGCCCTGTCCTCCTCATTATTTATCACTCCATTAATCTTTGTGTTATCTGCAAATTTTAAATCAGCAGTGATTTTTTTACATTTACTTCCAGATCATTGCTGAAAATGTTGGAGACATGCCTTAAAACCAATCCCTGAGGAATCTCACTAGAAACACACCCATTCAATTATAATTTCCTATTGACTACTATTTTTTCAGCTCTCCTACTCTACTTAAATGTGTGAAGTATTTATAGGATATCATATTAATGTTTTAATCATGCAGTACTAAGTTAAACACCTCACATAAGTCTATTACATCTAGGCAGTGACCTATATCAACCAAATTTGTAATTTCAAAGAACACAATCAGGTTTGTTTGACAAGACCTATTTTCCATAAAACTATGTTGACTTAACATTAATTATATTGCTATCATTTAATTCTTTATCTACCGAATCCCGTATCAGCTTCTCCATTATTTTGCCTGGGACTGTCAGGCTAACTGGCATACAGTTACTATGTCAGCTTGCATGCCCTTTTTGAATATTGCCACAACACTCTTCCAGTCTTCCTCTGGTATTCCAAGATGCACTGAAAGTTCTGTGGGCCAAAGATCTCCTCAGCCAACTCTCAAGAACTCTTGAGTGCAAGTTCCTCATGCCTTTAAAAATCTCTGTTAGATGCTGTTTAACATCCTCAGTGACTAATGGACTGCAAAGCACTTCAACATATGTGATATGAATACGTCACTAAGTTTCTGTCCACATACAGAACAGAAATATTTATTGAACACTACTGAACTTTCTGCATCATTTACCATCTTCATCTAGTAACAGGTCTAAACCATTGCTAGGATTTATTTTGTTCCTAATATACTTAGCCCTGCCAGCCATGAATTTCTCCCTGATGTCTAACTTCCCTTATCAATTTTCTACACTTCATAACTTTTAATTCATATTGGTTCATATATACTTTCCTTCCTGCCCCCCCCACCGCCCAATCCATTTGTTATATAGTGCTTTATTATTTCTAAATTGCTCCCTTCACTTTACCAATGAACCAGAAAGTGCTGTCAGCCAAAGTTGTGCTCTTTTCTCAACTGTGCCTCTTTGTTCAATTAAACTTAAGAACTCCCAACGTTGAGATTATGGAGTCATTCTACTATTCTAATACATTTTTATCCTAACAATTACAAACTGAGAAGTTTTTGAAATAACAGAAGGCAAGCAAACCTATGGCCCATAATAAAATCTTTTCTTTTTAGTAGGAAAAATTGGTGCAGATTTTGGTGGTGAAGTATATAAAATACAATCTACAATTAGTCCAAAATGTTGATGTTCAGAACTTTCTTCCTTCTCCTGTCCCCCCAGGAGTATATTTCATTATTCATCTTCCCCCACTTTCAAGTTCTCAGTTTTATTAATTTCTCTGAGCTAATTTTCCCCTCCTTGTTGTTATCCAGCTCTAATGCACCCTTCTAGCATGACTGTATCTTCTTTCCTGGTCTCTACTAACACCGTACTTCAGAACTGTCCTGTCATATCTAGTCACTGCCCTCCAATTTTCTTCATTCTACTCCATCCTGTTACTTGCGGAATGCAGCTGGTAAGCCTTCTCCCAACTCCCTCCAATTTCATTCAGTTTAACTGAGCTCCCCCTGACTTTCTTTCTTAGTCCTGATCAGCTCCCTTGACCAGTTCCATTCTTCCCGGTCTCTTTTTCAATTGCTGGTCTATTCCTTTAAGCAACCCCTTCCCTTGTTTTCTTTGGCCCTGTTCACATCCCTTAGTGTCCTCAATTCCTTCTCACCTCTTTTTCCTAGCCCTGTTCATGTTCCTTGGTCATACTCCCTACCCTCCCTATCTCTGGCACAGCTTGAAACCTTCTTCAGCACTACCGTCTCATTAGGCAAGAGGCAACATGAGCGTATTCACACACAGAACTGGCACATATCTGCCAAATACAGCTCTTACATACACAGTAGAGAGATGCTAAGAGTTCTATAGGTGCATCCATACACAGTATAAATTGCAATTAACAATATTTCTGACCGTTAAAACATGTTTGGTGTATAGCAGCTAGTTTCTTTTGTCAACACCACTGATGGGGAGAAAGATAGAAAGCAAACATCCTATTATAATTTGTTTACTTTGCCTATTTCCAAATACACATACAGTGCTTTCATTTGGGACTGATACAAACTCACATGTGTACATGACATTCACAGATGACAGTTTAGAGTACAATATTTTAAACATCAGTTTGCCAGCACCTATAGAAGAGAATTTAAACCAGAAGCAGTTTGTTTTTAAAGATAAGAGATATAATTGTACCATCCTAACATCCAGCAAGTTAAAAAACATCACTAGCAGATTTAAGTTTCTGAATTCTACTCCCTATAAAGGGGAGAAAGTTCGCAACAATGTCATGCCTCCACATGCATCAGTTGGTGTCACTGTAGAGAGAAAGCAAAGTGCTAACAAAATAATTAAAAATATATATATACACACACACACACACTCTTGAAGCACACACAAAGGAGTAAAAGTGACATCTGGGTGTTTTCTGGGATATTTTAAAGCCTTCAGTTCAACTCCACAATGAAAGCATTTTATGGCAACTGCAAACTACTCTCCTTGCAGCAAAAATAAGCCAAACATAAAAAACTATATTAAAATAAAAGAAGCTTGACTTCCAGACTCCCAAAAAAACATTTGTTACATGTAATTCTCAAAACTATGCCTAATGTCCCTGGCATTTTGCCAAAAAATAAAAATAAAATAAAAGAACTTAAGTGAAAAAAGGAAGTTGACAGGCCTCTGAAAGATCAGGGCAAAGAAGGAGTTGCTTCTCTTACCTGGAGAACGCTTGACATGTGTGAAATGAACTTCCTCCTCTATATAAGCCACAGGCATTTAGCTCATTTACATAAATATCAAAGCTACAAGTAGACTTCCAGGTCGGCCATCTTGAGAATAAAATCTTGTTTCATTTACACATAAGCAGGAATACTGTAGGTTAGCCAGCGCGTGGGCTATTGCACTACCTTTCAGTTAGTGATCCATGTCTGTTCAGTAAAGTGTACTCATATCTCCCACTTAGTCATGTGAATACATCAAGAGATGGTATCACTGAAGATCACTAAACAAGCACACTACAGCCTCGAAATGAATGTTGCAACTGAAAGTGTCTAGAATCAGAATTCTTTGTACTGCTCTCTGTGCTGCCAACTATTAGCACTGCAGCAACTATGTGCAGTGAAGTACCTCCCACATACCACACAGTAGTACCAACAGGCATAAATTTGTTCCAGCACAAGGCAGAACACTAAAAAAGCAACCAGCTAAAACTCCTCAATATTTCCACACATTCAAAGCCTACCTATGTTTAGGTGCCTTTTCTATACCTTTTCAGATCCATCAACCCTGTTCTTTCAGTCCAGAAATTAGAATGTCTGTACATTCCAGGCAACAGAAAGTCCATGACAGATGTTATTTGCTGCCAAAGCTGAGCCTGACTGCAGTTACAGCTAGCTGGCGCCAGTAAAAATTTACATAAAGGGGGCCTCATTTCATGACTAAACTGCAGCAGGATATTGCTGAGTAAAGCCTTCCTTTTTTCCAGTCAGAAAACTACTGGTTCTAGAATGTACGGTCTAGTTATTTGTTTACCAGTTGTCCAGATCCAAGTCCCAACAATAAGATTAACAATTAGCTTAATAGAGCTGTGACAGAAAAGTCTTTTCTAGGCAATGTTTTTATGAATCAATTTTATTTTTTAATTTATTCCTATGAAGGAGGGCACAGAACTAACATTCCATAGTTCAGTTTGCTTTTAGTAAGGATGTAGTGGTAATCCAAATAATATTTGAAAGAAATGGATTTACTCAAGCTGTGTATTACTACTGCTTGTCTTTTAAACCCCTCAGCTCCTATTCCCAATACCTCAGAGCCTCTGAATAGTAACTGATCAGCCACCAGTTTCACAGTACAACTGATGAAAATTTTCATCTGCTGTTGACAAGTAACCAGTCTGGCCAGTTGGTTTAATTTAGATGGCCCCTCCCCCCATTTACTTCTCCTTCGTCAAGCAGATATAACTGTGGGCTCTCTCTTTTCCAGTTTTTCAAACAGAACAGCTACCGGTAGATATAGAAATAGGTATTTCACCATCGCTCCAACTCCAAATGGTTAATGCAATACATTTCTCCCTCCTTCCAATCAAAGCCCAGAGGTATTAATAATTCAATTATATATGTATCTTAAGAACACTTCTATATAGTTGCTGTACTTTCTGAACACACACAAGTCATGTTTTGCTTTCATAAATGGTGTCTGTTTGGGAAAGGGATGAAACAGATCTTCATGCCCTCCTGTCCATTTGATGTAAGCCTCTTTAAATGAGAAGTTTCAGAGTAGCAGCCATGTCAGTCTGTATCCACAAAAAGAACAGGAGTAGGTGCCACAAGTACTCCTTTTCTTTAAATGAGAAGACTCACTCTCACATCCAATTTTAGTGCTTACAGTAGCTAAAAATGAAAAGCAAAACCACAGTAATGTTAACAGACTTCATATTTAGCAAGAGTGTGTTATAGCAATGTGGCACCAGTTAGTGGCACATCTGTGGGAAAAGAAATACAAATGAGCAAACAGGAGTGTTGCTCATCAGTTCCAGGCAGACAAAGTCAGGCTCATTCCAGAGCAGGAAAGTCTGCTTTGCTCCACTTATCTCCCTTTGTTCTCTCCAGTTTCTTATTTCTTTTTTAATGTCCCTAGGTTATAGGCACTACAGAAATGCAAAATTTGTTTTATAGTCTCTTTCCACTGTAAGAGTATTTTGTTTTAGATTTGGTTCTAGGTAGTTAGTTCAGCATTATACAAGTTTTTTATTCCTCACGTCAGCACAATGTAGTTTAACTATCTGATAACTTCTAGTAATCCGTTAGTCTATTTTGGTGCTTAGAGATTGCACCTCCACTGTGGTATCAGAGCCTGCAGTGATGTATAAGGCAAGAAATTTTCTCTGTCCAGGAGGAATGCCAGACTAAATCACTCCCATTAACCAATGAACCACACGACAGTCCTGGTAATAGCTTGCCTTGACCTCAGAAAATCCTGGAATTCATATTCTATTTCAGCCAAAATCTGTATTTATTAGCACTTCCAAATACTGTATGGTATACTTCTTTCAGTGGTTCTTGTCATTTGCAGAGCAAATCAGATACACAGCCTCCTAGTGATTCATATTCCTGTTAGATAAAGGGCACCAAATGCTGCTAAAAATATAAACTTGCATTTCCCACATACAGTAAATTGCACTACAATCAGATGTACAGACAGTAACATCCTAGTAAGGTTCCCAGCACATGGCAAAAAACAGCTATTAGAAAGCAAGGCCACCAGTGTTTTCTAGCTGGTTTGTATTAAGAATCTTAGCTCCATTCCTCTAATGAAATTCAGTGCCAGAGATTGTAGACAGCCCAAAAGATCCATCTGTTGTGTTTAAAAAGGCACCACCCTGATTCCAGAACATTCAGAACAAAGTCAAGGGCACTCCCTTGGTTTTAAGTTGTTTTCTACTCCTTGCTGCATCTAGTTAAGTGCTCAACTAGTTGGGATTAAGTAGGTTTTCAGATACATAGTGTGGTTAAGGAAAGCAGAAACAGCTGGTTGAGCATTCAGAAACATACCAACTAAGTTTTAAAAGGCATTATAAACTGCTTCTATGAAAAGGGTAAAACTGGAACAGCTAGAGGGCTTGTTAAATTCCCACATCGCTGTGGCAACATCTGTGTTTCTCACAAAAAGCAGAGTAACCAATATTGAAAAGAGCTAAACTAAACTAGGCAGTTTTTGTAGTTGCTTCCAAAATTTAATTTTGTATGAGACGAGTACAACTTAGAGTTCATGTACTGTAAGTTAAAAAGTAGATTATTCGTTCATAAATTCCCCAGGGATTCTATTAGTAAAACAGCCCAAATATTTTCCCTCCTCATCTCCCCATTTAGGGCATACTGCTTAGCACACACACCTGAAAAGCTTTTATTACACTTGCATTCTTAATGCAGGTTAAACTTGGAACTCTCCTACTAAAACACACACACTTTCCTAATCTAAAAACAGGATGACCCAGAAACCAGCAGAAAAATTGCATTCAGAAAAAGAAGGATAGGTTTTGTTAAAAACAATAAATAACTTCTTTAGTCTTACCAGCAGAAAGTGTGAACTGGACAGACAGGATACCCATGAAAAGCAAATGCTGCTATCGTGTGTACATTCAGAAGAAAGATGCAGGACATTCTGCTTATTAAGAAAAGAATTAGAAATAATTTACTTTGGGGTTTTGTCGCAATTTTAGTTTAAAACATATTTATTCAGTAAATATGTCTTGATTTAAAAAAACAAAAACCATCTAAAAATAGACCCTGACACAGGTAGGTTGATTCTAGTGGCTTAAATTTTATTCTAAAAAGCTCAGAGGAAAAATTGTTGCACTGGTGTTCTAAAAATCAGACTTTCACTTAACTTCCTCTTTACAACACCAAATAGCAATTATTCACACATCACATGGCCAAAAGACTGGCATTTCCCCCATACTTCCTCTTTCTGGTTTTAGAAAGGCAAAGAAAACTACTGATCTCTACAATGTGGAAACAGTCTATAAAAGCATATACTTCTTTGGTCCTGTGTGGTTTATTTCACAACATAGGGCTGTACCTTCAGAAGGAAGGTAGGCAATAGCCAGCTTCCTCCTGTAGGAGAGGTGAAAGTCAGCTATTACTGGATAAAGTGCTGCTAGCCTGTGACTCAAGAGTTATAATTTATATTGTGCTCCCTCACCTTCTCCTTAAAGAGCAATTCTCGGTTTTACTGTGCTCCCTCACCAGTTTTACAGAAGCATCTTTGTTTCACTCCGTTACAATTTACATTTGCACCTAATCCTGGTAATAAAGATGATGTTGAAAAACTAATACTTGACAAACTCATAACTCTCTCTAAGACATGGAATTCTTGAGAAATCCTAACAAAATTTCATCAATTATAAATTCTAATGGGTCAATTTAACTTTGAAATCACATAATCATAAAGAGATTAAATATTCGAATTTCAAATCAGTTCTGCGTGCTTTGCAACCAGTTGTTGCTACTCCTTGAAGTACCCAGGAAGTGAGCAGCTTGAAAGTGAGTGATTTATGTTAGAGACTGCAGCATTAAGAGTCCATTCCAATTCAGTGTGAATCCACCCTGAGATTATTTACTCCCAAAACATCTACTGAAAATGAGAAGATGCAGCTGTGGCAACTGAAACAATTCTGGGCTTTAAGAGGAAAATAAAAAACAAACAAGACATGTTAAAACAGTTCCAAGTGAGAGTAAGGTTTAGAAATGAATGAATCCAAATATCAGCATAAAGTTTCCATGTAAATACAGATTATAATTTTTTCTGTTAGTAAAATTCTTTGGAAAGCAACTTCAGAAATGTAAATGAGTTCTTTGCCAATGACTGTTTGGCACTCTTCCCAGAAATTCATATTTATTACTAGCAAGAGCGCAGTCTCAGGAGTCTATCTTCCAGATTTACTTTGTGTCAGCACCAAAGTCAATCCTCTAGAACGCCATAAGGCTCAAATGGAAAAAATGATGCAACACCAGAACTAAGTGCAAGAACGATCAGCAGAGACTAACAAAGCCCCACTGATAACCTCATATTTAAAATTTATAGCAATCATTCAGTTAGAAAAATTGGTATGAACCTGTCAGAAACTTCTATATCTTTAACATTACCATTAGTGATTCATGTAAAACTATAAACACAATTAATTCTAAAATGAACCAAAAGAATGTACTTTCATCCCAATTAAGTATTTAACTGCTTTATCCCCATGTATATGAACCAATTATTTTTGCTTCCTCCCCCCCCTACTAAAAAAACATGGTTAATGAAAAGCTAGTTGTGGGGCCACTAGCCAGCAGTATTAACACCTAACAACTCCAACGCTCAGGACAAGCTGTAACAAACATTTTAAACATTCCAAAAACCACTTAAAAAAAAAGCCACAAAAACCATCTGTCTCAGGCTCCCTGAAGAGCAAGTCATTTCCTGCAGCACTTGGAAGAAAGATATTGCTTCTGAAATGGCCTTGTAGGAGGGCAAAGCAACCCAAAACAAAGCAACGTATAAACACCAATGAAGAAGGGAGAAAAGGACAGAAGAGGAGGAGGAGAAAAGATAGCTTAAATGGTTAAGGCAAAGAATGGGAAGCCAAGAGATTTCCTGGCCCTGGGCAACTTCTCTGTGCCTCATGTTCATCTGTAAAATGGGTATAATTTACCTGCCCCACAAGGAAGTTGTGGGGCTAAATTAAGCTCTTCGAAGGGGCATCAAAATCCTCATATGAAAGGCACAGTGTAAGTGCACACTATTATTATGAACAACAGAGAGACAGAGAGCACAGAACCACCCACCTCTGTATATCTGTAGAAAGGCGCTACTCTCCTCATCCACTGTCTGCACTCACAATGGAACATAGCACAGCAAGGGTTAACATCAATAAGAAATAGAACAGGTACAGCAGACTTGACAAATTAAAATTATCTGAGAATTTTACAAAATAAAAACCTTCAGAACTCCTCCCCTTTCTGTCTGCACTAGCTGGCAGCTGCTAGAGATGATTTTAGGTACAAAAATCTCATCTCCCGCAATTATTGCAAAATAGGGTATTATTTCAATTTAAAGATATGCCGAGAGATATGATAAAATTTTCTCCCTTTGATTTGGACAATATCAGGCATTAGCATTTGGATTAATCAGTAATGCAATTACACTGCTTTAAAAATCACAGAAACCTCAGGAGACTTTTTAAAAGATTCTGCTGGGGTCAGAAGGACTGTGATCTGCACATTTTGAAGAAAACAAGAAATGCACCTGTGTGGAGGATGGGAAAGAAGGAATCCCACTGGCTTATGGCAAGAGGGAAGGTAATCAAATACTAAATTTGGTGAATATACAAAAAAAATTAAATATTTTTGTGGAAATAAATGGGGTGATGGAAAAAAATCAGACATTTATGAGTAAGAATTCTGGAAAGAATTCCAAAACTTTTAATACCTTAACTATTCTGGCTAGTCAACCAATAAATACCACTGGAAAAAAAGGAAACAATCAAGGCCAATGAACAAAACTAAGGCAGTATTAATCAATCAAATAATACAGTACCAGGAATATTAACTGCTTCGGTTCCATTTCCTAAATATAGGAACGGTCTCCCCACATGATAGACCCTTATTTCTATGAAAGTCCCCCCCCCCCCCCACACACACTGTTTACAATGCATATATTTAATTATGAAAAGATTTATTCAACACAAAAAAGTAACCATATTGCATTCAAATTCTCATATTTTATTCAAACTTCTATCTACCTTTATCGTAAACACATAATAAAGATGCACACCTAATTTTTAGGAGGCCAACCCTCCTCACTATTCTGAACCTCTCTCATTAGCGCCAAAAGAACCATTAGAAATCAGTATGTAAAAGCATTTATAGATTTTTTTTTTTAAAACCACACAGGACATATTTCATTTATTAGTTATAGGAGATGTGCTGGTAGACAAAATTAAATTAATAGACAAAGAATCGAGTCCCTTCCCAGGATTTTAATATTTTTTAAAAGACTTCACACAAAAAATAATTAATGAAGTATCTTCTTCAGATTAGGAAATTGTATGGTGACTGTCCTGATCAGTTACCCTTTTTCAGAGGGTGGGTTGGTAGTGGAAAGGAGGTCCTGATGTACTGCTTGAGGATATCAAGATGCTATTCCTATTACCAAATGCTTTTTATTAAAAAAATAAATGCATGGAGAATTTAATATAGCTAGGGTCAGTACTTGCCAGTGCCAGAAAATCTAAGGGGAGGAGGATGCCTGTGAAGTGGAAAAATGTCTTTTTAAAAACAACAAAAAAAGTAGTGCTCTACTTGTGTATATGTATAGCCACTTATCCCTTACCTCCTTGCCCCAGGACACTTTGACTACATATAGAGTAATGAATCTAACAGAAAGAGAATGCTAGGCCATGTGAAACTATTAACCTTTCTAAATTCAGAGTTGAATGAAAATATGCCAAACAAAAAAAGGAATGTATATCTTTAACTTTCATTTCCAGTGTCGTTCTTCTGGTTTCATACTGTATGTTACTGTCTTGGAATTACAAATAGTTACTACCAAAAAAAATATTCACTGTTTAAAAACATGCTGCTATCCGCGTATTATGCGACCATTTTAAAATTTGAATTTCTTGAGTGTTTCAGGAAAAGAAAAAACAAAACAAAACAAAACACATATTGGAAATAATATGGTTACTAAATGCACTGCTGATCTAATATCCTGATTTCACAAAATTTCCATGGAGTTATTTTTATTTGGTTTTTTATACATATATACAAAATTATGTAGCAAGTTCACCAGGGAAGGCCAGCAAAAACATGGGAGATTTGGCCTGGCAACAAACTAAGCTGAAATGGGACAACTCAGGGTGGTGCGAAACAATTATTTTAATACATCTGCAGTGATATGACCTGTGACCTCACCGGTCCCACCCCCACAATGCTTGTGAAATACTATTTGTATTTAACCTAACTCTTGAAGTGTGCATTGATTTCCTGCTCAAAGAAAATAAGCGGGGTAAGGGAAAAAAAATACACCTACACAACTCAGAATTAGTTCCCCCCAAAACATCAAAGTTGTAAATATATCTTGAAATTGTTTCTCAGAAAAGCAGAACTGTTTCTTACCTCTAAAGCTGAAGCATGTGACTCCGGCAGACTTGCTCATTTGCATAGAGTCAGACTAAACGGCTGCAAAGAAGAATACTTAGTCAGCCATTTTGAGACTGTACTGTCTCAGTGGAACTGAAAATGTGTTTAAAATGGCTGCACTCAAGATAAGCCACACAGAGACAACTCAGCAGTGGATAAAATGTTTATGTAGCAAAGCACCTCCCTCTTTACCACATGGGAAGAAATAATACAGGCACAGGGGGAGAAAATGGTTAACGCACATACTGCAAAACAACTACAGCTTCTCAGAGTACAAGTGATATAAAGAAGAAAACATGTGAGGCATGAAGACAGTCTTGTTATGTCTGTGAACCAGTCTGTGGCTCAGGATACATATTACATACTCCAAATCCTTCTTGATTCCAGACAGCTCTAACTCCATGCCACATATTAAAAGCTACAAAAATAGAGCCAAATCATGCACAGAGCTGACAGACTTTAGAAAATACTCTTCAAAAGGAGCCTCATTTCAGTCCTTAAAAAAATGGAAATCTGCTCCAGGCCATTATAGCTTTTTTCCATATTATCATCACCATCACAACATTACAGAAATATTTGGGAAGACCAGCTACACGGTTCAACAGTTACCACATTTGAAACTGGAAGTTCATTTTGTACACCAAAAATTTAATCAGAAGAGCACTTTTCAAAAACTCCAGACATCAGGCACCTAAAGTCTTTGCAAAAAATTAAGTACCAAACTAATATATAAAACCAGCCATTTTTTTTGTGATGTCAAAAATAGGATATAAAGGGTTAACACCTTTTCAGGTGGAGTGATTTGCAGTAGGCTCCCCTCCATATGAAGCAGCTCTTGAAGGGGACAAACTACAGTGATGTACACTTAAAAAAGAGAATATTTATAAAGTATTTCAACTGAACTAGAATTAAAGGAGAACCTGTACCATGTTAAAGGCCACTTACAAACCACAATCACTTGGCCTACGAGACAGTAAAGTCTCAGTTGCTACAAGAGTTCCTCCCTAATAACTTCACTCCATTATGCAAACACCTGCAACAACAGCCATACAAATAGTATGGCCATTATTAGCAGTTTTCATTATGGGGTTTCATCTTGAGGAAAAGAAAAAAAATCGAATATCCACCACAAATAATACATGCTGGCCTTCTTTTTGGAAGATCATGAAGCTCACTATCTCTTTTCCAAACCTTTCCAAAATTATACCATGTATGACACATTCTGGATGTTTCTGTTGCCCGTGATAGCTGGTGACCTCAGAATTAGTTAATCATTCCAGCAACAGATGCCTGCTGTGCTCATCAGCACCAAAATTAGTATTTGGTACTGACCCAGAATATTGAACCAGGCTATATGGTTAAAACAAGAGAAAAAGGAAAATGCACAGTGGCATGGCTTGCAATATAAATAACTGAGTCAACTTAGCTCAATTAGAAGCTTTGATTGGATTGTAAATGATTAGAGGATAACCAGAAATATGTTTGTAACTCTGTACCTAACAGAAAACAAGAATCTTGGAAAACAAACTTGCCCAAAACAGGAGAGACTGAATTAATTCCATGCAAGCACTCAAACCTTCTCCCCACTAACAGTCACCTGCAATTCTAACCAACATTACAATAGGAAACAACCAGCATTTTGAATGATTGGCTATTCATATCCAATCCTATCGTAGCCAAGTGTCAACATTTGTAATGAACTTTTTCTGTTTACAGACACAGAGCAGTGACAGAAATTTCAGACCCCAACATTATCATTTTATTTTATTCAGATTAAACACACCCTTCAAGTATGCACTTCTGCTGTAAAACAATCTGAAATAGGGTTCCATGTTTATTGTGTTCTGAAAGATTTCAAGATCAAATGTGCTCTTTTTATTAATTGTATATCTTTTCTAAACATAATCCAGATTCCAAACTAAATTTGTAAGGGAGTCAAGCTAGGTTGCTTCCTTCTCACTCAGTCACCAGCATTAAAGGTTCAAAATTATGACATTTCACCTAAGCAATACCAAGGTCTTTAAATTATGTCCACTCAATGAAATCTATGAAACCTTAATGGGTTCAACAGGTTTGTTTGGCTCTGTAACTACAACTCAAGAAATAATTCTGTTGATGCAGAAGAAAAAATATAATCCATCTCACTCTGTTAGCACAGCAGAACTAATACGGCTAACATGATTAAAATATTATATAAATATACAAAGGCCCCGATTCAAAGAACATGAACAACATTAATCATGTCTCATCACAATAAAGTCAAATTGCCTATTCATGTACCTAAAGTTATGTACATGATTAGACCAGAATTCAGCAAGATATTTAAGTCACAGAAGTCAATAAATCCAGCTAAACAGACACAGGCCATGTCATTAAGAAAATGAGTAGTACTTCAAAGCATGTTAACTTAGCTAACACTTTGCATAGGTGGTCTGGGCTAGCAGTCACAGCTGGGATGAGGTCTGCCCATCAAGGTCAGTAGTCACCAGGCAGGAGTTGAAGGAATTGCAAGAGCCAGTTTCCACAAGCAAGAGTCAAGGTCAGAGTCAGGCTGGGGTCAGAAACCAGAGATCAGAGCTAGGATCGAGAGGCAGGAGTCAGAGACTGGAGATCATGACATCAAACAAAATCTGGCATTGCAAGCAGGCCAAAGTCTCTATGGTTGTCCAGACAACTTCCTGGGGCAACCCCTTAAGTTAACAAGGTGCTTGGCCAATCAGAGGGCGACAGAGCACTGTCACTCTGGGTTTCTTGGGTTGTACTTCCTGAGGCGCCTGCTCTTCATAGTGCTCCCTGGCTTTGCCTTTGCATGGCCACCCAGTGGCACTGTTGGAATACAGCTGTCCCAGGCTCTCCAGACCTGGGTTCTAATTCCTGGATCCTTACACACCCTTTTAAACATGGCTTTGTCCAGAGTAAGTGCAAAAAATGGTGATTAAAAATGGTAAAGACATACACATTAATTGCCTTTAAACATCACTCATTTTCCTAGTGTGGACATGGCCAAAGTGAGAACATTTCATTTTCATATTCGCAGACAAAAACTATATTAAGATGGAGTTACAGCTGAGAGTCCCTATCAGTAGTTTAGGGTAAAGAAGAATACAGGCACGTTGCCATTTTCCCAAAACTGAAACATTACAAACCCAGGAAATTCAGAGTTAAAAGTTAAATGTAAGTCCAAACATGTTAAGTTACAAAAATATACAGTTAAGGCACCCAAATTACCGGACAGAGTTACGGTTGTGACCCAGGCAATAATCATATGATTATTTGGGGGGAGGGATAGCTCACTGGTTTGAACATTGGCCTGATAAACCCAGGGTTGTGAGTTCAATCCTTGAGGGGGCCATTTAGGGATCAGGGCAAAAATTGGGGATTGGTCCTGCTTTGAGCAGGGGGTTGGACTAGATGACCTCCTGAAGTCCCCTCCAACCCTGAAATTCTAGGATTACTGTATTTTAGCATTTGTGGTCACAGATCACATTACATTGACTTTTAAAGATGTATTTTCTCCCTCTGCCCCATGAACAGCAAGTATGAAGGTCAAGGTGAATGCTACCACTTCTAATGATTTGAAGATAAGTAGTATAAGCCTTATGTCATTTTAGAAATGTTAACTTTTAGGGGAAGATTCTCTGCTATGCTCTGTCTGATTTATGCGATTCTGGAGCAGCAAAACATATCCAGAGAATATTGGCCAGTTAAATTGGGTTAACAGTTGTTTTGCATCACCAGCGCAGTACAAAGCAGCCAAAACACAGACCCTAGTTTCTCCTTCCTGTGCCCCACATTCTCCTACACACCCACATCCCTCTAGTTCCGGGGTTCCCAAACTTGGTCTGCGGCTTGTTTAGGCTAAGCCCCAGGCGGGCCGCAAGATGCTTTATTTACCTGAGCGTCCGCAGATACAGCCGCTTGCAGCTCCCAGTGGCCGCAAATTGACACAAATTTTAAAAGATACCCAGTTATTTAGTTTCAAAATTAGTTGTTGCACACTTGAAACCTTAAAAATGTGAATCTCTCAAAGATTTTTGACTCAACTATGCATCTGGATAATCAGACTTAGGAGTTTCTATTGACTCAGTCTATCAAGTAAGAATAAAAAAAAATGTTAATACAGGTCTACAAAAGCCATGCAATCCATTAAATCTAAGTAAAAACAACATGCCTGAATTCTCATATCATAAAATGAGAATTTACAGGCAAAACACACATGGGAAAACTAATGCAAAATAATCCAAGATGAAAATGGCTCTCTTAAACCCACAAAAGTCAGTGTTTGATCTGTGTTTGCGTCCTATTATATCACCCTGACGCACCTAAGCACTGCAGATCACACAATTTTAACTGGGAACAAGGAAGGTAGTTTATGTTTTTTGATATGGTGAGAATGCATACGTGTTGCAATACTTAATCCATTAATATCTGTGAAGGATAAGTGGAGGCATTATTATTATTAAACTGTACTTCAATACTTAATTAAAATAGCTAAAGATACAATTTCAGCTTTAACCAACTTTTCTGTGTATGGTCTCAAGTTGAATGTACACGTCTGTGTAAGTATATACATTTTATAAAAATTCTAGATTGCTGTAGCATAAAATGGCTCCTTGCAGTGTTGTGTAATGGAGGAGAAAAGCACAAAATGGCCACCCTACTGACAAAATGACTTAGCTTTGCATTATACAGTCTCCTTGAACAGTTAACCGAAACAGTCCAGAATGACTACAGTTGTAAAATCTGTACCTCCTTTAATAAAAATGAAGTATCTATTTATTAAAATCCTTTTTAGATCCATTTTGAGAAATGGTTTCTCCTTTTTCAAATCCTAGTCCACTTACAGCAGGTTAGCTATGTTCAGTTCTCAATGTTAACAAAAGATAATTATATCAAATTGGCCTGAGTACAAAAAAAACCCAACACATTCTGAGAAGGAATGTATTATTTAGCCAAATAATTTACTAAACTTTCATCTGACCTTACATATTTGTTCCTGGAAGACACGATAGTCAATGTAACTCATTGGCACCTTTCTGTTCATTTACAGAATGTATGACTCAAAATAAAACATTTCACAGCTGGACAGGACACTGATAGATTTTTAGAAATCTCTCTCATTAAACATAAATTAGTGTAAAGGAGAATTACACTAATATGCACCAAGAAAATAACAGTTTCTGGATTTTTCCATAATTCCACATTTAACACCTAATATTGGTGTTTAATGCTAACAAATACATGCGGTCCAGACAGAAGATCAAAGTAATCTGTATTTAAAAAAACCGAGTCAATGGCTTTCACATACATAATTATAATTTTAAAACACAACCCGCTTAAAAAAATATATGCATCAGCACCTCAGCGGTGCTGAACAAGTGACAAAGCAAGAGTGTGTGCAACAGAATAAAGCATCTTTTTAAAGTTATATTCTCTAGGTACAGTAGCACAATTTTCAAATAGGATATCAATTGTATTTGTCACACACTAGTTTTGCACTTTGTCTTTCAATTGCTAGAAGCAAATACTTTGAATATTTAGAAAACAAAATACTTACAAATAGTTTTACTAATTACAAGCATCCTGCTCATTAACTCTTGATCATCATATGTGATACTTTTTTAACCTCATAAAATGATATGCTTGTACAGATTATGAGTTTAGGAGACTAAAATAGTGCATTGCTGAAGTGCCTGAGCTGTTCCTCTTAATTTCTGTTTAGGGTGCTACAACCAAACCACTACACTAAAAAAGAACCAAGATAAACTATCCTAAACCTAGTATTTTTTGAGATAGAAAACAAAACACTGACAGGGAAGAACAGGGTGTAAATCAAGTACAAGCCTTTCCAAAAGGTTAGGGACAGATCCATGTTTCTGCAGTATACCAAGCTGAATTTTTGATGATGTATATAGTAATTAGTTGAAGGAAGACTGTACATTTTTTTGGTGAGGAGGGGACTTTGTAACACATTAGAGATGTTCATGAGCTTACGTTTTGAAGTACAAGCCATACTGGTGTTAGGGTTTTGAGGTCCTCTCAATAATATTACAGTCACACTTGCACTCTAGAAAGCTACTGAATTGCCTCTGTCATGCTTCTTGGTCCAGTTCTATTTTTGCTTTTTAAAAATCTGCAACACATCTTTATATAAGTGCATCATTTCATGATCAGTTTATGAGGACCAGTTCTAGAAAATATAAAACAATGTTCTAGTGCTTCCAGAAAGTAAGAGATTTTATTTAAGGCCAAACTTTTAAATTTCCCTGCTTCCATCGTCAGAAAAAGAAAAACTAAGACATTTGCAGACATTCAAACCAGGTCACATCAAGGCTTGCAAGAAAGTTCAATACATCCACCTGCATATTGGGATGATAGCACATTGCATAAGTTTATCAAATAGACACATGAACTTGGCTGTGCACAAACACTAACTCTTTCTAACTGAAAAATAACCGAGGCCCACGGTCTCCATGTGGGTGAACTACCATGCCTCAATAATCACAGGAAAATTGAACTAGCAAAAATTTCAGTCATGAAGTGTCAAGTCAATTCAAATCTGACCAGTTATTTAAAAGATAAAACACTCCATTAGTTGCCCAACAAGGCCTACATGCAAACTTCAGCCCACACTTCTCTTTAATGGTGCCAACGAAAACTATGAGCTACAGGGGGTTTTAAATACGGTTTCAGGCAAGGTGGCTTTCACAAAGCAGAAATGTTTTGGACCATTGCTTTGGAAGATATACTCCTGCTACAGAGTGGACACCATTTCTTATACTCAGATTGTAAACTTTCTAGGGTAGGGATAGACTTTTTGTTGCATGTTTGTACAGCGCTTAGCACAATGTCCAAGACTGAAGATGGATGACTGGGCAACAAAATGGCAGATGAAATTCAATGCTGACAAATGCAAAGTAATGTACATTTCAAAACGCAATTCCAACTATACATACAAAATGATGTGTTCTAAATTAGCTGTTAGCATTCTAGAAAGAGACTCTGGAGTCATGGATAGTTCTCTGAAAACATCCACTCAATGTGCAGTGGCAGTCAAAAAAGCTAACAGAATGTTAGGAATGGGATAGATAACAAGAAAGAAAATATAATGCCTCTATCTAAATTCATGGTATGCCCACATCTTGAAGACTGCGTGCAGATCTGGTCCCTCCATCTCAAAAAGGATATATTGGAAAAAAGGTACAGAGAAGAGCAACAAAAATGACTGGGGTACAGAACAGCTCCCATATGAGGAGAGATTAAAAAGACTGACTTTTCAGCTTGGAAAAGAGATGACTAAAGGGAGATATGATAGAGCTCTATAAAAATCTCCGCTTGTGGGGAGAAAGTGAGTAAGGAAATGTTATTTATTTTTTCACGTAACACAAGAAATAGGGGTCACCCAATGAAATTAATAGGCAACAGATTTAAAACAAACAAAAGGAAAAATTTCTTCATACAACGTGCAATCAACCTGTAGAACAGGGGATGCTGTGAAGGCCAAAACTATAACAGAGTTTAAAAAAGAACTAGATAAGTTCACAGAGGATAGGTCCACCAATAGCTATTAGCTAGGATAGGCAGGGACGCAACACCATGCTCTGAGTGTTCCCCTAGCCTCTGCTTGCCAGAAGCTGAGGGTAGATGACAGGCTGGATCACTTGACGATTGCCTGTTCTGTTCATTGGCATTGGCCACTGTCAGAAGACAGCATACTGGGCAAGATGGACCATTGTCCTATCCCCAGTAAAACCATTCTTATGGAGTTCTTAGGTATTACTGCAATATACATAAATAATAATTTCACTTGTGCTAAATACTTAAAGTACTATCAATTGCTGTGTAAATTGAGAAAAGCTGGTAGGCAGCCTCACAAGAGGATACCAAGTTCAAAGAGGCATGGAAAATCCATTGTCACACAGAGAGCCATAATTACATATACTTGGATATTTACAACACATTCACCTTCTATAGACTACAAATAAAAAAAGGCTAAGGTAGAAACTTTCCTCATCAATGCACTACAACCCCCTCTGACACAGGCGGTGGTAGCTGTTAAAATGAGCACATAAAAGCTTTATTACCAGCAAAATCTTTCAAAATGTTAGATCCAACAATACCTTTTACAAATATTTTCCCCTGGCCACTTCCACCAATTATTTTTAAATTTAAATACATCTCACAGCTCATTTTCTCTTCCTAGATCCTTTAGGGAAGTTGTAATGTTGAATTTGTGACATCATAGTAACTTTAACAGCAACAAAATGATTTTATAAACACAAGACTGGAGGACTAAACAGAATTATTAGGGGAGTGACAAATGCAGAAAACGTATTAAAACTACAAACTATATCAATAATAGTGATTTACTGGTATGGTGCTTTTTTGTACATATATTCCTTATTAAGTTTCACAATGTAAATATCCTTAAGACTTTTGGCATAGCAATTCTTATTGATTAGTAAGCACAGTAGTAAACCTAATTAATTTTTCATATAGAAAAACTGGCCTCCGGAAATGGTTAAGGATACTTTAAAAAAAAAAAAGAGAACAGATTTAGCATGTTATATAACAACTGTTCTTTCTTTATTTTAGATTAGTCTATACTTCTTAACATTTTTAAAGAAAATATACCACATTGAAAAGACTATTCAATTTTTTTAAATCTTTTTTCTCAAATACAATTACTAGTGAATAAAACATTTTCAAAGTTTGTTTTTGTTTTACATGTTTAATTTACAGCAGCTTTGGTGAACTAAGAAATAAAATTTAAAAAAATAGTTTCTTCAACAATTTTCAATCCTAAAAATGAAAACAGCCAGCCTGAACACTTGGCTAGTAGCATCATCCCATACCAAATGGGAAACAGACATTTCAGTGTGAGTGAGTGCTTCCAAGCTTTTGGTGGCTCGAAACATTACAAAGAGGGCCTTCCAACAGGGAAATTAATGCACTGCAGCTGATGTTTAACTTCCAAGTATGTGAAACGGACACAACTTAATAGTAGAAGGAACTGGCGAACACTGAAGATTAAATGTGGCAGCCACAAATGATTGGATGTGTGCAAGTCTATAGGACTAATATTTCAGTGAAAACCATTTAGATGGCTCAGATATTAGAAATTAAGAGGTCCACAATAGCATAACTTCTCATGAGTTTTTTTCCCCATAGCAGTAGTTTTCAACCTGTTGTCTGCTGATCCCTGGGGGTCCACAGACTATAGCTAAGGGGGCTGCAAAAGGTTGTCGTTCCCACAAAACAGTGGTTGTCAACCTGTAGTCTGTGGAATGAAAAAAGTTTGAAAATCATCCTCCTTTACCATTCAAGAGACCAACGTCAAATTAGTGTGCACAGGAACACATGAAACAGTCCAAAATATCATAATAGGGACTTCTTCAGTATCTCTAGCCGAGCCCCTTTAAACAACATATTTGTTACACTGTTTAAAGCAAATGAGTTTCTATTAAAGCGGTAATACTTCTTTGCACAAAATACAGGTAAGCACAATTTGGTCTGAGCTTCAAGGTCTCCCAACTTTATAAAACGAAACAAAACTGACTTATTTGTAATGACTGTACCAACACACACAAAATGAGGTTACTGTATATAGTAATAATATTAGTCTGCGTGTGTGTATGACAAACTAGTTGCAATTCCAAATGAGTAGCATCGGATACCATTTTTCCTGATCCATGAGTACATAAAAAAGTCATTTGATATTTACAGCATGTATAAGAATCATAAGGTTTTCAAATGTGAAAAATATTGCCGTGACCAGCAAGATGTTTTTTAAAATTGTGAAACTTAGCAATTAAATACTTGTATAAAGCACTGTGCAAATATTAACAAACAAATCCTTACAATGTAAACTATTATCATTCCCATTTTACAGATGGGAAAACTGACAGAAGTTATGTTACATATCCAAGATCACACAGCAAGTAGCAGAACTGAATTTAGAACTAGAGAATTCCTGATCCTCAGTCTGATGCTCTTTTTATATACACAAAAGGACCACACAATAGAAATTCTTGGATTAGACAAAGTAATGGTTATTTCTTACATTCTGATCAATTCTATATTTTAAAATTTATTTATTTAGCTGGCACTATATCTTACTGAGACCAGAGAAATTTAAGCAAGTATTATTAACTACGTTCTCAAACCTTCCCTAGCAGAATCTAAATATCTATGAACTATTAACTTCCGTAAAAGCTTTAATTGGAATAGTTAGGTTATTTTATATGATACCACAGATGTATTTGAACTTATGGAATAATTCAAAATATCTTGTCAACAAAGCGAAGTTGTACTGTACTATTCTTCCATGCAGTAATTTCAGTTGAAAGTATACGGTTCATAAAAATGTTATGTTTACTTACATTTACTTGAGGAAATTGACCAATAATATATTTACTTTTAATGTATTGTCCGAGTACTGACAATTATAGACAGATTTAATTAAGATGTCTAGACATGCAAGCATTGTTTTTCTGGGGCTGCTTGAAGGTAGCAATTTTAAGCTTGACAGCCTCTCCCCCACCATTGTAGTGTGCAGTGCTTATGTTCCCCTCCTCCATTTTAACCAACATCTCTACACCTGAAGAATGTTATCGAACAAGCCACATGGGCAGTATAATGGGATGAAATATTATGCAATACCAGAGGCCATGGCAATATCATTACTAGAATATCTGACAGGCACTAAAAATGTAATCGGGAAGAAATGTACCAACTAGGAGAAATAAAGAATGAAGACAACTGCAATACTTATAACATGCTTGCCACGTCTCAACGAAATGCACTAAGTACAAAATTACAACATATTTTTGAATATATATGAGTTAAAAGACTAATTCTAAAACTTGGAACCCTGTGCTTTATGTATGAAAGCTATGGCTTAATTTTACTGCCCAGCAGTTTGTTTTGCGTCACATTTGTTCTATGTGGGCCTCACTGCAACTTGAGGCAGGGATTCTGGTCTTTGTTTAGTTCACCTAGACTACTGTACAATACCAATGATGCAACTTAAATAATGCATAGCTATGCCAACTTTCCCATCTTTCCCATTTCAGTGTGGAAATGCCCTCATTTTTAGTAAGTTAACCTCTGCCACGAAAATCTTTTCAAAAGCCATATTCATGGTAACTCATATTGAGGTATTAAGAAGTTTAATAGGAATGGTTTTCTCCTGGAAACTTCCACAGATCAGTAAGACACCGAGGACAGCATCTAAGGCATTTATAAATGAACCCAACACCTGCATGCATAATAATATTACCAGATCAGAAATAAGCCTGGAAACACTTGCTTTTGAGACCTTTTTGAGACCAGCACGTCTTGACCCATGACTGACCTCCCACAGCCACCTTCACTAATTGGTGCCCTCCCCCCAGGTTACTCCCCACAAGTCCCCTGCTTAGCACAAGGTGCAAGAAAACTCCTTCTCAGGTCCCATGCAAAAGGGCAGGAGCAGGAGTCTTTGGCTGCAGCTTCTAGTCCCTTGCACCCAGCAGGAGCCAGAGGCATCTGCTTGTTGTTTTCTGAAGGATGGTGGCCTCAGGGAGTCAGTGCAGAGCCCCAGCTACGCCGCGCCCATTTAGCACCTACCTGTGCTCCGCGACAGCCCCTGCAGATAAGCTCCCGCACCGCAGGGGAAGAAAGAGGCGTCCCTGTTACCCACTCTCCACCTGCAGCAACCTCAGCACAGGAAAGAGCAATGCGCATGCGCGGAGGAGGCTGCACTGGAGCCCAGTCACGTGCTCCCATGCAGTGCAACCGGTTGCATCGCTGCGGCTCCGACGCATGCGCGCTACGCAGGTACCGCGGCGCAGGATTCGCGCTAAAGTGCGGCCGCTGTCGGGACAAAACAAGCCCGGTGTTGCAGCCCGTGCTGTACCTGTGTCCGTGAATCCCGCCGCAGCCTTAGCGCTCGCGCTCCTGTCTCTCGCCGCTTCCGCCGCAGATTCAAAAACAGAACCCCGTACAGCCGCCTTCCCCCAGCTGCACGCGCCGGACCGTTATGCAAATGAGGCCCACATCCCGCCCTCTGATCACTGGCCACGCCCCTCTGTGGGATCGGGGAGCGGCCGTGGGGGCTGTTTCATCGCTGGCCAATCCGAACGTCGGCCATCTTGGAGGCATGCAAATCAGCCGCTGTTCTATTTAAATGAGCGTGTGGCTCCGCCCCTTCTCGGGTGGCCGCGGAAGGTTACTGGTGGTGAAGTGCAAGCACTGGCCGGGATTTAAGGTGGAACGCGGCAGCATGCGCTGTGAGTCGAGGGTGGTTGCTCACTAGAGTGATAGGTCTGGCCTGGCAAAGGGGCTCCATACTGCAGCCCCGAAGCTGCAGGTGCCCCTGCTGGGGGGTGGGACGTGTCCCTGGTGGAAGAGGCAGGTGCATACTTGGAGCGGGGGCAGGGGGCTACAGTTGTGGTGGGCAGGGAAAGGGGTGCAGACTTGGGGTGAGAGTGGGTGGGGGAGGGGTGCAGTCAGGGTAGAGGAAGGGACTAGAGTTGGGGGGAGGGGTACAGAGTCAGGCTGGGGGTGGGCAGAGGAAGGGGGCTAGAGATGGGGGGGAGGGGCACAGAGTTGGGGTGGGCAGCAGGGCTGTGCCTGGCAGAGGCGAGGGGGGTGTTGGGTAGGGGAGCAGAGCAGCTTCGCCAGCATGAGCAGGAAGCATTAGTTCTGTATCTCCCAACTTATAGTAGTAACGGCCCCCAAAGAGTTGTTTGTCCCTTTCCTCCTGAAGCATGCAGTGTGCTCAACAGACAGTATAGTAGCCCTCCTAGCTACCTTCTCAGGGACTAGGTAAGTTATTGATCCTATTTTACAGAGCAGAAAATGTACTCTAGCCTCTTCAGGGCAGGAGCTGTCTGTAGTTACTGCCTTGTACAGCACTGAGCACATTGTTACTGCATAACAAACAGCAGCAAATGATTTATGCAAAGTCACACAGCAAATCACTGGCAGCGAGAAGCAGAAACCACAGTCTGGAGTTCCTGTATTTATCCTACCCCAACACATCCCCTCCCCCCCATCTTGATGCCTGTTACACATTCTGGCCATACTAGGGATCCTTCCTGACTTATATGACTAGAAGTCTGAAGTTATCTTACCCTCAAACAAAAAACAGTACCTACTGCAGATTTTTGAAATGTAAAGCATTGTACGTATGCTGAGCATTATTATGGTGAACTAAAGTATGTTTTGAAATACTAAAGTTTTCTGGTTTTGTTAATACCTCTTTTTTCTTATCAAATACATACAATACCGGACCAATTAAGAAATGTGTCCTGTTTTACTATAGGTAAGAGAAAGTAAGTTCCTGTTCCAGTTTGAGTGGAAATGATATTTAAATGAGTAGTTATGCTATAAACACAGTACTAACACCCGTGTCCTCAATCAAATACAGAATATACTGACCAAAATTCTGTTCTTGGCAGGGCAGCAACATCTATATGTTTATATAACCCACATGCTTTATACTGTAGCATTGCATTTTAATTTTTTTTTTTTTTTGCACACACCTCCAAAAGGGAGAGAAGCCATGGGGAGGACGTGGATTTTAGTTGAACCAGCTGGCTTTGTACATGTATAGAGGTCTAAAAATAGCCATAAATAGGGCATGGCAGTTTCTGAAGCTGTGTAATAAGTTTTCATTTAGGGAAAGCATTATTTCAGTTTCCACACATTCACATTTGAGAGCTGAGACAATCAGAGCTCTGGGGGAAGAAGTTCGAGGGAGGTTTTTCAATTAAATCTAGGAGTTAAAGATGGATTCAGTGGCTGAGTGAGACAAGACTAAGCAAGGAATCTGCTGTGACAGCTGGATCCCCATACCTGTACTACCTTGTGTGGCCCACTGTGGTTTATAGACATAGAGGGAGAGCTGGGAGGGAGCATGTCACCCCTAGAGGTTACCCAGCCTACAGAACTATTCTAATGGCTTTAAAGTGGGCCACCAGGGGCTTCTCTTGTGGCCACAGCCTACTCAGCAGTGATTGGGGGCGAGGGAAACAAAGCAGTAGCCTCTACCCCAGTGCTCCCAGCAGGGGTTGTGCCTTGCACTCCTCTGGAAACACAAATACTGGAGGAGCAGGCAGCCAGTGAGTTCCCCACCTTCCTAGAGGCAGTTGGGTCAGACTTCAGTCCCGGGGTGGCAGGCAGCAGGCTCCAGCTGTGGGGATTTGGGCTCCGGCCCCTGGGCACGGGGCTTCAGACTTCAACCCCCAGGTTCACTAGCCTCCCCACCAGGCTCCCCCTGCCTCCCTATCCCCCTCCCCATCCAGGGTTTACTTTGTCCCAAGCCTTGCTGGGGATGAGTAAATCTGCTGTGAGAAGTGTTTTGTTAACAGCCTTTAAATTTTGTCCCAGTTAAAGTGAAAACAGGGCTGACCTCCGTGAAGAAAAGGCTTGTAAATTCTTGTCCATGGGGAAAGGATAGTGCCCTGAAGAGAGCCTTATAGACATCTAGGCAATGGATATCTTGTATGCATTTTTCAGAGTAACAGCCGTGTTGGTCTGTATTCGCAAAAAGAAAAGGAGTACTTGTGGCACCTTAGAGACTAACCAATTTATTTGAGCATGAGCTTTCGTGAGCTACAGCTCACTTCATCGGTTGCATACCGTGGAAACTGCAGCAGACTTATATACACACAGAGATCATAAAACAATACCTCCTCCCACCCCACTGTCCTGCTGGTAATAGCTTATCTAAAGTGATCATCAAGTTGGGCCATTTCCAGCACAAATCCAGGTTTTCTCACCCTCCACCCCCCCTCCCCACACACAAACACCTGTGCCACTTTGAATACAGGCTATAGATCTTTATTTAATCAGCATCTGAAGAGAGCGGTCAATTATTAGCCCAAAGACTGAATTGCTGCTAGCTGTGAGGATCCCCAGACTTTTGTTTGCTGACAAGGCTTTTAAGCATTGGGAAAAGTGACAGCCTCCCAGTTCTTTTCCAAGCCCCTCTTAATGCTTGCTGAGCCACCCAGTACAGCTCAGATCCCATGTGTAAGAGGTTGGCTACACACATTCCTTGGCCAGTTTGGAACCTGTTCAACTGAGTCCAAAGGTAACATGGCATGTCAAATTCTGGTAGTAGAATGATTGGATCAGTAGCAAGGAAACCATTCCATAAGTCTTTTGCAGACCACTCATTGCGCCATGAAATTGCTGCTGACAGATTCTGATCTGGCAGTTGAGAGCACAGTGGACACCTCGACCTAAGTCGTGCTTTGGGGGTGACTGAAAAGCTCTGAAAAATCCAGATGACATAGACTTCATGTTATGGCTACACTACAGAGACACCTCTGAAAGAAGATCAGAAAGGAATATGGGTAGTAAAGTATAGAATTGTAAATGTTATGTTGAAATCTTGCATTTAAATCTATCTAACAGTAACGAAGGGGTGGAGTTAGCATAGGTACTAATAGTTTTACTACTTAATAGAGCTGCTTAAAATTTCATAATAGTATTTCAAATACAACTTACGTTTTGTGTGTACTAAATGTCTACTAAGGAATTATACCATATTTTCTCTTTGGGTATGTCTTCATTCACTGTGCTTATGCTCAGATAAATTGGTTAGTCTCTAAGGTGCCACAAGTACTCCTTTTCTATTCACTGCACAGTTCATGTGGGCTCTTGCCCAACCCTCCCCACCACTACTATCACCCAGAAGGACCTGGATTTGAAGGTGATTTAAACCCAGGATATCTTACTTAACTCGGAGAGGAAGGATTAGAGCCTGAGCTCTGCTTTAATTTGGGCTAGAATTTACCTGTTTGCAGTAAGGATGCAGCAAAATCACTTGAATGATCATCTTCCATTGCCATGATTTCCCCTATAATTTATTGGAAAAGAATCCTAGAATATGTCAGCACAAAGAACCATGGAATATGCCCTCAGCCACACATGGAAAAGTGCAGAGACAGCAAGGAAGCTGTAACATGGGTAGGGGCTTTGCTATAGGAATGTTTGCACCTGAGCTAGCATGTTCCGACCTGAGGGCCAATCACCCAGCTTAAACTGTGGAGTGAACACTCATTAAGCCATACACTGGCCACCTCAATAGCACCAAGGGAAGATTTAACTACCAGCTCAGTAGGTGCAGAATAATTGTTGAATATGCTTTTGGTAGACTAAAGGGATGCTGGCGATGTTTACTCATTAGATTGGATCTCTGTGAAGAAAAATATCCTGATAGTTATAACTACCTGTCATGCATAATGTGTGTGAAGTGAAGGGGGAAAAGCTGCTGCTAGGCTGGAGGTGGAGCACATGTTTGTTGACTTTGAACAGCCAAACATAAGGCCATTATAAGAGTTCAACCAGCAGCTATGTGGTTCAGGGAGACTTTCAAAGAGCACCTTAATGGGCACACCCTGTACTGCTGTGCTGGCCCATTCTTTGTGCATGGGGCCTTAGGTGCTGTTAGCAATTGTGTAGTGCTTGCTATACATTTATAAATATTAGATTTTGTGTTTTACTGAAGTTATGAATTATGTGATGCTGCTATACGTTTACAAGTACTGTGGGCTTTGAGTACCACTATGCATTCTGCAGTGTGTCGTGAACTAATAAAGATATTCTCCAAAAATAGAAATTTGATTGCCAAAAATAGTGCAAAAAACAGGTAATGCAATATAAATGTTTAATAATAATGGAATAGAACTTTAATATTGGAAAAGCAGCATCTTCTTCACCTTTTCCTTCTGGATTTCCTGGGCCTTTCTCCTGTCTACTTTTTCCTTCTTCAAGCTATCTGCCATGTTGGCTATCCAGGCCCTTTGTTCATGGTCTGATGCAGCAACTGACTTGCAGGATCTCACTGAACATTTCCTCCCTACTTCTTTTCCTCATCAGGATCAGGCATTCTGTGGAGGTGGCATCATTCAAGACTGCAGCAATAGCAGCTGATAAAAACTAATATATCATTGGATTTACAGTCACAATGGAAAGAAAAATAAGTTTCAAGACAACCTTCCCTTATAAGACATGCTTATTGACACTTCAGCTGTGGAGTGCATCTGCACAGCACTGCTCTCCAGCTCCATCCACGGTGCCTATGGCCCACCGGGGTGCAATGAGTTGGAGGTAAGGAACTTTGGTTGCATGAAAAATAAAGTTTTGGTCCCTATTCCAAGGGTATGAGTATAGTGTAATGGCACTGAATATTCGCATCATTTTCCACAGGCAGTGATGTTTTTAGCTGATATCTCACTCCTGAGAGTAACAAAGTGACAGAGAGCACATCTGCCACTGGCATCCCGAAGTTCCCTGAACCCCTATGCCATTAACCTGTTTACTACAATAGTGCCAGCTGAACTCATCATGGAGTAGCATGGGAAACAATCCTACTGTGAAGGAAGAAATATGGCAACCAGCCCTAGAAACCTCCAGGAGAGGATTGCGGAGTATCTCCATGAAAGTTTCAGTGAGCTCTCTGAGAAGGATACAAGGGACATACCTATGTATATAAACTGTTATACATGCACCTCTCCCTCCCACCAAGAGAGGAATGAAAAGCAGATACTAACTCTGCCTCTTTGTTGTACTGCTACCACTTCTGATACATGTAAAACAATGAAAAGTTGATACTTGAGGATGGGCTAGGCACCACCTTTTAAATGTAAACACTAAGGAAAAATGTGCACATGCACTTACACAAGTCTCCTCCCCTTCATTGTGCTTGTTGATGCTCATCTAGCCAGTCCTGCCAGTTTGTGATGGAGTCTCAAACAGATATGGGCTCACAGCATGGCTGGACTACCCCCTGTCACATCTCCCTCCTCCTCCTCGCTCATGTCCGGGGTCTCTGTCTTGGGCTCCTCCGCGGTATCCTTGGTAGTTTGTGAGGTACTGGTGGGGTCTACAGCTCAGCACAGATGGATTGCCACCCTTGTAAGTATGCCTGGTGTAGTTCCTTCACTTTCCCATGGCACTGCTATTCATGTCGGTCATACCCCTTTTCCTGCATCCTCTGTGTAATCTCTCCATAATGTCCACATTTCTGGGACTGGTCCACAGCTATGCTTGCACAGTCTCTTGTCCTCACAAGCCCAGAGGATCCAGTACCTCCTGTCCACTCCAGCAGGAGTGTGTCTAGTGTGGGGAGCCGACATGGTTGGTTGGGCAGTTATACGTAACAAGGGAGAGATGCTAAGTGTGCTTACCAAGGTGGGCAATGAGGAAAGGGCATTTCAAAAATATGAGGTGTTGGGAAGTTTTGCCCTAAGTGTATGTTTAATGATGCTAATGGTTAACACCTGCCTAAGGCTCTGGGAGGGAGTTTTGGGGTGGGAGGTCTGGGGTGCAGGCCCTGGGCTGGAATTGGGGTGCAGGCTCTGGGAGTTTGGGTGGGGGTCTGAGGTACGGGCTCTGGGATGGAGTTTGGGTGCTGGCTCCAGGCAGGGGGTAGGGGTGCAGGAGGGGGTGAGGGGTGCAGGCTCCAAGCTGGGGGTGCAGAAGGGGGTGAGGGGTGCAGGCTCCAAGCTGGGGCAGGGGTGCAGGAGGAGGGGTTGAGGGGTGCAGGCTCTGGGACAGTTTGAGTACAGGTTCTGGGACAGAGTTTGGGGATGGGAGGAGGTGTGGAGGGAGAGGGAGGAGGTGTGGAGGGAGAGGGTGCAGGCTCTGGGAGGGAGTTTGGGGGAGGAGCCAGAGGGGGTGTGTGGGAAGGGGGAGGAGGTGCAGGCTCTGGGAGGGAGTTTGGGGGTAGGGAGGTGTGGTGCTTACCTGGAGCTCCTAGGGAGGGCGGGCCGGGGGCTTCTGCACACTGCTACCCCCAGGCACTGCCCCCACAGCTTCCTAGTGGCTGCAGGGGTGCTTGGGGTGGGAGCAGCGCACGTAGCCTAGGTGTTGTCTTACTGCTACCTCTGCACGTTCACTGAGCAGAAATGTTTTGGTTCATTAAGCACCCTACCAGCTTTGCTACCCTTTGAATTCTGCTTCAGACCTCATTTTGTTATATCAGTTAATTAGACCTAATTCTATTTTTTGATTAACAAGGAAAGACATGTAATGGTACAGGAGTTTTGTACTATAAGGAGTAGGATACAGATGATGCTGTGCGGTTTGGGAAATTCAGGGCTGAAGACAACAGTTTTCCACAACTTGTTACAAAAGTACTGTTTTAAAACCTGTAGCCTTGATCGTATTTACAACATTAAAGTACCCTAGTACTTTAGATACTTGAGATATTGGTAGGCATATTTTTTCACTCAGAATGCTTGTTCATAATCTTTCACTGAAGAGTCTAAGATGTTCAAACTTTGAAAGAAAAATTAATTGTAACAGCTGTGTGACTTATTAGCCAACAAATCTATTAATGTGACTTGTCTTCAAAAAAGAGACTGAAGTTATAAGTCCATTCCAAACAGCAAACAAAACTTTACTAGCTAAAAAGAGAGGCTCTTTAATAAAAAAACAGATCATTTTATCCCTTTCATTCTTTGATATGACCAAGTTAGTATGGCCTAATCAAGCAGCTAACATCCTTGAGAGCCTCAATGCTATGCAAACCATTCTGCTTTTATCTCATTTGTCGTACTGGTCTGGGAGCGTAATGTAGTAAAATCTCATTCCATGGTAAAGTTACCAATAGAAAGGTAAGGGAGGTGTCCTTTGGTTAGTAAAAATTTACAGAATCATAATTTCAATGGTGTCACTCTCTGCAATGTGGCAGAGAGGACTCACTGCTCCGTCCCAGCTCCCTCCCAGTTGGTATAAATTTTGATAATACAGCGTCATCAGAATGGGTCAGTTTGGGTATCATTTGAAAGCCCTTTGTCCCATGAACACAGTGGTACCAAACATGACAAACGTAGAGCAATTGTGTAGATTTATATTTATTTTAAAATCAACATTTTTTAAAATTATACTTTAAACACAGGGATACATTGCTTACATAAAAGAGACATTGATCTTTAGTAATTCTAGGAAAGTTAGCCTGGACATTTGGGACTGAAAATATTTATTCATCAAAGTCATCATCAGTGTTGTCTCCATCTAAGACACCACTGCTAGACGCGTTGTCACACTGATTCTCATCTGCACAGCACTCATGCATCTCCATACAAGGCAGGCTGCTGGCCAAATATTTGCAGCGTGGTGAGCATATGGGCTTTGCACACAAGTGTTTGATTAGCTGAAGAATTGATTTGAGAGTGCATGGTATTTCACATGTAACCTGTGTGATCAGTCCATCCTCCAAGACCCATCCATGCCCGATAGGGGAGGGTAGTTTTGGATGCACTCAATCATCCCAGAGTCATTCCATTGCTTGATAATTTGTGCTCTTGTTGTTAGCAGGTATAAATGCACCCCTTGTCAGTGGCAATTTTTCTACATTTGTCTGGTTAGTGGAAAACATCCACCAATGTAGTTCTGCAAGTGTCATAATGTTGGTCTTCAACTGGTAAACGCAGCATATGATCACCTCCAGTGCATTTATGACCTCATCAGTGATGTCTCAGCTGAATTAAATGATGGGGTTTAAATGAGTTGTTATCGCTCAAGAAAGATCTTGGAGTCATTGTGGATAGTTCTCTGAAAACATCCACTCAATGTGCAGTGGCTGTCAAGAAAGCCAACAGAATACTGGGAATCATTAGGAAAGGGATAGATGATACAGAAAATATCATATTGCCTCTATATAAACCATTGTATGCCCACATCTTGAATACTGCGTGCAGATGTGGTCACTCCATCTCAAAAATATATATATACTGGAATTGTAAAAGGTACAGAAAAGAGCAACAAAAATGATTAGGGGTGTGGAACAGCTTCAGTGAGAGGACAGATTAATAAGAGATTTTGGGACTTTTCAGCTTTGAAAAGAGACGATTAAGGGGGGATATGATAGAGGTCTACAAGATCATGACTGGTGTGGAGAAAGTAAATGAGGAAGTGTTATTTACTCCTTTTCATAACACAAGAATTAGGGGTCACCAAATGAAATTAATAGGCAGCAGGTTTAGAACAAACAAAAGGAAGTATTACTTCATACAACGCACAATCAAGCTCTGGAATTCTTTGCCAGAGGATGTTGTGAAGGCCAAGACTATACAGGGTTAAAAAAAGAACTAGATAATTTATGGTGGATCAATGGCTATTAGCCAGGATCGCAAGGATTCAAAACCATGATCTGAAGTGTCCCTAGCCTCTGCTTGTCAGAATCTGGGAATGGGCAACACAGGATGGATCACTTGATGATTACCTGTTCTGTTCATCCCCTCTGAAGCACCTGGCATTGGCCATTGTCAGACAACAGGATACTGGGCTAGGTGGACCATTGGTCTAACCCAGTATGACCCATTCTTATGGTCTTAATTTTGGGGGTTTTGAAGGCTTCATGTGTGTCATGACCCAAAGTATCCATTTGACTGACATCGTTAGTTATCTCGTTACTGAAGACTGCTCTTGTCATGATATAAATGAGCTGTGGTCCGTCAAACATGAATGGATTACCAGTGTGAGAAAGCTTATCTTGTAGCTTTAAAATTAACTCTTGGCATTTAAAAGCACCTAATGAGTCTAGGTGGTGCTTGGTTACTTTTGAGGGAGTCATCCCAGCCATGCTTAACTTTTGTTCGAAATTCAATGGAGTTCTGGGGTTGGTCAGGAAAAAACACAGGGTGTTATGCCCACCATACCCCTAATGCCTATCACTGCTCTGTTTTCATGCTCCAGAGCTTCATTTGAACCAAGTGCAGAAGAGAACTGGTGACCCTTTAATAACCCAATTTCCTTTTCAAACTTCCTCCTATCTGTCAGGGTCAAAATTTTCTACACCTCTTATTTCAGATTTGCAAAATAGTTAGTCAAATCTAAATCAAAAAAGTATTTCACACTGTCTTTCAGTGCTGCAAGGTACAAATTCCAATTAACAGTCCTGACAGATAGAATACAGAACAGCAAAGATTCAACCACCTTTATGTATCACCACACCATCCCAAAAGTTGGCTTTGTCACTGATTCAACCTCACTGAATTACTTGACCTGTTTTGTAATGTTGCAGCTCTCCATTATGTGAAACAGAAAGCAGAATGTACAGTGAATGTGTGAAACTGGTCATACGAGTCCAGTAACCCTTGGGAAATGACTTCAAACACATCAGTATGCTTTTCAAAGATGACGTCAGGGTAGCACATCACAACTTTTTTCTTTAAGTATTTCGTTCACAGTACTGTAACAACTGATTTCTGATATCTTAACCACTACCTTATTACAACTCTTTTGGCAAAATAAACAAAGCTGATAATCAGTTATCACTGGACAACTTCTTTTTTTGCCGATGATAGCAAATCAACTTTTAGCGCTCCTTCCATTTATAGTTGTGACACTGGCAGACCAGGTGCCAGCTCATAGCAAGGCCCCAAGCCTCACTGAACACTGACAGATACATAGCTGGAAACCAGTCTGGCTCACCTGTGTGTTAGTATTGTTAAGATAAATATTAGAGTTGTAAGAATATGTTGGTGTCTAGACCTTATGAATAGTGTAGGATGCTGCATGTGCAGATCTAATTTATAACTTCTGTAGCCCAGATTATAAAGTTATATTGAATGTTTGCATTGTAAACCTTTGTAATTGTGTAACTTACTAAACAGGAAAAGAGGCATTAATAAAGTAAAGTCTCAATCTGTTGAGGGCAAATGAGGCATTGTGTAGGACCAAAGGACAGAGACCTTGTTGACTGCATTCCTTGCTCCCACCAGGAAGGAGAGACCTGTGCATGAACTCCACACATGAGCTTAGATTCTGGGGTGAAGGGGATAAAAACCTCTGATAAGGAGAAACCAGGATCTTTATGCTGTCTGGACTTTGAGGGGCAAAGATTCCCAAACATAAGTAAGAGATCCCCATGCTGCTTGGCATGGGTCAGCCCTAAAGAACATATAGAGCTGGTTATTATAGAAGCTTACATTACCTTTTCAAATCTAAGACTGTAACTCGTGTGTGTGTGTATGTTTCCTGTTTTAACCTTGTAAATAACTCATTTCTTTTCTTAGTTAATAAATCTTTAGTTAGTTTATTACAGGATTGGCTACAGGTGTTGTCTTTGATTTGAGATCTAAATACAACTGACCTTGGGTTTGTGACTGGTCTTTTAGGAATATTGTGACTTTTGGTGTAAAGTGACCATCTGTCATATAGTCCAGCTTGCCTGAGTTGCAAGATAGACTGGAATGCCCAAGGGGACAGTTTCTGACTCCATGGTAAGACTATTATAGTGCTTGAGGAGTTCACACTTGTTACCGGGTTGGTGAAATCTAATCATGGAACATACAGCCAGTTTGGGATTTCTGCCTGACTTTTTGACAGTCTGCCCTAAGGTTGGCACTCAGTAGTGAGCCACTCCAGACAACGTGACAATAGTAATCTATAACTTAAAAAAATGAATCAGGTATCATTAGCCAATAACACAGTACTGTTAGTCAAGGACCACAATTTAACTTTGTGAGGCTGCATATTTGACACGTCTGTGCTAAAGTCTAATTTTAAAAAGTTTAAACATTTTCTTGAATATGTATCTATCTGCATAGTTGCTCTAGATCTGTCATTTTGGTTCCAGTGTGTTTGAGAGAGAAAGGGCTTTCAAATGATACCCAACTTGACCCATGTTTGATGACACTATATTATCAAAATGTCCACCAACAGAAGGACTGGCAACGAGTCCCCCTTGCCATGCTACAGAGGAGGACACCATTGAAATTATGATTCTGTTGATTTTAACTAATCAAATGACACCTCTCTTGCCTTTCTATCATTAACTTGCCCGTGGAATTTACAGAACTATATCTTACTTTGTATTATGGAAGTGTTTGCATATGGGGCAGGAACTCTGCTTCTAAACTGCATATCAGCTGAGCTGCTTATTGCTTGCCTGCAATTGTCTTTTGCTAGTTGCTCTGGAAATAACTTGGGCTGAGAGAAGGTTGGGGGAGAGAACAGAAATGCATAACAGTATTGTGGTAATGATATAAATAATCATTAAAATTGAGAGAGCCCTCTTTCAAACCTCTACTTTTAGCTGCTCAACTCTATCTAAAACTACATCTAGAGACGAAATCTGTTTGGCCTCTGAATTACATGCTTTAGGAAAACTTCAGGAAAATTTGTTCAATCACTCTTAACTTTATCTAAAAGTGAAAACTCTTAACTTGTTAAGAAATGTTTTGACATATATATGAACACCGGTACATTTGGGAATATGTTTTGACTTGTTGAAAGAAATTTGTTTTGAAGAGAACATAGGTGTGAGCATTTCAGAATAATGTACTGAATATGTATACATAGTCTGAACTGAATGAAGCATGCACTTAACTGAAAGAAGTATGATGAGTGGAGATTCTGGATACAGGCTTGTGCAATTACTTGTTGATTCCATTCTTGACAGTTGAAAGAGGTGAAAAGTGTTTTGGACCTCTAATATTTAGAAATTGAAACTCCTTTTGGTGTTGCGTAGCAAGCATTCTATAGTATCTAAAAAGATTTACTTTTTGGTCAGGATAAACACTATGTCTCAACTTCCTCTTTGCAACTATTCTCAATTTTTCAACATGCTACCTTCATCTTAAGTGATCACTCTCCTTATAGTGTGTATGATAACACCCATTTTTTTCATGTTCTTTGTGTATATAAATCTCCTCACTGTATTTTCCACTGAATGCATCCGATGAAGTGAGCTGTAGCTCACGAAAGCTTATGCTCAAATAAATTGGTTAGTCTCTAAGATGCCACAAGTACTCCTTTTCTTTTTGCAAATACAGACTAACACAGCTGCTACTCTGAAACCTGCTTTAGAGGCTTACAAAAGATGTAAAACTAATAGTGCTGTACATTCAAATGGTAACCGTTGTATAAGTATCTCATAGGTTGACTACATTGTGGGCCTGCAGGAAATTGCAAATGAAAAAACAGAAGACTACCTTAAAGATGACTTGCAAAATAAATTAGATTATGGCAGGTTTAGCTGCTTCAGGGGTACAGGTAAGCACATATATAATTAGGACTGAAAACTTCTCTCAGATTTTCTTCATGCTGTGTTTTTTTGGGGGCCTTACGAACACAGGAATATCTAGTCTTGTATTCACTTATGCACTGCCCAGAGAGTGTGGGTGGCATGCTGTGAAGCTCTTGTTATACACAACCATTTAGAATCGAACACAGAATAAAGGCAGATCTCTTACAGGCACCTTAAGCACCCGAGGGTATGTCTACACTGCAGTTAACACCCACAGCTGGCCCGTGTCAGCTGGCTCAGGCTGTAAAACTGTGGTGTAGATGTTCAGGCTGAAGCCCAGGCCCTGAGATCCTCCCCTTCATGGGGTTCCGGAGTTTGGGCTCCATCCCAAGTCCAAAGTCAGCTGACATAAGCCAGGGTGTTTAATTGCAGTGTAGACATACGTTGAGCAATCACTGAACACCGCATAGTACTTGGAGTACTTTGGAAATATGGAAAACAATGGGAGAAGGCTTAAAGAGCACTTCATTCAGTATCTGTAAGCAATGGGTGCCAAAGAAAGGAAGGCAGTCAGTAGGTAGACTTATTTCTGACAATAGCTGGTTCTGAAGGACTTAATGTGTTTAACAGTATTCAGTTAACTCAGGCACAAGAGGCTAGTTATGAAACTATTACAGAAATAAGCACTGCACTCCACGTAAAAATAAAACATATGAAAGATGTTTTTCAGAGTACAAAAATGTGAAACCACAGAATTTGTGACTGATTTAAGGCTGAAAAGCCAATCTTGCAATTTTGGGGGTCTAAGTCCCTGCTAAGAGACCATATTTTGATTGGTTTCAGAGTAACAGCCGTGTTAATCCATATTCGCAAAAAGAAAAGGAGTACTTATGGCACCTTAGAGACTAACCAATTTATTTGAGCATAAGCTTTCGTGAGCTACAGCTCACTTCATCAGATGCATACTGTGGAAACTGCAGAAGACATTATATACACAGAGACCATGAAACAATACCTCCTCCCACCCCACTCTCCTGCTGGTAATAGCTTATCTAAAGTGATCACTCTCCTTACAATGTGTATGATAATAAAGTTGGGCCATTTCCAGCACAAATCCAGGTTTTCTCACCCTCCGCCCCCCCCACACACAAACTCACTCTCCTGCTGGTAATAGCCCATCCAAAGTGACCACTCTCTTTACAATGTGTATGATAATCAAGGTGGACCATTTCCAGCACAAATCCAGGTTTTCTCACCCCCCCCCCCTTTTTTCCAAAAACCACACACACAAACTCACTCTCCTGCTGGTAATAGCTTATCCAAAGTGACCACTCTCCTTACAATGTGTATGAAAATCAAGGTGGGCCATTTCCAAGACAAATCCAGGTTTTCTCACACCCCCCCCTCAAAACACACACACACAAACTCACTCTCCTGCTGGTAATAGTTCATCCAAACTGACCACTCTCCTTACAATGTGTATGATAATCAAGGTGGGCCATTTCCAGCATAAATCCAAGTTTAACCAGAATGTCTGGGGGGGGGGATAGGAAAAAACAAGGGGAAATAGGCTACCTTGCATAATGACTTAGCCACTCCCAGTCTCTATTTAAGCCTAAATTAATAGTATCCAATTTGCAAATGAATTCCAATTCAGCAGTTTCTCGCTGGAGTCTGGATTTGAAGTTTTTTTGTTTTAAGATAGCGACCTTCATGTCTGTAATTGCGTGACCAGAGAGATTGAAGTGTTCTCCGACTGGTTTATGAATGTTATAATTCTTGACACCTGATTTGTGTCCATTTATTCTTTTACGTAGAGACTGTCCAGTTTGACCAATGTACATGGCAGAGGGGCATTGCTGGCACATGATGGCATATATCACATTGGTGGATGTGCAGGTGAACAATAGGGAGAGTGGTCACTTTGGATGAACTATTACCAGCAGGAGAGTGAGTTTGTGTGTGTATGGGGGTGGGGGGTGAGAAAACCTGGATTTGTGCTGGAAATGGCCCACCTTGATTATCATGCACATTGTAGGGAGAGTGGCCACTTTGGATGGGCTATTACCAGCAGGAGAGTGAGTTTGTGGGGGGGGGGGGGGTGAGAGAACCTGGATTTGTGCTGGAAATGGCCCAACTTGATTATCATACACATTGTAAGGAGAGTGATCACTTTAGATAAGCTATTACCAGCAGGAGAGTGGGGTGGGAGGAGGTATTGTTTCATGGTCTCTGTGTATATAATGTCTTCTGCAGTTTCCACAGTATGCATCCGATGAAGTGAGCTGTAGCTCACGAAAGCTTATGCTCAAATAAATTGGTTAGTCTCTAAGGTGCCACAAGTACTCCTTTTTGCATATTTTGATTGGCATCTGGAAGAAAAAACTCGGACTACTGGAAGACCCAGAACTAATCCTTGACAAAGCAATAACAATTTGCCAGGCAAAGGAAGTCACCCAGTCCAGAATAAAGTTTAGAGAGGATGGACAGTGCTCAGACACTAGACATGAGAGAGAATCCAAAATACAAAAGAGAGAGATTGAGAGAGAGGCCTGAGGCAGAAACACATGCAGAGCACAAAGTCTTTTTAGTGGGGGGGAGCAAAAGGATGGGAGAATTAAAAGGGGGAGAGAGATTTATTTCCCACCAAAGAAAAACAAGTTTTGAAATCTCTTGTTTAGAAATTGTCTTAAAGAAAAAAAAGACAACTATGGAAGTCTTGTGAAAACTTTTTTTTTTTGTCATAAAGCCATTTTATTTTAATCCAACTTCTTGATTTCTTTTAATCCAACTTCTTGATTAACAGACTCAACCAATGTTAGTCGCAACTCAACAAGTTTTCAAAGCATTACTGGTTTGGAGTCTGCATCTAGGGAAGGATCCTATTTTGGTTCCTGCAGAACCTGTTTCTGAATCAGAGGAGCCCAAACCCTTCTAACCTCTAGTTCGTTTGTTTCTTTTGAGATGTCTCTTATTTGAATTGGAAAATGTTTGAAGTCACTTTTTTTCAGGAAGAACCTTCAGTCTGTTGAAGTGTTAAGCATGATTCTTTTGGATTTATCCTTTCCCTATTTAATATATATTGTTGGCATTGGCCTAGGTTATGCTGCCAGATTCAGTATTAATGTTACCCCTTTTGTTTTGGAACATCTTCAAGATATTTACTCTCTGGGCAGGATTCTCACTCCTGGAGAGTATTTTTAGAGGAAATTTATTTTGTAACTAGCTGGAATCTTAGTATAAAGATTCTTTATCTGAAGATACTATCCCTGGGAGGATTATCATTCACGCACCTCTCTTTAGGGTTTTGAGGAGAATCCTTTTGGGAGTGATGGTTTTCTCTACCTTCTATATGTATTAACTGGTACCTTCTTGGGTTACTAATTTTTGGGATTTGCTTATTTCCTGTGAGGAATGTTCATTTCCGCTCAACTCTATAGTGAGTGAAAGGTTCCAAGGTGGTGATTAGTCAGGAATGAAATGGCCATCCGTGTGAGGGTGTAATTTGTGCCCCAACCCACTACTGCTGCCATTGGGGCAGGAGAGGGATGGGGGAGGCACGAAAAATAGCAGTGGTACTCTTTCAAATGTTGCCTGAAAACTAAGCTCCACCCACTAGGAACTGAACTTGGATCCTAGCCCATTTCACACAAGTCGCCAACAGCCATCAGTTAGAAGCAATTTTTCCTAACTACCAACTTGTGCTTGATTTGACAGGTGACTCCAGGAGTGAAAGATGGATTTGTAATACGCTACAATCTCTGTTACTATACAGTGCACTGCAATCTTCAACTAATCATAGGTCAGAATGAGTCCAAATCCAAGATATCCCAACTTCATATACATCAAAGAATTGCTGCAGGACACTATTGAAAATTTTATTGTTGCAAGTTTGGGATGACCAAATTATTCAGGAGTGGCAGTCAAAATGAGTTATGTGGGTTCCTTAACAAATAGCAATTTCATAGTACTTCATTCTGTGACACCTTGTTTATATAACATATAAATTGTCTTACTCTGTTTTTGGTAATGAGTTATATATTGTCCCTGTTCTGAATAGATTAGTTACTATGTTGGTCCAATAAAAGATATTACCTCACCCACCTTGTCGTTCTAATATCCTGGCACTGACATGGCTACACCAACACTGCATACAACAATAAAAATTTTATAGGCAGCCCTGAGAATTCTGACTAAATCCTGAGTTTTAAACCAAAAGACTGAGGTAAGGACCTTTAATCCTGCTGAACTCCTTGATGGTGTTGCAAGCAAAAGAGTTTTGTGATGGGTGCAATTGACTTGTTATGACTAATTAATGGGAACAGAAAACTCAGTAGATTTCCGACAGATTTTGCCTGTGTTCTGCCACTGACGGTTACCCTGACAGGGGGTGCTATGACAGCAAGCTGCCCAGGGAAGGGAAGTGGGAGATGTCACTATGGCAACAAGCTCACATGGTGAGGTGAGAGACGTTGCCTAGCAACTGAGGCTTCAGGCAGGAGAATTCTGTAGAGAGTTTGGAAAACAACAGTTGGAGAAGTTGGGGGAGGGGAGAGGAGAGAGTAGAAAGATGGGGAGGGATAGAGAGTGTGTGATTGGAATGGAGAAAGAAGAGACAAAGGTTTGAAGGGCCTGAAGGGAAGAATGAAAGATAAGCTGAGGATGGAGAGAAGAAATGAGATTCCATAAGTAAATAACAGGAAAGCAAGCACTCGTATGTAACATTCACATAATGCAGTGGGGTGATGGCTCTTTCGAGAAGGTTATCAGAGCATTTCAATTATACAGTGAATTTTTCATAAAGGCCTGTTTTAAGAGACTTGGTCAGAGCATGATGTTGTGGAAAGAGGTTACAGAAAATCTTTTCCCCCCAGAAAAAGATATTTGGGGAGAGGGGCTAGGGAGAGAGGATCATTGCACCATGATCATAATTTGCTCACAGTTACTTACCTACATTAAATTATTGGGGCATTATGTTCTCTTTTAAATAGCACAAGACAAAAATTATTTCACTAAAGCAGGTGGTCTATATTTAACAAAGTCAGGGAGACCCATGTGTAAATCTGGGCACAGCCTTTTGACTTTAGGTGACTGTGAGAAATTTCAGAAGGATCTAACAAAGGTAGGCAAATGGGTAACATGATGGCAGATGAAATTCATTGTTAAATGCAAGGCAGTGCACAGTGGAAGGAATGACTAGAATTACGTGTACGCACTGATGGATTCTAAATTAACTAATCACTCAGGAAAAAGACTTGGGTATCATTATGGACAGGTGAATGTAAGTCTCTACTCAGTGTGCAACAGCCGTCAAAAAAAAGCAAAAAACATAATGCTCATATATATAAAAATGGAATAAGAAATAATACTGACAATAATATAATGCCTCTATATCAATGATATGCCCTCAAATGAAATACGGTGCTCAAATCTGGTCATCCTGTCTCAAAAAGATATACCAGTATCACAAATAGGAATCCAGAGCTGGGTGGTGAAGTTGGTTAGAGGCCCGGATAGGTTTCCATATGAGGAGAGAATGAAAGATCTGGGACTGTTTAGTTCAGAGGGAAGATGAGTTACAGGGAATATAAAAAGAAAAGGAGTACTTGTGGCACCTTAAAGACTAACAAATTTATTTGAGCATAAGCTTTTGTAAGCTACAGCTCACTTCATCGGATGCATCCAATGAAGTGAGCTGTAGCTCACGAAAGCTTATGCTCAAATAAATTTGTTAGTCTCTAAGGTACCACAAATACTCCTTTTCTTTTTGTGAATACAGACTAACACAGCTGCTACTCTGAAACCAGGAAATATAAAAACAGTTAAAAAAACCTGAACTGAACAGAGAAGGTAAATTGACTGCTCCTATTTACCCTTGTTATACAACAACAACAAAGGCACAATCAGTGAAAACTGAAAGGCATCATATTTAAAAACATACAGCCTTTACATAATACATAACTAACCTGTAAATTTCATTGCTACAAGACATCATTAAGGCCAAGAGCTTAGGAGGATTTTTTAAAAAAAGGATTTGACTTTTATGTGGATAGAAAGAATATATTCACAGATGCATAGGATAACATATTTACAAGAGAAAAGGAGTACTTGTGGCACCTTAGAGACTAACCAATTTATTTGAGCATAAGCTTTCGTGAGCCACAGCTCACTTCATCGGCAATGAAGTGAGCTGTGGCTCACGAAAGCTTATGCTCAAATAAATTGGTTAGTCTCTAAGGTGCCACAAGTACTTCTTTTCTTTTTGCGAATACAGACTAACACGGCTGTTACTCTGAAACCTATATTTACAAGAGAGAAGCCTCATGTGTCAGTGTTTCATAGCCTGGATAAACAATCTTTCAGTCTCCAGATTAGAGGACTCTTCTGTTTGTGGTAAATCCAAATTGCCTATTGACAAAGCAAAGGTTTATTGTACATTCTGATCAGAGGAAAGCTGGAGATTGACAACTAAATTTCAAAATATTAAACGTTTCAAGTGAATAGTTCCAAATGTGTGTGTACTGCTCTAATCATTATTTAATTGCAAAACAGAACCAACATTAACTATGGAGTTGTGACCAGCCCCTCAATAAATATTTTATAGCATCAAAAATGTTCTGTGTATCTCACAGGATAAATTAGAAGGCATAGTATGCCTTGAAAAGTTAAAATCTAAAACCTTGATCTGCAGTTTTCACTGGATGGGGAGACCCATATGCCCATACAAAGTCCCATTTAAGGCAATATGGCTCTGCATAGGCACAAGATCTGTCTGCATAGGTAAGATGGCAAGACCAGAGCCTATTTTCAGACTTGATACAACAACAGAGGGAAGAGGAAAATGGACAAGGAGAATGCTATGAAACTACATAGTTACCATTGCATGGTGAAGCAAAGAAAGTTTATTATAACTAGAATGATTAAATGGCTCTGACTCATTCCTTATAGCAATCAGAACATAAGTGGGTCTTGAGGATGAATGTGAATGTAAGTATAATGGCATAGCATACCACATTTATCTGAAAAATATGTTTAAAAAATGTGTTTGGTTAACCAACTTATGAACACTTGAAATGCACTATTATATGTGCAGTAGAAAATGTCCTTGTTTGTGAACTTTGGTGAGAACATACCAACTTTAAAACTTCTTAAATTTAATGCTACTTCATGCATCTCTTGAGGTAATTCTCAATTATTGGTAAAAAACAAGCCAAGTTTGAGGTTTGTATTTTCATTACCATGAAAGTGTGTGATGCAAGGGGAATCCCTGCTTATGGTCCCAAATGGCAAACTGGACTCCTGGAACTAGCCTACTCCACAGGCACAAGGTTTGCCATATGGGAGGTACTACCACTGCCATTTTAATATTCAGTTTACAGTGATGTCTACACTTGAGGCCTTACAGCATCACAGCTGTACCCATGCAGCTGCGCTGCTGTAAGATCTCCCATGTGGCCGCTCTATGCTGACGGGAGAGAGCTCTCCCGTTGACCAAATTAAACCACTCCCAATGAGCAGCAGTGGCTATGTCAGGAGGAGAGCGTCTCCCGCCAACATAGCACTGTCCACACTAGGGCTTCTGTCGGTGTAACTTATGTTGGTCAGGGATGTGTTTTTTTTTCACACCCCTGAGCAATGTAAGTTTTACCGACCAAAGTGATTAGTCACACAATATCTAGCAACATCAGTGCTGCAGCAAGAGAGGCTGCTGTAAGTTTCCTTGGTTTGGTCTACACTTGAAACTTATGTCAGTATAACTATGGAAAATCCACACATCTGAGCAATGTAGTTATAACAACCAAACCCCTCAGACGCTGCTATGTCAACACTTCTCCCATTAACATAGCTACTGCCTCTACCCATCAGCATAGGTAGCATCATCACTAAGCACTACAGTGGTGCTGCTACAGCACTGTAAGTGTAGACAATCCCCTACCAGTAGCGGGTGTGGAATTACCTTCAGTGGAGCCAAGGAGAGCAGTAGCCAGTTCCAGACAGAGAAGATCCTTGCAAAAAATAGGTTTCTCTTACTCCAAAAAGTAAAATCCAATCCTTTCCCAAACTCTTCAGATGTCAGAATTTTACTGCAAAGAACATTATTACAAATCACTGGTGTCATAAATACCTTTTATGATGCGTGGACACATTTCATAGCATTTATGAAGTATATAATTTTATTTCTAATGTCTAGTGACATGATAAACTTCCTTGATAAATGAGACTGAAAATCAGAATCACCAGCACTCCTTGATCAAATTATGTTCTGGTATGGTACAACAAAATGTATGCTATTTCTTATATAATATATGGAAAAGCATAATCCCATCTGTAAGCAGTTGATGTTTTTAGAAGTTATCTTCTAGTTTAAATTGAAAACATGCTTATAAAATGTTGCAGTTCTGCATTTAATAATACTAATCAGTCATATGTAAAAAATCATTTATTTAAGCACCATATTGTATTCAATATATACAGCTTGTGCATGTGTCCTCTGTTGCCATGTAGTAATCTAGTAGAACCTCAGTGTTACAAACACCTCAGGAATAGAGGTTGTTCATAACTCTGAACGAAACATTATGGTTCTTTCAAAAGTTTACAACTGAACATTGACTTAATACTGCTTGAAACTTTACTATGCAGAAGAAAAATGCTGCTTTTAACCAATTTAAATGAAACAAGTCAAACAGTTTCCTTACCTTGTCAAAAACATTTTTTTTAAAAACTTTCCCTTTATTTTTTGATAGTTTATGTTTAACACAGTACTGTATTTGCCTGTGTGTGTGTGCTGCTGCCTGATTCTATACTTCTGATTTCAAATTAGGTTTGTGGTTGACCGGTCAGTGCGTAACTCTGAGGTTTGTAACTCTGAGGGTCTACTGCACTAAACAACTATGCACATGGGCTTGCTTATGTGCGCAAAGTGGAAGTAAGGCACGACTATTCTGATTTGTTAGTGTATAATACCCAAAGGTAGCTAAATGACTGCATGAAGTGAAAGACAGTGGAGAACCAGGCCCATACATCTCTAGTTTTAGCTGATACTTATAGTAACATTAAAAAAAAGCTGAAAAAATTGAAACAAGCAATGGAATCCTGGTGCATAGGGTCTGCTGTTGTCTAGAGGAAAAGGGGCCAGGGCCACAATGTATGCACTATGGTGATTCTGTATGGCACTACTGCACCTCGTCTTGGGTTGCTGTAGTTTAGGAACTTAAAGCTACTTTGCCATTGGACTGTGAGATTTGTGGTGTGCATCTGTAAGATGTAGAACTAAATTACACCCACTGTCTTTTACATGAGAAGTAACATTAAACTCCTTAAAGAAAAGGAGTACTTGTGGCACCTTAGAGACTAACCAATTTATTTGAGCATGAGCTTTCGTGAGCTACAGCTCACTTCATCAGATGTTTACCGTGGAAACTGCAGCAGACTTTATATACACACAGAAATCATGAAACAATACCTCCTCCCACCCCACTGTCCTGCTGGTAATAGCTTATCTAAAGTGATCAACAGGTGGGCCATTTCCAGCACAAATCCAGGTTTTCTCACCCTCCACCCCCCCACACAAATTCACTCTCCTGCTGGTGCTAGCCACCAGCAGGAGAGTGAATTTGTGTGGGGGGGTGGAGGGTGAGAAAACCTGGATTTGTGCTGGAAATGGCCCACCTGTTGATCACTTTAGATAAGCTATTACCAGCAGGACAGTGGGGTGGGAGGAGGTATTGTTTCATGATTTCTGTGTGTATATAAAGTCTGCTGCAGTTTCCACGGTAAACATCTGATGAAGTGAGCTGTAGCTCACGAAAGCTCATGCTCAAATAAATTGGTTAGTCTCTAAGGTGCCACAAGTACTCCTTTTCTTTTTGCGAATACAGACTAACACGGCTGTTCCTCTGAAACCTGTCATTAAACTCCTTACCACTTATGACCACTAAAGATTCCATTGCAATTTTTGCAAGATCCGAAGTGTTGGCCTCAGTCTCCTGGCCAAATTCCAATATAAATAAATTACATTCTTCCTACTTACATTCCTCTTGCGACTTCAGTTGGGTACAGTACACTTCCTGGTCTTAACTGTCATGAAGTATTGTGGTATACTGTTAAACAGCTGTCACATTCCACTCTAGAGTTAACTGCATTTCAGTGATGAGTGACATGATTAATATAAGAATAGCAGTTAGTAAAAGTGAACTGTAAAGGAAAAAAATACAATTTGTGCTCTTTTATAAAGATATAAAAAAGTCCTGAAAATACTGTTATCCTCTCAGAAAAAGGTGTTTTTCCCTCCCTCTTTTTTATAGCATCCGAAATAAAAAGGTTTGTTTTCCCAGTTTCTACTGAAATTGTCCTTGGACACTAGAGGACTAGAATTTCATCCTTCTCAACCCTCCATCTGAAGGGGCAGATTAATTTTTCACAAGAAGATCTTTTCTCCTCAGTGTTTGTCAGGTGTACAAGTTATTCAGTTGGCCACAAACATCCTCTAGGAAAATGCAGGCTATACAAAACCTGACTTCTAATATAAATAAACAAGCTGGGAGGTGGAATAAAAGGCAATAAGGAGGGGAACAAAAATTAAAAAATCCAAACACCCTAACTCTCAAGTCTTTTTTATACATTGGTTGCACTTACAAAGATGCTACTGGTTTGATATTTGGTTAAAAACTTTCTAAACTGACTAATTTTATGTAATTACAGTATAGTTACACTGTTATGCTTTTTGATACCTTAATTACCACTAATTCAGATGATCAGAAGGTTCACTATGTGAATGGGAATAATTACAGTGTAAATTCAATGTAGTAAATATACCTGAATTCTAATAGTTCCAGATGGGTAATAATGAATTCAACCATGTAATTCGTTCATCTTCTGGATACATGAATTATTGGCAATTAAGTATCAGAAAGCACAACCACAGTGTAATTACACTGTAACTGGAATGAAACTACACTGTGATTAGTCATTGTAGAAACTACACTGTGATTAGTCATTGTATTAAGACATCAACTGATATTCTCTATACTTAAAATGAGAAGCACTGTTAGAAGTTTTTTATGTACAAAAAAGGGTACAAGCTTTTTTTCCTCTTTGCATGACACCCTTGAAGATTCAGACGGCAGCTTCATTCTAGCCTCTATTTTCAGTTGCTTGCAACTAGTTTAAAAAAAAAAAGGTTAATGTTTCTCATTGGTAAATATTCAATATGTTATTTCAACAAATCTATTATTGTGATTATTTTTTGTATGATGGCAGTTCCCAAAAGGTCCCCACTAAGATTGGTGTCCCATTGTGCTAGGGAGTGAACCAACAGAGTTAAAGACAGTCCCTACCCCACACTGCACACAGTCTAAGGCAGTGGTTCTCAAACTATTGTACTGGTGACCCCTTTCACATAGCAAGCCTCTGAGTGTGACCCCCTTATAAATTAAAAACACTTGTTTATATATTTAACACCACTATAAATGCTGGAGACAAAGTGGGGTTTGGGGCAGAGGATGACAGGTTGTGACCCCCCATGTAAGAACCTCATGACCCCCAGTTTGAGAACCCCTGGTTTAAGGGCACATCTACACTAGTGACTCTACACATGTCCTCACATGTGGTTGTGCCAAACTCCCTTACTGTCCCCCTCTAAACCCCAGCAGTATGTGTCTGAAGATAAGTATAGGGCAAGTAAGCTAGAGTTCCTAAGAGCTATAGGTAAGTACATGCCTCAGGCTGTGGCATGGCCCTGTACCCCTGCCAGTGTGCAATGGGGATGGAGGCAAGGGGCAAGTACCAGGTCTTGAATTTCAATAGTCCTCCTCCCCCATTCCCACAATGCACTGAACCCTTTTCTGTCTGACCCTTACCCGATCTATAAAGGTCCCTGTCCCCAGCCCGTTGCCACCAGTAGTAGTGAGCTGCAGTGACCACATCAGTCTTCCACTCCATTCCTTTGATCAGTACAAGAGAACATACATCCTGCTCTGAGAGTAGCTGCTTGGCCCACTGACCACAATCAGGTGCTGATCAACGTGTGGTCAGAGTACACTGTCCTCCATGACTTCGCCCGGGTCGCCAGGAACATCAGCTTCTACCAGGAAATATCACAGATTGGAGCAGGTGGGCACTGAGCAGACTCTGTCCCAGTGCTAGAAATGCATCAAGCACTTGAGGCTCCTGTACAGAAGGACAAAGGACTTGAACAGCCACACTGGGAGGGTGTGTTGCACATGCCCATTTGACGACACGCTGGAGCAGGTGGTCTCAATGGCTCCCAGTACAGAGCCTGAAATGGCTCGTGACCCCCTCCTCAACCCTGCCGGCCTTATTGTCCATCATGGCAATGACATTGAGGGCCAGACTGAGGAGACAGCAGAGACCATGGAGGATGGCCCAGAAGATCCAGAGGATGAGGATCATGTGATTCTGCACCACTATCTGGGGACTCCAGTTGAGGAAGATTCCCCTATCCCACAACAACAAACCTGAGGAAGAAACCGAGTCACGGCAAGAACCAGAACCAAGCTGGTAAGTTGCAATGGATTCCCACCCTTCCTGCCAATATCCCATCTTGTTCTGATGCTACATTCCTGATTTTAAGTCCAGCCTCCACTCCACCCTAAAATGGTCCCCAAGCAAGACATGGCTATAAATCAGTGGTTTAATTGATTTCCCATGAACCACTCTTATGCATTTGTCAGAAACTATAAAACAGATTATTAAGGAACAATCATTATGCTCCTGTGTCTGTGCATTTCTTGGCCAGCAAACAGGCAGCAATGGTTCCAGGGCTATATGCAGCAGAGGAATGATGTGGCCAGGTTTAGGAAGGTCCTGGCTGAGGATGGGACAATTTTAGAAAACTTATAGTTGATTGTCTAAAGTTAGTAATAGTAGATGTCTTTTGTTCTTTGGAAGATTTCACTGTTTCAATGTTTCTCCCACTTGCCCCATTCCTACTGCCTCCTTACAATGGGAACTGTATGGAAGGAGAGAGGAGGGGTTGAGGTGCAGGGGAGGTTACGTCTGAGAAGGGGAAGGGAACACTTTGGTTGGCTGAGGAAAAGTTAGTCATGACAATCTCCTTTCTCCCTTGGAAGCTTACACAATTGTTACAGTTCCTGACCCTGTTGTCTGGCCTGTTCCCACACTGAGGCATACTGCACGTTAGGGGAAACAGGGATGGGAGAAGGATCTGGTCTGGCGGTTCCATAAACACAGTGCAATGTCCCTTTGTAGTAGTGAGGCCAGGCGCTTGTGGTGCTGATCTGAAACTTCAGAGAACAAAATCAAGTTGTGGTTTGTCTCTTTCTTTCCCTGTCTGTTTCTTCATTGTTAGGCAGCCACAGGGGCAGGATTTTCTGGTGATGCCATTTGTGTTTGGGGGAGGCGGGAGAGGTGGGGGCGTGTGTGTGTGTACAGTTTTTGTGGTTTGCATCTCCCATTGCATGGAAACTCAGTATGCTAGCTGAGAATATAGTCAAATCTCCAAGTCCTGTAAGCATATTTCAGTAAATTTCTGGTGTAGTAGAAAGTCCAGCTGGGTCTTGAGGTTCAACGGTAGTACAAATCTGCTTTTTCATGGCTGACCAAACCCCTCCATTCAACAATATGCAGAAGGGGGACCATTAGCAGAAGCATCTCTCTGGTATATAGGGTTGCCAACTTTCTGACTGCAGAAAACTGAACACCCTTACCCCACCCCTGCCCTGTCCCTTCCCCGAGGCCCCACCCCCGACTCACTCCATCCCCTCCCCCACTCTGTCGCTCGCTCTCCCCCACCCTCGTTCACTCGCTCATTTTCACTGGGCTGGGGCAGGGAATTGGGGGGCAGGAGGGGACTCCGGGCTGGGGCCGAAGGGTTCAGACTGTGGGAGGGGGCTCCAGCCTGTGGCAGGGGGTTTGGATGTGGGAGGGGGTATGGGCTCTGGGCTGAGGGTGTGGCCTGGGGTGGGGCCAGTAATGAGGGGTTCAGGGTGTGGGAGGAGCCACTGCCCCAGCCCAGAGCGTTAGGGGGTGTGGGCTCCAGCTGGGGGTGCAGGCGCTAGGGTGCGGCCGGGGATGAGGGGTTTGGGGTGCAGGAGGGGACTCTGGACTGGGCTCGAGGGGTTCGGAGTGCAGGAGGGGGCTCAGGGCTGGGGCAGGGGGTTGGGGCGCAGGAGGAGGTGAGGGGTGCAGGCTCCAAGTAGCCCTTACTTCTCGGGAAGTGGCCAGCTTGTCCCTCTGGCTCCTAGGCCTTATTGGAAATCCTGGGAGGTGGGCGGGCGCAAGTCTGCCCACTTCTAAAGGCCCCTCCCCCAGTCTATCAGGAGGGACCACTGGACCCAGGAACCAAATGAATAGGGGGGATAGCTAACGAAAAACAGGGTTGGGAGTTGTGGTCAGAGGTTCAAAATGAGGTGTGGCTCCTAGGCAGCAGCTTGGCCCTGTCCGCAGGTGCTGCCCCTGCAGCTCCCACTGGCTGCAGTTTTTGGCCAATGGGAGCTGCAGAGCCGGCGCTTTGGGTGGAGGCAGTGTGCAGAGCCCCCCTGGCTGCTTCTGGGAGCTGTGCAGAGCTGGTCGCTGCAGCCCACCAGACTTTTAGCGGCCCGGTCAGCTGTGCTGACTGGAGCAGCCGGGGTCCCTTTTCAATCAGGCATTCTGGTTGAAAACCAGACATCTGGCAACCCTGTTGGCATACATTGCTAGATCTCTGCCACCGGACTAGAAAGCCACTTCTCTTTTTCATTCTGGTACCTTGAAAACTGTGATGTTCTCCTATCTTTAAAGAAAAAATTGCAAATGGTAACAGTCCCTGGAAGAAACTGCCACCCACAACTCCCGAGACACTATGAACATGTTAATTTTAGAAAACATTAGTACATGTATCTTACCATTAGTGGCCTCTGCTCTTTCCTCAGGGGCTGCAAAAGTTGTCTGAGGAGCAAAGACAGTTATACAATCACATTCCTGGAATGCTGAGAAGTATCAATACTGTGGCCTTCTACAGCAAAATTATGTTATGTGGGTGGATTTCTTGGCTTCTTCCAAAGGAAAAAATATATAATTCTACTATAGTCTTTGAATTGGCAAGACTTTCAGCTCCCAAGAGGGAAAACATTCCACCAGGAGGGCAGGAGTAGCATCCCAGAGACAGTAGAAGCTGGTGGTGAAGGACCCTGGAAGAGCTGCTCAAAAGGGATGGACAGGAGGAACCAGGAGCAATTTGCGTTCCTCAGGGCACAGAAGGAGCTGGCTCTTCAGCAGGAAGAGAAACTGATGAATTGGTTTATGGAGCTGGAAGCACACCACAGGGTACAGGAGCATGCCATAATGGAGAGGCACACAAAACTAGTGACAGAACAAGTTCAGGGTCCCCCTGCTGCTGTGGCTACTGCATAACTATGAATGGCTACCACCTCCCCTTCCAGGATGCTGCAGAAGGGGACGACCCAACATGCCAAGTGACCATGAGGAGCCTGCAGGATTCCTGGGACCACATCTTCCACAGGAACCCAAAACTCCTCACCGGGGAACATCCACGAACATCCAGGAGGGAAATGTTGATCCTGGGGGAATCCATGAAGCCCACCAAGTGTCTGCCTCCCAAACCCCGCACAGGAAACATCCCTGTTTGTCCCCAAGAACAATTCCCTCCCATCATTCCCCCCCTTGTTGGGAGGAAGGGGAGGGCAAGGGGATGGGTTCAGACATTAACATTTGGCCATTATTCATAGATTTAGTGCCATTATGTTCTGTTGGTTTATATTTCCTTTTAAAAATATTTCAGGTATTTGTTCCAATACTTTTAATACATTTTATAGTTTCCTTGACTTGTGTGTGGACCCTCTTTCCTAAGTATGATGAAGGTCTGATGTTTTCAGGTTCAGAATTGGGCCCCATAATTCACAGCACATAAACTGCAATGGTATAATTGTCTGGTGCCACTATGTTTCAAACACTTTTCTGTCCATTCCTTCCCCCCCCCCCCCACCACCACACACACACAGAGTCTTGCAGGTTAAGAAACATCTGAAGTCCCAAGGATGCATGGGAAGGTTGGGGAAAGTACTGTTAGGAGCTTACAGAAAGCACTGGTAGTTCTAAAAGCACCAACCTCACAACACAGAAAATGGGCAGATAAGTGTTTTTATGGTTTAGTTTACATACAGAAAAATGTAGCACAATTAAAGGAACAATACAGGCCTCTGTCACAAACCACTGATTGAATGTCCCCTCCAAATCTTGACGGGTTTCAACCTTATTAGAGATTACCGCTCCATAACAACTGCTAAGTGTAGTTAGGACTGCCAACAATGAACAGTGGGGGGAAAAAAGAATAGATGAAACAAAGAACAACAACAATGTTGATAAGGTAATTAAGACAGATTGAGTGCTCCCAGTAAAGGTTTGTTTAAAAACCTGTTAACATTTAAGACAAAAGCATCCCACAATGACTGCATTACAACTCAGCCCCCACCCTCCACAGCAGAAAACCAACCCAAATGTGATAACCCAGTGGAGATGCCCTGTTACAATTGCCTGTAATGGGTGAATAGTCACAGGAATTAAAGGCTAATGACTGGCTACAGGGGGGAAAGCACTCCAAAAAACTATGCAGCCCCACAAGTATGTGCCAATATTCCCTTGCATGCTTTTCTAGCAGCTGTGCAGGGTGTGACGTTGTCCCTCAGCATAGGTAGATGTCACCTTTGTTCCCCTGCTGTGCCAACATGTGTGCACACCTGGCATCCCTGATTTCCCTTTCCCACTGGGAACCAGGACCAGTGCACATGTGGGTGCAATACAGCTGCCTGTACAGAGTTTGTAAATCAGACTTGTTTCACAGTAACAGCCGTGTTAGTCTGTATTCGCAAAAAGAAAAGGAGTACTTGTGGCACCTTAGAGACTAACCAATTTATTTGAGCATAAGCTTTCGTGAGCTACAGCTTACTTCATCGGATGCATACTGCAATCAGACTTGTCCTGTGCCCACTGGAGTTGGAAGCACTCCCCATTACATTCACAAAAGTTACGGCGTGTGCAGCAGATTATTATGCACATGGCATTGGCCACATTGGCATCCAGATGGGTGCACAGGCAACACCAACAAGATTTCAACAAACATGTACTCCACATTCTGCAGTTTCTGAGTTTGTGATTGGATTCCCTTTTTCCAGGGTCACTGATGTCAGGGTATGGTTTCCAAGTTAGGAACAAGTATAAAATAAAAGTTGGCACAGCCAAACCAAAGAGAACCATATCAGTTCTAGAGAATAAAGTTCCTTCTTCCCCCTTCAAATACAATCCTGTTCTCCTCAGCACCCTGGCATCACAAACCTTTCCAGTGTTTCCCACATTGGTATTTAGGAATCTGCCCCTGTGGTCCACCAAACCTTGAAGAACCAGTGAACCTTTTCAGCTCACATATTCACTCACCCCTTTTGGATGGCAAAGTATTGGGATGTGTGTGCCGTCAACGGCCCCTGCACAGTTCAGAAACTCCATCCTCTGAAATCGAGCTTTTATTTCCAGAACTTTGTTTACAGTAACCATCCCTGGGGTAGATCACAGTGCCTCACAAACCTGCACAACATTGACCCCAACAATGGACTTTCCAACCTCAAAGTAGTTTGCAATTAACCTATAACAGTTTGGTGTTGCCAACTTTCACAGAGCAATAGCCACCCACTTCTCCACTGGTATGGCTTCCCTGAATCAAGTGTTCTGGTGCTGGGGGCACAAGCTCGTCACATGGCTCCAAGGAAGTCTGTTTCCTCACTTGGAAGTTCTGAAGCCATTGCTGGTCATCCCATATTTCCAAAATTATGTGATCCCACCACATCTGGTTTTCCTGAACCAGAAGTGACAGTCCACGCGAGGGCATACTGTGGCAATATCAATATTCACCATATCTGTTCCAGGGGACCCAAATGGATTGTCATTCCTCCTCAAGGTCAGCTGTCTTTGGCGTGTCAGAAAGTTCTGCCCAAATTCCATCCTGCATCTCACCAATTGCTTACTCCATTGCATAAACATTTGTCCTGTAATAAGCAGAAGCAGAACCACATTATCATCCAGTTGCTCCGCTTGTTCCACCCAGCTAAGCAAGAAGGAGACATGAGCAGGAACTGCCATTGTCAGAGTACCGACGACACACACAAAAGTAATTCCTAGAATGTCTCCCTGTGATGCACAGAACCCTGGGATACTGCCTCTGAGAGGGTAGAGCTAACCTCATATAACAGCAGCAGCAGCAGCGTGGACATGGGTATACACGTGTACACAGTGTTATACATGTGTCAAAGGCAACATAAGTGGAACATATGTGAGCATGTACACTGTCTAGTAACCAAGCTTGCATGCTGGTGTAGACATAGCCTAAATAAACAAGATATACACAAAGTTGGAAGGGAAAGGACATAACATGCAAGCAGAAGTAGAGTAATTCCACACTTTAGCTCTCCCTTTGTTTTTAAAATTTTGGGTGTGTTTTTTTACTTTTACATTATATATATATTACATGCATTATAGGGCAAGGGCATGACAGACAGGAAGACAGGAAGGGATTAGTGACATGAAAATCAAAGGAAGAGAGGTAAGGGGGATGGAAGAGGAAAGAATGGACCGGAGCATGAAGGACAGGTGGAGCAAGACTGAAGTGAGAAGACAGAGGGGGAAGAGCAAGCAGCCAATCAGCACAGAAGAGGAGAGAATGTTCAGAGTAAAAAGTCTGATGATGTCATCAGTGTCCATGTTGAAACTACTTCTACAGCTGCTCCTGCATCCTGCCTGCTTCAATCTGTGGCTGACTCTGCCTTGAACAATGTTTACCCATCCCTTCCCCTAGCCAACATAGCTTTGGAGGCAATGGAGGATTGTGGGGGCCTGGGAAGAGGAAAGAGTCTCATCTCCGGGGACACGGGTGGTGCGGGATAGTGATTTTGCCCGATTGCAATGCTAAAGTGGAACTGAAAATAAATAGACAAAGAAAAAACAATTATTTAACTGCAGTTCTGCTTCTGCACAACTTTAGGATAAAAATAGAAATGTACCGTTAAAGGAGTCAGGATGTGCATTTCCCATTGAGGATGTGTTTACAACTACAATTCTGCTTGTGTGCAAATCCCATCTGCCAGCACAGAATGAATTAACATCATGTTCCCCCTACTTTCTCTTTCTTTAAATGGAAAATATTAATGCAAAAACTGATGGCTAAATACTGCCCTGTATTACACTGTTGCATTTGTGGGGAAGATGGTAGTATAAAAGGTTCTTTTCCCACTAGCATTTCCAAACAAGAGCATGGTGGGACATCAACCTACTGTGCAAGAGCATAGGGAGGGGTTCACCAGTTACTGTGCAGACATTGCCTCAAGATGAATTGACCTATAGACTAAGGGGCACGGTCAGGTCACCAACTTCCCAGTGCATGCGCTGGTGTTGATATGAGCTACATGCAATGCAGCCATGTTAATCCATCTACAAACGCACCCATCAGTGAGGTATCGGAGCACAGTAGGGCGTAGCAGTATTTCTGATTTACTGTACTATTATTATATGCGTGTATTAATGGCTTCATTAGATGCAATATAATTGAGTTTACATTGCTGTGGAAATCTTAACTTTTTTAATTTAATGACTTGTGTATGTAAACTTTCAACCTTAAAACTGTACCCCGTACCCCCACGCACACACATTTTTGTATAGTACTTTTCTCCCTTCTGAATGAAAGATGTCATATGCATGTAATATATTATGATCATTATTACATGGGAGGGCCTGATTCATTACTGTATACACGAATCTATAATATGAGCACTTTGAACTTATAATAGCACCTCTCATCCAAAGACCTCAAAGCATTTTATAATGGGGGTAGCCGTGTTAGTCTGTATCCACAAAAACAACAAGGAGTCCGGTGGCACCTTAAAGACTAACAGATTTATTTGGGCATAAGCTTTCGTGCGTAAAAAACCCACTTCATTTTATAGACATTATACTATGCAATATGCCGCTGCAGCAGGTAAGTATTATACTAATCTTACACATAGGTCAGTGATAAAAAGAGATGAAGTGGCTTGTCCAAGGTCATACAGCAAATCATTTACAGAATCAGGAACAGAATGCAGGAGTCTCGCCATCCAGCAAAATCCTTTACTCAAGCCACTAGACCACACTACCTCCCTTTACTTGTCATTTCAAAAAGCCACAAGCCATGCATGAACAAAAAACCAGAAACTGAAAGGAGACTGGCTTGTGGAACCTAGATGCTTCACAAAGGACAGAAGTTGCCTGTCCTTCAGATAAACTGCCCTCACGATATAGAGACAAACAGTGTTGCTGTTTTCAGGGGCATCTAAAAGTTTGGAAGATGACTTCTATGAGCTGGGTTACCAAGATCTCAGAAGAAGAGTATGGTGTATTCTTCACACCTGTATCCATATTATTTTCAGGAGATGGGGTGACATCAAATTAAGCAGCAGAAGGCTAGGTTGACACTTGTATGGGAGACCTACTGCCCACTCCCCCAAAAGCCAATATGTTCCCTTAGCCATTATTCTACTCCTCTGATAGTGTATGACATTTCTATAACACATTTCGCACCTGAAAGACAAAGTACTTGAAGACATATAGTCTATATAAAGGGAATACCGGTTATGAAATCGAGCCATTTCTGAGGAGAAACAGTACTTGAATAGTGCACAGCAATCATACAAAAATATAGGGCAAATAATAAAAAATGTATTCAGTTGAAAGGACGGGGGATTTTAGATAGAGGTAGACAGAATGTAAATACTGTAATTGAAATTTGGCTGGGACACAGAGTTTAACACCTCTACCCTTGTGCAAAATTCATGAGATCTTGAAGGTTATAAGGAATAGCCAGCATGGATTTGTGAAGAACAAATCATGAGAAACCTAATTTTCTTCTTTGACAGGATTATTAGCCTAGTAAATAGGGGGGGAAAGCAGTAAACATGATATATCTTGATTTTAGTATGCCTTTTGACACAGTCCCACATGACAGTGTCATAAGCAAACTAGAAAAGGAGTACTTGTGGCACCTTAGAGACTAACCAATTTATTTGAGCATAAGCTTTCGTGAGCTACAGCTCACTTCATCGGATGCATAAAGTGGAAAATGCAGTGAGGATGTTTCATACACACAGACCATGAAAAAATGGGTGTTTATCACTTCAAAAGGTTTTCTCTCCCCCCACCCCACTTTCCTGCTGGTAATAGCTTATCTAAAGTGATCACTCTCCTTACAATGTGTATGATGATCAAGTTGGGCCATTTCCAGCACAAATCCAGGGTTTAACAAGAACGTCTGAGGAACAGTGGGGGGGGGGGGGTAGGAAAAAACAAGGGGAAATAGGTTACCTTGCATAATGACTTAACCACTCCCAGTCTCTATTCAAGCCTAAGTTATATATAAGCAAAATAGGGAAATGTGATCTAGATGACATTACTATAAAGTGGGTGCACAACTGGTTGAAATACCTTATTCAAAGGGTAGTTTCCAATGATTTCATGTCAAACTGGGAGGGCATATCTACTAGGGCCCCTCAGGCATCAATCCTGGATCTGGTACTATTCAATAATGTCATTAATGACTTGGATAATGGAGTGGAGAGTATTCTTATAAAATTTGCAGAGGACACCAAGCTGGGAGGGTTGCAAGTAGTTTGGAGGCAAGGATTAAAATTCAAAATGACCTTGACAAATCAGAGAATTGTTCTGAAATCAACAGGATTAAATTCAATAAAGACAATCTCCCCTCCGCAGTTAGGGAAGCCCATTTGTGCAAAGCCATCCACAATGTCATGCACGTTGCCCAGAGTCACAGTCTTTCAGAGCAGGATGCGATTAATGGCCCTGCGCACTTCCATCAACAGGACTCCAACGGTCGACTTTCCCACTCTGAAGTGGTTAGCGACTGGTTAGCGATCGGTAGTCTGGAGTAGCCAGCTTCCACAGTGCAATCGTCACGCGCTTCTCCAGTGAAAGGGCAGCTCTCATTCTTGTGTCCTTGCGGCATAGGGCTGGGGCGAGCTCACCACACAATCCCATGAATGTGGCTTTCTTCATGAGAAAGTTCTGCAGCCACTGCTTGTTATCCCAGATGTGCATGACGATGTGATCCCATCACTCAGTACTTGTTTCCCGAGCCCAAAAGTGGTGTTCCACTGTGGTCAGCACCTCCGTGAATGCCACAGGCAATCTCGTGTCGTAGCTACTACGTGGCGAGATCAATGTCGCACTCCTCTTGCCTTTGTAGTTTAAGGAATAACTCTACTGCCACTCGTGACGTGTTGGTCAGAGCGAGCAGCATACTGGTCAGCAGCTCGGGATCCGTTCCTGCAGCCAGAAAGAGGCAGGATGCACAGTACACAAGCTGTTGAAAGATGGCGCCAAATGTGGACGGAAACACAGGGATTGCTGGGATGCGAAGCAATGCATCACGGGGCATTGGGACTGGACGCAGGATGCCCCCCCGCCTTCCCACAGCCTTAGCGGCAAAAGTGAAAGAGGTGCTCTGTCAGATAGCTGCCCAGAGTGCACCGCTCTGAATAGCTCTGAAAGTGCTGCAAGTGTGAACACGCTATTGCGCAGGCAGCTGTCAGTGTGAACACACAACAGCGGTTTCCCTTCTGCGCTCCCTGAGCGGCGCGGTAACTGCCGGCGCTGTAACTTTGCAAGTGTAGACATGCCCCTAGATATAAAAGGCTCTATATCTCATTCACACCACCCACAAATCAGAGACTACCTGTGCCTGCCGATAAGGGGGGGGAGGGCAGAGTGAGGGCAGCCGGCTTCAGTGGTGTTACTGAGCATGCTCAGTCTGTGTGAGCATGCTCAGTGCAAGCCAAGCAGCAAATCTGGGGGGCACATGACCCTGCATCCCCCCTCCCCCATGCGTTGCCTCTGTCACAAAGCCATCCAGTCATCTTAAAATATTTTCAAAAAATAACTCCTAGGATCCAAGATCTTGGTTGGCAGATTTTCAGGATAGATCATTTGTTTTATGCCTTGTGTTTATGATGGAATTACACTGGCTACGCTAAGCAAACCTGGAGCCTTTGGAAAAGCCAGTCAATTGATTCCCCAATGCATACTTCAAGCTTCAATGGGCAAGCCTTCTGATCTTCATCCGCCCCAAACTGTTTTTCTGTGCCTGCTGCAGGGAACTGGATGGGGGAAATTCAGTCGTAATTCAGTTTGGAGGATAGGGAGTGTTTACACACCGGGACTGGTGATTATATTTGTGAAGGGAGCTATAGGAGTAGTGGATAGAGGTTTCTTGTCAAATCAAAGGGGAAACAACTCCAGCCAGGTCTAGGGTAAAAGGAAAGATTCCCTGGGAGGCTCAAGTTATCACACAGAGCTCTTTAGTCAGGAGAAAGCCGCTCATCTTGTTGCAGCACGGGAGCAAGAGAAGTAAACATCAGACTAGAATTTCAACATGCTCCACTCCCTCCTGAGTTTGAGACCCCCCTTCTGCTGGAAATTCAGCAGCACTTGTGTGAGCCAGCCTCGGTGTCAAAAACCTAAAGGGAGAAACAGTGTCGATCAGTTCAGAGCAGTGGCGGATTAATGATTTTGCTGCCCCTAGGCCCTGAAATAATTGCCCCCCCCAGCTCACCTCCGCTCCGCCTCCTCCCCTTAGCACGCCGCCGGGTCCTGCTTCTCCCCGCTCCCTGCCAGTGCTTGTGCGCGAAACAGCTTCGTGAAGCAGGGGGGAACGCGGCGTGCTCAGGAGAGGAGGCGGGGCTGGGGCAGGGATTTGGGGAAGGGGACCAATAGGGGCAGGGAGGGGGCGGGGAATGGGAATGGGGAAGGGCTGGAGTTGGGGTGGAGGGCGTGAACTGGCACCGGGGGAAGCAGCTTCTGGCTGCTATTATAAATTTGCCGCCCTGCAAATTTGTTGGCCTAGGCGTTAATACGCCACTGGTTCAGAGCTATCACACAGTTGTGTATAATCCACTTCTTTAAGGACTGTGTTAAAGTAATTAAGTAGAATGTTAAATTGTATTGTGCAAGAACCAGAAGGAAACCCTTCCCTGCACAACAATGGAATGCAAGCTGTTCCCCTTCAGACTGCTCTTCCTGTGCAGCTCAACCCTAGGGGCAGGGAGTGGGGAAAGGGAAGAGAAGGAGGGAACTCAGAGGCTGACACTCTGGTTGGCAGGGCTGACTGACAGGAGGGAACCAAATTGGCCATGGCTCAAAAGAGCTCAGCTTGACAACGTTCCTCAAAGTTCCCCTGAAGCTGGAGCCATCTCTCTGCAGTGCAGAGCTCATTCCGCCTGTGTTTTCTATATTTTCCCCCTTCAGACTCCTGTCCCTTCCATTCCCACAACCCACAGCAAACAATCCTATCCCACATGGGGGAGAGGCAAAATCTGCAACTGTATTAGAAGGGACAGTCCCTAACCTCTGGACGTGACTCAGGCTCCCTTGGGACAATCATGTGCTATTGATAACTCTGGTATTTTTAACGGAGATGAACTTTTAATACTGGAAAAAGAAAGGAAAACATACTGTTCATATCACACGGGACTCTACATCCATTCATCTCTGTCATCATCCCCCTTTTCCTACCCCTTCACATTCTTTGTGGCAAAATTATAAATGCTAAAATAGCAGATTTAAACCTAAGACTTGCTCTCCTCCCAACAGTTTAGTCTTTACGTCCTGCTGGCTCTTACAATTAAGTTGCAAGTTTGCATTTCGGAACAGGTTATGACATCACAAGTGCAAAATAGTAACTTCAGTTCAGGAAGTAGCAGGAGGAGAGTCTCTCATTTGCTCTTCCTCTCAGCCTCACTGCCTTCTTTTCCACACACACAGCCTGCTGAAAATGTGACAGAGACCTAGGCTATGCCTACACCGCCACAGAAGGTGTGATTGCAGCTTGGGAAGGCATACCATGCTAGCTTTAATCTAGCTAGCGCAGCCAAAAATAGCAGTGAACACACAATGGGATGGACCCCCATGTGGGCTAGGAACATGAGAATAGAACCAGGGTCCTGGGCAGGCTCCTATAGTCTGTGCTGAAGCCTGTGGTGCCGTCTCTTCACTACCATTTTTAACTGCGCTAGCTGGCAGCCTACCTGAGCTGCAGTCACACTTCCGACTGCAGGGGGGATGGAGCCATAGACTCTCCAGAGTGAAAAATGACACTTTCACCTTAAACATCCCACTTCCATGCGGTTAATTGTGGAGAGGTAATATTTCCATACTACTTCGGGGAGGATTTTATGTTTTGGTTGAGGTGGGGTGCATGCGCGCGGAGGGAATGAGGTTATGTCCCTATGAGCACCCGGGAGAGTTTTCAAAAATTTCCCACCGTTGTTAGTGCTGATTCATCTCAATCAGTGCTGGTATTTCTGGTGAAGATGGACCACTTTGGCTGCCGGCCTACTGCAGATATAGTTGCTAACACCAGTGGAGCTGAATCACGGTTAGCAAGAGTGGGACATTTTTTGAATATTCCCCTGATGTAGGAAGGTCCAAGGAGCCACTAAGATTAGGCAGGAAGTCACCACAATTAGGCGTTACAAGTAATAAATCAGAAAGAGTAGAGGGGGGAAAGCCAATATTTGATATTTGTGAATTTATCTATATTTTGTGTACAGTCATTTTAACCATGGACGGCGCATAAGTGCAGGCTGGGGGAGGCTAGGCCTCAGCCCCACCCCTTCTGTGCACCACCCTTGCCGGAGCTCCTCCTGCCGCAGCCACCGCCCCCTGCCCCAGGCTAGCCCCCCACCGGCTCTGGAGTGCTGGGAGGGGGGGCAGTCCGGTCACAGCCTCCCCAGCTCCAGAGTGCCAGGAGGATGGGTGGCACGCAGCCCCAATCTGTGCCAGGGCCACCGCACAGGAGGACTGGAGCCACACTGCTGCACGCAGAGTGGGCAGGAAGCAGGAGGGGGAGGTCTGGGGGCGGAGTGTGGGCAGGGCCACGCCTGGCTGTTTGAGGAGGCACAGCCTATGGTACCTGACGCCCATGATTTTAACTGTTTCCCTTGTTTATGTGACTCTCCCCCACTAGAGGTCTGCTCAGGCCTAATTTTTAGGCCTGACCTGGACTGAGCCTGAGAGCGTCAAGTTGTTTTCTGACCCGACCCTGATTCTTTCCCTGAACCTGAGTCACTACTTCCTCCTACCCATGGGTCAGTGCAGCGACCATCCACGCCAGTGGCCTGCTCCTGCCGTCCGCTGACCCCTGCTGCACCGTGTACGGGCACTGTGATTCCTCAGCACCCTTATGCCGCAGCACACACAGAGTGCAGCGAGGAGGCAGCAGCCAGCAGGAGCGGGGCACCCAGCTGCCGCTACAGAAGGAGCAGACCCAACCTGCACCAAGCCCAAGAGGATCTGCTTGTTTCCCACCTGACCCAACCCAGACCCCTGTGCTTTCTGGCTCCTGCACAAGGGGGAAAAAAAAAATATGTGCAGGGACAGACAGAAAGGGCAGCTTTGTTTTCAACCCTGATTCATCATCCAAGAATGATGTTTAAGAAGAGAAAAAAAAAACAGATCCCAGGAACAGCAAGTAGCAGCCTGTCAGTGACACACACAGCTTTTCCCAAACACAACCGCAGTTCCTTTTCTTTCATTAGCTATCTCACTGTTCAATGCTAGCAGACACAAAACTCTGTAGTTTTCACTATGATGGAGCTAGGCAAGGCTAACTGCAGGTGGTTGACATCACGTAGCTATGGCCACAAGCAACACAAGCACTCTCTTCTCAGCTTACGCAGATGCTGCTCTCCCTCTGTGAGTTAGCAATAAGCACACTGCAATCCATGAGTCCTCTGAGTGTCTCCCTGGAGCATCCAGCCCTGGGTTCACTGGACAGTCACCGTATTCACGGATTCACTGCTCCCAAAGCAGCAGTTCACACCAGCTTAAAAGTTCCACCTCAGATCACCATACAGTTCAACACACAGCACTTAGATATGTTTATAGTGAAAACAAGCAAAAGTTTGCTTAACAAAGAGATTCAAATGGAAGTACTGGAAACAAATGGTTTCATAGAAAATAAAATCGTAACAGTCATTCTAGAGCCTAGACTTAATTAACAAGGTACCCCCAAATCTAAGTATTGCTCATCCAAAGATCTTTACAGCATTTTACATCTAGGCCTGGCTGTGATCCCTCCTTCATGAGACAAAACACGCTGCCAGGTGGTCTCCTAAGTAAAAGCATCCTGGGCGTTCTTTTGCAATCCCAGATATATCGAAACAGTTCTTTGATCTTTAGTCAAAACTGGACGCTCTCCTGCTGTTTGTTCCTTCCTGTAGATTTTGCCATTTCTTGTCGATTTTGCTCTCTTGATTAGCTTGTGGCTCAGAATGCAAATAGACCCACATTGTGAAGTGGACAATGCACAATACCCAGACAGGGATATATATGTAAGAGTCTGTTACCCCCTGTGTGAAAGTAACCTGCCTGGCATATCACCTTCTGGTTACTTACCTCAGTTCCAAAGGCTTTAAGATCATAATTTCCAGTATAAATACATAGCTCCTTAAATAGTACTTGAACATACATTATTATTATAATGACCAACCAGCGGGCTACATGCCACCCTTTGAAGAACTAATATGCATACACCTGACACAGAGGATCGCTGTAAAACCCTATGCATCCCCTGTGCCCTCTGCCAGTTGGCATCAAGAGGTCCCTCGTGTGACAGTTGTAACTGTTGTCAAATTTGCTCAGTTTTTGTTTGTTTGTTTGTTTAATGCTATCATTGTAGCAGCAAGCAGAGGGGAGAAAGTGGAAGGAAGTACAGCAGTTAGGAAGTGGGGAGTGAGGAACAGTGAAGAGAGAGCATATGGCGGGAGGAGGAAACCAACTCACCAAACAGGATGAAAAGTATGGACAACAGAAGTGAGACCGTGGGTTTCCATACTCTGCTTGAAAAACGGAGGGGAAGGAGCTAGGGCTCTAGATGCAAGACACACATTTACATTAGAAAAATAAGACAGAAGGAATGGTATATGGAGCCCTTCATCCAGCAGTTTCAGTCACTACTAGTCTGAGAACAGATTGGAAGTCATTCCCATCTCGTTGGTAGCTTTTGGGTGGCCTGTACGAAGTGAGCAGGTGGGTATTTTCCTAGAAGGAAGTTTCCACATCACAAAAGCCCTAATGCAGATGCAGTTAAACTGGCAAAAAAGTGCTTTTGGGTACAGCTCATTTTGTTGAGGTATAAGCTCTACAAGCAAAAGCACTGTTTTGATGGTATAAGCTGCATCTCCACTCTAGAGTTTGCCAGTGTAGCCATACTGGCAAACCTTTTCTACTGTAGACAACAAGGCCTGACACAAAAGTTACTGACTGTGCACAAAGAAAGGTGGTGTAACCTCACTATCCTCTTACAAACCTTGTTCTTATTGGTCCAGTACTGCTTGCCTACCACACCTGAGTAGTTCTTTTTAAGTCATAGGAGTAAAACAAGCTGAATTTGGCCCGATGACTAGGTCACATGAACACATGGCAATAGATCAGGGTTTCTCAAACTTCATTGCAGCGCAACCCCCTTCTGACAGCAAAAATTACTGCACGACCCTGGGAAGGGGGACTGAAGCCTGAGCCCCACCATGCCGGGCAGCGGGGCTGAAGCCTGAGCCCCACCACCCTGTGGACGAAGGGGCAAATCTTGAGGGCATTAGCCTTAGGCAGTGGGGCTGTAACCTGAGCCCCACTGCCCAGGGCTGAAGCTGAAGTCTGAGCCTCTGGTTTCAGCTTCCACCCTGGGCGGTGGAGCTTGGACTTTGCTTCAGCCCCAGGCCCCAGCAAGTCTAACACCAGCCCTGGCGACCCCATTAAAACGGGGTCATGACGCACTTTGGGGTCCCGACCCACAGTTTGAGAGCCGCTGCAATAGATAAATTGCTGTGACAGACTTATTCAGCTTTCTGACAATGGACATGCAGCCGCTTGGAAATCAAAGATCAAAAGGTTAGATTCAGAAATGTATTTGTGCACACGCATGTGATGTTTTCACTTGAGAGTTACTGTATCCATATTGCAGTTAGACTCTAGCAAGCTTATTTTGCCATTAGAATGAAACATAGTTCAACCCTGGGGCTCCTGGGCAGTTAGTAGCTATGTCTCCACTTTCCTCTCAGCTAATAATGCACTTTTAACAGATTACAGCCTGCAAGAAAAATATGAGCTGTGGGGGGAGGGGAAGGGTAGTCAGCATTGGAAGGGGCCAGTGGCAGGATTTTCATGTTAGAGACAGCCTGGAACATCCTTAGAGCCCTATTGTTGTGCAAAAGTAAGCTATTCAAAAATGTGAGTTCCAGGGATGATTACTAGAGGGAATTAATTTTTTGCAAAAGCAAAATGTAAGTGTAAATGGAAATACACACATATTTTGGAGGTGTAAGATAGTGACTTCATAGTAAATGCTGCATTGAGAGTTCCCTTGTAAGGCTTTTGACCCCTCCTGCTTCTTTAACTTCTGAAGTAAGTGTACAGTTTGTTTGAAAATTTCTGTGTGCAGTGTAAATTAGGAGACTTTTTCCTGAAAATGTTGTAACTTCAAAACTCTAAGACAGCGGTTCTCAAACTGGGGGTTGCGACCCCAAAGTGGGTCATAGCCCTGTTTTAATGGGGTCGCTGTGGCTGGAATTAGACTTGCTGGGGGCTGAGACCAAAGCCCAACCCTCACTGCCCAGGGCCAAAGCCAAAGCCCAAGGGCTTCAGCCCTGGGTGGTGGTGCTCAGGTTACAGGCCCCCCCACCGGGGGCAGATGCCCTTGGGCTTCAGTTTTGGCCCTAGCGGCTTTGGATTTGGCCCTCCCGCTAGGGGCAATGGGGCTTGGGTGGGCTCAGGTTTCCATCCCCCCTCCTGGGGTCATGTAGTAATTGTTGTTGTTGTCAGAAGGGGGTCACAGTGCAATGAAGTCTGAGAACCCCCCGCTTTAGGGTATGTTACAATTCCACACACACATTAATCAGAAATTAGCAAGATTTAAAATTCTGCTGCAGCGTCTCATGATTTTTCAGCATTTGTTTTCTCAACATAAGACACGCTTTTAAATACCTATATTGACACTGGAATAGTCTGGTCTACACAGGGTACTTTGTAAAGCCAGTGGGGTTTTTGTTTTGTTTTTTTAAGAGAGAAATAAGAAATAACCAGGCTTAGGGCCGGTCTACACTTAAAATGCTTCAGTGAAGATGCTATCTTACACTGACAGGAGGAGTTCTCCTGTCAGCGTATGTAACCCACCTTCCCGAGAGGTGGTAGTTAGGCTGATGGGAGAATTCTCCCATTGACCTAGCACTGTCTACACCAGGGTCTAGGTTGGTTTAACTGCCTTGCTCAGGGTGTGGATTTTTCAAATCCCTGAGTAACCTAATTATACTGACCTAATTGCCTAGTGTAGACCAGGTCTTAGTAAATGGATGGCTTTTAAAGACATATGTACTCCACTTACTGCCCAAGGAGCATACAGCACAAATTGTGGGACTGTGGGCTGGAAAGTTGGCATAAAGGCACCTCTGTGCAGGGCCAGTTGCCAGGAATAAGTTAGAGAGGCCAAACGGAAAAACTTTTTAAAGTTATGTTGAAGGTTTCTTAGTGCAATTCAAGAGATGTACCTGAACACATCTGGGGAAAAAACCTGAACATTAAAAATTATGGAAATCACAAGCTAAAGTTACAAAAACAATACCAACACCAACCCTAACAGCCCAGCATATGCACACCATTAATCAGAAAAATTCTCCATGAACATCACGCAACCAACCTTAACTCTGCCCCTGTAGTGAAAACAGTAACTTACAGAGTCTAAGTGAGCCACATGATTCATTTGTCACATAGCTTTCTCTCAAAACTGTACGTATAAATTTTAATATCTTACTCAATAACTCACGTTGCAAAAATATAACACACTAAAGCACATTATTTTTTCATCCACATGTGAATTCTGAGCTACCCTGCCCAGCTCCTGTTCATGACTGTACCAAGTAACAATTGATATTAATTGATAAGGAAATTTGAGGACAAAAATAGAAATACACCTTTTAACTCCACTGAATTGCACTGGTCTCTGAGGGATTTTTGGAATCTTGGAGTGAGTGATAGATGTATCGACATTACAGTTGGGGTGTATAGGATACCTAATAATGTTCCCTATATATACTGATTATATAATATATAAAAAACATGTTGTATGTTATTGTGAATTTTATAGAACAGCATACGGCCCAGTCCTGTAAACACTAACATATATGATTAACTTGATGTGCATGAGCAGTCCAATTTAGCTCATTGGGACCACTCAAGTATTTAAAATTAAGCATGTAAGTAAATCTTTGCAGGATCAGACCCTAAAAGTTCAGCTTACTCTGTATCATCCAGATTTGTGATTTGCCCTCTCTTCTTTCATTCAAAGAGTTTAGTGTCTGCCCATCTCTTTTTCTCAGCCTCTCAATTCATATTTCTTTAGATTAACATCTCTTTTCCTCCTTCCCCCCCAAGTCTCTCTGCCTATTCATTCCCCTTCTTCCTCTCATGCCCTCCATCCATTCTCCTTCCCCCTTTTTCTTCTTCTTCTCCATCCATCAACCTTAGTCACTCTGTTTCTCACCCTCATCTCTGCTCCCATCCCCTTTCCTCTCAGGCTTTCCACTACTACTCCATTCTCTTCCTTTCTTTCTGTTTCCTCCACATCTGCTTCCTCCCATCTCTGCTCCCTTACCTGTCAGACCCCTACAATGCCTCACCCTCATGGCTCCCTGACTCCTGTAACTGCCTCCTTGTTCTCTAAAAGGGGTGAGCATTTCTATTTTTCTGCTCTCTTCTCCCCTTCCAGGACCTTAAAGGTAGTTGAAATATTTGTAGATTGTCATCATATCATACTTGCTAGTTAGGCTCCAGTTCAGCAAAGTACTTAAACCTGTGCATAATTGCAGGCAATTGAAAGTCCCATTGAAACCAATGGGATTACTCATATGTTTAAAATTATGCAAGTGCTTAAGTACCTTGTTGAACTGCGACCTTCTTCAGGTCGCATATGTTTAGTTCTTCCTCATAAGTCACTTCCTCACAGTTCCTTAATTCCCAATTTTCAAAGATAAGGAGTGACCACAACTCCAATTGAAGTGAATGGGAGTTTTGGTTGCTCAGGGCTTCTGAAGAAGCCACACCCTTAGTCCATATGCTTTCTGGAAAGCCCCTTTATTTATAAATTATGATTGTTAGGGGGCTTATTCCTTCACCCACTTACTTCCCTGGTCCTTCTCACATGAACAGAGAGCAACAATACCCGAAGTCCAAAGGTGCAAACAATTCGATGTTTATTGGGGTGAACTTCCAGCAAGCATGATTCCAGTTTCCTTCCTTAGTATCCTCCTTCCCAGCTCTGACACCACAGAGCCTTACACCTGTGTCCCTGTTCCGATTCCTGCCCTTAGCCAAGCATGATTCCAACTTCCTTACTCCCATTCCCTGTTCCCATTTCCCCCTTTAGCAAAACATGATTCCAATTTTCTTACCCCCATTCCCTGTTCCCATCTCCCCCTTTAGCAAAACATGATTCCAATTTTCTTACCCCCCTTCCCTGTTCCCATCTCACACACCCACATGCCCACCCACACCCCCATCACTTCCTCATTGACTACAGATTATATAGTAAAACTTGAGTTCTGCTTAGCTATACCTTAACCAATCATTTTCCTGAAATTTAACTAACCAATCCTAACATATTGTAACATGATTATGTAACCAATTATATCCCACCACCTCAATTAGTTTACACCTAGCAAAATTAATTATACAGCAGACAGGAACAATCACAGAACCAGACAGAGATTATACAGACAAACAACAGCAAAGTGGGAACTATAATGACAAAACAATACAGAAGTGAGGATTTCACATCCCAGCTATTGATAAGTGAGTTCTTGCCAGACAGGATGCTATCAAACTAAGTTTCCTTTTACATTTTCTAGGCACTTCCCTTTCTCTGGAGGTGATAGGAATACAATCCTGTCCTGATAGTGCCTAACAGCCCAATAGCACCTTATTTCAATGTGACTAGTTTGGAATGTGAGGATGTGACCGTTCGCTTCCCAGCTTATGGCTGCCTCTGCTGCTTAGCCAAAGGCCTTAGCCTAAGAACAGGGCCTCAGACTATCACAGTAAGAGAAGGCCCTTACACCAGCAGACAGTGATTTTGATTCTTTCTTTTATACCTCTATCACTAGCCAAGTGATAAGAATACACCTAAATTCTTAGAGTACAGGCCTTTGCAGACAGGCCTGAATATCTATATCCTAACACTCCACCCCTTTTTTTTCTTTTTCTTTTGGGATCCTCCTGCCCAGGTATCCCTGGAAAAGCATAGGACATATGGCGACACATTTCCTGATAGGGCCAGGCATCAAGGTGGAAGGTGTCGATATTCCATTTGTCCCACTGCCCCTTGTGTAGTATAGTGCCCTGCACCTTCTCTCATACGGGCATACCACACCTATTCCAATTAGTGTTCCAGACTTCCCATTAGAGTGGGCCTGAGAAGGTTGGGTCCGGGTTGTCTAGTACACTGCAGGGTTTGGAGGGCTTATTACATTCCTAATAGGTTATCTCCCTATGCAACGTAACACAAGTACAGTTAACAATACAAAATCCACAGCAACACTGAGTCCTGACCACTGCAGTATGGTCCAACATCCGAGACACCCCCAAAATACTGCCTCTCCTCCTTCGATGGGGTCACGATCTTGTGTCCAGTTGCTGGCAGTTGCAACAAGCTGCTCCTTCAAGTTTTGTATGCTTTTGTCCATATCACAAGTCCATTGAATGTTCACAGAGAAATGGGATATTGTCCAAACCAGCTTGACCACTTGGTATGGAATCAGGCAGTAAGCCCTGGCTTATTCACAGCAATAAGATTCACAGATCCATTTGTGCACCAAAGTCCATATAGCAGCATGTAGATGGGTGTAGTTTGGTTATGGGCTGGTGTAATTGTGCCCCCAGTAATATGTACATTCCCAGCAAAACACCTTATACACAGTACATCCAATTGTCCACCCCTTGCATAGGCCATTGATCCTGCTCCTCTATAGTCATAGGAGAGGGGCACATCCAAACATCTTCTATTGATTTACACTATTTTACACACACCTCCATTAATTCCCAGTGAGCTCCTCCCCTTTTCATTATTTCCATAGGGCTTGTGGGGGCCACCTTAGTTGCCATTCCATTTCCAGGTACCACGGTAGCTATTACACAGGTGCTGGCCTCCTAGTTGAGAATTTGCATTCCCATACACATCTTCCCCCCCAAGGCCAGCCTTTGGAAGCCATCCCCCACCCACATCATGAGGTTTTCTGTTCATTAAAACACAACAATGCTAGCAACAAGACAAACACCACAGACAAACAACACAAAACATAGATCCATGGTATTCTGGGTTATTTTTCCCGCTGGCGCCAGCTTGCTTGTAGAGTGTCTGAAAAATAAAAGAAACAATTTCCTTCCCCATGGTGGGGACAGATTATTGCTTAATAATAATACCACTTTCTTTTACAAATGTCCTTGCTACTTGCAGGAAAAACAGAAGAATTACCTCCAGACTGTCCTTATTTTGTTCTATAGTCAGGCTAGTGAATTACCTCACTCACTGGTCATTTATGAAATTCATGAGATGGTGTACCTCAGTTTCCCCTCTTGTACAACAGACCAAGTTTGCAATAGTTTCTCTGCTGTACCAAGCTTTAAGTTTATTCTCAGGTAATAGCTGAGACACAGCTTCAGATTTTAGCACTGTACACACACACACACACAAACCCCTTAAGGTTAACCTGTCCCCCTTATTTTCAGGCTTGACTTGTTTTTTTCACCTCCCTTTCCTGAAGGGCCATAATCTGAGTCTTCTAGTAGCTTGTTTGCTGACTGGATGTATTCATTATTTGCAGCTCCTTTGTGCCCATCAGCTAGGTAATTTGCATTTACACACAGAGGCTTACTAGCTTGCTTTTGGATCCAAAGCTGTTAGCAGCTCAGACACTGTCTTAAAGGGAAGCATTTTACTTCCACCAGAGTTCTGATCACTTTCCACTTTCATCTCCTGCTCCAAAACACAGCGATCTGAAAAAGAAAGCACAACCTATTGTGGCTCCTTTTGGAGCCCTATTAGGATTTTAATGAAGTACCATGTTTTATTTGCATTTCTTTTACTCCTTTTCCAATATACACTGCACATGTCCTGGGAAAATGCAAATTCCTTCCATATAGTTTAACCTCCATAACATCATATTAGCCAAATTAATTTTACACAAGGTATAACTGCCTCCCCCATGTCTACAGAGTTTTCATGCAGAACCCACCAAAGCAACAATCTGATCCCCCAGAGCCATCCCAAGGCTCAGTGTTCCCATCATTCCTCCCCTTTTCCTTTTCTTTTACCTGTGCACACACACACAAAATTCTGTTTTGCCTAACATCCCTTGCACTGTGATTACTCTTTTTTACACAACTGTACCCCGATTACACTTCCATCTTGTACAACTAGACACAACTAGGGGCAGCCAAGTTAAGTTCCAAAAGAAACCTCTTCCATCCTTTAGTGATTTTGATTACATTACCCAATAGTCAAATAATTTTGCTCGGATTCTCTCTCTGCCTGCTGCCTGCAGCAGTCCCTTATAGACCATTTCTGTGGGAAAAGGGCCCATTTTCCCTCAGAATAGCTATAAAGGCTTCTGGGGACAGAAGCGTAGTGGTGGTAGTAGCCACTCTACCTGACCCACTTGGATAATTTAATTACCAAGCTTCCATCCAATGTGACTGCACAGAGTTGCACATACAGTTACATGTATATAACTGGGTTTTATCATTAAACAAAAACTTCCTTCTTGACATCTCACATAAGTATCCAAAGTACCCTCCATTAAAACTTCAGAAAAACAAAAGAGTGTGGAAAGGCAGGTTGCACTTTGAAACTTTTTTTTTTTTTTCCTCCACTCCCCCAGGACCAAGTCTCAGATCCAGTCTCTAAAGGTGGTCTGTTAACTCTGCTTTTGACCTTAAACCCTTTTGTGCCAAATCATCTTTCACTACCCCTAACTAATTTACAACCCTTCAGCAGCCCTTGCTGAAGCAGCACCAAACTTGAAAGATTACTGGCAGCTTCCCATAATGCTGCCCTTACTTCAAACCTCTCAAGCAGACTGAAGTGCCTCTTTTCCCTGGGAGGCATTCAGTCCCCATGGGCAGGGACCTTCTTCCCCTACCCATATACCAAGGAGGGTGGGCTCCTCAGCCACCCCCCATACCTCTGGGTCCCCTAACACTTCCTCCATTTCCTTTTTAATCTTATCCCAGGTTGATCCCTGTACCTGGTATGGGCCCTGGTCCTCCCTTATCCATTTATCCAAAAAATCCTTTACCCTGGCTTGCCAGAACCCGCAACTACCATCACGAGAGTTCGTGATACCCCCTCCAAGCAGCTGCGCGGACTGTTGGGGAGGGGGACTTACAGGCTGCCACTCACCTATCCAATGCGATGCATCCGAGTCACCGGCACCAAGATGTTAGGGGGCTTATTCCTTCACCCACTTACTTCCCTGGTCCTTCTCACATGAACAGAGAGCAACAATACCCGAAGTCCAAAGGTGCAAACAATTCGATGTTTATTGGGGTGAACTTCCAGCAAGCATGATTCCAGTTTCCTTCCTTAGTGTCCCCCTTCCCAGCTCTGACAAACAATGATTATCGGTATTATAGCCCATACTTGGGAATGCCTAGTAGTTAGATTGCAAAACAATTTCAATTATAGTTATGTTTTAACAGACATAACGTCCTCAAACATTTGCCTGTTGGCTGACATTTCCCCTGTTTAGTCTCAGCTGGAGGATTTTTTTTTTTTTTGGTAAGGTTTAAACTAAAAAGCAGGAAATAATTTTGCTACCAGGGGAGGGGAAGCATTTTCAGTAGTACTAGGTTTACTTTTCCTAGGATATTATTTGACTGGATTTTTGCTGTGGTGCAAGTAGCTCAGGAATACAAAACAGGCAACAATCTCACTCACTCTCAAAGGTTTTGGACTCTTTGGAGCACTAGTAATTTTGTCTTGTGAGCAGACCAAGCCCTGGGCTTTAAGGCCCTCTAGAACAGCGGTTCTCAAACTGTGGGTGGGACCCAAAGTGGGTTGCAACCCCATTTTAATGGGGTCAGTCGCCAGGGCTGGCGTTAAACTTGCGAGGGCGTGGGGCTGAAGCCCAAGCCCAACTGGAGCTGCAGGGCTCTGGATTTGGCTTCAGCCCTAGGTGGGGGCGCTCAGGTTACAGGCCCCCTACCCGAGGCTAAAGCCCTTGGGCTTCAGCTTTGGGCCCCCTGCCTCTGCTCAGGCTTCAGTCCCCCCTCCTGAGGTCATGTAGGAATTTTTGTTGTCAGAAGGGGGCCATGGTGCAATGAAGTTTGAGAACCACTGCTCTATAACATTATCCTTCCATTCCCAATAAGTGGGAAGTAGAGTTCCCTGAAGATATTATATATGTACATGATACATTGCCCATAAAATAAAATAAATCAATGAGAAATTTCCACCACCCAGCTGCGCAGGGAGTGGAGTAGAAACCCAATCAAATGCAGAATTACAGGTAAGTCATTTTTCCTTCTCTAAAGATACCAGGCCTGCTGGACTGCTACTCCTGAAGACTAAAAAGCCAAGGGAAGACTTCACAAAACATTTTCTAAATCCTAGTAACAAAGAAACTGTCAGAGTTTTGTGCACAGGAGAACTGAGGAGGTTTCCTGACGCTTCTAAAAGATTAAAAAAGGAAGTGGAAGAGTGGGAGAAATTATTCTGAGCAAGTGGTGAACAGCTAGCAGCTGGGCTGCAGTGTCCTAATTGAGGACAACTATATATTGTGTACATGACAAGCAAAATAAATGAAAGGACACACATTCCTTTGCATTTTTTGCCAGCAAGTTAAAAAAGTATGGATTGGATGAATGGACTATAAGGCGGACAGAAAGCTGACTAGATTGTCGGGCTCAACAGGTAGTGAGCAATGGCTTGATGTCTAGTTGGCAGTCGGTATCAAGCGGAGTGTCCCAGGGGTCGGTCCTGAGGCCGGTTTTGTTCTATATCTTCATTAATGATCTGGATGATGGGATGGATTGCATCCTCAGCAAGTTCGCAGATGACACTAAGCTGGAGGAGAGGTAGATACCCGGGAGGGTAGGGATAGGGTCCAGAGTGACCTAGACAAATTAGAGGATTGGGCCAAAAGAAATCTGATGAGGTTCAACAAGGACTAGTGCAGAGTCCTGCACCTAGTACGGAAGAATCCCAGACACTGCTAAAGGCTGGGGACCGACTGGCTAAGCAGCAGTTCTGCAGAAAAGGACCTGGGGATTACAGTGGACGAGAAGCTGGATATGTGTCAGCAGTGTGTCCTCGTTGCCAAGAAGGCCAAAGGCATATTGGGCTGTATTAGTAGGAGCATTGCCAGCAGTTCGAGAGAAGTGATCACTCCCCTCTATTTGGCACTGGTGAGGCCACATCTAGAGTACTATGTCCAGTTTTGGGCCCCCCACTACAGAAAGGATGTGGACAAATTGGAAAGAGTGCAGCAGAGGGCAACCAAAATGATTAGGGGGCTGGGGCACATGACTTATGAGGAGAGGCTGAGGGAACTAGGCTTATTTAGTTTGCAGAAGAGAGGTGAGGGGGGATTTGATACCTGCCTTCAACTATCTGAAGGGGGTTCCAAAGAGGATGGAGCTAGGCTGTTCTCAGTGGTGGCAGATAACAGAACAAGAAGCAATGGTCTCAAATTGCAGAGGGGGAGGTCTAGGTTGGATATTAGCAAACACTATTTCACTAGAAGGGTGGTGAAGCACTGGAATGGGTTACCTAGGGAGGTGGTGGAATCTCCGTCCTTAGAGATTTTTAAGGCCCAGCTTGACAAAGCTTTGGCTGGGATGATTCAGTTGGTGTTGGTCCTGCTTTGAGCAGGGGATTGGACTAGATGACCTCCTGAGGTCTCTTCCAACCCTAATATTCTATGATTAACCCTAAATTCACAAGCTGGACCAAACACTAACAAAGTTATTCAGAAGACTTGTTCATAATCAATTATCACACAAGCCGACAGAAACAGCTCAGATTAATAAAGAATCTGAAAAAAAATCCCAGCGGTGTAAACAGAGATAAAGGGAAAGATCCTCCAACTATAATGACATGCTTCCAGCATGTAACTCAAGACTCAGCACAGTTTGTCACTTAGAACATGGATTTCAAAGTTAAAAGAATTCTCAGTTTCCGTAGGTAACTGAATCTAGATAGGAAAGGCTATCCCTTTCAACACCAGATCTGATTTAATCAGTAGTATTACAAGACCAGCAGTAATCAGACATATACCCAACAAGTACCTATCAAATCAGGTAAATAAAAGGTGGGGTAACAGAGTGGATTTAAGGCAGTTTACAGGACCTGCATGGATCCAGACAACTGGAAAGAATAAATCCTGGGAAGGGAAAGTTTGTTTATTTGGGGATTTTGTGTTTATTTAGATAGCACCTCAAAGGAGGGATGATTTTGTTTGGTTAGAAGGTCAACTAAGGACACATCCCAAGTGGGAGAACCCAAAGGACTGTGTTAACTCTTCAATTGACTGCATTTTAGCCTGGGAGAAAGTGAAGCAAGCAATCTTGGAAAGGAGTGAGCAAGGTTCAAGGGTTGGATTCCAGCTTCTTTTCCCAGGGCCCAAGGCCAGAGTTCCTCATGGAAGGTGGGCAAGAGTTCCTTTTTACCTCTGCAGCAGCTGTGTGAAAAGCGGTCACAAGTGGCATGTGGCCTTTAAAGCTAGAATGTTTCATGAAACTTATGGGTTTTCAGAGGTCTAACCAGACTGTCATTTCCATACATGCAACTCCTATGGATTTAATGGCAGCTCTGCAGACACATGCAACAGAAAGAAAAACACAACTGGCTAATTCATGGTGTCATGTCTGTTCTTGTATTATATTTTGAGTAACTGAAGATGTCCAGGCACACTAATATAACTATTACACAAGAAAAACTACATCAATAATGATAAAGTCACAGAGCCAAAAACTTATAAGTTAGGAAGTGCCAGAATGAAGGTTGCCTGTGCAACCTTAATTTGGCCCCTTTGGGCTTTTCCGTTATGGTACAGTAATTACATGATCACATCCTGCAGTACCCCTGCCTCATTCACTGCCCAGAATGGACAGCGCTCACTTAATGAGCAGCTATTCAATATTTCCTTTTATTCTCATTGTTCTCAATGTGTGGCTCCAGCCCTTATTTACTGCACACTATTCAAACTCTACTCTGCAGACAGATTTATTAGTTACTTAATGGTCTGTTCTATGGCACTCATCACTATAGTGTCTGAGTGCTTCACAGCCATTAGTTCTTTTATCTTCACAAACCCCCTGTGAGATGAAAGGGATGTTATCCCCATTTTACTGATGAGGAGCTGAGGTAGAGCGAAATTAAAGGGAAGAGTATTCCTCCACTAATTCTAGGTTGGACCAATTTCGGACACCTTGGACGTTTTAGCATATTTAGCATTATATATCCCTTTATATGTTCAAAGCACAGCTCCCGTTGACTTTAAATGTAACTGGGAGTACTCATTATTTCTACAAATAAAACCCCAGATTCTCAAGTCAGGCATTCAGAAATGGGAACATAAAATTTTTCAGAGGTAGTCACAAATTGTGTTTAAGTGACTTGTCCACTATCACACAGGAACTCTGTGATAGAGGCAGGGATAGAATCCAGTTCTCCAGGGCAGCATTCAACTGCCTTACTCATGAAATCCTCCAGCATCATGTTGACATCCACATAAGTCATCAGGGTTGGATCATTAGATCTACTGCACAGATCTCTGCCACTTGAGCTAAAGGAATACATGATAATTACGGCTCCGTGTCTGTCACGGAGGTTGTGGAAGTCACGGACTCCGTGGCTTTCCACAACCTACATGACTTCTGCAGCGACCGGTGTGGCTGAACCCAGGGCTGCCCAAGCAGCTGGCACCATGGACAGCCACACCAGCTGCTGCTGGAGCGGCTCTGTAGCCAGACGCTGGGCGGCCTCACAGCCAGGTGCACAGGTGCTGCTGGAGCAGCCCCAGGGCCAGCCGCACCAGTCGCTGCTCGGGCAGCCCTGGGCAGATGGCTCCAAGGACTGCTCAAGAAGCAGTCCCAGGGACTGCCCAAGCAACCGCCTGTGCGGTTGGCCCCAGGACCACCTGAGCAGCAGTCCTGGCAGTGGCCGGAGCAGCGGCAGGTGGGTTGCAGCAGCTGGTGGGCGGTCCCAGGAGCACCTGCTGCTCAGTGGCTCCCAGCAGCTCGTGCTACTAGCCCCCAGCCTCCCCTCCACCCCAGAGCAGCATCCCCCCGGCCTTGCCCAGAGAGCAGTGTCCCCCCACCGCCCTCCCAAGCTAAGATTTAGTCAGGGGTATATAGTAAAAGTTACAGACAAGTCACAGGCTGTGAATTTTGGTTTATTGCCCGTGACCTGTCCATGACTTTTACCAAAAACACCCAAGACTAAATTGTACTCTTACTGACAATAGTAGGTTGTCATCCTCTTTGTAGACCAGCACTACTTCACCAGTGGATTTCACAGATATTTGTTGACCGCAGAGAAATGGTTGAGACTCAGATATCATGGGTTCCATTCCAGGCTCTGGAACGGAGCATTCTCTAGTGGGCACAGACTCTTCTGCCTGTTCCCTCCAATCTTGACCCCTCCTCATCCATACCCCCCACTCCGAGTATCCTTGCCCAGCCACTTCCAAATACTCTCCACCCCATTTTCCTTCCTAGAGACCCAGTCTCCATATCTAGCCAGTTCCAAGTTCCTGCACACCAACTCCCAGTCCCCCTCTTCTTCCCACTTCCAGTACTGTGTTCGCTCACCCCTACGTCCAGATCCTGTCCCCTCTGCATCTGAATCAGCAGGTTCCTCCTACGTGCTCTCAGTGCTAGTGGGGAGGGTCTTTGAAAGAACAGGAGAGACAGCCTCCCAGGTTTCAGATTTGGTGCCTGGCCCTGGCCCAGCCCAGAGCTGCAATTGCAGGGAAAGTTCTGCTCAGCACAGTTGCCAACTTTCACGTGGTAAATAAGCACCCCAACTTTCACAATAAGCCAAAAATCAAGCTAATCCTATTTCAAAACAAGGCCAAAACAAGCCAATCCCTAAGAATCCCAACACTCTATGTGGCTAGATCCCCCCAGGGTGCAGTCTAGGACTGTGGTGGGCCCGCTGTGCACCCCTGACTCTCTCCCCCCTTGCCGGGAGCCAATCAAAGAAAGAAGCAACAAGCTACAAGCCAAACAAGCTACAAGCCAAAAACTAGCCAACAAGCAACTCACAAGCCAATTAAGCCAAACACAAGCCCAATTTCTGTGGTTTTTTTCCACAGGTTTGGCATGTCTGTTGTTCAGCCCCAGGCTGAACAGCATGTGGACAGAATCTTCAGAATTTTTAGCTGCAAAGCTCTAGCAAATTTCTATTGAGCAACTTTAACAGATTTTCACAGGGATGGCAAAAGGCATATACCTGATACAAAGGCCACTTCCCCTGCAAAATGTCAAGTCGTGGCTCCAGACCACGAGGGTGCTGACACTTCACAAAGAAAAAGCTGCCAGGATTTTTTAACATGAACAAAACGTATTTTTGCCTGGCCTCTTTCTCAGAAATGGCTTAATGGTTTTGGCTGAAGTTTTCCAAAAAATTCAGCATGAGGCAGACACTTGGCATGAAAAATTTAAGTCCAAATGTTTAAAGTTTGGCCATTATAAACAACAGAAAATAGGGTCTTATCATGAGACGTTTCAGGCAACCTTACAAATAAGTGGTGCTACTAGTTCCATCTATAATTTATTTGTGTTGCTGAATTTATAACGCCAGTTCTTCAGAATATATAATATCTTATATTTATGAAGCTCCTTTCACCCCCAAAGGTTCCTTAAGTGCTCTACAGACTGTAGAGTGGAGCTGCAGTTTTTGACAGATGCATTCAGTTGAAACTTTTAGTTTTCATTGTTTTGTAACTTTCGCAAAAAATCATTCACAGCTTAAGTGTCTCAGCCCAAAAGGGACTTTTTACCTTGAAAGTCTGAAGACTGTATTGCTTCTCCTCTCTTTCATTACCCCATTTAACCACCCTTCTGCACACAACCCTCTCTGAACATAGCCCACCCCTATACCAAAACATCCACAATAACTATTAAGGGTTTTTTGGGGGGTGGGGGAGAATACATTGGTAAACAGGTGTGTGCACAAGGGTGAAAAAGGAACAGGGTCATGGTTCAGGTGCATAATAGCTGAGGTAATGGTAAGATGTGTGCCTGTGGTGGAATGCTGGGTATATATGTACCATTTGGTGGCTTAACTTATTTTCTTGCTTTTGAGGATTTGGGGTAGGTATGCCCTAGCTGCTTCACAATTGTGTGTGTGTTAATATACAGACAGCTGACCCCTGGTTCCAAAATTATTATAATGACCTCGACTGTACCTTCTAACCAGGCACTCCCTGGTCATTTCCTTATGACATGGCACAGTGTGGCAATGGCTCTGCCTCTATTTCCCTTCTCATCTTTAACTGATCAACCCAGGCTGCAACACCTTCCAGGAGGAGGTGACTTAGCCCAGTGGCTTTCCAAACTATTGTATCCCTTTCAGGAGTCTGATTTGTCTTGCGTACCCCAAGTTTCACCTCACTTAAAAAACTACTTGCTTACAAGATCAGGCATAAAAATACAAAAGTGCCACAGCCACACTACTCCTGAAAAGTTGCTGACTTTCTCATTTTTACCATAGAATTATAAAATAGATTGGAATATAAACATTGTACTTACATTTCAGTATATAGTCTATAGAGCAGTATAAAGTCATCGTCTGCATGAAATTGTAGTTTGTACTGACTACACTAGTGCTTTTTATGTAGCCTGTTGTAAAACTAGGCAAATATCTAGATGAGTTGGTGTATCCACTGGAACACCTCTGTGTACCCCAAGAGGTATATGTACCCCGGTTGAGAATCACTGACTTAGCCCTCTGGCTAGGTCATTGAAAAGTTCCACCCCTCCTGGGGCATGCAAAGTCCAAAACAAACACAAAGAAACAAACTCTCTGTCCTTCCGGGCTCAGTCCTCAGCAGACTCTTCACCCCTCTTGGGCTCTGCAGTGTACCAAGAAAGCAAACACTTCTCTGCCATACTTGGGCTCATGCAAGCCTAAGTCAGTCATTGGAAGCCAAACAAAGCCATCATTTCCTGCCAGGCCTACCTTTCCACAAGACTGGTAGGCCTCTGTTCCTGGCAGCTTGCAGAGCTTCACAACTACACCTCCCTTGAAGCCTGACACCTTCTTCACGGGCCACACGAAGGGGCCCACAGCAACCTATTAACACCCCCTCCCCACACACACAAGTCAGAAAAAAAAAAAAAAAGAAAAAAGATCACAGATTCAGTTGAATGCACCCTCTCAGCCACTCCCCAGACTGCTGTGAGGGGAGCCAGCCACTAGATCCCATGTGTTTTACACCTCCAGAGTCTGAATAATGTCCAGGCACTGCTGCTGTCTTGGCCTTTCTAGGACTGTGAGGTGCAGACACTTTATCTAGCACCCCATCCTGGCAACTGTGACCCCATGGCCCACTACCCAGCCCCTAGAGCCTGTGGTGACTCCTCAGACTCCCACTGTAGCTTAACCACATGCGCTCCCAGAATTCCAACCATAGAGTCCACATTTTACACTATTCAGGTGCCCCTTGAAGAGGTAACACATAACACAGACGGACTGCATAGAATTCTACAACCATTGGTCTTTACTTAGGGCTTGTCTACACTGGCAATTTACAGTGCTGCAACTTTCTTGCTCAGGGGTGTGAAAAACCACCCCCCTGAGCGCAGCAAGTTTCAGCACTGTACAGTGCCGGTGTAGACAGTACACCAGCTGCGCCCCCAGCACTGGGAGCTACGCCCTTTGTGGAGGTGGTTTAGTATTGCCAGTGTAGACTAGCCCTTAATTTCAGGAGAACCACATAGATGTATAAAAAAAATAAACAAACAAAAAAAAACCCCTACATGCATTTCCCTGCCCCTGTTTCCTCACCACTCCAGAGCATTGTTTAGGCTGGGGTCAGGGTTCTTCTGCAGCAGTGCCTGACTTGTGTTCTGACATATGGCGCCTTCTCATCCCAGCTACCTTCTTGGACTCTTCTTCTCTCCTGCCCAAAACTTTGTATGTGTCTCCCCCCAGTCTTTGCTGTGAGCCCTTTTTAAAGGCTGGCACCACCATCTTGGTGTCTTTGTTCTGCCGCTGCTAACGTTCCACTCTGGAAACCCACAGCTCCCTATAGACAAGCTGGAGCAAGTGACTTTTCCCAGCTCCAGCCCAGCTAAAGCCAATCTTCTCTGCATCTCTATTGATTGGCCAGAGTGCAGTCTTTAACATTAAGTGCTCTCCATTGTTCTTAGTCTGGTCTGTAGGTGATACAGCTCCTGTCAGCCCAAGGTGGATACACAGCCATAGGGGCATTGGATGATACAGCAGTTTAATGACAACTTCACATTATCAATGCAAATTCATAAATTCTACAGATTCCCCAGTGTCACAGTTTGATATCCCATCACATGCTGTGTTTTACATATGGAACACTTTTTGTTATGTTATACCATAATCCGAAACTTTTCTTTATCATTAGGGTGCATTTTGAGCCAGATGTGAAGGAGTCACGGAGTGAGGTAGGTGTGTGGCTTGTAAATGAATCTCTGCCCTATATATTCACCTGAATCTCTGGGGAGCTCTTTGGTCAACATCGAAGTACAAGTGAAATCCAGCCCTTACAAACAGCATGGTTGGGAGAAAAACTCCAGGCCCATATCAGACAGACATATCAGACAGGTTGTCCCCACAGGCAGGACAACAGGATCATTTGTCCTTGGCCCTAAACTTAAAGAGAAACTGGCATTTTTGAAAGTCTTCCTGTCAGAATGAACACTTTGTCAGGTTCAGGAGCTGAGTACCTTTTGAATTCCCAGATAATCTGGCATGGTGGAGAGATGGTCACCAAAGTTTTGCAAAGAAGGCAAATGGGAGGCAACTGAGGGAGGAAATTCTTCCATGGAGGGAAATGAATGGAAATCTGCACATTACTTTGCACAAAACCCCACAAATCCTACAGCTAGCCCTACTATCTGAATTTTGGGGGAGAGGACGGGTCACTCTCTTGTATCCAGCTGAGTCTATTCATGCACCATTATAATGCAGCCACTTCTGGGGCAGAATACAAACTGTTTAGTTCTGCATGGTAACACTACAAAACAGTTTAGGACATATTAGTTTAGGCAGAAGGAATCTGAGGTTAACCAAATATTATTGCCCAAATAAGATTCTGGCCAAGACACTAGGTTTACACCCCTATTCTTTCCGGGGGAAGAGGGAATGCCGCAAAAAATGTTTAACAATCAATGAGTTGGTAGGGCCTCAGTTTTATATCTCAAAAACATGAAATGACTTGAGGATATTAAATGTGGTGGCAAGCTCCTTTGTGGGTGTTAAAGACCCTAAATAAATCATTTACAGAATAAAGAAAAGGAGTACTTGTGGCACCTTAGAGACTAACCAATTTATTTGAGCATAAGCTGTCGTGAGCTACAGCTCACTTCATCGGATGCATACTGTGGAAAGTGTAGAAGATCTTATTATTTTCACATAAAGCATGAAAAAATACCTCCTCCCACCCCACTCTCCTGCTGGTAATAGCTTATCTAAAGTGATCACTGTCCTTACAATGTGGATGATAATCAAGTTGGGCCATTTCCAGCACAAATCCAGGTTTTCTCCCCCCCCCCACACACAAACTCACTCTCCTGCTGGTAATAGCTTATCTAAAGTGACCACTCTCCTTACAATGACAGGTTTCAGAGTAACAGCCATGTTAGTCTGTATTCGCAAAAAGAAAAAGAGTACTTGTGGCACCTTAGAGACTAACCAATTTATTTGAGCATGAGCTTTCGTGAGCTACAGCTCACTTCATCGGATGCATACCGTGGAAACTGCAGAAGACATTATATACACACAGAGACCATGAAACAATACCTCCTCCCACCCCACTGTCCTGCTGGTAATAGCTTATCTAAAGTGACCACTCTCCTTACAATGTGTATGATAATCAAGATGGGCCATTTCCAGCACAAATCCAGGTTTTCTCACCCTCCCCCCCCCCCAACTCACTCTCCTGCTGGTAATAGCCCATCCAAAGTGACCACTCTCTTCACAATGTGTATGATAATCAAGGTGGGCCATTTCCTGCACAAATCCAGGTTCTCTCACCCCCTCACCCCCATACACACACAAACTCACTCTCCTGCTGGTAATAGCTCATCCAAAGTGACCACTCTCCCTACAATGTGCATGGTAATCAAGGTGGGCCATTTCCAGCACAAATCCAGGCTTTCTCACCCCTCCCCCCCCGGAACACACACACACACACACACACACACACAAACTCACTCTCCTGCTGGCCATAGCTCATCCAAACTGACCACTCTCCAAGTTTAAATCCAAGTTTAACCAGAACGTCTGCGGGGGGTAGGAAAAAACAAGGGGAAATAGGCTACCTTGCATAATGACTTAGCCACTCCCAGTCTCTATTTAAGCCTAAATTAATAGTATCCAATTTGTAAATGAATTCCAATTCAGCAGTTTCTTGCTGGAGTCTGGATTTGAAGTTTTTTTGTTGTAAGATAGCGACCTTCATGTCTGTGATTGCGTGACCAGAGAGATTGAAGTGTTCTCCGACTGGTTTATGAATGTTATAATTCTTGACATCTGATTTGTGTCCATTTATTCTTTTACGCAGAGACTGTCCAGTTTGACCACTGTAAATGGCAGAGGGGCATTGCTGGCACATGATGGCATATATCACATTGGTGGATGTGCAGGCGAACGAGCCTCTCAAGGTGGGCCATTTCCAGCACAAATCCAGGTTTTCTCACCACCACCACCCCACACCACAAACTCACTCTCCTCTCCTCCTCCTCTCACTCCAGCAGGAGAGTGAGTTTGTGTGTGGGGTGGTGGTGAGAAAACCTGGATTTGTGCTGGAAATGGCCCACCTTGATTATCATACACATTGTAAGGAGAGTGGTCACTTTAGATAAGCTATTACCAGCAGGAGAGTGGGGTAGGAGGAGGTATTTTTTCATGCTTTATGTGTATATAATAAGATCTTCTACACTTTCCACCGTATGCATCCGATGAAGTGAGCTGTAGCTCACGACAGCTTATGCTCAAATAAATTGGTTAGTCTCTAAGGTGCCACAAGTACTCCTTTTCTTTTTGCGAATACAGACTAACAGGGCTGTTACTCTGAAACCTGTCATTTACAGAATGTTTACACATACTTGAAAATTACAAATACATGTGCATGTTAAAAGGACAATACTGCTCTTTCATTTACCTGTCAGGACCCAGATTCAAGGCTCTTTGTTTCCTAGGTTTCAGAGGAACAGCCGTGTTAGTCTGTATTCGCAAAAAGAAAAGGAGTACTTGTGGCACCTTAGAGACTAACCAATTTATTTGAGCATGAGCTTTCGTGAGCTACAGCTCACTTCATCAGATGAAGTGAGCTGTAGCTCACGAAAGCTCATGCTCAAATAAATTGGTTAGTCTCTAAGGTGCCACAAGTACTCCTTTTCTTTTTGTTTCCTAGGTAACAGCTGATAACACTAGAGGCACAGTCAGAATATTTGACTGAGTCATTGATTCAGGTGCTTGTAGTATTCTCAATTCTGGCTAGGGAGATATGAAATCCTAAACTCTTTAGTCTTTGCAGATAAGTGAAAAAAGAATGGACTTTTAGTTTGATCTTAAAATGCAAAATATATTGTAATCTTAGAAAAGCACCATGGTCTGGTGGTTAGGAGTCAAGCGATCAGTGTTCTCCTCCTGACTAAGAATGGCAATGACTTACAATGTGACCTTCAGCAAGTCAGTTAACCGCCTGTTCTCATGCTAATAAAAACAAGTCATCTCACATTTATGATATCAAAGGCTTATAGTTTACAGCTGTGGCAATACCCACAAGATACTATTTTTTCCACAGTATGTGTGAAAATTGAGCTATTTATATCTGTTCTCAACAAAAACACAACAACATCACCAACTTTCCTCCCCTTCCCCCTCCCCCCCAAATATTACAAAAAATACATTCTGGAAAGGGGTGTGTGGAAGAAGAGGCTCAAGGCAAGAGGGAGATGCTAGTTTTGATTTTAAGAACTTGTTTTTCTTGTAAAAATGTGGTGATCTCCTTCAAATCTAACAAATCCAAGACGAAGTAAACTATGATTGAAGCAGTGTACACACACACACACACACCCCGGGCTTTGAATGACCCATGCTTTACCAGAAGGTTATCTAAATCCCTTGAGGTGCTTGTGCATAGTAGAATTCTCTCTGTATCCACAGAATTCTCTCCATATCCAGTTCTTGTACATTGGTCATATCTACCAGGAATGTTGACTTTATCAGTTATAATAAATATTTCATCAAGGCATCATAATCATAAGATAAAGGAGGCAGAGATGGTCCTCCCCCTCCCGTAACAAATTGGGCAGAACCACACCATTTAATACATTTTTTCTGGTAAGTCTTATAACTTCTGTTTATTCCCAAGTAAATTTCTTGATCTTCCTAACTCTTTCCATTTTATGTTTACTGATTTCTTAGAGCTGTGTGGTGTGAGCCTCAGCTCTGGAAACTCTGCCTTGCACCAGGGAAACTGGGGCTCTTGATTCAGGACTAGAGGCTTTCATGGATCTAATTCATCTGTGTTCCTCACAAGCTTTCCAAACTATATAACTACCAGGACAAGATGAAGGCATAAGTGCTGCATGCTCACGCTTAGGGCCCTGGTTCCTGGAGTCAGGTGATTACACCAGAATCTAACATTTAGAAAACAAATGAAAGCAAAAGGCTTGTTAAAATGGCAAGTTACTGTGCTGCAAGCCAGGGTGTGACTCTGCCACACATCAACTTGCTGCACAGTAATGTTCTGTGTGGACACTGCTACAGCCCACTAAAAGCCCTAGAGTGAAGACTTTATTGCACGGCCAGATGGTTTGCTGTAGCTTCAAACCCTGGCTTGCCACATAGTAACTTGCCATGTAGACAAACTGTAAGTTCCTAGCCTTCATGGCTGTAAAGAAAAGCTTCAAAACATTAACCAAGTGTAACTGCTGCAGAGTTGTCTGCATGAGTCTGCAGAGAGCTTGAAATAATAGCTCGGGGAAGGCTGAACTGTCCTATGGATCTCAATGAGGTGTTAGTGCCAAGATTCACTGTTCTCATTCCCTGTCAGCACCACCCATCAGAAGACAGAGTACAGCAGAAGAGTACAGCAAAACTGGCCCACATAACCAAGCAAATGTACCCCAGATGCTGGAGTACTAAGGAGCCTCCTTGTCTCTTGGGGGAGGGAGGAAGTGGCCATCCATGCTGCTAGGGAGGGATAGGGGGCTTTGCACCTACTCTGGGGAATGAAGTGGGCCCTGTGCCATTGTTGACCACCACTGCCATTCCAAGTGGCAAGCATGGCCATAATAGTATGTGTCTGTGTGTGTGTGATGAAAAACACAGGGGACCCCATGTCATGGTGTGCTTAGGACCTCCAACAGCCTTCATCTAGTTTTGATGACTACAAAAGTCTATTTTTTCATGCCCAGGAATGTCTGGTTCCTTGAATTTGTGGAGAACAAGACAGTATATGCACTGATTGTGTTCCCTTCCCTAGGGCTTGTCTACACTAGATAAAAAAGAAAGAAATGTCCACCATTGTACTATTACTAGGGATGTTCCACCTATGGTAGCACTATTGTAGACATGTTTCAGACAGTCTCTGGAATTTTTAATCACTGTTCTGTTGGGACCTGCTCTATGCAGGATTAGACTTGGTCTACACATAAAAGTTATGTTGGCATAGCTAGTAGGGTTGCCAACCCTCCAGGATTGTCCAGGAATCTCCAGGAATTAAAGATTAATCTTTTACTTAAAGATTATGTCATGTGATGAAATCTCCAGGAATTCGTCCAAATAGATTTGGAAACCCTAGTCAGGGGTGAGGAAAAAAACACTCTCCTGACAGACACAGTTACGCCAATAAAACGCCCAATGTAAATGCAGCTATGTTGACAGAAGAGGGCTTCTGTCAACATAACTAATGTTTGGAAAGGTGGTATTCCTACACCAACAAAAACACTCCTCCTTTCTGTGTAGGTTGCATCTACATTAGGAGGCTATAGTGGCACAGGATCCAGACATACCATTAGACAACACAGCAACAAAATGCCCTGCCTCAACTAGCACTCACCACTGCTCCCACTCATTGAGCTGCACTGGTGGTAGTAGGATGGTTTGAAATTTCCCAAAACAACCTTCTATAGGCACACTCATACCCCCTAGAGGGTAGGGGAACAAAATAACCAAGCCATTGAGTGATTGATGGGGTGTGTCCTCAGCCTATCTGTGTTATCAGGGGGGAGGGGAGGTAATGAAATGAAAGAAACAGAGATTAAAGACAGGCTGGAAGAGATCAAAGACAGATGGAGAGATTAAAGGAAAAAAGGGGACAGATAACATAATAAAGAGAAAGAAAGACTGTTCTCCTGCAGCTCAGCATTACTATGAGATGAGTGAATTAGCTATCAGGCTGAAATGTTGCTGGGGAGTTTATGTTCCTTTTCCAGCCTGATACAATAAGAGGAACAAAAGAACATCAGTAACAGAAGTCACATCTGCTCAGAAACAAAAATGGAAAAAAAATATGGAACAATGTATAAAAAGATGTCAGGCTTTATTCTCATTTACACCAAGGGTCACTTTACATCACTCTGAGACACCTTTATACTTTCAGAGGGTATAAATGACCTTGATGTAAATTTCAGAGCAGCAGCCATGTTAGTCTGTATCCGCAAAAAGAAAAGGAGTACTTGTGGCACCTTAGAGACTAACAAATTTATTTGAGCATAAGCTTTCATGAGCTACAGCTCACTTCATCGGATGCATCAATGTAAATGAGATTAAGGCACATAATACAAACAACAAGGAGTCCGGTGGCACCTTAAAGACTAACAGATTTGTTTGGGCATAAGCTTTTGTGGTTAAAAACCACCAAAGCATGCAAGCATGCATCTGAAGAAGTGGTTTTTAACCACGAAAACTTATGCCCAAATAAATCTGTTAGTCTTAAGGTGCCACCAGACTCCTTGTTGTTTTTATGGATATAGACTAACACGGCTACCCCCTCATAATTGCACATAATACGGTAACTCCTCACTTAAAGTTGTCCCGGTTAACATTGTTTCGTTATTAGGTTGCTGATCTATTAGAGACCATACTCGTTTAAAGTTGTGCAATGTTCCATTATAAGGTTGTTTGGCTCCCCCACTCTGCCTGCCTGGCACTCCTGCCGGGAAGTGGGGTCAGGGTGCGGGTGCTTGGCCTATTGCTTCAGCCGCCGCACCCTGACCCTACTCCCCGGCAGGAGTACCAGGCGGATGGAGTGGGGCAAGCCCTTACATCCTAATTCTGGCAGGAGGGCCAGGTGGAGCAGGGCAAGCCCCTACACCCTGATCCTGCCTCACCTAAGCTTAAAAATCATCATTGGTGAGTACAGTATTGTTTAAAATTATTTAAAACTTAGTGTATATTTATATAATGTCTTTGTGAAAAAAATTTCCCTAGAACTTAACCCCGCCCATTTACATTAATTCTCATGGGGAAATTGGATTCACTGAACATCGTTTTGCTTAAAGTAGCATTTTTCAGGTATATAACTACAACGTTAAGCAAGGAGTTAATTTATCACATTGATTACTTCAAACATTCAAACCCGGAGAAAGTATATGTACAGATCACAGATATTGTGTACGTACAGATATTGTATACTACAATTTCTGCATATCTAGAACTGTTCAGTTTCCTAGACTTTTCTGTGATGCAGGCTTTGTTGTACATCATTGGCAATATCATTTTTGTTCGGTCAGAATCCAAGACTTTAGTGTAAATATATGACTGTAATGTTGCAAAGATATTATTGATCTCCATGCAAATAATATATAGGCAAACAAATATACTAACTGCTAAAATTGTATTATTTTTCCAGGTTATAGTCAGTTCTGGGTTTGTCCAGAAAATATAACAAAAGTAATGCAATGAATCAGGAAACATTTACTAACTGATGAGGTCTATCAGCATATGGAATCCTCTGCAAAGGAGAATAAGAGGAGCATTAACGCACACGTCATTTATTTTAATTCCTAGATGATAGTGCCAGGCACTTTGGAAGAGAGATTATATTGGCATCTCAACAAAACACAAAAGCAAACCAAAAAACAAACCATCACCAAAACCAGAGCCTTTATTTCAGTGAAGACACTTGCATTTCTTAGAGGAATGGATTCAGATGACTTTTCTCTTCTTATTTTATATTATTCTATGATACATCAAATTTAATGTTTACATTTACAATAATCTTTCATAGTGCAAAGAAAACAGAAGTGTGGCTAATAGACTCTAATTATAATCACTTTTCTAACGTGCAATGTAAGACAAAAAACAAACATACACACAAAAGATTACAGAAAAGAACAAATCTCTTTGCTTAGTGAATGAACAGTAACATTTCCACCCTGTTACACCACACAGACAGAGGCATACACCTCCCAATGTCTTTAAACTTAATAGCTTCCAGCTGTTGAAATATACTGGCAAGTGCACATTGCTCGCTGAGCAGGGTATTGTGCGCAGCATATGTGCGTGTATCGCGTGTGCACACGAGGCTTTGTACATTGTGTGGGGTTTGCATGTGTGGCATGTAACTACACCCATGGGGTAGCACGTCCTGACTGCACGTGGTATAGATGGCTGTCATCAGTGCCGTGTGCACCGTGTAAGGGCTGCAAAGGGCGGAGTATGTACACAGCTGTGTTTATGGTGTTCCTGCATGATGCTATCATGTGCAGAGCCAGAGGCCAGGCCTCCCTGCCTGCCCTCCCCCCCACACCCATGGGGGGGGGCGGGAACGGGACTCCCCTCCCCCCACACTGCAGCAGAACACCAGCTGCTCTCCCTGAAACGCGACGCCTGAGGCCTCCTTTCCCCAAACCAGTTCCAGTAGGAGGCGGCGGGACACAACACCCGGACCGGATTTCTGACTGAAGGCGGATCTACCGCCCCGCTCCAGGGAGCGGCCGGCTTCGCAGATTCCATGCTGCTCTGCGGCGATTGACCGCGGCTCCGGGTTTTGCCTCGGCTGCCAAAACGCAGGCAGGCTCCAGGTCCAGGACCTCTGCTTGGAATCCAGTGCGGCGCTTCCAGCCAGCCCCGGTGCGGCAGTCGCCACCTCAGCAGCAGCTGCTGTCTCAGCCAGCTCAACAAACCAGTCCAGACCGGCTCAGGCTGGCCCAGGCCGGATTCATGGGCCGAGGAGCCAGCCCCGCCCCCGCCTCCCAGGAGTCCCAGGCTGTCCCCTCTCACCTCATGATAGAGCCTCGTCCCGTCCCCCCCAAACAGCAGCCCCTGAACCTCCTGTGCCCCTCCAGATACACAGAGCCCCTGTAACCCCGATACACAGCACCCCGTACCCTTCCCCAGATACACTCACAGCGCCCCTGTAACCCCGATACACAGCACCCCGTACCCCTCCCCAGATACACTCACAGCGCCCCTGTAACCCCGATACACAGCACCCCGTACCCCTCCCCAGATACACAGCACCCCGTACCCCTCCCCAGGTACACTCACAGCGCCCCTGTAACCCCGATACACAGCACCCCGTACCCCTCCCCAGGTACACTCACAGCGCCCCTGTAACCCCGATACACAGCACCCCGTACCCCTCCCCAGGTACACTCACAGCGCCCCTGTAACCCCGATACACAGCACCCCGTACCCCTCCCCAGATACACTCACAGCGCCCCTGTAACCCCGATACACAGCACCCCGTACCCCTCCCCAGATACACTCACAGCGCCCCTGTAACCCCGATACACAGCACCCCGTACCCCTCCCCAGATACACTCACAGCGCCCCTGTAACCCCGATACACAGCACCCCGTACCCCTCCCCAGATACACTCACAGCACCCCTGATACACAGCACCCCGTACCCCTCCCCAGATACACACACAGCGCCCCTGTAACCCCAATACACAGCACCCCTGTACCCCTCCCCAGATACACTCACAGCACCCCTGTAACCCCGATACACAGCACCCCGTACCCCTCCCCAGGTACACACACAGCACCCCTGATACACAGCACCCCGTACCCCTCCCCAGGTACACACACAGCGCCCCTGTAACCCCGATACACAGCACCCCGTACCCCTCCCCAGGTACACACACAGCGCCCCTGTAACCCCGCTACACAGCACCCCGTACCCCTCCCCAGGTACACACACAGCGCCCCTGTAACCCCCGCTACACAGCACCCCGTACCCCTCCCCAGGTACACACACAGCGCCCCTGTAACCCCCGCTACACAGCACCCCGTACCCCTCCCCAGATACACACACAGCGCCCCTGTAACCCCCGATACACAGCACCCCGTACCCCTCCCCAGATACACACACAGCGCCCCTGTAACCCCCGATACACAGCACCCCTGTACCCCTCCCCAGATACACACACAGCGCCCCTGTAACCCCGATACACAGCAACCCTGTACCCCTCCCCAGATACACACACAGCGCCCCTGTAACCCCGATACACAGCACCCCTGTACCCCTCCCCAGATACACACACAGCGCCCCTCTAACCCCGATACACAGCACCCTGTACCCCTCCCCAGGTACACACACAGCGCCCCTGTAACCCCCGATACACATCACCCCTGTACCCCTCCCCAGATACACAGCACCCCTGTACCCCTCCCCAGATACACACACAGCGCCCCTGATACATAGCACCCCGTACCCCTCCCCAGATACACACACAGCGCCCCTCTAACCCCGATACACAGCACCCTGTACCCCTCCCCAGGTACACACACAGCGCCCCTGTAACCCCTGATACACATCACCCCTGTACCCCTCCCCAGATACACACACAGCGCCCCTGTAACCCCCGATACACAGCACCCCTGTACCCCTCTCCAGATACACACAGCGCCCCTGTAACTCCGATACACAGCACCCCTGTACCCCTCCCCAGATACACACACAGCGCCCCTGTAACCCCGATACACAGCACCCCGTACCCCTCCCCAGATACACACACAGCGCCCTGTGACCCCGGTACACAGCACCCCTGTACCCCTCCCCAGATACACACACAGCGCCCCTGTAACCCCGATACACAGCACCCCTGTACCCCTCCCCAGATACACACACAGCGCCCCTGTAACCCCGATACACAGCACCCCTGTACCCCTCCCCAGATACACACACAGCGCCCCTGTGACCCTGATACACAGCACCCCTGTACCCCTCCCCAGATACACACACAGCGCCCCTGTAACCCCGATACACAGCACCCCTGTACCCCTCCCCAGATACACACACAGCGTCCCTGTAACCCCGATACACAGCACCCCTGTACCCCTCCCCAGATACACACAGCGCCCCTGTAACCCCGATACACAGCACCCCGTACCCCTCCCCAGATACACACACAGCACCCCTGTAACCCCGATACACAGCACCCCTGTACCCCTCCCCAGATACACACACAGCACCCCTGATACACAGCACCCCGTACCCCTCCCCAGATACACACACAGCGCCCCTGTAACCCCGATACACAGCACCCCTGTACCCCTCCCCAGATACACACACAGCACCCCTGTAGCCCCAATACACAGCACCCCTGTACCCCTCCCCAGATACACACACAGCACCCCTGTAGCCCCAATACACAGCACCCCTCTACCCCCCAGATACACACACAGCACCCCTGTACCCCTACAGAGACACACAGAGCCCCTGGAACCCCAAGATACACACAGCACCCCTGTACACCCCTACAGAGACATATGGTGCCCCTGTACTCCCCCACAGAGACACACAGAGCCCCTGGAACCCCAAGATACACACAGCACCCCTGTACACCCCTACAGAGACATATGGTGCCCCTGTACTCCCCCACAGAGACACACAGTGCCTCTGTACACCCCTACAGAGACAGCACCCCTGTACCCCCAAGACACACAGCGCCCCTGTATCCCCACCACAGAGACACACAGCGCCCTCTTCCCTCTATACTTCCCAACTACGCAGTGCACCCTGTCCCTCCCAACCAGAGACAGTCACTGCACTCTGCCCTCAACTACAGACACACAACATACCTGCCCTCTATCACAGAGGCACACAGTGCCCCATCCCTTGTCCTAAACCACAGACCCACTGCACCCTGTGCCCCTGCACTCTGCAACCAGAGACATACACTGTACTCTGCTCCCTGTACCCCCCAACCAGACACAGTACTCCCTGCCACTTGTACCTCAAACCACGGACACACAGCGCCCCTGTCCCCCAACCATAGAGACACACAGCACACACCCTGCTTCCCAGTATTCACCAATCACAGTACCCTGCCTCCTTCCCCCATGACAGAAACTTTGCACCCTGCCCCCCACCCCAGTACTCCCCAATCACACAGAGTGCATTCTTCCCCACCCTGTACCCTCATAATCACAGAGACACAGTGCATCCTGCCCCCTCTGTATCCCCACATCTTTTCTGTACCCCCCCCCAATCACAAGTGATACAGTGCACCCCCCTCTTGTAGCCCTCCCCTTGTCATGGCCAAAAAAGAGATATATGGGGAAAGCACCTGCAGAGAGCTTAGTGTACTGAGTGGGGAGATGGGGATGGGGAGTATATATTTGGGGGGCTGCAGCCCCACAGAAACTGCTGCTTTGGGGAGGTTGGAGGATGGACTTCACTCTGCAGACCTGCTCCTGCAGCAGCAGCATCCAGAGAAAAGAGGAAACACTGCAACTAGCCCAGTGGGACCCTGTGGGCTGCCAGATTGTTGGGATTATGGCTAGCTGCCAAGACAGAGTTACTGTGGCTGTGGTGGGGTGTGGCGCTAAATATGCCTTAGTCCTCAATGAAGCTATACTATTTCCACTAACTTTAGCGGGAGGCTTGTGTGTCACAATTACCAACTTCAGGGGAATATGCACCCATATCTGACGTCCACAGATCTTAAAAATGGAGCATGTGTGTGTGCATGGCACTCTCACATCCTCTGAGTGGGAGAAGGGTGTGAGAACATGGACCACCCCCACTGACCGTGGTAAATACATGTAGGTGCAGCACTCCCCTGATCTTAGCAGGGAAAGAGGTGCGAGTAAACTTGCGTGTGCCACTCCCACCAGCCTCAGGGGTGTGAATGGGCATGCATGAGCTAGTCCCCCTGACCTCAGAGTGTGAATACTAGAGCTAGCCAAAACACAGTTTCTGCTTTGCAGGATGTTTTGATATTTCAAATTTTGTTTTTGTTTTGAATTGGAACAAAAACAATTTTTTCAGTTTCTTTTAGCTCCACAGCAGGGATTCTCAGGGCTTCCAGGCTCCCTGCCACAGAGTCAGGGCACAGAGGCCTTTTAGACTTCCAGCTCCAAGGCAGGCAGTGTGGAAGCCCTAGCATGCTGGGACCATCTGGACCCATAGACCCTAGAACTCTGGATTTGCAGACCCAGGAAATTGGCATGGCAGGGCTGCTCTGGACTTGGTAGTCTGCATGGTGGGGTTGCTCCAGAACTGTGGACCCTGCTTGTGATTTGACAAAAGTTTGTCAAATCCAAACTGTTTTTGTGAGACATTTCAGTTTTGACAGACCAGCATTTTCTGACCAAACTTCGGTCAGAAAACTTCTGTGAATTCATGAAGTCTAGTGAATTCATGTGCAGATTTCACTCCCACCAACCACAGGGGAGCAGTGGACATGTACAAAGGCAAAATTTGGCCTTGAATGCATGAATTCAGTTGAACAAAGTTATGGACTTAGACAGTTTTATTTAATTGTGGGGAGAGGGAATCAAACTAATTTTACTAGCATCTGTTTTAGGAGTATGTTAGAGCCATTTTATAAAATGGGAGGAGTACAGTGCTCCTCTGCAAACTAGATAGGTCTGGCTCAACCCTTAAACAGAGATGATTTAGTAAGATAAGGAGAAATGTGTCACTTTAACTTCACAACAGGGCTTATATAAGCCAACTGTCTCTGCGGGGGACAGTCCCTTTTTAGTCAAAATATTTCCCTTCCCCCAGCATAAAGTTTTCCCACTCTAATGTTTTTCAGTGGAGTTAAAAAAGTGTGTCTCTAATTTCTCCCATTTTCACAGTCTCACCACTTTCCTATTTATAGCTTTCAAAATATTGGCTGGTCTGGCTCAGATTCTTAGAGCTAGGGTTACCAGATAGCAACTGTGAAAAAATGGGACGGGGGTGGGGGGTAACAGGCGCCTATATAAGAAAAAGTCCCAAAAAATGGTACTGTCCCTTTAAAAACGGGACAGATGGTCACCCTACTTAGAGCCCAATCTCTAAGGACACAGCTACATTAGAGAGTTTACAGAGGTACCACTGCACTGCTGTAAGCTCTCTAACGTAGCTGGTCTAAGCTGACGGGAGAGGGCTTTCCCATCAGCTTAACCACTCCAGGCCCTGCAAATGACAGTAGCTATGTCAGCGGGAGAAGCTCTCCCGCCAACATAGTGCTGTCCACACCAATGCTTATGTGGGTGTAATTTATGTCGTGACATAAATTATGCTGATATAAACTGTAGTGTAGACAGAAAATCTTTCTCACTCTGTGGTCAGATCTCCTCTGATATAAACTAGGGAAGGACTGGGATATTTGCTTGTAACTACAGGGAGTAGGGAAAGAAACAAAAACCTCAGAAATGTGGGGAATTAGAAGAACATGTTATGTTGCAACTGGATACACATTGCTTTGTATCTGGCATCTCCTGTCTGAGTGATCTGAAAAGGGCCTGAAAAGATCCTGCATGAAGAATATGAAACATTGTGCTGCAGTTAGGGCGAAGCACGACCCGTCTAGGTCTTTGATATTTTCATTTGTCTCCCTCTGCTGGTCAAAAGCAGCTATTTTCTCCGCAAACAAAAATGGTTTATGGACTTTTGTGTGTACATGTGGGCGCATCTCGCTGAGTTTTGTATCGGTGTCTGTGCACATGTAGCTCTGTATATGTTCCTGAGCATATGTAAATTTGTCTGTTTGTGTTTCCATATGTGCGTGTGTTGTCTGTGCATGCCACAGGTTAATTAAATATTAACTATTTAAAATTCCCTTCCGGAATCCTGAACTAGAAACATAAAACTTACCATACCTCAGAAAACCAGCCAGGGGAAAATTGTAACTGGAGTGTTCTGTTTCAGTCAAGCACAACACACTGGAGTGATGCCAGATATAGCAGAGGCGAGAGGTGGATATATTCATTGTTTTAAGAGGCTGAGAGTCGGTTGGGGGAATACTGGATAAAGTCATGTAGAGCCAGTTTGGCAAACTTGGTATTGAGCTACCCAGGAGAGTGATCACCCACCATGTGACATAAGATGCTGCAGAACTGCCAACTTTTACTTTATGCTTTAGTGAGTCGTATAAATAATACATACGTTTTTAATAATTTCAGAATGAATTTAGTGCTCATGTATGAGAGAGGCTGTGTCCCCAGAGAGGCTCCCTTCCACCCTGGCTGGGCAGATAGTTTGAGAGATTCCTAGCCCAGCTCTGACACTGCCCTTTATTCCTGACCTGCAGTATCTCCTACTATTCCAATTCTTCCCACTTACTCCAATTCTGGCAATTCAGCTCAGTCCCACTTCCTGACCTGCAGCACCCCCTGCTATTTTATTTCTGGTTTCTGCCCATCCTTAGCTGTGCACTGCACTCATAACCTGTAGAGCGCGATGGTATTCCATTCCTGGGCAGCCCTACCCAGCTCTCAGTACAGTACCTCAGCTGTTATCTGGGGAACACTTGCTATTCAAGGCCGGAGTTCTACAGAGCTCTGTCAGCGCACCACAGTCCTGACATCCATGATCTTGATATTCCAGCCATGTACTTTTCATGGACAAATGCTGCTAGTTTTGCCAAATTATGAGATGGTTTTTAAGGTGAAAATTATTAATGAGGACTAGAAGAAAGACATTCCAAGCTCATTTGACTTATGACCTAGGCAAGAATTTGTATCTGTTGTCTATTTCAAAGTTTAACAGTTAAATAGCCCACTGTACTACCCAGCTCCCGTCTTTTGCCTGTTCCCTTACCCATAGGCGCTGACTTCTACTGGTGCTGGTGGGTGCTCGACCCCACTCTTCCCCCTGCCCCCATTCCAACCCCTTCCCCAAAGTCCCTGCCCCAACTCTGCCCCCTCCCTGCCCCTATTCCGACTCTGATGCTCAGGGCGGGGGCAGCACACAGAGCCTTGTGGCCTCCCCGCCTAGGAGCTGGACCTGCTGGCTGCTTCTGGGTGCAGTGTGGTGCCAGGACAGGTGGGGACTAGCTTGTCTTAGCGCCACAGCACCACCTATCGGACTTTTAACAGCCTGGTCAGCAGTGCTGACCAGAGCTGTCAAGGTCCCTTTTTGACCATGTGTTCCAGTCAAAAACTGGACACTGGATCACCCTAGGCCAGGAGCAGAAAGTAGGCTGCTTTTCCCTCACTGAAGCATTTTGCCGCAGGTTAGTAGTATTGTTAACTTTCCAGCAGGGAAGCATGAGCAATGCTAATTATAGCAAGGGGAAATTGGGAGGGAAAAATAATTTCTTCTATTGTAATTGTATACTTTTAATGCTGTTTGATTTTAGCCAAGCTGTTTTAGTTAAACTGTCTCATCTAGTGTAATTCACCAACTTTTCTTTAAATGTGATAATGGGGAAAGAGTCATATATTTTGCTATTCTCAGCTTTGTATTTTCTTGTAACATATTTAAAAAAAATCTAAATACTTATCTGAATGGTTGGATAATCTGACTAATCTGTAGCTGACTGTAATCTGACTGTTAATCTGTAGCTGACTGGCTAACAGTGATTTCAGCGGAGAAAGTGGAGGAAAGCTGGTTTTGATTCAGCAGACTGTATAAATATGGTGATCAAAGACTAACTGAGACTCAGGTGAACTGAAGCTAAGCTTTTGGGAACTCAGTTTTCTCACTGTGTTTCTGTAACGACTGACCTGTTTAGATTTCATTTGTGTTCTTTATTTAGGTTTATGTATAACTGTGAAGATAATGTATGTGGATTATAAAATAGCCATGTTATGTTGTAAAAGTTAAATTATTATTTGTTTCTTTAGCATAAGATTTTATAAAGTTGTTACTTTATTACATTAATTCCTTTTGGGACTTGATGTGGTGAGGTTGACACTGTGCAATCCTTACTGAAAATCCTTAGAGACTGAATTCTGGGTTTCCAATTGCTTTTCTGTGGGAGTTGGGGTTTATTTAGGCAATGGACAAGGGCAATGAAGTGAACTCTAGCCCATCCAAAGATTACACTTGTATGCACACAGAAGAGAGCAAGAGAGCACAGAGACAGATATAGCTTGGACAAGCATGGTGTGAGGTTCCGACTGTGGGAGAAGCCAAGAAAGGAGTCTTCTGGATGTGGACAAACTGGTTAAAGAGGTTTGGGGCTGTAAGCAAGTAAACTCTCTTATTGTTTGGTTCCTCCTGTGTTCAGGAAAACAGGATTTTATACTATCTTTGTAAATAAACAAGCCTGCATAAATGGTACCAAACTACATCTTCAACTTCTTTTCCCAACTGGAACAACCGACATAGCCCCAAACTGACTAGAAAGGCTAACAATATATTTGGATCTGGTGTGCACAACTGTTTATTTTATGATGAGTAGACAAGATATTGAATGATTATTCAGTCTTCTTCTTACGTGGCATCTCCATTATTGGAGATTTGCAACCAGGGTAGCCTATTCTGTACAATCCTCTGCTAATCTTTGTGGATCCTTTTGGTCCTCCCAGGATACAACATCTTTCAACCAAGATCATCTTTTTTCTGTGTTGTATTCTTCTGCCATCAACTTTTCCCTTCCAGTGTCTAAACATTCATCACCCGCTGAATCTCTTAAAATGTGCTCTGCAAATCAAATCTTTCTTTTCATAAGATCTCTCCAAACCAGACTACTGCTGGATGAAGGCAAAAGTGGGTGGGTGAAGGCGAAAGTGGACTCTTCCAATCATGAGGATCAGGGGAAGGATACATGCTGGGTACCTGCAGGTTTGGAAAACCTGTTTGGGCCAATCTTGAGTGCAGAGACATCAGCGACAATAATGGCCAAGGCATATGGTAAGATCTGGGGGACTGTGGAACCACTTCCCTTTTTATTGCAAAATGTAGCTATTGTAGCACTTTTTACAGGTTTGGGGAAGAGACTTCCAGATTCTCACGGTGTAGGCTACCACCATTAGTGCTTATAAAGGGCAGATGTAGCTTCATATGAAAGCAAAAGTGTCCACTTCTCTTCCTGGTTTACCATTGCCAGCCACCTTCACCCTACCATCTCCCTTCCTACAGCTCTGTGGCAAATGTAATACTATAGCTCTGCAAACTACCGCATTTCAGTTTCCCAATTATTCCTACTCCCCTTCTCCCTACCTTTCCTCTGAGCATTTAATTCATGGGCCCCTGTTCCCAGTCAAGGCAGAAGAGAATGTCTTGGCATGCACAGCATCATCATATAACTTGACCCAAACCAAGAGTAGTGTGAGGAAGGATATTGTAGACATCACACACAGAGCTAGTCAATACATTTTGAATTAAAAAAAAAAGATTAAAAATGGCCTTTTTTCAACAATTAATTTCTTTGCAAAAAAAAGTTGACATTGTAAAAAAATTAATTAATTATTTTTGCAAAAAATTGTGCCTTAAGGTATTTGTATTGAAAATAAATTGATTATTGAAAAATGGTTATCAAAACTTTTCATTTGCATAACTTTTTTTGGGCAACAAAATTTGAATAAAGTGTTCAATTATGTTCTGGAAAAAAACTGGAGAAAAATGTAACAAAGTTTTATAAACAAAAAGAGTGGGTCCATGTGACGGGGTTGGGACTCACCACCATTGTGCCTCCTGCTGGCACATCTGGGAATTAGCTGTCTGTTGCAGAGTGCCCTCTGCCAGTGGTGTCCCGTCCGTCTCTAGCTATCTGTTGGCGTCCGGACCCGTGTTGCTCCCTGCTCGGCAACGTCCACTTCTGGTCACTGCCCTCCAGCAGTGCCCTTTAGTCTGTCCTCATCCTCTTCAGGTGTGTGTGTGTGTGATCAGCAGTTCTTCTCTTTGCCCCAGCTGCAATGACCAACCACACCCCAAAGTCTAACCCCTTTTGGCAGGGGTCTGGTGCAGGGGTCTGGCAGGGGTCTGGTCGTGATGGCCATGCCTAACAGCCAGGTGTAAATACCAAGCCCTCCCTCTACTCTGGGTCCCAAACCAGGGACCCTTTGGTGGCAGCCTTCCTGCCTGCCCTCCTTCTCTCCCTTTGTCCATCTCTCTCCCTGGACCATTTCCCCTTTGCACTGGCTAGGCCCTTTCCTCAGGGCCTGCAGCCTGTCAGGTACTGGGCTGGAGTTCCCTTCTGCTCCCCCAGGGCTCCCCCTGCCCTGCCCTGCCCTGCCCTGCCCTGCCCTGCCCTGCCCTGCCCTGCCCGTCTCCTCACACAACAGACAGACTTTCACCCTCTGAAGGCCTGAGAGAGACTGACTGCCTCTCACCTGGGCAGCCTTTATATAGGGCCTAGCCTGGCCCTGATTGGCTGCCTCTTGCTCAGCCCTGACTAGCTCCCTGCAGGCCCTCTCTGATTGGCTGCCTGTCTGCGCAGCCGCTCTGACCTGCTGTAGCCCAATCTGGCACCGCCCCACCACAGTCCATTTTAAACAAATAGGAGAATTTTAAAATAAAATATGAACCACTGGCATATATGAACCATGTCCAAACTTACTGTTATATTACAAGTGCTGGCCCTGGTGCTGTCTAGCAGCATCTACAAAACATGCAAAGGCAATCACTGCATAATATAATATGTCTTTCGTTTTAATGCAAGATAACAGCAGCATGAGTGTGAGTTAAAGTTTCTATGCCATGCATTTCAAACAGCATGCAAGCCCCTGCAAGGCAATTCATTTATAAGTTTAACGGTTGGAGTTGTGACAACCTGATGGAATGGCAGCTCAGCAAGGTGCCTAGCACAATGTTTATTTTTTTAACGAGTTTAGCCCAATTGTGAACAAACAATTTCACAAAAATCATCATTCTCTATTATTTCTATTAACTTCTCCTGCAAATCATATTTCTCACAACCCCAATGGTAGCCAACAAATAAAGTCCTTCAAATTGCTGAGCAGGTCCAAGGCAACCACTTCGGAAAAAAATGTTACAGGATATTTTGCAGGTTTGCCACCCTGGAACAATTCCTTTCTCTCCCTGAAAGGGATATTCTGCAAGATTTAATATTCAAAAAGTCGGACTCCTCATATTAGGCCTGGTCTACACTACAGAGTTAAATCCACGTCTTACGTCAACCTTAACACTGTAAGCATCTACACTAAAATATAGTTCCCACTGATATAACTTGCCCACTACACTGACTTAATAACTCTACTCTGTGAGACGCATAGTAGTTAAATTGATGTATTTAAGTCGACACATTGTCTGTGTCGACGCTGCGTTGCTTATGTCAACTGTTGCTGCCTTTCAGAAACCATCCCATAATGCCCCACACTGGCAGTTAAATCAGTGCAAGCGCTCCTTGTGAGGATGCACACTGCCAACACAAGGAGCCCGGGATGTATAATTGTAAAACTGATTCAATCACTGCAGTGGTTGTACGTCAACTTAACTTAGGTTGACTTAATTTTGTAGTGTAGATGTGCCCTAAATTTGTTCTGATTATGCTAGGGTGTATTAGTCAGTATTAGGCTCTGGGGCTCCCAGGGTCAGTGATTCTGGGGCAGTCTCACTATCTGGGCCCCAGGGCCAGGGACACACACCAGGGCTTCCAGACTCTTAGGCTGGTTTGGGAATTGGGACCATGTTGAGTCAGCTGACCCAGGACAGTCTGCATGGTGAGATTGCTGCAGGGCTAGCATGGGACCTGTGTGCCATTAGAACCATGCCTGTGATTCAATGAAAGTTCATCAAACCTGGCTTGCTTTTGTGAGACATTTCAGGTACAACAAAGCTGGCATTTTCTGACAAAACTCTGTTTCATCAAAATATTTCCAAGCAGCTCTCTACCCTTTGGTTCCCTGAAATGGACAAACGCTGAGCAGCAGCCCCCTGCAGAGTACCAAAAGTCACTGTGTCTAATATATCACTCTGGACAAAAGGCTATAATAGCAGCTGTAGAATTCAAAATATGAAAATTGATACTTTTAACAAATCCTTTTGCTTTGCTTAGCCTGGGGTGTGTCTGCACTATGACATCTAGCTGCATCATCTCCTTCCAAAAGAAGGCATGCAAGCAGGTGACAAAGGTCCACGTTACTAGTAAATATGTTGCTCAACATACAGACCAAACAGAAAAAGAGCAAGGATGATCCAAAGAAGAATCTGAGAGAGCCTATAGATTCAAGAAGAAATGTAGCTCCTCTTTCACGGTTTGGCTCAAGCCTCCTCCTTGGTGCTTGCTACTTGGAGGGGCTTCTTTCCTCTTCTCACATAAGATGGGTCCTGGGTTCTTTTCTGTGACACCTGGTGCCTCCACCCAAGGTGACTCCTCACTGTGCCTGAGACACAAGGGGTGCTGTCCCTTGGGAAAATGTATAAAACCCGGTACACAACAAACAATAAAGTACATCAATACAAACCCCATCAAAAGAGTGATGCACAATATAACAAAGGTGGACTTTACTAGGAACAGGAAAATAGGATCTAGGGAAGGCTTGGGTTTGGGTTAACTAGTAAGTACTAACATATAAACAAATCAACACAATTTTCACCTCCCAACACTCACTCTTCTCAGCCCTCAGGGCCTTTTCTGGCACCTTCCCAGGCAGGTGGTACCCTAAGGATGAGTCCAGAGACAAACACTGCAGTGATGTGAATGTCAGGAAGCTTAAACAAAAGAAAGAGTCCTCTTATAATGTCTTCTTCACCCCGGGGTGGGGCAGCGTCCTCTTCTGGCTCCCTGGTCTGGAGTCCAGTGTAGGGCTCAGTTGGCTCTTGGTAGCTGGTGCTGTGTCAGATCCCTGCTATGCTGCTCTCCACAGGGATGGAAGTGTCTGACCCATGCACTAGATCCCACAGCTGCTCATAGATTCCCTTTGTGGGGATTGGGAGTTAATCAGAGACTCCCTGAGCTGTTCTGATTCTCTTCCCACAGCTCCCAAACCTCAAAATGGAAACTAAAACCAGTCTCTTAGTGAGCTTTCCCTGCACACTGAGGGGGCGGAGCAGCCCTGGCTCATCACTGATCCAACAAACTGCTTCTCCATATCACCCACATGCAAAAGCCTCCGTATGAGCCTCATCAGGAATTTCTAGTCCATTCTCTCTCCACCCCAACCTCTGGTAGCTATTATTGTTGTAGTTGCTTGGGTAGGACCCCCAAGTGGCTCAGCCCAGAGTTCCAGGATCTAGCAAAATCCAAGTGGAGGTTACAGAAATAAAAGACCAAAGAGAGGAAGGAAAGTTATAGGCAAGAGGACAAGCAGTCCATATGGCAAATGACATGCTGCATTAAATGACAGGGCCGTAACTGGGGTGGGGAGCAGCCGCTCAGGTGCAAAGCTGCAGGGATGGAAAAATAGGGCAGAAAAATGATGAAAAAAAAAGGTAGAGGGGCGCAAATATTCTTGGTCGCCCCAGCTGCTAAAATGCCTAGTTACGGCTCTGTGAAATGAACCTGTGTAAGGAGGACAGGGAGTTCCACACACACCTTTTGGAGGTTTGAGAAAGACTGTACCAAAGGGATTCTGGGATAAATCCACAAGGGAATATCAGGTGTTTGGGCGGGGGACAGTATGAGTTTGAACCCCTTTCTCCCACAATTTGCCTGGGCTTCTGGAGGTATCATGCAATGCTCACTGAAAACCTTTCAGAGTGTAGTAGGCTGGAGAGCTGTTCTAGGAACTGTGGGATACATACCCAGTGCGCATTGCAGCTCAGTCAATTTAGGAGAGTACATCTGTGGGCTCAAGGTAAAAAGGCACATGTTCTTAGAATGATGTAATATGATTAGTGGAGACACAAGTGCTTGTCTTGCACCAACTGAAACATAATATATTGTGTTCTGAGAAAAGTCCTTTAGTGTAGAAAAGGCCTGAGAGATGGTCTGGATAGATGGGTAATTGCTCTTTTTCTTGCTGCTGTGTGCAGTCCTAATTCCGAAGGGATTTCCCTCTTGTTGCTGCCTACTCTGCCACCTTTTAAGGTTAGCAGCATGGGAGAAGACACAGACAATCCAGTGAACTCCCATTTGCAGGGAAGAAACCACGAGGAATGGCACTTGAATCTTGATTGGATTCACACAGAGATGAAGGCTCCTTGATCCTGCATCATATAGTTATATTTCAGGAGAGATAAAGTAGGTATCAGAGAGGACCCAACAAGATTATAAAGCATACAAGACATTCATACAGGAATCCACTGATGACGTGTGGGTCACAAATCAACACAAGATTTTTGTATGAGCTTGTCAATAGGATTAGCTATCTACTGCTGAGAACCACCTTGAAAATCACAGGTGGTATCATCATGAATTGTACATAGTTATATTCTTAACTGCTTTTTATTATTTCCTCATGTCTGGCAGAATTCTTATGGACTTTTGCCTTTAAATGAAATGGCCACCCTCTGCCATTTGTCTCAGTAAAACTGAAACCAAGCTGTCCTTGAGTATAATGACAGCCTTCCCCTACAGCCCTTGCAGGTGGAAGTGAGTCTCACCAAATGTAAATGGTCACTATTTCCACTGGACTAAAACCAGTGTGCTCCTAAGGAAGATGGGCACTTGTTGGGCTCTGGGAAACTGGAAACCGTGAGAGGACAGGGGAATGTGGGCTGCAATAAGGGGACCTGGGAAGCAGCAGGACAATGTGGGAGGTCAAGAGACGGATTAGGAAGGACAGGGGAATGTGTGGAGGCAGAGAGGAGGCTAAGGGAATGTGGGGAGCAAGGAGTGGGGGGGGAGAAGCTATGCATATCTGTCTCCACATTGAGGGAAAGGGTGAATTTTTATGAGCTTGCGCTGTGCAGATCTTTCTATACAGTGCAAGACAATATTATTTTGGGTTTATACCCCAAAGGAGGTGTGCACATGAGTGCTGGGCAGTCTCCGAGCTTATTCCTCCCACACGGAGTGGATCTCAGTGTCTCTGTGTCCATTGGCAGCTGGGTGTGTCCCTACCTGTGTGTGTGTGTGCTGGAGAAGTCTCGAGGGCCTGGCACAGTGGAACAGGGTGAGGAAACCCAGGCTGGTGGAACAGGTGGATGCAGTGGGATCCCCAGCGTATCAGGTGGCATCCCGGATGGTGGTGGTGGGGGGGCTCGTCCCAACCCATCACACATATCTTCCACCTTTTGGTGGGCACTAAGATATAGAGAAGACTTCTGGAAAAAAAAGTGGGGGTTGGCTAAGATTGGATGACCACTATATAGAATTTAGTTGAGTTTGTGTGTTGATTGCCATGTGGCTGTCTAAGACACCTCAGTACAGGGGACATGACTTCTCATCCCTGAGACTGTTTTTAAAGGACTGGGCTTTAATGCTTAACCAAAGGAGGAATATTTATTGAATTTACTTAGGAAATGAATGCTATGAGAGTTGTGAGGACTACCGGTCTGACTTAGAAGTATAATGCTGGGTCTCATTAGGGAAAGCTCCAAACGTCAAATAAGATGCTCCTCTGATTGGATAAAGTACCCATCAGGGGGTTTACTCTAATGATTGTACAACTCCTCCAGGGGTTCAATGAGGGTAGAGTTATAAGGACCAGAATGAAGTTCCAAAGTTGTGATCTATGACCCTGCAGGGTTGGAACAAGGTCAAAGCCTTAAGTAAGCATTTAATTGTGGGATTTGTACAAAACTTCCTTTTCTTGAACATATTGAGAACAATATACTACAAAGACTTGACCTTTTTGCTTGGACAGTCATACACCCACAATAAAGCCCACATGGAAGAACTCATGGGCTATGTTTCACTTGTTTAACATAGGGTTAGTGGTTCTTAAACTGTGGGTCGGGATCCCAAAGTCGGTTGCTACCTCATTTTAATGGGATTACCAGGGCTGGCTTAAACTTGCTGGGGCCCAGGGCTGAAGCTGAAGCCTGAGCCCCGTCACCTGGGGCCAAAGCTGAAGCCCAAGGGCTTCAGCCCTGGGTGTCAGGACTCAGATTAGAGGCCCCCTTCCTGGGGCTGAAGCCCTTGGGCTTTGGCTTTGGTCCCCCTGCCTGAGGTGGTGGGGCTCGGGCTTTGCCTTCCCCCCCACCCCCCCGGGGCTGCAGTAATCAGGCGGGCTCAGAGTTCATTCCGGTGACATTGCACTCCATATGCTTTATGGAAATATGCTTATGAATATGACATAACTGGGATATGCTTTACGCTAAATACCCCTCGTATGGTGTCATTAGAAAGCTTGTAATCTACTAAGTGTGTTCATCCTGTTTGTTTGCATGTATTATTTCTATATGTGGAGTTAGGAAAATAAGATATAAACTTGTATCACTGATGTAAACATATTAAGTGGAGGCCATTAAGGGTGCTCCAGAAACAATCAGTTGTAAATGGCCTTAGTTACTTGAAAGCCTTCCTGTGTATATGTGGGCCAGCCCATGGGGAATGGAGACTAGGGGTCTTACAGCGACATGTGACCATGTCACCTGAAAATGAAATTCATCTTAAATCTGGTACTTTTACATTTAGAAGGAGGGGTGGGGACCCAGAGAGACAAAAGACTCCCGCCTTGTGCCAAAGCTATAAAAGGGGCTGGAGCAGGATAAAAGAGGCTGCCAGTCATGAGAAAGCCCCTGCTTATCATGTGAGATGTCTGCTGGAACTAACAAGGACTGTATCAGGGGAAAGGATTGGGCTCAGACTAGGAAGGAGTCTAGTCTGTGAAAAAAGCTTATTGGAACATCTCTGAGGTAGAGATTTTACCTGTAATCATTTTCTTAATGTATTAGGCTTAGACTTGCATGTTTTTGTTTTATTTTGCTTTGTGACTTACTTTGTTCTGTCTGTTATTACTTGAAACCACTTAAACCCTACTTTTTATACTTAATAAAATCACTTTTGTTTATTAATAAACCCAGAGTAAGTGATTAATACCTGGGGGAGCAAATTGCTGTGCATATCTCTCTATCAGTGTTATAGAGAGCAAACAATTTATGAGTTTACCCTGTATAAGCTTTATACAGAATAAAACGGATTTATTTGGGGTTTGGATCCCATTGGGAACTGGGTGTCTGGGTGCTGGAGAGGTAACCTACTGAGCTGTTTTTGGTTAAAGTCTTCAGCTTTGGGGGCATGGCCCAGACCCTGAGTCTGTGTTGCAGCAGGCTAGTGTGTCTGGCTCAAAATGGTAGGGTTCTGGAGTCCCAACCTGGCAGGGAAAACTAGCTCATAGGTAATTTCAGCACATCAGGTGACAGTCCCAAGGGGGTCTCTGTGACCGAACCTGTCACAGTTCCCCCCTCCTAGGGTCGTGTATTGTCAGAAGGGGGTCACAGTGCAATGAAGTTTGAGAACCCCTGAGTTAGACTATAAACTTTGTACCACTTGTTGACTTTTGTTCTATTTGTAGACTTATTTTTTTTAGGGTCTGAGAGCAACAATTACTTCTTCCAACTATTCTTTTAAAACCTGTCTGGTGTGGTATGGAGGACTGGTTTTGCAGTAGTGAGAAGTGGGATACAGATATGCAAAAATCCAATGCTAGATTAATTAAGCCTGAGAGCCACAATCTCTTTGACCAGAAAGGCATATACAGTATCACTGCTTTACATCATTTCTGATTTCATTTCATTGCTGATCTCTTCTTCCTATATTTTGGATTGTCTTGGGGAGGAGTGGAAAAGGTGGGAAGACATATAACAAGTATTTGCTACCAGCAAATACCTCCAATGATTGGTGATAAGACACTAGATAGGGAGGGCTCTTCGTTACTACAGAGAATTCTTTCCCAGGTGTCTGGCTGGCGGGTCTTGCCCACATTCTCATTGTCTAACTGATCACCATATTTGGGGTTGGGAAGGAATTTCCCTCAGGGTCAGATTGACAAAGACCCTGGGGGGTTTTTGCCTTCCTCAGCAGCATGGGGCATGGATCACTTGCAAGTTTAAACTAGTGTAAATGATGGATTCTCTGTAAGCTGAAGTCTTTAAATCATGATTTAAAGACTTCAGTAACTCAGCCAGAGGTTAGGGGTCTATTAAAGGAGTGGGTGGGCGAGGTTCTGTGGCCTGCAATGTGCAGAAGGTCAGACTAGATGATCATGATGGACCCTTCTGACCTTAAAATCTATGACATTGTGCAGCTTTGCCAGCAATTTACCTCCTCACATTCTGAGTCTTGATACATGGAGAGGCCAGGGGGAACCATATCTACTGTCTCCAGGTGCAAAGAGGTCGATCACCAGATCACCAAACTGACTTATGATGAAGGAGGGTATATTTCTGGGTGCAGGAGCCACTCTGTTAATCCGACTTTTGCCATGTCAGTCTTGGTGTTCATCTCTCCCATAATGGGCAGTGCCTACAGATATAGAAAACTTTGCTCTGCCTATGACAGCAGAATTTCTCTCTGTTGTGGGGATGATCATGTTATTTCTAGTTATTTATGAAAACCCCATCAGACATTAGTTGTCATGGCCAGACTAGGTCTATCATCAATGGATGGAACAGTGCTCTGAGACCTCAGTGAATCATTGTGTTCCAGCTGATGGATGCTGTGCTTTCTCTTTCTGATAACCATTCCCTGAATTGAATCAGAAAGACCCCTTCAATAAAGAAAACCAACCAACCAAATAAATAAATCAACAGATCGGATTCTCTCCATTCATTAGCTATGGGAGCAAAGAATATACAACTGAAGTTAGATCTCTGATGATGGATGAGATAGGGCGAGATATGGAGGGAATATGTGGAATTCCTGGATCAGTATCCTATGAATTCTGTAACATTGAAGCATGCCTCTGTAGGAGATCAGAATTCCCCAGTGACATGATTTTTCTATCATGACCATCTTCATCTTCCATTAATATACTTGTGAGATGAGACCTTGTACCTAATAGCATTCATCCTCAGCTCAGGCCAAGATTCTTTAGGAACCCATATCACTCTATGTTTGCTTCAGCTTTCTCTCTTACCCCCATCAGAAAAATAGCCTGCAAAGATATAAAAAAGTAATTTCCCTGTTTTCCAAAGCCAATATTATTGCTACCAGGATCCGAGAGAGAGAGAGAGAGAGACCTGGGGAGCACACGCAAATCAAATTGTAATTATCAAAGTTGTAAAAAGAGAGGCTGTCAACCATCTGCAGAACTTAAATACATTGTCTAAGGATAGTAAAATGGAATGCTTTGAAGACAAGTCTCCTTAAGGAACCTATTTAGTTAGAGGTTTCAGACAGGGTCCTGCTCTGTTTGTCCCAGATTTATGAGGCTAGAAATAGGTTGGGGAATGGGTTGTAGTACTCTAGTCTGAAATAGATGGATTATTTCATTTATGTTGTGGTATTTCCACAAGTTGCTGAGACTAGGAATCAGACAGAGCTGTTTATGTAATTCTTTCACAGCTCCATAGGGTATCCCCTCTGGACAATGTCCAGTGACCTAATTTGATCAAAGCTGTAAGTAGCCCTTTTGCTACCAAAAGGGAAGAGCCAGGGCTCCAGCTAGGGCTGGTTGGGAGTCTAGATCTGAGGTGATAGGGGGCAGCTTTTGAGCTTGTCTCAGTACCCTGCCCTTGTTCTAGCTCCTACTTGGAAGGAGGGGTTTTCTGCTCGTACAAACTTCTTCAACTTGCCATATGACCTCTTTTCTTCCTTTAGTGCCTGACAGGAGCCAGGTTTACAAGTCGACTTTTTCAGTGACTCTGACTAGCTTCAGCTTCCCATCAAGTTTCTTCTGGTATCACTAGCATAGCTGGGAACTGATTTCTTTGAGCATCTGATCTCAAGGACCAAAACTCCATATACCTGCATGAAAGAGATTTGTATCCCTGTATATTTTTCAGGGAGAAGCCCTTAGGCTATCAGAATTTTAGGTTAAGACGGACTATACCTGCCATACTGTTCAACTATATTAGCATTGTTTATGATGTCATACAAAGACGCTTGGGATACATATGATACTCCATATTTATTTATTTTTGTTGGCCTAATGCCACCTGAAAGTTTTCATGTACAATTATTTGCTGAGGTGATTGTTGAGTGGATTTGGCTGCTTGTGAAGGGCCTGTATAGTGAGGCCACTCTTTCACGCAAAAAATATTTCCCAGTTAGAAAAACTGAATCTCTGACCACAAGGGAAATAGCTATATCTACCTTTGGTAGTGACACTAGGCTGAATTTGCATTGGTGCATGCTGAGGAATCTTATGGCCTTGGAATATGGAGGTAGGGAATTGCGCGGAGGGGCTAGAATGAAAAAATGGTGGGCCAAGAGGCCCATTACTGTCTGTCCGTTCTTCCACATCTGGGTTGCTGCTCTTCTCATCACTTTATAGGTATCTGCTGGAGGAAAGAGGTGGTGGTGAGGCATAGCAATCTGCAACAGAAGCTGGGAACAATAACCTGGGCATTAGGGTGTGGTGACCCCAGCAGCAGCTGGGAAAAATGACAGCCCAATAGGTAGGTCTTGGTGACTGCCGGTGATGACAGCCTGATACTGTCCCCGCCTTTTAGGAGTGGCAGGAAATCTCCATTCCTTTATTACATTTTATCAGGGTGCACAGGGGGGATATATAGCTGTATCTTATCTAGGGCAGCTGCAAACTTCCTAAGCATAGTTTTACAATACACTATTGCACGCTGCCTGAAAGAGTTTATCCTCCTGGGTTTTACTTGTTTTTATCTTTTTGGCATAGCTTACTATTTGATCCTCTAACTCTTAATTTAGACAGGTAGCCTTCCTCCCCTAAGAGGAAGAATTCCCTTTGTGTGTGCGCAGGTGCATGAATGCCTATAGGAATTAGCACGTATGTGGTTTGACCTTTTCCAAATTGAACTGCCCTGCTGCACTCTGTGAAAGTGAGCAGGGGAAACAGTGCTGATTTTATTTATTCATTTATTTCCCCTTTGGCAGTTTCTCCCCCTAATTCTGCTTTGGGGGAGGGAAGGAGGAAGATGCAAAATTGATCTCAGAGCTTGATGCAAATTATTTTCAAGTACACACTGCCCTATCCTCAGAGAGACTGGGATTACTTGTCTCCCCTCCCCCTTGTGGGCCCCTTCTAGGTCTCTCAAGGAAGGAGCTAGCTGGGGGCTCAAGAATGGGCTCAGTAGAAGCTCTACTTCTTTCTGTTGCGTGATTTGTTCTTCCTCTGGAGGTCTCCGCCTGGGAGCTGAGTAAAGATTCTGGGATGGGAGAGTGAGTTGTTATCTTTTTTTTTTTTTAAACTGGGCATGTTTAGCCTTGAGGAAAGAAGACTGGTGGCGGGGGGGGGGGGGGCTCTAACAGTCTTCCAATATGTTAAGGGCTGCCATAAAGAGGACAGTGATCAGTTGTTCTCTGTGTCCACTGAAGGAAGGACAAGAAGTAACAGTCTTAGTCTGCAGCAAGGGAGATTTATGTTAAATATTAGGAAAAGCTTTCTAACTCTAAGGGTAGTTAAGCACTGGAACAGGCTTCCAAGGGATGTTGAGAAATCCCCATCTTTGGAGGCTTTTAAGAACAGGTTGGACAGACACCTGTCAGGGGTAGTCTAGGTGTAGTTGGTTCTGCCTCAGCACAGGGCGCTGGACTGGATGACCTCTTGAGATCCTTTCTAGCCCTACATTTCTATGATTCCACAAAGGTGGCAGCAGGGGGAGAGAGCAGTGCTCAGAGGCCCCTTACCACATTTTCCATCACTGGCAGTGTCTTTGCTTTGCCCAGTAACCTCCATCTGTGGTCTGAGGGGAGGTGGAGGCAGAGGACGAAGCTGAGCTCTGCTGTCAGAAACTGATGCAGGCTACAGGGACTAGGTGTGATCTATCTGGAGCGCTGCCCTTCTGGGGTCACTCCCCTCGTAGAGATGAGGGAGAGGGAGCTGCTTTCCTGGAGCCATTTTTTTCCTATTCTGCCTGGTGCATGCTGGGAGAGGGAGTGGAGAAAACACCACCCAGCCTGGGCTGTGATGGGGAGAACTGCACTCTGCTCGATAAGGCACGGAAGCAGGAAACACAGGACCCGATGAAGTGAGCTGTAGCTCATGAAAGCTTATGCTCAAATAAATTGGTTAGTCTCTAAGGTGCCACAAGTCCTCCTTTTCTTTTTGAGGACCTTCTTTGTGCCTCAGCTTTCTCAATCTCGCTCACTCCCTGAAGCCTGCAGGGGCACCAGCTGCCGCAAATGCCTCAGAAGGAGAAGTGGAGCTGAGGCGACAAGCTCCCCCAAGGGCAAACACAGCACTGGGACATGGTTGGGAATCAGATGGACACATTATTGATCCCCATGGTTAGGGACTGTTTGGAATTTCCCTGCAAAAAGCCCTGCAGCCGGGAGGCCTGTCTCAGCTGCCAGCCACCAGCGGGCAGGGGGGCATGTCAAACTGAAGGGAACTTCAGGGGATTGGGCATTGCCCTGCAGCCAGTGACTGACAGGGCTAGTTCTGCCCTCAAGCTGCAATAACCCATTGTGACCCATCTGTGGCCCTTATCACGAAGCAGAATATTCAGGATCCAGAAGACAGGCTGGGGGGCAGGGAAATGTAGGAGTGCAGGAGTGGCAGCAGAAAAAGGGACTGAGGGGGAAAGGAAGAGAAGATACAGAGAGCAGGTGAATGTAAGGAGAAAGGTGTGTAACAAAGAGCTATAGTGAGCACTGAAGAACAGTGGGGCAACAGCGTATGAGGAGCAGCAGGAGGGAGTGAAAAGTGAAGAGGGAGAGAATGGAATCACTGCACCCCAGGGGCTAGGAGAGAGTAAACAAAGTTCTCTTTAGAGCAGCCAAGAGGAAGCCACCATCTTTGTGTGTTTAAGGTTCAATGCGAACGTTAAATGATATCACACGGTAGTGCTGGGCACTTCCTGCTCAAGGCTGAAATATCAGCAGGCAGACTACCGACTGAGTTTAAAAGCATCTCCTGATCTTTAAGTCAATCTTATGGATGGGGATGGGGAAGGGGTGGTGTCTGATATATGCTTTTCAAATGCTGAGGTTTGTAATACTAAAATAATAAAATCTACAGTAAAAGTCAGACTAGCTGTTCTTAGCAATTTGTAGCGAGTGTATCAGCAAGACTATCAGCAGAATGTCAGGGAGGAGAACAAAGCAACCAAGCTGGCGATGGCCTAACAGTGGACTGGGGTGGAGAGAGCTCTACTGTGTACTCTGTGACTAGAGAAGTCAAGGGAAACCCTACCAATTTCCATTGCCCTGTGGCTGTTCTAACTTGTGTTGGGGACCAGTTCAGCCCCCCAGGCCAACCTAGGATCCTGGGAAGCATAGAAGGTGCTTTACAGCCATCTTTGCTTTAATTTTTGACTCCTTTTCATGAGCTTGATGCAGCTAAGAACTAAGCCCCTGCTGTTGCACCTACTTGTGTTATTCATGTCAGTGGAATTACACCTGCTTAGCCAAGTCTCAATTTGGTGCAGAGTAACTGCAGTATTTTTAAATTGTGACAACAGTTTTTCTGTATAATGAAGTTCTACTTGTATTACAATACTTGTATTCAGTGTTTTAATTCACAGGACAGATACTGTTTCCTGTTTGTATGGGTTCTTAGCCTCCAAAGCAAAAGTGGAAAAAAAATTCTCGTGTGGGATTTAATCTCATGGTGCTTTGTTATTATAAACTTGAGGGGTTTTTTCAGTTTCTTTTGCCTGCCATTAACTGGGGGGCTGTCTTTTGTAGGCAAGATACAACAATATAGATGCTTGTCAATATACCAGAATGTATCTCAAGGTCAAAAAATGGTTTCTGTTTTCAGTTTTCTGTAAAAAATTGTGTTTTAAAGACACTCATATCCCTGATAGATAAAGTGTCCATGATATTTTGTATAAAACCTGCCTGCCTTTTCATGCCAATCAAAATATTTATATTGAAAATGGATTCTCCCATCTTGCACCCTCTATTCTGCCAGCCACTATTAAGAGGAAGAGAGAGTCCATGAATTCTCAAGCAGGTCCTGAAGAAGGCTGCAGACCTGAGTTTCAGTGTAGTGCTATCCCTTTTTCATTGGTACTGGTGGGAGGCAAACTGAGAACGTTTCCCCAGAACATTACACAAAAACAGGTCTTCCAAAAATTCAACTGAAGTGTGACTGAACTTATTATTCTGCTGCTTTATTCTGCTAGTGTAGTCAACACAAGAAATGTATGTGGAAGGTACAACTGTGCAGGGCTGTCACTGTTCTGTAGGAAGAGAAGGAATGGAAAAGTGCCAGGATCAAAAGGTTTAGCAGTGATGTTCCTCTAATGTGCCCCTCATCATGGTACCTGAATACCTAAGGATGTCTTGTTGATTCCACAATTCTCAAGTGATCTTGTCACTTTCCCATTCCTTCAATTCCTAGAGAAGAATGACAAGCAGCCGAGATGCATGCTTGTGCTTTACACATTCATCTTCTTTCAAAAGGGAAAGCTGGATGCATTAGCACCACCTGGTGCAAAAATCACATACAATAACTTCTGGAAAAGACACACTACAGCAATGAGTGACTGATCTACACAGAAGGAAAGAAGGGCTGTCAAACGAATAAAAAATTAATTATGATTAATAACAGTTTTAATTTAACTGTTTAAACAATAATAGAATACTACTTATTTAAATATTTTGAATGTTTTCTACATTTACAAATATATTGATTTCAATTATAACACAGAAGTGTACAGTGCTCACTTTATGTTATTATATTTGATTACAAATATTTGCATTGTAAAAAGGATAAACAAAATAAATAGTATTTTTCAATTCACCTATGCAACTACTGTAGTGCAATCTCTTTATCATGAAGGTGCAACTTACAAATGTAGAATTATTTTTTTTACATAACTGCACTCAAAAATAAAACACTGTAAAACTTTAGAGCTTACAAGTCCACTCAGTCCTACTTTTTGTTCAGCCAATCCCTAAGACAAACACGTTTGTTTACATTTACAGAAGATAATACTGCCCTCTTCTTATTTACAATGTCACCTGAAAGTGAGAACAGATGTTCGCATGGCACTATTGTAGCTGGCGTTGCAAGGTATTTATGTGCCAGATATGCTAAACATTCATATGCATGCTTCGATCACCATTCACAACTAATTTTTTTTAATCTAGTTAGTTTGCATTAATCACTTGAGTTAACTGCGGTTATTTTACAGCTCTAGAAGAAAGACAATCTTTTCAAAATTCTTGTGTTCATTCATTCTAGCTCTCAAAGAAGGTATCTCAGTCAAATGGTCCCCCCTTCCACATAGCATCTGAGAGCCTCACAATCTTTAGTATATCTATTCTCATAACAACCCTGTGAGGTAGGTGGTATTTCCATTTTACAGATGGAACTGAGGGACTAATTGATTTGCCCAACTCACAGAGTTGTGGTGGAGCAGGGAACTGAACCCAGAGTGCTCAACCGCGCCACTAGCACGCAAGCTTCTACACCATCCTTCCTTCTGTCGTGGTGAACTCTACCGTCCTTCCTTTTGGTAGCTTAATATTTGGTTATGCTGATCTGAATGACACAATGAAGCAAGATGGATTCCTCCCGCTCCCCATTTTTGATGAGAAGTATGAACATTATATAGTTTTTCCTTCTCACACCTTCTTCTATGCAGCCATCCTACTCCTGAAGCCTCGCTTCCTGCCACTTTTCGGTATCGCTACCCTGCTCTTCTTTAAATTGCTCCTCAACACATACTTCTTCAATGAGGTCTATAAGCACTCACCCTTCCCTCCAAGATAATTAAGCAAAACACACCAGGGAAACAAGATGTGTGTAGGAACTCCGATACAAGGGTTAGTAAAGAAATATCACTAGTTAAGTCTCTTGATTGTGTCATTTTTCCATTCCTTCTCTTGTATGTATGAACAAATATCTACCTAGACTTTAAACTGCTTGGTGCAGTGAAGTGTCTTTGCTGGCCGCACCCTGTGCACAGCTAGGGCTAGATAAATGTTACATTAAAATATAATTTTGGGGCTAATATACAGTCTTTATATTGCTATTTCCTCATTTGCTCCTTGCCCATGTTTATTATCCAGCAGATAGAGTGTATTCATGGAACATACAATATAAAACTTGTTTTTCTTATGAAATCATTTAAAGAAATTAAACCAACTAGTGTACTGTTAACAGATGTCTGTTATGGAATGTATTCTTTGTCTCTGAGAATCATGTGTGTTTAGTATATGTATAGGGTCTGATTCATTACTGCATTACTCCAGTTTTATGCTTCTGTAACTCCACTGATTCCAACAGAGTTACATCAAAATAAAACTGGAGTCACAGATGGTGAATAGGGTCCATTGTACTTGTCAGTAATATGATCAATTCATAAAAACTAAAAATTAGAAGAAATACATGATATAGAAAGGAGGTTGTTATTCCTGAAAGATTAACTACAAAATGTAAAGAACAATAGCTGATGGTGTAATTAGTGTTGCTGATTCCTGAGATTTTATCACAAGTCTCATGATATTTGGTGTTTCAGCTGTCAGAATAGAGAGATTGCAGGAGAATTTCAATTTTCATTTAAAAAAAGTAAGTTTTGAGCCCTCATTGTTACAGAGAAAAAGCTTGAAAATGTGAAGTGAGTTCACCCTACAGCTCAGGAAGCAGAAGGCAAAGAAAGAGAATCAAACATTAATTTTAAAAAAATCCATTTTTTTAGCCATTATGATTATTGTTTTGGGGCCTGAATTATGATTTTTGAAGAGTTGGGGTTGGCAATACAGTATAATAGAATCATCAGGATTCAAGATTTGAGCATCCAAAGGGAATAAAGTTTGTTGAAAAGTTGGTTCCCAACTTTCTTTTGAAACAGACTCAGGAAGAATAATGTGTCTGTGGCCAGCAGACCTAGGGTCACATTCTGACCCCCCAATATGGCCACTTTATACCTTATTGTTTCATAGCACATCTTTTAAAATTCCTTTTGCCCATATAATCAAGGGTAAAGCCAATAAGGAGCACAAGGGCTAAGGTTCACTTTTGCATCTGGAACATGAGGGAAAACATAAGAGTTTATTTAGTCATGTACAGAGACTAGATTCTGCTTGTGCATGAGCATCCCCATAATTAAAAATAAAGTTGCAAATATTTGCAAATAAGGAGTTGTGCCCTTCTGAAAACACGGGTAGGTACAAAAGCTAAGGTAGTGAGGACTGTGCAGCTGTTTCTTCCATGCACATCTGATGGCAGCAGTGTCATTTTCAAAAACACCCCCGGGAAAATGAGATTGTGTAAAGCATGTAATATTAGGGACTCTAATATAGAGAAGAAAGGCCAGGAAGGTATAGGAGGCTCCCCACCTTAACCTAATATGGAGCGCTGGGCTATACTTGGATTGAACAAGGAGCAATTCTTTTCACAATGAAAAGGAAGGAGGGAAATGTCAATGAGTCTGAGTACAGTGCAAGATATGGGGTGCTCTGGGAAAGAGAGAGAAGGAAAATGCCTCTATTCTGTGCTCAACAGCTAAGAGGAGAAATAAGTGTCTCAAGAAGCAGCAGGCAGGCCAGCCAAATAGTCAGTAAATTCCTGCATAAGTAGATATCCTACAATGCAGAAGCCCCTCAATAGGTCCAACAGCAGCTACACTTCATGTAATGTAATTGGTCTTATAAGTCAAAGAAGGGCAGCTTGTGTAGGAAGGATTACTGATTAACACAAACTGTTGGGGCTGCAGGTGCATCTGATGCACCCATAATCCCCTTCGGAAATATCACAGCAGGTGTATTTTCCAGGCCAGGTGTTCTCCTGCTTGGTGCAATTTTGGCTTGGCACAACACACTTAAGCGCTAATTGTGCACTTTTGAAAAATGCTCATTACATTTAAATGCCACTTGTACGTATTATTGCAGAAATTAGTGCCACAAAACTTCTGAAAATTTAGCCATTCTATATAACAGTGTAATAGCCTACATACCCCAGCAAATTCTCACTATCTATATATGCAGCTAAATTAGCTTAACAGTTAACTGCTTCATTCCCTAAATTGCAAGTAAAGAAGGCTGTGCTCCTGATTGCAAAAAAAAAAAAAAAAAAAGCAAAATACATGTGTACTGATAGAATTATTAAATTAAGAAATTAACATACACAATTCAGAGAATAGTATTTATACTGATAGATTTTTAAGGCCAGAACACTGTGATCATGTAGTCTGACCTTCTGTATAACACAGGCCATAGACTTTCACACGGTAATTTCTGTATCAAGGCAAACAACTTTTGATTGAAGTAGACCATGTATTTCAAAAAGTCATCAACTGAAGTTGAAGACTTCAACTGAAGGAGATTTTACCATGTGCCTAGGTAAGTTGTTCCAGTGATTAATTACCAGCACTGTTAGCATGGGCAGCAGGTATAATAGGCCAGGGAAGGGCATAGTGGCTGACCTGCCGCTGGACAACTGGGCCGGGGTGGCACCCTTTCCTTTCCCCGAGATCCTCACTGCCTCCTCCATTCCACCCCCCACCACTGAAGGTCCCCCCTGCCTTCTGCGTCCCTCCTCCTCGGGACGGGGGAGCGAGGAGTGACGCAGAGAGCCAGCAGCTGGTGGACTGAGGAGGCTCGGTTGGGTGGTGCTGGGGCTGGCACCTCGGCGTGGGGAGCGGGGTCTTCAGAGGCGGGAGAAGCTGACATTCAGGGAGGCTGCCGGTGGCTCAGCCCAGCCTGAATCTGGGGGGGGATTGGGGGGGGGGGGGCCCTGCGCTGTGGCTGGACCGGCGCTCGGGAAGGGCTGGCGGCTCGGTCTGGTGCTGTGGGGCAGTGTGAATCGGGGGGCCGATGGCAGTGGCTTGCCCCAATGTGGCTGGGGCGGGAGGGCCGGGGCTTCTCCGGTCGGGGGGCCCCTAGGGATTTTCCTTTTACGGGGAGCTTAAGGGCTCCAGCCTGTGGGGGCTGGGGCTTTGGGCAGAAGGAGTGGGGCCAGCAGGCTAGCCTCCCCAAAGCAGCGGTTCACCTGCCACCCATGACTTCTAGTATTTTGTTTCCAGTTTGAATTTGTCTAGTTTCATCTTCCAGTCATCAGATCTTGTTATGTCTTTTGTCTGCTAGACTAAAGAGCCCTCTGATCAGAAATAATCTATCCATGTAGGTACTTCTAGGTCAGTGGTGCCCAGACTTTTCCTGTCATGCCTCCCCTTACCAGTAATGGAATCTGTCTGTGCCCTCCTCCATTACTACACAGCCAAGGCTTCCTCAGCAGAGCAGCTCAGGCTGAAGGCGGAGCTGGGGGGCAGAACTAGGAATAGGGGATGCACTGGGGCTAGAGGCGGAGCTGGGCTGGGGGTGGAGTGGAATTGCGGCTGGGAGCTGGAGCTGGTTTGGGGACAGAGTGGGACTGTTTGGTATTCCCTCCCTGCCCCCCCCGCCCCCCATGGGGGCTGGCCCTGGCCCCAGTGTGCCCCCCCAATGTTCCTCCCTGCTTCCCTACAGGGTTGTGCCCCACAGTTTGGGGATCACTGTTTGAGGTTGTGATCCAGTCACATTTCACTTTTCTATTAATATAAAAGACCAATGACATATTAAATTACTATGGCAATAAAACGGATGTATTAAAAGTTACTTAAGATGCTGAATATGCGCATAAAACATTAGAAAACGTATTCTATCATGTTGGATTATTGAATGAATAGCACAAGATCACATAATTAAAATTTATATTCCAATATACATGCACAAAGGGCAGAATTAAGATTGTGCATAATTTTAGCTTTAGCATTTTCTGACTTTTGAATGCTTAAACATGAATTTCCTCTTAATATTTTTAATATAGATTTCTTAAATCACACAGCCATAATATCAGGCAGCACTATATTCCCCCATTCTCTTTTGCTGGGAAGTTTTATTTTACTTTAGTCTTTTCCTTTTCCAGACAAAGATGGCAAAATATTTCTCAAAGTTACATAATTTTGCTTAGAAGACAAAAAGAAAATTTGTGTGTGATGGGGCACCTGTGTTAGGATAAAGATATTCAGGCCTGTCTGCAAAGGCCTGTACTTTAAGAATTTAGGTGTATTCTTATCACTTGGCTAGTTCTAGAGGTATAAAAGAAAGACTCAAAATCACTGTCTGCTGGTGTAAGGGCCTTCTCTTACTGTGACAGTCTGAGGCCCTGTTCTTAGGATAAGGCCTTTGGCTAAGCAGCAGAGGCAGCCATAAGCTAGGAAGCGAACAGTCACATCCTCACATTCCAAACTAGTCACATTGAAATAAGGTGCTATTGGGCTGTTAGGCACTATCAGGACAGGATTGTATTCCTATCACCTCCAGAGAAAGGGAAGTGCCTAGAAAATGTAAAAGGAAACTTAGTTTGATAGCATCCTGTCTGGCAAGAACTCACTTATCAATAGCTGGGATGTGAAATCCTCACTTCTGTATTGTCTTGTCATTATAGTTCCCACTTTGCTATTGTTTGTCTGTATAATCTCTGTCTGGTTCTGTGATTGTTCCTGTCTGCTGTATAATTAATTTTGCTGGGTGTAAACTAATTAAGGTGGTGGGATATAATTGGTTAAATAATCATGTTACAATATATTAGGATTAGTTAGTTAAATTTCAGGAAAATGATTGGTTAAGGTATAGCTAAGCAGAACTCAAGTTTTACTATATAATCTGTAGTCAATGAGGAAGTGAGTGGGTGTGGGTGGGAGGGAGTGGGTGGGTGTGGGAGATGGGAACAGGGAATGGGGGTAAGAAAATTGGAATCATGTTTTGCTAAAGGGGGAAATGGGAACAGGGAATGGAAGTAAGGAAGTTGGAATAATGTTTGGCTAAGGGCAGGAATGGGAACAGGGGCACAGGTGTAAGGCTCTGTGGTGTCAGAGCTGGGAAGGAGGATACTAAGGAAGGAAACTGGAATCATGCTTGCTGGAAGTTCACCCCAATAAACATCAAATTGTTTGCACCTTTGGACTTTGGGTATTGTTGCTCTCTGTTCATGCGAGAAGGACCAGGGAAGTACGTGGGTGAAGGAATAAGCCCCCTAACAACTTGGCTCATGCTGGGCTCTAAGGGGTTAATAGAGCCCTAGGGAGCTTGCGCAGGAGGCAGCCAATCAGAGAAGGGCTGAAGGGAACAGCCAGTCAGGGCCAAGCAGGCCCAAATAAAAAGGGATCTGCAGGGAGAAGAGGGCAGTTCTCTGCTTAGAGCCCAGAGAGGAAGGACTGTGTCTCTGGAGGGCTGAGAGAACTGTCAGTACCCTGGACAGAGCAGTGGTGCTAGCAGGGACCAGGGGAGTGAAAGATAGCTCCTGGCTGGCTGCTGGGGTTTGCAGGCTAAGGCAAAGAGGATGCTGGGGCCATGAGAAAGTGGCCAGATAATTTGCTGTAGTAGCCACTAAGAGAAGTGGCTGAACAATGGACTGCAGGTCCCCTGGAAGGGGAAGGAGAGTGTGTGGCATGGCTGGAGGGATGTGTTGCTGAAGAGGATTATGCTGTCCTTGGAGAGATGTGGGTCCTAGAGCAGGAGTGATGGTGGTGAGGCACCACCTGAAGAGGGTGCACTAACATGCAGAGCTAATTCCCAAGACAGCCAGCAGGAGGTGCCACAGTGGTGAGTGAACCCTGTTACACTGTGTAATATACATTTTATGCATAACTTATGTAGTATCCAAGATAATGAAAGGAGAGCCCACATTTGTATATCTTAAATTTTCTTAAAAAATAAAAGATTCAGTTGTATTTGATGAATGTTAACAATAGTCTCAATTACTAACTTTTGTAAAACTTGTGGAGAACCACTGAAGAGGGGAAAACACATTCTTTTGGCCAATAGTAGTGCTTACTATAAGTCTAGTCTGCAAAGTTAATCTCCTATCCTGGAAAGGGAACACAGCTTTGATTTTAATAGTTTCAGGAAGGAATGCCTCTAAATTTTCTGTGTCCAGGACACACCTACATAAAGGCTAACTTAATCTCTTCATTATTGTGTGAAGACTGTCAATCTTCCTTACAGCAATGGTTAACACTTATAATGTCAGGACAAATATTAAAGGCAATAGAGGAGGTTGTTCTCTAAGTCTCTTCTGAAGTACAAGGGTCTCTAACAGCTGACTAAAATTCGCATCACTAGGGCTTATCATAAATGGAGTCCAGGCAGTTTTAAAATGTTTTTCCAAAGAGTCATCTCTTATCAGGATTTCCATCATGTAGGCCCACTCCACTCAGTCAAAAGCTTTTTCAGCATACAAAGAGGCTGTGCATGTTTCCAGGTAAAACAGGACTACAGAAGAGAAGACAATCAATGGTATCTAAATGCTTTCAGGAGAAAACACACTTCAGGAATAAGAAAAGGAGTACTTGTGCCACAAGTACTCCTTTTCTTTTTGCGAATACAAACTAACACGGCTGTTACTCTGAAACTTCAGGAATAAATACCATTTGATCTGTGTGACATATTTGGGTTAAAACAGCTTTAGTGGAATTGGTTAAAATTGTATTGGTATTTAAAATTTGCATTTAGTAGCAAAAATGGTCTCTACTATACATGTACTCAGGGATCTTTTTTTAATTATTAATATAATATATACTATCTCTAAGAAGGGAGGACATAGTCTAATATGCAAAATACCATTATATAATTGCACTGTATATTCTCTGCTGAATTTGAAACCAGAACCTTATCATAATATGAGGGTAGCTCATCATTCCACTGCTACTAATGACTAATGTTTCACCTGGCGAAATTGGGTGAACTGTATGCTCTACTTGCACTCATTAATGGCAGTCCCTTCTGCATATAAAAATATGCATCATACTTAAGTGACCTTGAGCTAATTGCAGAAGAGTTAATAGTCTGACTGCCACAGATCAAATTAAGTGCTGGGGTAATAAAATAAAAGACTTTAAGACTTACAGGTGAAAAGCTAGGCATAAAGGTAAAGTGCTTGAACCACTCATGCCTATCTCGGTCCTCTGACACCCCTTCCATGCCCCCAGTAGCACTGGTCATAAAACAGATTTTCTGCCTTTTGAATTTTAGGATTCAGACTTTTTTCAAATCCTGAACTTGGAAAAAGTAAAAAAAATAATAATTAAAAAAATCATTTTGGGTCAATTGAAATATTTTGTTTTGATTGACTTTTTTAAAAAAGTTTTTTATATAAAGTAAATTTCAAAACAAGAAGTCATTTCCATATGAAAAATTGAAAATTTTAATTAAAAAGTGTTGAAATGTGGTATTTTGACATTTTCAAAACTGCTTTTTTCCCTTTTCTGTAAATGAAGCGTCAAAATTCGTACAATTTCACAAAAAATTTGGCTTAGTCAAAATAGGAGTTTCTGTTGAAAAACTTTTGATTAAAACAGTTGTTTTTGATTAAAGTTTTGGCCAGCACTCGTTCCCAGGCTCCTGTCCCCCTTCCAAGCCCCTACTCTAGGCTCTAAGATATCTGTACTTCCGTGCTACCAAGTCAATCAACAAAACAAACTTGGAATTTGTAGGTCCAAGTCATTTTGGAAATATCATGAGCCAAAAATAAGTTAGGAAAGTGTCCATGAAGTGAAAAACAGGGATATTTTTGAATCACCAAACCAATAAGAGGTGATACTACTTACCAATACTAAAATGGCGAGGACCTCATGGAAGATCTGGTTGTAGAGGACACGCTTGGTCAGCTAATTCAGTTTAAACTAAATGGAAGGATTTAAAAAAAAGGTTTGCAACTCGGGTCCTTGATTTCAAAAGGGCAAACTTAAAAAAATTAAGGGAAGTAGTTAGGGAAGTGGACTGGACTCAAGAACTCAATGATCTGAATGTGAAGAAGGCTTACAAATACTTTAAGTCAAAATTGCAGCACTATCTGAAGCCTGCATCCCAAACAAGGGGAAAAGATTCATAGGGAAGGGTTGCAGGTCAAACTGGATGAATAAGCATCTTGACACAGGCTCTCATGGGCAGTGCACGAACTGCCAGTTGGGGGAGGCTAGCCCCCAGCCCTGATCCTTCTGGCCTAGGCCCCACCCCCCAGACCCCACCCCTTCTGCCACCCCACTGGAGCCTATAGCCCCCCCAGTGCTGCTGCCAGCCCCTGCCCCAGGCTATCTTCCCCCTTCCCCGGAGCACTGGGAGGGTGGACTGTGTGGCCCCAGCCTCCCTGGAGAACTGGGGCCACCACACAGTGGGAGCTGCAGAGTGGGGTCTGGGCGCAGAGCGTGGGCAGGGCCATGCCTAGCTGTTCAGGGAGGCACAGCCTCCCCCAACCTGCCCATGCAGGCTATTAAGAGAAAGCAGAAAGCCTACAAGGAATGCTGTAAAACTTACAGCACAAATCATGCAAAAAGAAGAGTTTTTCACACAATCTGGAGTTGGACTGCTATGTGTCTTTTATTTATTACTAATGACATAGGCACCACACATAAGATTAGACTCCAGTGATCCTGTCCAAGGTGCAAGTCAACAAAGCAATTAAGGAGGTGTTTAAATGTAAGAATATGCTTAAATCCTATTGAAACTAATGGGATTTAAGCACTTGCTTAACTACTGTCCTGAATAGGGATAGACCTAAGCAACGCTTAAGTGTCCAGAATTTAAGAAGCATTGAATATGCTCAGCTGTCACAACTGGGACATGGGTGGTCCTGACTCCTTTTCTGACAGGTCAGATACCAGGAGGTTGAGTCCAAGACAAGCCAGAGGGGAAACCCAAAGTTAAGTGTCTGGCAGGCAAGGTCAGGTTACCAGGAGATTAGGAGCAGGTATTGCAGCAGAAGCAGTCCTAAGTAGAAGAACCCAGATACATGGACAACTTCCCGTGCCTGCACTTGGTTTAAATAAAAGCTCGGAACCAATCAGAACTGCCGGCATTCCACCAACCAGATCCCAGGACCGGAATCCTCTGTCAGAAATCAGCTTCTTTTCTGACAGCTGTTAGCAGGTCACTACATGGAAGGTTGGAATTTACTAGTTCCTGAACAGCCTAGGGTTTGGGACCCATGGTCCCTAATATCAGTACTTAGCGGCTAGTTGGGATAGCTAGTATCCCTGGTGTCTTTGTTGTTGTTTTTTTGCTCTAAACCTGTCAGTTGCCACATGGCTAGTGTATAAGAATAGTATGTAGAAGTGTGTTCTTATCACCATTGTACTTCAGTCTCCTCCAATTGCTTATAAGTCTACTCTACGTGCCTTTACCTAATTTGGATTGTAAATGCTTTGTGGGAGGCGCTGTCTTTTAATATGTGTTTGTACAGCAACCACCACAGTGGGAATCCAGTCCTGGTTGGGTCTTGTGGGAGCCACTACAACACAAATAAACACATATTGTTCATAATGGTCAAGGATAGCTAAACAGATTATTTGACTGGAAAACCTCAGACATTCAGTAATCAGCTGGGATTCCACAAAGAACAGTACCCGACCTAAACTGCTCCATGTGCGTTTTTAACACTTTCCCTTCTGCCAGTGCCACACTCAACATCCATACTTTGCTCTCCACAAACAAGCTGCATTTAATTACATAGACTCAAAGTATTTTATCAGGATATTCTAGAGACAAACTGTCTTGCCTATTTGCAACAATGACTTAGGCAGCATAGAACAAACCTAGTGCCACTACTTGAAATTGAGTGACTGAGTCCAAACCATTCGATACTTTACCAATGCTGCCCTCTCTTGGATATTTGTCGGTATTGCGCTATAACACAAATTTCCAGGAAAAATCAGTTGGACTAAAAAAAAGCATCACATTTAAAAAAAATCCTTTCAAATTTTCTATTGAGTAATTTTAAATTCATGTTTGAATTTACCTGGATGTCTTCCGTCTCTCTCCTTTTCACATATTTTATATCTTCAACAGTCATTGAGGTTGCACTGAGTTGTCCCGGCTAAGAGCGAAAAAGCAAAACTGAAAATCAGGCAGGGAAAGTAGAAGAGTAAACTCATATCTGTCCAGTAATGTGTTAAACTTCATGCTCTTTTAAGAGAGGCTCTTCAGGGGAATATGCAGGTTAGGGGATTGGGAATGCAATGGGGTTTATTACCACAAGGGCTTTGGTTTCAGGCTAGCTAAAGGTTGGGAGTGACTTTCAGTTACCAGCATCTGACAGTTGTTTGGTGGGTTGCATAAAACAAGCTGCTGATTCTCACTCCTGACAGAGATACAATAGCCCAAAAGACCCACCGTTAAAACTGACAATCTCAGGAGACAGATCAGGGACACACGATCCCCCTGGGATAGGCTTGGAGCACCTTCGCAGTGGCTTATAAAACTTGCACTGTTGTAGCCCATATTCCACCTGTTGCGTCTGGTAAAAATAGAGGACTTCATTCTTCAATCTGGCTCTTTCACCAGCGCTACGTTCATTTTAAAATTAAAATAAATGAAAAGGATACAAAAGGTCTGTCAGCTTCTTGCTGAGTTTCTTCTAGTTCTTATACTGCAAGATCAAGGGGGCCACTGAGGACGCCTGTTTCACTAAAAACTGGGCTGAGAAGCCCATCTCATTTTCTACAGATATCTGTGGATACATTTTTTAGTAAATCTGATCAGAATTTGAATTAGTTCAAGATAAAAGTCTCTATATCCCAATTTACCATCCCCTAAGCTCTCCAATATAACGCCCTCCCATACCTTCTTGATATTCAAGCCTTTTTTGGACTGGGGAAAAATTATTCCTCCCTTCTCCATTTTGTTTAAATTTTCTTGGATCTTGTCTACATGTAGGGTAATATGCACAATGGGGATGTGATTTGTAAAGTGAACTAACTGGCCCTGCTGGTGCACACTAAAAGTTCCCTAATGTGCTTTAACATAGTGCTGTTTGAAACAACACTACATTAAAGCGCACTAGGGAATTTTTAGTGCACACCAACAGGATATACATGGTCCAATTAACATGAAACACATTAGTGCACTTCAGAAACCATACCTTATAGTGTGCATTACCCCACTGTGTAGACATGGCCTTGGACTCCTGCTAGTTGTTTACTGTCCAATTGCACAGCCTTTAACAACTGTGTTGGTTGCCAGAGAGAAGGAAATCAGAGAACCAACAAGCTTTTTAAAGATGTTTTCTTTGAAATTGCTTTTCTCTCTCTCTCTCTCTCTCTTTTTTTTCCCTTCCAGGAGAAGGCCTACCGTTTTTCAAACTTATTATGGAATGAAAGAAGGAGCAGTGGAGGGGACATGGGGTATGTTTATGAACATAAGTGAAAGGCAAAGCCCTAGAAACAGGGAGACAATTCTCTTGAAAAGATGGAGCTTGTCTGAGCATAAGTGAGAAATGTGTCACCTGTATGGCCAAGCTGTGATTTGGACAAAAGAAGCATTTTCAAAATACTCGGGGAATTTTACGAGTATAACTTTGTGGCCATTGTTAACACGTATAGCTATGCAGCTAAGTTAATGCTACAAGGGTGTCATGGTTAGGGGGCTAGCTGCACCTCACCCACTTTCTGGGCTCTCTGAATGCACCCACTTGGACCTCTTCTTGCCTTTACCTGTCTCAGGGTGGAATCATGCAACTCTTTCACAAGTTCCTGGGCACACTACCCTTTATATACCAACTCTATAGGTCTGACTGGGTGTGGGGCACCTGCATTTCCTTCTGTTAGGAACCTGAGACTGGTAATATAGCTCAACAGTTTTTTAAAAACAAAGTCTTTTTATTCAGGATTTGGAAAAAAGCAGAGGAAAAAAAATGTTAAAACCGCCAACCTATGCACGTGTCATCTAGTCTTATGCTTTGCTAGAGTATAAACTAGACGGGCTCTCCTCTTAACTTACAGGAACAGAACTGGAAGATTAAGCTGCATCTACTCTAGGGACTTCAGCCAGCAGTGGCACAGCTGTCGGTCAGGGATCATACCTCTGCACACTCCTGACTGACATTGCTATGCTGACAGGAAGCTGTAGTGCAGACACAGTCCTAGCGTACACACAGTTATACTGGTATAGGTGTGCTTTATAATGATACAGTATATTCCCATATAGGAAGGGCAATAAGCCCTACCATTCTAAAGAACCTTTAACCAGGCTAGGGCTTATACCAGCATAATTATTTTGGTAAATAATATCACAGCCCTAACTGACATAGTTACACCAGTATAAAAACTGTGTGTAGACCAGGCCTTACAGGGTATGTCTACACTGCAGCTGAGAGGATTCCTCCCAGCCCAGGTAGACAGATTTGTGCTAACTCCATAGCAGTGTTGACATTGCAGCAGGGCCAGCAGCATGGTCTAGTTACCTGAGGATAAGCCCATGGGTCCAAGCTTGGATGGCTAGCCTGAGCTGCTGCCCATGCAGCAATATTCACACTTCTGTTTTTAGCCTGCTGGTTTGAGCAGAGCTAGCATGCATCTGTCTACCTGGGCTGGGAGGCAGACTCCTGAAGCTGCAGCATAGACATACCTGCATTCTCTTAGCAAGCTCAGTTCTGCATGAGTATCTGTGTGACTCTCTGGAACTCTCAGTGTGACCTACTCAATTCAAACTGGTTTTGATGCTCCCAAGAAGCAGGGGCTAGAGTCATTAAAGATACTTGCTCTGTTGTTGTCTCTTAAAGACCTTAAGTGTGTAAGCTGTTAGACTATTGGAAAGGGCCTCTCCCTCTTTCCCTAGGTGGGTAAGCACAAGTGGAGAGAAGCATGGTGGAGGGGGATGGGTTAACTTCCCCCAGAAGTACTGGGAGAGACAAGGTCTCTTATTGGACAAACTTCAGCTTTTGAGCTTTGCAGAACTCCTCAGGGTGTCTTACAAATTGTTGTAATGAGCTGTAAACCAGCCTCTCTATTGAGTCCATGGTTTTTAGTGTCTAGCAGGGTTATGAATTTAAGTTTCCGTGCTCATCCCACGTACAAAGTTGTGCATATTTCCTCTGAGGACGAGGACTGAGAGGATTAGTATGGAGTGATCACTTAATGAAATGTGTTTGCCTGCAGGCGACAGGGTGTTTTTTGTCAACAGGTATTAGTGCTGTAAGCAGGATACGACAGGAGGTCAGGAATTCTTGCTGGAATGATTTGCCCATTTTGCAAAATCAAAACTTTCAGTGGGAAAGTTTCAATTTTGCTGAACATTTTTGATTTTCCATTAGAGAAACTGAAATGATGACTCCCTGGCCTGTGGCAGAAAGTGAAAGACAAGTGTCTTCCAGGTGGGCATCTGGGAAGCCAATAAATTCTGTTTCAGTTCTCCCAAAATGGAATGTTTCTGCAAATTCCTTCCCATTAAAATTTTCCACTTTTTATCTTGACCTCATTAGCTACTTTTTCCTATAACCTAACTCTGTTTCAGCTGTGAATCTATCCTGGGGCCTTCTTCGCTCTTGATAAGCACCAAGAGCAGATCTCCTTCTGTCAACCAGCCCCAACAAATATTTGGTCCAGACATCCCTGAAACTGCCAAACCCCCTCTGTTCTTTTCCTCAAAAGTCATTCTGACTCCCCTGCACTGAGCTGCTGTGCTTGTCTGACATAGGGGATTACCAGAAAGTGCCAATTTCCCAGCCCAGGCATCAAATTCTCTTGCTATTCTCACGTGTTTAATTCTCTTCCAAGTTTTGGAACGTTCCAGAAGACACCAAGATACAGTTGTAGCTGAGATCAGAATCTATATGAATGTGAAGAAACTCCTTTGACATTGGTGGAGTTACTCCACATGTATACTAAAGTAACTCAGGCCTGGTTGACACTAGGAAATGAGTGTAACTATGTCACTCGGGGGGTGTGAAAAATCCTCACGCTTGAGCAATGCAGTTAAACTGACCTAACCCCTGGTGTAGATAGTGCTAGGTCAATGGGAGAATCCACCTCTTGGGGAGGTGGATTGCAGATGCCAAAACTTAAGTAGCCTCTTCAGTGAGGTGCTAGAGCAACCCCTGGTGCACTGGTGCTGCTGTAAAGGTTCATGTGTAGACAAGCCCTGAGAGCAGAATATACAAAACCTAGGTTTCAGGATCCACCACTTGGAAACTAGACAGCTTTCTAAGGGTCAATTAACATACTCCCTTCTCCAGTGTATGTATTCCTCCTTTCCTCCATTTCTGACCATAGTGGAGTCTTATCTTCTCCGTTTTAAGGCTTTTTATCTGGCCTGTATTTCATTCACTTGGTTTCTTTTGTCTCATTTGAAATCCTGATGGTTACGATGTTATTACTCACTCTTCTATCACCAGCTGAAACCTGCCTAGCTTTGATCTCAGCAGTACATTAACCAGTCATTTGATGGCATGACTTTCAAATTGTTTAGGATCCAAATTTAGGTTTAGTGCTTAAAAAAACGGAAAAGGCATCAAACTGAACAATAAAAGTGCTTGCATGCATTAAATAACAAAACACTCAACTACAAATGTATTTAAAATATTACACACACACACTATAAATTTGTGCCATGTTGCAATCCAGTCACAACAGCACTGAGTTAGCGCAGGGGAACCAGGACGTGAAACTTATGAGTGTCATTTCACTGCTCTAGCATAGTAAAGTGCCAGAGTAAACAAATACCATCAAGTACAAGAGACTTTAAATAATTTCTTCATTTTTAATAACCTGGAGTGTTACTAGTGACATAGGCAAATACTATTTTCTTTAAAAAAGTATGATTTTTAATCTTCAAATTGTCATCAAGTCAACTTCTTGGGGGACTGTAAATCTTGAGGAGCAGGGAGAAGCGGCACTCTTCTTTTGGCTGCTGACTTAGGGGGAGCCTGAAGTAAACAGAATAAAAAGAAACACAAAACAAGTGGGTGTTCAGGTCTTACACCTCCTCTCCATAAACTGAGATGTTATTTACCTGTATTCACCCTTCAGAACCAATCAGGAGCACAGGAAGCTAAATGAATGCCTTTCTCTCAGGGAGTTTAATACAGGAATGTGACTCTGTGTGTCTGAACATGGGTATTTTTGGTGCGTGTGGGAGAGAGTCTGTGTAAGGATAAGAGTCTTGCCAACCACAAGTGTTCAAAAATCATGTCGTATCTCCACAAAACAGGAGACTGGCTTAAAATTGTGAGATTAAAAATATACATTTTGGGTTCTTTTTATTTGTCTTATGGTGTTGAAATGTTTAGGGTTGCATTTTCAAGCTTTTCTCTTCAGTCATCCGGGCTAGACACTTTTTTTAAACAAATGAAAGCGGAGAGTCTAAGCTGTTGGAACTCTAACACAGACACCAGATATCATGAGAATTGGTAATAGTGGATCTAGGTTGTGTGCATGTTTATGGTTTGTATTGTGTAAGTGGGTGAGATATACACACCTAAGTGTGTTTGGGAATGTGGACTTGAGTGTTTGGATTAGGATGTATATATTTGGGTATGCCCAGGGACACAAAGTCTTAAGTAGGCTGGGTCACCTGGGGTTGCAGACCTACAAGGTAGGTCTAAGGCCAATTGGCCGCTGGCAAGCGGAGAGTAACACATCTTAGTCTGAAATCGTGCTCCATGACTGGGAAACAGGCTGGGCAGGCTTGGCTATCCCTGCCTCTGGTGTGTTCTCCTGTACGTTGCCTGCTCTTTTTGGGACATGATGCTACTAGCAGTAGTGCCACAAAATACATCTGTGGCCTGGGGTGAGTGGACAGGATTTAACTTTGCATTTCACGTTGAGAATGAGTCAAACTGTTCTGGTTTGTCTTCTGAGTTTTGAACTTCTGAGTTTGGTAACAGGCCTTTTGCCAGCCAGAGGGCAACATGTAATTCATTCTCTGGTTCATCACTGCTCTGCACTGCATCCACCTCCAATTAGCTTCTAACTGAGCAGATTCAGTCACACAGTACCCCCTGACTGGCAAGTGAAGACTACCCCACTCTGATTCTGTTGTCCAGTATTAAGAATCAGGTTCCTGTCCACCTCACAGGAATCAAGAGCATTATAAATGTATTCATACAAGCTGTCTCAGCTCTAAGATGTTTTGAATAACCACATTCCGTTGTTAATCCTGGCACTTCTCTAAGAGCACTTTCAGTCTCCTGGGGAATGGCACTGTATGTGTACATTGTGATGTATTGAAAACTGTGTTAAAATTGTTATCTGTGCCTTTAAATCCTCAGTGGTTTTCCGGGTCCTACCTGCAAGCTAGGGGCTCTGTAAGGAAGTATGCAATCAGGTCCTAGAAGCAGTCATTTAGCAAACAGACAGCCTAGAATAAGGAGGGGTGGGGAGCACCCTGCTTTCTCTTTCTATTTTGGGGTTGTGCTACTATGAATTCTAAGAAATAAAGTAGTGTCAGGTTACAACCTTCCATCAAGAATATTTGTTTTTAATCCAACTTCTGTGTATATGCTGTGAACAAAACACATGTGTAAACAGAATCAGTGTTATATACCCCACCCCTTTGATAGGATAGGATGAGTTTAAATATACTTACTTCAGGAATGTTCAGGGCTGTCAATGCAGGGAGGACATGCTCACTGTACCCTGTCCATTACCACCACCCTGCTCTTGCATTTACTGGCTATCAAGTGGCAACTGTACTGCTCCAGGTCTGACAGTTTCTAAGTAGGTTCAAAACATAGGGATGATTCCCCGGATTACAACTTCATGGCAGAGGGAGGAGGAAGGAAAGGGTGCTGCTTCCCTGATTCTGTGGAGTAAAGGCCTTGGTGCAGGCATGAAGAGAAATGAATGGCTCAGTGCAAAAACTGGTGAACATTGCCAGATGCAAGGTCACTTGAGGAGGCAAAGTGCCACTTTTACACCCCAATGCATTTTTAAACTGAAAATATCTGCATGCATCTTTTAATATGTCAGATAAAACCACATGTTGCTTTCAGATTTCTGGTTGTACAAGATGAACAAACCTTAAGTCCTTAATCCTTGCAAAGTAGTAGGGCAAAGGCTACAAGTCATGTGCTCCTTTACAATTCCCCACAAACACTTTTGTTTGTCTGGTTATGGTTTGGGAACACTGCACCTGGAAAACATAATATTGTGAAATGTGTTTACTGTTCTGTAATTAATTGGGCTCAGTTAAATAATGGTATTACAACTAAATAAAAGGTCATCTGGATTAATCTCTAGGTGGCCTTCCTGCCCCTTCATCTGGCCTGTAACTGAAATAGCAGTGCTAATAGCAGCTTCTGACTACTATCTGCATAACCAGGCCTTGTAGAAAATCTACCTAGCACTGCCAAGCGCACTGAGCCCCAGGGCTGGAGAGCAGCCTCCCACCTCACGTGGTTATGAATCTCTCCATCCTACTTAATAATCTTAATACAAGTAGATGGTCTGGGTTAGGGGCTTAGCCTATTGAAAATAGCTTGGTGGTATTTGCATCTCTAAATTACATGATACCTAAGGCAAGGAGCCCCTTTACATATATGGCTTCTGGGTAGGGTTGCCAACTTTCTAATTGTAGAAAATCAAACACCCTTGCTCTGCCCCACCCGTTCCCTGAGGCCCCACCCCTGCCCTGTCTCTCACTTCCTCCCTCTGTCGCTCACTCTGCCCCACCCTCACTCACTTATTTTCACCAGGCTGGGACAGGGGGTTGGGGTGAGGGCTCCAAGGTGGGGTCAGAAATGAGGGGTTCAGGGTGTGGGAAGGGGCTCCAGGTTGGGGCAGGGGGTTGGGGTACAGGAGGTGGTGAGGGCTCTGGCTCAGGTGTGGGGCCAGAGGTGAGGAGTTTGGGGTGCAGGAGGGGGCTCTGGGCTGGGGTCAAGGAGTTCAGAGTGTGGGAGGGGGTGCGGGCTCTGGGAGGGAGTTTAGGTGCAGGAGGGGGTGTGGGCAGGGGCAGTATGCAGCAGAGCCCTCTGGCTGCCTCTACGCTTAGGAGCCTGAGGGACGTGCTGCCCGCTCCTGAGAGCCGCCTGAGGTAAGCACTACCCAGAGCCCATACCCCGAACCCTCTTCCGTGCCCCAACCCCCTTTAATGACCACAAGCTGTAAGGTTTTACATTTTAATCAAAAAATATGATCCCCTTTCCCAAGCACTATAATGAGGCATTGGCTCAGAGGGAAATGCCCCTGCTTTTCCCACAGTATTGTGGGTTTTTCCTTGGAGAGTGTCTATCCAAATTCTGCCTAGTCCTGGCCTCTGCTTAACGTTCAGTTCCAGTGCAAACACTGCCTAAGGCAGTGTGACAGTCTTAAGAAAGAGGCATTCAAAGTAAGGACCTTCACCCCATGCAGTATCTCAAGGACAAATGTGCCTCTGCTTGATGAAGATTAAAAAAGGCTGCTGACTTTGCTGATTTTTCTCAGCAAGTATCCAGGGAACTCCTCTGTTAGCAGTAAAATGTCTGAACTTTGGTTGTGTGGATTTGGGGAGCTATGTGGACAATAGCTGGGTTGTGACACAGTTTCCTGTAAGCCCTTACATGATTAATGAATTGTAATCACTACTTTTTAATGGCTACTGAAGGGCATTTTAAAGGGGAAATAAAACAGAATATTATGATTTGAGTGTGGGGCACGTGTCTTATTAATGGAATCTGAGGCAAAAATATCTGTTCCATGGAGTAGCTACTGTGAGAGGACTTCATAGAACATGTCACCAATACCATATAGAGTGCTACTATATACACCTGCACTGGAGAGTGGTGCATAACTGTGTGGCAATGTGGGGTTTCTGGGGAGATGAGATTAAAGATTAATTTCCATGCTGTTCTGACACAATGAGACAAAGCCGGGAGCAAGCGCTTGGTTTGCCATGTCATTTATACACAGCAGGGAGTTGGGATGATATTTCCCCTTTTCTATCTCCGTATAAGAAATGTGTTGCTTTTAAAGCATGGACTTTCTTCCCACCCATGAGCCCATCCTCACTTCTTGTTCAATCCCAGAGAAGCCATAATGCTGAATCGGACACCACCACTATCTCTATGGCAATGAGTTATGATTTTACAAACGCAGGTTTACAACTTCAGCTTGAGATTGAGCAGGAGAAGAGAAACTGACAGTCTTCATGGGGGTAGCCTCTCAGCTCTATTGACTTCAATAGTTACCTGAATTTACAGCTGCTGAGGATTTGGCCCATCTATCCCTGGCACTGTGCAGTACACTCCATGGCTGTGCGGGTTACTGGCAGACATAGCTGTGCTTTTGTGAGTCTGAGGGGAATTAGATTAGTGGGAGGACTTCATGCAGAGCTGTATTAATGCAGAACTCAGAGTGTGCACAAACAAGAAAATGCTAGTTTAATTCACACTGATTACCTGTGAAACCCAGGATGGGAGCTGAGAGCCTTTGCTATGGTGTCTTTCATTAGCTGGTATATAATTTGGTCCATGTGAATGCATGAACAGTTGGGCACAATCTAGCTCCTCCTAGATTATTGGGAGTTGGCGTCTGTGCAACGGTTGTAAATTTGGAGTAACTCCACTGACTGCAGCGGAAACTCTCCAGGTTAAGTCTAGTGTAAATCAGTTGAGAATGTGGCTGAAAATGTTTTCAAATTTCCAATCAGGTCTCAGGTCAGATCTATGCTCTCTAAGTCATGAGGTATTAAAATTCCCTCTAAGTAATTTGTGAGCAAATGAACTCACAATACAATATTTTTTGTAGATCTCAGAGTATTCTATTAATTTACAGGGGTAAATTCAGTTTGTAGAATCCATGATTTTTTTTAAAAAAAAATCAGTTTATTTAAACTCATGTTACCCATTCCTAAAAAGAGAAGCCAATCTAGTTCTGAATATTTGGCGACAATGCTGGTAAACTGCAAGGTGGGGGTTAATTATAGTTTTTCATGTTTCTACAAAAATGACTTTCACAAAGAAATAGTTTTTCATACCTACAGCAGAAATTTGTCACCATGGCAATGTTTTGAATTTGAGGGGTAGGGTTCTGCAGGCAAAGATGATGTGGTTGCTGCTTCAGGATTTTTTTTATCCAAGTTGTTTTTTTCTTCTACTTTTTGAACTGCTGTGTGGTTCTAAAGGATTGGACAGTGATCTCCATAAATGGATCAGTGTGAGGCCTTAGAATTAACCTCTCTTTCCCCCCCCCTTTTTTTCTTTCTTTTAAAGAAAAGGTGTTTTAAATTTTGGGTAACTTCCTCCTTTAGTCGTATGTCTCCATGTGTCTTCAGCAACCACTGATAACATGACAGCAGCCCAGGGGGCATTGCAGGACTATGTTTTGCTTAGGTTCTTGTGATGTCACCACCTGTTGTCAGGGAAACATAGAATCTTGAACTTGGGTCCCAGCAGCTGAGCCTTGGAGGAAATGTTTTTCAGTTATCAGTTTTAATATTAAAATGTCTTTATCACGTTTCAGTCACCATATAATTCTCTGACTGATTTGGGGTCTTAAACAGGGTTCTCTCTCCCTCTGTGTGTGTGTGTGTGTGTGTGTGTGTGTGTGTGTATGAAATTTGTTGTTCAGCTTTTAAAAAACTAAAAATATTAAACAAGCAACCTCCCCCAAAACACTGTCAATACAATTTTTATTACTGAGATGTGGCTAATCGCCACATTGACCACAATATGTTGTTAATTTATATTGTATTGCACTCCTTCCTGCTACTGTCAGTCTCTTTAGATTGTGAGAAGAAGGATAGCCTTGAGGTCAAGGCACTGGACTAGGACTCAGGAGATTTAGGCTCAGCTATTCTGTCATGACCCACAGATCCAAATCCAGGCCTGCAGGGTATATGGGAGCAGCCATGCACCAACCCTCCACTTGACAGCCAGCTGACAGCTGCTTACCTGGGACCCATAAAGCCCAGCCCCAGTGTGAGGCTCTGCCCCTGGGGTCTGATTGGTGGAGTCCCAGAACAACTGATTGACCTGCTGGCTCTGCTTAAACCAGCAACAGGAACCTGTCTGAACAACTGGGCTGTACCCTGCTCTGGACTGCATGCCTCCTACTCCTTGATTTCCTGGCTTCCTGGCCTGGCTTGACTCCTGGCATCTGACCTTTGATTCCTGACCTCCAGTTTGGCTCCTGCCGCTGACACTGTGGTACCCTGATCTGGCTTGACTCCGGTTCCTGACTCATTGTTCTGATCTCCAGTTTCTATCCTGCTTCTGTCCTCCCGATATCCTGACCCAGCCAACTCAACTCCTGTGTCACGACTGTGGACTCTGGCTCTGACTACAAGCTTTGGCTGTCCATGACCTGGCTGTGACATGTTGACTTTGCCACAGCCTCCCTGTGTGACCTTGGACAAATCACTCAATCCCTCTATGCTTCAACTCCCAGTCTGTAAAATGGGAATACTAATACTACTTTTCTTCCACCGTTGGTCTGTCTTGTCCATTTACATCACAAGTATTTTGGGACAGAGACTAAGTATTTGTACAGTGCCAAGCGGAGGGGCACGCTGATGTCAGTTGGGCCTCTGCATGAGTGACTGTATTACTAATAAACAATGACAATAGCGAGTATTGCAGGGCAAGGACAATATCTTCTTTTTCATTGGGGAAGCTCCTAGCACATTGTGGGTGCAATTACAAACACTAGACTACTTTCTGTAGCTATATATCCACACCTATACTTGTACTGATGCAAACACTCAGACCCTTCTTTTCTTTCGCTCATCCAGACTAAATGACGAGCGACTGGTGTGGAGGAAACAAGAAGCTGGCCTCAGCTTTCATCTGTTTTGGCACTCATGTAGATGTACCTGCACTGCTGTACTCTACCTAGCTTGCTAAAAATAAAAGTGAGGATGTCGCAGTTCAGGCTACACAAGCCTGCATGAACCCCAGGGGTCAGTTTTCCCTTGTGCAGCTGGTGCTGAAGCCTGCACTATGAGGTCCACACTGCTATTTTTAATGAGCTAGCTAGAGTGCTGATACACCTAATGAGCTCCATTCACACCCCCAGCTGCATATCCTTAGAGAATCCTATTTAAACATGCTGGAAATGTGTTCAAGCATGGTTTTCTAATAGGGTAGAAGCCCAGGGCAGACAGGATCCCAGACCTTTCTTGGTTAACTTTTTGCCCCATGAACCTTTGTTCTCTGACATTTTCAAAGTAACTATTCAATAAGGTGAGTGAGGAGACTGTCTTGGCTAACAGCCACTTGGTCTGCAGGTGTCTGGAACTATTCAATGAACACTGGGGGAGGGGGGTGGGAAACACAAAGCTACCACAGCAATAGTAAATGCAAGTAAGGGTTGCAAAATTATGGGGTACACTTATTTATGTATGCACATCACTGCCCTCTGCCACGTATGATCGGCCTTTCCAAGCATGCATCATTTTAAAGATCTTTCTTTCTGGTATCTGCAAGGAGGTTATAAGCTCTATAGCTAATGGCAGCTGGAGGAAATCTTCCTTTAGGACAGTGTTCCGGAGCCAAAGTGTGGGAGCTCTGTTCTCCATTGCCTCATGAATGGGATTAAGCTGGCTTCCATGTATATATAGTATGCAGCTGCCATCACTGCACTATGCCACTGAGGGCTTGCCTACTATGGTAGAGTTCTTTGGAAGCCTGGGAGTGTGAGGGAAGCGAGTCACAAAATAGCTGTGGTCACAGCCTTCTGCATCCACCATCTGACCTCTTTTTCCCCATCCACTCCCCCTCCCTTTAAGGGCAAAATCGCATGCAAAGGGAGAAGGCTCAGCACACACAGAGGTGTGGGCAGCCAGCACTTCTGCAGCTTTCACTGCCTTTCCCCCTTTCTGCCTGCAAGCTTTCTCCTCCCACAGTGACTTGTTCTTAATGGTAACGGGTGACCTGCAAATGGGGTTTGGTTAGGAAAAGTTTCCCAAAGTTCAGACTTTACCCAAATTGTCCCTGCCTTTTGGGTTTGTAGGATTGGGCAGTGTGATGGAGCATACACAGCCTTTACCAGGCAAGAAGGGGTTAAAGAGCAGCTTTGGGTTCAAGCAGCACCCCTGCCCCCTCACACCTCCGAAGCATGTCAGTCTTGGTAGAGAAGACTTTAAAAGGAAGAAGCTCAATTCCAGAGGCCCCAGCCTCAGCGGGAAGACAGGCTTCTCCTCAGCTCCTGGAGAGGAGCATAAGGGGTGGGGGGATAGCTCAGTGGCTTGAGCATTGGCCTGCTAAATCCAGGGTTGTGAGTTTAATCCGAGAGGGCCATTTAGGAATCTGGGGCAAAAAAAATTGGTGATTGTACCTTCTTTGAGCAGGGGGTTGGACTAAACGATCTCTTGAGGTCCCTTCCAACTCTGATAGTCTATGGCAGAGAGCCAAGCTACCTCAGGTTGGGTGTGCACAGAAAGCAGATGGCTGGAGGTTCTGGGTATGACTGAAATGCTGGAACTGCTCTTCATTTCTGTTAATTTTGTTTCTTTTCCTTTGTTACCTTGAGGACTGAGACTCGGGCCAGGCCCTGGGTCAGACTCCTGTTGAAAGTATGAATCCCTGAGGAGAAGGTGAATATGTTATAGGAAGTAGCCCAGGGAAGAAGTAAGAGTTGTGTGACCAGACAGACCTTAACCATTTGCCACAAAGGATCCCTGGGCTGGAATCCAGGGTAGAGGGAGAGACTGGATTCCCTTACAGCCCCAGTGGGAAGACTAGCCAGAAGACCCCAAACACAAGGGGTCAAAACAACTATTGGGTTTCAACCTGATGCAAGGGCCTGGGGCTATTGCTGAAAACCCTGGTTTACTCTGAAAGGGGTGAGACCAAAGGTGGCCTGGCCAAAGGTCTGAATCACAGAGCAAAAGGGGACCACTTGAGGACCTGGGTGGCAGGACTAAAGAACAAAACCTTGCAATGCTGCTTCTAGCCACACGATGTTGTAGCAGCTGGTGAGTCACTTTACCACAGGAAGGAAAACTCAGGGGCACGGATGCCCCACTTCCAGGTAGGCTGCAAATATCACAAGAACAGCCTCTCTGTGTTATCTTGGGGGCCCTTGAAACCAGAAAGCGCAGTGGCAGCCATGGAAATGAAGAACACTAAGTTAAAAAGTCACCTAACTTTTTTGAGCCACCTAAAAGATTTGGGGTTCAAGCTGAAGGGAGGAACAAAGGTTCTGCTGGGCTCCTGTTACATTCAAACTACTTAGTTCTTTCCTTTGAACCCCATCTCATCTATGAAGCCAAATCATATGTGTTTTCAGCAGGCTGTAAGCTTGTGTTTCTCCCACCACCCTGCTGGCTCATAAGTGTTATTTCTGGAGGTCTAGTTTCCACAGTAACAAGCAATTACCATTGTTCCTTGGACTGGCAAAGTTACCACCAGCAACGCAGAGGGAGACGCATTCCTCTCTATATTGGGATAAAATACCTTTACATGTCTTGCTAGTCGCTGAATGCCAGTCCTGATGCAGGTCCCTTGCCATTTGTACACCCCACCCCATCTGCTGCTCTCATAGTATCAAAGATTTGGTAATGCTGTCAAACAATCTAAACTCCTCTTCCTTTGGTCTGTATCTATGCTGGCGAAAACAGGACCAGCAGTTCACCAGAGGACTAGGTTTCCCAGGGGTAGCACTGATGGGAACATTAATGTCATAAGTTGCGGGCATTTTTATCCACCATGTTGCTTAACCCTGTTCTGAGTAGTGTTAGATAAAAACATACACACCCTATTTACCCTACAGCTTCCACCATTGTGCAGTACAGTGGAGCACACACGTAAATTACTAGCCCAGTTTTTGCCAGTGTAAGCAAGGCTCTGAAGTGTAACCAGAGTTTCTTCTACATATAATGCCTTAATGCCCCCCTCCAAAGGTGAGTGTGTAGGTTGTGTTCAACTTCACCAATCATTCCTTCCCCCAATGTCTCCTCCCTTTAACTACTCCTCCAAATTGATTCATTTATACTGCATTTTAAACCGCTTAATATACATCTTAATTTTCAGGTGGGTGTCAGAAACTGGGAAGATAAGGTGGCTAGGAAGCGGATGGGAGCAGGTTGGGCTGGGGGGGAGGGGGGGCGGACAGTGGGAGGCTGACTGAAGGTGTTGAGTTAAATTTTTGGGGATGGAGGGACATTTCCTGGCTCTCAGCGGTTGTAGTTTTTGGCTGCCAACTTCCACATTTCTGGAAGAGTATGAGGTACTGCTAAGAAATCTTAACTCACCTTTAACAATGTGTTTTGCTAGTGAATATATATATCTATATAGTCATTTAGTTGGCCAAATGACAAGTCAGGGGTGTTGGAGGGGGAACATGGCAACTTGTGACAAGTATTTAAAAGGTGTAACTCTGAAGAGGATAAGGAGTTTTGTGCAGGAAGGATTGTGCAGGGGGTGTAACAAAGAAAGGGAATATTTAGGTTATCAGGAGACATTTCCTAATGCTGAGATCTATTAGACTGTGGAATAGTCTCCCAAAGGAAGGAGTGGAAACCCCTTTACTCCAGATTATGAAACCAGACTGACTAGAGCACTGGGAACAGCCCTGTATTGGCTGGGGTGTGGAGGTGAAAATGAACAAGATGTGACCCACCACAAGCTTTTGTTTCTAGTTTCTGTGGTGAATTAAATCAATTTCTCCTGCCTTAGACAGTTGCTGCCTACACATTGCTTCAGCAACCCTTGAGAAAATGGAAGCCAAGGATAAACAGACTCTCCTCTGTTTAAAAAAGGAGGTTCAGAAAAGAGATGGGCAGAAGCACAAGACGATACTGGATCCTTGAGTCTTCTTGTTGCCTGACGTCCCTCCAGGGGCAAGAAATGAAGATGAATGAAGGACTCAAATGCAAATAAGATGATCACTCCAAGGGATCACCACACCTTTTTTTCACAGGGCAGTCATGGTTTTGAAGGGTCTATTCCACAAGATAGGCTTGTGGGATATTAGAAGGTCCAAAAGTTTGCTTTGGGGACTTATGTGACTTCATGATGTGTCCCAAAATCAGTCCCAGGGAAGAGAGTTGAGAAGGGTGGCAATGCTGAAGAGTTCTCTAATGGGAAGCAGTTTTTTCTGATTCAGCAGGCTTCCCCTTCTCTTGGTGTCATATGCTACCCCCTCCTTAGACTTTGGTTTGCACCATGCCCTGGAATAAAAAAGTTCTCTTGTTCTTCAGAGTTGGAACCCAGAAATATATTTGTCTGCAAGGTGATAAATACAGGTGCTAGGTGGATTCACAATTACAAGTCGCTTTTATATGTAGTATGCCCCATATGAACAGATTTTCCTCATTTCAAAAATAAAACAGGCCACTATTCCTTGCATTTAAGCTTCCAGACACTCACTGGCATCCCACTTTTCCATCAGGAAATTCCTCTAGGCAGCTGGGCTGGGTGCTGTGATGGACAGCAGCCAATAGGTGGAGCTATTGGGCTGCAATTTCACTACAGCATCTCTAGTATCTAATAAAACAATAGAAATGCTTTTCCTTCAGGGAAGTCAGCCCCTTGACTTTTGGAATTGGAATTTATTTTAAAAGTCCAAAAATATTTTGAAATTACTTTTTATTTTTACATTATTTCAATGATATCTCAGTAGCAGTAGTGCACAGTATGACATGTCATGTTTTCAGTATCCTAGAAAAATTATTCCTGGCTGATTTAAGAATATTGAAAACAGCAGCTCCTCTAATGCTTATTTTCTTTTCTTGTTCAAAGTGTCAAACTGTTTCATTACTGCACACAAAGGCAACACTTTGATCTAGAAAATAAGTTAAGATATTTCAATCGGTACTAAATAGCAGTTGCCTTTAATGACACAAGTCAAAATATTTTATTTTATTTTTTGTCATTAGTTTCTATTAATTGGCTTAGTTTGCAGCAAGGTATTGAATATTAGGAAAAACTTTCTAACTATAAGGATACTTAAGCACTGAAACAGGTTACCTGGGGATTCCACAACTCCCCTATCATTGGAGGTTTTTAGGAGGAGGTTGGACAAACACTTTCCAGGGATGGTTTAGATATACTTTGTCTGCCTCAGTGCAGGGGGCTGGACTATTTGACTTTGGAGATCCTTTCCAGTCCTCCATTTCTATGATTTTCTAATATGTTGTATAATATGTCATTAGAAGTAGTGCATGACATGTCATATTATGTCCTACTAATACTGATGTGTCATGAAATAACATAAAATTAACATAATATTTTTGAAATGAACATTTTGTTGTAAAATGAAATTTAATTTTTATCCTACACAAAATTTTCTAAAATGAAAATAAATTCACTTGGAATTGTTTTCATGGGAAATATCATTAAAATGGATATGGTTTTTGTGGAAAAAAATCAATGTTGTCAAAATGGCATTTTCCAACAGAAAACTGTTTTGATGAAAATTTTCCAACCAGCTCTAGCTATCATTACACTCTCCTCACGCATCCCCAATGCAGGGAAGAGGGTTCAGGGAGGTTATTAGATTATTTTTCCTCTTTCTAAGCGCAATAACTTAAAGTGCTCCATAGCAGTTCTGCAGATAGATGCACAATTGTGAGACATCAATGTGAATTGTAAATCTCTTCTGTCAGTCAGCTCCCTTTCCCCTCCGCATACGTAATCTGGAGCCCACAATGCCTGCACAGACAGACATGCCTTTGCAAGGCTGGCTTCTAGAGACAGGATGCATGTTACAGCCTCCTTTACTTGTTCTTGATGGTAGCAACGTCACATGGAGTTTCAGTTTACAGTCCACTATGTCTCCCTTGCTACCACTGAGATGCAGGCAGCTTTGAGTTGAAACACAGCAACATCACAAAGACGGTAGTAAATTCACAGAAAAGCAATAAGAATGAGTAAAGGGCCATAAGAACTGACTTGTGATGAAATATTAAAGATAGAGGGCTTGCTGTGATGTTCTTTGTAAGGCATGCAACAATTTTTTTGCATGTCAGCCGTGACCCTGCATGCAAGGTCATGCTGTGTAGAGGACACCATTTTGTTCTATATGTGTGATCAGGGGCTGGATGGAATCATCCCAGATCCAGTTGAACAATGCACAGCCAGTCGGGCATGCATTGCATACATAGACAGCACACCCCAAATATAAAGAATGTATAGCATGGCTATTAGGGGTGTAGGATAACTTTCTACTAATAGTTGAAAGGTATAAATTCCATGGAGGGGGAGGAATTGTTGAGGATGGTAGAAATATAACATTTACATTTAGGGAGAACAGCAGGAAAAATTTCCTAAACGGTGAGTTTATCTATTCCATGGCCTAATAAAAAGAAAAGGAGGACTTGTGGCACCTTAGAGACTAACAACTTTATTTGAGCATAAGCTTTTGTGAGCTACAGTGCATCCGATGAAGTGAGCTGTAGCTCACAAAAGCTTCAAATAAAGTTGTTAGTCTCTAAGGTGCCACAAGTCCTCCTGTTCTTTTTATTAGACAGTGGAATAGATTCCCTCGGGAAGTGGTGGACACTCCACTGCTTCAGTCATTTTAAACTGGACAAAACATTAGAAATATACCCCAGAAAACAGTCATATGGTGGCAGGATGGGAGAATAGACAAGATGTAACTAAAGATATGTATCTATCCCCATTTTCTGTGATTCTGTGACAAAGAGTGGAGGGAGGGCACTGGCGTCTGATGGTGGGGCTTGTGCATGAGTTAGCATTAGAGCAGAACTGCGATGGGGGAGTGAAAAATTGAAAGAAACTAGTGTTCTCCTTTCTTAGCATGAATGTGTTCAGGCTGGAGGAGAGAAAGCTAGGAAGATCTAGAACAAATAAGTGGCATGAAGGGGTATGTATAAGATATAAAGGGGTCAGATACAAAGGGGACTGGGAGAAGTTGGAATCAGTGTTTGAGTTGTTTAGTGACTGGCGGCTGCAAGCTGGCATCCAGGGATCGGAAACTGCTGAGCATCTGCCGTGCAATCACCTACTTCTTTGAGTTAAGAGATGTGGAGGGGAGGTCACCAGACACTATCACTGAAAATTCAACTAATAAACAAGAAGCAACTGCAAAGGTTTCCTCATAAACAACTCAAGTTGCATAGCAACAATACACTGCAGTATCCTTGGCGTGGCAGACGCTTCTATACTCCCCGTCTTTGGCACAGTATAGATCTCAACATGGCGCTGCTAGACCATTTATAGGCTCAGTTGCTGGAGCTCTGCACCTTACAGAATAAACCTCTACAATGCATCCCCAAGGGCCCATGACCTCTAATATACCCAGTGTCTGAAGCTCTGACCTATCATAGTGTAATGACCTTGCAGCGTGCTGCCCACCTCCCCTGGCATCCACAGTCCTTACAGTTCTCTGCCTTATAGCATCAGCATCCTGCAGGGTATTTCCCAGCCTAGTGATATCTCCAGGGTTTGGAGCACAAGTACCAGTCAGTGTAACCAAACTGTAGTATGCTGCCAGTCTCTGGAGCATTGACTGCTCCTAATGTAACTACACTGCGGTGTGCTTCCTGTCCCCCTTATATCCTCTTTCTGCTTGCTCATATTATTTAATACCCTCCCCTCCTTCCATGTTTTTCAATATAGACTATTTTCAATATGCAAGAACACTGGATGGGATTTTGGAACCTACTAATGTCATCACCACATTGGTCATAGGTGTTTGCTTATAGGAGCTAAAGTTGTCACTAACTTAGTGTGGCAGTCACGTAAGATTTTGTATAGCAGAGGTAGGGGTGGGGTACCTGACAAAGGCCTCACAGACTAGATTTCCTGTCAGGAAGAAGTAAGAGCGTCTGACCCAGCCCAGTTCACCAAAACATCGGTGTGACCATGGCGATAAAATCACTGTATTAGCCTGAACAGGCTAGGAGCAGTGGTGGTGGAGAGTGACTCCAATTTCCCCCCTCTCCTGTTGGAGGCCTACAAAAATTCTCTGTGTGTGGACTGCAATCTTTTATTTATTGTAATGCTCTTCTTCCTGAAAGATCCCAGAATGCCTCACAAGGGCGCACATCATAGTACCTCATAAATACAGCCGCCTCTGCCATGGAGGACAGGCAGTACCTCTGTATGCCAGTGCGCGTGGGACATTTTAAATCAGGAAACCTCTTTCCAGGTCATGTTGACAGAGGCTCACAACACCAGGGCAAGGGGTATGGAAATGAATGCTCTTTTTGTGGATTTTTTACACTGGATTACCAGGGGTCTTTCTGGTGGCCAGTTTAAGGTGGGAGCGCTCAGTGCGAACACTAACACTGCATCCCTCTTTCTAAACAGTGTAACGTGATAAACTAGACCAGTCTTTTCAAAATCACTACCCCTAATTATGATCAGGTAAATAATCCTGTGAAGGGCAGGCTAATAGTGCCCATAACTTCAGGACTGTGTAAGGGAATTATTCAGCCTCAGTAAACCATTTGTTTCAAGGTTCTGTTCAGTGTCTAATGCAGTCCTTTGAGCAGCCTCCAGGATGCCTAGATGCTACACTGAGAGACATGATTTAAAATCATAGCTAGATAGAATATCTCCCTGTGACAGGGCACACTACACACTGCTGGAATGACACCTCCTCCTGGCCATTCTGGGGATTAGCTTTGGGAGGCTAATGCCCCTTCCTGGGGTTGCACACTGCTCCTCTTTCTCTCACTCTCAGTCCACAGCCCCTCTCTTGCTCCAGGAGCTGCTGCTCTCTCTTTGTGACTCAGACCTCCAGTAAGGTCACTTGGCGTGTATTCCCCTTCTGCTGTACCAAAGTCCTTCCACACAATTGGTCTCAGGCAGTCTTCCCTGGCATTGCCCTGATGGTTCCACTTCTCCAATGGCCAGTAGGAAACCCAGGCCTGTCCTCTATACTACTGAGCTCCATAGCCTCAAACACTACTTCCAGGGAGCAACTGCAGACTACTTCCCTGAAGCTCCCCTCTGTTGCCAGCTTCCTGGCTTTATAAGCCCAGCCCAGCTCCTTCCCCAGTTGTACATCATCAGCAAATTAGGCCTTAGCACTCCCTGGCTGTCCTCCAGGTGCAGCCTGTAGGTTAATTGGCCTAAGTCACCCCTTCAGGTCTTGTGTGGGGTAGACACTCCATCATATTCTCTTACCGAGTATTCAGGAATCAGCTCTAGAAGATGGCCTAAATCAACAGATGGAATTATCTCTGTGGGTTCACTCACTGCGAAGGGATCTGACAGCTCTGGAGAATCATCTGACAAAATTAAAATTCATTCCAATGAAAAGTAACCCAACCCTCTCTAACAAAGTAGGAGCAAGAGGTATTTACTTCAGTCTGTGCTATTCTCGCTTTTTCTTGAGCGTCTTTCCCTTGAACATGATCGTCTGGATATAAAATTCCTAAGGGCTTAATTCTGAGGTGCCATTCTGCTCCTTTCCATCTGAGTTTTGGATTGATCTTCCTTTCTCTTGGGAATGGGGGAAGTCAGGCCATCAGGGATCTAGCAATGATTGGAATGGTCATTACATGCACTGAAAAAATCCACTGCTATCTGCAAACTTTAAAAATCTCTCCTCCGCACCATTATCAGAAAGGACTTATACTAGACCTCTGGTGAGCAAGCAGATGTTACCCTTTCTGTGACTACACGGCTTATGTGTTTTGACAACCTGGCTCCTTCAATGAAGCAGTCAATCATTAGTTTTAGGTGGCATCCTCCAGACTGGAAAGATCTGCACCAGCTTTCTGCCACCTATTTGAAAATAGATAACAAATTTTTCAGCTTGCTCTTTCTCACACAGTTGTTGGCTCCTTTAACGGGTGCCTGGGTCCAGACTACCCATGAGGAGCTAATTTAAGGGCAATAAGCCTATCTAGGCAGTTAATTGAATAATGAGCATGTGAGCCCAGAGGCGCCATCTTTCTGAGTTGTGGGGGGTGCTTGACCCCCTGCTTCACCCCAGGCCCCGCAACCACTCCATCCCTTCCCCCAAGTCCCCACCCCCGCTCTGCCTCTTCCCACCCCACCCTGGCTCTTCCTGCCCCGTTCCTCCCCCGCGCAGGTGCCACTCTCACTCCTCCCCTTTCCCTAGTGCGTCCTGCACACCACAGAACAGCTAGCGGGCAGGAGGCGCTGGCGGGGAAGGGGAGGAGCTGATTGGCAGGGCCCACTGGTAGGCAGGTGGGAGGCTGGCTCTGGAGGAGGAGCTGATGGAGAGAGGCTGCTGATGCACCCACAGAGTCAGCGCCTATGTCTGAACCCGATAAAAAGCCATCAGGGCTCAACTGCAGGGAGGTGCTCACAAAGAGAGATGTCTTCTAAGGGAGCAGAGATCCTAGAGACCACAGGCCCCAATGAGGAGAATGGTTGTGTACCCCTCCACCCTAAGCCATGGGGAGAGACTACAGGCTAGAGAGGTCAAGATGAGGCCCCAAGGAGGAGGGTTATGCACCCCCTGAACCCAAGGGGAGAGACTTTATTTCAAGGCTATTTGGCTTTAACAAAGTAGAACCCTAGCAGGGGAATTTTGGTCTTGCACCCTTTTGGACTGTGTTGAGTTCTTCGGGGGCCTGAGAGAAAGGAAACTGGGGCAGGGAGTGCCTGCAGCACCACACTAGGCCAGCAGGGGGTGCTACAGCACAACTGGTTCCAGCAGTGGGATTCTGAGATGTCCCCTCCCATCAAGGAGAAGTGATGGAGCAGCATGACATAGAGATCTTCCTCAGCTGGGCGATATTTACCCGCCCATGTCAGTATATGGAGGGGCAGCCGTGGCTGTGGAAGTTCCAACTCCAGGTCTAGGGAGTGCCAAAGCAGCAGCAGAGGCCTGTTGAGGAAGTTCTGTAATGGGAAAGTGTTGATCATCATTGCCACTGAAAGGAAAGAAGGCGCAGGGCCTGACCAGCAGTATGTATTGACTGTGAAGAAATGGGACACGCAGGATTGGTTTGTCCCTATGTGAACAATGATTGTAAGCCTGGCCTGGTTGCATTGAGCACCAAAGGAACCAGGGAGAATCAGGCTGTCAGAAACACTCTGCTACAAACTCCTGGGGCCCAAGCTATTGTGTCATCTGAACAAAAGACTGTGGGGACCCAGTTTGGGGCAAGGAAGAGAGATGCTATAGGGCCAGTCTATTTTGCCTGCGGGGAGAATGGACACATAGAATGGTGTTGTCCTGCTAGAAATTTCTACTTTGGGAGGATGAACTATAATTATGAGGAAGTGCGAGCCTGCAAGAATAGGTGAATATGCAGTAATCCAGGAATAAGCCTGGGGATGTAAAATTAAAGGTAGGAGGACGGCCATGGATTCCAAATTCCCTTTGGGAGGGGAGGCACCCTGACACCACTTTCAGTCCTAGGGGGTGATAGCTTGTGGGACTTGAATAATTTGGTAAAGGGACCAGGACAGACCCAGGGATCAGAAGGAGTTCCACTCAAGAAGAGTTCAACCAACTTTCCTGAGGGACAACAGGATTCTGGGATTGAGCAGGCCAGAAAAAAGATGGAACTTGATTCAAGAGATCTGGAGGGCCGGGCAAATACTGGTAACAAGAGCTGTACTGTGCCTGTCAAACAATTCTATGAACTGCCTGGCCAGGTGGAGGCTTTCTACCAGCAGCTGGATGGCCAGAAAAAGATTCAGGAGACCCAGATCCAAGAAATGAGATGGAAATACTCCAAGGCTGTGAAGGGGCTGACTGCACAGTAGGCACAAACCAGGCAAATAAAAGTGGACTTTGAAAGGGCAAAGCAGGCAAATGTGAGAGCCTGGCCAATGAGATTACTATGCCTCTGGCTGGCAAAGGAAAGAAGAGACACAGGGAAGGACACACAGGGAAGGAAGAGACAGAATGGTAAGTGAGCTTGTAGAGTGGCTCAGGACAGCTGAGCCCATTGGAATGTAAGTCATATAAACCAGTGGATAAACTGGCAGACCTGGGAGCCCAACTGTAGATGTCACAGGAGTTACTGCAGGAAGAAATGTGCCAGAAACTGATCCTCATCACCAAAGTGCAAAAGATGGAGGATGAGAAGAATTGCTTCGAGGAGCAGATGTGTGAAGGAGTCAAGTTAAACCAAAACTCCGAGAAAGAGGTTTCCAACCTAACAGATAGACAGAAGGAATTGGAATATCTGCTTGTTCCAGAGAGAAAACGCTCTGCCTACTCCAAGGACAAGTGGGAACCTACTGAAGTAGAAATACAGGAGCAGGAGAGAGAGACCCTGGCTTTGAGCAGAGCAACAGAGGAAGGTCTTCAACACAGGACTGCCTGGGGTGGGGGAAGGGCAGAAGGGGCAGGTTGCCCTGAGTTCCCCATTTGAGAGGATCCCCAAACTGAGTGGTGGTGTGACCTGGTGCATAGGGTTGCAGCACCACTCAAGTCTGGCCCTGTGACCCCGTGTGTCAGGTTGTGATGCCTGGAGAGGGGAGCCAGGAGCTGGGCCCAACCCTACAGAACTGGAGCTGCTGCTCTGGGGTGAGTGTGTGATGGGCTCGCTCTCCAACCCCCTCCTGTCTCCCATGGGGCCCCCACTCAGTGTTTTTTCAGCCTTGGGGCTTTTTTTTGGAAGGGTGCGGGGCCCCACGCTTTCAGATTTTGCCTTGTGAGGCCCTGTTGAAAAAAACAAAGACCTCTGTGTGGCCCTGCTGAAACAGAAAGTTGCAGGTTATCAAGATGGAAAAGGAGCTGGAGACTAAAACCACGTACAACATAGTGGAACCCAAGTCCTGGTCATGCCATAGTTTACTGAGAACAAGAACATTCCCCAGGATTTAGTAGATTTCCTGGTTGCTGCTCAACATAACGAAGCATTAGTCGTTGTGAAACCCACCTTTTGGTTCAGGTCGGCTCTGGGGAAAAGTCTGTCATGTGGGTGCTGGCCACTTTAACAGATGTCTGAGCTCAAGCTACTTGTGAGGCGCTATTTTAAGGGCAATGAGCCTATCTAGGCAGTTAATTGAATAATGAACAGGTGAGCCTGGAAAAAGGCCCTTAGGGCTCAGTTGCATGGAGGTGCTCTCTCAGGGAGAAACTCTCCTAAGGGAGAGGAACTCCTAGAGACCACAGGCCCCAAGGAAAAGGGGCTGTGCAATCCTCTGAGCCCAAGGGAAGAGACTTTATATCAAGTTTATTTGTATTTAATAAAGTAGAACCCCAGCAAGGGAATTTTGTCTTGAACCCATTTGGACTGTGTGGAGTTCTTAAGAGGCCCTTGAGAGAAAGGAAACTGAGGCAGTGAGTGCTTGTAGTGTCACACTAGGTCATAAGGGGGTGCTACAGGGCAGTCATACCCTGCAAAATTCTTGTAATAGTTAACAGAATTCAAGCCACCACTTTGTCATGGATCTCTTATTGCTGACTTAAAGATGACTAGTCTGGACTCCTTTATTATCAGAGCTTGTGCTATAGTGAGATCTCTTACAACCTCTTAGTATCATTTCATAGAGGTCTCAGACTTTGCCTCTGCTAGCTAGCCATCTGTGCACTGGCACAACTTGACTGGCAGTCTCTTGTTTTACTCTGATGCCTTGAAGGCAATTTTCTGAAAGTTTGAGTAGGGTTGGGTAAGTATTGCAAAAAGTTGTGAAAATATTCATTTGAGTTTTTAAAAATCAGTTTGCTTCAGCCATGGCTTAGTTTCCCTTAGTATTCAAGGGACTAAGTTTTACTGGCCCACAAGGTCACAGAAAGCAAACATCAAAGTGGCACATGCGTAATTGCAAAAATGGAATTTTAAATTTACACACACAAATATTTTTAGTTTGGTGCGCTCAGGGAATAGAAACATCACCATGTAACTTATCTGACCAATCACACCTAAGTCCCACAGATCAAATTTTGAATATTCACCAATGGTTTTATTGGTGCTATTATGAAGCCTCTGACTTGGATAATAGCCTCTGTACCTGGTCACTGTGGTGAGATCAGATTACTGTCTTTCTTGTATACTTTGAACCAGGCTGGTTGCCTGTCTACAAAAGCAGGTGAGAGTGTGTGTGGTTATTTCCTCTTCAGACATCTATTACCCACTTAAAAATAAATTGCTGCTACTCAAGAGCTTCTTCCTCAGCTTATGTCCTGGCCTGTTTCTCTCTCTCTGTACCATGGACTCACCCTGATGTTGTCCTCCAGGGCACCTCTGCTTTTGGGACTCCTGATTCCTGGCTATCTCCTCTCCCCCACATCTCTTTTTCATGGGTTGGAGGCCATGTTCTCCAAGTGTTCCCTCAGGAAAGGGCCTCCTCTGGGCTCAGTCTTACTGTACATCTCCCCACTGGCTCTCTCTACCTTCCCCTTCCTTTCTTTTTCTTTTGTGAGAGCTCTCTGTTCCACTAGGACTCTACGTCTATACTCGAAAGTACTCCAGTTTTACAGAAGTCGATTTTTGGGAACAGACTGTATAAAGTCGAATGCATGCGCCCACACTAAGCACATTAATTCGGCGGTGTGCGTCCACAGTACTGTGGCAAGCATTGATATTCCAAGCGGTGCACTGTGGGTAGCTATCCCACAGTTCCCACAGTCCCTGCTTCCCATTGGAATTCTGGGCTGAGCTCCCAATGCCTGATGGGGCCAAATATTTGTTGTGGGTGGTTATGGGTAAACGTCATCAGTCAACCCTCCCTCTTTCCGTGAAAACAATAGCAGACAATCATTTCGTGCCCTTTTCCCTGGATTGCCCGAGCAGACACCATAGCATGGCAATCATGGAGCCCGTTCAGCTCACCGCAGCAGTTACAACCATTGTAAACACCTTGCGCATTATCGTGCAGTTTATGCAGAACCAGCACCTGAAAAACCAGGCGAGGAGGTGACGGCAGCGCAGTGATGAGGATATGAACACAGATTTCTCTAAAATCACGGTCCCCAGCAATTTGGAGATCATGATGTTACTGGGGCAGGCTTATGCTGTGGAATGCTGATTCTAGGCCCAGGAAACAAGCACAGAGTGGTGGGACTGCACAGTGTTACAGGTTTGGGATGATTCCCAGTGGCTCCGAAACTTTTGCATGTGTAAGGGCACTTTCATGGAACTTTGTGACTTGCTTTCCCCTGCCCTGAAGCACAAGAATACCAAGATGAGAGCAGCCCTCACAGTTCACAAGCGAGTGGCAATAGCCCTCTGGAAGCTTACAATGCCAGACAGCTACCGGTCAGTCGGTAATCAATTTGGAGTGGGCAAATCTGTTGTGGGGGTTGCTGTGATGCAAGTATCCCTTTGGGGGAGGGATAGCTCAGTGATTTGAGCATTAGCCTGCTAAACCCAGGGTTGGGAGTTCAATCCTTGAGGGGGCCATTTAGGGATTTGGGGCAAAAATTGGGGATTGGTCCTGCTTTGAGCAGGGGGTTGGACTAGATGACCTCCTGAGGTCCCTTCCAACCTTGATATTCTATGACTAAGTAGCCAACGCAATCATTGAACTGCTGCTATCAAAGGTAGTGACTCTGGGAAATGTGCAGGTCATACTAGATGGCTTTGCTGCAATGGGATTCCCTGTGGTGGGGCTACAGATGGAATGCATATCCCTATCTTGGCACCGGACCACCAGGGCAGCCAGTATATAAACCGCAAGGGGTACTTTTCAATGGTGCTGCAAGCACTGGTGGATCACAAGGGACGTTTCACCAACATCAACGTGGGATGGCTGGGAAAGGTTCTTGATGCTCGCGTCTTCAGGAACTCTGGTCTGTTTAAATGGCTGCAGGAAGGGATTTACTTCCCAGACCAGAAAATAACTGTTGGGGATGCTGAAATGCCTATAGTTACCCTTGGGGACGCAGCCTACCCCTTAATGCCCTGGCTCATGAAGCCGTACACAGGCAGCCTGGACAGTAGTAAGGAGCTGTTCAACTGCAGGCTGAGCAAGTGCAGAACGGTGGTAGAGTGTGCATTTGGATGTTTAAACGGTCACTGGTGCAGTTTACTGACTCACTCAGACCTCAGCGAAACCAATATTCCCATTGTTATTGCTGCTTGCTCCACAATCTCAGTGAGAGTAAGGGGGAGACATTTATGGCGGGGTGGGAGGTTGAGGCAAATCACGTGGCCACTGAATACGTGCAGCCAGACACCAGGGCCGTTAGAAGAGCACAGCAGGAAGTGCTGGGCATCAGAGAAGCTTTGAAAACCAGTTTCATGACTGGCCAGGCTAAGGTGTGACACTTCTGTTTGTTTCTCCTTGATGAAAACCCACCCCCCTTGTTGCCTCTAAATTCCCTGTAAGCCACCCACCCTCCCCCCTTCGATCACAGCTTGCTTGCAAAGGAAATAAAGTTACTATCCTTTAAAAACATGTATTCTTTATTAATTGATTATAAAAATAGGGAGATAACTCACAAGGTAGCCCGGGTGGGGTGTGGGAGGAAGGTAGGAGGGAAGGAAAAGGCCACTTTAAAACTTCTTGAATGACAGCCTTCTGTTGCTTGGGCTGTCCACTGGGGTGGAGTGGTTGGGTGTCCGGAGGGGGGCCCCCCCCCATGTTCTTGGGCATTTGGGTGAGGAGGCTATGGAACTTGGGGAGGAAGGAGAGCGGTTAAACAGGGGCTGAAGCAGCAGTCTGTGATCCCGCTGCCGTTCATGAACCTCCATCAGACGCTGGAGCATGTCCGTTTGATCCCGCAGTAGCCCCAGCGTTGCCTCATGCCTCCTCTGATCTTCCTGCCACCACCTCTCCTCACGTTCATCGGCCACTTTCCTGTACTCTGCTATTGTGTCCCTCCACACATTCTGCTGAGCTCTGTCAGTGCCGGACGACTGCATGAGCTCAGAGAACATTTCATTGCGCGTGTGTTTTTTTCACTGCCTTATCTGAGATAGTCTTTGGGATGGAGGAGGGAGGCTTGAAACATCTGCAGCTGCTGGAGGAAAAAAGGGAGTGAAGTATTTAAAAAGATACATTTTACAGAACAATGGCTATACCCTTTCACAGTGAACAACACTATTCACATTACATAGCACATGTGATTTTGGTACAAGGTCGCATTTTGCATCTTATATTGAGTGCCTGCGGCTTTGGTGTTAGAGATCACACACGCAGTGCCGGGCAACAGAATTCGGCTTGCAGGCGGCCATGGTAAGCCACAGTCTTTTGGCTTCTGCAACCTTCATAACAGCAGCACCCTCCTCTCCCATACCAAGCAAAGCATGTTGAGTTGGCCATTTAGTGCTGCGGTTTTCCTGTTAACATGCAGCAGCAGAAACCCAACTACCCACCCCCCCATCCAATTTTCTGGGATGATCGCTTTATCCCTCACCCCACCGTGTGGCTGGTACAAGGGAAGATCCCTGCTAGCCAAACGCAAACAGCTCAGCGCCAATGCCCCCCTCCCCCCCACCGCGTGGTTAACTGTAGGGAGGATTTCTTTTCGGCCACAGGCAAACAGCACAGTAGGAACTCTGAATGTCCCCTTAATTAAATTCCTCTATTTCAACCAGGTGACCATGAACGATATCACTCTCCTGAGGATAACACAGAGAGATAAAGAACGGATGTTGCTTGAATGCCAGCAAACACCAGGACCATACGCTGCCAGGCTTTGTCATGCAATGATACTAGCATGGCGTGGTAAAGTGTCCTACCATGGAGGATGGAATAAGGCTGCTTTCCCCAGAAACCTTCTTCAAAGGCTTTTAGAGTACCTCCAGGAGAGCTTCATGGAGATGTCTCTGGAGGATTTCCGCTCCATCCCCAGACACGTTAACAGACTTTTCCAGTAGCAGTACTGGCCACGAATGCATCCCAAGTCCTCAGGACTACTTAATCATTAAAGAACACTTGCTTTTATAACATGTATTATATTTAAAAAGGTAAACTCACCAGAGGTCCCTTCTCTGGCTTCGTTGGGTTGGGAGGGTATTTCAGTCAGGGTGATAAAAATATCCTGGCTGTGGGGGAGAACTCTGAGCTGTGTGCTCTCCTCAAGCTCGTCCTCCTCCTCCTCATCTTCCCTGTCTGCAAAATCCTCAGGCATGGCGGAGAGTACCCCATCATCGGAGTCCATGGACAGGTGTGGGGTAGTGGTGGTGGCCCTCCCTAGAATTACATGCAGCTCAGCGTAGAATTGGCATGTCTGGGGCTCTGTCCCGGAGCGTCTGTTTGATTCTTTGGTTTTCTGGTAGGCTTGTCTGAGCTCCTTAAGTTTCATGTGGCACTGTGTTGCATCCCTGCTGTACCCTCTGTCCCTCATGGCCTCGGAGATTTTTTGAAATGTTTTGGCATTTCGTCTTTTCGAATGGAGTTCTGATAGCATGGATTCCTCTCCCCATACAGCGATCAGATCCAGTACCTCCCGTTTGGTCCATGCTGGAGCTCTTTTTCAATTCTGGGACTGCATGGTCACCTGTGCTGATGAGCTTGCCTGGCCAAACAGGAAATGAGATTCAAAAGTTCCTGGGGCTTTTCCCATACACCTGGTCAATGCATCTGAGTTCAGAGTTCTGTCCAGAGCGGTCACAATGGTGCTCTGAGGGATAGCTCCCAGAGGCCAATACCTACGAATTGCGTCCACACTAACTCTAATTCAAAACGGCGATGGCAATGTCGATTTCAGCGCTAATCCCCTCGTTGGGGAGGAGTACAGAAATTGGTTTTAAGAGCCCTTTATGTTGAAAAAAATGACTTTGTTGTGTGGAAGGGTGCAGGGTTAATTTGATTTAACGCTGCTAAATCCAACATAAACTCGTAGTGTAGACCAGGCCTAAGGAGAAGATTTTTGAGTTCCTTTTCTATTGTTTTCTGCTGTAGGGTTTTCACTCTGATACCATTTTTGCGTGCACAGAGTTCAGGCTACCAGGATGAGGTAATAAGATGAATGCTTTGTTTCCTGCCAATGCAGGTGTTTTATAGTGGGCTTAAAAGGCCCCCTAGTGCACTGTGCAAGGTAAGTGCTGTAAGCAACCACATTTAATAAGAAGGGACATGGTGAAACTATGTAGAATAATGAATGGTTTACAGAAGCTGGAGCAGGAGCTCCTGTTCTCCCTGTCTCATAACACAAGAACAAGGGGAAATTCTATGGAGTTAAAAGGTGGCAAATTCAAAACTGATAAAAGGAAATCTTCACACAAGGTGTAATTAAACTGTGGAACTCATTGCTCCAGGATGTCATTAAGACCAAAGACTTCGAAGATTCAAAAAGGGATTGGACATTTATATGGCTAATGAAAAAATCCAGAATTATAAAAGTTAATGCTAACAATTTTGGAAGTGATATTAAACCTTACCCTTCAGGGTTTAAGCCAATATCTAGACTACTCGGTGCTCAGAGGTTTCTTGCACCTTCCTCTGAAGCATCTGGTGTTAGTCAGTGTTTTGTTACAATACATGGACCATGGGTCTGATCCAGTATGGTAATTCTGTTAATTCTGCTACACAAAGTGGCATAGAATCTATAACATCTATCTAGATGTTATACATTTTTCTAAAGTCTCCCACACAGCATAGCATGTAGAACTCCATTTATATATAGCAGAAGAGTAAATCCTTGCCAGGATTCAAACCTGTAGTTTCAGAGACTGCTCAGAGACTGCAAATATGATTCTTAGACTAGTAAATCATCGCACTCCACCAGTGCTGCCTCTGTCATGAATTATCATTGTTAGAGTTCATTGATGTATTCCTTGTCCTCCTACCCCAACCAGATGGCAGTTCCAAAATGGGAAGCCTAACTTTGTAAGTAGAGGTACACAGATTAATATCCCTTCTATTGGTAGCAATTGAAAATGAATGGAACAAAGGCAGACCTCCACTTCCCTGTTAGCAGTAGTAGTGAGGGCAAACATCAAACATTTAGGTGGTTCATTCTGAATAGGCATTACAAATGTAGATGTTTATATGAGTTTAGATGAATCTCTTTGGTCTGGGGTTTAAGAAAGGAAATTTGAGTAGAACAAGATTCCTTGCAAGGTTTCTAGAACTTTATGGATTTGGTTGGACTGGAAATTCCCCCCAAAATAGCTTTTTCACACAATATTTTGATATACAAACTTCAGAAGGACAGAACTAAGGGAGGCCACTATGGTCTCTCAGGCTACTCACTCTGAAGAGGCTAAAGGAGACCACTACTGCCTTTGCAAATATAAATTCCAGAGATGTTCGCATGAAAGCTCTTTTGCTGCACTTTATAATATTATCCTTTTTCTACCTCAGCAGCTAGCCAGGTCCTGTGAGTTGCTTCAGATAGGAAGAGAAATTGATGATGTAGCCAGGTATTTTGCTGATACAATCCTGTTTATTTACAAACAGTGTATAAATTCCTGATTCCCTGAACACAGGAGGAATCAACAGGAGATATTTTCTTTGCTCAAAGATTCAAGGCTCTTTCAGCCATCACTCAGCCCCAAAAGCTCCATCTCTGGGCTTTGCTCAGAACCACATTCCCAGTGCTTGTTCTACTGTCTCCTTAGCTTTCTGCTCCCTCTGTGTCTGTGGAGTGTGTCACTATTTCTCTCTCACACACAGACACACCACTGTAGTACGATCAATCAATGAATCTACTATAAGGTGAGTGAACAACTGCTTGGAAAACCATACTCAGAGAGTAGTTATCAATGGTTCACAGTCAAGCTGGAAGGGCATATTGAGTGGGGTCCTGCAGGGTTCTATCCTGGGTCCTGTTCTATTCATTATCTTCATAAATTATTTTGATAATAGCATACAGAGTACACTGATAAAGTTTGCAGACTATACCAAGCTGGGAGAGGTGGCAAACGCTTTGGAGGACAGATCAAAATGATCTAGAAAAACTGGAGAAATGGTCTGAAATAAATAGGATAAAGTTCAGTAAGGACAAATGCAAAGTACCACACTAAGGAAGGAGTAATCAAGTGCAAAATGGGAAATGATTACCTAGGAAGCAGTACTGCAGAAAAGGATCTGGGGTTATAGTTGATAACAAACTAAATATGAGTCAACAATGTAATACTGTTGCAAAAAAAAGGAACATTGTTCTGGGATGTATTAGAGGAGTGTTATAATCAAGACAGGAGAAGTAATTCTTCCACTCTAATCAGCATTGATAAGGTCTCATCTGGAGTATTGTGTCCAGTTCCTGGTGCTACATTGCAGGAAAGATGTGGACAAATTGGAGAAAGTCAAGAGGAGTACAACAAATATGATTAAAGGTCTAGAAAACATGACATTTGAGGAAAGATTTTTTTTAAAATGGGTTATTTAATCTGAAGAAGAGAAGACTGAGGGGGGACAGGATAACAGTGTTCAAGTCCGTAAAAGGTTGTTATAAAGAGGAGGGTGATACATTGTTCTCCTTAACCACTGAAGACAGAATAAGAAGTAATGGGCTTAAATTGCAGCAAGGGACATTTAGATTAGACATGAGGAAAAACTTCCTAACTGTAAGGGTAGTTAAGCACTGGAACAAGTTACTTAGGGAGGTTGTGGAATTGCGTCATTGGACGGTTTTAAGAACAGGTTAGACAAACACCTGTTAGGGCTGGCTTATTTAATACTCAATCCTGCCTCAGTGCAGGGCACTGGGCTAGATGACCTATTGAGGTTCCGTCCAGTTCTACATTTCTATAATTCTTTGATTCTATGAATCCCCCACCATAAATTTATCAGATGACAGTGGAACCCTCTCTTGGGCTGCATGATTAACTTTTATTCCAGTCCTGCATGTGGCCTGTGTTTTGGGTGGAGGGCCCTATTGTTTCAGCTATCCCATAAAGAACTCAATTACTTTTGACATTTACCCTGAATGAAAGGCAGCTCTTACTCCCATTTGTTTCAATGAGCTTTAACCAAACCCGTTACAGTATAAGCGGCAAAGAGTCCTGTGGCACCTTATAGACTAACAGATGTATTGGAGCATAAGCTTTCGTGGTTGAATACCCACTTTGTCGGATGCATGCAACAGTATGTTAGGTATAGAATTTCCCTAGTGTTAGATTGAAAATCCAGCAACTGCTAATTTGGTTGACAGAGTGTATACAGGAGCTAAACTGAAGTCCATTAGCTAAACTACTTCTGGCACCTCCAGAATTTGGTTCCAGGTGTCCTACTGGTTAAAAGTATGGGCAAAAGATGTTACTTTGTTATTGCTAATGTTCTGATTTGCACTTCTGTCTAATTAAGCCTGGAGACAAGCTCTGCATTAGAGCATATTAAAACGAGCGCTGTCTAAAAGCGGGTTAGACTGTCTTTTTTTTAAAGATTGCCTTTTAAAATAAATCAATTCTTTGGATTCTCTGTTCTGTATCTAAAGAAAGATAAGCAATTTGTTCCAGTTATATAGGTGGATGCCTTGAATTTCTTTAATATAGGGCACAGTAGGAAAGTCCAAACTATGCACTTGAAGGGAAAAAGGATGTTTCCGAGAGCTCCCTGTCCCCCTTATTAAAAAAAAGCCAACTAAAATCATCTATAGCAGAGTTAGAAAAATATCACAGCAGCTACAATAATCACCTCAGTGCTTTGGGCTGCAGTAGTGGTTTGTTTGTTTTTTTGCAAGCCTTTCCTAAAAAATCAGGACATTTTCTGGATTTAGCGCTCTGTTCAGGCACTCCTCCTGATTACTTCCATCAGCTGGGGGAGAAGCAGCGACTTGCTCGCTCCACCGGGCGTGTCACTGGCAAAGCAGGAGTCAAGCCTTGCGTCAGGTCTGAGGAATCCCACCGGTGGCCTCACCAGTGAGCCTTCATTTGTTATTTTAAAAATACGGTTGCGTATGTCTTAAGAAAAAAAAAGCCACCCACTTTGCCCATTCTTTCATTTCAAGTTAAAAATAGGGTGACAGAGGGACCGTGGGATAAGCAGCTGGAGCAGAGTGGAGCTGGTTGCCATAGTAACCCATGAGCCATTTAGCAGTACTTGCTTTGGTTCTGTGGTTGCTGGGTTTTTTCCTTTTGTGTGTTGGATGGAGGGTGGGGGGTTGAGTGTCTGGGGGGCAGGGGCTGAAGGGGGCAAGGCTAGAATACACAGTAAGTGTCTAGTTCCTCTTGGAAGAACGTGCCAAATCAGCCATTGCCTCAGAAGAGCGCTGCTCTTCTTCCCTTGGTAGGTGGTCCTGAGTAGGAGTGGCGAGGAAGAGTGAGCGTGTGTGAGAAAAGAGGGGTGTATGGGTGCGTATGTATGTGCACATGCTGTCCAACGCCCTCCCTAGCATCTCACCCCTCTTTCACACTTTGCACAATGACAATTTGTCATTGTATCAGATGGCCAATGAGTTTTTTCTTTTATTTGGTAAACAAACTATAGTTTCCCAGGAAGATGTGGTATGTGGCATACAAGGATTCCTCCTGTCCCTGATCCCGCAGACCTTGGGAGTCAGACAATAGCCTGCAGGTTAACACAAGGCTCCTCCCAAGCCTTGCTATAATCAGGAAAAATGAACATTTGCGTGACTATTTAAAATGGATAGCCAGCCTATTTGTGGTTCATGTGGGGCTATGGTAGTTTTATCTTCATTGCATTTAATTTCTCAGTGGGAGAAGCCTAATTCCTTGACAGATTTGAAGCTCTAAGTGGGGATGCCTGAACTCTTTTGCTCTAAGCTGTAATTTGGATATGCCTGATATTGGTGCTTGAGTGCTCACTTTTCACTATGCTTTTTTTTTTTTTTTTTTGAGAGGTGAGGCAGGTGTACTTAGGAAACACACACAGACTTATTTTTAAACTTGGAAAAAATTATGCCTGGTGAAAGCGTCCCAGACTACAGCTCCTTGGAGAGAGAAGTCTTCTATTCCTCCCTAAAACAGGTCGCGTACATGTAGACGCAGCAGCAGCTGCAGCATCCCCTCCCTGCTCCGCATCCATGTGCTCATCTGTAGCTTGAACTACCACCACTATAGGTAAAATAGGAACTCATGTTCCACGGCCCATTCAGCTCAAACAGTTCTTAGTTAAGACTGCAAATGAGGATGTCAATTAGTGCCAGCTGAGATGGTGGTTTTGTGATGTAGGTACTTGCACCGAGATCCACCAATGCATTTCATATAGACCACCAGAGAGACAAGGTGGGGGAGGTAATATCTTTTATTGGACCATGTTTTGTTTCTTGAATTTGCTCAGGAAGTAGATGCCGCTGTTAAGTTTTGCTTCCTTTGTCTTCATGTTGTGGAGTTTCCACTTCAGATGGCAAAATTCGATATCTTCCATTGCTGTATGCAGGGCCGTTGCAGCCATATTGGTCCCAGGATATTAGAGAGACGAGGTAGGTGAGGTAATGTCTTTTGTTGGACCATGTAAAATAAAAGCGATTGCCCCACCCACGTTGTCTCTCTAATATCCTCAGCCCAACATGGCTACAACAACACTGCATATAGACCACAAGTTAGTCATCAGCCAAAAAAAGAAAAGAAAGAAAATGTCTGTTGCTAGAAGCTGGGCAGAATTGGAATGAGTGAACCTGGAGGTGAAAGGCTTTGTCCCGTCCCCACTGAGGTAGTCCTCCTGTAGTGGGGTCTTATTGGAAAAACCGGGAAGTGGGTGGGCGCAAGCCCACCCACTGCTAAAGGCCCCTCCTCCAGCCTAATGGGAGGCACCACTGGACCCAGGGACCAACTGATTACGGGGGACAACTAATGAAAAACAGGGACCAGAGTGAGGGTCAGAGGTTCAAAATGAGGATACCGGATGAGGACACTGAGCAGAGAACCCCGGACAGCGCCCACTACTCCTCAAAGCTGTTGAGGGAGCCAGTGGACGCTGCCTAGTGGAACTCTGCCTGGACACGTGAAACTAGGGAGGAACGGAAATAGGCCCCGCAGTCGCAGAGCACCCCCTCGTCCAATGTCCTCCTCCTGGTTTTGTAGATGGAGACTTTGGCCAGAGCCAGGAGGAGGTTGACGAGGAGGTCTCGCGACTTCGTGGGGCCACGGATAGGGTGTGCAAAGAGGAACAAGTGTGGGGAAAAGTGCAGCCAGAACCTCAACAAGAGGTAGAAAGCCCTGGCCCTTCCACGCATCTCCTCCAGATCTGTGAGGGAGGTCCCGTCCTCCGCCAGGAGGCAGGTGACATGCTTTTTGGCCCCCCTCCTTTTCTCCAGGGCGTAGAAGAAGAGGGAGCTGTGATCCATCTCCCAAAGGAGGCGGATGCAGGATCGAACAAAAGCGCCCCGGGCTCGATGGTCCTCCAGGGCCTGGAGCTCCTCCTGCTTCTCTTAGTATGCTGCGTGGAGGGGTGGATCCTCGGGGCTGGAGGCGAGACACCTCTCTAGCTCTAAAACCTCCCGCTCCAACTGCCCTATCACCGCATCCCTCCGCCGGGTGGCGCCCCGGGTGTAGTCACGGCAGAAGAGCCGTGCGCGCACCTTCCCCACATCCCACCACTGCCTCGCTGAGGGAAAGGCACACCGCTGCCCCCACCAGGCCAGCCAGAACTCCCGGGAGGATGCCACGAAGCCCACGTCCTCCAGCAAGCTGTTATTAAAATGCCAATAGGCCGGCAATAGAACTGGAGGGGGACACCGGGGGAAGGGAAGAAGCAACCACTCCTCCCCACTAGGCTGCAGGCAGGGGAGGAGGGTGCTAACCACAGGAGGACACGGGGACAACAAAGGAGAGGGGGACAATCATGGGCGCGGGGCAGGGCGCCGGCTCCTCCGGCTGCACTCGGAAGGGGTAGGACTATAATTACATCAGGGGAGGTGCAGTGATCAGGATAGATAACTTAAAAGGGGGAAATGGGGCACAAGTGCTCTGAAAAGGGACATGGGCACACCAAACTGTGGGTTGGGCGGGGCAGGGGGGTCAGGGGAACAGCAAACAACTGAGGGCGGGCAAGTAGAGCACAAAGGCGGGGGGAACCAAACTCCAGGGCAGGGCGGGGCGGGTGGAGTGACAAACTTGGAAGGGTTAGGGCGGGGTAGGCACACTAAGAGACCCAGGATCCTAGGATGGGGCCAGGGTGGGACAGGCAAACAACCAAGGAAAATTCTTCCGGGGAGCTATGGGAGGAAGGGAGGGAAAAAAAAACCTGAGCTGGGAGGTAGTGGGGAGACCCCCCCACCCAAATGCAACTGAGGGAGGGGGGCCAAGTCCAAAGAAAGGACGGGGGAGAGTGCACCCACGAGCGCTTGTGGGGCTCACTCCAGTCCGCGCTCGCTGCTGGAAACAGTCCTGGATGGTGATGGGCGAGGAAGCAAGCAGCCCCATCGAGGGGCGAGCTGCAGGTGTTGATGGTCAACTGGATTGGTGGAGGGGGTGGTGGCAAAAAGGGGTGGTGGTGGTGAAGGAAGATAGGCGGGGGGGCAACAGGACTGAGGGAGGGCTCCACACCTCTCCCCAGGCCCCCCACAGCAGCAAAAAGCTACCACCACCCCAGGAGCACAGCTGTTAAAGTCACTCAGTCCAAGAACCAACCCCCTCCACAATTCCTCGCAGTGGTCTTCCTCCTCCTCCACAAGGCAGCCAGCTCAGGAGCAGCAGCAGCAAGCTGGTGGCGGCCATCCAGGTGAGGACCCAGGCAGAAGGGGTGACAACGGTAGTGGTGGTGGTGGGGTCCTCACTCCTCCTCCCTCCAGAGGGGTGGGGATGAGGGGGGCAGGCCGGCATGGCCCCCCCTTCCCCACAGCAGTAGCAGCAACAGCAGTGGCTCCCAGCCCTGGTCTACACTAGGACTTTAGGTCGAATTTAGCAGCATTAAATCGATGTAAACCTGCACCCGTCCACACGATGAAGCCCTTTATTTCGACTTAAAGGGCTCTTAAAATCGATTTCCTTACTCCACCTCTGACAAGTGGATTAGCACTTAAATCGGCCTTGCCGGCTCGAATTTGGGGTACTGTGGACACAATTCGACGGTATTGGCCTCCGGGAGCTATCCCAGAGTGCTCCATTGTGACCTCTCAGACCATCTCAACTCAGATGCACTGGCCAAGTAGACAGGAAAAGAACCGCGAACTTTTGAATCTCATTTCCTGTTTGGCCAGCGTGGCAAGCTGCAGGTGACCATGCAGAGCTCATCAGCAGAGGTGACCATGATGGAGTCCCAGAATCTCAAAAGAGCTCCAGCATGGACCGAACAGGAGGTACGGGATCTGATCGCTGTATGGGGAGAGGAATCCGTGCTATCAGAACTCCATTCCAGTTTTCGAAATGCCAAAACCTTTGTCAAAATCTCCCAGGGCATGAAGGACAGAGGCCATAACAGGGACCCGAAGCAGTGCCGCGTGAAACTGAAGGAGCTGAGGCAAGCCTACCAGAAAACTAGAGAGGCGAACGGCCGCTCCAGGTCAGAGCCCCAAACATGCCGCTTCTATGATGAGCTGCATGCCATTTTAGGGGGTTCAGCCACCACTACCCCAGCCGTGTTATTTGACTCCCTCAATGGAGATGGAGGCAATACGGAAGCAGGTTTTGGGGATGAAGAAGATGATGATGATGTTGAGGTTGTAGATAGCTCACAGCAAGCAAGCGGAGAAACCGGTTTTCCCGACAGCCAGGAACTGTTTCTCACCCTGGACCTGGAGCCAGTACCCCCCGAACCCACCCAAGGCTGCCTCCTGGACCCAGCAGGCGGAGAAGAGAACTCTGGTGAGTGTACCTTTTAAAATACTATACATGGTTTAAAAGCAAGCATGTGAAAGGATTACTTTGCCCTGGCATTCGCGGTTCTCCTAGATGTACTCCCAAAGCCTTTGCAAAAGGTTTCTGGGGAAGGTAGCCTTATTGCGTCCTTCATGGTAGGACACTTTACCACTCCAGGCCAGTAGCACGTATTCGGGAATCATTGTACAACAAAGCATTGCAGTGTATGTTTGCTGGCATTCAGACAACATCCGTTCTTTATCTCTCTGTGTTATCCTCAGGAGAGTGAGATATAATTCATGGTCACCTGGTTGAAATAGAGTGCTTTTCTTCAGGGGACACTCAGAGGAGCCCATTCCTGCTGGGCTGTTTGCCTGTGGCTAAACAGAAATGTTCCCCGCTGTTAGCCACAGGGAGGGGGGAAGGTTGAGGGGGTAGCCACGCGGTGGGGGGAGGCAAAATGCGACCTTGTAACGTAAGCACATGTGCTATGTATGTAATGTTAACAGCAAGGTTTACCCTGAAAGAGTGTAGCCACTGTTTTATAAAATGTGTCTTTTTAAATACCGCTGTCCCTTTTTTTTTCTCCACCAGCTGCATGTGTTTCAATGATCACAGGATCTTCTCCTTCCCAGAGGCTAGTGAAGCTTAGAAAGAAAAAAAAACGCACTCGCGATGAAATGTTCTCCAAGCTCATGCTGTCCTCCCACACTGACAGAGCACAGACGAATGCGTGGAGGCAAATAATGTCAGAGTGCAGGAAAGCACAAAATGACCGGAAGGAGAGGTGGCGGGCTGAAGAGAGTACGTGGTGGGCTGAAGACAGGGCTGAAGCTCAAATGTGGCGGCAGCGTGATGAGAGGAGGCAGGATTCAATGCTGAGGCTGCTGGAGGACCAAACCAGTATGCTCCAGTGTATGGTTGAGCTGCAGCAAAGGCAGCTGAAGCAAAGACTGCTGCTACAGCCCCTGTGTAACCAACCGCCCTCCTCCCCAAGTTCCATAGCCTCCACACCCAGACGCCCAAGAACGCAGTTTGGGGGCCTCCGGCCAACCAGCCACTCCACCACAGAGGATTGCCCCCAAAAAAGAAGGCTGTCATTCAATAAATTTTAAAGTTGTAAACTTTTAAAGTGCTGTGCTTAAAGTGCTGTGTGGCATTTTCCTGCCCTCCTCCACCACCCCTCCTGGGCTACCTTGGTAGTCATCCCCTTATTTGTGTGATGAATGAATAAAGAATGCATGAATGCGAAGCAACAATGACTTTATTGCCTCTGCAAGCGGTGATCAAAGGGAGGAGGGGAGGGTGGTTAGCTTACAGGGAAGTAGTGTGAACCAAGGGGCGGGGGGTTTCATCAAGGAGAAACAAACAGAACTTTCATACCGTAGCCTGGCCAGTCATGAAACTGGTTTTCAAAGCTTCCCTGATGCGCACCGCACCCTCCTGTGCTCTTCTAACCGCCCTGGTGTCTGGCTGCGCGTAACCAGCAGCCAGGCGATTTGCCTCAACCTCCCACCCCGCCATAAACGTCTCCCCCTTACTCTCACAGATATTGTGGAGCACACAGCAAGCAGTAATAACAGTGGGAATATTGATCACTCACGTGACCGCACTGATGTCGCCTCCTCGCCCGGTATCGCTTTGCCAGGTTCTGGTGCTGCATATACTGCTGGATAATGCGTGTGGTGTTTAATGTGCTCCTAATTGCCAAAGTGAGCTGAGAGGCCTCCATGGTTGCCTTGGTATGGTGTCTGCACAGAAAAAAGGCGCGGAATGATTGTCTGCTGTTGCTCTGATGGAGGGAGGGGGGACTGACGACATGGCTTACAGGGTTGGCTTCAGGGAGCTAAAATCAACAAAGGGGGTGTCTTTACATCAAGGAGTATTTCAGGCAGGACTTCACGGAGGGTTCCAATAAGAAATGGTGCACCTAAGTTATTGTTCTTATTGGAACAAGGAGGTTAGCCTGGCCTCTGATTGATACATGGCTAGATTTACCTCGCTACACCTTCTCTGTGAGTGACTTCAGTGTGACCTAGAGGAATGAGTCCCCTAGACAGGGGAGGAGGCAAATGAGTACAAAACAAATCTGGTCTATTTCTTGTTTTGATCCACTCCATCTATCTTTTACATCTTTGGCTGGCAGCAGACGGTGCAGAAGGACTGCATGCCATCCACATCTCATGGCTGCTCGGCAGAAGATGGTACAGTACGACTGCTAGCAATCCTCATCTCTTGCCTGCCCGGCAGAAGATGGTACAATACGACTGCTAGCAATCCTCATCTCTTGCCTGCCCGGCAGAAGATGGTACAGTACGACTGCTAGCAATCCATATCGCCTGCCTGCTCACCATAAGACGGTTCAATAGGACTGACTGCAGGACTAAAGAGAATGACCTGGTCAAGTCACTCCAGATTTAGTCCCTGCGCCCATGTCTGTCCAGGCGCTCCCAGCCGACGTGGCCAGGAGCACCTCGGACATGACAATGACAGCTACCCATTGTACTGTACCGTCTGCTGCCACAAGGCAAGGGGTTGCTGCTACTGTGTAGCAATGCCGTACTGCGTCTGCCAGCACCCAGGAGACATAGGGTGACGGTTACCTGAGCGGGCTCCATGCTTGCCGTGGTATGGCGTCTGCACAGATAACTCAGGAAAAAAGGTGCGAAATGATTGTCTGCCCTTGCTTTCACGGAGGGAGGGAGGGAACGGGGGCCTGACGATATGTACCCAGAACCACCCGCGACAATGTTTTAGCCCCATCAGGCATTGGGATCTCAACCCAGAATTCCAATGGGCAGTGGAGACTGCGGGAACTGTGGGATAGCTATCCACAGTGCAATGCTCCGGAAGTCGACTCTAGCCTCGGTACTGTGGAAGCACTCCGCCGAGTTAATGCACTTAATGCACTTAGAGCATTTTCTGTGGGGACACACACACTCGAATATATAAAACCGATTTCTAAAAAACCAACTTCTATAAATTCGACCTTATTCCGTAGTGTAGACATACTCCCAGACCGGGTCCCAGTCAGCAGTGGTCTTCCAGGGAGGGAGGGAGGCAGAGAGCTCTAGCCAGCAGCAACAGCCGAGGGAGGGAGGGAGGCAGAGAGCTCTAGCCAGCAGCAACAGTCGAGGGAGGGAGCTCCAAACAGCAGCAGCCCAGGAAGGGAGAGAGCTCTAGCCAGCAGGGCAGCCTGAATAGACTGATCCTCCCTCCTGTAGTAGGGTGATTATCCGCTCTGGCCCTGAAGTGGTTAAAACAGCCCTAGGAAAGGACTGCCCCAGGGAGCCAAGACGCTAGGCTGATTGGGGAGGCATCCACAGCTGGGGCCATGCCCCAATCAGGCCACAGCTGGCCCTATAAAAGGGCTGCTAGCTAAGCACTTAGGTAGGACTCTTTTGCTAGCTTTAGAGAGAGAAGGACTTAGCTGCCTGGGAGCTGAGGGTGCAGGCAGCCAAGTAGTGCTGGGGAAAGGTGAGAGGAGTAGGGGAGCTCCTGCCTGGCAACTCCCAAGGCTGCAGGCCTTGTCAAAGGCCAAACCAGGTACTGGGGTTGCAGAGGCTGCAGCCCAGGGGTTAGACAAAAGCAGCAGGTCCAAACCCTCCAATGATGAATGGCTTTTACACTGCAATCTGCTCCAGTGACTGGGGGCTAGATGGTGACTGGCAGTCACCATAGACTGAGGTGAGGTGGGGATAGAGGGTTGGGAGTTCCCTGGGGATGGAAGACCCAGAGACTGTGGGCATACTGTAGAGGGCAGAACCCTGAGGTAAGGGGCACTGGGGTCTGGGAAGGACATGGGGGGCCTGAGGCAAACAGGACACTGGCCTGCAGAGGACGCTCTGGAGGCTGGAGAGCTAATTCCCAGGATGACCAGCAGGAGGTGCTGGGCCGGTGAGTTGTCGCCTTGCTACACCTCCATATACATCCAGCTGCAAGCTTCTTATTATAAGCACTACTTAAATCTGATGAATAATTACAAAGCAAACAAAACATCCTCTCGGTCAATGTTATTTGACTTCCATTTTATTTGGTTATTGAGTGATATGAGTGCAAATCAGATGGGCTAAAGAACCAAACACTGTCTTCAGACTCAAATGTCTCCAGCCCTTTTTATTTAAAGGGTTGATAAAAAGGTTGATTCACTTTTTAAAACAAATCTTTGATTTTCTTGGCTGCTTCTTGTAGAGAGTGGATGTTGAAAGACTCTAATATTATAGTGAACAGTTGGTTTTTGTCATTTTTCCCACTAGCCTGAATGGAAGCATCAGAAATCTCATGAGGAAATTCAGTACTTATCAGCAGGGATCCTTGAAATCCATTTGCCACTAAAAAACACAGAATTTGCATTTTTACAGAGAATCTTTAGTTTGTATGTTTTGTGGAAAAAAAATCCATATACAGTAGAATCATAGAGTTGTAAGAGACCTCAGCAGGTCATCTAGTCTAACCCCCTGCTTAAAGCAGGACCAACCGCAACTAAATCATCCCAGCCAGGGCTCTGTCAAGCCAAGCCTTAAAAACCTCTAAGGACGGAGATTCCACCACCTCCCTAGGTATCCCATTCCACTGCTTCACCACCCTCCTAATGAAATAGTGTTTGCTAATATCCAACCTAGATCTCCCCCACTGCAACTTGAGACCATTGCTCCTTGTTCTGTCATCTGCCACCACTGAGAACAGCCTAGCTCCATCCTCTTTGGAACCCTCCCTTCAGGTCTCTGAAGGCTGCTATCAAATCCCCCCTCACCCGTCTCTTTTCTGCAGACTAAATAAGCCCAGTTCTCTCAGCCTCTCCTCATAAGTCATGTGCCCCAGCCCCCCAATCATTTTCGTTGCCCTCCGCTGGACTTTCTCCAATTTGCCCACATCCTTTCTGTAGTGGGGGGCCCAAAACTGGACGCAGTACTCCAGATGTGGCCTCACCAGTAGTACACATAGAGGCAGAAGCAGAATCCCATTTATCTGAGCCTCCATTATTCAGCTTTCTGTATTAACTGAACTGGGGCTGACAGCCCTGGGTGGCAGGGCTTGGGCTTCAGCTGAATTGAAATTCTATTAATTTTATTTTATTATAATGATTGATGGCACTGGTAGGCTTCGAACTTTCTTAAAAATTGTGTTCAACTGATACCTCTATATGTTATGGCTAGGGAAACTAAAGTTCAGTGTTTCATTTTAATAGCAGAAAAATGTGGATTTTTGTTTTTTTAATCATGGAAAACTGGGATCTCCGCTTATTGGATTTCTAGTCAGATTTTGCAGACCTGAAATTTTCAGATACTTTTCTGCACCAAACCTAAAAAAACCTTTTTGATATTTGCCCTGGGTGACAGATTGGCAGCGACACCTCACTCCTCAAGAAGAGGAGACTGGGAACTAAATTTTCAAAGAATGGTTTCTGAATTTGGATGCCTGTTTTATGACCAACTCTAGCCAGTGACTACATGCATGCATCTCTCATTTTCAAAGGTTCTGACTAGAGCTGGTCAGAACATTTTCAACAAAATGTTTTTTCATCCCAGGCAAAATGTTTCATGGAAGTGTATTGATTTCAATGAAATTTTCTACGGGAAGGTTCTCTAAAGTCCAGGGTAGACTATCTGGTCCTTATGGCATATCTACACTTCACACTGGGGGTGTGATTTCCAGCTTGAGGAGACATGCTCATGCTAGATATGATTGAGCTACCATGCTCAAAATAGAATGTAGCTACAATGGTGGGAGGGGCAGGCCACCCTGAGTGTACACCTCATAGATATGTACTTGGGGTAGCTAACCTCTCGCACTGCTCATGCTTCTGTGGCTGCATTCTATTTTTAGCATGTTAGCTCAACCAGAGCAAGCGTGAGTATGTCTCTTTGAGCTGCGAATCACACCCTCACCTGGAAGTGTAGACACACACCCTTAGAGAGAGAGAGAAAGCATGCACTGAAATGAAAATTTGATATTTTTGATCCAAAAATGGCCATTTTGACAATCCCGTTTTGTGAAAACAAGTGAAAGGTTTTGTTTTTGTTCCAGTGTGCACTGAAAACAAATTTAGAAACCTCAAAAGTTGTCATGAAATGGAAGTGTCCTTCTGCAGCCAGTTCTAGTTCTAAGCTTTCGCACCTTCTAATGATTTCCACCTGGTTTACACCACAAAGTTTTTGCCAGCAAAACTTGCCTTCTGGTGGCACAGCCTTGCATGCACCCACACTCAATTTTGGGTCCTGCCAACAAACCCTGAACTTCTGCTGGTGAAGCTAAACTAGTTCTGAGTGACTTAAACCTTTGTGGATGCAGAAGCTATTACATCTACCCAATCCTTAGCTACTTTAGCGGCCTTTGCCCCTCCCACTCTGGATCTGTGCTGAGCTCAACTCAGCCGGTGCAATGGTTCAGGGCCAGTGTGTATGGTATAGAGTTCATTTTTTATAAAGTGATTGTTAATATAAGATATCCCAAAATACTTTACAGAGAGAACTGAAGGACAGAAAGAAAACATTGCCATCAACAGGGGCAGAAGACGTCTTCTCTGTGATTGCCTTCCAGGGTCATTCATTGCTCCGGCATGTTGACATGCCTGCAAGATTTGGTAAGAGAATTACTGAACTCTGCAGCAATAGCTTGTGGCTGTGGGAGACAGAGCTGCTGAGCACATTGCACATCAACAACAAATGGGATTTAGTGTAAAGGTGGGATTGCAGTTAGAGTGGTAAGAAATAAAATGAGTTTCCATTTCTGAGCAACCCACGGGACAACCCACAATGAACATGTGTGTCCTTGGCATTCTAAGCTGAGAAATGGGAATTGGCAATTTTTCTTCCTCTCAGTCAGCAGGAGTTCTGTCTTCCTCCATACTCTCTGAGACCTATTCTTGTCCCTATCCTTCCACTGTCCCAAGAGAACTACCCCCAAGAAGACTGACCTGCTGCCAGCTATGTCTAGCCTCAGTCCCCAAATCACTTTCCCTTAATGCCAGTTTCTTTCTGTCCCTGGTCTGTATGGGCAATCTCCCCCATGCTGGTTCCTGTCTGAAAGCTGTAACCAAGAACAGACAGTGGGCTAGATGGGGTATGCCAGGAGTGCTTCTGGGAGGAGGGGTGTTTTTGGATGGAGCAGCCACACAGGATTCATCGCCAGAGAGAGCCTTGCTTCCCAGGTACGTCTACACTGCAGCTGGGATGCCCAATGTGGGTAGACAGACTTGCTCAAGCTAGTGGGCTAAAAACAGCCGTGTGGATATTGCAGCATGGATGGTGGCTTGAGCTAGCCACCCAAGTGTGGGCCCAGGGGTTGGGTTGGTTAGGACTCAGTCTGCTAGCCTGAGCAACCACCAGTGCCCGCAGCATCCACGCAGCTATTTTTAGCGTGCTAGCTTAAACTGAGCAAACATGAGCCTGTCTGCCCTCACTGGGAATCACACCTCCCAGCTTCAGTGTAGACATACCCCACCAGTGGCCAGAAACGACAGCCCCATTTGCTTCATTGTTGGTCGGACCTTGGTTCTGCTGCAAGAATTCCTCCTTTCTGCAGCATCTAAATTCAGCATCTAAAAGTGTAGGTGAACTAAAACCATTAGGTTAGGTAAATATGAAAACCAACACCCCCTCCTTGTATTGTATCCCTTGTGCTAATTGTTTTGATATTCTTCCATTTTCAATGTGCCACAGATTTTTGTATTGACAGCACATAACAATGCTGTATAAGTTGTCAGGGGTGGGAAACAAGGGAAGTTTTGGCATCTGGGTATGAGACACTTGGTTTTTTTGGCAGTTCAGATTGTGTGTGGGGAGGAGGATGGGGGGGGGGGGTTGTGGAACAGGCTTATAGATTAATTTCCCTACAAAATTGATTATCTGTGAAATGCTTGACAAAGCTAAAATTTAACTTAACATGAATTTCAGTTAGCATCCCACTGAGAAACTGGGGAGAGTTGAAAGCTTTCTTAGATGTGCTCAGATACCAGTGATGAACGCAGAATAAGAACCTAACCAGAATAGAATGTAAAAAAGCTATTGTCTTCCTGAGTCTGCAGACAGCTTGAAACAACATTGTGTTGGTGTACAGCTGGGCCATGTTTTTATGGTTTTCTTTGTGACCATAAGGGCTAGAATGTTATTCCCCCCCCCGCCCTCGATAAATGAAATCTGGGATTCTAGAACACAATTCAGTGGCACAAGAAGCATTCCATGGCAAATTCCACAGCCATGGAATTTATGGGGCCTTACCAGAAACACTTCCACTTCCTGGTAGAAAATTAACCCTAAGAAACTGGCCAGTCTCTTGTATTAGACACCTGGGCAATGGGTTAAACTCCAGTTGCCCGTTAGGGTAAGATAACAACATCTGACAGTGCAGGCAATAGGACATGTGCAGTAAATAACTTAAAGTGGGATAATGCATGCAGAACACTTTGTGCTGGAAGACTTGCATTCTGCTCTTGCTCAAAATAGTGTCTTCGGGCATAGACTGTGGTATATGTGCAGAAGAGTACGTTGCTTAAGTTTTTGTACTGCACAGATCTATGATGGGAGGCAGAAGCTATGCTTTTACACAATTACATCTGCTATCACAGACAGTTGGGCATGCGCATCATGTTGACCTTTGCATAATACACTGGTATTGCTATATTTTATGTATCCATGCACAAACATATAATTCTAAAATTATAAAGACTTTTTCTGCAGTCCAATCTTAACATAATGACTATTACTCATTGAAGTTTTAAACCTCAGCTATTTCACCGGGAAGTGCAAAAAAAGTGTTTGGTTTTTTAAGAGCAGGAAAAATATTCTGATTCCCTCATCCTTGGGTAACTCCAGAACAACTTAGCCAATTTTGCTCAAACTTGCCAAAATAATTCACCCTTGGGCTGAGGCCAAGCCCATAATGCTTCAGGTTCAAAGAAAATACTTTAGAGTTTGTTGTTAACAATTTCTCAAACAGAGCCTACTATCTTCTAGACTGTAAACTCTTTAGGACAGGGACTGTCTTTATTTGTGTACTGTGCATTCAGTGCTAAACTAATAATAAATAAACTTTAAAATACTATGTCCATGAGCAACTGAACAGAGGGGTTAGAATGAAAGTACATTCTCAACTTTACCTACTGTACAGTTCCACACTAGCAAAAACCAAAGTCTTTTGTGCTTTGGGATCCTGACACAAGACACTGTAAATGAAAGATATTAGCTCTGCCCTGTGTTTGAGCTGGCTGATAGCAGTAGCTGCCATCTCTCTCTCTCCTTTCACTGAGATATTTGTGAGATCCATCAATCAGGACTCTATGTCAGCAACCCAAGAGGGGGACGGTGCCAGTGTGTTATCTCTATTGTCAATTGTATTTGCTAATGAGAGAGGAGTCCATTACTAGACAGAGTGCGTGTGTGAGCTAATGACTGAGTCTATTTGTTATCAAGTGCTGCTCAAGTGCCCAGTGCTGCTTGGGAGAATTTAAACTAGCTTTCCCACACCCACAATACCCCTGTTTCTATCTCCCTGATTCTCTCCAGATGTGAACTGGAGATCACAGATGCCTGAAAAGTGACAGATCCAATTTTACAAATGGAGGTCATCTGATGTCAGCCTTTCCTCCCCCACTGCAACAACCTGACATCTCTCCACCAAGCAGATAGATGATGGAGCAAAACCAGGATTATTTCTTTATTTTCATAATAATGAATTGGGTTTTTAGGAATCCAAAGCACTTTACAAACAGTGGGCCAGATTTTGCTTTCTGTTATACCCTGGGCAATCCAACGCAGTCAGCGGGGTTACATGAAGTGTAACTGCATGCAGAATTTGGCTCTATAAATATAGGGATCACTCACCCATCACTGAAACACAGCTGCCAAAGATGAGGAACACGGCAGCCATTCTGCACCAGCAATGCAGCTAAACAGCTCCTTAGGAGGGGAGCGAAAAATAACTTCTCTACCTGAAACTGCAAAGAGAATTTGAGAGAGGCAGAATATAATTGTCCAAGTTGGAATCTGACCTGCACACTGAGGCTAGCATTCCTACATTTGCAAAAAGTGCCAGAGGATTCTTTTAATGATGAGAGGTACAGCAGTACTAACCCCCAAAATCATGAAATTGGCTTAAGATTAATTACTTTTAAAAAGTCATGTGGTTTCTTTTCTGCCTTCTGCTTTTAAAAACTTTTTTGGGGAAGCCACCCACCTCTAACTTGTACGTATCACAAATTCAAAACTTGACCTTAAATGCACATCTGAAAAGCAGGTCACCCACACTGGAAGGGATTCCACTTTTCCTCCCCTATTGTCTGGTGAGTGGGGAGCTGTTGTTCTACCCCTCTGTATCCCTTCTCTATTTCCCCTAGCTGACTAAGGAGGGGGCTAGATTAGCAGATGCACAACTCACGTTCTCCTTCCCCAGCAGTTTCCTGTTCCCCCCCCCCCCGCCTCCTACATTACCTTGCCCCCCATATTTTCCTCCCTTCTTTTTACCATCTTCTACCCTAATTCTTCCTTTTGGCACCCCTATTCCCCTGCATACCCCCACATCCTTGCTGCCTGCTTCACATATCCCTCTGACTGCTTACAGTGTCCCTAACCCATTCCCCCTCCCTGCTTTCCACAGACTCATTTCTTGCAGTTCTGCATTTTCCTGGCCCCTGTCTGTCCCTCACAGGGTGACTAAAGGGCCACCATATTTCCTGAGGGCAGCATGGCTTTAGCCCTATTGGAAGCAATGGGGTATAGAGGCCATCTTTGCTGACAGCAACATTAGTTTCACCTGCAAAGGCTGCTGAGACATGGCAGCCGGTTTGGTTGAGGGCAGTCTGTAAGTTCCATTCTATTGACAGGAGTGGGAGATTGTAGGCCATTTTGGATAAGGGCAAATCAGGAAATCGCAAGAAACTCAAACACCCAAACTCTGGGCATGGTGTAGAGCTCCTTTGTCAGACAACATCTTCAGCATTACGGTTTTCCTTGGCAGAGGCACTTTTTCATTGTCCTCTCAAAGGGCAGAAACTACCGACTGAATCACTAACACCATCTCCTGTTGTGTGTGTGTGTGTGTTTTTTTTTATGGCTCCCATTGAAGTGCTGACCAAGTCCAACCAGCCTTAGTTTGTAGTTGCTGAGGAACACACAGCCGTAGATGGGACACTGCAAATAGGGTGACCTGGGTGTCAGCCACATAGACCATTGCCTCAGCTCAACCTCTGCAGGAATCCTTATTCACTCTTCAGTTCCTCTCACTTTGTCTCTTGTAACTGCCTTCTCTCACAATTTATATGTGATGCTATGACCACATCGCCCCCTTCTCAAACTCTTGCAACTATTCCCCCTTCATTTCAAGATTCAACCCTCCTTGTTTTTAAAATCTTTTTTGGACTTCCCCCAGCCTACCTACCTAACAGGCCTAGTTGGCCGAGTGAAGTGACACCCTATGCTAAACTCAATGGAATGTCTGTTTGTCTGAATGTAGCATGATAACTTTTGAAATATGCATCTGATCAATTCCAAAATGTTCTAGGCATCAGTGGGTAGAACCCTCTTGTTTTTGGTGAAAATAAAAAAAAATGGAAACACTTGATTTTCACTGAACCCCCCAGTTTGTCCTTCAGTATACATGGGGGAGGCAGTGACCTCAGGCTTAAGGTGAGGGCTAGGAAGCCAGAGAGTTTCCTCTGCCTACAGCACCAAATGGGCATGATGGGGGCATGATTCAGTGGAAATCCTCTCCCCCTTTTACTCCTGCAGCAGCAGGCCTGGAAATGGAGAGAGGGGGTGGAAAAACTCCTGGAGCTCCAGGAGGAGCTGAGGTGCACTGAAGGGGGATGGGAAGGGGCAGATGTGGGCTGGGGACGCAGAACTGATGTGGAGGCTTGGGGTGCATAATTCATTACTGGGGTGGGGGTCTGGCCAATGTGGGGCACAGAATTAATTACAATTTTGTGTTTGGGAAATGCTGGAAGCTCCACGGCATCAGGCAGCCAGCAAGATCTCCGGCACTGAGAGGCAAAACCACCTTATTCAATAAATATGGGAGAGTATGCAACAGTGTAACACACGCATCCTACCACACAGGTGCACACAGGATGGGCAGGAGTTCAAAAATCAAAAGACAGACCAAAAACCGCAGCATAATCTTTGGGGAAAAAACTCATGATTTTTGGGTCTGTCACATGAGTTTTTAGAGTCTACTTCATGCTTTTTAAACTTCTATGTCAACTGTCAATTCTGAACTATATTTTTCCAAAGTGCTCTGTACACCTCAGTCCTCACAATACCCCATTTATATTATTATCCCCACTGTACGAATAGTGATGCTGAAATACACAGGAGATTTAGGGACTTGCCCAAAGCTATACGTTGAATCGGTATCAGAACAAGGATTACACTTCACGTTCCTTGCTCCTAATGCCATGATCCAGGTTCTAGGCCATGCTATCTTGTCTCATGTTACTCCCTTCCCCAATAGAGCATCTCCTCTATGTTCTTAAAAACTATCTAGCCACAGTTAGTGTGCGATCCTGTTCCTATGCCACTTCAACCACATAAAACAGCTTGCCCGTATCTCTGCCTTGGCTATTCATTTTTATTAATATCTCAGCTGACAATGTATCTTCCTCCTTTTTCTACACCTCTGAATTTCTCTCTTCCTTGTCTATTATTAATCCCTAAAAAGTGGAGGTGATAGGGGGAATAGGTACAGCATGTACATTTAAAATAAAAAGCCACCTTTTCATTTCTAGAGTGGCTATTATTGGAAGATTTCAAACTGTATTATAAGATCAGGTAAATAAGTTGTAAGTATGATGTGACATTCTATACCTTGGGGGGGAACGTACTGTAACCCCCACATTCCTCATTTTCATATAATTGTGATCTCACATATAAAGCATGCCTTCTAAGGTATCAGAGGAAAGGCTATGATCTGCTGAGAGTCCTTTCTCTATCCACATATGTGTATCATTAATGCATATGAAGTTATGAAAATTGTGTTGTATGGTGGTCACTAAAACATGCTGTAAGTTGGGGAATCAGCCATATATTAGCTCCCCAGAGGCTACAGCAAGGAAAGTAACCAACACCCAGGCAGGTTGTCAAACAACCCATCAACATCCATTGTCCAGAAAAGGAGCTACAATGCAATGACTCACCGGCATGAGGCCACACCAGGGGAATTGCTCAACCCTGCTTGGAGAGACTCAGCAATGCTCCCAGACATGTCTGGACTTGTGTTCTACAAACACATGGACTGAGAATATAAAACAGACAGAGTGGACACATGTTGCGCCCTTCTCCTGCCCCCACCTATGCTGTAAGCAACCAAGACACTGAGAAGAAGACAAGACTCCAGCAGAGGAGATTGGCCCAGGTTTAAGGAACAAACCTGTATATTAAGGTCTGCAATATCCAGTGGGGTGAGAAACTGCTTAATCTAGTTACTATCCAGTCTAATAGAGCTGAGAGTTTAGACTGCATACTTATATTTTATTTTATTTTGGTAACCACTCTGACTTGTTATGCTTTGACTTATAATCACTTAAATTTTATCTTTGTAGTTTAATAAATCTGTTTGTTTATTCTACCTGAAGCTGTGCGTTTTGTTTGAAATGTGTCAGAGACTCCACTTGGGATAACAAGCCTGGTACATATCAATTTCTTTGTTAAATTGACAAACTCATATAAGCTTGCAGCATCCAGCGGGCACTACAAGACAGAATTTCCTAGGGTTGTGTCTGGGACTGGAGATATTGACTAGTGTCATTCGGTTGTACAATCCTAGGAACAGCTTACATGCCAGAGGCTGTGTGTGAACAGCCCAGGTGTGGGGGGGGGTCTCACAGCAGAGCAGGGTAAAGTTGGCTCCCAGAATCAAGGATTGGAGTGACCTAGCAGATCACTGGTCCAGATAACACCAGAGAGGAACGTCACATATGGATATAGGTATATTCAGGGATCATGACTTCACCCACCACTTAATGCAGTCAGTTCTGGCAATACATCCTTTGAATAGATGTGACTTACTATGGCAAAACTAAAGTATGGTATACAGAGTGAAATTTTGTAGTATTGTAATGGTGGGAGCTTTGATCATAGTCTCTCTCTCATTGCCTACAAGGAGCTGGTTTCTTCAGTTCTTACACCTGGCTAGTAAGATTTGGTTCACTCCGCTCTGGAATGGTACACTTTGCTCTTTGGACCATTTGCGCTGGGACACCCCAGCCTGTGGGAAACAACCTAGAAGTGAGTTGATGAGATAAAACCCCACCTCTTGGGGGGGGGGGGGGAGTAGCAAAATCCCACCGTTGCTAGAACCCAACAAGAGTGAAGGTGGAAGAGAGAAGGAGCTAAGGCTTAGGTCTGGACTACATTGGGGAAATTGCCTCTGAAATTCAAGCCAGTTTTAAAACTTCTTGGAGCCAAAGTTTACGTCAGGCAGTCTGGAGCACTATTACTGAGCTGGTTTTAGGATTACATTCAGTAGTTTTTTAAAACAGTGTAATAAAAACAGATCAGGCCACCTGGAATCTGATGTACACTATGGCTTCAACTGGTTATAAAGTCAGTTGAGCTGAACTGGTTTTAAAACTGGTTAGAATTTTGGGAGAAGCTTCCTCAGCATAAACCAGGCTAAAGAAATTTAACAAGGCTGAGACCAAGGTGCTGGTAAATTTTCAGAGCAAAAGAATGAGAGAGCTTGATTCTCTCTAGCTTTTCATCTCTGGAATAATTTGTTCGTACCACATACACCCCCACCCCAGTTGGCACGGGTGCTCATTTCTGCTAGTGCATGCCAGTGCGGTGCTGGAAGCTGTTACTGTATTTGGAGAGGAGTGATCAAGGCCTAAAGCAGGGAAATTTTGCTCTTCTATTAAATGTAGCCTAAGGAATGTGTAACACAAGGTAGACATACCTCTCTGATTTGAGCTTTGATTTTTGGTTAGAGGTGTCATTAGAACACCTCGAACCATATCCAATTAACCCCATAGTTCAGTTACCCGTCTCTGCATATTGTGTGTGTTTCTTCTAGACTCTATATGAACAGACAGGCCTATTCCCTCCCCCCCCCCCCCTTATGTTGTAACATGTGTTACACAAACAGGGTTAATCTAATCTCTGACTCCAGCTCTGGTTAGCAGGTGGCTGGTGTATGACATGATGTCAAACCACAGCCCCCTTCTTCCATGCAATGTAGACTAAACAGCTTCTCCATTATTGTTCTGTGGTAACTAAGCAACCATCAAGTTTCTGCCTGACCAGAATAAATAAATGAAATTATACATATCTTTGATAATACAAAAATCAGACAAGACTTAGCACATCTCTGGCACCTTCCACCTGAGTTCTCAGAGATATTAATATTCCACCCCCATTTTACAGGTATAAAAGCTAAGGCACAGAGAAGTGAAGCGGTTTGCTTGAGGTCACACAATTAGCTCAGTGGAATACAACAGGAATATTATCCAGGAATTCTGCATCTCGGTTCCCTACTCTGTCCTCCTGCCCCAAATCCTTCCCTCAGCGACCATGTCCTGCAATGCAAACAGCAGCCTGGCAGCCCTCCCTCCTACTTCCACCCATCTATGCCTCTTTTTCTCCCTTTTCAGACCTTCCTCCTTGCCTCTTCCTCCACCATCACCTTTTTGCTACCTCCTATCTTTCCCATCTTTTCCTCATTGCCTCCATCTCCTACTGGTCCTTTTCCTTTCCACCCCCTCTCCTATGTCCCCTTCATCCTCTTATGTCCTTTCTCTCTCCCTTGTAACACTCCTCCACTTTTGTTCTCCTCTCAAACCGCTTCATATACCCATCTTCCTGCTTCTGCCTCCCTTCACTATCATCCATCCTTTCCTACTTCCACCCCTCCTCCATCCTTCTCTTTCCTCTTCCTCATCCCATAACCAGCATTTACAGAACCTGGCAGAATTGCAAAAAAAAAAAAAAAAAAAAGGATAATTCCAGATGGAACAGCTGGTGTGTCCTCCGAGTTGGGAGTGAATACGGGACAACGTGAAAAGCACTTATTAAAAATGAGGTGAAGGGCGGGGGAGGAACCCAACCGCAAGAGAGGCACAAAGATTGCTTAGTAAAAAGCTGCTGGATTTTTTTGCTTTCACAGTCCATCTCTTTTCCCCCCTCCCTCAGTCTTCATCCTACTGCCTACTGTTGCACAGACCTGGGAGAAAGAGGCATAGTAGCAAACAGTACAAGGTGGTGGGAGCAGCCTGGAAGACACCCTCCCTTCTTTGTGCTGGTATCTATTTCTTCACATACCAGTTACAGAATGGAAAGTGGCACTATAAACTTACCATGCACATGGATACTTTCCCAAATGGCTCAGTCCTGCCTGGAAGGACTGGTTTCCAGAGGGAGGGGAGAGTACAATCCCCTGGTCTGTTCAGTCCTTGGTCTCTCTGCAGAGACCACCAACAGTAGGGACCAGCTAGTCCAGCTTGTCCTAGTGCTTTTTTATGCTATAAAACCTGTATATTAGTAATTGGATCAAGACCATCAACTTATTTCTCATAGAATAAGAATGTGATTCTCAAGCCCTCTGAAGCAGACGGCCCCTTTTCTATTTTTTTGTGGAAAAAATTAGTATAATATCCCCTGTCAAAGGGCTTTGTGCAAGAACTCTGGATCAGACCATGGCCCCTACTCTGGCAGTGCAAAGCAGCTGGAAGATCTGCCCCCCCGAAGATTTTTTTAGGTGTGTGGGAATCCTGCAGTTGCGTAAAACTGTTGAAGCAGTACCTGTGCCACCCTTGTCCCAGCACCCTGCACAGAAGGCATGCCCAGGAGAAAGGGGACATGGACACATCTCTAAGCGCTGCCAGTCCCTTGCTACTGTGACACACCAACCCCTCAGTGCCAACTGGCCATGGGGTTACAAGTATATCCTGACCCTGGATGTACATTCTGATTCACCAAGGAATGTCACGGGAGGCTTTAAACAAAGCCAGGGTCTTTAATATCCTTATGAGATGGATATACAGATACTCTGTAAGGAGTTATGTATGGATGCTGAAAATATATTTCTAAAGTCTGTTACAAGGCTGAACTGACACACAGGTTTTCTGCCAGACAAAAGTATTTTTTCACCTCTCTCTCCGTCAGCATGTAAATTAAGCATTACAAGCCAACACAATGGAAGCTCCATCAACATACAAAGTCAACAGGGGATGTGAAATCAACAAGGAAGAAGCAGGACTCCAAAAAACAAGCAATGTGGGTGTTACTGTCCCTGAAGACAGACAATGACCTTTGGGGATATAAGAAGAAGGCAAGGAAATACCTCTTTATCCTGTACCTAGGAAGTAATCAGGCATTGCAATTACGTTAATGAAAACGGGATCTAAATCAGGATTGGTTGCAATGCTGCAAAGGACATTTGGAGTGAGATAAACTTCTTTAGACGAAGGTTAGCCTGTTAACTTAAGTTTAGTCTCTAGAAATCATGTTATGGTTTTGTTTTATGTGTAGCCCTTGTGTTTCCATTATCCTTTCTCACTATCTCGTGAATCTTGAACCTTTGATAATAAATGTATTGTTTTTGCTGTAAATATATCTCAGTGCTTTGGTGTTATACAAGGACCTGATCCTGAATTGAATCATATTAGCTGGTCTGTACATGTTCCCTTCGAGATAGCAGAGCTGGTGTGTCTGAGAGTGTATAGTGGATAAGGGGCTGTACACTACAGGGGAACACTTCAAAGGAGTTTGGGGACTGGAGTATGCCTATGGCTAACCTGCAAGGCACAGTAAGGGCTGGTGTAGCCCAGAGGAGAGTGTTTGGGTGGGTAACAAGCTGGCGGAGTCAAGGAGCTGGCACCTAATTAAGCACCAGCGATTCTCCCTCTTGCTGGAGGCCAAGGGTTAACAAGGTGACTCACAGCCCTGGGTGCCTCGAGAACTGCCAAAGCTACGAGGCTGAACCTTTTTTCGGAAGAGGCTGGGGCCACTCTACTTTTATTCCAGGACACTTCCTGGTAGCGGACCAGACCCAGGATTGGTTAGGAGTCGTTTAAATGTGGCTTGGCATCACCTTTGGCCTCTTCCAAAAGCTTCACCAAAGTACAGCCTGGACACAGCCCCAGATCTGGGCCACAAATTGTATAGGGCAAAAGTCAGGCCTTAAGAGATATCATTAAGTCTTCATGGGGAGACTGCAGACCTCAATGTGAGAATCACTGCAGTAGATCACTCAACAGCTGTCAGAGGAGAATAACTGATGGCATTACTGATGGCACTGGCTCTACACTTGAGAGTCTGCGAGGATCAAGAGCTATAGAGTCCAACACCGTTCATCAGTGCATACAATACACTTCAACACCAAAACAGCCCCACAAAGAGAAGCAATGCCCAGCACCCTGGAAAACAACTCTGATTTCTAAGTCCTGTGTTTTAGAAAGTGTTCCTTTTCTGCAGCGGGGGGGCTTACAGCCAAAACTGCAACTAAAACAAGATCCTGCACAAGCTGCAGGGGAGAAAGGAAGAGGAGAAAAAAAATTGCAGCAGTATTGGAGGCAAAGAGGAAAAACTACAGCCATTTTAAAGCATGACCTGCTCTGTATGAGGCTGCGTCTTCCCTCTCCTCTCTCAAGACACATCATCAGGGACACTATGTCTGAACAAAAAAAAAAAAAAGAGTACTTGTGGCACCTTAGAGACTAACATTGGAGGAAGTGAGCTGTAGCTCATGGAAGCTTATGCTCAAATGGAGGGAGGTGAGCGTGTACGGAAAAGTTAGTGCTGCAGAACACAAAGCTTCTCTGGATGGATTTAAAAAAATGACTCGAAGGTGGCACAAGTCCTCCTTTTCTTTTTGCGAACACAGACTAACACAGCGGCTACTCTGAAATATGTCTGAACAAGCACTCCAGCAAAACAACTGTCAGTATTCAATGTGCCAGAGACAGAACACTACCCAGATGAGTAGCAGCCATGGGGCACTGGAGGCAGATACAGGAAAGCAGTAAGGCTCTCCTCCTCCTTGGAGCTGTAACTAGTTTCTATCTCAGGTGGTTACAAAGGTCAAAGTCAGGCTTGTGTTCTCCCAAGGCTTGCACCCTGAGTCTATCTCAGACACACCACAAGCCTTTTAGGACTTGACAGGAGAGCCTTTGTGGGCTTGAAGCCTTCCACCAGAGCCAAATGTCATTGTATTTTTCAAAAAGTGTTGTGATTTATTCAGACTCTTGGTGATAGCTCAGGAAACAACCTACTACTCCTGCTTCTAGGGAATTAGGGTTTTTAGTGAATCTTGTTCCATATTTTACCTGGGCCCTGTGGGTCCCTGGGAGTAGAATTCTAGAAGAATGAGTGGAAATTTCTCCATTTCCAGATTGTTAGGCACTGAAGGAAAGCAGATGAGCTTCATTACTGACTCAGCTAGTCAGGCTAGGGGGACAGTATCATCTGAAAGAAACTTACTAAAAAAAATGAATGTAGTGTTAAGTGTGTTTTCTGGTGTACTTCCTCTTTCACATCCATTGATTAAAGTGGTCTGAAAAAAGTGTGTGAGGTCTATCATAATCTGGGAACACCAATGTGGGTAAAACAGTGCTTAAAGTGCACCCTTCAGCTACCCAGATTGATTAAGAAAATTGTATGAGTCTCTGACCCCTTGCATGCCCCCTCCCCTCCTTTATGAACTGGAAATTCAGAAACAGCTGATATTATAGCCCCATCTACCAGGAAGCGAGGAGGCAAGAAAAGCTGTCAGTCACAGATGGTGTAATTAGTTCTCAGAGGTAGTGTAATTAGTCCCTCCCATTAGATTCAAATTTTCTTCAGTCAAGATTATTCCAAAGCTAAGAATACATAAAAAGCAGAAAACAAAAAAGAAAATGAGAAGGGGAAGAGTGGGAAGCAGTAATGGGAAGAGAAAGGGTGAGAACAAAACTGTAACAGTATATAATTTTTTCTTGTACATTTCCTCTTCCCCTCAGATGCAAACAAAATTCAGAACAAGTGGTGAATGTAGCAAGCAGAACAAATACAAATTGGTTTACTTAAAATAGCAACATGTAGGACTTGTCAGCCAAAGTCTGTTCAGATGATGAGGAGAGATTAGGGCTTAGATCCTCCCCCAACCAGGATTGGAGTTTAAGAGGGTAATAGGGAGTGAATGAATGCCCATGATATAAAATGCATCTAATGGACCAGTCACATAAAAGAGAGGTGTTGATTTTGTTATTAAATCAAATTTGCATAATCCTTGACCCAACATGAGGCTGTGGTCTTGAAAGCTTTCCATGTTCTCCTTTGGGCCCTGACAGCACAGGGACATGTTCTTAGTCTTTCTGAAGGACTTGGTGCAGTTCATGTGCAATTGTGCAGTCCTTCTATAACATATAACATATGTAGCCTTCTGTGTTTGGGTGATTCAGACTCAGAAAAACAAACAGCTGGTAAACAAAATGCCTGGTGAACATGAATTTCAGTAATAATTTTATTAACAGACTCCTGAAATATATAAAACAGAATCTTATCAGGAAAAACAGTGTAAATATGGAAGCTTGCTAGCTGGGGAGGCTCAACTTGTCTATCTGATGCATGGAAGAAATTGCAACCAAAAGAAATTGCTGGGATATGTGTCCCTTGGGCTTAAATTGTGGCTTGCCTCTAAGGATTAACAAGCCTAAATTTTAGTTTTTAGTAACAAAGAATCCTGAAAAATAATATTCATGGGGTTGTGACTAGCTGGGACAGCTATCATTTGCATCCTTAAAACTGAAATAAAAGACTTGCTACACAGTACAGAAAGAAGTACAGATATTCCTTTAAGAACAATGATTTGTAAAAAGTATTCCAAATGCTGGCACTGAGAGCCATTTGCAAAATTCCTCAAAGAAATCTTCCTTTACATTGTGTCCCCATTCACTTTTCAAGGTGAAAAGTCACAAGGTTCAACCATGAAGGGATAGAAAATATAATTGTCCCTGGTGCAAAACTGCTGAAGGGGGACTGAAAATCTGACTCTTTGCATTTACCTTTTTAGAGATTTTAACATTGTGTCTAATAGAGAGCCCATGCTTTAATTTTGCCATTTCATATTTGCATGAGTATGTCTTGTCTACTTTATTAACTCAGCAATAAGGCACAAACCATTGCAGCAGAAAATAAACAATCTTTGGCAGAAGTAAAATGCAAGAGTGAATGCCATTCTGCTGTGTGTGTGCCTGTGTGAATGGGGATGTGCAGTGACCATGTCTTAAGCATGGGTGGGATCATTTGCATTTATGAGTGCCTGAGGATGATGGAATGAATGGGATATGTCTCTTTTTCTCGCTCTGTGAAGGGAGGGTAGGAGGGAGGTGAGCGTGTACGGAAAGCGTGTTTGCAGAACACAAAGCTTTTTTGGATGGATTTAAAAAAATGAGTTGAAGCATGAATCAACCTTGGGAATGAGCAGATGATTAAAAATGCTTAAACTCTCTTAATACTACTAAGCAGAAACACGGAGGCTGAAGGGATAAGAGAGGCATTGTGATGTCCCAGAGATAGGCTTCTCATCGAAAGGCAATGGGTGTGCTTCTTGGGAGCCAATAAATGTTACCTTTGAATATCCTGCATTCCTAATAATTTCTAGCATCCACAAACAGATATTTGCATGCTGACTCTGTCTCTAGTCCCTTGATGCCCCACTTAATGGATTCCAGAGCTCAGGAATGACTGATGGAGCCTGGCTTGGCATTTCCATCACTGCTTACTTTTGCATTCATTATCCTTGAGAATTCAACCCACCTCATTACGATGTGACCATCTTGCAGGCAGAGAGGAAAACTGGCTGACTCTTTGAGAGCAAAGGATGAGGTAGTATGGAGTCTGTTTCCCTGGAGATAATGTTATCTCTCTCTCTCTCTCTTTTGTTTTGTTTTGTAAAGAGTGAATTTAGCATTGGTGAAAAGTGCTGGAATGAAACTCTGGAGAACTGAGTTCTCTGTTTAGCCCCAGAGCAGGTACAGCATAGGTAGGAGTGGTGCAAGCTTCATTCATGCTGTACCCACCAATGTACCTTAAGCCTGAACCTCGGAGAGACAACATCCTCTGGAGACCGGGTGGGAGGAGCTCAGATTCCAGGTATCTCTTCCTTCCTCAGTCCCTCTCCTGCCAATTACTGCCAGTGTGGTGGAAATTTTGATGTGGGCAGCTACACTCTGAGGATCTGAATTGAGAGAAACATCAGCTGAGGCAGTATGGTCTGATGGTTAGAGCAGCTCACAGGGAATCATTTGTCATTTCTCTCACTGACCTAGTATGCCTCAGTTTACTTGTCTGTCACATAGTTATAATAATGCTTACTTGTTATCTCTCAGAAGTGTGTTGTTAATTAAGAGGCTTAATTAATACTTACTTGTTGTAAAAGTGCTTTGAGCTCCATGGATGAAAGACTCTGTAGAAAGGCAAAATATTATTATGAACTCATACCTCACTGAGCTAGGACATGGCAGTGACTTTCGGTCACTACTGACCTGAGATTGGATTGAAACTCTTGACTTAAAGGTGAAAGACTATATAACCCACCACCAAACCTTTTTCTCATCCAGTGTCCCCTGCAATATGAATCTTTGTTTTCACAGGGAGGCTAAAGTATTAAAGGGACTTTGCTAACTTGAAACTTAGTCAGTTTAAAATATCAAAGTAGCTTTGAGTACTACACCAGTCCCAAAATACCCCTGCCAATGTTTTTTACAGTCACATTTTCCTTTGTCCCCCACTCTCCCCCGTTATATGAAAGACTGACCTAAACAACAAAGGGAGCTGACTCATTGTCTCAGGGAAACAGGGAAACTTACCGCACACAGAGTGCTGTCAAATGCACAAAGGAAACACAACTAAAAAAATAGAATATAATATACAATTTTTCTCTAATTCAATTATAGTCATCTTAGATACTACTTGTAACAAAATCAGCTTTTACTTCTCAGACAGGAGCATGCATTTAAAGTTGATGGCAATTGATGGCAGTCACAGAAGGGGAAGAGGAAGGGAACTCGTCCTAGCCAAAATTCACAGAGGAAGAAGGGACCCCTCACCCCATACATTTCTTTAAAAACACAAATATGTGCACATGGGCAAAAATCCCACCTCCTCTTCCATTCGTGATTGTACAGATCACCTTCCCTCCCTTTAGTGATCACATAACATCTCTGTGGCAACTACAATAAACACCTACATTAAACATTTTTGTAACATTGCTTTTCCATGCATGTTTAACTGTCTTCAATGAAAGAAGTTTTATTTTAAAAAAATAGTTTATCTCAGTGGCTCCTTTTGCTCTTCATTTCATCTCTCCTTCACATTTGTTATGTTCGCCTTGCTCTGTCTCCTTCCCTGACCATGCCTCCCTGTTGACTGGTCTTCCTCTCTACTCTGCATAATTATCTTCTGCTTGGTACCCTTCTCCCCTGGACACTCTACCTGGTACCTGTGGTCCTCTCCTCCCCCTGCTCCTGTATTTTTGACCTTGTTACCTCACTCTCTCCTTCCTTGGACATTCCTCTCCCAGAAGATTGAAAGCAAAGTACTTTTATATAGTTTCCTCTGAGTTTAGACAAGCAACACCACTCTGGTTAGACAATAGGTGGAAGGTGGTGTAATTATGCAGAATATCTAGATAGGAAGAAATGCTCTAGGTAAAGAGACTGGGATAATTCTCCACTTGACTGGTAGCTCCAATTCCTGAGGGCAACTCCTATGCTCCTTTCAGTAGCAACTGCTAATAAAGGCACTTAGTTTGTGTCCTACTCCAAGGTCTCCAAGCTCTTTTGTGTCATAATGAACCTGGACATGTAGAAGAATAACTACAAACAAGAGGCAATACTGTGTGTCCATTGATTTGTGCTCCCTGGGGCAGGATTGGAGAACCACTGGCCTTATACCAGTTACTTCCTCACAAACCTCTCTTCCTGCACTACTGAGGTTTTCCTTAGAGGTCTCCTATCTAAGTGCTGAGCAACTCTAACCTTGCCTAGCTTGTGTTCATATGTCAGGCTGTTGTGGTTGCAAGGAATAGGTAGCTGAGTTGTGTTAGGAGGTCACAGACTAAGATGATACATCTGCAGGTAGTTTGAGGGCCTTCTGTTCCTCTTTTGGCACTGTTGAGGGTCTCCCCTAATTTCTTCTGTTTATACTTCTCCCTCAAGATCTGACACTATGGCAACCTTCACTCTGTATGACAAGAACTAGATGGAGTTAGTCTTTGACTGTTGCTCTCAAACCACTGCAAAGTGGTACAAGGATCTCCCACTCTCCTTGTGGCTGAGAGCTTCGGGGAAAACAAGAGGCAGGACTCAGGGAAATGACTGACGACCCCTTATGTAGCAGTGCAGACCACAAAGCACTTTGGATATGTATGTGTAACTTGAGGCAGGGAAGTGGCCAAAGAAAATGAAGGCTAAAGAAACCTTCACATTATTATGAGCTGAAATTATGGGATGCTTTGCAGTATCCAGGGTGATTCTTGTCAAGTGTAAGGTTTAACTGATCACAGATGTGGGTAGTGTGACAGTTTTCCTCAACAGTACGTATTGGAAGGGACTTGGGCTGCTGGAGATTAGAGAAGTTTCACCTTCCTCTGGATCACTGAGTGACAATCACTGTTTTGCATCATGTGGGCAAATCCCACACTCAGCCTCCCACACACTCTGTCAGGGTCTGTGATGTTGGGGGCATCGTAGTCCTCTGTGCTTCCTTCTGTTTTCAGCTTTAGAAAGGGTACAAAAAGCCTGTATTCTTTACAAACCTCCTAACTTGGAGAGGAGGAACAAAGGCCTGAGTGGGAGGCAGCTCAGTCTGGTAGGGTATGTTGCTGGACTGCCTTGGGGCTGATGAGACGCAAAACCAAGTTTTTTAAATTTGCCTATTTCATTTTGGTTCTGCAATTAACCACCCAGTTACTGAACAGTCCTCTTCAGAGGCTACTTCATGATGCTGTGGCCAAAAGAGGGGAACAGAAGAACATTAAGGGTGGAGCACTTTCACCTATCACACTGATTAAAGAGCTAGGACCAAATTCTGTCCTCATTTACACCTGTGCAAACCTCACTGACTTTATTAGGGTTATGTAGATGTAGATGAGAACAGGATTTGGCCCCTGGCAAGACTTTAGCTTTGCTCTGCCGTACGGTCTAGGCATAGTATAGGAGAGTGAGTTGGTATCAATGTAAGATAAGTCAAGACTCGTGACAAGCCGGCTTTTTGAAGCTAGCAACTGTGTGTTCAAATTTTTACATGATTAAAACTGAGCTTCTGTCCTTTTTATTACATATTTGGTCATTTCTGGGTTTAGTGCAGTGTTTGAAATGTTAGATATTTTTAATGTCTCAATAGCTTTTATTGAAAGAAAATGTAAATGAAAAATATGTCTCTCTTGATGGAATCTCATCTCTATGGCAGTTCCAGCTATTTGGATCTGTATCCGTGCCAGCTTATTGCTGCTGATTTTCTACTCAGTGAGCATCTGCTTAGCAGTTACCTGGAAATATAGGTACCTAGGAACATTTTAGCACCCATCTCGTTCTCTTCCCTCACCCCAAGGCCTGGTCGATATTTTCAAACCTTAGCAATTAGTTTCCTGCCAAAAAGGCTTTGGTAGAAGCAAACATGCATTTAAAAATTCTTTGGTTTAAGTTTACAGAAAGCGAAGGAGGAAACTTCCCCCTTCTTATTATTTTATCTTTTAACAGCTATGATTTTTTGAGCAGCTCATTGTTGTGAAATCTTTGTATGATTTACCCTATTTTATTTATTATCATAATTCTCTTGTCATAATGTGACCTGACTGATATGACCCACTGTGATGGTAAGACAGAAAACAATAGTCCAGAATTTCCTTTCCCCTCAGGTTTACAATGTGTTTTTTAAAAATCTGATTCACTCCCAAACCCCAAAGTGGAGCTGAATATTAGAGGAACACTGTGAGAAGGATTGAAAGCAAAGTGCTTCTGAATAATTTTGTCTGCATTTATATAAATTGTTTAAGAAATATCACTTTGGGTAAGCAGTGGGTGGAAGCCAATGTAATTATCCATGATATTTAGGATTGTTCTAAGCCAGTGGTTTTCAACGTGTGGTCTGTGGACCCCTGAGGGTCCGCAGACTGTGTATAAGATTTCCAAAGGGGTTCGCACCTCCATTTGAAATTTTGTACGGATCCGCAAATGAAAAAAGGTTGAAAACCACTGGTCTAAGCAAAGAGAATGAAATGTCCCTCTGTTTGACTAAAAGCCAGGTGATTCTCTCAGGGGTAAAGAAACTGTCCCTAGTACTGAATCTGCACAGTGACAAGATCACACAGAGAGAAATATTTGTAGACTAAGATTTTTTTAATATCCTATATCAATGCTCCTAGTCCCTCCTTAGGCATCTAAATAAGTGACCTGATTTTTAAATGTGCTGAGCACCAGCAGACCCCATGACAGTCAATGAGACTCCAGACTGGCATATTGCCGGTGTGGAGCCCAAGGTCCCAATCCTACAAGCACACAGGTGAGGAAAGTTACTCACATGTGCAGGCCAAGGGCCTGTGCCTGTGGGGTGAGGGTTGTAGGTTAAAGATGGATGAATACTGCAAAAAGTTTTTTGTCCAATTATGCCTTTGGGGACTAACGGCAGAATTCCCTGTACTGGATGAATTCTCTGTGCCTGGCTCTCATCTGTGTGGAGAATGGAAATGTCAACCCCCTTTGGAGAGAGACCCATGGCCACTTCCTAAGCTCCACTCAGTGAACAGAGCCAGGGTGTCTTTCCATGGGGGGCCCCTTTGTAATGACACGCCCTGGTGCTCTCCAGTAGAAGGCTCAGCACCTGCAGTGGGGAACCTCCTGGGGGCCCATTGTCAGGGCAGCCAGGCCAGGGCTCTCTGATGCAGTTGGGTTTCTTGCCTGAACTTGTTTTTTCTTTTGTTTTTGTTCCCAGTGAGGGCTCTAGCAAAGAAAGGGGGGGTTAATCTGCTTTCAACCCCTTAACTCCCAGCGGAGCAGCTGGCTCATTAGTCAGCAGCTTCTCTCACTCTGGGCTGGGTGACCTCCCACTGCTCCTACCTCTATGTGCACAAAGGGCCCAGATTCCATGCCAGACGGGGCTGCCAGCTCTTTTTCTGTAATGCGCCTTTTGCCTGAGGCCGGAGAGGAGGGCTGGGCTGTGTGGGGTTTTCCTTTAGCTGCCTGTTAATTAACTGAAGGTGATAGATCTTGTTGCAAGAGTTGGGAGGCCACCACCTGTGCCTGGGGTTTTACTTTCCTGCCAGAAGAAACAGGGGGCAGAGAGACAATGTCAGGGTCCTTCTGCCCCACCTGTTCTTCAGAGAGCTCAGACCCCCCTAGAGGGTATTTTAGCTTTAGGCATTTTAGCTTCCAGAAGTCATTAGAAAATGCTCATCTCAAACTGTCTCTGACAGGACTGGAAAGGCCCTGGAGAAAGGCGCTGTAGGTAGAGCATAGAACCACCCCACCCTTCTGTCCTCCTATGGCGTGGGGCCCGAAGTCTCATTGTTATGCTGAATTCTGCCTCCGAGCCTTTTTTGGCTGAGACCTGTGCTCTTTTGTAGAGAGAAATCTTCTGAGCTATCAGCACCTTAATGGCACAGAGCAAATACAAGACGGGGACAGCTTAGTGATCAGGAGTCTAGCTAGCTGACTAGAGACCCCTTAGATCTTTCTTCTGCAAGATCTACTGATTCTGTGGCAGGGATGGGGGCAATAAATCAGATGAGGAGTCTGGCTCCTCTGTCTTTTAAAGAAAGAGAATGTATCAGTATTAAACGTCTCTCTTGATAGGGGTGATTTAAAATAGAAATTGACTCAAGAAGGGGAGAAAAAATAGCTAGAGTTAAAAACTGGATAATGCAGTGCTCTTTGTGCATGGTGCTACCCAGGAGGTTCTGGAACAGGACAATCCTGGTACAGCTATGGTTTCCAGACCTTACACCTACCCTGTAATGGTAACACCTTAGTGCTGCTGTCATCTCCCTGAGGTAATGGTTGGCTTGATGGAGTCCCAGAAAACTATTCTTGTGGAAGGAGCTACTGCCTCCTTGAATCCTATGAGGCTCAAGACAGTCATATAAGCTGCCCTAAATAAGCTTCTGACAAGGCACAATCTGGAATTTATGAAGTTGTTTCATGTACCTTAGTCGGTCCGAGATAAAGATATAGGCCCTATGAACCTGGGCCTAGGGCTCTAGTTTATAAAATCATGTGGTTATGTCTATCAAAACTTACATTTTCTTTAAAAAGTGTCTACACTCAAGAGTTGCACGGATTTGATTAAATTGGTTCAGAAACCAATTAAATTAAATCAGATCTGTGCAACTCTCTTTTGGGAGTGAATCACTTTGACCATACCTTTTTACCAATTTAGGCTGAGTTCCTTAAACCAACTCCATTTAAATCAAATCAATATAAGGCCATTTCTACACTATAAAGTCTTAGGTTACATTGATGATAACAAACCGGTGTAATTACATCGCTTGTGCATGTTCACACAATGCTCCTTGTGTTGGCGGAGTGCATCCACAGTTGGTGCTCTGGCACTGAGATAGAGAGCAGTGCACCATGGGTAACTATCCCACTGTGCAACTCACCACCTTCTGCCACTAGGAATTCCAGGAATGGATCACAGTGCATCACGGGGGCGGGCTCAGCGTCCCACATTATTTCATGGGCTTCCGACAATGTTTCATGCCATTTTTCAACAGCTCCTGTAAACAGTGTGCCTGCTCTCTCTGCCTGAAAGCATGGATCCTGTACTGCTCACCAGTCTTGTGATAAGCATTATGAACACAACATTGCTGATCCTGCAGTATTTCATGAGCTGCAAATCTGAATAGGAATCTGTGGGTGGCTGCCCTGCTGTGTGCCATGGAAAGAAACAATTCAAGGTTGATTTTGGCATTCATGGAGCAGCTACACATGGTGGACTGTCACTACGGCACTCAGGAAACAAGCACTGAGTGGTGGGATCCCATCATTTTGCAGGTATGGGATGATGAGCAGTGACAGCAGAACTTTTGGATGTGCAAAGCCACCTTCTTGGAACTGTGTGCAGAGCTTGCCCCTGCCTTCCTGCACAAGGACACCAAAATGAGAGCTGCCCTAATGGAGGAGAAATGAGTGGCGATCGCTGTGCGGAAGCTGGCAACTCCAGATTGCTACCGCTCAGTCATGAATCAGTTTGGAGTTGGGAAGTCCACCGGGTGTGTGTGTGTGTGTGTGTGTGTGGTGTGGTGTGGTGATGCAAGTGTGCAGGGTCGTTAACTGCCTCTTGCTATGAAGGACTGTGGCTCTGGGCAATGCATGAGGGGGGGAATAGCGGGTCGCTTTGTGACAATGGGATTCACTAACTGTGGCGGGGCGATATATAGCTCACATATCCCAATTTTGGCCTGAGACCATCTTGCAATGTAGTACATCAACAGAAAGGGCTACTTTTCTATAGTATTGCAGGCACTGGTGGATGACCTGGGTCATGTTACTGACATCAGCATGGGAGAGTCACTGAAGGTGCATAATGCATGCATCTTCAGGAACACTGGCCTGTACAGAAAGCCAGAGCTTTCTTTCCAGACCAGAAGATTCCAGTAGGGGATGTGGAAATGCCCATAGTGGTCATGGGGGACCCAGCCTACCCCTTACTCCAATGTCTCATGAAGCCTTACATGGGAAACTTTGACAACAGCAAGGAGTGCTTCAACAACAGGCTCAGCAGGTGCAGAATGACCAATGAATGTGTGGTTGGCAGATTAAAGGATTGCTGGTGTTGCCTTTTTGGCAGGTTAGACCTCAATGAGGAAAATATTCCCATGGCCATAGCAGCCTGCTGTGCTCTGCATAACATCTGAGAAGCTAAGGGTGGAAAGTTTCCCCGGGGTGGAATATTGAGCTTGATCACCTGGTGGCTGACTTTGAGCAGCCAGATACCAGGGCTATTAAAGGGGCTCAATGGAGGGCTATTTGAATCAGAGAGGCTCTGAAGCAGCATTTTGACAATGAGCCCCAGTAATGTGTCTCTCTGTAATGCATTCAGCCAGGCATTGTTTCCTTGCTGCCTTGAATGACCCTTGTAATGATTGCTGCCTGAGTGTTAATTGTGGTCTGCAAATGTGTCACTTGCTACAGTGTATGAATTTCTGCAGCAACCACCCCATGTAGGACACAAAGATTCATTTTATTTCTAAGACAACATTTTTATTAAAGAGCGATACACAGATTTCCACTTCCTGGTAGGGACAGGACACTGGGGAACACTTTCTCAAACAAGGCTCTCACAGCTGTGTGTAAATCCAGCTGTCATTATGAAACAAGTCCCGAGGGTGGAGTGGAAGGGGTACTGTGATGGGCCAGGAACATGCGAGTACTGTGTGTGGGGAGTTTGGGGAGGGCATGGAACAAAGTGTTGTGTATGGGCTGCAGGAGAAGTTGAGCACAGATGTGTTCAGCCTCCAGCACAATAAGGGACCTCAGCATCTTTGTTTGGTCCTCCATGAGTTTAATCATCCACTCTTGCCCCTCTAACATCTGCTGCTGCCCCTGACTTCTCTCCTGGCTGTCCATTCGGAGTTTTTCCATTTATTGTCTCCCTCCATGCTCTGTGTTCACTATCTGCAGCATCAGATTACTGCAGAACTCATTTAAACATGTCCTGCTTATTCCTCCTGGTTCGCCTTGTTATCTGATGGAGGTGCTCTGCTGGTGTGTAGGAGGTGTTCCTCAAGGGCATATTTTCAAAAGCTAAAGAAACAATAAACAGCTTGAAGACACCTTAGCAGGGGAGGCGCGGGCAATGCCCCTACCTCTGGCTGAGCAGAGGCCAGGGAATCTGCTCCCAGTGCCTTTGGCCCAGCCACCCCTCCATCCAAAGAGTGAGGCAGCTAGCTCAAACTTAATTGGTGTTGCAACCCTGCAGCCATGCTCTGACAGCAGCCACACTGATTTAGTACAGGGCCACTTCTTAAAAGTGTCAGGTTATGGTCACCCCAGCTTCATGGATGATGGAACTTTGAGCAAGTGCAAAAATTGTGGGAGGAGGGGGACATTTATCCCCCCAGCACTGCTAATTGGCACCGGCATGATTTTATTTTATGTTTTTTATGCTTTATCTACTTATTTCCTTGTGCCAATACAGTAAATTTGTATAACAACATGAACACTTTGTTATGAAGAGAGCCAGTAAGCCTTGGCTAGGCGGGGTTGCAAGCGTTCCGTTTATTCGCTTCGGCAAGATAAAAATAAAATAAAAAAAAAAGAGACCCCCCTCCCCTCGCTACAATATTGACCTCTCGTGGTTCGGCAAATTCTCTGGTTCAGCACCGGTGAGGTCCCGAGCGTGCCGGACTACAGAGGTTCGACTTGTATTTGTATTAGAGTAACACCTAAAGGCCCCAGTCAAAATCCAGCTCCATGGTTTGAGGCACTGTGTAAACAGTATCACATAGCAAGGGACAGTCTCTGCATTGAAGAACATGAAAAACACATGATTTTTATTTTCTCATTCTTTTTAAAAGGGAAGCATTCAGATTTTTAATTGCAGTGGAAACAGTCATTCCTGTCCATCCTATAGGGGTGAGGCAGAGAGTGTACTCTTTTCATTGCATTGTGCTAAGAGACCTGAGATTTGACCTTTGTTGGACCCAAGGAAATGAACAGCTTTCTAATATATCTATTGTCCTTTCAGATGTAGACTCTGAAATCAGTAATTGAAGTGGTAAAGCCAGGGAGTATTTATCATCCATACATATGGAAGATGCTTATAGTAATAAGCCTATTCTATGAGCAGCTGCTGAGATCATGTGATTAATTATTTCTGCCATTGCCATTCAGCCTAGCTACAGCTTCATGCATGTAGACCAAGGCAACACTGTTCCTGGCCACAGCTGCACATCAGGACCTGTGACAGTACGGTTGCCCCTTGGCCCAAACAGTCAGCCAGTTTTGGGAGCCTTGCCAGCCTTTTCTTTTAGGAGGAGAAATTGATTATATGAGTCAGTGTGATGGGGCACACACTGGGTTCTAAGGGGTTAATAGAGCCCTTGGGAGGCAGTGCAGGAGGCAGCCAATCAGTGAGGGGCTGCGAGGAGCAGCCAATCAGGGCCTGGCAGGCCCATATAAGAAGGGCTGCAGAGCAGAGCTACTTTAGTTATTCACCCCCTGGAGTTTGAGGAGGATTGGCTGCCTTGCAGGCTGAAGATAGCAAGCACCCTGGTCAGAGCATGGGGAACCAGGGCATGTGACTAGGCAGTGCCCTCACAGATAGAACAGGAGCCCAGGGAAGGGCAGTGTCTCAACTGGGGATGAAAAAGGGGACCAGAGCCAGGAGAAGGGTAAGGGAGACAGGAAGGAACCGAAGGAGGTGCCAGAGACCCAGACGGGGTGCACCAAGATGGTGGAGAAGGCCAAAGGGGCCAAGCAAGAGAGAAAGGAGAAGCAGGAGAGAAGGAAGAGTCCCTTAGACATCCAGCAGAAGGACGTGGGGACTTACATGGAGACAAATCGAAGGGAGCTGGGAACTCACTCCCGTGGAGAAAGAGTACTGGGAGAGTTGGCAGAGCAAGGACCAGGGCTATGGGAGAGGCTGAAACCTACTGAGTGGGCCTTGCTAATAGCGCAAGATGGTGCAGAGGCAGACAGGGAAACTCAGAGACACCAGGAAGGAGAATGACAGGTTGCTCCTCTTAGTGGAGAGCCTGAGACAGGAGAGGGACACTGTGTGAGCACAGCTGTGGGGGAAGCAAGGAAAGTGGCCCTTCCTCCCCCAGGGCAGTTGGTCTTAAGGGGGAAGGGTATGTGGTGGGGGGCCTGCCCCACACTGGACACGAAGAGGTTAATAGAGCCCTTAGGAGGCTGTGCAGGAGGCAGCCAATCAGTGAGGGGCTGTGAGGAGCAGCCAATCAGGGACGGGCTGCCCCACATAAGAAGGGTTGCAGCTTCAGTCATGCCCTGGAGCTAAAGGAGGGAGGATGGCTGGCTGGCTGGCTGGCTGGCTGGCTGCCTGCCTGCCTGCCTGCCTGCCTGCCTGCCTGCCTTGCAGACTGAAGGCAGCAAGCACCCTGGACTCAGCAGTGCTGCAGGCAGAGACTCAGGGAGCTAAAGGCAGCTCCTGGCAGTCTGAGGCAAGGGCAAAAAGGGTGCTGAAGTGATGGGGAAGGGGTCTAGGGGAATCTACTGAGGAGTCAGAGGGGGTGCCACAAGCAGCGGCCTTCTACAGAGTCCCTGGGTCAGGACCCAGAGTAGTGGGTGGGTCTGGGTCCCTGCCCCTACTTGCCACTGAGGAAGTGGCTGGACTGAGGGACTGCGATACCATCCCCTGGAAGGGAGGAGCACAGCATGTGCGCAGCCAGAGGGCTGTGTCATGCAGAGGATGTTGCAGTCCTGGGAATGACATTGGTAGGGACCCTACCCAATTCACAGTTCATTATGGAGAATTTCACAGCTGTAGGATTTGAAAATTGGTAATTTTCATGTTTTCAGATGTTTAAATCTGAAATTTCATGCTGGTGGTGGGGAGGGGGGTTTGCAAACCTGTTGTAGGGGGATCATAGGATTGCCACCCTCACTTCTGTGCTGCCTTCTGAGCTGGACAGAGTGGGGAGGAGGGGGTGCGGAGGTATCTGCAGCCGGGAGAGATACCAAAGAGCAGCCTTGCAGGGAAAGAGCAAGTCCTGTCCTGCCCCAGCCCTGCCCGGACTAGCAGCTAGGAGCCTCCTTTGCTGGGTCCCTCCCAGCAGCACTGGGAAGATCGGACCCACATCCACAAGCCTTCTCCAGCTGCAGAAATTGCTGTGAAATTGGTAGGGCCCTAGTCATGGGTCCTGGAGCAGAAGTGATGGTGGTGAGATGCCACTGGAAGAGGGTGCACTGGTTTGTAGAGCTGATCCCTGGGATATCCAGCAGGGGGTGCTGAAGTGGTGAGTCCACCCTGTCACAGTTGGATATATCTTTGGTACAATCCTGTTTATTTGTAAAGAATGTATACAAAGTCTTCTTACCCTGAATGCAGTAAGAACAAACAGTAGTAAGCAGTTTCCTTGCTCACATTTCCAAGCCTACCTTTCCAGCTGTTTCTGTGCCCCAAGGAGCTCTCTGCTCCCTCACGTCTCACTGTCTTCTGGCTTTCTACTCACTTTCTGGGTGCTTGCTCTTGGCTTTCTGGCTGCTGTTTGCATCTGACACACACAGTTGCAGCCAATCAATGCCCCAGTCCCTATATTTACAATCTGTTCCCAAGGAAACCCCTGCCCTGCCTGGCTTAGCTTGAGCTTCCGATTGGCCTTTCACATGGCTTAGTGGCTCAGGTAGTGTCTTCCATTGTCTCTAGCTATCTTGCTCCATAAAGGAGTTTTATTGCTTCTATTTAGCCTAGGTGAAGGGTGGCAGCATGCCCACGTGGTTTCTGATTGCCTATAGATTAAAGGCACACAAAGGCAGCCATTAACATCACCCAGCATAACAGTTTATATAGGTCACTTAGTGCATTATAATGGAGTCAGTTGGTCTCCAGCCACCAGGCAATAGTATCCATCACTAGTATATCTGTGGGCCTGTTTCAAAAAACAACCTGGGGAAAGTGCTCCTGTCATCTCAGAGTGCTGAAGTGGCAGATTCAGGTATAGTACTCACAATGGGCAGTGACAGACACAGCCTGTCCTGCCTCCAGCTCTTGCTGACCTTGCCAGCTTGTTTGGTCTAATGCCATGAGCTCTATTCCCTGTGCAGTCCTTTCAAACAGTGGTCCCTGTAATCACATGTGTATATGGTCCAGCTAATTCTTTCTTCAGAGAGAAGTCTTTGGAGTTGTGGCTTCTGGACCAGGGGAGGGTCTTTTACTCTTTCCCCACAGGACTCAGATTACAAAAAACAGCAATCTTCAAAAGCTGTTTGCATGGGGGTCTGCATTTTGTGGATGGAGACAGGCAGACAGTGGGGCTTATCTGGGAAGCCAAGCAGCCCAAGGTCATGGAGTGCCCAGGAAAATAAACTTTCAGTCAGACTCCTAGAAACCAAAGCAGTTTGGCTAGCTTGCCTCCATTTCAGAAGGTTGGTAGTAAGAAAAGCTGTTCAAATCCACACAGACAACACTTCTGCCATTGTGTACTTAGGCAACTAGGGAGGTATTCCCAGCCAGGGAATGGCAGGGGAGGTGGGGAGATCTCTTTATGGTGGAGTGTAATACAACAGAAATCTCAATGTTTCATACAGCCAGAGGGGAGAATTGTAGAGTCAACTGGTTGTATGTGGAAACTGATCATACAAGGGAAATCCATTTCTTTCAAGGAATTAGCCAAGAGTCGGCTATCTGCAGGAAGACTGATGGCAACCAGGCTGCACAGTAACCTCAGTTGCTGGGACCAGATATGCATTCCCCTTTGGTGGGCATTCAGTTTTGGTGTATTCTTTTCCTTGCGATCCTTTAACAAGAAGAGGTTGGAGAAAAATTAGCTCAGGAGCAGGTAACCCTGATAATAATGGTTCCCAATTGGCCACGGTGACCTTGGTTTCCAGAGCTAGTCCTAGGAATATTGACTTCTCTATTTCATTCCCCTCTGAAGAGGACCCTTTTGTGTCAGTAACCGGGCTGCCTGATGACCCAAATAATTCCTTTCTTAGGGTATGTCTACACTACGGAATAAGGTTGAATTTATAGAAGTCGGTTTTTTAGAAATCGGTTTTATATATTCGAGTGTGTGTGTCCCCACAGAAAATGCTCTAAGTGCATTAAGTGCATTAACTCAGCGTAGTGCTTCCACAGTACCGAGGCTGGAGTCGACTTCCGGAGCATTGCACTGTGGATAGCTATCCCACAGTTCCCGCAGTCTCCACTGCCCATTGGAATTCTGGGTTGAGATCCCAATGCCTGATGGGGCTAAAACATTGTCACGGATGGTTCTGGGTACATATCGTCAGACCCCCGTTCCCTCCCTCCCTCCGTGAAAGCAAGGGCAGACAATCGTTTCGCGCCTTTTTTCCTGAGTTATCTGTGCAGACGCCATACCACGGCAAGCATGGAGCCCGCTCATGTAACCGTCACCCTATGTCTCCTGGGTGCTGGCAGACGTGGTACGGCTTTGCTACACAGTAGCAGCAACCCCTTGCCTTGTGGCAGCAGATGGTACAGTACGACTGGTAGCCGTCATCGTCATGTCCAAGGTGCTCCTGGCCACGTCGGCTGGGAGCGCCTGGACAGACATGGGCGCAGGGACTAAATTTGGAGTGACTTGACCAAGTCATTCTCTTTAGTCCTGCAGTCAGTCCTATTGAACCGTCTTATGGTGAGCAGGCAGGTGATACGGATTGCCAGCAGTCATACTGTACCATCATCTGCTGTGCAGGCAAGAGATGAGGATGGCTAGCAGTCATACTGTACCATCTTCTGCCGAGCAGCCATGAGATGTGAATGGCATGCAGTCCTTCTGCACCGTCTGCTGCCAGCCAAAGATGTAAAAGATAGATGGAGTGGATCAAATCAAGAAATAGACCAGATTTGTTCTGTATTCATTTGCTTCCCCCCCTCCCCCGTCTAGGGGACTCATTCTTCTAGGTCACACTGCAGTCACTCACAGAGAAGGTGCAGCGAGGTAAATCTAGCCATGTATCAATCAGAGGCCAGGCTAACCTCCTTGTTCCAATAAGAATAATAACTTAGGTGCACCATTTCTTATTGGAACCCTCCGTGAAGTCCTGCCTGAAATACTCCTTGATGTAAAGCCACCCCCTTTGTTGATTTTAGCTCCCTGAAGCCAACCCTGTAAGCCGTGTCGTCAATCGCCCCTCCCTCCGTCAGAGCAATGGCAGACAATCATTCCGCGCCTTTTTTCTATGCGGACGCCATACCAAAGCAAGCATGGAGGCCGCTCAGCTGACTTTGGCAATTAGGAGCACATTAAACACCACATGCATTATCCAGCAGTATATGCAGCACCAGAACCTGGCAAAGCGATACCGGGCGAGGAGGCGACATCAGCGCGGTCACGTGAGTGATCAGGACATGGACACAGATTTCTCTGAAAGCATGGGCCCTGCCAATGCATGCATCATGGTGCTAATGGGGCAGGTTCATGCTGTGGAACGCCAATTCTGGGCTCGGGAAACAAGCACAGACCTCATAGTGGGACCTCATAGTGTTGCAGGTCTGGGACGATTCCCAGTGGCTGTGAAACTTTCGCATGCATAAGGGCACTTTCATGGAACTTTGTGACTTGCTTTCCCCTGCCCTGAGGCGCATGAATACCAAGATGAGAGCAGCCCTCACAGTTGAGAAGCGAGTGGTGATAGCCCTGTGGAAGCTTGCAACGCCAGACAGCTACCGGTCAGTTGGGAATCAATTTGGAGTGGGCAAATCTACTGTGGGGGCTGCTGTGATGCAAGTAGCCCACGCAATCAAAGATCTGCTGATATCAAGGGTAGTGACCCTGGGAAATGTGCAGGTCATAGTGGATGGCTTTGCTGCAATGGGATTCCCTAACTGTGGTGGGGCCATAGACGGAACCCATATCCCTATCTTGGCACCGGAGCACCAAGCCGCCGAGTACATAAACCGCAAGGGGTACTTTTTCGATAGTGCTGCAAGCTCTGGTGGATCACAAGGGACGTTTCACCAACATCAACGTGGGATGGCCGGGAAAGGTACATGACGCTCGCATCTTCAGGAACTCTGGTCTGTTTCAAAAGCTGCAGGAAGGGACTTTATTCCCAGACCAGAAAATAACTTTTGGGGATGTTGAAATGCTTATATGTATCCGTGGGGACCCAGCCTACCCCTTAATGCCATGGCTCATGAAGCCGTACACAGGCAGCCTGGACAGTAGTCAGGAGCTGTTCAACTACAGGCTGAGCAAGTGCAGAATGGTGGTAGAATGTGCATTTGGACATTTAAAGGCGCGCTGGCGCAGTTTACTGACTCTGTTAGACCTCAGCGAAACCAATATTCCCACTGTTATTACTGCTTGCTGTGTGCTCCACAATATCTGTGAGAGTAAGGGGGAGACGTTTATGGCGGGGTGGGAGGTTGAGGTAAATCGCCTGGCTGCTGGTTACGCGCAACCAGACACCAGGGCGGTTAGAAGAGCACAGGAGGGCGCGGTACGCATCAGAGAAGCTTTGAAAACCAGTTTCATGACTGGCCAGGCTACGGTGTGAAAGTTCTGTTTGTTTCTCCTTGACGAAACCCCCCCGCCCCTTGGTTCACTCTACTTCCCTGTAAGCTAACCACCTGCCCCTCCTCCCTTCAATCACCGCTTGCAGAGGCAATAAAGTCATTGTTTCACATTCATGCATTCTTTATTCATTCATCACACAAATAGGGGGATGACTACCAAGGTAGCCCAGGAGGGGTGGTGGAGGAGGGCAGGAAAATGCCACACAGCACTTTAAAAGTTTACAACTTTAAAATTTATTGAATGCCAGCCTTCTTTTTTTCGGGCAATCCTCTGTGGTGGAGTGGCTGGTTGGCCGGAGGCCCCCAAACTGCGTTCTTGGGCGTCTGGGTGTGGAGGCTATGGAACTTGGGGAGGAGGGCGGTTGGTTACAGAGGGGCTGCAATGGCAGTCTGTGCTCCAGCTGCCTTTGCTGCAGCTCAGCCATACACTGGAGCATACTGGTTTGGTCCTCCAGCAGCCTCAGCATTGAATCCTGCCTCCTCTCATCACGCTGCCGCCACATTTGAGCTTCAGCCCTGTCTTCAGCCCGCCACTTACTCTCTTCAGCCCGCTACCTCTCCTCCCGGTCATTTTGTGCTTTCCTGTACTCTGACATTATTTGCCTCCACGCATTCATCTGTGCTCTGTCAGTGTGGGAGGACAGCATGAGCTCGGAGAACATTTCATCACGAGTGCGTTTTTTTTTCTTTCTAAGCTTCACTAGCCTCTGGGAAGGAGAAGATCCTGTGATCATTGAAACACATGCAGCTGGTGGAGGAAAAAAAGGGACAGTGGTATTTAAAAAGACACATTTTATAAAACAGTGGCTACACCCTTTCAGGGTAAACCTTGCTGTTAACATTACATACATAGCACATGTGCTTTCATTACAAGGTCGCATTTTGCCTCCCCCCACCGCGTGGCTACCCCCTCAACCTTCCCCCCTCCCTGTGGCTAACAGCGGGGAACATTTCTGTTTAGCCACAGGCAAACAGCCCAGCAGGAATGGGCTCCTCTGAGTGTCCCCTGAAGAAAAGCACTCTATTTTAACCAGGTGACCATGAATTATATCTCACTCTCTTGAGGATAACACAGAGAGATAAAGAACGGATGTTGTTTGAATGCCAGCAAACATTACACTGCAATGCTTTATTCTACAATGATTCCCGAGTATGTGCTACTGGCCTGGAGTGGTAAAGTGTCCTACCATGAAGGACGCAATAAGGCTACCCTCCCCAGAAACCTTTTGCAAAGGCTTTGGGAGTACATCTAGGAGAACCGCGAATGCCAGGGCAAAGTAATCCTTTCACATGCTTGCTTTTAAACCATGTATAGTATTTTAAAAGGTACACTCACCAGAGGTCCCTTCTCTGCCTGCTGGGTCCAGGAGGCAGCTTTGGGTGGGTTCGGGGGGTACTGGCTCCAGGTCCAGGGTGAGAAACAGTTCCTGGCTGTCGGGAAAACCGGTTTCTCCGCTTGCTTGCTGTGAACTATCTACAACCTCAACCTCATCATCATCTTCTTCGTCCCCAAAACCTGCTTCCGTATTGCCTCCATCTCCATTGAAGGAGTCAAACAACACGGCTGGGGTAGTGGTGGCTGAACCCCCTAAAATGGCATGCAGCTCATCATAGAAGTGGCATGTTTGGGGCTCTGACCCGGAGCGGCCGTTCGCCTCTCTGGTTTTCTGGTAGGCTTGCCTCAGCTCCTTAAGTTTCACGCGGCACTGCTTCGGGTCCCTGTTATGGCCTCTGTCCTTCATGCCCTGGGAGATTTTGACAAAGGTTTTGGCATTTTGAAAACTGGAACGGAGTTCTGATGGCACGGATTCCTCTCCCCAAACAGCGATCAGATCCCGTACCTCCTGTTCGGTCCATGCTGGAGCTCTTTTGCGATTCTGGGACTCCATCATGGACACCTGTGCTGATGAGCTCTGCATGGTCACCTGCAGCTTGCCACGCTGGCCAAACAGGAAATGAGATTTAAAAGTTCGCGGTTCTTTTCCTGTCTACCTGGCCAGTGCATCTGAGTTGAGAGTGCTGTCCAGAGCGGTCACAATGGAGCACTCTGGGATAGCTCCCGGAGGGCAATACCGTCGAATTGTGTCCACAGTACCCCAAATTCGAGCCAGCAAGGTTGATTTAAGCGCTAATCCACTTGTCAGGGGTGGAGTAAGGAAATCGATTTTAAGAGCCCTTTAAGTCGAAATAAAGGGCTTCATTGTGTGGATGGGTGCAGGTTTACATCGATTTAATGCTGCTAAATTCGACCTAAAGTCCTAGTGTAGACCAGGGCTTAGCAGCACAACTATTGAGAGGAAACATTTTGCGAAGTAGAGAGTCAGTACAAAGTGCATAATAGAATACTGGAGGGAGCACCATATCTCCATACCTTCTAGGAACGTCCCAGACTGAGAAACTTCTGGTCTGATGTTAGAACTGACAAGAATTATTTTAAGTGTAATGCAGCTAGCCGGGGCTCGACCCTCTCCGGGGTGGCAGGGAGCCACTCCGGCTCACGACACACAGATATTATTTGGGGAAATTAGTCCGGCCGCAGGAGTCTCCCTCGGTGGCCCTTGCGGCAACTGAAACAAGCACCGTAAGCCCGGGCCCTAGGTCAGGGCGGGGCAACAATAAGTCAGGTGCTCAGGCCATCTGGCAGGGGCTGAGCAGTAGCAAACAGTATACAGAAATAGGGTCAGGGCAGGGCAACCAAGTCAGTAGCTCAGGCCTTCAGGCAGAGGCTGAGCAAATAGTTTAATGTTAGCAGGCCCAGGCCTCTAAAGGGCCAGGGAGAGGGGGAGACTACCACCCATGAGTTGGATGGCAGGAGGCACACAGCCCCTCCCACTCTACTGCATCCCAGCCCAGGGCCCTAGCAGTGGCAGGAGGCCCTCTGCTGTGTCAAGTGGGGATCCTGGCCGCAATACACTGACATGGGCTCTGGCGGTGTTACAGCCAGACTAGGGTCGGCTGCCCCCGGGTTACTTCCTAATCTCCCCTCTTGGGGTACCTGGGTCCAGGTGGTGTCCTCCAGGGCATCCAGCACCATGGGTTCCTCAGGGTAGCGGGCAAGTGGCAGGTCTGGCAACTCCTCTGCGTAGCGGCCGCAGGGCAGGTCTGGCAACTCCTGGCATGCACCTTAGGCGGCGGGGGCTTCCCACTAGCATGCTAGGCTGGAGGCATCTGGTCTTCCCAGCGAGACTTTATACTTCCGGGTCGCCGCCTGACCCTCTGAGGGGCGGGCTCAGAGCTCCCTGGCTCAGCTCACTCCAGCACCCGGATGGGCTCGTCCCTCTCCAAGGTGGTGGGGAGACACACCACCTCATTACACAAGGATGTATTCAAATTGGTATTAATAGGAGTTAGGAAAATGGCCCTGATTTTACTGAAATTAACCAAATACATACACTTGTTTAGAATCCTTGTCATTGCACATAATAAATGCATCTAACCACTACAGTTGTTGCCCACTCACCCTAAAAGAGTTACAATAGAAATGTGGTTCACAAGAATAAAGGGATTAGGAGTATAGAAAACTATACTGCTTATATATATAACAGCTGAACTTTCTGTGGAAAGTTGGACCAATTTAGGATGTAATGATTAAAAACAATCATTGGTATAACTTCTATTACAGTAGAAGATATAATCATTAACCTGTGCCTCAACTCTGCCATATTCTCTTAAGATGAAATCAACAGCATTGGCGTAAAGCATAAGCAACTGGGCTCTCTGCTAGCAGAGTGGTTGGTGAGGTGAAATTCATTTTCCTCCAACTCAACATTAGGCATAGAACTGTGTGCAGGTCCTTTGCAACTGCTAATCCATCATGTGGCCAGCCCCTTGGTGCTGATGCAGATCTAATGGTCCTAAATTCTTTGTGGATTTTTCTGCAGAGCTGGGGTGAGGACCGTTCATTCACCATATAGGGGGCATGCAGACACCCCTGCATGTCTGCTTCAGCATTGACTCTGGGTACAATCTCAGGAAGGAAGGGAAGTGTTAACTTGTGCTATAAGTATTGTACTGGCACTCCACACTAGAAGTGAATTTCACTTGTCTTTAGGGTGAAAGCCACCCCTATACAGAGGTCCTGCACAAGGTCTATGCATAAAGTGACCATATTTTGAAATAAAAAAAGAAACTTTTGTGGAGATATTTCTTAGGGTCACAAAATATTTCTACAAAAGGCAAAAATACACTTTAAAAAATTCTATGCCAATGTCACTGTTGTGATACTGGGCCTATAAATGTACCCTCATTGTGAGTTCTTCTGTAAAAAGTAAGTGTAAGTTCATAAGATGACACAATAACCTATATCAACAAAAGTTGATGGAATGGGGGAGGTATGAAAGGGAGACAGTTAGTCCAAACAAAAAGGCCTGCTGGTATAACTACTGTGTTAAGGTCATGTTTGATAGGCAAGAAAAGAGGGAACGAGAAATCAGTGAACCATAATTGGTGTGTTAGAAATTAGGCCTAATTGGTGGACAAAATAAAGAGGGGATAAGCTATTCTACCCACCACTCCCTTTGTGGGTCTTTAAAGAAAGATACTTTGGGGAGAAAAATTGTCTATAGGAGTGAGATTCACCATTATGGCTCCCACCCCCACCATCTTCTGGTGGAGCCCTGGGCAGCCTTCATCCTGAGTCTGAGAGAGATCCTGACCAGACCAGGCCAGAGAGAGGGAGCCAGCTGACATTGTCATCTCCGCTGGCTCCAAACATCACCTGGGATGAAACCAGATTGGACTTTAGCTACAACAGCTCATCTCAATTCACTTCTTCCCCCTAAAGGAGAGTTATTACCATCTTTGATGCCATCTAAGAGTCTGTCAGACAAAGGTTTTTTCCTTCTAAAAACTTTCTCCAACTAAAGGGAAAGGGAACAAAGGATGCTGTTAAAATGAAAGCTGTGTTTAATACTTTACATTGCAAATGCTTTAACTGTTTTTCCTTATCTTTAGGAAAGGTTAAAAGGATTTGTAATGGTGTGTTTGCCATGGTACAAAGCAAGCTGAGGTGTCTGTATATCACACCCGAAACCTTGTTTAACATTGTTTAATGTAGGACAGTGACTGGGTTATATTAACACCTTTAGCCCATTTATTCCATCTAAATTACTACTAGACAACTACTGCCAACTTTTGAAACCCCATTTCTCAGAGTGGAGGATTTCCCCCACACCAGTAACTTAGTGTCAGAAGGAACCATTGTGATTATCTGATCTCCTGCACATTGCAGGCCACAGAACCTCACCCACCCCTGTAATAGACCCATAACCTCTGGCTGAGTTACTGAAGTCCTCAAATCATGGTTTAAAGACTCCAAGTTACAGAGAATCCATTTTCACTAGTTTAAACCTGCAAGTGACCTGTGCCCCTGTCATAAATATAAAGGGAAGGGTAAAACCCTTTGAAATCCCTCCTGGCCAGGGGAAAGCTCCTCTCACCTGTAAAGGGTTAAGAATCATAGAATCATAGAATATCAGGGTTGGAAGGGACCCCAGAAGGTCATCTAGTCCAACCCCCTGCTCAAAGCAGGACCAATTCCCAGTTAAATCATCCCAGCCAGGGCTTTGTCAAGCCTGACCTTAAAAACCTCTAAGGAAGGAGATTCTACCACCTCCCTAGGTAACTCATTCCAGTGTTTCACCACCCTCTTAGTGAAAAAGTTTTTCCTAATATCCAATCTAAACCTCCCCCACTGCAACTTGAGACCATTACTCCTCGTTCTGTCATCTGCTACCATTGAGAACAGTCTAGAGCCATCCTCTTTGGAACCCCCTTTCAGGTAGTTGAAAGCAGCTATCAAATCCCCCCTCATTCTTCTCTTCTGCAGGCTAAACAATCCCAGCTCCCTCAGCCTCTCCTCATAAGTCATGTGTTCCAGTCCCCTAATCATTTTTGTTGCCCTTCGCTGGACTCTCTCCAATTTATCCACATCCTTCTTGAAGTGTGGGGCCCAAAACTGGACACAGTACTCCAGATGAGGCCTCACCAATGTCGAATAAGCTAAAGGTAACCTCGCTGGCACCTGACCAAAATGACCAATGAGGAGACAAGATACTTTCAAAAGCTGGGAGGAGGGAGAGAAACAAAGGGTCTGTGTCTGTCTATATGCTGGTCTTTACCGGGGATAGACCAGGAATGGAGTCTTAGAACTTTTAGTAAGTAATCTAGCTAGGTATGTGTTAGATTATGATTTCTTTAAATGGCTGAGAAAAGAATTGTGCTGAATAGAATAACTATTTCTGTCTGTGTATCTTTGTTGTAACTTAAGGTTTTGCCTAGAGGGGTTCTCTATGTTTTTGAATCTAATTACCCTGTAAGATATCTACCATCCTGATTTTACAGGGGGGATTTCTTTATTTCTATTTACTTCTGTTTTTTATTAAAAGTCTTCTTGTAAAAAACTGAATGCTTTTTCATTGTTCTCAGATCCAAGGGTTTGGGTCTGTGGTCACCTATGCAAATTGGTGAGGCTTTTTATCCAACATTTCCCAGGAAAGGGGGGGTGCAAGTGTTGGGAGGATTGTTCATTGTTCTTAAGATCCAAGGGTCTGGGTCTGTAGTCACCTAGGCAAATTGGTGAGGCTTTTTACCAAACCTTGACCAGGAAGTGGGGTGCAAGGTTTTGGGAAGTATTTTGGGGGGAAGGACGCGTCCAAACAGCTCTTCCCCAGTAACCAGTATTAGTTTGGTGGTGGTAGCGGCCAGTCCAAGGACAACGGGTGTAATATTTTGTACCTTGGGGAAGTTTTGACCTAAGCTGGTAAAGATAAGCTTAGGAGGTTTTTCATGCAGGTCCCCACATCTGTACCCTAGAGTTCAGAGTGGGGGAGGAACCTTGACAGCCCCATTCTGCAGAGGAAGACAAAAGAACTCCAGGGTCTCAGCCAATCTGACCCAGGGGAAAATTCCTTCCTGACCCCAAATACGGTGATCAGTTAGACCCTGAGCATGTGGGCAAGACCTGCCAGGCAGATATCTGGGAAAGAATGCTCTGTAGTAACTCAAAGCCCCCCGCATCTAGTGTCCAGTCTCCAGCCGTTGGGGATTTTTGCTGCTGGCAGTTGCCAAAGGGCCATATGCCATTGTAGACAGTCTCATCACACCATCCCCTCCATAAACTTATCAAGCTCAGGCCTACACTGCAAAATTAGGTCGATTTTATAGAAGTCAATTTTTAGAAACTGATTTTATACAGCCGATTGCGTATGTCCACACTAAGCGCATTAAGTGGGCGGAGTGCATCCTCATTACCGTGGCTAGCATCGACTTACAGAGCGGTGCACTGGGGGTAGCTATCCCACAGTTCCCGCAGTCTCCGCTGCCCATTGGAATTCTTGGGTTAAACTCCCAATGCTTGATGGGGCAGAAACATTGTCACAGGTGGTTTTGGGAACATGTCTTCAGGCCCCCCTCCCTCCATGAAAGCAACGGCAGACAATCGTTTTGCACCTTTTTTCCTGGGTTACCCGTGCAGATGCCATACCACGGCAAGCATGGAGCCCGCTCAGCTCACTGTCACCATACGTCTCCTGGGTGCTGCTGGCAGACGCTGTAGTGCATTGCTACACAGCAGCAGCTCCTTGCCTTCGCTGCAGACAGTGCAGTAGGGCTGATAGTCGTCGTACGTCTCCTGGGTGCTCCTGGCAGACCTCAGTGAGGTCGATCAGGGGTGCCTGGACAGACATGGCTATCCTCCTCTTAGAGCACCGAATGGGAGCCAGAGACTCCAGGTCATTCTTTTCTTTAAGTTTCTTCTCATGGAGATTCAGTCCTGCCTGGAATATCATGCGAGCTGGAGGCTTCTGCCTCATGCTGCTCTCCCAGCCGGTGACACCACGTGGTCCCACCTACCCCAGCCTACCCCTTGCTCCCATAGCTCATGAAGCCTGGACAGTAGTAAGGAGCAGTTCAACTATAGGCTGAGCAAGTGCAGAATGGTGGTAGAATATACCTTTGGACGTTTAAAAGCTCGCTGGCACTGTTTGCTGACTAGGTCAGATCTCAGCACAGCCAACATTCTCATTGTTATTGCTGCTTGCTGTGTGCTCCATAATATCTGTGAGAGTAAGGGGGAGAAGTTTATGGCGGGGTGGGAGGTTGAGGCAAATCACCTGGCGTCCAATTTTGGGCAGCCAGACATCATGGCGATTACAAGAGCACAGCAAGGGGTGCTGCACATCAGAGAGTCTTTGAAAACCAGTTTCATGACTGGCCAGGCTTCGGTGTGATAGTTGTGTGTGTTTCTCCTTGATGCAAACCCACCCCCTTTGTTGATTTTAATTCCCTGTAAGCCAATCACCTTTCGAAATAAAGTAACTATTTATTTCCGCTCTTTGAAATAAAGTAACTATTGTTTTGAAACCATGCATTCTTTCTTTCTTTATTAATTAATTAATTAATTAAAAAAAAAAAGAGATAGCGGACAAGGTAGCCCGGGTGGGCCGGGGGAGGAGAGAAGGACGAGGCCACATTGCTTATTGTAGTCACACTAAAAATCAAACTGTTTGAATGACAGCCTTCTGTTGCGTGGGCCATTCTCTGGAGTGGAGTGGCTGGGTGCCCGGAACCTCCCCCTGCTTTCTTGGGAGTCTGGGTGAGGAGGCTATGGAACGTGGGGAGGAGGGCAGGTGGTTATACAGTGGATGCAGCAGGGAGTCTGTGCTTTTGTTGGCTTTCCTGCAGCTCCAACAGATGCCTCATCATGTCTGTTTGCTCCCCCATTAGCCTCAGCATCGTGTCCTGTCTCCGCTCTTTGCGCTCGCTTAATTCTTTCCTGGCCTCTGCCACTGAATGCCTCCATGCATTAAGCTGTGCCCTATCAGTGCAGGAGGACTGCATGAGCTCAGAAAACATGCCATCGTAAGTGCGTTTTTTTTCGCCTTCTAATCTGTGATAACCTCAGGGACGGAGATGATAGGGGGAGCGTAGAAACATTCTATGCTTTACGATTCTGGGGGGACTGCATGGTCACCTGTGCTGCTGAATGCTGCTGAGTTTGCTATGCTGACCAAACAGGAAATGAAATTCAAAAGTTCCCGGGGCTTTTCCTGTGTACCTGGCTAGTGCATCGGAGTTCAAAGTGCTGTCCAGAGTGGCCACAATGGAGCACTCTGGAATAGCTCATGCAGGCCAATACCATTGATCTGCATCCACACTACCCCGAATTTGACCCCACAAGGTCGACTTTAGCACTACTCACCTTGTCGGGGAGGAGTACAGAAGTCGATTTTAAGAGCCCTTTAGGTTGATGGAATGGGGTTGGTTGTATGGATGCAGTCATTTTTAAATTGACCTAACGCGGCTAAATTCGACCTAACCCCGTAGTGTACACCAGGCCTCAGTCTTGAAGTTAGTTAGGTTTTTTGCCCCCAGTGCTCCACTTCGAAGGCTGTTCCAGAACTTCACTTCTCTGATGGCTAGGAAACTTTGCCTAATTTTGAGCCTAAACTTGTTAATGGCCAATTTATATCAATTTGTTCTTGTGTCCACATTGATGCTTATCTTAAATAACTCCTTTCCCTCCCTGGTGCTTATCCCTCTGATGTATTTATAGAGAGCAATTCTCAGCCTTCTTTTGGTTAGGCTAAAAAACCCAAGCTCCTTGAGTCATCTCTCATAAGGTAGGTTTTCCATTCCTTGAATCATCCTAGTAGACCTTCTCTATACTTGTTCCAGTTTGAATTTGTCTTTCTTAAACATGGGAGACCAGAATTGCACACAGTATTCCAGATGAAGTCTCACCAGTGCCTTGTATAATAGTACTGTCTCTATTCCCTGTCTCTACTGGAAATACCTTTCCTGATACATCCTAGGATTGCACTAGCCTTTTGTATGGCCGCATCGCATTGAGGGCTCATAGTCATCCTGTGATCAACCAGTGCACCCAGGTCTTTCACCTCCTCTGTCACTTCCAATTGATTCGTTCCCAGCTTATAGCAAAAATTCTTTTTGTTAGTCCCTAAATGCATGACCTTGCACTTTGCACTATTAAATTTCATCCCATTTCTATTACTCCAGTTTACAAGCTCATCCAGGTCTTCTTGTGTGACTTTCCAGTCCTTCTCCATATTGGCAATACCTCCCAACTTTGTGTCATCTGCAAATTTTATTAACATGCTCCCACTTTTTGTGCCAAGTCAGTAATAAAAATGTTAAATAAGATTGGTCCTAAGACTGATCCCTGAGGAACTCCACTAGTAACCTCTCTCCAGCCTGACAGTCACCTTTCAGTATGACCTGTTGTAGTCGACCTTTTAACCAGTTCCTTATCCACTTTTCAATTATCATATTAATCCCCATCTTCTCCAATTTAGCTAATAACTTCCCATGTGGAACTGTATCAAATGCCTTACTGAAATCCAAGTAGATTAGATCTACTGCATTTCCTTTGTCTAAAAATTCAGTTATCTTCTTAAAGAAGGAGATCAGGTTGATCTGGCATAATCTACCTTTTATAAAACCATGTTATATTTTATCCCAATTACTGTTCACGTCTGTGTCCTTAACTACTTTCTCTTTCAAAGTTTGCGCCAAGACCTTGCATACAGTTGAGGTTAGACTAATAGGCCTATAGGTTCCTGGATCACTTTTTTCCCTTTCTTAAAAATATGAACTATATTAGCAATTCTCCAGTCAGAGGGTATGATGCTTGAGATTACAGATTTGTTAAAATCCTTGCTATTGAGCTTGCAATTTCATGTGCCAGTTCCTTTAATATTCTTGGATGGAGATTATCTGAGCCCCCACATTTAGTCCCATTAAACTTTTCGAGTTTGGTTTCCACGTTGGATATGGTAATTTGTATTTCCATTTCCTCATTGCCATTTGCCACTCTGCCACTACCCCTAAACTCTTCATTGGCCTCATGAAAAACTTCGGAAAAGTATTGTTTAGGTGTTGGGCCATGCCTACATTATCTTTAATTTCCACCCCAACTTCAGTGCTTAGAGGTGCCACTTCTTCTTTCCTTGTTTTCTTCTTATTTATATGGCTATAGAACCTTTTACTTTTCGTTTTAATTCCCTTTGCAAGGTCCAGCTCTGCTTGGCTTTTGGCCTTTCTCACTTTTCCCCTGCACTTTCTGACCTCCAAGAGGTAGTTTTCCTTGCTGATTCCTCCCATCTACCATGCTTGTAGGCTTTCTGCTTTTTCTTAATCAGTATTTCATGCTAAACTCACTCATTTAAGTGTTAACAATACCTCTTGAACAAACATTTAAATAAAAACAACTAGTGGTTTGATAGATGAAATGAAAGAGTAGGACACTCTGGGTGTCCTGAAAAAGTTCCTGGGCTTGAATGGGACTTAATTGGCTTGAATGGTGCATAGGCCTTTTTCTGGCCTTCTGCATAAGGGTAAAAGAATTCCTACCCACTATGCTTAAGTAATGTTATTATTTGTATTGCCATAGCACCTAGGAGCCCCAGTAATCGACCAGGACCCCCCTGTGCTAGGTCCTGTATAAACATAGAACAAAACAATGGTGTGCTACTAACTATTCTGTTTGTCTATAATAAAAAACTAGTAACTAAAAAACCAGGGATTCCAAGATAAGGTGACTTTGGTCCTTCTGCGATCTCAAAACAAGCCAGCCTCAGTATCTTCTTTTAGGTTCTGGGTAGTTTTTCTTTAACAGTTTGCAATGGGGAAACTAAAGGCTTTTGGAATGCAAGTAGCAGAAATTTGGTGGGTTTTTTTGTTTTTTTTTAAAATAAGACTGGCTAGGTAAGAGCCATGGTATCAGGTCCCTTGGGGTGTGTGCCTCAGACTTCAGTAGCATGAGCAATAAACTAGCTAATTGGTGTGTTGGTTCTCATCCAATAATAATGTATTTCCTCAGAGCAACTTCAAAGCCTAATCCTAGAATTAACTCCCCTGTTCCTCCCTGGGATTCTAATTTAGTTTTGAACGCTCAAATGGATCCTCTGTTGGAATATTTCAGTCAGTTTTCTGACCTAAGGGCAGCATTCCTGGTTGCTGTATATCCTGCGAGGAGAATAGGTGACATACAGGCACTTTTATGAGGAGACTCCTGTTTAGCCTTCCATCAGGATACAGTGGTCATCAAAGCTGTATCTCACTTCTTACTGAAAGCACTTTAATTTAAACCATGAAATCATCCCACCTCGTCAAGATGTCCCACCCACCCCCCAAGTGAGGAGAAGAAAGGGTGCCATAGCCTAGATATGGAGAGAGCTGATAAGGCTTTCATCAAACGGAAACTTGGTTTTAGAAAATTAGATCATTTGTTTGTCCTGTTAGAGCGGAACAAAAAGGGAATTACTGTCTGCCTGCAGGATTAGTTTCCTGCCAGTTGAAGGAGTGCATTGAGGAAGTTTACCTTGTTAAGATTAAAGTGGTGCCGTCCAGGACTGGGACAAAATCACACTCCACTAGGGTGATCTTTGCAACCTCTACTGAGAGAAGAGATGCTTCTCTTTTGGAGCTGAGTAAGGCAATCTGTTTCGACCATAGAAACCTTAGGTTTTAGTTATGACAATTTTTGGTTAACTAAATCACAGAGAAGTTTTAATTTTTAAGCTGTTGGTATCCTCTTAGGAGGTACCACTATGAAAAGAAAAGATCATTGTAATGCTCCCAATGGAGAGCATGAGTACCAACATCAGGGCAGACTGTTAAAAACATGGCACAAACGCCTAGTTGGTTGCGAGTTCTAAACTTAGATTCCACCAACCAACTGTGCCAAGTGCAAACTCCTCAGGCCAGTTAACAGCCTTAACACAGAGTCACAGACAGTCCCGTTGGGTACTGCAGCCTGTCTTGCCATGCACGTGAGCGCATCTCTGTGATAGATGGCCCCTTACACCAAGAATCACAGCAACATTCAGGTTACGCTTGATCCCAAAGGACCAATCACTTAGCCCAGGTCAATTGTGCTTTAGGTCTTGCAACAAAGACAATGCTGGTAACCAATCCTATAGTAAACTGTATTAAGACTAATTAAATAGGAAAAGAAAATTAGAAAGTTATTTACAAGGTTAATACAAGCAAATGTAGTCACATGAATGAGTTACAATCTTATGTTTCAAAAGGTAATATATGCTTCTATAATCAGCAAGCTTTATTTGTTCTTTAGGGATAACCCAGGCTAAACAGTTGGGGCTCTCTTGGGATTTATGCCTAGAAATACCTTGCAACCTCCCCACCCCCAATCCAAGTAGCCTAGAGATTCCTTATTCCTTTTGTTTGGGGGTTTTATCCCCCTCCTGCCATGTGCTCTGTCAGTGTTCAACTGAGACATGGGGACCTTGGCATGAGCTGGTGCCTAGTCTGCCAGCATCACAACCATATGCCTCAGTTTTACCTAACAATCATGGTTCTTCATATTATGTCTTAATGTCCAGGATCCTCTTTTGGGACTCATGGTTTTTCATTTCATCAATCAAAAATTTTTGTAAATAGCTCCAGCATTTTTGATCAGGACATAGTAGGTTAAATCTACATTGTAGCATAGATGCTTCCTACAGCGATGGAAGGGGGTTTTCCATCGACGGAGATAATCCACCATCCTGATTGGCAATAACTAGGTTGACGAAAGAATTCTGTTTACACTAGGGGTTAGGTTGGCTTAACAATGGTGTTCAGAGACTTCAATTTTTCACACCCCTGCATGCTGATGCTATGTCAACCTAACTTTTAAGTGTAGACCAGGCTGTATTGCTACACTGAAAAGGATTTGCTTTGTGTTTACCAGGAACATACAGTGTCATGGGACAAGAATTTAGTGTGATGCTCACGGTCTCGAGCAAAGAGAAAAGTCAAAGGAATATAGACTCTATCAATGTTGTTCTTTCTCTCAAAGTGAATTTTAACTACACTTAATCATTCTTTCATGAGAAACTCATTCAGAACATTACATTACTAGAAAAAATCCTCCACCCTAAGAAATAAGTAGGTGTCACTGTTGAGTCAGAGTCTGGTAGTAGTGACAACAGCACACAGCTAAAAAAAGCTTTTGTTTATTATTATTAATAATAATTAATAATTTGTATTACTGTAGTGCCTTGATGCCCTACTCATGGACTAGGACACCATTGTATTAGGCACTACAGGCTAGTGGGCTTCTCTGTCGTGGGACAATAGATGGGTCATATAACCTCATTCTGTTCCCCTCACCTTGCTTCTGAGTACATAATCTACTTTTGCATGGTTATGCAAGTGATGGTCAGCCCCTAGGGACATGTCACTGACATTTACTTTGGCTGGTTAGGGAAGATTCACAATTCTCTCACCTTTAGGAATACAGGAATTTTTGAAAAGCTGTCATCAAGGTCATTTTCCCCAGACAGACATATTCATATTAGGGAGATGGGGAGGTTGTGATGCCAACTGTGAGTCACAGGGACCCAACCTATGCTTTGTTTTCCTGGCTCATGAAGCCATACACCTGGCATCTGGACAGCAGCAAGGAGAGATGTAACTATTGCCTGAGCGGATACAAAATGACCATGGAGTATGCATCTGACATATTAAAAGGACCCTGGAGAGATCCTGTGACTGGGCAGGATCTCAGTAAGCCAAATATTTCTGTTATTGCTGCATGTTGCATTTTACATCATATTTGCAAGGCCAAGAGGGAAATGTTTCCAGCAGGGTGGAGAGGGAAAGTGAAAAGACTGTCTGCTGACTGAGCATCCTGACACAGGGCAATTGCTAGAGCTCATCAAGGCACTGTATGGCCGAGGGATGTCATACGAGCGCACTTCAGCAGTTTCCCGTAGCCTAATAGTGTACTGATTTGTGTTAGTTTGTGTGAATATAGAGTACATGACCAGGCTATGAAATGTTATGAACTTTAATGACTCTTAAAAGGGTGTAAGTGGTTCCATTTACTGCTGTTGCACCTTCTTGCATTCCCCGCCTCAATCTACAAGGTGTGGCAGCTAGCCCGGAGCAGGGTGGCCCATGACATAAGGTTGGTGGACAGTCTTTAAATGGTTAAATAATAACCAGCTCGGAATCTGGCTGTCCACACCTTGAAACAAACAGGCCAATGTAAAAGGCAAGCGGTTGGTTGCAGCCCTTTAAGGCTGGGACATGACCGGGCCCTGGGGTTCTGGGAAAGCACTGAGGAGCTCCTCCTCTGTCCCAGTTTCACCCAGCACTACCCTCAGAAGAGCTTCTTAACTGGTCTGCTGGCTCTCTGTTGGTGCGTGTCAGTTCCTGGGCCTTCTTGGCCTTCAGAAGATGAAATCCCTCTGGTAGCCCAGCCGAGTGGGTTTTCCTTAAGCAGAGGGTGTCAGAGCCTTGTGAAAAGGGTCGGATGGCCTGATAGACCTTGCCACAGAGGGGTAATTGATTAAGGGGGTTTACCTCTGTGTATTGTAAGATCAAGAAAATAAATCATGTTTTTCACAAAATAGAATTTTGTTGTGCTGTAATAAACAACACACTGCAGTACTAAAAAGGCAATGGCGAGGTGCTGGCTGCTCTGGGCTGTGTCAGTGTACATGTACTCAGAGTAGTTCTCATTATTGTCCACTGGGATTAAGCAGAAGGGATGTTGCAAGGCATGCGGGTGTGCTTGTTGTCAGAGGAGCTGCCTGGTGTCTTGGTTCACATCGCAGTGCTCCTATCAATCCTTCTGCCTTTCCTCCAGCATGTGTTCCCTTCATTCCCTGGGCTCACAGGCCCGAGACTCAGAATTCTGTGCATCCTTGTTCCTCATTATCATGATTAGCCTTAACTAGGTGTGGCAGGATAGCCCTCACGGACACCCCCGCGGAGGTCACTGATTAACGATGGCTCTCTGTCTGGTTGTCTGAGCGTAGGCTTTAGTGGACATCAAAAGATAAGGGTCACACTCACAACAGCACACACCATGGTGAGTAGATGGGGGTACTTTTCAAACCCTCTAGTCACGAGTTTGGGGACTGGGTGTGGGGCTCCTTGGAAGGTGAAGGGATACTGTACTAAAACTGTTACACTTGACAGACAGTGGTGATCAGGGGTGTCATTTCAGAAAAAATTCAGGAGGGGGGCGTTAAAGTTGTGCCATTATTTAATACATTATATGTGGTTGTATTATATCCCGCAAAGTCTTTTTTTTGGAGGAGGGAATGAAGGGAAGGAAAAATGGAAGACATAATGGAGCATATGGACCAGAGGTCCCCAAACTGTGGGGTGTGCCCCTCTAGGGGGGCGCAGAAGAATGTTCTGGGGGGCATGGCAGGGCCTGGTCCAGCCCGCATGGAGGCCGGGAGGGAGCGCCACCCAGCCCTGCTCCGCCCCCAGCTCTGCTCTGGCCCTGCCCCCAGCCTCAGCCCCTAACTGGAGCGCGGGTGTGGCTCCACGCCCGTCCCTGGCCCCAGCCCCGTCCCTGCCCACAGCACCATTCCAGGGGGGCTGGGACAATTTATGTAGTGGAGGTGCTGAGAGTCATTGAACCAAATTGTAAACCCTGTATGTGATGGAAACCACTTCAAGCCTATTGCACCCCCTGCATCTCTAGTTCCAACACCTATGCTCCATTCCCAGACCCACCCCCAGCTGTGGCTCCCGCCTCGTCTCCCTTACCCCGTCCATGTTCCCCTCCTGGGAGCTGTGGCCCCACTGCTGGCCCTGGCCCTGGCTCGGGGGAGGGGGAGGGCAGGGGAGCAGGGGCTGGCACGCAGACAGGGTAAAGGGGGGGGCGAGAACCTGAAAAGTTTGGGGACCACTGATATAGACCTCTGAAAAATCTGGGAGAGGCAAGTATTTCCTAAGGAGCAGATGCCCTTGGTGGTGATCTTAGTGCACATATCGCTCATCATGAGCATGCCAAAGGCCCAGAGAAGGCAGCAGCTTGAGGTGGTTTGCAGTCACCCAGGCCCATATGCTGGTGTCCTCTTCACAACAGTGGTGCCCCTGGAGCTCAGTGCAGAGTGGTATGGGAAGTAAATTAATTCCAGTGGGAGAAACAAGGCTTCTCTTCCTGGATATGTACAGGCAATAATCAAACGGTACTTGCTTTGAAAAATTCAGCAAAATTGTGCCAGAGGGCAAAAAGGATGTCTGGGCCAAGAAGAACCAGAAACTCTTCAAGCAAAGAAGAGTTGTTGTTGCTGGCTAGTTCTGTGAACCAGTCCAAGCCCCGTCCCCCAAGCCAGTAACAGTTTCTGCCTTTTTTCTGAATAGAAGCCTAGAATGCAGATGATTTGTTTTGTACTTGGACCTTCAGACTTCAGAATCAAAATATTGTGTGTTGGACCAGAAAATCTGCACCCAGTAGGTTTACAGTGGTTTATCTGCAAAAGCATATAGTCTGAATGCCCAGTTGCTGGATTGTTTGCGAGCATTTTTGGATGTATTTCATTTGAATGTCAGTGCTCAGGTATTGGTTTGTGGTTTTGAATGCACAGAATTACAGTGGTATTGTTTTTATTTTACTAGATTTTTTTTTCTGCCAACAAACATTTTTCCCTTGACTGCATCAAAGGCTCCTGCTAAAGTATGTATTTGGGAATGCTTTTTGGTTGTTTAAAGTATTCTAGCTGTTATTTTTTGCCAAGTACTGTCAGTGCATGCTCTTAAACTGGCCACTTTAAAACAGAATTTCTTTGTTCCCTGCCGTCACGTGGTCGGCTGCCATTTTGAGAAGGGGAGGAGATGTGCAGTGTCAGGAGCTGTGAAGAAAATTTCAAGAAGGCATAAATTAATGGGGGAAGTAAATTACATCCGCCTGAGTTCCCTTCCCGTTGCTCAGCGGGTTCTGTCTCTGGGTTTGGCTGGATCTGGAAAAGCTCCTGGCTATCCGTGGGCTCTTGTCCTCCACATCACCCTTCTCTGAGCTTGTTGTCAGTGTGCAGTTCTGGGAGCCTCTCCTCTGGGTGTTACGAGGTGTTCTCTGTCACTTGCAGGATATGTTATTGGCCCTTTTCGTCTTCTGGTATGCCTGCTGCAGCTCCTCCTGCCAGGGAATTGGAACTCATCCCTGTCACACCCCAGTTTCCATGTCTCCTTTGAAACATCCAAATAAACATCTTTAGTCCTCTGAGATTTCCACAGCTGGGGTTGCACTTCTCCTTCCTGCCACAGCCTGACGAAATCCAGGACTTCTTTCCTGGACCAGGGAGCAGTGCTTGGTTTAGTGAGATTTTTAGTAGGGTTGCACAAAACCAAACACCCTAGCCCCGCCCCTTCCTCGAGACCCTGCCCCTTTCCCCGCCCCTTCTGTGAGGCCCTGCCCCCTGCTCACTACATTCCCCCTCTCTCGGTGGCTCACTCTCCCCCACCCTCACTCACTTTCACTGGGCTGGGGCAGGGGGTTGGGATGCTGGGGGGCTGAGGGCTCCAGCTGGGGGTGCAGGCTCTGGGGTGGGGCTGGGGATGAGGGGTTTAAGGTGCAGGAGGGGGCTCCAGCCTGGGAGGTGGGGCAGAGGGGTTCAGGGTGTGGGAAGGTGCTCTGGGCTGGGGCAGGGGATTGGGATGCTGGGGGGTGAGGGCTCTGTCTGGGGGTGCAGGCTCTGGGGTGGGGCTGGGGATGAGGGGTTTACAGTGCAGGAGGGGTCTCTGGGCTTGGGGGGCTCAGGGTGGGACAGGAGGTTGGGGCTCGGGGTTGGGGCACAGGCTTGCCTCCGGCAGCTCCCAGTCAGCAGCGCAGTGGGGGTCTTAGGCAGGCTTCCTACCTGTCCTGACTCTGCGCTGCACCCCAGAAGTGGCCAGCAGATCTGGCTCCTGGGTGGAGGTGCAGCAGGCGGCTCTGTATGCTGCTCTCGCCCTCAGGGACTGGCCCTGCAGCTCCCATTGGCTGTGGATCCCAGCCAATGGGAGTGCAGAGCCAGGGCTTGGGGCGGGGGCAGCGCATGGAGCCCTGTGGCCCTCCCCCTGCCTAGGAGCTGGACCTGCTAGCTGCTTCCAGGGTGCAGTATGGAGCTAGGACAGGTAGGGACTAGCCTTCCTTAGCCCCACAGCACTGCCGACCAGGCTTTTAATGGCCCGGTCAGTGGTGCTGACCGGAGCCGCCAGGGACCCTTTTGAACCGGGTGTTCCGGTCGAAAAACAGACACCTGGTCACCCTAAGTTCTAGACATACTTTTACGTGAAGCCATAGCTGTGGCCCACAAAGATGGGCTAGCAGGAAGACAAGCATTTCCAAAACATGCTGTGGATTTTAAAGGACTTCAAGCCACAGTGACCCCAGGCAGAACAGTTCAAAAATTTGACCAGAGTGGTCACTGCCACAGAGACAGTGGCATTGTGGGATTGTTGCTGGAGGACTGTTTGTACAATACAGGTAATGCAGCACCCATACAGATATTGTACTAGTGGAAAAGGGCTGGTAGAGTGCTTATGTCACTTGGGGAGGTGGTATAACCTGACCGGCAGAAGCTCAGGGTTTTGTGGGCTCAACTCAAAATTGAGTGTAAACTCATGCAGCCTCTGTATTGATAGTAGGCAAGTTTTAGCAGTAAAACTTGTGAAGACCAGGTCTAAGTGTAAAACAAGATGGATACATACGGACCAGGAAGTACATGAAACAATATTGATCGGCATGACGGGTCGTGGATTTAGCTCCTTACCAGCCTAACTGTTAAGTTTTTTTGTAGACATCACTGAAAAGGAGTGTCAAAGAGGGTTTTGAAGGAGGCTAATGAGTTAACTTTGTGGCTGTTTATGGGGAGCGCCTCCTAAGTGTGAGGGGCAGCATGGGGAAAAAGTGGCATGAAGTGGCTTGTTTGAAAATTTAACAAGTGAGCGACAGAGGCTGGTATCATGGGCCAGTCAGCAGTGGGAGTTGACATTCTGACAGGGAAGGAGGGATGATAGTTTGGGTGGGGATAGGCCATGAAGGGCCATAAGAATGAAGACAAGTAGTGTATGTTTGATGTAATAAAGAAGAGGGAGCTGGGGTGGGGGGGGGTGTGCAAAGAGAAGGGTGCATTGGTCCAAGTGATGGCCTAGGAAAATGATCATTGCTACAGCATTCTGAATGGATATGAATGGGGCAAGATGGCATTTGTCAAGATTGGAGAAAAGGATGTTGCAGTAATTGAGACTGGAGAAGATGAGAGTCTGGAGGAGTTTTAGCTGTGTGGATAGGTAGGGAAAGCTGTCTTGGAGATGTTATGTAGAAAGAATTGGCAAGATTTAGACATAGACTGGATGTGAGGACCTAGAGAGAGGTCTGAGTTGAAGGTGGGGCCCTGTTTATGAGCCTGAGTGAAAAGGAGGATGGTGGTGTTGTTCACAGTGACTAAGATAGGAGGTATCCTCTGCATATCTATTTCACAACCCTAAAAAATGTTGCCACAAAAGGTTCTGGTGTTTAATTTTCAAAGTATGGTCACCTTATATAAAGTCCCATCCACTGCAAGAGACCAGGTAAAGTTAATTTCTCACCTAATAATTCAGTTTCTCCAAGGCAGCTTTCAGCAGCCCAGACATCTCACTCAGTTTGGTACATTTCTGTGAACCACATGGTCTTGGTGGTGTGGTGAGCTAATGGCATCATGATTATGTATTCAGCCTTGGTGTCATTGGGGATGGGAGAGAGGATGCACAAGGAGGCTCTGGGCAGAAGCAATTTTGTTATCCAAGTAGGTTCTGAACTCCCCAGGATTTCTAATATATTTTTCCATTAAGGTTTATGAGGATTAAAGCATGACCCTTTCCCCATTGCTACAGGCCCATTGTCTCCAGGAGGATGTTATAGTGGAACTGGCCTCTGATGCCAGGAAGCTAGGGATGTGATTAACTTTTGCACATGTTACCATAGGCAGGACAGGATTGATATGGCCCTAAATTTTGTTCTAAATATGGATTCCTAAAAAAAAACCCCAAAACCACCTTCCTGTGTTATGAATAATCCCTTTGAATGCTTTTGAACAAAAGAAACTTTTAAAATAATTATTTTATTTTTCATCATTGATACTTTTATTTTTATACAGTTCATTCATCTTGGCCAATGAAACAAAAGTGGTCAATGTCACTTTATTTCTCATGCTCTGGCACAATGCTTCTGTGGTTGGGTTTTCATATAAGTTCATTATTTTTTTTAAAATTACAGGTCAAGCTTTTCAAACATCACAAGTGCTTCTGGGTGCCTCAATTTGTGGGTGCCCAACTTGAGTCACCTTAGAGGGCCTGATTTTTCAGAAAGTGTTGAGTACCTGCCCTCTGAAAAGCAGGCCTCTTTAAGATGGCTCAAACTAGCCACCCAAAATCACTAGTTGTTTTGATATCAACTAGTGATATCTCTTGGCCTTAATGATTTAGTTAAGTAACAGAGAGAATTTTTTTTGAAAAGGGGGGCAGGGGGTTATATTAGAAATTACAACAAAATGGAATTTCCAATTTTCTTCTGCTGGGCTAATTAACCCCACACATGAGTTAATACTCATAGAATTCTTATCATAGTACCAACACAGAGGAAATGGAAAAGTCATCTGTATCTCAGGGAGCTTTAGTGCACTTTGGGATGACCTAAAAGGAGGGTATCTCATTTTTGACATGGGATTTGTACTGTAGAAATTGATGGGTTTAGCTTGTGACTAAGTAGCAATGGGATTATTTGTCAACTCCAAGATCACTGGGAAACAAAGTGCAGCGATGATGGGGATCAAACTATGCTGAAATGTAAGGACAAAAACTGTGAGATAGGCAGTAGACCAGTGGTCTATTCCTATCTCTAAGAGTGGCCATTGCCAGAGGAAGGTGTAAAACTCCCATACTGCATCTAATCATGCAGTATTAAACTATGGGGAGAACACCACTGACCTGAGCTAGTGAGCTACTTATGCCTTGAATCCTGAGGACTGATAACTTTATCCTGCCTAGTATCATTGCCGATGTTATTCTGATCCATATAACCCTTTTCTGGGACATTTACAAAACTATTTTCCTTAACCAACCATTCTGTGTCCCTGGTTACATGGGCAAATTATATGTTGCATAAAAAGCATTTCATTGTAGCCCTTTGCCGTTCAGTTTCACTGCATGCCTTCTTTTGTAAAAGAATAAATAAAGAGCAGCCAACTGCTCTTATTCTTTTATTTCACTATTGCCTCTTATTTTCCTTTCCATACTGTATTATCCCAGGGCCAAATCCTCCCTGCGTGTCTCATGCTACTAATCCCAGTGAATTGGATGGATTATTTGCATGAATAAAATTAGCAGGATTTGTACCCTAATCTATCTAATAACCCCTTTCTTTCCTCCAATCATTTTCATTGACTTGCTCTGGACCTCTCCTGAGGTGCCTTCAGACACTGGCCAAGCCTAGAATGACCTCCTTTTACTGGAATTAGACTTAAAAGTGAACTGGCATGATATCTTTCTTTTCTTTGTACACACAGAAATGCTAGGAAACCGACACCCGCTCCTATCACCAACTTCCACACATGTAAGTTTGTTTTTAAAGCTCCTGAGGGTCAAACTTGAATGCCTAGTGATCCATCATGCACAAAGATATTAGATAAAGGTTCATTGACAACCGTTGATCCAAACGGGCTCATGGTATATGCGTATGAAGTCTAAACAGCTGCCTGATGAATCTGCTTATGGTTGACAAGCCCAATTAGAGAGCAATGCAGCTTGTTACAAATTTCACAGATCCATGTGTTGTCTGAGTTAGAATCCAAGATTACAACATGCTGCTTTTCTTCTTTCTCACTTTGCTTCCATCCTCTGGATCAAAGCCACTTCATGCTGAGTTGCACCCAGTGCTACATATTCCCTCCAAATTGGACGGGATTCTCCCAGCTTTCTACGTTGATGTTGAATGACTTCATGTCATTTTTGCATGTTTTGATACTGTCATAAAGGGCGATCCCTCTTCCTAGTGCCATCCTGAATCTCGCTATATAAAATATTTTTGGGGAGACGGTCTCCTCCCATTCTCTGACATGACCGAGCCATTGCAATCTCCTCTTCTTGACAGTGGTTTCTAAAAGTGTTTCAATGCGCTCCAGCTCCAGCACAGAATCTTATGCAGGCATCTCATATGGAAACTATTCAGTCTCCTGATGTGCCTAGCATATGTAGTCCATGTTTTTGAACCATAATGAAGGGACAACAGCACACTAGTCTTGTAGATTTGCATCTTCACCTACACTCCACTACACGTACACAGTAGTGGTAACCGTACATATAAATTGGACATACAATTGCACACACAAGGCATGCAGGATACTAAAAAAAACTCAGGCCCCAAATGGCTCTGCAGTGTGTGCCTGCTGCTACTGTGATGTGTGCATTACAAAATGCCACCCACCCACCCACACCTACACAAACAATTAGACAAAAATCACAGCTCTAGAGCAATACTGAAGCTCCTGGAGATTTTTGCATGTGGCTCAGATACAATGTTTTCATAGGTCCTTTATCACCGAGAAACATCAGGAGCATTGTAGTGTGTATACCTGCACTGTTTAGTGGCAAAAGCTGCCTTTTGTGTAGTGCAAACAAGGCCTTGGGCTCTTTCACAGCATGGATTCAGAGAGGATCCTTGCGGGAGGTGGGTGCCACCCCAAATGGCTCAGTTGAAATCCAACTCCCGCTGTCACATTGGGCACTGTGCTCCTGTGCCTGGCTAGTGGGGCCTGGTGGACGGCTTCCCGCTCTCGCCCCACCCCGGCTCAGCAGGGAGCGTGGTTGCCGGGGCCAGGGGTTTGGTTTGTAAAGAATTGCACATGTAGACAATACCCACTTTACCGCCCGAGGGCCAATAGCCCTGGGAAAGAACGCGGGGGCTGGGCCACTGGCCCGTGAGCCCCCAGAGAAGCACCCAAGACAATAACGTTACATGTGTCTTGTCCCAGCAGGGCCTCACTGAATCCGCATCTGTTCCTTAGCCAGAGGCATTGACACGGCCCAGCCTCAGGGGCTGGTGAGCAGGAGGAGGCACGGGGCTCTGGTGGGGTGGTCCCGGGTGCTCCAAGTGGCAGAGTCCAGTTGTCCCAAAGACGCCAGGCAGTCTAGTTCCAAACACTTGCCAGGGCAGGGCAGGCTTCCTGTTCCCCACACAGGTGGGGGTGTGGGTTAGAAGCAGGCCCGGGCTTTCGGAGGGGGCAAGGACGTGCTCCAGATCTAGGGGTGCCACATAGGATCCAGCCTGCCTTGCCTCTCCCTGCTCTCCTTCGCCTTGGGCTGGGGAGCTGCCAGACTAGACCTGCTGCCTAGGCCTGTCCCCAGCCAGGCCCCCAGGCCCGACATCTCTCTCCGCCATCCGGACAGCTTGTCCCAAGAGTCTCAGCTAAAAAGCTGCCCGAGGGGGGGGTTAAATACCGGACTGTTTAAACTTTAATGTTAATCAGCTGGGGAGCCCCCCAAGCTGTGGACTGCCCCGGGAAATGGGCGTGTGCTCACAGAGCGCCCCAGGGGATGGGGACGCTGCAAACCGGCTGCCAAGTGAAATTGTGTTTTCCTTTCTGTTCGGGTTGATTTCACGTTACTCAGCTTCCAGGGGGATTTGAGCACGGCAATTAAACCACTGGGCTTAATTATGGAGTATCCAATTGGATTATTAATGTTATCTCTGCTCTGACCCCTTTCGTTTAGTTCAGATCCAATTTCCTTTTATGTTGTCTTCCTATTGCTTCATAGAATAAGAATTATAGTCCCCTCCCTGTGCGGAGCTCCGGCTAGGTGCCTGCCAGCCGTCAGCGAGTCTTTCCGGGCAAACGTGAATCTCCTTAACTGTGCAGACAGGGTCCCTGAGATGCAACTCCCCAGAAATGTACTAGGGATTTAGGGTGGAGGTAAGGGAAGGTTAAAAAAAATCCTCCCCCCTTTGATTCCTTCCCTCTCCGGGTTCCTTCTTGCCAGGAGCCAGGGCTAGATGCTGTTCTATTCTTTCACCAGAAGGAGGCACCATGGGTCCGGGATAAGCCTGCATTTCTCCCCTCTGGTTCCGTGACGCTGGAAGCTGCCTCAGCCAGTGTCTCTGCACTAGGGGGAAAAGATCCAGAGAGACAGCAGGAGAAGAAATTTCTCTCTTTTTTGTACCCAGAGCCCGTTCTGTATGTGTGTGTCTCTGTGCGTCTGCGCGTGTGTGAGATTCAAACCCTTTTCCAGAGCTGGACAACCTGCATCTCCCCACCCGCACTACTGGGTGATTAATACCCATTTTCCTTGCGCTCCCTCCTCCTCTTCCCCTGTTTTCCGTACTGTTGACTTGCAAAGCTCCCCCCACCCCCCCGCACCCGATAACCACCAGTTGGGATCTCGGTTCTTTGCTTTTCTTTCTGCTCTCACTTGCTCGCTATTTTAGCCGGGTGCTTTTTGATTCACCGTCCTTTGCTTCCCCGCCCCCCAGGAAATCTTCTCTGGGATTTTATATTGCAGAGGATTTTTTTTTTTAAATTTGCTCTGAACAGTTCGCGCTCGCCTCCCACCTTGGCTGTGTCAGAGAAGATCTTGAATGAACCTGAAGAAGTTCACAATGCCTGAGATGGATTGTTAATACTGCTTTGCAGGGGGAAAAAAAAGGGAAAATAGCCACCCCAGATAATTCAAAATTGTTGAAACAGGATTTGCTGGTAGGTACATGTGTCTATATTTTACCATCGCTTTGAGGTTTAATTGTTTTTGCGCGAGAGCAGTGATGGGAGGGGAAATAACACCCATGAGTTCACTAAAGAGACGTCGGTATAAATATAACCCCCCTGCCTTTATAAATATATTAGAGAGTTAAACAAACAAATCCCAGAGAGCAAATGGATGTGTTCGGAGGGTGACTGTGTGGCCGGGCGTTGCAATTACTCTGAACGAGACACGTTGCAGGTGAAACTAACAGCCCTGTGATGCACATCAGCACACCAGCTTCCCTGCCTGTGCCTGTGTGTGTGTCCCCACCTCTCCAGAAATACAAAATGTACACTCAGTGCACAATCAAGTTCCTGTTCAATCCCAGAGCGGGGTGGGAAGAGACGGACAGACGTGTCAGCAGCAATGCAGATGGGGATGGTAACTGCATTTGCTAAGTGTTTGTTCCAAGCGGTGTGTTTTATTTTGTACGTGTGTGTGTCGGGTGTGTGTGTGGGGAGGAGGGGGCAGAGTGGTGGGGGGAGTAGAGGTCTTTCTTTCTCTCCACGGTTCACAGCTCGCTTGTTTTCCGATCTCGTATCCATGCCTATCCCAGGAATGGTACAACCAGACCGTATCTGAATTATTTATAGACTCGTGCCAGCTGTTTTCGATTCCTCCTGGCTGCATGCACTATTGGGAAATGCGTTTTTCCTCTCTTTCTTCGAGATAAATCCATGTCTTTATTGGGGAGCATTTTTCATCTCCCTCAAACCCCACTAATACAAATATCGATCCTTTCCCCCCCTTCAGGTGGGGAACGCTGTGGGAATAATCATGCTTCACAGAAGAACAGCACCGATCTCCAGTTGCTCTAAACACAACCTCATCCGCTAGGGCTCCAGGAAAAAACAATAATTATAAGAATCGTACTCGTGAAAAAGCAAAAAAGAATGATTGCTTTGGATTTTGCGCTTTACCATCTTCCCCGCACTCTCTGAAGTGACTCTCGTCTCTTTGAATTTGCACCGCTTCAGGACCCAAGATTGACACACACCATATTTTTATAGCCAAATCGGATTTTTTAAAATCATTTCCCCCGTTTGCTCCCCCGACCCCTATTCTTCTTATGTGGATATGCAAGCAAGAAGAGAAGTCTGGATAGTCCCAACATGCTCGCTCCTCTAATCTGTCCGTCTAGAGGTTCTGCTTCTACAAACCAAGGTAGGGAAATTCCTCTTTTTGTTTTTCTCTCAAGGCTGACAGCTCATCGTTGCTCGCCCATTTGTAAAGGGAAACCACAGGCGATAGAACGGAGAATCCAGTGATGCTGTTTTAGGAGTAGATCTCGCTAAAGGAAGAAATAGTCCTCAGACATGTTGATTCCTCTTCCCCTTGTCTCATCATATAGGATGGGCAGAGAGGGGAATAGGAATGTTTGAGTTACTATTTCAGTGAATGGAGGGGAAAGTTCCCTGGGTTTTGGGGGGTGGAGGGGGCTATAAGGGAAGGGGAATTAAGACAATTAAAACCCAACCCAGGGCAAATCGACTCCCTCTCCCTTCACTGCCCCCTGGGTTCCCTCATTCATTCTATGCTTCGATTCCCTCCCCGCAGTCTATTATTAAGAAGGATAAATGCAAACCTGCATGTTGCCTAAAAGGATGGTGCATAACCTAGAACCAGGGGCCTGGGCATCATTGGAGGCCTAATGCAGTGAAACTGATGTAAACGGGGACCAAGGCTGTCCCAGGAACAGCGGCTGAAACGAGCCAGGCTGCTGTGTGTGCTTGAGTGCAGGTGAGGGGCTATTTTAAGTCCAAGCACGTCAAGGGACTTTAAAATAAACCTACTGGTCGCTTGATTCAGACAAGTCCATAGTTTTAATTTATTCTCTCCCCCCCTCCCCCCGGGTGCTGGCGTGGCGGCTGTGTTCAGCAGTGCTCTTCCCTCCCTTCCCCTTTCTTACCCCACCCCCCGCATCCACACAGTCCCTTTCTCCGTCTCCGCTCACACACGCCCTCCTCCGCACGCCGCTACTTGCACTCATGCAAAATGGCTATCTTGCCGTTTGACTGTGCCGAGGCGAGAGATACCGGTACATGCACGGCTGTAATTTGCCATGTGAGTCTTTCTGTAAGATGGTGGCAAGACAAAGGGAGACGTGCTCTTGGGGGCGTGTTCATTTATACGTGTCTCGGGTTTGCTCTATACGGAAAACTAGCAAGCGCTGGGTTTTTTTAGCCAACATCCATTCTCCAACCTGCTGTGCTGATCGGATCCCTGGTCGGAGGGACACCCCCCCCCGCAAGAAAGTGCTGTCACTCTACCAGGCTCTCCTTGGCCCATGGCTAATGTCAGAGAGGACTGAAATCCAGGGTAACCTCTGGAGCTTATTAGATGCTAGTCAAGGAGCGTGATAAGAGAACGGCCCCTCGCTCCCTGCGACTCTAGACCCGAAGGGGTCTCCGAAGGCCGGGAGACACTGTAGAGCAGTAGCCCGCAGAAGGAAGGAGGCTGGAAGGAAATCAACGTGCAGAGGAGCTAGGCTGGTGTGGGATTTATTCCTACCACACCCCCTTAGCTTCACCGTACTGCACGTCTGCTGCCCATGATGCGGGACAATACAAGGGAGAGAGGTGGGACGGCGAGTGTCTTGGGTGGAAACCCCAGCAGAAGTGGCAGAAGTCCCCTCGTTTGAGTCATTTAAAATGGGATAAAGCCCCGGGGTGCAGAGGGGAAGGATTCTGCAGGCGTGAGAGGGGGCGCGCGTCCAAGGTCCTCTCCCCCCCGAGTCTCTCCTAATATTGCTAACGGGTCTTTCCCCTCGTTAATGTGTCTGACTCTTGTCTTGCTAAAACCAAAGGCGACCCGTCCTGGCGAGGGGCAGCTGTTTGTAGCCACGTTCTCCCAGGCTCTAGAAACAGCCTGCTGACTCCGGCCGCCTCTCTCAGCAGGCGGGAGCCGAAAGTTTACCTGCGCGCGGAGTGGGTGTGCTGGCGGGGGTGCGTGGGGAGCTCGCCCGGAGGGGTCACCCTTTCCCCAAGGCATGTCAGAGACCCCAGCGCGGGCGGCTCCAGGCTGGGACTGAGCCTCGGGCTGCGCCTTCCCGATCCCTTTGTAACGGCACCATGGCCCAGAGGCAGTGCCCGAAGGGCTCCGTGCGGGCACCCCACCCTCCCCACACTGTGTGCAAGGAGGGGGGCTGGGGGATACATTCTCAGCCGTTCTCTTCTCCCCACGGAGCTGGGGCTGGCCGGGGAGCAGGAGATCTGGCCGAGGGACCGGGGCCCGGGTCCTTTAGCCGGTCCTACTATTCATCCTTGTGCTTTATTTTATTTAGTGCTTGTGAAAAGCCAACGGTGTGCTCTGCCCGCTCCGCAGGGCACCGGCGGGAGACACCACCCCAGCTCCCGGGGCCCACACAATACATGCCCCGCCCGGATACCGACCAAGCAGCTGGGTGTGCGCCCGCAGCTGTAGCGCGGCCCTGGAAGGCTGCTGGCCCCCGGGTGCCTGCGGGCAGACGCAGCGTGGGGGCGGGTGTGTGCAGAGGCACAGGCTGCGCGGCTCACACAGCCCGGCGGGGACCCGCTCCTCACGGTCACACCGGCCCGGCACCAGCCTCCGCCTTGCTCTGCTGAGGCCGGGCAGGGCTCTCTCGGGAGGGTCTCTGCAGCTGATGCTCGGCCCTGGCTGCAGATCTCTCCGGCTGGGGGTGATAGCTCGGTATTCGCCAGCACCGCGTACCAAGCGTTGCCAGCACAGCGGGGCCAGCCCCCGCCCCCTCTGTCCACAGCCCCGCGCCCCCCTCCTGCGCTGCGCTGCCTCCGGCTGTCCCCACCGACCGCATAACCCCCTGGAGGACGCAGAGCTTGGCAAGGGTGACTGCCTGGGGCCCCGGGGAGGCTGGGAGGAGCAGGCTGGCTCTGCAACCCCCCCCGCACCCGGAGACCAGCGCAGGGGGGCTCGGGGGGTCACTTCTCTTGTGCGCGCTCCCGGAGCCCGCAGCGGAAAGCGCCGGAGGCTGGAGCCACAGGCAGCGGCAGCTCCCCGGGAGGGGGCTCGGGATCCGCACTGGCCGCCCGGAGGGGCAGGGGAGCGGCGCGAGAGGGGAGGCAGCGGGGGGCTGACGGCGGGCGGTGATCGGGGCCTCCGCGCTGCTGCAGCACAAGGCCCCGGACACACAATCCCAAGCCCACGTGGACGCGCCCCCGGGGGTTAGCTGTGGGGCTGGCAGAGAGCAGACTTCAGACCCATTGTAACGTACCGCTCTGCCCCCGGGCGAGCGGGTCCAGAGGCCCTTTCATTCGAGGAGAAACTCGGGGGTTTCTTGCTCTCCAGAAGGAGCGAGCGGCGCGGGACGCGCGGCGTGGAAGGAGGGGCCGCGCCCGGGAGGGTTCAGGCCCAGGTGCTGAGGGGGGCTGGGAGCATGGGGCGGGCCCCCGGTGCGGGGGGGTGGGGGCGGGGAGTCACCTCACCCCACACCTGACGCTTCTGGCACCCGCGGCCTGGGCTCTGCGGCTGGAGACAGAGGCGAAGCTCTGCCCATTCTCAGCCCAGGGGCTGCAGGACCCGGTGCCTCTCCCTACACGTTATTCCGGGGCCACCACTCCCACCTCGGTTCCCCGCCTCGGTTTCCTTGCCCATTCCCAGCCCTCCCGCGATCCTCACGGACCTGCTGCCACCTCTCCCCGCCTGCTCTCCCTGCTCCCCTCTTTCCTCCCTCGCCCCCCGCTCAGTTTCCTTCTCCCTTTGTGTCTGTGTCTCCTGCGCTCTCTCCTTCTCTCTTTACAAGCCTCTTCCTCCCACTCCCTCCAGCCCTGTCGCCCCTCGGCATCTCACCCTCCCAGTCTCTGTTTCTATCCCTCGCTGTCCCTCCTTCTTCCACTCAGTTCTCTCTCTTCCTTTCCCCACCCTCCTCTCTTCTAGTCTCCCTGTCTCCGCTTCCCTCCGTTCCCTCTCCTTCTTCTTCCTCCATCCCTTCCATCTCTGCGCTCTCCCTCTGGAGACTGATTTTAATCTCAAGCGCACTCCCTGACCGGTCTGATCGCAGAGGGCACCACCAGGCCGGTCCGCACACAGAAGGGAGGGCCCTGCTCTGGGTGCTGTGAAATTGACCAGCCCCGACCCTTGTCTCTTGTGCCTGCTGCTGTGAAATGAGGGAGAGATATAGCCCCGACCTACGCCCCTGGGTTGCAGCTAACTTTGTTTATAGCCGATATAAGGAGGGAGCCAGCCAGCCGCCGGCCGATTTGAGCGCAGGGAGAGAGCTGGCCACTGGCCCAGGCCGTCGCTCTGGGAATGAAAGCAGAGGAGCTGGGGCTGGCGCGCGGTTGGAGCAGTGACGGCCCAGGGATCTGCAGTTCGATCCTTCTCGCTGGCCGGAGAAGGGACACCACATCTGTGGGGGCAGAGGGGCTGGCTTGGCGGCCACACCCCGCCCCAATTTCTGGGGGATCGAACCTTCACCCGGTCAGGAGTCTGGGAAAAACATTCCTGGGAGCAGCTGAGGATCCAGGGTTGGGGAATACTTGCTCTTTAGGGGGTGTGTTAAATGGTCACCCAATCTTTTGATTGTATCCCGTCTCTGCCTTCCTACCCTCTTCTTCCCGCTCTCCCTATAGCGTAGGTTCTCCTCGCTGCATCCAGGGACAGGGGTGAGTTTCTCCACGTTTGGGAGAAGCCAAAGGAAAGAGTATGCAGGGGCTTCATAACCAAAGGCAGAATTTATGTCTCGGGAAAACACGAACTTACTTTGGAACTGCTTCAACTTTCAAACCATCTTTCCCTCAGGGAACAGCAGCACAGGGAGAAGGTGCAAAGCAGGGACCTAAAAGGAGAAAAAATTGAACTGTCAGCTGTGTTAATTCTGTCCCCGCCATCCGCCACCTCTGCTGCCCCGCCTCCCCCCATCCACACACACGAGCCTGCTTTGTGGGTCTCATTCTTATTGCACACCAGGGGTAGAACAGGAGGTGCACCACTGAGGTAAATAGCGTTACACCGATGTCAAGCCTCTGTGTGTGCGCCTGCATACAGAAGCACAGTAGACAGTGTGCTACACATAGATACATATGTGATAAGCCGGTTATACAATAAGTTGGATGCAATAAAGATCCTAAGTGGCTGGTGTAGGACTCTCTGATCAGTGCAATTATCTCAGGACACCTGCGCTGATCATAACTTTTGCTACATCACCCTCTCGCACATATCCATACATCCATGAAAGAACATTAAGAGACAGCAGGAGAAAAAAAATTCACCAAGATCTCTCTTTCCCTCGACAGCCTTTTTAATCATTTATTGTTTGGTTCGTTTTATCCTAATGTTGGAATATTAACAGCCCTTAAAAATCTTGTCTGTAGGGGAAAAGGTGGTTTTATTTATTTATGCATTTTAAATACCAGTTGGAGTTAAACCAAACCTGTTTCTCCTGTGTTTTGTTGCAAAAGAGGCCAGCTGACTCTGGAGTCCAGTAGTTAGTATTCTGTGCTGCCCTATGGAATTGTATTTTGGTTCCAAGTCCTGGACTCTCAGTGCTTGGGTTGGTATCAGAGCTCAGAGATCTAAGGTTTAGTGTCTCTGCAGTGCCACCTGGGATGCCTGGGTTTGACTCCCAGACCCAGTTCTGTTCTCTCACCGCTCCCCTCAAGCTGGCACAGGATGGGCTTGTTGCACAGCCTACACAGAGCTCTAGGGGTTAGTGTCTCTGCAACAGGTTTGATTCCATGTTCTGGTCTTTCACTTCTGAGGCTTGAAGAGTTTAGGAGTAAGCAAAACCTGGGGCTGATCCCTTGGTTGTTAATGATCTACACTACCCTGAGAGAAATTTGGGTAGCATTGTGAGTCTGCTGCTTCAAGTCCCTTCATCTAAACCTCTTGGCACCTGGAATGTAGGGGATGTGGTGGTCAGCAGGGACACAGCCTCAGTAGCAGGAGGAAATTGGGGGGGGGGGGGGAGAATTTGTATGTCCTAACATATACATGAGGAAATAGACTGGTTAATCAGAGAGACAGACTGGATGATTTAATAGATACAAATGGAAAAGTTTTATGTATCTATCAGAACTACTGTATGGTTCCTGTAGCATCTGAGCACCCTATGATGAGGTTCCAAAATTGCCTGAATCTTCTGTGCCTCCCATCTGGTGGAAATGTTTACACTTAAAAGAAAAGCAGTGAGTGACTGGGAGAAACATGACTGATAAATCTTCCATTACAATGATCCCTCCTTCACCCACCCATCCACAAGAATCCTCTCACCCACAATGAATCAGCTGATTAATTTAATTGCTTCAATGCAGCAAAATATACCTGCAACTGACCTGGGTGCCTCAGGAACTAAGAGGAAATGGCCATTTGAAAATTGCAGTTTTGGGATTTGTAGAAGCGGGGTCCAGGAGTGATAAGATTAAAATTAAAGCATGATGTCCTCCTACCAATTGCCTAATGCCCTCTAGCCTGAACCCATTATTTGCTAAATTTTACAAGTATTTCATTGCAGAAATTAAAGGGATGCCATTACTGGTCATGAGTGTAATTCCTACTGGTCATGAAAGTGACTCCAGTTCCTCTTTGACCTACTTTTATTTTTCTTTTATCTGTTTGCAGTTATTAGGCCAGATCCTCAACTGTAGTCAATTGGTGTAGTGCTATGGAAATGAATGGAACTATGCTGATTTACACCAGCAGAGGGTTTGGCTCAATAAGATTAAATATTAAAGCTTAATTTTTGTCTTCTGAAAAACACAATCTAGGCCAGCACAGCAGCCCCACCACTCACAACCGCCTGATAATAACAAACAGCTGTTGAGTAGCCCAGCAATCATGAACAACCATGCAAAAATAAATCAGTGTATGTAAACCCTGAGCCAGTGAACAACCCTACAATATCAAATGAATGTGTGCAGCTCTGTGCTTATGAGCAAGCCCACAATAAACAGTGTGCACACCCTGTCAGAGGCAGGAAGAGGGCTCAGTGGATGCAAGCTAATTTTCATGCCATTGAGGTTTCTATGTGGAGAAGAAAAGGTGTGTGACTCGGTAGTAGACACAGTACACTGTAAGTAAGCAAACCCAAACCATAGGTAATTTGCCTCTGAGCTAAAATTGCTTTTTCATGTAGTTCTTTGGTACCCGGTGAGGCAGGAGTGCCTTAGGTACTAGAATCATAGAATCATAGAATCATAGAATATCAGGGTTGGAAGGGACCCCAGAAGGTCATCTAGTCCAACCCCCTGCTCAAAGCAGGACCAATTCCCAGTTAAATCATCCCAGCCAGGGCTTTGTCAAGCCTGACCTTAAAAACCTCTAAGGAAGGAGATTCTACCACCTCCCTAGGTAACGCATTCCAGTGTTTCACCACCCTCTTAGTGAAAAAGTTTTTCCTAATATCCAATCTAAACCTCCCCCACTGCAACTTGAGACCATTACTCCTCGTTCTGTCATCTGCTACCATTGAGAACAGTCTAGAGCCATCCTCTTTGGAACCCCCTTTCAGGTAGTTGAAAGCAGCTATCAAATCCCGCCTCATTCTTCTCTTCTGCAGGCTAAACAATCCCAGCTCCCTCAGCCTCTCCTCATAACTCATGTGTTCCAGTCCCCTAATCATTTTTGTTGCCCTTCGCTGGACTCTCTCCAATTTATCCACATCCTTCTTGAAGTGTGGGGCCCAAAACTGGACACAGTACTCCAGATGAGGCCTCACCAATGTTGAATAGAGGGGAACGATCACGTCCCTCGATCTGCTCGCTATGCCCCTACTTATACATCCCAAAATGCCATTGGCCTTCTTGGCAACAAGGGCACACTGCTGACTCATATCCAGCTTCTCGTCCACTGTCACCCCTAGGTCCTTTTCCGCAGAACTGCTGCCTAGCCATTCGGTCCCTAGTCTGTAGCTGTGCATTGGGTTCTTCCGTCCTAAGTGCAGGACCCTGCACTTATCCTTATTGAACCTCATCAGATTCCTTTTGGCCCAATCTTCCAATTGGTCTAGGTCCTTCTGTATCCTATCCCTCCCCTCCAGCGTATCTACCACTCCTCCCAGTTTAGTATCATCCGCAAATTTGCTGAGAGTGCAATCCACACCATCCTCCAGATCATTTATGAAGATATTGAATAAAACCGGCCCCAGGACCGACCCTTGGGGCACTCCACTTGATACCGGCTGCCAACTAGACATGGAGCCATTGATCACTACCCGTTGAGCCCGACAATCTAGCCAGCTTTCTACTAGTCCTGGGCAGATGGAGAGGATTTTTGTTTTAAACATACACTGAATGAATTTAGTGCTGCTAAAAGGTGTCAGCTGATTTGATCTTTGTAAGTTGGGGGGCTCCCTAAAAGGGATCTCCTCCCACAAAAACAACAATGGCCTCCCTTGTACAAAAAGGATTTACAAAAAACAAACAACAGTTAATCAGCTGGGAGCAAATGATGAGAAAATAGGGACAGGAGTGTGGTGACAGGTTCAGCATGAGGGATGCAGAGGGACACGTCAAACTGAGACCCCTGGACAACACCCCTCCCTCCATTTAAGAAAGTGTCAAGGGAGTCAGTGAATGTCTCTGGTTGAATTCTGGAGAGGGATGGCCTAAATCGCCTGGACCAAATGAAGGAGAGGCCATAGAGCTCAGAAATCCAGTGAATATGGGGGATAACAAATGAAAAAACAGGAATGGAATGAGGGTTAAAGCTATAAAATGAGTGAACGGAATGGGAACAGCACACAGAGAACCATGGACAAGGCTCACCACTCTGTGGAAATATCAAAGGAGTCAGTGGATGTTGCTGTTAAATGTGTTAGACTGACAGCCTTGAGAACTGAAGATTTACTTCCTCTATCCCCAGCACAGGTACAGCTTCCTTAACCCTGTTGTGTACTGCTGTGCCATACTGTTTACGTGGAGAAAAAGAGAATCAAGTCTTCATGGTGTGTTCAGTCCTTGGTGTCTATGCCAATTGGAATATGACTGTTTGCCTGTCAGGAACTGGAGGGAGACCATCAGCTCACTTGACACAAGGTAAATTTTTCAAAGGTGCCTCGATGATTTAGGACCTTATTCCTATTTTCAAAAGTGGCGTAGGCACTTAGGAACTTCAGTCCTATTGACTTTTGATGAGACTTAGGCTCCTAAGTGCCTAAGTAATTTTTGAAATTAGGACTCAGGCTCCTAAATCACTGAGGCACTTTTGAAAATTTTATCTATAGCCACTAAACAGCCATCAGATGGAAACCATTTGCAGTCTTTATTGACCTAGGCTGGATTTGAATCAGCAAGATGTAAATGACTGGATAGATTAGTGTTAGTCCTCTGACACAGCCAACACACAAGCAAGGTAGCTTTATACAGGATACTGGTTTGCGTAAAATAGGAAAGTAATTATTCTCTTTGCAGCCTTGGTTAAGTCTCTTCTAAAGCATGATGTTCCAGTTTGGGCATTATATATTTAAAAGACAGAGAAAGATTGGAGAGAGTTTGCAGGACTGAGCAACAAAAATGATCAAAGTTCTTAGAAAACAATACCTACTATTGTCAACATTAAAGAAAGGTTGAGAGAAAAGACTACAGTGGGTGGAGACATAACTGTCTGCAAATGTGTAAAGGACTGTTTCTGAAAGAAGACAGGGGCCAATTATCCTCATTAGTCACCAAGGACAGATCAGGAAGTAAATGAGTTGAAGAAGCAGCAGCAAAATTTTTGATTAAACATCAAATTAAAAGTTTATTGCAAGAACAGTCTGGGTGACAGAAGATGCTGATAGAGGTGGTGGAATTGCTATATTTAGAGATATTAAAATCTAAAACCTAGATGCTCAACTATCAAGATTATATCTAATCTAATCTTTCTTCAGTGAGCCATTCACCTTGGTTTCAAGGTGCAAATAAAGCAACTTTAGGAAGGAAACAACAAGATCAGTCTTGTCACTATGCTGAGGACTATATGTCTAATTTGTGAGGTCTCTTCCCACCAAAACGAGTCTAGAGCTCTGACACTGAACATATGACACTCAACATCATGTTATGTATGTAGAAGCGAACATGGTGTTGCTGAATGCCGCTATAGTTTGAACTCCCCCCAGAAGGTGAGTCAGGGGCTTCTCAAAGGCCTTTATATTTTCAAAACCTCTGGGATTTTGTGATATAATTATCTACCTTGGTGAACTGCTAAATGTTATCTAATGTTTTGTGATATAATTACCTACCTTGGTGAACATTAGTCTAAATGTTTACAGGAGAATCTCAGTTTTCACAAGTCTGTCTTACATCGTTAGCATTGGCAGGGAAGTTAAATAATCATGAATGTATTTTTGGCCTCACTACCTCATGACCATTGCCCCTTGTCCTCAGTATGTTTCTCTCTATCTCCTTTTATCTTAAGGTTTTGAACTGGCTCCCATCATCATCCTATCTGAACATCCAGAATTGATGGTGCAAGGTGATGTGACATTAGTGTATGTAGCCACACATTAACTCAATGTCACAGTATGAAAACACATGTTTTGCCATGTCACGGTATGGTTGTTTTCTCAGGCAAGACAAGCAAAAAAGTTAGATATATCCTAGTTTAAAGCCTCCTCCTCTTTCCTTCCCTTTGTCCCTCCCACCAGCAGTATCATAATTAAAATAAGATTTGAGGGGACAGGCAACACAGCAGTTTCTAAGTCGTCTTCCTGCCACCCTCGATAGTAGCTTCAGTCTCTGGTCTGATTAATTTGGAGGAACGGTGTTCTCATCAGATCTCACAAGCCATGTAGGTTTGGGCTTGGTCAGATGGGAGGCATCCAAGGAAAACTTGCATCAAGTGGGGGTTAATGGTTCACTGAATGCATCCGATGAAGTGAGCTGTAGCTCACGAAAGCTTATACTCTAAAAAATTTGTTAGTCTCTAAGGTGCCACAAGTACTCCTGTTCTTTTTGCGGATACAGGCTAACACAGCTGCTACTCTGAAACCTGGTTCAGTAGAGACACTCTTGCGTCAGTACTGATCACAGTGCCCCAACGTGGTGGTGGAGAGTGCTGTGCAGCTAGAGGTGCTACTGTGATAGCCACTCTCTTGGATGAAACACCAGGGAGTGAACCAAGAATCTCCAGAGCTAAAAGCATGAACTGCTACAGCTTGAGCTCAAGAGCCAAGCTGCTAGAGCAGGGTGTAGTGACAACTTGTATTCTCTGTGAACTTGCCCAGAGCGGGGACCTGTTACACACACTCAGCAGGGCGTTACACCATCATTTAGGTGATAGATATAAAATGGAGTCTGGAACTCTGGCATTTTTCACAAGAATATGGGGCTTTAGTACTGGTGTCCTGATCTAATTGCATCGTGGAAATGTTATGAGTTCCTAAAATTCACTCTGTAATTTCATGTGAATATGGTATTTTCCTTTCACCTTCTCCCCTAAGCTGTTATGTAATGTTGCTGTTCATTGGTAAAGAGCTGTCATATTCATTCTAGGCGTGCATGCATTTCAACAGTGGTTGAAATGCTTTTTATGGGCACGGTGGTCTGTAAAGAGGTTTGGGATCCTTTAAGATAAAATAAATTATAGACTTGCAAAATTACTGTTTCAAAGCTTGGGTAGCTCAAAACGGGAGAGGGTTACTGGGAACCAGGTGAAAAGGATATGATTTCGTGTCCTGAACTTGCAGTGAATATACCAGTGCAAATACCATGTCCCTCATCCCATTCTGCAGCCTAATACATGGAGGATTTGCTTTCTGGTAACTGGCTTTACAACTCTGATATTACCTGAGGACAGGGGTGGTTCCATAGGTAGACATGGGCTGTATTTTTTGTCTCTTAATTGTTCAAGTCTAGCTGTAAACACCTGTAAGTACGGAATTATTTGACAAAAGGTTTTCTTTGTCAAAAAATGTCAATTTGTCCAAACCAAAACTCTTTGGGGAAAATTTTTCAAATTTGGAGGAAGCTTTCTGGCTGAAACCAGAAAGACACCTCCCAGAATAGCCCTGTAGTTCGTGCACTTGTAACCCACACGCCTTCTGGGTGTGGTGTTTTGTCCCATCTAGTGGCACCGAGACCACTTAGTTAAATGAGTCTGCTCTACAGCCTTAGCTAACAGCCAGTTGGCTTTTAGTTCATGCAGTAGAGGCTTATGCTTTAAGCTCCAGAGGTCCCAGATTTGATCCTGCCCACCGTCGACCGTGGTCTGTTGGCGTTACACACTTGCCTGGGATCAGGAAGACCCGGGTGAATACCCTAACCATTGGGGTTTAGAATCAATCTCTCTCTGGTCCAATGAATAGTCAAAGATTTATGCAAAGTGAAACAGCTTCAACAGGAGAGCTTGGGAGATTGACTCTACAGCCTGATGGGGAGACTACGTTGTTTGGGATGTGGGAGATGTTAACCACCTGGCAATTCTGGGTGTCTCTCATTTTTTTCACAAAAGAATTAGGTTTCATTTTCGTCCTGATGCTAAATGAAAAGAAAGGTCAAAACCTTGACATTTTTCCACAAACTGGAATTCTTGTTTTCTGTCCTAGCCATTTACTTGATTCGGCTGCGTTATGGGATTGGAAGAAAGCAAGAGGAATCTGTTATAGCATGGATTCTCAACCTGTTGGTCTTGAACAAGCTCTGCAGGGACATGGCCATCCTCCGTTTAATGGCTAGATGGAAGGGTGTCCCAAAGTCTTTTTTGTGGTTGTTGTAAAAAGGGATCATGGTATCAAAAATGGAGAGGGAAACTCCCATACACAATAGCTAGGGCCCTACCAAATTTATGGTCCATTTTGGTCAATTTCACCGTCATAGGATTTTAAAAATTGTAAATTGCATGATTTCAGCTATTTAAATCTGAAATTTCACGTTGTTGTAATTGTAGGGATCCTGACCCAAAAAGGAGTTGTATGAGGGTGGGGCTATTGGTTATTGTTTTTGGGGGTGAGGGGTTGTGGTACTGCTACCCTTACTTCTGCACTGCTGCTGGCGGCAGTGCTGCCTTCGGAGCTGGGCAGCTGGAGAGCAGCGGCTGCTGGCTGGTGCCCAGCTCTGAAGGCAGACCTGCCACCACCAGCAGCACAGAAGTAAGGATGGCATGGTATGGTAATGCCATCTTTGTTTCTGCGCTGCTGTCTGCAGAGCTGGGCCCTCAGTCAGCAGCCTCTCCTCTCCGGCCACCCAGCTCTGAAGGCAGCAGAGCAGAAGTAAGGGTAGCATGGTATGATATTGCCACCTTGACTTCTGTGCTGCTGCCTTCAGAGCTGGGCACCCAGCCAACAGCTGCCGCTTTGCGGTCTCCCAGCTTTGAAAGCAGCACAGAAGTAAAGGTGGCAATACCGTGACCTCCTAAAATAACCCTGTGACCCCCCTGCAACTCCCTTTTAGGCCAGAACCCCCAATTTGAGAAACGCCGGTCTCCCCCGTGAAATCTGTATAGTATAGGGTAAAAGCACACAAAAGACCAGATTTCACGGGGTGACCAGATTTCATAGTCTGTGATGCGTTTTTCATGGCTGTGAATTTAGTAGCCAATCCCAGCAGGGAAGAAGGTCTTACAGGTGTACTGGATGTTTGGCGCTTACAGCCACATCACCTCTGTCTCCAGAAGGAGGCACTGTATTGAATGGTGTGGGAGAACTGGGCAGTACAGGAACCCCCAGCTACCGCAATCTGAGCCTCTCCAAACAAGGAGGCACTATGAGAAAAATATCATGGGGATTGGTTCTGAGCCAGGTCAGACACTGCCATCTGAGCTGATCCCAGCAGGAGGTGCTGTAGCTGTACTAGCTGTGGGGGAACTCACAGCTGCTTCAGGGCCAGTCTGGCTCAGAAGGTACTGTATGAAACAGGGTAGAAACTCTGTCTACTAAGGAACTTCCAACTTGTGAACTGTTTCTAGAGAAGGATACAGAAGGGATTGCTGCTTTTCTGCCATGAGTCTCTTTCTGCTTGGTAATGCAGTGGGTTAATTAACTGCACATGACTGGATTCCTGTGGGGTTTCTGTCAATGAACTCCTCTGAGAAATGCCTTTGAAATGCACTGTGGCAGAGGAAACACACAGTAATGCACACTATTACTTACACATACGCACACAGGAGGTATCCATGCATCCCTGTGTGTGTCTGTATCTAGCTCGGTCGCTAATTGCCTAGTATCACTGGCTACTGTATTCAATGGGCTAAGAATCTCAGGGGAGATTCCCCAGTGTCAGATGTGTTTCAGCAGTATCAAGATGAAACATCTGAGGATGACAATCCCCTAGGGAGAGTCTAATGAGAGCGACAGAATGACATATCTGTTTTCTCGGTCTCTCTCTTCACTTGTTCACATTTTTGTACAACTTGAAGTTGAAATTAATCTCTAACTCATGATTGCAAAAAATGCAAATGTAGAGTCCTGAAATTCTGAAATCCAATGTAAAAAGCAGGTCAGTACAGTGCAGAGATCAGGCACTACACAGCCACAGAAGAAATGTTTGCAGTCTACATTTAGAAATAGTGGGGTAGCAAACTCAACAGTGACAAAAGCTGTGTGTGAAATATAAATTTGGAGTTTTCCATGACTATCAGAAGGGACATAATATTTAATTAGAGGATTGGAGGTCCTGTACCCAAGTTGGAGAAAATACAGATTGGGCAGTGTAACAGGTGACTTGCCCCTTTATGGACAGTGGTGCCTACTAATCATTTCATCCTTGTCAGATGACATGGCCCCTTTACGAGTTGGGGTGGTCTGATGTATAAAGGTGGAGAGAGAGGAAATGGTCCCCTGAATAAGTCTTGTGACTGTATCTTTAAGGACCTGGGCTCAGGAGCAGAGTGGGTGGGGCAAGGCTCCCCTGTTCCAGCCAATTGGGATGAGCTTGGGAAGGGGACCAGTTTATATACTGCCTCCATTCTCTCACAGTAAGGTAGGTATCAGTAGAGGCAGTGGTGAGCTGGAGCTGATTTTGAAGCAGTTTTAGAACCGGTTGTTAATCTGCTTCCCTGCAGGGGGAGCTGAGGCTTAGATGGGCTCTGGCCTGGAAGTGATGTAATTCTTCCTCCGGCCGCCGGGGGTGCTGTGGGAGCCATGTGGGCTGCCGCCTGGCCCTGAGCCCGAGCCCTGTTGCTGATGTTGTTCCCCTGGCCCTGGGGCTCCCGCTGGTGCCTGGTGGGTCCCCGGCTGCTCTGCTGGGCCTGGGCTGCGTCCTGCTGCTCTCCCCGTGAGCACCCACCACCCTGCCCGCAGCCAGCCCCTGCCTCCGGACAGCCCCGCAACCCCTGCCTGCAGTCACCCCCTGCCCTGCCTCCAGCCACCCCTGCCTGCAGCCAGCCCCCGCCTCCAGCCACCCCCTGCCCTGCCTCCAGCCACCCCTGCACCCACTACCTGCAGCCAGCCCCTGCCGCATCCCCTGCCCTCCAGCCAGCCCCCGTCTCCAGCCACCCCCTGCCCTGCCTCCAGCCACTTCCGCACCCACTACCTCCAGCCAGCCCCTCGCCCTCCAGCCAGCCCCCTGCCCGCAGCCAGCCCCTGTCTCCAGCCACCCCTTGCCCTGCCTCCAGCCAGCCCCTGTCTCCAGCCAGCCACCCTGTCTCCATCAGCAGCCAGCCCCTGTCTCCAGCCACCCCAGCACCCCTGCCCTGCCCGCAGCCAGCCCCGCATCCCCTTGCCTCCAGTTAGCCCTGCCCCATGCCCCTGTCTGCAGCTGGCCCCATGTCCACTGGTGCCCTGCAGTTCCCAGGGCAGTAATCCTGCACGCCTGCTTCAATGAGGGGGGCAGGGAACAGCTGGGACCCACACATGTGCACACCCTAGGGTGACCAGACAGCAAGTGTGAAAAATCAGGACAGGGGGTGGAGGGTAATAGGAGCCTATAAAAGAAAAAGACCCCAAAATTGGGACTGTCCCTATAAAATCGGGACATCTGGTCACCCTAGCACACCCCCAGGGAGTGGCGGGGACCCACACATGTGAAACGGAGCTCATTTCTAGTTCAGGCCCATCTTTTTAAAAAAAGAACTTTAGGCAGGGTTAACATACATCCATATTTTCCCAGACAGGTCAGGCTTTTGGGTTCTTAAATCGGGACAATATGGACGTATGGTAACCCTCTTGGTACAAAAAATACGTACCGGGGCACATCCCTTAAATCAGAATTTTTTATACGGAACCGGTTGTTAAGATTTTGGCAGCTCATCACTGAGTAGAGGGGTAGTTTGCTGGTCTTTCTGAGCTGGAGGACTAATTGGGGAAAAGGGTCCAGCTGAAAGTAAAGCTGGCTAAAGCGCTGCAGCTGGCCTGAACCACAACTCCGTAGAGGACAGTTGTGTGGGAAACTCTTGTTCTGAGGAACAAAGTAACTATCTGAATCACAGCTCTAGCTCCACAAGGGAGACCTGAAGGGATACTGCAAGCTTGAACCACATCCTCAGCTCCACAAGGAGGGCTGTGAACTTTTCCCTCAAGGAGGGAAACCATAAAGATAGTTTGGAATAGAGTCTGGTGTGTGCCAGAGAAGTTGAGGAGCCCCCAAGAGCAGGTGCTCTCAGTAACAGACTGAGAAGCTGCTCATGGAACCAGGACCCCAAGGGAGAAGACTATGGGACTGAACCACAGGAACATTCCACGAGGTGAGCATAGCAGAAGCAGGCCAGAGAAACACTAAGGAGTTGGAGAGATTGGCACTAGCTGTCTTGTATGGAGCCATAGTCTGGAACCCACAGATTGGATGGGCTTGGGTTCCCCCACTAAACTCCAGAAGAGAACTTTGTTATGGCCTTGAGCAAGTGGGTCTCACTGAAAGAGAACAGGATTGGTAAGCCCCTCAGCTGGGGTAACTGGCCTCCGGAATCACTGAACTCTTTAGTACCCAGATGGAGGTTTGAGGTTGGGACAAGGACCACTAAGTGGGCTAGACAGTAAGGGGGTCAATCAGAGGAAGGACACTGAGGCAGATTTACTGATGCTTAGTTTTGCTGCAAGGGGATGGTGAAGACCGAAACCAAACAGTTAACATGTGGCTGTGAAAGAAAGCTCTCCCTGACCCCTAATAGGGTATGGTTGCCCTGAAGAATGTGGTGGCTATGAGAGAAGGCTCTTTGAACCCTCAAGTTGGAGAAGCTGCAAATTGTAATGGTTATAAATACCATGGTTACCAAGCCTCAAGTTGTAATCATGCTACTGAGGAGTAGAAGGACTGTGGTGAAAGACTCTGAACCATAAGGAGGAGGTAATCCTAGAAACTGGATGTCTGTGAGAGGAAGCTCTATAAACCTGAAGTTAGGGAAGCTACACTGGGGAAGAAGCTGGCTTAAAAACATAACTGACAAAACTGCCATGAATCAACAATAGTTCAGTTCTAACTTCTCTGTCTTTCCACATTCACCACTATCAGGGACAAGTAATATGCAATTGGGACTCTGGTCCCTTGGGAGTTCACGTCCTCCTGTTGATTGTTCTCTATAAAGATCAGAATCCTCTGTTTGATAATAAAGATTGTTATGGAGGATTGTCATGTAACCAACAGAGGGTCCTCATTCCAGGTGGGATAATAAGCCACAGGAAGAAGTGAATTCTCAGAGAACAGATACTATCTTAAAGCATATGTTCTTATTCAAAGAATGAGGGATAGAAGTTAGATAGAATCTGCAACAGCAAAATGGAACTGCTGCTTAAATGGAATGCTTTTCTATGATATGCAAGTGGCTCCCTAAAATTATCTTAAACTCCTCTCTGCCCCCTCCCCCCAAACCACCTGAAAACAACACTGATACTAGCTGGAGCAACTGAAGTCTTAATCTGTTTGTGCCCATATATCATTGTTGATCATAGGCTTGCTTATATGAGAAGTGTGAGATATGTTTGACTTCAGCCACAAAAGTGTTCAAAATTCACCTTAGATTCTAGTAGCATGAACATTAATTATATGTTAGGATGAGGGCTCGAAAAGGCAGGAGTTAAATTAAATTAAATTAGACACCCTCTTGGTTTACTTAGACTCAGCTCTGAACATGGGGATGAGTGTGTGTCAGAGCCAGGAAGAGAACCCAGATCTCCTGACTGACTCCTAGGGCTGTGCCTCAACGAAAAGATCATTCTTCTCCCATGACAAAACTGGCTTCCTTACAGCCAGATTCCTCTGAACCTCTCAGTTTGTGGACTCTGTGATCCGGTTGTGGCGTAAAAGGATTCTCAAACCTATTTTGAATGCCATTTGGAAGAGTTTACAAAGCTCTAGTCCAAATAGCACATTCCCATTCTCTGGACTCCAACATTTCAAGCTAATGGGTGGCAATTTGGCAGCATGAATCCCCTTGATATAAACAGATATTTCAGTGCCTGTCTCAGGCGCTCCATGGAGAACCTGTCCCTCAGAATGGTTTGGGAAGATTACAGAGATTGCTCTTTCTGTATCTCTGGCAACTCATGTTCCAAAAGGGAGTTGGTGCAGAATAATATACATACCTATAACTATAACAATGCGTGTATGAATTTACATGTTGCTGTATTCCATGAAAATAGTTACACTCTAAGAATGTTAAGCTTTCCTGATTAAACATTTGAAAGTTAGGAAACTGAAGAATAGGTTGCCCATATGAGTTGAAATGTGTCATTTGGGATGTATGCATTATGATACAAGTATACATGTATCATTTCTGAAATAACACAGAATAATGTAAAATTTTTGTACAGCCTCAAATACACGAGTCTCCTCTTGTAGAGCAGTGCACTGCTGTGTATGACTGAATCCCTAAAAGTCATTTATCTACTGTATACCTGATGCTCAGTGAATGAGGTGGTTGCTCTTGAGGAGTCACAGCTCATTCAGGCTGACCCAATGCCGATTTGAGTATCTCACTGGGCTCTTGCTGAGTGTTTTGAGAGAGACACAAGTCTGTAGAAAAGATGGGATTATATGCTATTTGGTGTGTCTATTACTTCTGAACAGTGAGAAAGGTGGTATCTCTACTACTTCTGAACTGTGAGAGAATGCCCCTGGCAGGCCAAGGGTTTAGCCATTTGGGGCCAAAATCCCCCTGCAGGGTATTAGTAACGCCTACTAGTTCAGTGGGAGTGATGCATGTTTAACTGGGGAGGAGAAGGTCTCTTGTGATCCAATTATGAACTATTAGAAACCCCTTGAACTCCAAAAGTGAAATCCTGGCCTCACTGAAGTCAGTGGCAAAACTCCTATTGAATTCAATTGAGGAAGGATTTCACCACCAGAAAGGAATGGCTTTTGAAATTCAGAGCACACAAGAAGAATGAGAGAGAAGGGTGTTAGATATGTGCTTGCACAATATTGTAACTCAGCAGCTAAAGGATTAATGAATTCTGACATGTATGTACATGAGTTAAGCGGCTGGCCTTGCACCTGATCAAATGCTCTCTGAAGTCAGTGTGAGCCCTTCTGTTGATTTCACTAGGTGTTGGATCAAACCCCAAATGCTTGCTTTACTCTTAGCAGCTACAAGTGCTCAGTACGAAGGTTGAAATCTGTTTCATTTGGAAGCGTCCTCTACGAAATAATCAGGTTTTGTCTTCTAGAGATCAGTTTGAAGAGTTGTCTGGAAACTGGTTAGCCTGCTGTTTTGATTGCTATAGTGAGTGCTACTTACATTTTGATGATCACTGAGCACAGTGGTTTTTACCTTTGTCTTTACTGCTTTTGCTATATCTGAAGCAGTAAATGTCAAGATTTTAATGGCACCTACTGCATCAATTCCTTGGAAATATGCCTTTTTTGGTTTATATTAACCATTTGTTAAGGATTGCCAAGTACATGCTCTTCTTCAGGAAAAAGTAAGGAATATTTGGTGATGAGAATGGGATCTAGTCAGGATTAGGTTTGGGCCACATTAAGGTTCTGGCTTCTTTACCAAAGGGCTCTTCATGGGTTGTGCCTGTAGGAGACAAAATGAGTATCTAGTAGGAATAGTTTAAAATGGCTGTATATGGTACAGCTGAGGATATGCACTGTACTGGAAATGGAGAGTTTTGAATCATGTGCCAAATGCTTTGAGTGGTATCTCTTTACTAATAAAATTACTTCACGAGAAGAAAATAAAATAGTATTTTAAATTAAGGGGAGAAAACCAAAGCACTTAACTTCACTCCAGAAACCTAGTGGGGGGAAAAATTAAAGACTTAATCGAGATAATGGGATTTTAGGGAGATACATTCTGTGTTCCCAGAACCATTGTATTGTTGGATATCACAAACTAAGTTTTGTGAAATCAACTAGGAGAGGAAATGCATTCCAATTACCCAGTAATCTAAAGACAATGGCAGGAACATGTTTGTGGCCATGCCTACATGAAGTGTTGTGTGATAAATTCATCTGTGGTGTGTGAAATCTGGAGCTTAGAGACTGCTTGTTGCAAAATACAGAAGACTTAACACTAGCCTACAAAAGTGGCAGATTTTGAAGCAACTAGAGAAGTGTCCAAGTTGGGAAGAAACTAGTAGATAAAACCCATTCAATAAAACCAGGATAGCAGTTTAGAGAAAGAAGAGAGAACTGACTTGGAAGCACCAAAATGATTCGTGCTTTTCATATAACCAGACTTCAAGATCTAGTGGGAGAGTTTGCTGAGGAGCAGGAATTTTACACTGGACAACAATTCAGCAGTTATAGAAGAAAGTAGTGAATGGAACCAAGTTTCCTGCTGCAGAACCTGAGGATTTAGAAAAGATGCAGAACTGGGAGTTGCCTCATCCTTATTTTTTTTTCTCAGCTGGGAATCAACTTCCTCTTGAGGAAGTTGTCTCACTCTGGTTGAGTGGGCAGGTCTATGCTGATCTGCTTTTGGCAAAGAGTAGCCTATCTGTGGGCTGAGCCAGTAGATGTGATTCCAGTTCACTGGAATTAATATCCCCTGGGGGGTGCATATATGTGGTATCAGTGGGAAGTGATTCTTTTCAGACTTTACAAGCATCTATAAAGGTTCTGGTCTGTTGCTTCATGGAAGACCCATGATTTTCCAGGAAGCACAGATGTTAGAGATGGAAAAGATGTATTTGTATACACCTGTTCCCTTCCCCCATTCTCTTTGCCTCTGGCCAATGTAGGGATGCTCCTTAAATTGTATTCTTCTGTGATTCATCCAGTCCTCCTTACACTTTTTTCTTTGCTCAAACCGATCACTTTACTTTAGTTCAGCCCTTTGAGATTTCTGTAAACAATTCCTTGTTCAGTGAGCAAGCCCACATTCAGCTTCTTAACTGGGGTCACATAAATGCTTTTCTTGTTTTGTTTTTTTTGCACGCAAGAATGGGAAATTTAAAGCAGTTGACCTTCTCTTGCTGCTGGTTGAGGGGAAATGGGCTGACATGGGTCACTAGAATAGGTGGTGAAGATTTACACAGCTCAGGGGATGCTCACAGGCTGTAAATTCCACTGATATCCTGGGGAATCCTAGATCATGATGGAGTGAGGAAACTGGCCCATAAGTCGTCAAACACAAGCAGCAGAGCTGCATGGGATGAGGGGACAAGGAAGTCAACATAATTGCCTGCTGGGGAGGTAGGGAAGAATTATGATGGAGTCTGCTGCATCTTCATAGAAGTCTCCCCTGCATTCCCACTCCCTGTAGTGATACAACATGGGAATGTAGACTGGAGAGGAAAGCCCATCCAGCCATTTTATTTTCATTCAAAATTGAAACAGAGGTACCAGTGGGTGGCAGCTCTCTTACCACTTAATTTAGAAGACAGCTCAGCAGCTATAATTTAGCAATCAGAAGAAGCAGAAATCAGCCACTGTTTCATTGTAGTGCAGCAGTTAGACTTCCACTAAAGGGGCTGCATGAGAGAGAACAACTGTATAGTTATACCATCTGTCTACATTTTCACATATGACCCAAGCCCCATTGTGCCCCTGGGAGCAAGTACAAGGGGTGGAAGGGAATAGACACACAATGCTCCATACTATAACAATATATTATATTTCCATCTTATCCCAAGGTGATCTACAAGCCAGGGCCAGATTGAGCCACTCCCTCATGTGAAGTAACACCTTACTCTGTAAGTAGTCCCCCTGAAATCACCTGGACTATTTTTGGCATAAGGAAATACTCCACAGGAGTAAGGATTGCACAATCAGACCCTATGCACACAGTGGAATCATCTCACCACTGAAATGCAGCTCCTGCCGGGGTAGCACACAGTGCAGATTAACAGGTGCAGCAACGCTACAGAGCAGTGTTTAGGAGGATAAATGCTGGACAGCCTATCCAGCTGACACGGCAGAGAGGATTTAGGCTGGGCAGAATGGCAGGAGTGGGTGGGTGAGATTCGGTGGCCTGCCTTGTGCAGGAGGTCAGACTAGATGATCAGAATGGTCCCTTCTGACCTTGATATCTATCAGTGAGCCTAGCGCGACTGTCTTGGGCACCGCACGGCTGCCGCACCACGGCTGCCAGCGCGGCCTGCGAGCCCGGAGCCCTCCCGCCTGCCAGCCCTGGGGCGGGGCGGCTGTGCCGTCACACCGGCAGCCTCTCTCTCCCACGCGGGCCGCGTTTGTAGGAGCCGCGGAACGGAGTTTCTTGGGGCCCCGGGTTTCCCGCCGCCGCTCGGGGCTCAGCGGCGGGGCGGCGGCCCCCTGGCTGGCGGGGGAATCCCGCACCCGCACCCCGCCGCGGGCTGTGGTCGCCTCAGGCCTCCCCCGCGGAGCTCAGCGCTCCCGGGCGGGAACGGGCCCCTCCCGCCGCAGAGGGAGTGAAACGCCCCCGGGGGCCCCTCCGCAGCTCGCCGGGAGCCTGGGAAGGGACCTGGCGCTGGCCCCGCTCCTCCTCAGCCGGGGGTGGGGGGCGTGTCTGCGCTGTCCCGGCCGCTCCTCTCCGCTGAGCTCCGGGCTGGGCGGCGCCAAGGCTGGGGACGGCGGCCCGCAGCCCGGCCTTGCTCCCACCCAGCCCCGCCGTGCACGCGGGCCGTCCGGGCTCCGCTCGCGGGCCAGCCCCGCTGCAGCAGGGGCCATGCCTGCACCCCGCGCGGTTACCAGCCGGGCACCCCGGGCGATGAGCCCGGGCTCTGGCTCAGGCTGGCCCTGCTCTAGCAGGGCCACGCGCCTTCCCCAGGCAGAGCCACCGGGACACGTCACCCCCGCAGAGGAGAAAAGCTGGGGCAGGGAGGTTTCCCTTAAGCTAAAGCGCGGGGTCGCTCGCCTGTCCCGCTGCCGTGACTGCCCCGCGCCGCCTTTCCCGGGGCGGGGGGGAGACCGCAGGTTCGTCTGGTCCCCGCCCCGCACGGATGGGAAATTTCAGGAAAAGACCTGTGGTAAAAAAAGCCTTTGCTTCAGAAACACCCTATGACATGGCCCTGTTTGTTTGAGGTGAATGTAAAGGGTATGAACATTACAAATCTCTAGCATTTCAGATAAACGCCCGGGTCTCAGTGAGGGGTTGTCAGCTCTTGGGCCGGGCCTGTGGAAAAATACGTATGGTCTTGTGAATGTGGAGCTGTGCCCTGGTCTGACTTTGAAGCCAAACCTGTGCTTTTTTTTTTTTTTTTTTTTGCTTTATGATAATATTCCCCTTGAAATCAAAGATTTGAGCGAGAGTGAGAACTCTCTGAACAGCCCTACCTAGGACAGGATTTGGAGATTGAGAGAGTAGATAATAAAGTGAATAACAGGCATTTAAAAACAGGAGGCAGTCATGTAGAAAGTAAACACAGATATTCCATGGGAGGTAGAAAGCAGTAATGTCAGGGAAAAAAGCAGTAATGGAAAAAAAAAACAGCGTGATTATGAACAGTAAATGAGATATGAGCTTGCAATACAAAATGGTAACAAAGAAAGCAATGCAATTTTGAGTTGCATAAACAGGACTATCACAGCGCAGGTAGACAGTCTAATTTTCTACATATCACTGGTAAGACTGTGCCTAGACCATTGCTTTCATTTCTGGGCAACTCAGTGCCACACAAATGGCAGCAAATTAGAATGAATTCAGTGGAGCAATAAAAAGGATTAAGAGGCTGGAGGGATTGATCTAAGGGGAAAGATTAAAATAACTAATTACATTTAGCTTGGCCAAATCACAATTAAAAGGGAGACATGATAACTGCCTAAAACTGTGTGTTTAAGAATGTAAACACCACAACGAGAGGAATCCTTGAGTGTGGTTCAGGCAGTTGTTGGTTAGATGCCCAGATACCATTGGAATGGGAGTGGTATAAGAATCTAAATAGAATTGAACGGAAACTGGCTATCACAAAGCAATGAAGTGAAATAGAACAACGAGAGAATGTTGTCTGAATTCCAGAAAACAATTCCTAATGGTGAGGTGTATTAAGCTGTAGGAGAATTTCTAAGGGAAGTGGTGGAAGCTCCATCAACAAAACACTGGAGCACGTGTTATATAGAGAACAATCCCAGGTTTAGAGCTCTGTGTGGATATACAATTTGTATCTGCAGCCAATCCGCCGTCCACAAACATTGTCCGTGGATATCGGCAGATTTGCAGGGCTCTACCCATGTTGGCCAGTACAGGAATAGAGGAGAGGGAGAGGACAAGATGTCTTGCTAGGATTTCCCCCCTTCTCTGTTCCCCCCTCCGCACTGATTTTTGTGACCCTATGGATTATTTACTCTCCTTGGTCCTGGTTAAGCCTCATGCAGAGGATGAGGTTCATCTCAGAAGTGCCACATTTTAAAAAGACAGTTGTAGACTAGAGGGAGTTGGGAGGAGTGAGCAATGAAAACGACTGAAGGTTTTACGCAGTAAGTCCTCTAAAGAAAGGTTAAGAGAGGCAGCTGTGTTCAGTCAAGAGAAAAGACAACTGTGGGTGGAGACTTAACTGTACAAATGTGTAAAGGGTTATTATAGAAAGAGGACAGGGGCTAATTATTCTCTTTACTCACTAAGGACAGATCAGGAAGTAAATGGGCCCTTAGCTGAGGCAGGGAAAGTCAGGTTCAGTATGAGGGAAAACCTTCTAAGTGTTGGGTGACCGAAGAAGCCAGTAAGAGGCTGTGGAGGAATTGCAATGGTTGGAGATACTCATGGTTGAGATTAGACACCCAGGTATCAGGCATGATTTTGGGATATAGAAATCAGTCCTGTCACAATGAAGAAATGAATCAGCTGCTCCACACAGAGGTCCCTTCCCACCCTGACCCATATGCTTTCATTGTCTTTGTAATGGCTCTTGAACTTGCAGATCATGCGGTACTCGATGCTTTCTGAGTGAAGGTTATTTTTTTAGTACATGTTTGTTAAGGCTTCTGTTTTAATATATACTGGGGATATCTCCCCTCCTCCCCCCACCCCGGACTGTGAATCTGTGCAAATGGCTCCTTTAGATTTAATTTGCCCTTGTTATAAGAAATGCAAGGGTGAACCAGTTCCCATGGAGCAAGAATGAGCTTGGACTTTTAACCCTGAACTTGATTCTTTTTTGAGATATGAAATGGTTCAATTAACGTTTAAAAAAAAAATCCCTGTGTGCCACTTAATGTCCTGAGTTTGATGAGGACAGGGGAAGTGCCATAAAGAAAAGCTGTCCCTGGAGAATTTCTGACTGAGTCAAGTTCAGGAAGTCCTGGAAATCTCTCAAGGAAAGCCCATTCTCAGAGACTAAGACTGCATGGTCCTGGGGTATATTTGCATTAACTTCCTGAAACTATTAAGGTGGGGGTAACTGAAAGTGAAATGGGGAGATAAGGATAAAGAATAAAACTTTTTGTTTCTAGAGCATCTCAGCTGATTGGAACTGTATAGGTAATAGCCCCATATAAATAGTAACCAAAAATTGTTGTCATCTGATAATTGTTTAGAGGTCGGTGTGACAAACTAGGGGCTTTAGCCCAGTTTCTAGTGAGCAGGTGTCTGTGTATCACAGGTTCACTATCACAGTGGCACAACAACTATTAGTTCCTTAGTAGTTTTATGAGGGAGTCCAAGACCAAGGAGACTGAACTTCACTTTTATCCAAGAAGTAATTGTTTTACAATCAGAGCAGAGGCATCTTGGTGAGGGGCAATGTACATGGGGAAAATTGTGTTGCCATTTCCTATGCTATAGGGAAAAAGCTGGGCCTTATAATAAAGACATGGGACTGGGTATCGAGATCTGGGCTCTATACCTGGCTTTGCCACTGACTCAGTCTGTGATCTTAAGCTAGTTGCCTAACTTATCTGTGCTTCAGATATCTCATCTGTAAATAGGGATGCTATACCCCTACTGCACAGATGTGTTATGAAGCTAAACATTAATATTTGTAAAGTTGTCAAAGGGTTTGTTTTTCCTGTTGTGCCCCAACTTGGCCAAGCATGGCTATGCAGGGCCCTGATTGCCTCAGTTTCCCCAGATTTTAGGGCTTCCGTGTAAGTATTATGCCAGGATTTCCTGTGTTTATGCCCAGGCAGGGATTCTTTATTGGCACAATGCCACTTTCTTTTTCCCACAAACAGGAGACTTCACCTTATTCTAAACCCTAATGTCCAGAGACAATAACAGTCTCTCTTTCTCCTTACTATTCTTCTAGTGCATCTTTTCTTGGGCTTCTCTTCCTCTTAAACCACAGTGCTCAATAATTGAACACCTTGCTGCCTTCTCAGCAGGTGATATCTGTCCAGGCTCTCCCTCTGGAGAGGAAGTTTAGTTGTATGCATATTATGTATCCTGCCACCTTTCCCCAGATGGATGTCTTCTCAGGGCTTGCTCCCTGGAGGCAAGCTTCTTCTCTAGCCCAGGATTTTGGATGCCCTTTTACCAGATTTACTAGCTTTCTTTTTGCCTCCTTGTTTCCTGTCAAGGGCCTCCATTATGAAGTCCAGGTTCTCTCCCTTAAGCCCAATTGGGCAGTAGGCAATCAGTCACAGGTGCACTGGACCCCACTTCCTCTTACGGGGGCCAAAGTGACAAAAGTGCTTTGAGATTCTTGGACTGAAGGTGCTATAGAAATGGAAAAAAATAAAAACAAAAGCTCTTTATCTCTTCTCTGGATAAAGGATTTTGACTTCCAGAGCTGTAATTCCACTGCCTTCACCAGCATGGCACTTATTAAAAAGTTAAATATTAAAAAGAGCATCGTACAGAGCAGAAAAACACTTTACTAACTACGTTCAGATGAGATCAACTCACTGGAGAGCTGCAGCAGGCCAGGGAAGCAGCCAGAAATGAAGAAGAGGGCATACGGTAGGTGACTTACACTATCAGACATCACTTCAGGGCCCCAATCCTGCAAGAGTTTTGCACAGAGAGACCTCTGTGTGCATGGAATACTTGCAGGATTAGGCCCCTGGTCTTTGCCATAATCAGCCAATGGTTAGGAATTGAACCTGGGCCTCTTCATGGCAAAGGAGAGGAATGACCACTAGGGTTCTGGCCCGGCAGCCTAAGTGCTCCCATTCTCTTCTGACCTGGGGAGTGGACAGTGAAATCAGCAGCAGAACTTCAAAGGGACTCCAATGAACCTTCAGTTCAGACACTGGCAGCCTCTTCCCATTCCCGCACACTACTGCCCCATTGTCTTATTGAGCACAAACATGCACAAAGGAAAAATATGCAGTAGAACTGGAGGACTAAGAATACCCTGGTGTTCTGCCACCCCCTGCTCTCTGCCAACTAGGGCATATGGCAGTGATGTTCAAAAGCACACTGTGACCAAATAAGGAGACAAAATGATGAGGCTGCCAGAAAATGCACTGCTGTTTGGTTGCAGGCAGCATTTCTCCCCTGTGTTGCTAAGCGTGAGAATAGTTCAGTTGCCCAGAACTGGCAGCATTGTTCAGGAACAACAATGATCTGCATCAGAGAGAAAAGCTGCTACAACAAGCAATCTAGGCTTCAGTGCTGGTGGAGAAGATAGTTGAGCTGGTTGGAGAAACTTTGACAGAACCACATTCCATCAGAGAATGCATCCCGCTGAAATAGGAATGCTTTGCAAATTGGATCTGTTTAGTTGGAATTTTGGTTTAGAAGAAAATGGGTGTGGGGGGAGGCTCCCATAATGTTGAAATGGGGCATTTCAATACTGTCAGAATAAAAGATTTCAATTTTTTTGTTTTTAAATGACTTTGTTTTGAAGTTTTTTAAATAATATAATACAAAACATACAAACAAACAAAAAAGCCAAAATCAAAACAAGTCATTTTGACTGACCCAAAACAATTTTTTTGCAACTTTGGGGAGAATTTCAGAATGATCAGGTTTTGTTCAGATTTGGAACAAAGCTAAGTTTTGAAATCTCAAAATGCTTCATGAAATAGAATTTCTGTCCTTTGCCCAGTTCTAATAATTAGTGTGTATGCTAAGGACTGCTCATAAATATTGTCACCTCCCAGATGCCAGGACACAAGAACAAACACTGACCTCAGCCAATCTATGGATGCAGGCAGTGAAGTGGGAGTCTCAGCTGATAGGCAAATGTACACATCTACATGACCAGCTGCTAGCAGGTCCTCCTGTCCTCCGCTCACTTTGTTGGCTAATATGCAATTCCCATTCCAAGGGGCTACTAATGCAATGTGTGCACATCTTTCAGTTCTTCTATGGCCATGCAGTGCTCCCACTCCTTTGCATTAGAAGGCAAACGTGTATGGAGACATAACTTGCTAAATCCATGGCAGACTGTTAGCTAATCTTAGGGGAGGGTGCCCCTGGCCTACCTAGAGACTGGCCTCTGGTTTGTGAACAGTTTCATGCAGGGAAATATGATCAAATTAAAGCTCTTGGAGACTGCCTTAATTTACACACTTTGTATGTGTCTGCAATGCTTGTGAAGGGCAGGATGCTTTTCATGAGACTTTTCCAACAGCACATCCCACACAAGCTGTTCTGCCCTTTACCAGTTCATAGTGGGAGCAGGGGAGCATGTGTGTGGGATTTCCTATACTGTTTTCCCTTACTTTTTGGTACCCTTGCATATCTTTTTCAGGTGGGTGCTGTGAACTGGATGGTATGATTGGGTGCCAGGGTCTATCACTGTGTGCTGACATATTTAGTTTACCTGAAGCTCTCCAGCAGCCTCTAACAGCTCCCTGCCAATCAGATTAAATATTTATCAGTGACAGATTCTGGGCACCATATTCCTGACAGTGTGTTTCATGCATCATTTGCTTTAAATGCTGGGAGATTTACTTTCCAGATGTTTGCTGAAATCTCTTCATTGTATCTGTCCCTTCCCCCCCTCTTTCCTTTGTCCCTTTCTGTCTTTCACCTTTAGTCTGTCCCATTTTCATTCCATCTCGCTCTTCTTTTGCTTCCTCCTCTCCCCTCTCTCTTTTTCATGTGAGTGGCAAGCAGTGTAGCTTGATTATTATTCACCAGTGTGTGTTTGTGTAAATTGCACCTGGAGTAGATGTCAACATGTGATGGAGGAGTGGCAGCACTGGCTCCATCTTAATGAGTACTCCAGCCTTCCTGGGGACAAACAACCAGAAACAAGCACTGTATGTCTATGCTGACACTTTGCTTTTCATGCGGGCAGCCCTCAGTCCAGGCAATGCACACTGAGGAGAGGGCAAGAAAACTCTTGAACTCCTTTCATTCCTCTCTCTCTCCATCACACATCCCCTCTACCTGGGCACTGCTCAGCTTGTTCTTCACATGATATGCCAGCTGCTCTGCTGTGATGGAGGGGGCAGCTAAAGGTCTGTCCCTTTAAGGTTAAAACCTTCTTAAGGAGAGAGAGAGAATGGCACTACTCAGCCCAGTACCCCATTAGCCGTGGGTTCACAGCTCCCATGAACTTTAATGTGAGTAGTATCTATGCAATTGATTGGCATGATCAGGAACATGAAAAGGTGCAGCTTTAAATTGGAACAGGAAAAGAAAGCACAATGTACACAAAAAAGGGGGCATCTCCATGCGAGTGCTCCATGCACGGAATGTGCGGCAACTAGAAAGGGAGTGTCACTTGGGGGAAAAAACGTGCATGGCAAAGGGGAAAATAACCAGTGCTGCTCATCCCTCTTCCTCTCCTCCCCCAGTACACTGTAGAAGAGCATTCTTCAAACGTAGAATGGAAAAGTGGCCCACATGGGAAAAGTGGAGCACGGATACATTCACAACAAGCAGAGGCTGCCTTTTTCAGATTCTATGGCTGTGTTTGGGATGCCACGTACTTTGAGTTTGTAGGCTTTATTCATGGCTGGTGTTATGCACCCATCATTGCTGGTGTGCCTCTTTTGGGCTTTATCCCAGCCTGGTCTCCTTTTGTCTGTGGCTTTCAGCATTTTTGTGTTGTTTTGGCCGGCGAGCTCAGCCAGTTCATTGATCTCCAGGAGAGAGGCAATGTGTCATCTACACACTTCACTTGGGATGTGCATCCTTTCCCATGCCAGCTACCTACGATGTGTTCCTCTGTGGACATGTCTTCATGTTAAAAGGTTTGCTTGTACTCTTAATAACTCCACATGGGCAAACACATGGTGCTAGTTGCTCACATTCACCCCAGCTGTTGTGTTGCTCTAAGTGGCCATTGCCCCACATCCTTCTCCTTCATCCTGGCCCTGGCTGCTCCCGCAATGCCTCCACTGTCTGTTCTATCTTGAGCAATGCCTAGATTGGTTGCGTAGGAGGACATATCTTGCTGCTGTGGCCATCTCCCTGCACTGTCAAGCTATCTGGTGATGCATCGTTATTATCACTCTGTACTTTTATTGGTATGGTGATTGCCATTCATCATCACCACAGCTGCTACTGCACCTGAGGGTGGCTCTTGGGGATGCACAAGGGCGACAGTAACTCCACATTGTTATCACTGATGGGAGGGGGTGCACACCTTCCCCCGCCTCATATAGAAGGGAATGATCTAGCTCAGAGAAATGTGTGTAGATTGCTTTCCTCTTATGAAGAGCAGGGCACTGCAGTTCACAGCAGAAGAATGAGAGGAGACCAGAGCCATCTTGCCAGAGAGACTGGAGGAGGCTGTTCTGTTCACTCTGTGGCAGATGCCATTGAACCCCTTGGCTGGGGTCAGGGGCCGGGCTGAGCAGAGCAATCATAAGAATTCAATCAGAATAGAGACGCAACTCAGCAGTCAGAAGGTATAGCTAGCTCGGATACGATCCAGGAGAGGAGTGACAAACAGCAGTGAGTTTTGTAAAGAGTAATAACTAGTGAAGGGTGAAGTTGTTTGGTTCATTTTTCATGGTTTATATGGCTGGAAAAGACCTCTGGGCCCATCTAGTCCATTCCCCTGCATCAGGCAGATTATTTCCCTGCAGATGTTTTACCTACAGTTACTAGCTCTAAAGCACCTCCCTTGGGGAGTCTGTGCCACTGCCTAATTGCTCATTTTCCCCCGTAATGTCTTGCCACCTGAAATTTTTCATTTCTACCTTTAGGCTATTGCTCCTTTTCCATTTTTTTTAAAGTGAATTTTAGCAGGGGTGAAGCCACAGGACTGACAGCCCTGGAGAAGTTCTTTCTCCACAGGGCAGGCATGGGTGCAAGCTTCCCAACACACAGGCTACCAGCGTGTGTCATCCCGGCTGCTAGGATCAGAAGGGAGGTCAGCCGCTGTCTGATTCAGTCCTTGATCTTTTCAAGAAGGGGAGAAGGAATCAATTCATTATATCAGTAATTATTCTGTTTCTTATGTACAGGATCAGTGCCCACAGGCCTCTGTTAAGACTATGGCCCTATTGTACTTCAGACACATAGGAAGAGGGTCTCTGCCTCAAAGAGCTTACAAGCTAAGAAGGTAAAATACAGACAAAAGGAAAGGGATCAGAATACAAAACACAAGCAAAGGAATCAGGGTAATGACAGGCACATGGCTTGTTGTTCTAGCTTCTCCCTACCCCCCACCTCCCTAGACCGATTACATATGAGGAGTGAGAGAGCAAAATATGTACCATATTTATAGACACTGAGCCTGATTTCTTATTGCCCTGCACCTTGTGCAGCCCTTTACACCCATGCAAAGTAGGGGTGAAATGCTGCCAGATCAGCAGGGTGATGTTTTACACCCATTTTTCACTGGTGTAATTGATTACACAGAGTGCAGGGCATTGGGGAGTCAGGCTTCTTACGGACATTTTAAAAACATAGTTCTCTGTTTCTTTCTATGCAGTTCCTTGTGGGTGTAAAACTATGCCCTTGAAAATGGGACCCATAATTTGTGCTTCAGAGCAATGGAGAAGGTGTTCAGGACATTGGGCCAGAAAGGGGGTGTAGTGTGAGTAAGGTAGAGGGCAGAGGACTGTCTGTACCTAACTATAACTTTGGTTGATCTTCAAAATTCCCTGCTTACAGTTGAGCTGGAAAAGCATGCAATAATTGATGATGATAATAATAATTATTGTGATAATTTCAGTGCATTTGGGGCCTGATCCATATTCCACTGAAGTCAGTGAGTGTGTTTCCATTGACTTCACTGGGCTTTGGATCAGGCCCCTAGGCTGGAAGTGGGAAGAGGGGAAGCCGCTGTGAAAATGAAAAATACCATGAAACAAAAGCAAACGGAATGTTCTGAGCCTCTGGAAATGTTGAAGGGTCAGTGGGTGGTTCAGGCGTATGTTTGGGAGCAAAGGTTGGAGGGCTGGTTAATATATCTGAACTGCCTTGTTTCACCCACTCATCCCTACTCCATTATAGGGCCCTGAAGACATTTTATAGCAATGTAATCTTTCGCTATTCAGAACACTAAGATAGGAACTGCCATGTGAAAATAAGGACAGGAGCTGCCCGCAGAGTGCAGCCTGTCACTAGCTGGACTCCCACTTTAACAGGAGGACATTATGAAAGTATTTCAGAAGACAGGACTAGTATCTCAGTGCTCACCTATCCCTTCACAAGAACAGACCTGACAATGCAATGGATGGGGAACCACTTTGGCACCACCCTTAGTTAAAATTTAGCTTCTGGCTGGATGTTGTTGCTCCCTTCCCCTCAACAATAACCCTGGCGAGCAGGAGCAACAAGCCAGCACGCTGGGCTCTATGCTGGCATGGGAGGAAGGTTGGTGTCTGGCTGCAGAGTTGGATTTCTAGTTAAGAATGGAGCAATCCAATTTGGACAGAAATAGAAAGAGTCCTGAGCATTCTCTCCAAACTTCAAGCACTCGTATTTGGTTGAGGCGTCAAACATTTCATTTCCCTTCCTCCCATGTGTTTATACAATGTCTACCTCTGTGCTTTTCAGTTCATTAGGCCTAGGAGGCCTGACACACGGCCAGGAAACCATTGCATTTGTGGTCCCATTGGAAGCGGGAAGCACTGGAAACATCACAGGGAAATCCTATTCTCACGTGATTTCAGTTTTGCAATCTCAAGAGGGTTTGGTTGCTTATCTAAATGGAACCGCCAAACTCTTGGAGACTCACGGTATGGTAGTGGTAGCTCCACTTCAACCCTCATTTTGAAAGGGTTGAAGCATCTTTCTTTAGCCAGGAAACGTTTTAAACCAGAAAATTGTGCGGTTTGCCTTGGGTGGGGACCGATCAGCCTTGACAGAAATTCCTTACGTTCAACAACAATGCTATTAATTTAATTTCTATAGAACTTTTTGTTCCACAGGGTCCTAAAGCACTTGAAATATCATGGGCCAGATCCTCAGCTTATGTAAATCAACAAAGCTTCATGGAAGTAGATGGAGCTATGTTCATCCACACCAGCTGCTGATCTGGTCTGAAGTGTGTGTATGTATAAAATGCATCTACCAGTGAAATGCATTTGCTTCTGGAGGGGTGTGTGTGAGTATGTATAAAATGTGTCTACTTCTGGACGGGAACATACCAGCTTTTTAACAGGACACACACACGCTATATGATAATTTGGTCCAGGAAGTGAATATAATCTCTAATTGAAACTGCAAGGGAAATCTGGGAGGAAATTACCTTTTTCTTGACAATAATTGTAATTGGATCTCTGACTTTTATGGCCAGGGTATCAGAACGTGGAATCCTTGAAGCAGAGCAACTCTTAACACCACATCAGAGCAGTGATTCAATACTAACTACTCTATTGCCATCACTCCTTGAAGCACCTTGGGTTTCTATGGCGGTCTCCCATTCAAGTACAGACCAGTCATCACACTGTTTAGCCTGTGAGGTATGACAGTATCACAGTCCAAACAGGTATGGCTGTGTCAGTATTGGTTATGAGGGGATTTTCCTTTGAAACCAATAACCATTTGTGGAATTAAATCAACACCTTTCTCCCTACCCCCAATTAAACTAGGATTTACTGCTCTGGAGACTTTATATATAAAAAAGATCTTGTTAGATCCTATCTAGGATACTGTGTGTAATACTGGGTGTTATCTCACAGGAAGAATATTATTGCCTTGGGGAAAGTGCAATGGAAGACAATAGATAATATACCATGAACTTCTACAGCTTTTATAATCTGATGACCAAAAAAATGCTTCACTAACAATAAATGATTAAGCCTCCCAAATCTATGAAGCAGTGCAGTTTTATCTCTTTTTTACAGATTTGGAAAATGCTCAGAAGGGGCACCACTTTGGCTTTCAAATAGTATCCACTAATTCTGGGTGCTGAAGTTGGGGTTACATTTGATATGGTCCCTTCTAGCCAAACTGTACTCAAAATGCTTTCAAGCATTTAAAAAAACAAAACTAAAAACAAAACCACAAAGCCAACACAATGAAAGTAGGAAGGAAAATTCGTAATTCAGCCAAGATTTCAAATGGGATGAGGAGTCACTGAGGCAGAGAATGAACAGACAAAAAGGATGCCAAGGTTAGCTAAGTGGTGGCTGTGGGTAGTGGAGAAGGGAGAGATTAGGGTTGCCAACTTTCTAATTCCAGAAACCCAAACACCCTTGCCCCGCCCCTTCCTGAGGTCCCATCCCCCCTCCCTCCATTGCTTGCTCTCCCCCACCCTTGCTCACGTGCTTATTTTCAATGCAAGGCCCAAACAGGCATATTTATTGTTTTGACAGATGTATTATGCTAATTTCAGTTTTAATTGTTACAGGATGCTAGAGCTGGCAGCAAAATAGTCAAAAAGGGTAATAAAAAAAATAAAAGAAATTTCACAAAGGTTTTCATGATTCTTTCCCTCCCCTCTTCCCATTTTTTGGAACCAGCTCCATGTTTTTTGTTCACTAAAGTTATTGTAATTTTATGTGAAGAATTAGGGCCACACATTATCACAGCTGCAATGGGTCCATTAAAGGCACACTGCTGAAGCCCAAATACAAATCCATCTGATTCCCACACCTACATGCAGATACACACATGTATTCATGTGTACACATCTAGCATGCATTAACACACATACTTCCACATTATTTATGATTATAATTGTTGTTTTGTGCCTAGAGACCCCAACTAAGGTCAGAGCTCCAGAGTGGCAGGTACTGGACATAAACATAAAAAGAGTCTGCAACAAAGTTTATAATAAAGCTAGACAAAGGTGGGGAGAAATGTCTGATGCTTTGGCTCTTCTGCAATTACTAATCAACAACATTCACTTTTTAAGAAATAATATGTTTCTTTTAGAGTTCCCGTCTCTTTTAAAAACTTGTTATGAAATGAATACACATATATTTGATGTCGTCAATTTTTTTGTGCGCAAGCCAGCAAAAGGAATAAAAATCAGAGTTAGGCTGCAAATTTTATTCACACAGGTATACACACATGCACCTCCCTACACAAAGACACAGTCTCTTACACGCATACAATGCATGCATGCACACACTTGCCTACACAGAGACACCCAGCCAGGAAGGGAGGAGAGTGGGCTGGAGGGAAATAGATTGGGGGGAGGGGGCGTGGACAAGAGAGGACTGGGAGGGAAAGAGGACAAGAGCAGGGTCGGGGTGGAAGGGGGCAGTGAAGGAGAGAGAAGGTGGGGGGGTATGTGGGGTGGATGGGGATGCAGGAGGAAGCAGAAGGCTACAGGTGCATGAGGATGTGGGGGGCACAGGGGTGTATAGGGACATAATGGGAGTGCAGCAGTGTATGGAGGTGAATGGGGTGCAGGGCTGTGGGGGGTGAGGGACAGGGGGCTGGTGGGTCTGGGAGGTGGAGAGGATGAGTGGGAGAGCACTGTAAGTGGTACAGGACTGGGATGGGTAGGTGTGGGAGACAGGGCGGGATGGGATGGGGAGGTTGTGAGGTATGGGGGAGTTGGGATAGGGAGGGATGCAGTGAGGGGGATGAGGTTCGGGGGGGTTGGGACAGGGAGGGATGCAGTGAGGGGTATGGGGTTGCAGCCCCATTCCCAGCACTCAGAGACGAGGATACATATCTCAAATTCCTGGGTGACGGTGATGGGGCAACAGACTGCGGTCCGCCACAGGACACGTGCTGCCGCACAAGCCCAGCCACAGGAAGAGCATGAGGAGGAGAAGAGGGCCAGCAGCAGCGGGAGAGGTGCATGCCACAACCCCCAACAGCCACTAGTTCGTCCCCTGCTCTGCCTGGCCAATGGGAGCTGCACCTGTGGGTGGAGGCTGGGGTGGCACGTGGACCCCTCTTGTCACCTGGCCCTAAGCCTAGGAGATGGACATGCCAACTGCTTCCCGGGAGCTGCATGGTGAGCCTGCCAGCCCCACTGTGCGGCACCGTCATCAACTGGAAAGTCAATGGCCCGGTCAACAGTGCTGACTGGAGCCGCCAGGATCCCTTTTCGATCAGGTGTTCCGGTCAAAAGCTGGACACCTGGTCACCAAGGAGAGAGAAGGCCATGTGGCAGGCTGAGGCACGTTCTGGAGGGCTTTGAAAACAAGGCTCATGATTCTCATCTACACTAAGGTTCCCTTTACACTGTTCTGGCAGTGTAAAAGCCCCTTAAAATGGGAGTAAATAGTATTTATTTTTACTTTTATTTGTTCTCTTTTACTCTTACTTTTAAGGCTCTTATGCTGCTAACACAAAGTAAAGCGGCCATGGTGTAAATGGGAATCAGGCCCAAGAAGTTTGAACTGTATTGAGTGGGGACGCCAGGGGCAGAGCCTGAGGGAGAGAGCTGATGTGGTTGCACATCTTCGTATGTGTTGGAAGGGAAGGAGCCGCTCGGTAAATTGCTGGGGAAGATGATTGAAGTGGAGGCGGTGACTGAGTTTGTCAGGCACCTCAGTTTTGCTGTGGGGAAAGGAGAGTGTGAGAAAGTCTGGTGAAAATGGATGAAGGTGGCATTAAGCACAGCCAAATCTGGCCCATCATTTTGAGCCAGGTTGGCTCCTTCCATTGTTGCCTTTGAAGCGTTTGTAGCCAATGACTAAAGCTGGTCACAACTGGCTGTGTGTGTCTTAAGTCTCCATCTCTACTGCTAATGAATATGATCTAGTGCTGAGCCGTGTGAGAGGTCAGGAGATGCCGTGCCTTGTTCCTAAAGCTGGCAAAGCTTTCTGGCCGTCACCGATGGAAAGTCTCAGTAAGATGAATTGGCCCTGACTTGTCGTACAATCACAGGCACAGCATGGTCTGGTGCACAGCACTAATGTACTGTGAAAACATATTGAATCCAATGGCTTGATGACTGACTCCTTACTGGTCATTAAACTGAAAGAGAAACTGGGTTGGGGGGAGGGGGGGCAGAGAGGGAAGGGGAGAGTTGCGAGAGGGAGAAGAAAAAGCCAGTGGGCAAGAGTGAACCAAAAGAAGGAGGGAAGAGAGACAGAGGGAGAGACAAATGGGGGAAAGGGAGATGGAGAGGAAGAAACAGAGAGACAATAGCAGAGAGAAGAGGGGCGAGGGAGAGAAGGGATAAGTGATCCTCCTGAAGCTAGAAGCCCCTGTTCTCTGAGCTTCCTTTTCCTAATTCCTTCCAATCTAGGGCTGATCCAAATCCCAGGGTAGTCAAGGGAAGACTCTATTAACTTTAGTGGGAGATGGAGTGGGACTCTAGTGTATAGTATCTGGGAATTTTTTTTATTTTATTTTATGATTTTTTTATTTACAACCCCCCCACCCCCTTCTGCATTAGTATCTCCCATGGCTTTGATATTTATCAGAAGAGCCAAGGTTTTCCAAAGGGATGAGGGATTTGGATGCTTCTGTTCTTAGGGTGCCCAACTTGAGGCATCTTCAATCAGCCTCCTGTAAGGCATCTCAGATTGGCCTCCCCCAATCACTAGTCACTATTGGGCAGCTTGTTTTTTGTTCTTAAAGCAATGACAGTAATAATTCAAAGGCGTACTTTACGAGAGATCAGAGTGAAGTGAAACAGGGACAAGGAAAGGAAAAAGGGCCGTTGTTGACAAGGGCAGGCAATTTTAAAGTAGGGTACTGACGGCAAGCCTCTGCTGAATAGTCATCCACCCTTCCCAAATGATCCGTCTGAGCCACATTGCTTTGGACTCCAGTATGTGTAAAATGCTGCTGTCTGCTGCCTTGTCTATAGAAATCAGTTTGAGATCCAGAGCTCAGGCTGCAGAACCAAATCAGGAAGTCTACACTGCAACTACACAGCCTGACAGCCCAAGCCATGGGAGCCTGAAATAGCTGGCATGGGCGAGCCATGGGTTTTTAATTGCACTGTAGACATACCCTTAGGTGCCTAAGTCCCAGTGAATTTCAGTGGGATGTAGATTCCCAGGTCACATGGGCACTCTTGAATATTTTGCCCCTACTTTAATCTTGTCCCCTTGTTTGAACAGAAGTCAATGGCTCTGCCCTGGCCTATCTCATGGACTTGACCTCTCGGTATTTCCCTTCCCACTTCTGCTACTTTGCTGTTTCTTTGTGCTTCCCCACAGTCTTGGCACTGCTGGCACAAGAACCTTCTCCTTTACAGTGCCTGCCATCTGTAACATCCTTCCTTGATATCTCTGACACACACACTGGGCAAGGACTGTTCATGCAGGCTGGGATTCAGTGGTCCATCCGTTATTCATCAAAGCACCTAAGCATGTGCTTATCTTAGAATCATAAATATACCTAGATCATCTCTGACAAGTGTTTGTCTAACCTGTTCTTAAAACCCTCTGGTAACAGAGATTCCACAACCTTGAAGCACATGGCTAAGACCCACTGAAGTAAATGCTTAAGGTTAAGTGTGTGCTTAAGTGCTTTTCTGAACTGGGGTCACAGGCAGCAGCCTTAGTGCAGAGACTTTTCCATTGCCTGCTGTCGTTGAAGGGGGTATAGGCAAATAACCTCTTCCCCTGAGGACCCTTCCCAGGGGTTGGTTCCTTTCTGGGTTCACAACACTGCATGGGGGGCAACATTCTGACTGTTTCCATTAAAAAAAAATTACAAAAACTTTCCTGTTCATATTATATTCTATGAACCCTTTTTTCTTTTTCTTTTACAAGATGTATATTTTGGGTCTATATAGCTTGGCAGTGTCCCTTTATGTGGCTTTTTCTACATCAGCCCTTGGGATTTCAGCACTGTGGTGACTGATGACAGCTGGTTCTCCAAGTGACTAGAGAAAATAATGCTACCTGAAGATTGACTTCTCTATATTCCCCCTCAGGGGCATTGTGCAGGTAATGAAGAAGTACTAGGTACAGAGTGGGAGAGATTCAGTGACTGGGGACATTCCTTCCAATCTCTAACTTTTTTTTATAAGGACATTTAGTTTATTTTTTCATAAACTTACAACAATCTACCAAAGCACAGAAAGAGCAGAATGGGCAAAGACTACATCAAAAAACTTCACTCAATATGGAAAAACAAACGTGGATGGAAAATACAAAGAGAAACACTTGGTAAGAGGTATTCAATGCCACCTAAGGGATTTAGATGCACAGCCCCCATTGCTATTAATTGAAATGGTGTGTCTAAATCCCAAAGGTCACTTTGAAAATTTCAGATTAACTTTCAGTTTGGTTCAAATTGTGTCTTTGATTAGGGCTAAAACCAGAATGTAAATACTTTTTTTAAGAAGATGAGTTTCTTTATATAAATGTTCTTCAGCTGACACATTATTTATCTGTGTGGAATGAAAACTGAAAGAGTGAGGCCTGGACTCCACACAGAAATTGCACCAGTTTAAGTAAAGGTGTGATGTTACACTGGTTAGCAGACTGGTGTAATTATGCGTGCTGACACTCTTGCATTGTGTTAAACCTGGCTTACATTGTTTTTCCTCTTCATTAAGCTAAATTGACGTAACCCAGGTTCAAGCCTATCGAGAGTGTTCACACATGCACACAATTGCTCAGTTGGCTCAGAGCATCTAGCCCTAAATCTGATTTCCACTCTGAGATTGGCGGAGGATGAGGGTCTGACTTCTGCAGTTTGGGAGATCCAGGAATCAGTGTATGAAAACCCATTTCCATCTTGCGAGCTCTGAACACCTTGTTTCAAATGGCACATACATGGAGTGACAGCTGCTGTAACCGAGCCCTCCAGGTGGGGAGGATCATTCAATCTCTTTGGCAATGAGGAGCTGTCTCATAGCTGCAAATCTGTCCAACAGGATAGATCCTGGCACATAGTGAGGGCTCCAGTCTGGCTCTGCAGGTCAGAACTGAAGACTCTGCCAAGCCTCTGTGTCTTGGCATTTACATGTTGGCACTGGCCAGTGCCATACTGACCTGCTGTCTCACGTAATGGCATATGTGTGTGTTAAGCTCACTCTGGCAGCTCAGCTTACATGTGTCAGCTCGTAGAACAAAGTCACCAATACCCCCACTCTCAGTAGTTTGGTTCTTACCTTGACTGTCTCTGGTTTGTCCTGCGACGGGCCAAAGGAACGATTCAAAGAACTAAGCACATACTGTGACCAGATGATGACTAAGGAGGTGATCTGATTAACCACCTACAAATACTGTAAGGGTGGAAACAGCAAGGAGCAGAGGGAGGAATTATTTAGGCTGGACCACAGGGGTATAATTAAAGTCACTGGATAACACTGAGCAAAGGCTGAATGTCAGGAAACATTTCCTAAGAGTGATCTCTGCTAGACTGTGGAACTGTCTCCAAATGGTAGAAACCCCATTGCTTGAGTCATTCCAAACTGTACAGCTTGCTGAAGAATATTTGGCATAGAACAATTCTGAAAGGGCCAGAAGGAGGTCAGGATCATTAAATAGAGAATTTTCATTTCTAATTGCGAAGAAGTATACAGTGCTGGTCTCTCCAGAACCATAGATACTGTAGTCAGATCAGATAGCATCCATTTACCTATGCACAAAATATATATATTTGGGGAGAGGAGAGGTAGATTTGGCTGTTACAATGGTCTACTATCAATATGAGACTGTGTGTGAAACAGAAGTCCCCACATGGGGTTCACCATGGGAGATCTTCTCAGCAGGGCATGAAAATGCTCCTGGCACTCTTCCCACCCCCACACTACACACCTGTCCAAAGGTCACAGGCAGTATGGCCTTTAAAGATGGGGGAGAAGGGAACGCTGTTTACTACAGATGGCTCTGGACCTCCTTCAGACTATGAGGACATTTGGATCTGGATCCAAACTTTGTGGCTCAAGGCTGTATGTAACTTAATGGGGAAGGAAATGGCTGAAAGAAAAGGAACAAAAAAGTGACTATAGGGCCCAAATCAAAAATAATTTAAGTTAGTGAAAAGACGCCAGTTGACCTCAGTGGGCTTTGGCTCAGGTCCATAATACATTCCACAATAAAAGAGAAAATACTAAGGGAAACAAAACTGAAAGCTAAAGAGAAAGCCAGACTTGGGGGAGAGAAATAGAGAGGGGAAATTCAGAAAAGTTGAATGTTAGAAAAATTAATTGGTGGGAAAAAGACTGAGAAAGAAAGAGTGATGGAGGGGAAGAGAAGAACTAAACTCATAGGACATGTAGAAATGTTTTATTATTATTGCAGAGAGAAATTTGTGTAACACGGTCAGAATGTAACTGGGTTTCAAATATGGTTAAAATAATCTAAATTGCAGCAATTTTCTCCCTTCGGACTTTCCAGAGTGAATTATTTTCATTCCTGTCCTGAATGGATCTTGCACAAATCACGGGGTGGCAGGTTTGTTTATTCACTCTCAGATATCAGTAGCCTCTGGGCCTTCACTTTCTGAATGTATTAATATTACTCTTTATCATTATTAATTTCATTTATCAACATCCAAAGTGTACAAACAAATAATAAATGTCCAGGGCTTGCTCTGAATAGCTTATTATCTAAATGAAACACAGCACTTTCTGGGGCTGGGACTGTCTCTTCATCCTTGCTTGGAAAGTGCCCAGCACAATGGGGTTCTAATTCTGATTGAGGCTACTGGGCACTACTGTAATAAAAATAATTAATAATAACAGCATAAGGGATGACAGTGAACAAAGGAGTTGGGGCCAGGATAGGGGAGGACAAGGGCTTGAGCTGTGAAAATGCACGGGATGTGCTTTTTGTTACATACAGCGTGCAGGTTTTTAATACTTACAAATGTCCAGGGCAGTGCCGAGAGTGAAGTCTGGGGTGGAGGTCTGCAAAGCAGGGGCTGGGTGAATAAAGAGAGCAGAGGAGAGATTTAAAGGAGGTGTGAAGAGAGATGTGTGGTACAGGGGTATGGAAGGATGTTCCAGGCAGCGGGGCCAGCCTGACAAAAAGCACAGAAGCCCAGCTCTATGGAGAGACTTAGATATTGCAATGCTCAGCATCACCGTCCCAAACTTCTAGGCACCTAGAAAATCACTGGAACAACACTGCGATCCACAAAGCCGATTTAGAGGCCCAGGCTCCCTACACAATGAATGTGGAAGGGAAGTGCCTACAAACGTCATCCACAAAATCAACATGTTAGGCAGAGAACCATCTTAACTAGCCAAAGGGCGATGCAGACGAGAGGGGTGTTTCCTAAGCCCTGCCTCTCTCGCAGAGAGAGGTACCTAAGTCTGGGCTAGCAGTCCATTGCTGGGAACCCCTCTCCTGGAATCTGGCAGCTTAGGGGCCTATGGCTTTTCTTCTAAGAATCAGTTAGGTGTCTGCCTTGCTACACACAAAGCAGCTGGAGGAGAAGGAGGAGGAGGTGTTGCCCACTTTATATCTCTTAGTTCAGTGGTTACAGCGCTCATCTGGAATGTAGGAGACCCAGCATCAATCCCTCCCCCCCGCCCCCCGCCCTTTCTGACAGAGGGGGAGAAAGCATCTGAGCAGAGATCTCCTGATAGTAACCCTGCTATTTCAGTCCTTACCCACAGCATGGCCAGAACTGGAACCCACGCTGTCCTGCTAATCCTGACCTACACCTCTTGCTACTCTGGGTTTGGGCCTCTGACAGTTGTCAGGGTACTTCAGGCTGAAAATTATCTTGTCACCCCCTTCCTCCAGCATGAGGGAGTCTTGCCTGTGCTTAGCTAGGTGCCAGCTCCCTGACACCGCCAGTCTTCTAGCCACCCAAGTACTCTTCTCTGGGCTATGCTAGCCCTTACTGTGCCTTGCAGGTTAACAACAGGTGCACCCCAATCCACAATCCCCTTTCAAGTGTCCCCCTGTAATGTCCAGCCCCTGTCACTGGCTACTCTATGAAATATCAGGTATGCTGTTCTGTCCCGAAAGGAACAATATACACAGCAGCTTGTAAGATTCAGCTCTGATCCAGCACTTTGCTTAATATAATAGCATTTCAATAAACTTATTTTTGTTTTCTCTATATATTACCAAAGGTTCAAGTGATAGTAAGTCAGGATATTGGAAACAAAAGGCTCCATATAAAACAAAATCATAACATACTTTCTAGAGACGAATGTTAATTAACAGGTTAACTTCCTGTCTAAAGAAGTTTCTTGTGCAACAATTTCAACCAAGGTTGGTTGAGATCCCGTTTTCATGAATGTAAATACACTGCCCATTTACTTCCTAGATGCAGGATGGGGGGGGGGGTGTTTGCCTTCTATTTATACTCTCCCCAAAAGTTCCTTGTCTGTTCTCAGATATAGGGTAACCACCTGTGGCTTATTTTTCCTGTGTGCTACTTCACATCTCTTCTTTGGCTTTGTATGTAAATTGTGTCCACTGTGTTACCTTACAATGATTAATTTACATCTTGACAGAGATAGGTGAATTAACATCTGGTCTGACAGGACTCGTTTTTCCCCCTCAGCAGGTCATTCATACCTTGATACAGAATCTGAGAATGCATTTTCATCATACACACATAACTCCTTACATTACTTCTGGGGGAATTTTGTGCCAAAAAATTAAAAATTTTGCACCAAAAAATTAAATATTTGCTACACAACATTTTAGAATTCTGCAAAATACTGCATATTTTATTGTCAAAAATAACACAATATAATCTTGCCATTTTCCATTATGTTGGTAATTTATTTCAAAATACCTCTCAGCAAGTATGTCTGTAACAATACAGATAACAAAAAAGATTCAGGAAATGTTTCTGACAAATAGATTCCTTATTAGGCATATTAACACAGAACTGTGAGTAATAATTCATTTAAATTACAATACAGAACTGTATTTCTTGCACCCCTCAGAAGCAGTGGAAAGGCTTGGGGGAGTCAGGGGTAATGGAGCAGCTGAGGGAGAGGAACGTAATAGCTGGGAAGGAGCCTGGGAGTGAACCAGGACGTTTGTTGGGTGTGGGTGGGAGAAGTATGGAACAGTTTTTTTGGGGGGGAGGGATTTTTAGGGAGTTGGGGAGCCTCCCCCATGCAGATCGTGACTGACCTCTAGCCTCTCCCATTCAGTCAGGCCCATCTGCCCCTGTCCCCATGTGGCCTGCACTCCCCTCCCATTCAGCCCCTGGCTCAATGCTGTCATCCCACTAGCTCCTGTGCCCCCATCCCAGTCTGCCCCCCCACTAGCCCTTCGAACCCATCAGTGTGACCCCCCAGCAGCCCTATGTGCCCTGCTCTGTCCCCCCACCATCCTCTGCCTCCTCACCTGGCCCTGTGGGTAGGGTGCTGTGAGGAATGCAGTCTCTGCCCCCTCCCTATCCACAGCTGGCTGCTCCAGCCCCTGAACTGGCTGCCCTCTCTTCTGGTGCCAAACCAGCCCCTTGGGGGCAAAAGATGTAACTGCATCCAGCATAATGTATTTTCTGCAGGGAAAAAAAAATCTGCAGGGGACATGAATTCTGCATGTGCAGAGTCTCCCCAGGAGTATTACATTGTATCTCTACATACATTTCACAACAATATTAGTAACAAGTGTTACCCTGGCTTTCATTTAAGTCCTCACATGACATTCTTTATTGAACCAGAATGTACATACCAGAATCAAGATATTCCTGTAACCCCATTGTCAGTTGGTATTAAGGGATTCTTTGGTCACAGGACTGTCACACAACTTTGCGAATGGATCACAATCCTGACTTGCATCCCCCTACTATTTCAATCCTGGGTGTCTGCTTAAAGCCACCTAACATGACATATGACTTAAACCAGATCTGAACTTCAGTTCTCAGAACTGACAAGTTAGTGTGTTGAGATAAGGCTCCCATTAGTCCCACCCCTTCCTTCCCAGAGTTCTCCTCCACTCTCACAGTTCATTTAGGGAACAGCTAGTGTAAAAGATTAAATATACTGAAGTATTTTTCTCCACCATGTAAACATAGAAATAAAACTCTTCTTTGGTGTAAGAATATAGGAGTTCCCTTTCCAAAACAGCTCAGTGGCTTGTCTAGTATGGTATCCCACCTTTTACCCTATTTGAACAAACCAATGGCCCAGCTAATCCAGCATCCTCTCACCTGTTATATGTAATGCCAGATACTTCAGAGGCGGGTGTAAACACCTATAATGCATCTAACTGTACTGTACTATACCAGTGGTGAGGTGAATTTCTTCCTGATCCCACTGGTGATCTGCTTATGCCCTGAAGCATGAGTGTTGTCTTTGTATTCATTGTCTGCCATAGTACAGACTAAGTTAAGAAGTTAAGCATGGTTCAGTTAAGGTTATATTCAGGATTAGCAAAGGGTTAATATTAGAGTTAAGTTTATGCTTAGCATAGTGCTCAGGAGGGTGACTATAGTTAGTGTTGTAGTAGGGCAGTGTTTCCCAAACTTGGGACGCCGCTTGTTGGCTTGGAAAGCCCCTGGCAGGCCGGGCCGGTTTGTTTACCTGCCGTGTCTGCAGGTTCGGCTGATTGCGGCTCCCACTGGCCGCGGTTCACCGCTGTAGGCCAATGGGGCTGCAGGAAGTGGCACGGGCTGAGGGACGTACTGGCCGCCACTTCCCGCAGCCCCCATTGGCCTGCAGCGGTGAACCGCGGCCAGTGGGAGCCGCGATCGGCTGAACCTGCGGACGCGGCAGGTAAATAAACCAGCCCGGCCCACCAGGGGCTTTCCCTGAACAAGTGGCGTCCCAAGTTTGGAAAACACTGTAGTGGGGCATTAGGTTATGGTTAGCACCAAAATCAGGCTTATGATTAGGGATGGGTCAGGGCTAGATTTGATTCAGAAGTGAGGTTAGCAATGGAATTAGGGTTATGATTAGGAATATGGAATTTGAAGACATGCTACCTGGGACTGTGACCTCAATCATAGATTCATAGATACTAAGGTCAGAAGGGACCATTATGATCATCTAGTCTGACCTCCTGCACAACGTAGGCCATAGAATTTCACCCACCCACTCCTGCGAAAAACCTCTCACTTATGTCTGAGCTATTGAAGTCCTCAAATCGTGGTTTAAAGACTTCAAGGAGCAGAGAATCCTCCAGCAAGTGATCCGTGCCCCATGCTACAGTAGAAGGCGAAAAACCTCCAGGGCCTCTTCCAATCTGCCCTGGAGGAAAATTCCTTCCTGACCCCAAATATGGCGATCAGCTAAACCCTGAGCATATGGGCAAGATTCACCTGCCAGATACTTCAGAAAATTCTTTCCTGGGTAACTCAGATCCCACCCCATCTCACAGGCTAAGCAGGGAAGGGCCTAGAAAGCATTTGGATGCAATACTTCTGAGGTGCTGTAGGAAGTGATGTTGGCAGTTGAATAGGTGATGTGCTTCTTCCTGAGTCAGCAATGAACTAATTTCCTAGCAAGGTTCCCCCTAAGATGGTATCCTGATAGCAAGCACTGTGCACTCAGCTATGTGTGCAGAGCAGGGGAGGCTTCCTGCACCAGTAAGAATCTTCCTCCTAGCCCGGAGAGAGGTCTCCACGGTTTTTCCTCCTGTGTCTCTCTCTGGATGAAGCAAGGGGATGTTGGGACTTCCCTTCCTGCTGCTGCCTCTGGCTGGGGGGTGGGTAGAGCTCATTGGAGTTCCCCTTCTGCCTGTTGCTGCCTCAGCAGCTGACACAGCTATGGGGAAATGAGCTGGACTGTATAGCTCCCCCTACGTTACCAACAAGAATGGCTAACGGAATTCCAGTTAGCAGGCCTCACTCTGTCCTCAGTTCCATCTGGGTAACTGTTTTCCAGCCTACAAGATTAGCTAGTTACCTTGTGTACTGTTCTAATGACAGCCTATTCATAGTTACATTTGTTAGATGAAGGATAAGCTGTTTTGTGTACTTGACGTATTTCGAAATATTGTATAGAAGTATCTGCAATCACTGAGCTGTACTTTGTCCACACCTCCATATAATTTTCTATTAATATTTGTCTCAGATGTAATCTGTATAAAAAAACAGTGTAAAGTGAAGATCCCATGGCATTTTTAAGTGTATTAGCTCTTGTGTCCTGGCTGAATTCCAACCTGAGTAATGACTTTCTGCCTACTTAAATTCCCTTTGCAGTTTCAACTAGAGAAGTTGTTCTTCCCTTCCTGTCCTAACAATTGTTGTGTAACATTGCTCTGCCATGCTGACTAGATAGCACATTTCAAGAAAAGGGGTGGCTGCATTTTAATGGTGGGTGAAGTCAGATTATAGGCTGTAAAACCATTTTAGCTCACCACACTGTGGTATATTCTCTCTCTCTCTCTAAAATGTTTTATTGGCCAAGCTTGAGCTTGGGATGGCTACATTGCTCAGGAGTGGCAAAACCTGGATTATGTTTGCCATCCTAAACGACGTCCAAACCCCACACAGAGCACATTTGTGTATCCTGAATATGCCACATAATTTACAGAAAAGCCATTTTAAAGAACTTTTATACAATATACCAATGATATTTTGCATTAACCTCCACCTCTGAAGATAAACACCTTGGATGCTAAACCTGGTATTATTAATTGTGAATAAATTATTTAACCAATGTAGCCCTTTTTATGCTAGTGAGCCTATCCTGATTTCTGCACAGATATTTGTTATTTGCACATATTCAGTGAATAGTTTATATGAACAACTTTCAGCCAGTGGGGGTTTCTGTAAACTGCTCCCTTTGCTTCTGCTCCGTGATTGGATGATTGAAACTTTATTCATTTTTTTTTGTTTAAAAACAATGAACAAGGAATATTCTTGTTCTGGCGCAAATACCCTTTGTCATATGTGAACAGAGGTAGCAGGAGTAGCAGCCATTACCTGAACATTTGTGTAAATAAAACCTATTCACACGAGAAGTGGATAATAAAGGTTACAAACCCAGGCAAACCAATCGTGTTAGGGCTTGTCTACACTTAAAAAGCTGCAGTGACACAACTTTTTGTTATGAAGACACTATCTATGCCAATGGGAGGATTTCTCCCATCAGCACAAGTAATCCACCTCCCCGAGAGGTGGTAGCTAGGTTGAGATGAGTATTCTTCTGTTGACGTAGTGCTGTCTATACTGCTGGTTAGGTCAGTTTAACTGCATTGTTTGGGGTGTGGATTTTTCACACCCCTGAGCAATGTAGTTATAGTGACCTAATTTCCTAGTGTAGACTAGGCCTTAGAATCTGAGCAAATGTTTAGGAACACTTTTTGCAGTCACTGACCCGCAAAGCTTAGCACCACGAACCCGGCTATGCAGGCCTTGCGGGGGTGGGGTGGGGTGGATAATACATTTCAGAAACTGTGATGAAGTACATAATTGTGATTGTAGGGTCTAATTTCTTAATTTCTCTACTAGGGAAAGAAGCAAATGACTTATCCCATTGAAAGAGCAGGGATTCCTGGCTTTCTTGTCCATTTTGAGGCTTGTGGGATTATCAGTCCTAAAACCTCTCTGGAGTAACCTGTAAATTGCTGAGTTCCTTTCTGCCCATCCGATCCAGGAAGAAATTAAAGATTCCATGGCTTTGATGGGAAGAAAAATGAAGGTAACTGTGGTGTGTTGCCCAACATTTCCTCCTTCAAGAAAACAAGTCTGAGTGCAAATACAGAACAGCTGCCATGTTTGTCTGCCTACCTCCTGCATTGCTAGTCTCCATCTCAGTGCTTTGTAAAGCATTTCAAAATAATCAGTATGAAAGGGGTGTGCTGTAAAACCAGATTCTATTCTCTGGGCATCACAACTAGCCATTGCATAACCAAGTGCATTATAATGTGTGAAAATAAGTAGAGAAATCACAGGAGACGTATTTTAAAGAGAACAAATATAACATTAAGGCGAGTGAGCGAGAATAGAGTGCATTAAAGTTAATAAAGCATTGCAGTTGTGAGGACCAGGTTTCACTGTGAAGGAATCTAATTTAGCAACTTGTAATTGGAGGATAACAGTCCTGCTGGAATGAAGTTAGCTATTCATTTTGCTGAACTCTTGAAGTGTCTCACTCCTTCTTGTGAGCTTGTTCTCAGAAGGAGAATCCAGTAAAAAGGCTGGAGCTGATCGATGTTTCATATGCACAGGAGGTCAGCTAGTCCAACCCCCTGCTCAAAGCAGGGCCAAGCCCCAATTTTTGCCCCAGATCCCTAAATAGCCCCACTCAAGGATTGAACTCACAACCCTGGGTTTGAGCAGGCCAATGCTCAAACCACTGAGCTATCCCTCCCCCTGGTCTGTTCAGCCTCTAAGTGGATTTGGTTCCCTCTGTGAATATTTGTTATCTGTTTATTAATTTAGTAATATTAATGCAGTGTGTGTGCTCTCCGCCTGCCCTGGGCAAGAGAGACCAGGAAACTGAACTTAGGTCTCCTCCATATCAGGGCAGAAAACTGGCCTTTAGGTGACCATGCAAGCAATATTGTCCTGTTAGCCTCTGGCTCTGTTTAGGACAACAGAACATATAAAGGAGGGCGGGTTGTTCTCTAAGGTCCTACCAGTCTCATTACAGCTGTTATGCATATCTATCTGTGTAACTGGCGAGGGGAGGAGATTTTGATAGAGGTAAGCAAAATAATGAATGGTATAGACAGGTCCAGTTGGATCCTCCTATTTACGCTCTCTCACAATACCAGGGCAAGAGAGCAGCTGGTGCAGTTTAGAAGACATCCTGGTGTACGCCATGTTTGTTTAACCATTGCAGAATGGAATCTTGAGGTGAATAGCTTAATGAGCTTGATAGGGTTGAAGAACAGTCTTCCATAACCTGAAATACATACAACTGCTTGAGAAAGTGATGTGGGTGTTTGGTCTGAGCGTGGAACGGAGAACCAGGAACTCCTGTATTCTAATTCTGGCTGCTCCTGACTTCCTCTATGGCCACAGGCTAGTCTGGAACAAAGCTCTCTGTGGTGGTTTGCAGATCTGTAAAGTGATGATAATACTATTTACCTTAGAGAGGTGCTGGGAGGATTAATTAGTTAAGGTTTGTAAAGTGGTAAATAAATGCTAAGGATTATTACAAAGAGACTGGATAAAACCTATAAACTATACTGTAGGGAACGGTCCTGCATAGGGATAGACTGATGACGGAATAGGACTCTTCCATTTCTAACTTCCATGGTTTTTAAAAAAAGAATAGACATTTGCAGGTTATGAATCATAGTAACATCTGTGGATACACTAGAAATTAAAATGTATGAGATTTATTTATTCTTGTGCTTCAGAGCAAAGAGGGTCACCATCTGGTGTAGAAAGGAAAATCTCCCCCATACTATAACAATCTGTAATTGGCCATGCGCACTATCAACATTTGGCCCCACTTCAACCCCTTTTTTTTAAATAAGTGAATTTAGCATTGGTGAAAGGGGCCCAAATGACAGTGTCACAGATTGAAGTCCTGTATTTATCCCCAAGGTAAGTGGATTATGGGCCATGGCAGCCCCTGCCAATACATCCCAGCCTTGACCTGGAAGGATTATACTGAGAGCTGAGAAAGGAGTTCTGAATCCATGACCTAAGTAGGCGTTGACTCTTTGCTTATAGTACCTAAATGTGGGCAAACTGGTGCCAACTATGTGATAATTGCTTTTGTGCTGGGGACACACATTGAGACATAGGACTGACATCTCCAGCTCATTTCATGTAGGTAACTGGACGTCAATTAGAGGATAACAACTTTCAATCACTGTTGACTTGGGCCTGAGATGAAATGCAGGCTTAGAGATAATGTGCTTTGTATTTTCTGGCCAGTCCCTTAAGCCATCCAATTCCCTCCCCGCCACTTCCTCCCCTCCTCTTAATTGTCAAGTAAAGGTTGCTCTCAGATGGCCTGATTCAAAACCATCTGAAGTTAACGGAGAGACTCCTGTTGATTGGGCTTTGGATCAGGCTCAGGGAGTGGATATCAGACAAGATGGACCAACGGTTTGATCCAACAGGAGGTGATCTAATGCAATGCTTGTCAACCTTTCCAGACTACTGTACCCCTTTCAGGAGTCTGATTTGTCTTGTGTACCCCAAGTTTCACCTCATTTAAAAACTAGTTGCTTACAAAACCAGATAAAAAATACAAAAGTGTCACAGCACACTATTACTGAAAAATTGCTGACTTTCTCATTTTTTACCATATAATTATAAAATAAATCAATTGGAATATAAATTTTGTACTTACATTTCAGTGTATAGTATACAAAGCAGTATAAACACGTTATTGTCTGTATGAAATTTTAGTTTATACTGACTTTGCTAGTGCTTTTTGTGTAGCCTGTTGTAAAATTAGGCAAATATCTAGATGAGTTGATGGTACCCCCTGGAAGACCTCTGTGTAGCCCCAATGAGAAAGACTGGTTTAATGGACTAGATGCACCAATGACATACATTAGAGGCTGAGTGCTATACTGACTTCTCATTTAATCTCTTCCTTTTCTCTCTCTCTCTCTCTCTCTCTCTCTTTTCTTCTCAGGGAGTGTAAGAGCTGAAGATGAGGCCCAGGGCGGAGTGTTATTCTCCAAAGTTTTGGCTGGTGCTGGCAGTCCTAGCAACGACGGGTGGTGGGGCCCGTGCCCAGAAGAGCCACCCCAGTATCGGCGTTGCTGTCATCCTGGTGGGGACCTCAGACGAAGTGGCCATCAAGGACGCCCACGAGAAAGATGACTTCCACCACCTCTCAGTGGTGCCCCGAGTGGAACTGGTGGCCATGAATGAGACAGATCCCAAGAGCATCATCACCCGCATCTGCGACCTCATGTCAGACCGGAAGGTTCAAGGTGTGGTGTTTGCTGATGACACAGACCAGGAAGCCATTGCTCAGATCCTGGACTTCATTTCTGCCCAGACTCTCACGCCCATCCTTGGCATCCACGGAGGCTCCTCCATGATCATGGCAGACAAGGTAGACATTGGCTTTCTTCCATTATAGATCAGGAAAGTGGGGTTTGGTATCCTGAGAAATAACATAGCCAGTGGTCTGCAGATGGAATCTCACTTGGCCAAATGATTATGTGCTTGGAGAGAGTCACTTTCAAGGAGAGATTAAAAAAAAGCTAGGTGTGTATAGTGTGGCTGAATTACATCTATAGAAAAGATGCGAACTGTGTAGAATTATATGAGAGAGACAAGCTGGGTGAGATAATATTTGTTATTTGGAGCAACTTCTGTTGGTGAAAGAGACAAGCTCTTGAACCCCACATAGCTCTTCTTCAGCTCATTCTTCAGGAATTATATGAAGCATACAAAGATCAAGGAGAGAAGGGAGTTGCTAAAAGGGATCTGCAAAGGATTTAAATATTTTATTCTTTTTTATGATGTTTTGTGACCATTTATAACCACTGTATTTTTTACTTTTTGCCTTCACTGGTTTAGCTGGAGAATCACTTGGGGGTCTCAGGATGTTTACTGTGAACTCTCACATATTAAATTAGTTATTGGGTTAAATAGGTGTTAACCAAAGTGTCAAAACACAAAACCAACCCCTCTCCCCCATACAAAAAAAAACATCCAAAAACCCAACCAGTTTGGCTAACAACCCTTTCTAATTTCAACTGTGCATCTTTCATTCTCTTGTATTGTATTGTCATAATTTCGCTAATTCTTCAGTCACCATAGTATACCAGTGCAGACAAGTCCTGAATTTTGAATGTGAAAAAACAGCAGGCCTGATTTCCTTTGAACTGCAAGGCAGGTCTCAAACTTGTCCCTGTAGAGTTGCTAGGTAGGGGACACCTCCATGCTGCCACTCATGATCTGCTCTGGCAACAGACCAGGGGAAGTCCCACCTCATGGGGTCTGACAGATGGCAGAATCATGGCTCCTGATTGACTCCCTGCCCCTTATCCACCCAAGAGGCATTCTAGGAATGGTCCAGGCAATAGTATGGGTCTCCTGTGGCTTCCACAACCACTCCTGTTCTGGAACTCCTGGTTTTGACCTTGGCTGATTTGGATCTTGCCTCCTGACTTGGATCCTGAAACCTGACTTGGGCTCCGATCCTTGATATTGACCCCATCCTGCAACTTGACTACAAACTCCTCTGCTATTCCCTGCCTCAGGTTTGACTCTGCTCTCACCAGCCTGTTCTGCTCAGCTGAGAATTCCCCCAGCTTGAGCGATCTTCTACCTGGTATAAAGTCAATGTAGCTGGGCCTACATCTTGGGTGCAGGGAAGAATCTGGGCCAACAACTCTTCTTTGGCAAAATCTTTTCTGGTCTTCTTTTATACATCACAAAGCAAACAAGAGTACAAGCCATTTTATTCCTTTGCAGGTCACCTTTCAGGGGATCTGAGAGACAGCAAGACATAATTTGATGTAATTGAATGTGGTGGGGGGGTGGGACTTAAATTGGATAGTAAGGAAACATTTCCTTGGAGTGAGTTCTATTAGACTGTGGAATTTGGGTGGGCTGAATTTTTTGTTGTGAATAATTTTTTTCCATTTTTTTTTCATTTTTGGGACTAAATTAATCACAAATATATTTCTCAATCTTTAATCAGCTTTAGAAATAGGGATAGCTCAGTGGTTTGAGCATTGGCCTGCTAAACCCAGGGTTGTGAATTCAGTCCTTGAGGGGGCCATTTAGGGATCTGGGGCAAAATTGGAGATTGGCCCTGTTTTGAGCAGGAGGTTGGACTAGATGACCTCCTGAGGTCCCTTCCAACCCTGATATTCTATGAAAAAATGGATAAGTGATATTCAGGAAGTAACTGAGTTAATACAAAATAATCGCTGAATAAATGACTCTCAAATAATCCCCCCCCCCCCCTTTTTGCCCAGCTCTATGTAACTCAGGCAACAATTCTGTGGCCTTGATTATCCACTGCCTTGCACCTCGTGAAGTCATCTACACCTGTGCAGAACGGGTGTAAAACATTAACAGAGTGGAAGGGTGGTATTATACAGTCACTTTGCATAAGTACAAATGACACCACCAGGCCCAAAGCATTGAAAAATTGTGAGTTTAAACTTGAAGGGGCAAATTCCAATTTAAGATTATACCAGTAGAAATCCAGAGTAACTCCACTGGTCGTGGTGCAATCAGATCAGATTTACACTGGTGTAACTTAGAGCAGAATTTGGACCACGGAGTTGTTTGAAGAGCTTTTACCCTTCCATAGGTCTTTCCTTGGCAGAGTAACATTAGTCCTATTATTGTATGTTGCCCATTGACTTCTATGGGAAATTCTGGTAGGACCATGAGGGGGCATGAAGATGGGGCCCAGTGAATATAAAAATCGCTTTTACCAAGCTTTCCATGTGCAGCTTTTGAACAGGGTAAGCAAATCAAATAAAGAGATTCCAGTTTTAGAAAAATTGTATAAACATTTTCTTTACACACTATTTAAAATGGCTGACCATTAAAGCTTCTGACTTCTCATGTGGCTAATGGATAATATTTATTTGGCAAATTGAATAAAATATGTTATATATGAAATATCTGTTATATTTGTTTACAATAATGAAGTTATACTGGTAAGTGCTTAATGATCCATTTCCACACAGCCTCAATAAATACGGGTCGGTTTTTAGTCTCAGTACTGGAAATGAGTTGTATAATTATGGTTTGATCCTGCAAGGTGCTGTGTACTACCTGTGAAGTGCTGAGCATCCTTATCTTTGACAAGAGTCAGTTCTGGCTGAGGTTGTTCACCATTTTGCAGCTTCAGACCCTTATTTCAACTCCATAATCCTGTGCTTGGTTTCATATCTATCTGTGGAGTGGTACGGATCAAAACCTATGGAACTGCACAAAACAGAGTTGTGCAATTCCTTAGTGTGACAGGCAAGATTCTATTTTTTTAAAAAACACTTGGCCAAATCTAACCCTGTTGCATGCTGTGCCTGTTAACTTTTGATTCACTTCAATCGAGACTAGACAACTGGTGCCTCCCCATACTGCGGGGGGAGTACAAGCTAAAGGGGAGGACACGTGACCTCCCCACATGTCTCCTCCCCATTCCATCCCCAGCTTGGGGCTCCCACACTCTCCCGGCCCCACATTACCTGTGTGTGTGTGGTGGGGGGGCATGGAGGCAGGCTCTGTCCTCCTGCTGCACCGGCTCCCCTCTGGCATGTTTGGCTTCTGTCCCTGGCAGCCAGGCCCAGGCAGGGAACGGGATGGAGCCAGTTCCAGTCACTGCTCTGTGCAGAGTAGCCACCTTCCTGGGAGAGAGCCTGGCTGCGGGTGGGGGGAGGCAGCCCTGTCCCTGCTCAGGCTCGGCTTCTGGGGACAGGGGCTGAGCATGCCAGAGGCGGGGACTCTGGCTCACTTGGCTGCTGTCCCCTGAAGTTGATCCTGGGCAGTAGGCAGCCCCCCTGCTGCTGCAGCAGGCGCTCTCCCAGGCAGCTGTTGTGTTGCACCAGGCAGTGTCCCAGCGCGGCCAGAAGAAGCTATGTCCCCATCCCTTCCACTTCCCGCTCAGGCCGGCTGCTGGGGTAAACCTGCATGCCCCCCTGCTGTGTCGCCTCTCGGAGAGCAAATCTGTGTCCAAGTACAAAAACCTATGTTAGTGCAACATTAAATTGGAAAATTTGAACCCAAAAAGGCAGGAAATAAAAAAATAAGTTTCCAAACATAAGAGTGGCTCTGCTACATTGTGCATATCTATACCTGTATCTATTACAGGTTAGACTGATACGTATATGCAGTGGTGCAAGTAGAAATCATTTCTTGCTGGTACTGCACTCATGGGACGGACACAAAGGGGGGCACGTGACCTCCGCACGTGACCCTCCATGTGACTCCTCCCCGCCCCCAATTCGGGGCCCCCATGCTTTCCCCATCCCCTCCGACACCCCCCTTTGTATATACAAACATCAACATGCTTAACTAGTCATTTTCCCTCAAATATGTAGTATTCGGTCTCTTAATATGGGAGTTGGGTGAGGAGCCATTTCAACATATGTATGACTTATTAAAAAAAAATTTTTAAGGAGAACTGTATCCTAAACTGCTTTATGGTATTGTACCCAAACATTGCATTTCAATGAGAGATTCAACTTCATTTATATGAACAGAACAGACTCCTGAGACTCTTACCAGTTCACAAAAGTGGTCTATACTCATGCAAATAGTCCCATTGTCTTCAATGGGATTGATCAAATGATTAACGGTTTACAGGATTAGGTTCCAAGTTTGTAAATTGTTCTGGATGAAATTGACAATGCCTGAGCTGTCAGATCAGAAGGAGCTTCTTTCGAATAAAGGCGGATAGATGTGTGATAAGTCTTAGCTCCGTTGCTAAGATGAGGAACTTATTTTCAGCAAAGTTCTTGGCAGATTCCTGAGGCAGCTGGTTTAAGGCTGTCAGTGTCCAGCATTATAATCTTCACTTATAGTTCTCTCACCCACAAAGATGGAAAATGAGGCATTTGTTTTCTTTATTTTGCTGCTCCAATTCCAGTTAACAAAATGCATATTAGTCTAGTTTGGCTGCAAAAGGAAGAATTCTATGTATGCTGGGGACAACACCTGATTCCCGTCAGGCTGCAGAACTGGGCTGACATCAGAATCCAAACATCCTCTGGTCAGTGCAAGCAGAGGCATTCCTCTAATGATTTGGACTTGATGTGATGCAGTATGGATGTCATGGATAATTCAGACCAATGGGGAGAAACAGAATCAGAAACACTATTTAAACACCTTCCATCCTCCCACCCCTCCCCTCTTGAGGACTCCTGAGCAAAGAGCACCATACATATGCTAACAAACTTAAACAAAGTCTTTGTTTAAATTTGTTAGCATATGTATTGTGCTGTTAAAGCCATTTAAAGAATGAATGCCCCTCCCGGCCCTGGGGGTGGGGGTGGGGGGTGGCTAGCCCCAAGTCTTTCCGGTACTCTGTACCTGCTAAGGTTTCAGAGTAACAGCCATGTTAGTCTGTCTTTGCAAAAAGAAAAGGAGTACTTGTGGCACCTTAGAGACTAACCAATTTATTTGAGCATGAGCTTTTGTGAGCTACAGCTCACTTCATCGGATGCATACCGTGGAAACTGCAGTAGACATTATATACACACAGAGACCATGAAACAATACCCCCTCCCACCCCACTGTCCTGCTGGTAATAGCTTATCTAAAGTAATCATCAAGTTGGGCCATTTCCTGCACAAATCCAGGTTCTCTCACCCCCTCACCCCCCTCCAAAAACCACACACACAAACTCAATCTCCTGCTGGTAATAGCTTATCCAAAGTGACCACTCTCCCTACAATGTGCATGATAATCAAGGTGGGCCATTTCCAGCATAAATCCAGGTTTTCTTACCCCCCCACCCCCATACACACACAAACTCACTCTCCTGCTGGTAATAGCTCATCCAAAGTGACCACTCTCCCTACAATGTGCATGGTAATCAAGGTGGGTCATTTCCAGCACAGATCCAGGCTTTCTCACCCAGGTGGGTCATTTCCAGCACAGATCCAGGCTTTCTCACCCCCCCGCCCCTGGGAACATACACACATACACATGAGTATGTTCCCGGGGGGGGGGGGTGAGAAAGCCTGGATCTGTGCTGGAAATGACCCACCTTGATTACCATGCACATTGTAGGGAGAGTGGTCACTTTGGATGAGCTATTACCAGTAGGAGAGTGAGTTTGTGTGTGTGGTTTTTTGGAGGGGGGTGAGGGAGTGAGAGAACCTGGATTTGTGCTGGAAATGACCCACCTTGATTATCATACACATTGTGAAGAGAGTGGTCACTTTGGATGGGCTATTACCAGCAGGAGAGTGAGTTTGTATGTGGGGGGGCGGAGGGTGAGAAAACCTGGATTTGTGCTGGAAATGGCCCAACTTGATGATCACTTTAGATAAGCTATTACCAGCAGGACAGTGGGGTGGGAGGGCATATTGTTTCATGGTCTCTGTGTGTATATAATGTCTACTGCAGTTTTCATGGTATGCATCCGATGAAGTGAGCTGTAGCTCACGAAAGCTCATGCTCAAATAAATTGGTTAGTCTCTAAGGTGCCACAAGTACTCCTTTTCTTTTTGTACCTGCTAAAAATCTCTTGCCAGTACTGTGTACTGGAGGGTACTGCCCTACTTGCACTCCTGCATATATGATAAACACTAAATGTAACATGGCAGAATTAATTATTCTGTTGGAACCTTAACTTTTGTATTACCTGACTGCTTTTGTTCAAATTCACATAATTAATATTGCATTAATTTCAATTTTGTATGTAATATTTATTTTTACTGGATTTCTCTGCATTTTGTCCATTTTGTGTGAGTGGTGTGTGTGTGTGTGTGACATATATAGTTTCTTGCACACTGTTTTGTTGTTTGCTTTTCCTGATGCTAACACACTTAATTCCAATATAATATTATAAATAATATAATACAAAATAAAAAAGAAAAGAAAGGAAAAATCATTTTGAAAGGAAAAATCAAACCATTTCATTCAGAAAATATTGAAATGGCATGTTTCAACATTCTCAGAACTACTTTCCTCTCCCCCACCCCCCCAATGAAATTTCAGTGTAATTGACATGATTTTGCAAAGTGTTTCAGTTATGCTGGAACTATGTTCTCTGATGGAAAATTGTTCCATCAAAGTTTTTCTGACCAGCTCTAGTAATTAACAATGAAAAACTATTTTTATTGTAATAGTTGCTATTACTCATAAAACCCCCCAGAAGTATTAAATCAATTTGTGCCATCCCCAGCCAGATGAGAAGATTAGTTTCTTGGTTCTGGAGCACGCAAGACCTTTATTATAACCCAGAGCAGATACTTGTCTCACAAAATTTGAATTAATTACACTCAAATTTCTCCCTGCCCCAAACAGGCCTCAAAATGAAATTGAAAACCTGGAGTGTGAAATTGACCAGTGCTGCTGCCTTAGATCCTCATGTCATTCCTCAGTAACCAGGGGACATAGAGAAACAACTCTTTCCAGGGAATCTCTTATTCTGTTTGCCTTTTCTTTGCTTCATTAACCACATTTAGAGGGAAAGGACTATGAGGGAAGTTAAGGGAATTAAATACACACAGCCTGAAAAAACAGAGGGTACAGGAAGAGATAAGATTGTAGTATATAACTCTTTTAAGGGCCTTAAGGAATTGATACATGAGGATAGATTAAAAGAGCTAAATATGTATATTGTAGCTTGACTAAATAATGACTACAGGTAAATGTAACTAATGTGTTGTGCCTAGATATATACCAAGGAGAGAGAGAAACAGTTTAGGTTGGTCTAAACGCGGTGTAACTAGGAGCAATGGGAAGAAATTGAGCAACGGGATCATTAAACAGAATATCAAGAGAATTTTCCAAATGGCAATCTCTATTAGATGTGGAGTAATCTCCTCAGGGAAAGATGGAAACCCCATCACTTAAACTATTTCAGATTTGGAGTTGATAAAACTCTGGAAAATGCACTGCAAGGGAAAAATCCTGCCTTAGCTAGGATGAGTGTGAAGAAAAAATGAACAAGCTGAGAGAGAAGAGCAGGCCAGAGAGACACAAGTGGGGGAGGGAGAGCTACAAAGGGGGGGGGGGGTCCTTCTCCTGAACCTCACATGATCAAAGAAAACAAGTTTCATTAAAATACAACCTGTGAGACAATAAAAACAAACAAACCCTGAAATGATTATTTTCCTCTTGGTGCTGCAGTGCAAGGTATCTGCAAGGTTCCTTATGCTAATTAGAAACATAAAGTTCCAGAAGAAAGCAGGAGGGAAGAAATAAGGGCAGCGGAGTTGGGTGGAGAATGTAAAGTCAGGAGAGAAAAGGAAGGCATTGTAAAACCAGTCATATTCATCCCAGGGGACATTGTGGCCAGTGCATAGGGCACAGGTCTGAGAGTCCAGACACCAGAGTTATACTCTATAAATGGCTTGCTATATGACATTGGGTAAGTCTCTACTGCTGTTTCTCCATTCACAAAATGGAGATAATGGTACTTTTTAAAATTGCTTTGGGATCTACAAAGGCAAAGCTCTAACTGCTATGTATTGATTAATGAATTATTCTAGTTGCAGTCAATGTGATGCTTTATATAAAATTCTAAAATTCACGAGAAGAAGCTGTAGCCTCTAATAGTGGGTAGTTGAATATCTCTGGTGTGCACAAAAGATTATTATAGGAGGGGCTGGTCATAGAATCATAGGTTTAGAAGGGACCACAAGGGTTATCTAGTCTGATGCCCTGCCAAGATGCAGGATTTGTTGTTTCTTAGCCATCCAAAACAAATGACTGTCTGAAAATCTCCAGTGAAGGAACTTCCACAACCTCCCTAGGCCATCTGTTCCATTGTGCTACTGTTCTTAAAGTTAGGAAGTTTTCCCTGAGATTTAATCTAAATCTGCGATGCTGTAGTTTGAACGCATTGCCTCTTGTCCTGCCCTCTCTGGCAAGGGAGAACAACTTTTCTCCATCTTTTTTTATGACAGCCTTTCAAGTATTTGAAGACTGCTATCATGTCTCTTAATCTCCTCTTTTCCAAACTAAACATACCCAGTTCATTCAGTCTTTGCTCATACGGCTTGCATTCCATCCCTTGGATAATCTTTGTTACTCGCCTCTGGATCCTTTGCAGTTTCTCTACATCCTTTCTTTACATTGTTGACCAAAATTGGACACAATACTCCATCTGAGGCCTAACCAGTGCCGAGGAGAGTGGTACTATCACCTCCTGTGGCTTGCATACTATGCCTCTGTTAATGCAATCTAAAATTGCATTTGCTTTTTTTGCAACAGCATCGCATTGCTGATTCATGTTGAGGTTGTGATCCACTACAACTCCCACATTCTTCTGAGCAGTGCTGCTGCCAGGCCAGTTTCCCCCCATTCTGTATCTGTATGTTTGGTTTTTCTTCCCTAAGTGTAGCACCTTACATTGGTCTTTGAATTTCATTTTGTTGTGTATAGCTCAGTTCTCCAATGTATCAAGATCCCTCTGAATTTTAGCTCTATCCTCCAAAGTATTGGCAATCCCCCATCTTTGTGTCATCTGCAGACATGATCAGGATGCTCTTTACTCCTACATCCAGGTCATTAATAAAGATATTAAACAATACTGGACCCAGAACAGATCCCTGTGGAACCCCACTTGAGATCTTCCTCCAATCCGACATCATTCCATTAATAGTTACTCTTTGTTTGTGGTTGTTTAACCAATTATGTATCCATTTAATGGTAGTTCTGCCAAGCCCACATTTCTCCAGCTCACTTATCAGAATGCCATGTGGGACTGTGTCAAAAGCCTTGCTGACGTCCAGGTATATTATGTCCACTGCATTCCCCCATCCAGAAAATCAGTTACCCTGTCAAAGAAGGAAATCAAGCTGGTTGGCACAATTTGTTCTTGGTAAATCCATGCTGGCTGCTAGTGCTCACATCTTCCGTGTCCAGGTATTTGCAAATTGAATGTTTTGTACATTACTCTAGTAGCTTCCCAGGTATCGAAGTCAAGCTGACCGGTCGATAGATCCCCGACTCCTCCTTCCCCCCCCTTTTAAAGATGGGCACTACATTAGCCTTTCTCCAGTCTTCCAGGACCTCTCCTGGTCATCGCCCATCAGCATTGTGATCAAACATGCAGTCTACTGACGACCATTGTGCCAGCCAGAGTGACCGCGGTTGATGTAGTGTAGTGAAGTTCCCAGATCTGCCTCAATCCTGCAAATCCACAAATCTCTGGAGTGGCACTGTGGATGGCACCAGCTAGGGTGAGGGCATGCACCCCTTCACACATTGATGGAGCGCTTGAGAGCACGGTGTGCAAGGGTGTTTTTGTCCATCCGGGCCACCTGGCCAAAGAGCATACAGTGCTGCTTTTGAATATAATGAGTGAGCGAAGGAAGGCCAGATCTCTGCAAAATTGACATTTCACACAAAGTCAAACCACTTTATGCTCAGGATGTGGTGCTGACAGTGCCTATGGAATGCTTCTAACTGCTCCAGGTCTGCCCTGTAAGAGGCTCTAGGTTTCTGACCCATATAGTAATACAGGTACAGTACTGGTTTGATAGATTCTGGACTTTGTTTCAGTGCAAGGATGTTTTTGCATCCATAAGCAAGAATGGACTTCTTGCAGGAGGTGGCAAGGCCTATTTGCCGAAGCACATGCGGTTTCCTGTGACTGTTTAAACTCTGTTTAAAGCCAAGATAGATGACTTTGTCAGTGTCGTCCCTGGTACTTGACCCCCCTGCACCAGCAGAAGAGTCCCTGGGAATGGGGATGGTGTCCCTAAAAATGAAACCCCTCTTCATCTTCCCAGTCACGAGGAGACAACCGGCCATGACAGACTGTGATAACAGCACCAAGGCTAAAGCTCCTACTATTACCGACCCCAGGAGGGTGGGAGTTTTCTGCACTCATAGGATGGGCATGATCTGAATTCTGCTCAGGGAAGGTGCAGCCCCAGCTACCCCAACTTCCAGGAAGTCCAAAGCAGGAACTAGGATTGATGGCTAGTTGGGGGAGGAGAGAAACGGGGACTGGGAATATGGCTTGGGAGATTGGGATTGTCTGGGCAAGAAGCTAGGGCCTAGGATTCAGGGAGGGAAATAGGCTGGGGAACTGGGAGGCAAGTAGGTGGTGGTTGGGAGACTGAGATCAGATGAGGAGTTGGGGGAGAGACTAGGACTGGCCAGGCAGGAAGATGGGGGCTGAGAACTGGTGAGCGGGGAGGGGAGATTGATGGGGTGCCAGGGTACAGGGGGACAACTGGTCTGGGCTGGGTAAAGATGCTGGGGCTGGGGAGGATGGACACTGAGATTGGATGAGAAGCCTGGGTAAAGAGATTGGGGCTGGGAATCAGTGGGAAAGGAGAATGTGTGGGGAGTGGGGAAGAGAAAGAGACGCGCACACGCACACACAACAGATGAAGAGCTGGGTGTGGGGGAACTGGGACTGGCTGGGCAAGGAGGCAGGATGGAAAGAGCTGGGAATGGGTGGGCAAGGGTCCCGGGGGCTTGAGCCTTGGGGAGTGAGACCTAGGGATTGGGATGAGAAGTCTGAGGAGTGGCTAGGTGAGAAGAATGGGACTGGGATGAGGAGGCAGGGTAGAGAAGAGATAGGACTGGGGCAGGTTGGAGGGGATGGGACAAAGGGGTCATGCTTGGGGATATGGGCAGCAGAGTCTGTGCCCACTATAACATACTCGCCACCAGAACCTGGAATGGAACCCAGGATTCTCGAGTCTCACCATTCCTCCGCTGTCAGCAAATATCTACGTAACCCACTGGCCAAGTGTTTCATCCCCCTCCAGTGCCAGTCCACATAGAGTAGGTTGTCGTTGTCTATCAGTTCCCGCATTAGCTGAAATGGCAAAGGTTTGACTCTGGATCTAGAAGTTCCAACACTGCTGATGGCCCATGTGGGGGTCACTCTATTGCCACAGGATGGAACTTCTGTTTGTTCAGTTTGCTTTTTAAAAAAATTAGGAAACTACCCACAACAAATGATACTAAAAGAATGTTATTAAAGTTGCAAAGTCACGCACTCAGAAGTTGGGAAATGCCAGAGGTAAGGTTGACTCGAGCAACCTTAATTTGCTCCCCTTATGCATATGCATGATGAGACAGACTTTCATTGCATGATGACATACCATTTTTTCCACAGGACCCCTGCCTCATTCAGTGCACCAGGTGGATGGAGTTGTTCTGGGGGAGAATCAGGGTTGTCTAGTAAAGGAGGCTGTTGTTTGTAGGATCCTTTCCTCATTTGTCGGAGAAGTTGGAAGGTGTGTAGTGAAAGAGGCAGGGGGCTGTGGGAAGAGAAAGGATGGTCACATGGTTAAGGCAAGTGAATGCTGCTCTGGAGAATGGGATTCTATCCCTGCCTCTGCCACAGAGCTCCTGGGTATTGCTGGGCAGGTCACTGAAACCAGACTTTTCACACATGGTCACTCATTGTGTGTTCCATGTTGTCCGGGTGCCTGGCTTGATACCCTAGGGCCCGTTTTTCAGAAGTGCTGAGTGCTCCCAGCTACAGCTGAAGTCAATGGGAGCTCTGCTTTGAACATATGAAATGCTATATAATGTGCAGTTCACTGAAAAATGCGGTCCTGCGTGTCTCAAACGGGGCACCCAAAGTGAGTGGATACTTTTGACCTTAATCTTTGTGCCTCAGTGTCTCATCTGTAAAATGGGGATATCAGTAACTCCTCCTCTCACAGGTGTGTTGTGAAGATAAAAATCATTAATGATTGTGAAGCACTCAAATATCGTCTTAAGTACTTAAGTACTGAGTGTCACATCATTTTTAGTATGTTTATCCTCACAACACCCCACTGAGGTAAGGAAGTGCTCTTATCCCCATTATAGAGGTGGAGAACTGAGGCACAGAGAGGCCACGTGACCTACCCAAGGCCCCATGGGAAGCACATCCAGGTCTCCCAGCTTCCAGACCAGTGCCCTAAGCATCAGACCAACTGTCTGTTGTGAAAAGCGTCATAGAAAAACAACGAGGAAAATAATAATGCTGCAGAGCAGGGTTTGAGTAGTGCGCAGGAACTAAGGCCTAGGGCCACACACTGACCAATGAGGAGAAAACACAATAATGAATAGCTGCTCATTGTGTGCACAGAATGAGGCAGGGTGTGACAGGCTCTATTAGGCCTTCTCTGTCCCTTGCTGGAGGGATCAGCCCCCGACACTTCCGCCCAAGAAAAATTCACTCATACCCCATAGCCAACAAAACTGTCATCTAGATGGGCCAGTTAGAAATACTGACCAATCAGGAACCAGCAGGCCAGTTAAGAAGGCTTGCAGCCTTTTGCTCAGGGGAAGGGCTGGGTGAGGAGAAGCACCTTAGGGCCAGGGCTGGTCGTGCCCTGCCCTGCCCTGCTCTGCCCTGCCCTGCCCTGCCCTAAGCACTGCAACTAAAGCACTTGGATTTTGAAGGGTTTTTTCTTTTTTGTTTAAAGACAGACAGCTGAATCCTGAGTTGCTGTTTTGCCACTTGACTGTTTAGAGACTGATGCCAAGCTTATGGCATAAGCTACCCTGCCCCAAACGGGTGGCCACATTTTGCAGACTAAGGCCATGTCTACACTACGAAAGTACTCTGATTTTACAGAAGTTGATTTTGGGGAACAGATTATATAAAGTCGAGTGCATGTGTCCACACTAAGCACATTAATTCAGGGGTGTGCGTTCCCACTACCGTGGCAAGCATTGACATTCCAAGCGGTGCACTGTGGGTAGCTATCCCACAGTCCCCGCTGCCCATTGGAATTCTGGGCTGAGCTTCCAATGCCTGATGGGGCCAAAAATTTGTCGCGGGTGGTTATGGGTAAATGTTGTCAGTCAACCCTCCCTCCCTCTGTGAAAGGTGGCGTCCAGATGCAATATCACACGTGCCCTGAAGGAGGCGTTGCAGAGCAGCAGTACCTGTCATAGCTTGGTAACAGAAGTGGGATTGACTCCTCCTTTTCCATAAAGGGGAACTATGGAGGAGATCCTAGCTCAGCACCAGCAGGACCAGGCAGAGACCCAGTGGCTTTTCCTGGAAGGCAGCAGGAGGCTGTGCTCCTTTAACTAGAGCGGCAGTTTCAGAAGGTGATACTGGAATGGCTCACTGGAATTGCCCTTTTCAAATTGGGAATCCGCTGATGACACTGAGGCATATCTTGTTATATTTGAGTGGGTAGTCCATTCTCTCAACTGGAGAAGACCATGTGGATGGACTGTGTAACTAGCCTCGGGTGACCAGACAGCAAGTGTAAAAAATCAGGACGGGGGTGGGGGGTAATAGGTGCCTATACAAGAAAGAGCCCCCCAAATTGGGACTGTCCCTATAAAATCGGGACATCTGGTCACCCTAAACTAGGCCCCTTTCTGCCCGGGGAAGCCCAGGAGGCCTACTGGGCCCAAGATGATGAAGCTGTGAGGATTATGATACCCTGAAAGCTGCTGTTCTAGACCAACTAAGAGCATTGCCTGAGATGCACCAGCACTGATTCCACAGAATCACTCCCACTGCGGGCACAACCCTGGGCTGTCACTCAGACCTGGTCTACACTACGGGGGTAAGTCAAGCTAAGTTATGCAACTCCAGTTACATGAATAACGGAGCTGCAATCGACATAGTTTAGGTTGACTTACTGCACTGTCTACTCCGCACTGGCTCAATGTGAGAAACTCTCCAGTCAACTTACCTTATGCTTCTCATTCCGGTGGAGTACCAAGTCAACGGGAGGGTGATCGGCAGTCGATTTAGCAGGTCTTCGACCCCCGGTGCATTGATCACTGTAGCGTCAATCCCTGGTAAGCATAGACATACCCTTAGTGGCTAAAGGACTGGGCCATCTGCTAACTCCAGTTGGCATGCTGCTCTCCGGCCAAGATTCTGGAGTCGGTGGTACCTTGCCAACTACCATCCAAACCTGGGTATGCAGATACAATCCCAGCACACTGAGAGTTGCCGTCCAACTCACTGGGGACTTTATGGAAGCAGGTTTGGTCTGGCCAGAGTGAACGGCCCAGGTCTGGTGAAGGTTGGCCTCAACTTCCTGAGGAGTCAACCTGGGGTACCAGAAAAGGGCCAGAGGGCTGTGGACTCCCAGTGGAACCCAGAAGATGCCCCACAACCCCACTTCAAGAACCATCAGTGGGAAGTACACAGAGGCTCACCTGGGGGCAAGCCATGGAGCCTCCGCTAGTCAGCCAATCATTTGTTTCTGCAGTGGGAAGCCGGGGCATGTCAGCTGCACTTGCTCCCTTATGGAGTAGGTCTTTGTAGAATGGTGGGGTGTCTCTGGCCAAACAGATGAAAGCTGTTGCCAGGCACTTGTAACTCTAGTAGTACTCAGGGACTGAATGGTGACTGGACTAATAGACTCCAGGTGCTCCCAGTCCTTGGTCTGGGAGACCCTACTGGATCTGGAAGGGTGGCAAGAAAATGAGCTGGTGCATGTGACCTCTGTCCATGGAAACATTCATTCCCAACCCATGGTTTGGGTGCATTTGAATATAGGGAACCAGCCAGAATACTTTGAGTGGGTATAACCCCCAGCTTGTCATGAGAAGTGATCATTGAAAGGGACTGGCAACACTCCTCCTTCCACCGCCTCACGTGGAGACCCCCAGATGCTGTTCTGGTCCTATCGTCTGACATCTTTCCAACTGCTATATCTGACCTTTCTGATGGCCCATCATGACCCAAGAAGACTCAGAAACAGCAATAATTAGCCAGGAAGTCCTGGTTGCAAACTGCTTTGGCAGCTGATGAGCCAGCTGGCAGCTCAATGGGAGAGTGATCAGAATCACCAGAATCACCTCGGGACAACTCTTTTCGATGTTGACCAAATGGTACTGTCTAGGACATTTGCTTTGGTTCAGGAACAATGAAGAGATGACACCCTTAGAGAAGTGTATACTCGGCTCATGGTGGTTAATGGAAGCGTTGTGTAGGATGCTCACGCTTCCCAATTTTCTCCTTTGAATGACAGAATGATTTACTTTTGATGAGATAGGTCACTAGCTCCTGGTGCCCCAAAGCATTCAAAAGGAAGTATTATGACTAGCATGCTTCATCCCCTTCGCTGGTCACCTGGGCAGAGATGAAATCCTAGAAAGGGTGCTTGCCAGATTCTTTTGGCCAGGGGTCTACAAGAAGGTGGCAAACTTTTGTGCAACCTGCCCAGAATGCCAAAAAGTAGCACCTAAGGGAGATCTGCAGGCTCCCTCGGGCCCCTTACTGCTCATAAGCATCCTCTTTGAGTGGGTAGGGATGGACATAGTGAGGGCATTAGAACAAACTGCAAGGCGGCACCAGTATATCTTGGTAGTAGTGGATTATGCAATCCATTTCTCGGAGACAGTTCCTTCTGCTCCATAACTGCCAAGACCATAGGCAGGGTGTTAATCCTGCTTTTTGCCTGAGTAGGCTTGTCTACCAAAGTCCTCACAGATCAAGGGAGTAACTTCATCCCCTGCCTAATGCAAGAAGAATGCCAGCTGTTAAGGTTAGACCCCCTCTGCACTTCAGTTCCCCATCCCCAGGCCAAAGGCCTGGTAGAAGGGTTTAACCAGACTCTTAAGTAAAAGCTGAATAAATTTTATGATGACCGCGCCCTCCCAAGGATTGGTATCAGCTACTTCTCTATCTCCTGTTTGCCATATGAGAGGTATCTCAGACCTCAACAGGCTTCTTGCCATTTGAACGGTTATATTGCTGACAGCCTTGAGGATCCTGGACCTCATTAAAGAGGTCTGGGAAGAGCAGCCACTATATTCTCAAAACATGTTACAGCAAGTCCTGGAGGTGCATGAGTATCTCAAATGATTAGGACAGTTTGTGAAGGAGAATCTCCTGTGGGCTCAGTAAATCCAAGCCCAACACTATAATAAAAGGACTCAGGAGAATATTTTTCAGTCAGGGGGACTGTGTGCCGCTGCTCCTTTCCAGCTTGGAGAGCAAGCTTCTGGTCAAATGGCAAGGGCCCTATAAGGTTGTCCAGTGAATTGGAAAAGTTTATTATGAAATTCTCTGTCTGGGCAAAAAGAAGCAACACCAGAACTTCCACCTAAATATGTTAAAATCCTGGTGGGCTAAAGAAAGCTTGTTCATAGATCCCGGGGATCTTCTTGGGATCTGGGCCACCAGATACAAGAGCCAAGAAGTGCTGAAGATGTGCCAATAGCAGAAATTCTTCCTCCTCACTTACGTTGGCAAGACAGGAAATTATTGACCTACTATGACACACAGTTCTCCACCCAGCCAGAGTGTACACGTCTTATGGAATGCTGAATCCAAACCAGCCCAGAGGCAAAGCAGGAGCATGTGACTTATTATATTCCTGAGTAGCTCTGCAAAACCATGGAACAGGAGGTACAGGCCCTGTTAGACCTTGGTGTCACTGAGGAGTCCAAGAATAGCCTGGTGGTTCTGGTTCCCAAACCCGACTGGACCACACCATTTTTTTTGCATGGACTTCTCGAGGTTTAATTCAGTATCACAGTCTGATGCCTACCTGATGCTATGTTTTGACAAACTCCTCAACTGCCTTGGGAAGGCTAAATACATAACCACACTTGATTTAACAAAAGGGTACTGGCAAATACCTCTGGCCTCAGATTCCAAAAAAAAAAAAAAGACAGCATTTGCCACATATCTTGGGCTTTGTCAATTGAGACCATGCCCGTTGGACAGCATGGGGCTGCAGCCACATTCCAGAGGTTTATGGACCAAGTCCTGTGCCACCATACCCAGTTTGTAGCAGCCTATTTGGTAGTTACAGTGGAGGTATTTTTAGTACAGCTTGTCAGTTACATCAGGTACATGTGGCCTCTGTGTTGCAATTACTGAAAGGGCCAGACTCGGCATCTGGTAGGGAATGGCTGGGTTTAACCCCTGCAAGATAAAACAGAGGCCCCAAGGAAGATCTCGGTTCCTGCCACCAAGAAACAGATGTGGCTTTCCTGGGTCTAGCCAGCAGCTACCAAAGGTTTGTGCCCCACTGTGTGACAGTTGCAGCACGTTGTGAAGGTCGATGCACACCAACCAGGCCAACGGACAACTGAATATAACAAGGCCTTTAGCAAAATAAAGGATATCCTTGATCAACACCTGGACGTCTCGTTCTTATTTAAATTACATACTGAAGCCTCCACAGATGGATTAGGAGCAGTGCTGTTGCAAAAACTACAGGGGGTGGAACAGCCAATACTATATTTAATCAAGAAGCTGCAGCACAAGAGACCTGATACTCCACCATTGGGAAAGAGTGCCTGGCCGTCAACTGTGCTATGGGGCATTACACTACTATGCACTATAAGGTGGGTAGAAAGCTGGCTAAATTGTCGGGCTCAACGGGTAGTGATCAATGGCTCCATGTCTAGTTGGCAGCCGGTATCAAGTGGAGTGCCCCAAGGGTCGGTCCTGGGGCCGGTTTTATTCAATATCTTCATAAATGATCTGGAGGATGGTGTGGATTGCACTCTCAGCAAATTTGCGGATGATACTAAACTGGGAGGAGTGGTAGATACGCTGGAGGGGAGGGATAGGATACAGAAGGACCTAGACCAATTGGAAGATTGGGCCAAAAGGAATCTGATGAGGTTCAATAAGGATAAGTGCAGGGTCCTGCACTTAGGACGGAAGAACCCAATGCACAGCTACAGACTAGGGACCGAATGGCTAGGCAGCAGTTCTGCAGAAAAGGACCTAGGGGTGACAGTGGACGAGAAGCTGGATATGAGTCAGCAGTGTGCCCTTGTTGCCAAGAAGGCCAATGGCATTTTGGGATGTATAAGTAGGGGCATAGCGAGCAGATCGAGGGACGTGATCGTTCCCCTCTATTCGACATTGGTGAGGCCTCATCTGGAGTACTGTGTCCAGTTTTGGGCCCCACACTTCAAGAAGGATGTGGATAAATTGGAGAGAGTCCAGCGAAGGGCAACAAAAATGATTAGGGGACTGGAACACATGACTTATGAGGAGAGGCTGAGGGAGCTGGGATTGTTTAGCCTGCAGAAGAGAAGAATGAGGGGGGATTTGATAGCTGCTTTCAACTACCTGAAAGGGGGTTCCAAAGAGGATGGCTCTAGACTGTTCTCAATGGTAGCAGATGACAGAACGAGGAGTAATGGTCTCAAGTTGCAGTGGGGGAGGTTTAGATTGGATATTAGGAAAAACTTTTTCACTAAGAGGGTGGTGAAACACTGGAATGCGTTACCTAGGGAGGTGGTAGAATCTCCTTCCTTAGAGGTTTTTAAGGTCAGGCTTGACAAAGCCCTGGCTGGGATGATTTAACTGGGAATTGGTCCTGCTTTGAGCAGGGGGTTGGACTAGATGACCTTCTGGGGTCCCTTCCAACCCTGATATTCTATGATTCTATGATTCTATGATCTTTTGGGGGCTCGCTTCGATTTAGTAACAGATTATGCACCCCTTAAATGGTGACAGGCACTGAAGGACACTAGTCGTTAGTGCTATCTGGCGTGGCAACCCTACACTGTCATGTATGACACTGGTCTGATTCACAGCACCAGAATACAGACTTCTTTCTCTGGGATAGTGGCATTATTGTGGAGGGGGAGAAATTGGGTCCCTGGGACCATTCTGTGGCTGGAGGTGTGTGACAGGGTCTATCTGGTTTTCTCCGTCCCCTGCTGGAGGCATCAGCACCCTGATGTTCCCCACCCAAGGAAAATCCACTTGGACTGGGCCACCAACACGATAGTTTTCCAGAGGCCTAGAAGGGCCAGGAGGAAATACTGACCAGTCAGGAACAGGCAAGCCTTCTTAACTGGCCTGCTGGGTTTGCTCAGGGGTAGAGCTGGGCGATACTGGGACAGAAGAGGAGCAACCCAGGGCTAACCCAGACCAAGGCCTGGCCCTAAGCACTGCAATTGAGCACTTACATTTTTGAAGAGTTTCTCTCTCTCTCTGTCTGAAGGCACAGACAGCTGAATCCTGAGTTGCTGTTTTGCTAATGGACTGTTTAGAGACTGATGCCAAGCTTACAGCACAAGCTACTCAGCTGCAAGCAGATGGCCAGACTTCGCAGTCTGTTAAGGAGTGGCTGCTGTACCACCTGTGACCCTGAAGGGGGTGCTGAAGTGTGTTCTCCTAGTGTTGTGTGTGTGTGATATATCGCTATACCCACAGGGAAGAAAGGAATGGAGAAGGAGAGAAATCTATTTACTAAAAGTGTTTTTATTATTATTTATTTTATTTTATTAATAACTTATTACCATCACCCAACCTTTTCAAAAGACTAGCAATTTTAGGTCTTTGTAAAGAGGGCTGATTATCAGAAGGTGAGTGCCCAGCTCTTTCTGAAAATCAGGCTGCTTTAGGGTATTTCAAGTTAGGCTCTCAAAAATCAAGGGACCCAGAATCACCAGTCACTTTTGAAAACGTCAGCAATTATCATTGGCTGTCCATGGTGCTGTGCCACCCGGGTCCAGTGCTCATTTCATGGGTTTTAGGACGGGATAGGCAGAGAAGAGAGAATTGCAGCCACAAGCAGGTTAGACTCATCCAGTCCCCATGCCGGGCTGATTGGTCAGATTCCAGGAAGCTGGCAGTACAATCAGTGCCAAGCTTCTGAGCCAGAGAGGATTGAAGAAAATAGCACCGAGGTTCTGAAATGGAGGTGTTGGCCCCTCCAGGTGTATGTTTGTTACCCTCAGCTCTGTTTTCCGTCATGTCCCCCAACTTTATTTTGGCGCTCACTTTCTGTGTAACTGGCTCCCCTACTGCACTTCCAAACTCACAGGCATTCAGCAGTGGCAGTGAAATTAGAGTTAGAGAGCCGTGCTATAGTACCTTTGCAGACAGCAAAGCACAGTTTACTGCCAAACTATTAGCTGCACCAGGTGGCCACTGCGTGCGTGTGTATTCAGATACCGCTCCCTGCCCACTTTCGGCCTCCAGTCTCTTTTGTCTCTCTCTATCTCATCCTCTTTTTGTTTGCCACTCTGTCTTTTTCTTAATTATTGTTTGTACAGTGCTTTAAAAATGTAAAGTGCCATATAAATAAATGCTTTTATTATTATTTATTTCCCCCTGCTTTTCTCTTTCCTCTGCATTCTTTTCTATGTATTCACTCTTGTGTGCCACTTACAGAAAGAATGTGCAGGTCTAAATTATTTATAAGTGCATGACAGTAATTACAGAGATGATTTAATTACTCAGTTAACACAGTTCTTCACATCACAGGCTTGGCTGGCTGACGATCCTCTCATCGTTGACTAGTGTAGGCATTGTGCACCATGGCAGAGACAGGAGGACCTTGGGGGTTCCCAAGTAATGGCATACACATCTCTCCTAATGCATTGTCTATAGACCCTCCTTCCACTTCTAAATGATCCTGTGCTAGAATTATGGGGTTTCTCTCATCCAGCTCAGTGCAGCCAGCTGGCATTGGCAGCAGAGGATTTCCTCAGTGTTGTTGAACTATTGGGGGTGGGGGTGGAGAAAGACACTTCAGGGGTTTGAGGAGGCAGTAGCCAATGCCTGTTGTCACCCAGACACCTATGGGATGTAGCAGAAGGGGCCAGTAGGGCTCAGGAGAAAAGGAAGGAAAGGCGGCCAGGATAAGTGCTCCTCTTGTGAGGACAGAAAAGGAGTACTTGTGGCACCTTAGAGACTAACCAATTTATTTGAGCGTAGCTCACGAAAGCTTATGCTCAAATAAATTGGTTAGTCTCTAAGGTGCCACAAGTACTCCTTTTCTTTTTGCAAATACAGACTAACACGGCTGTTACTCTGAAACCTGTCTTGTGAGGACACTGAATGTAAGAAGTGGGCAGCAGAAGATTCTTAAGGGTGGAGGCAGCTGCTTAGGAAGTAGTGAGGAACCTGTGTTGGATAAAGAGGGGGGATGGGGCAGCTCTTGGAAGTTCACTGATTCAGGTCTCAAAGTGAACCTGAAGGGTTGGTTCACTTTGGACTCCTTCACAAGCTGGGCTCTCTGCAAGATTCGCAAGCTCTTCTCTGTGTCAAGGTCAGGTGGGTAGAAAGCACATGGCATTAGGGCTGATGGAGTGGAGATCCGTTAGCACCTGGCACTACATGCGAAGCTGCCAGACATCTTGTACCAGGCAACTGAACATGCCCCACCCACCATCACAGGAAGTGATGCAATTCAGGGAAACAGGCCAAGATTTTCCAAAGGGACTATAGATTGTAGGTACCTCCATTTTGGATGCCAACTTGAGACATCTTAGGGGGGCCTGGATTTTAAAAAAAATGCTTGGCATCCATCAACTGAAAATCAGTCCCCTTTTAAACTGTAGCTTAAATTGGCCCTCCCAATCATTATTCACTCTGAAAATCTTGATGCTAATGACCCTTTTCCCCCTAGCTGGGATGCGTAATAGAGGGTCTGGCTACATTTCATGTGTGACCTGAGACTGAAATAGCCTGGCGAGAGAAAGGAGAGGCTGTAGAGAGAACAGAAAAATGTGAGCAGAAGGGGATCAAGAGCCTCGAGCTGGGTGAATATCAGATGTTATGGTTTGGTGGCAGGTCTCAAAGAGATTGGTCGGGATCACACTGAATCAGAATGTTTGGTAAATTGAAGGAGTCAGTTTTCGGCTTCTGCGAGGGCACGGATCACAAGGATTAAGGCGATAGTGGCAGCAGCAGAAGAACTATAACCTCCTCCCCTAGCTGTTTTGTGAAGGGCCAGAACTGTTTGTGTCAAATGTGCCATAGTTTCAGGTCATCTGAAACTACACTTTTTGTCTAATAGTCTGAAAAATTTTGCCCAGCTCTACTGGTGACACGAAACATTGAACTTGTGAGTTTCTCAAACGCTCACGTACCATGATTTCTGCACAAACGCTTACACTCATACTAATGCACTGACACACACTCATACACTGTGACTTACATTAACACTCACACAGACACAGTGACTCATGGACTCACACAGGCAGTCATCGGCTGTGACTCAGACTGACACTCACAATCATATGCTGTGAGTCACACCCGCTCTCACAATCAAACCTGGTGATTCACATTGGCTCTCTCACACACACACACGCTGTGACTCACACTGACATACATCATGACTACGGACACACACACAACGACACACATGCAGTAAGAGTGGGTGAAACACAGTCCCACACAGACATATGCCCAATGGCTCATGCTTCCAGCCATTAGCTTTGGAAATCAGCAAACGTGTTAGGAGCAATTATGATGGGCCACATAGTACTGCACTAGATGAATTTGAAAGTTTCTCCCAGTAAAGCAGCCCCTTTAGAAAAGAATTTGTGTTAGTGACCGCAGCAGTAGCTGAATTATTCCATTTTTCTTCTCCATGGAATGGGGTGGTTGGGGTCCTTTAATTATATTTTCAATGCAGATTTTTTAAAAATTACTTAAATTCAATACACCTAAGAGACCTTAATAATTAAAGAGCAGGTGTGTTATTTTCTGCTCCAATTTCCTCTCCTCAGTCTCTTGTCATTGCTCATGCAGCTGTTCAGGTGAGACAGGGATTCCCATTTGGTCCAGTCCAGGCTGCTCTGGTGGCAACGTTAAAATACTGTCGTGAGCTGTGCCTCTTTGGTTCCCTATGAAGGAACCAGAAATAATTCAGGGAGGGAACCAAAAATAATTAAAAAACCCAAGGTGGAATGACATAAAGCTTAAAAGAGGAAAATATGTGTAACTTGGCAAGTGAGGAAAACATTTGTCTGTAAACTTCTGAAAGGCCTAATGCCCAGGGAGGGAGGGGGATTGTTCAAGATGATCTGAGGGGTGTAATGAGAGAAAGTTGAGCGAAGGGGAACTTAGGATGGCTATTGGAAACATTTCCTAACAGTAAGATCTATTAGACTCCACAGATTAGCCTCCCAAGGGAAGTGGTAGAAGTTTCATCACTTGAGTAATTTATAACTGGACTTGACAACGTTTGGGAGTATGTGCAATGCTGCGGGAAACAGTCTTGCACAGGAGTGGAAATGGAGATGGACAAAGCCTGATCCATCAAGTCTTCCTTATCTCTGGTTTCTGTAATTTGATGACAGCCTCAACCCTTTCCAGCCTCCCTCTCTCTCAAGAAAAAAATGTCTGTGGTTAATTGAATAACCAATTGATTATTAAATGTCTGATGGGTGAGCTTTGCTGGTCTTTGAATAGATTCAGATCTCTGACACAGTCATTACCCAGCGAGAAATGTGAATTTTCAATAGTCAATTGGTGTCTTAATTTAGATTTAATACGTGACTTTTATGGTCCATTAATTAAGCCTTTGTGCAGAGTGCTTAATACCAAGTGCTCGACTGCGGACTGTGGAACTGCTTCAGTCAAAGAATGGCTGGTGCCACTCACCATGACCCTGGGTCCACCTCATCATTGATGAGCCATGATGATCAGCTCTTGATATCTTGGAATGAATCCACTGCGCAAATCCTCTTTACTGAGCTATTAAAACAGGAGATCCCTCCCTCTGATCCTGCAGCCCTTGCCCTATTCCCCTGGGAAGGATTGGTGAATATATGCTAATTTTAAGTTTGATCTTCTAAATTGTTATAAACTGAAGTTTTGGCTGGCAGCATTCTAGCCACAGGCAAAATGAGCTGGCATAAGCACTGGTGGAAGACAGAATAGGTGCTGGGACCTCCTCACAGATGCTGCCTATTGGGAAAAGTTCTGAAGATTGCTAGCCATTTTTTTTCTCCTCCTCTGGTTTGGGCTACAGGTTTGTCAGAGAGCAGTGTCTATTGTCCGCGTGTGTCCAGTTATGTCCGTGTTTGCCCATCTGTATGGATGTCTGTGATAACAATAGAGGGAGGAAACAGGCTGTTGCAATATACCTTGCGCTACCAGAATGCCAGAAGCAAGCCAGCAGCTCCCTCCATGCAGCAGCCATAAAATATAGAAGTCTCTTGAATTATACATTGGCTTCTTTTATTAACTAGCAGTGGAGTGAGCTTTAGTTAGTTATTCTGTTTTCTCTTCAGTTCTAGACCATGGTAATGGGGGAAGGTTCTCTTGCCTTACGAGATCTTTTTTTCCCCATAACCAATGTAGAAGTGGGTGTGTACAGTGAAGGGTAACAGTATGTGGAAGATGTGTAGCTGCAGGGCCACCCGAGGGGAAGAGGGGGGCAATTGGGGCAGTTTTCCCCAGGCCCCTGGGCCCCACAGAATACTAAAGTATTGCAACTTTTTTTTATGGAAGGGGCCCCCGAAATTGCTTTGCCCCAGGCCCCCTGAATCCTCTGGGTGGCACTGTGTAGCTGTACCATTGTGTGGGTGTATTCTCTCCCCCACCACACAGCTCTAATCATGGACTCTTCAAATGACCCACAGGTCTGCTTCCATTTGATAAATAAATTGAATGGAGAAGTGAGCTGGTGTTTTAGTTTGAAAACAAAATGTAAATGCAAATATAACTAGACTACACGACAGCAAGGTGAAGGGGACTGTGAGGGGGTGTTCACTCCACACCAGCCCTGAAAAGGTTAAGGAAACTGAGAAAGGGCCAGTTAGTGATATAGGCCACACATGAGGGGCTTAGGCTGGAGAAGCAACCCCCAAATGGAAGACGGAGCTCAGCTGAGCAATTGAGGGCTGGGCTAGTACAAAGCCAGGAAGCTGGCAATAGAAGGTGTTAGTGATGAAGCCTGCAGCTACACTCTGTGCATTAGAGCAGAAAGGAGGGAGCCTAGGGAAAGAGTAGCCCCGAGGGAAGGGTGTACCCAGAAAGCCTGGGAGGTGGATAGAAAAAGAGCAGCAAGGTTGGGGAGTGAGCAGACCTTGGCTGCCTGTTGCAGGGTCTCTGCGCTTGTGCCCGGAGGCTGGAGTAGTGGGTGGGTCTGGGTTCCTTTACCAGTCAGTGACAAGAGTGGCATTGCCTGGACAGAAGGTCCAGTCAGACTCTATACCCTGGAAGGGGAAACCACACTGTGACTTGGCCGGGGGGGCTGAGTTACAAAAAGGAAGTTACAGTCCCTGGAATGAAAGAGGGGCTGCAGACCAAGAGTGAAGGGCATGGGTTGAGAGACTGCAAGAGGAGGTGATGGGCCTGGAAGAGAACTAATCTGCTGTGAGTGAGTACTCCCTGTTAGGGACCTGGGTGTGACAATCCTTGTACCAGTTTGTACCTAGAAATCTGTAGGGAAGGATACTCCCCGGCCTTCTGGGAACACATGATTTTCAGTTCGTTTTGGATGCCGCAGGTCGGTACCTGTAAGGAAGTTATTTACTCCCTTCTGAGTTCCCTACCTGTCTGCTCACCTGGGCCTAGATCTTTAAAGGTATATAGACAGATGCCTAAGTACCTTTGAGGATCATGGTCGTGGTCCTGGTCTCACTCTGCCCTGACCCCAGGGATCCACCTCTAGGGAGTAGGCCTGGTTCTGCAACCCTTAAGTGGGACTTATACAGGTAGTGCCTCCCGAGTCAGTGGGGCTTCTTATGGGAAAAAGTGCTACCTAGTGTGAGGAAGGGCTTAGGGATTGTGCCCAGAGATAGTAACGGGGCTGGGGAGAATGCTGCGTGGGGATGAGCGTTACACTGAAGGAGGAATGGAAGGCAGAAGTAACGGGGGAGGAGCGAATTGAGTGGACGAGCGTTCGAATGGAAGGAGGCAGTCATATGAAGGTGAGTAGTGTTTAGAGTCGTTCATCAGCTAAAGCAAACAAAGGTTTTAGGCAAGATTTGAATTAATTAATTAATAACCAGAGGGATGACTTTCTCTCAGAGCAAGTAAAATATGTATTGCATGAGTTTTAGTGAACTGTTCCTCCCTGTGTCACTCTCCCAATACCTCTCCCCCACTCACTGTCTCCCTCCCTGACTGATCTTAACACCCACTCTGCCTGCTTTCAGCACTCATATTTGTCTGGTGTGCGACTGGAGGAGTCCATGATGTTAGAGATTAGTAGTCTTTGTGTAGAAGAGGGCACAGTCACACAATGGTAAAGTCTCCTATTTTATACACATGGCTATTCTCTACTGTCTCTACCTGCTGCTTCATTGGTTATTGGTTTCCCTCTTGCCCTGGTCATGTGGTGTGTGTGATTTTTATGGTAGTGCATATAAAGAGAAAAGGGGTTAATTCCTCTTTCTCTTTCCCTATTACTCCTGTTTTTTCCCTTCACAAGAGTGTCAAGAGATGTGATTTAGCCCCACTGCTCATGCCCTACAGGCTTGGGGGAGGAGGCCAGTCAGCAGGAAGGGAATGACTTACTCTTCAGAAGGGAGCCAAGTGTACAAATGTGTGTCTGTATTTACAGAGGTGGGTGGGGGAACACAACTCAAGACCTACCACAGTGTTCGTGTCACCTACCAGAGTGCCCCCCAGAAGACAAGCACCTTGTCACCAAATACCTTTCCTGCGTTTTTCACCCTTTCTTTTTAATGGTTGAACTGTTTAACGCTACATATAAAGTCAGGTCCGCCCACTGTGGGGCGATTCAGGGTTGCCATGGCAATGAGGCCTGTCTTTCCAAATTAGGACACTTTCCCACTGCCTTTTCTATGTGGTTTTCTTTCTCCTCTCTCTTTCTTTCTTGACCTCTGAAGCGCTGAACGCTGCCTCCCTCTTTCTCCCTCTCTGAAAGGGATCATACTTTACCAGTCCAGATTGATTCCTATGAAGGGTGTGCCAACGGAGGTAGCTGTTCCAGCCTTGGGAGGGTGAACTTCATGCTCCCACATGGAAGTGCTGTAAACTCAGAGCCACTAGCTAGGGCAGGTGGGGGAAAGGGGAAGAAATGGCAGTGGTGGTATTGGAGCAGAGAGTGCCTGTGTCATGCCCAGGCCTTTCTTTATAAACTGATTACCGCAACTTGTAGGATACTGCCATAGCATTGTGGAAGTGGGGGCTTAGGTGATAGGAGCTCAGGTTCAAATGTGTCTTCCACTTCTAGCTCCTGCACCTAGAACTGAAAATCATCCTGAAGGGAAGCTAGTGGAGGAGATTTGGGGCGGTGGGTGAGAGTGTAGCGGTGTCACCCTACTTGAAATTTGTAGGATGGTCCTGATTTTCGAGGGTCTAGTCTTCCATTCTGTAAGCCTTCACCTGCAGGACAATAAGAATTTTTAACTTGTCTAGGGCCTTTTGACATTGGGCCAGATTCTCTGAATCAGCTGAGCTGTGCACAGTACAGGTCTGGGTGGTGAAAAGATTTTTAAGCCAGCTCTGTGTCTGTGTTCCCTTACTTGTCTGGGCTTTGGTTCTAGTTGGTCACTGATTCAAGGACCCCTGAATTTGTACTGGCTTCTGATGCCCCTGAGGGGCCATTTTGGCAGCTGTGAACTAGCCAGACATAGGAGTGCTCCAGCCCTTTTACCTCTGTTACACGTTCTACAAAGGGAGTTGGGGGCCTGGGAGGGTGGTGACATAGGTGCTGCTACAGCTCTAGGGCAATGAGAATTGTCCTAGGCTGGGGATAAGCTCAGGTGGCCAGCAGTTTGACACCCCTGCAGTGGCACAAAGCTGGGCTAGTGCTCCAGAGAAATGCCATTGTGTTGGAGTGTGGGGTCATGGGATGACATGCTATGAGGCAGCAGCATGGTATTGCAGTGGGATTATTTTTATCTGTCAGCTTATAGATAAAAGGTGTAGCTAATAGGTCACAGCCCGTTTCTATTCTGGTCAGGGTAGAAATAACCACAGGAATGGCCTTTCTCTCACGGTATTTTGGTACTTTGACTTCTGGCTGAAAGCAGGAAACCTGGGGAAACTTAAAAGAAGGAATCAAAGATTTTTTTTTTTTTTTTGGAGCTGAGGTAAAGTTGAGGGGTTTGGCTGAGGAGATCATTGGGCTTATTTTTATTTTTGCCAAATGGGTTCTCCCCATCCCTTGTAAAAAGCCCATTGCTGTGTGTGTAGAAGTGAAAAGTATCTGAAGGGCCTGACTGAAGTCCATGAGCCTGATTCTCCATTGCACTACTCCGCTGACTTCAGTGGAGCTGCACTGATGTCAAACTGGCATGACACAGTGATAAATTAGGCCCCCTGTGCTCAGGAAAGTGCAAGAACTAAGGCCTAAAAATTGCACCTTTTAAAAGAAAGGGGTGATTTTAAACTAAGGTAGTGCAACTCTGTGTGTGGACCCTTGTAAATTGATTTAAACCTGGCTCGTAAACCCAGTTTTAAACTGATATAAGTGTGTTCACACAGAGGTTTGCACCAGTTCAATTAAAGTGTTGCAAGTGTGTGTATGGGCAGGGCTGGTGTTAGACTCACTGCGGCCCAGGGCAGAAACTGAGGAGCTGAAGACCAATCATGTAACTTAGCTTCACAGGGCCCTGGGCAATTACCCTACTTGCTACTCCCTAAGGCCAGCACTGTGTATGGACAAGCCATAAGTAAGCCTAGCAACATTTTTAGTGCCAGACTCGCTAGAGGAAGGAGGGAAGGCCCATAACCCACTACTCCCATCTGTACTGGCTAATGGAGCTGGTCCCATATGGAGAGAGCACATGCTGTACCCTATTCAAAGCTGTTTAGGTGGTTGTGCTTCCTCTGAGCTCCCAAAAGCCATATCTGAGGCTTACAGCCACAATTGATTCCTTAGAGGTTTTCCTCTTTTTGCTGCTTCCTCTCCTTCAAATTCTTGGATTGCCTGGCTCTGTCTCTCTCAGCCGCTAAAGAATTAGTGCACTTAGACACCCTTCAGACATATTACACAAATAAACTTTTGGATGGTGTCACTAAGCAGGTTGGAGCTTAGCAATATCTGACCTGCAACACTGGCCTCATTTGCTTGTACTTCTGTTTCTCCAGGAGGGGAAAGGGGTCCTATCCCAGGTATATTCATGGACTTCCTGACTTAGCTGTATCTTGACGTCACCAGTGTCTTTCTTTAATGGCCCTCTTCCCGATGGCACGCCAATGGTGCTCACTCAGCTGCACTGGACCACTTACACTGACTCCCTGCTGGGGGGTGGGGAAGGCACATGACATTGCTTGGAGCACACTTCATTAATCTGCAGGAGGAGCAGCTGTGTCACAGAAGAAAGCCTGAGAATCAACTGCTGCCCCAGTCGCTTCCTGATCTCCCTGTGCAGAGTAGCATGAAAAGAGATGAGCCGACTAACCCTCCTCTGCTGAAAACTAAAACCAACCAATCAAAAAAACCCACAACCAATCCCCAACCTCAGCAAAACAAAGAATTAACCCCCCCCCCCCCCAAAAAAAAAAAAAGAAGCAAACAACATCCAGAATGCTTCAACTGCTTGTTCAGGTGATAGGCAAATCTTCAAAGATTTGGTCATTAATCCAAAAGATGCTTACCCAAACCTTTCTGAGCTGGAGACTAGGGCAGGATATCACCCAAACAGACATTCGCTGCAAGACTTCCAGTGTTTTTTTCTTCTAGCTGGACTTGAGGTATCCTGAAAATGGTTTTTCTTTCTGATATATTGTCCCTTCTGCTTTCTGTTCCAGCTGGAATCCAGACACAGCCACAAAAAGAAATTGCATAAGAAGTCAAGTTTGAATTTCCAGTCTTTTTTTCTTTTTCTAAAGTGAATCAGCCTCTTCCCAAGCTGCTTTCTGCCCTAGCTACTTCATTGTGCAGTCTACCTCTCCTTAATTCACATGTAAGAGAACAATTAGGCTGAGAATGGATAGGAGGGGAATAGAGAAAGAAGGGGGGGGTGGGGAAACCTCTGTGGGGGAGAGGGCGGGGAAGAAAGTGTTGAGAGGAATTTGTTGTGGGTGGATTTTGGCCTCGGAGATTCAAAGGGATTTTGAAAAGTTTTTATTGATGATGATATATTGAAATGTTTAGGTACCTATCCTTGAAAACTTCTGGCCATGTCAACAAAAATAGTTAGATGGAAAACTGCTTTAGGGCAACCCGAGCAAATGAAATCAAAAGCATGAGCTGATAACATAACCAAAGTTAATGTCTTCACCCTTTACCCAGCCTAAAGTAAACACAAAGCTCTACAACAAATAAGAGCAAAATAGGAAACCAAAGTGCATTGAGTATCACCACTGAAAAGCTGCAACCACTGTACATTCTCTGGCTGGCTGTGAGAAGTGGTGGCTGGACAAAGCAGAAAGTAACAGGAAGAAACAGTCAGGTCTTACCACTCAGTGGTAAGAATTTAAATCAGCATTTGTAAAATATAGTGCAGGATAAAGTAGGTGAATACAATGATAGAAAATGAAATCCTTTAAAAAACTATCCAAATATTTGGAGTTCCAGTGGGAAGGGGAAATGCTCATCCCATAGCTTTCCTGGTGAAAATGATTCACTTTAAATTAGATTTTGAAATGCAGGATGAATCTTTATGTGAATTAATACTCTAGGATTCCTGCCAAACAATCAACTATGGTGAACAGAATAGGAAATACAATTATTGCTACAATTTCAGATCAGAGACACAGAATCTTGGCAGCCCTCAGGAAAAAGAGAGACTTAACATTTGAAGGAAAGAAAATTTTAATTTTCCCAGCTCAAAGCCCAGCCACATAGTCCCACAGGAGTGAGATAGTGGGGGTTGAGGAGAGCTTTCCAAGAAAAAAATGTTGAAGCAGCAATTCTACATCCTGCAAAGCGCACAATATTTTATATGGAGTAAAACATACAGGGATTCCATCCTTCATCTGATAGCATGTGGGTGGACTGCTGCTCCCAGTCAGTCTTGTGGATTTCAGTGGGGCTCTGCTCAGGGACAGCAGTCGACTGGTGTGCTATCTACTGTAAGATCAAAGCCCAAATCAGCCAAATACTGTTAACTGAAATCAAGGAGAAAAGTTAATCAGAATCGTCTGAGGGAGAAGAATTGCAGGAGTAAAAATTACAATTCTCCTTATAGGATCCCATTCTGTTAGAAATCAAAAGGGCATAACTGCGAACATTTGCTGTATTTCATTTGCTCAATATTTTAACGAGGTGTAGCTACAGATATGGCTTTGTGGCTTACCTGCAAATAAACTAGGGACAGATGTGTAAGCTATCTAGGGGCTATAGAATGTGAAGCTGAGTATGACCCTGAAGCTACACTACACTTATGGATGTTGGTGAAATGTGTTTAGATGTACTAGAGCTGGTGACAGATTTTCTGATGGAACAGTTTTCCACTGGAAAATGTTGATTTGGCATCAATTCTGTTAAAACTTTTGGTAGAAAGCAGGCAAGCCAACATACCTACCTGCCTGGTTTCCTGCCCACCAGCCAGCTAGCTGTTCCCCAGGCTGTCCAGGTGGGCAGCCAGCAAGCGGAAAAATTCCATGTTGGTTCCCCTGAAATGGAATTTTTAAAATTTTTTTTGTTTGACTTTCTGTCCCAATTCAGGACATGACATTTTTAATGTGACAGAAATGCCATTTCCTGGCCACTTCTATGAAGTGTTTGTGCGTGCGCGCACACACATTTGTGTGTATGTCCTCTAAAACAAAAATCTTTGTTAAATATCAGTTACAGTTGTTTAACTGTATCAGCAACATAACTCACAATTTATTTTAGGACTAAGTCCTCACCCAAATACAGCTATGATTTTCATCTTCTTCGCATTCTCACACATGCACACCACCTAGTGCACACATCTTCTCTCTGTACCATGAGAGCATATGTAGGACCAGGAGCATAGGGAGGTAAGGGACAATGGGCAAGTAGGACATTTCTGGGGGAGTCATTTGGCAGCAGGGAGACATTGGGGTGTTGTGGGCTATAATAACTATAGCAGATGACGTAGCTGTGTGTGTGGTGGGGTTGTATGGAAGTTTGTATTTTGCTTGATGAAGAGGGGTTTGAGCGCTCAAAGGGTCTGGAGAAGGTTGATGGTGGTAGGTAATGGGGGGGTGGGGAGGAGAAGTGTAGGGGGAAGGATCTCCATTCTGAAGAACAACATGTGTCAGAGGGGTTATGTTGGAACTCAGTGCCGACTCCCTGGGTGAAATCTTGTCCCCACTGAAGTGAATGGGTGCCTTGCCTCAATTCCATTAGGGGCAGGATTTCACCCACTGTGTTCTGTTGTCAGTGACTGTTTCTTCTGGAATGCCCAAATGAGAAAAGATGCCTTGTAGCTTAGCTGTGACCTATATGCTTGTAAGTCTAGTGAGAAGTAGAATGTATAGAAATCTAGAAAAATTGTCAATGACAACTGTATAGGTGTTTCTTTTCCTCACAATGGTCTACTGCTACTCTTTCCCAAGGTCTAGTGGATAACGTTGTGGGAATTTGTTTAGCGTCTTGTCGTCCTGCAAGTCCTATGCTAGGTTATCATACTGACACTGGGATTGTTCCTGGTATTGCATGAGGTGTTGGTATCCTTTCCAATTGATCATCCTGTAAGGAATGTAGGACTAATCTCCAGTTGCCAAAGGTAATCTTCTGCTTTGGGGAATTCTCCACAACCTTGAAATGATCAAGATCCTGCAGATATCTTGTGAAGTTTGCCACATAAGACTCTTTTAGTGTTAGTCATATCTGGCCTCAGTGTGTCTGACAGCAATGTGGAACCATATACTATCGGCATCCAACCTTCTAGGTGTATCTGGAGTTAGCTCTTCAACAAGGCCATTAGTTGCTGACATCTACTGACATGGCTGTAGACCTGGAACGTTGCAGCATGCTGGTATTGAGAATGTGGCCCTGAAGAGGTCACTCCTATGTGTTGTCCCAGAGCCGAAGAATCAAGTATCATTTGGTGCAGTTGGGGGACACAAAGGGTCCTTTGCACTTCCTTGATCCTATGGCCACTTTATGCTGGACTAGTCCACTGAACTATTCAGAGCAGCCCAAAGGCTGCTCTAAACTGTGCCATCTAACAGCAGCCCCAGGGAGCTGTTAGGGCAGCAGGGGATAGCTGGAGGATACAGGAGCCTGGGTAAGGCCTCCTCCTTCCCAGTTGGGCCCTCCGCCATGCCAGCTGCAGGGAGTGGTTGGTGGTGTATGAGCTGTTACAATGTGTCTAGTCTACTGAAGACTCCTTTACAGCAGGGGTCCCCAACGCGGTGCCCGTGGGCACCATGGTGCCTGCCGGGGCATTTTTGTGCACCCGCAGGACATCCCACTGCTGAAATGCCGTTGAGAAGCGTTGCCATTTCACGGCAGCATTTCGGCAGTGACGCTTCTTGCCGCTGCTGCTTGTCGACGGCGGCATTTCGGTGGCGGGGTGTCTGGCGCCCGCCACAGTCTTCTGGGAATAGCAATATGCTATTCCCACAAGAAAGGTTGGGGACCACTGCTTTACAGAGAGGAGATCTCCTGGGGGCTGAATCTCCAGAGATTAGGAACACGTTCTGCTGGTGGAGTAACATCCCCTTTTTGCCTGCCTCAGCAAGTGGGCTCTGGGGAAACTGAACTGCTCTTTACCTCTAGACATGGTCCCTCCAGAACTGGGCTGAGGTACATAGGCAGATAGTGGTGTGTGTGTGTGTGTGTGTAGGAAATCTGCACTGCTACTGTCTGTGCTGTACCTTTTCAGAGGACAAGTAGAGGACTTCTGTCAGCCAGGCTGTCAATCCATTGTCTCTCACCAGCACCAAAGCCTCTTAAAGAGGAGAGACTTGTGATGGTCACAGCAAGGATGTGTGTGGGGAACTGGATTTATGTCCACAAAGTGGACTGGATTAGTGATGATGCTGCGTTTGTGTATTTCATTATTTTAGAACACGTAGGTGCTCTAGTTATGGGCCAGGACCCCGTGGTGGTAGGAGCTGTACAAAAACAGAATAGAATGATGGGTCCTTGACTCAAAGACTTTCTAATCTAAGTATAAGACTGGAGACAACAGCCGGATACAGATAGACGGGGGGAGTACAAGGAAACAATGAGAGTGTATCACTGCCAGGCAGTGGTTTCAGCTCACCAGCAGCCTAACCATTGTCAGGCTTTTTGCAGGCATCACAGCAAAGGAGAGCTCTAAAGAGGATAATGAGTTAGTTTTGAGGAAGTTGATGCGTGAGAGGCAGCCTGGCTGAAAGCACGAAGGCTTGTTTGAAAATGTAACAAGTGAGCGATGAAGGCTGGCATCATGGGCCGATCAGAGGCAGGAGTCAAGCTCTTGTTACTGAATGAGAGATAATAGGTGTTAGGTTTCACAGCAAACAATCAGCGAAATTAGATAAAAACATAAAATTCTTGCGAGAAAGTTGTAACATTACTTTAGGTCTTAGAATTCAGAACACACAAGAACCCCAAAACAGAGAGAACAAAACAGGCTGCTCCCTAAAACAGAGGCCCAGCATACCCCACCTTACACTCGATGGCTATCTGCAAACTGATTGCTGCTAGGCCTGCACACTTCCCTACCGAACCCCCAGCTCTGCAAGCTGGGCCAGGATTTAAAGTGACAGCTTGTAATTGTCTCGGTTTTCAATACACTATAATAGGTCAGGTGGGGATAGTCCTTCAAATTCTTAAAAGTGAAGACAAACAGCTTATGTTTAATGCTATAAAGAAGGGGGTGTTAGAGTGCTGGAAAAAGAGAAGTAACATGTTCAAAGTGATGGGCTAGGAAAATTATCTTTGCAGCTGCATTCGGAATGACTGTGAGTGGGGCAAGATTGCATTTGTCAAGGCCAAAAGAAGGATGTTGCAGTAATCAAGATGCGAGATGATGGGAGCCTGGATGAGAGTTTTAGCCATGTGGATAGATAGGAAAAGCTGCGTCTTAGAGATGTTATGCAGAAATCATCTGTAAGATTTAGACTTAGAGAGAGGTCCGAGTGGAAGATGATGGCCAAGTTATGGGCATGAGTGATTGGTGAGATGATGGTGTTGGAAGGGCTTTGAAGGGAAAGCTAAGAGCTCTGTTTCAGCTATATTGAGCTTAAGCTAACGGCTAACATCTACAAGATGTCAGAGAGACAAGCGGAGATTTTCATATGGACAGAAAGAGACAGGTCTGGAGCACTCAGATAAATCTGTGTTGCCTGCATAAAGATGGTAGTTGTTACCAAGAGATAAGGTGTTGAGGTAGCAGGTTTAGTGGTAGCTTTTATGATACTAAGTGCAAAAGTCAGGGCATTAGGAATGGAAAAAAGTGTGCAACGGGATTGTCTGGTGGTCCTGCAATCAGTGCACCACACTGCTAGGTGGAAGACATGGAATTTGAGAGCCACAAGTAAAAGTCCATGGCAAGACAGAGGCCATTATGGACTGCCTATGAAATTGCTGGGCAGTCTCTGGCTCACTGACCATTGGAGCTGACAAGTTCATCAGCAGTGGGTGTATCTTTAGTAGTGCTAGAATGCCTGTCCCCTGTACATCTGGTGTGTTAATTAACTCCCCAAAGTGGTCAGAGGGGGCATATGGAGGAAATGGGGTGAATCTTGCAGCAACAGTGCACACCACTCTTATGTGACTTTTCCATCCATTTCACGGAGATTCATGTCAAGATTTTTTTTTTTTTAACCTGAGCCATGGGATGGAAACCAAAAACAAAAGAGAAGATAAGGGGGAGCCTGTTCTGCATTCTAACAGTTAATTAAATCCTTCACTTTCGGAAACTAGTGTTCCAGGCAGACAAAGGAAGATAAAAAGAACCCAGTGCATGAGATTACTGGGTTTGCGCCTTAATATATTACTAGGCAAGATTTCATTTGTGCACTTTCAAGAAGGGATTTTTAACCTTAGATTTTTCTTTAATATTAGGGAAAAATCAATCATGCTAATTCTTTTCCTGTCTTTTGAAGACACTGTTGTGTACTAGTATCCAGGAATGAACCAAATAGGCCCCCACTTTTCCAGTGTATTGTACCCTTTAATCGTTTGAAGGAGGGGGGGACGTGATGTGGAGGTGGGAGTTGGGGGTGGGGGGGGGGGAGAGAGAGATGCTTCAGTTGCAAAGGGGCCTGAAGGCACAGATTCACAGAGAGCCGTTTCCATGGCAGTGCTATGGAAACCAGGTTCTGCCGCTTGCTGCTTCTCAGAATGGAATTTCAATGCTTCATACAGCTTTGGTACAAAGAAGAAAAAATCCAATCCTGTTGACTCCTCATCAGAACAGACTGCCTCATTCCACCCATTTCCCGCAGTCACTCTGTTTGTCTCTTGAGTAGGGACATCAGTGGCAAAGAAGTTCGGATACACTTGCAATTTACCCCAAACTAGGGGGCAAAAACCCAGCTGGGCCCCTCTGAATAATTTTGGAGGTTCAAGAAAATGTGGGTGGCTCCGGAGTCTAGTTTTTTGTTGTATCCATGCTGCAGAGTTCAGTCCGGATTCAGAAGCTGAAGTGCTGAAATCATTGCATTATCATTGCTGTGACCAGGAAGCAATGGAAATCTCACAAGAAAAGCATCTCTGTGTGCTAGCTGGGTAGGAAATGAGGCCTAGTGGGTAAAGCAAGGCATTGGGAATGAGGAGACCTGGGTTCTTCTCTTTCCGGTTCTGCCACTGTCTTTCTGTGGGACCCTGTGCAAACTCTTGAGTTCTCCAGCCATTAGTCTCCTCACCTGTACAATGGTGATGATGATAAGATCCCTCCTGTCCAAGAATGCAAAGCCTAATCCTTCAAGGTGTTGAATGTCTCTCTGAGGTGCTGAGCATGCCTGACTTTATTTGTAAGCATGATCGAGATCTTGCAGGACTGGGCCCACTATAAAGCTTAATTCAGTAATGTTTGGAAAGTGCTTTGAGGCCCTCTGATAAGTGCCATAAAATGCAAAGTGTTATAGACTGGGTAGGTATGGATGAGTTTAGATAAAAGCTTGTGAACATTTGTACTGTATGATGGCCCAAGCCTAACACTTGACTTTCTCTTATCTGTATTTCTCTTGCAGGACGAAACAGTGGGACTGTGAAGCAATAACATTGTATTGCAGGGACCAAAACAAATGCATGTCTCTAACTGTGCTGCGATCACTGGGGCTGCAGAATACAGGGCAGACTTGCTAAAATCCCTATTGCAGGGAGGAGGAGGAAAATGGGTCAAGGTTCCATAACAGACACACAGTCCTTTCAGCTGTAGCTCATTTGTCCCAGTCCAGTCAACACCATAACCACCAGGGAGTTAGTTGGCCTGTGTGAAATTAGTTGATGGTCTAGTCAAGAGTATAGTGAGAAAGTGTCCTCATCATAAAAAGCACATCACAACAGTGTCTAATCACCTTCTTGCTGGCATTCTGACAGGGGAGGCCATGGATTGAATGGGTCACGGGGAAATGACCTCCCATACCCACTTGCCCTACTGCTTTTCATGCTGTACCAGTCCTGGGGATAAAGAGAAGACATTGGACTACAGACCTGCCAGTCAGGCACCTTTCACATTTACTTAAAACAAAGTAAACTCTAAAATCCCCTAGGACCTGTCTACATCCTGAGTGTCTCCCATCTACTCCTTGGAGATCTCCCTTTACCTGCCCTGGTGAGTGGGGCGGACTTGTCAGTGTGACCTTTTGGTTCGGTGCCTATGTTTAGTCTCCAGTTTGTGCAGGACATTTAATCTGAAGGCACATAAACATATATGAACACTCATGCACATAAACATACGAGATCATAAGTGATACAGTACAGAAGTGAAGATAAGAGGCACTGGATTTAGTGTTTATTCTGTAAAGGGGCTGAAGATAAATTATAGTGAGGTGTGGGGAGGGTGAGAGAGAGACAGACACAGTGATCACTCTAGATTTGGCTTACTTAACAGCCATGGTATTGTGCTTACCTGGCTGTCTTGTTCTCCATCTATTGGAAATCATTACAGTTCACTGTCAGAATTAGAAGTGGGTGAATGTGGCAAGAAACTCCAGCTTCCAGATGAATTCACTGTGTCATGCTTATAAACACTGTGCATTCCCTTTCTGCAAACATCTGCAAACAAGTTTTACTGGCATGAAAGTTCCTAAAAAATGCTTTTCAAACCCAGGGAATTGGTGATCTGCTCATGGAATGTCTGTAAGCAGAAAGTCTTATGACAAATGATTTGTTGTGAATTTTCAGTCAGGCTACTCATGCCCCCATACTGTCCTCATAAAGATTTTGAAGCAGCGACTCTAGATTTTGAACTCTGACCTCAGCTAGAAGAAAGAATTATGATATTTTAGCAGGTCCATTGTAATCCAGAAGGGGTCAGTGATACACATGCACTCAACACACTTGGGCTAGCTTACAACTATTGTGCCAACTGTATAATGTCAGTCTAGGGGAAGGCCATTGTAAGGCTGAGAAACAGGAGGTGGTTTTAATGAGAGCTTTGTTATAATTATACAGGGATGGAAGCTGGGAGAAGATGTCATTATATAGCAGCATGTGGCCTGTTGGGGAGCTTGGCGATTCCTCTCTGACACTGTTCAGTCAAGGTATTTTAACAGGCAGTAAGGAACAGAGACAATTTTGAGACCTTGCATATGGCTGCCCTTAGGGCCTGATCCAAAGCCCACTGAAGGCAGTGGGAGTCTTTCCACTGACTTCAACAGGTGCTGGATCAGGTTCCTAGAGCGGGTGCTTAAGAGAGTCTGTTGCCTCCTGCTTGCCCAGAGCCTTAGTGACAGCATATCTGAGCCTGTTACCTTCTCCAACAGTTTTGTTGTACCCAGTTTCCTTGCATCCCTGGAAACATGACATACTTCAGTCCTGTGTCCTCATAGTCATCTTTTTCCTACTCTCTGCCTGCTGTATGAAAGCCTGTATGTTCCGGGCTGCCCTCTTTTGTGCCACGTTCAATTCAAGCCTCAGGTGGAGGGACTGGGAGAAGCGTCTGGGAGCTGGAGCGTGTGACAGAAGGTGCTACAATGCAGACAGCTTTATAAAAATGGTGAGTGACCTGAAATTAGTGAGGGGAGAACCTCAAAAGGACCAGGAGTTCAGTTCAGATAAACTTATCTGAATATTGGGGTCTTATTCATCCTTCCTCTTCTCTGCCCACCTTGCTTCTCTCTCCCAGACCTACCCCTGAGGCCCCTCCACTCCACGCTCCCTCTCCAGCAGCTGATTCCAGCTCCCTACCTCCTCTGTGTCCAACCCTCAATAGATAGTACAGGATTCCCCCAATAGTGCCACTCACACTTTCTTGTGCCTTCATGATTCTCTAGTTATAGTGATGTACTTCCCAAGGGAGATTCAGCTGAGATAGAGCACTGTGTTCCACTGGTGAGGGTTCCTGCATTTTGCACCTTCTCTCTTAGCTTACTTTTGTCTAAGACATGAATACATTGACTCAATCCCCACTACCTGCCTCTCTGAAGTCATGCCATGAGCTAGAACGTAGCCTAGGGTTTTAGAGCCTGGGGTCAGATTTGGGGATGAAGGCAAACCTGGCCTGACTACAAATTAACTCTGCCTGAACACCACTTGGTTCCCTTTCCCCCCAGTTCTTTTGAGGATTGTTTTCTAGGCACAGCAATGTACCCCCAGTCCTCTGCTGTAACTAGCAGCTCCCCCGTTAAGGCTGTGGTTTTCTTTACTGGTCTTGCTCCCCTCTCCAGTCTTAGCCTTACCTACAGGTTGGAGCTCAACTGAGGCCATGGAGAAAGGACCATGCACCTAGTATTTGATGTTTGTAGTAGTAATAGTGATAACCAACTGTAAGAATTGCCACCTTATAAACATGAAGCCCATGTCCCTAATAGCAGGATGGGACTTGCTTATACCTTGAGGGAGTGGGGGAGAGGGGAAATGTGAGGAGAAAACTGGGAAAATCCTCAGGGGCATCTGGCTGTCTTCTCAGAACAGCCTTCCTCCCCTGCCCATCTCCCTGTGATGGAGGCAAAGCTGGGGTCCTGTCTTTAATGAGCAGTCTTTCCTCAGGAATCAGCTGTCCCTGTCCCTTTTCCCCCCTCCCTTCCTTGTCTGGAGGAATTGCCTTCTGCTTAATAAATGTCTGCTTGTAATATTCTGAAACAAGGAGGCTAATCAAAGGCCCCGTTCCGTGGAACAGGGAGACTAAGTGACCAGATTAATTTCAGTAATCAAGCAGCTTAATTTGGACATTTTTTTTCCCTCTCTCGTTCACTGATGGAAATTGAGGTGATTCTCATCCTAGTGAGAAACTCCTTCCCTGCCTGGTTACACTCCGTTTCTGGTATTGGAAAAGGGAGCACGGTGATTGTTCGGAAGGGAGAATAGGGACAAGAAGGGGTCACACAGGATGATCTTGGAGAAGGAATGTGAACTGCTATGACTGACATTGCCTTAGCACCTTTCACCTGGAAGGATCCTAGAGCATTTTAGAAGCGTGTACAGGAATGACCCCAGCCACCAGTGAAATGCAATCACTTTGTCTGGAATGCAGCAGCTGATGAAAGGACAAGGAAACGCTTCTTGGTGTGTCCAGAATTGCAGCAAGACAAATAAGATAGCTAGTTCAAACTGAAGGACGATTAGGTAGGGAGAGTGTTATTGCCCAAACTGGAATTTGTCTGGAACACAAAGGAGAATGAATGTTCCTGATCCTGGTATTAAAAGTTGACCTGCAATCTTTAATGACAACAGATGGCCAGGATCTTGGTTTCTCACTCATCTGAAAGATGACACCTCCAGCAGTGCAGGAGCCCCCACTACCATTCTGGGACTTGAATCTAGCACAGATTCAGAGGGAAGAATTCAATCTATTGAATCATGGGCACCACTGCTGCCTGCATCAGCTGTTGTTTCTTTGGAGGTCACCCACCTAAAGCCGTGGCCAGACCCAATGTTGCTTAGCAGTCACCAGCTGAGGCGATCTGATGGTACAGCTCCTTTTACCAGCCTGCCAAGGCTGTGAAGGTCCAGGGAGCCCAGGCAGGGACTGTAACTAGAAAGATGTTCCCCTTGTCATGTGGTGACACCCTTTTTCTGGTGCTGGAGGCACCTCAAGAAAAAGCCTGGGAAAGGTGATGAGGGAACTGGTGCTCTGTGATTTTTATTGAGTGGGGAGACCCAAAGTTTGACTTTACACTGCATGAGGAAGGATTTCTTTGTGTTTCAAATTTCCTAGGTGGAACGGTCTCCCTAGGAAAGTCGTGGTGGCCCCATTGCTTATGTCCCCTTCAAAACTGGACTGAACAAGACCTGGGGGTGTATATTGTAGGGAGTAATCTTTGTGTGTGTGTATGTGTGGTTGTGGGGTGGGGGTGTGTGTGGGCATGCGCGCACATACGCAGATTGGACTGGAAGCTCTAATAGATATTGTCTAATTGTAATGTCTATGATTTCATGAAGTTAGGACAGGTGTGCAATGGCATGTGACTGAGCCCTCTGGAATGAGTGGGTTTGAGGGTTTGATGTTGTCCCCATAGGCAGAGAGGTTTTGGGTCTGGCAGTTTTCCTTTTCAAGCTCTTAAATCCCCCTCTTCAGTGTGTTCCTCCAGTGTGTGGATCTCTCTCACGCTCTCTCTCACTGTGTGTGTGTCTGTCTCTGCAGGAGGCATCTTTAACTTGACTGCACCCCTGCCATCTTTTGGCAGTCAATTTTTCAGTGACAATCCCATGAAGTTCCTGACTCTCTCCTCCTTTTCTCCTCCTTCCCTTCCCTCTCTCCCTCCTGCTGATTTGTTATGTACTGCAGCTGCCTGGAGGATTTTAAATAGACCCATAATCATACAGCAGCTCCTCTTGGAAGTGTAAATATGACCCCCTTGTTAATCTCGTATGTGGAGGCTACAGCAGCCCCTGGAGGAGGAAGTGATGGGCAAGACCCAAATCTGGGGTCTACATGAGGACCTGGAGAGGTACATATTCACAGCTGTCTTCTGGTGCCCTCTGATCTGTAATCAGTAGGAAATTGCCTTGTGTGCTGCTTCGTCTAAACATAAATGGATTTGGGACTGGTGAAAGGTGCCAGATTGACAGACCTCAGAGACTGAAATCCCCTATTAATCCTCAAAACAGGTACAGCATGGACAGAGGCAGTGAAAAATCCCCATAACCCGCCCCCTTGCTCCATCTCTCCACAGGACAATGTCTCTGAACCCTGCCCCAGGAAGGGACACCTCTGAGATCAGAGTAGTATTCAGACCCTTTCAGTTCTTTGCCTCAGATGACACTGTCAACAGCATGGCTAAGTAGAGTCAACCGTGATGTTTTTTGTGATATGGACACATGTTGGTAAGGAAGTGGACTGAGATCCAGCAACTCATTTCACAGGGTCGGTATCCCATTTCCAACCCTCAAGCAATTCATTCTCCCCTTAGACTGGGATACAATGAGTTGAACCATACAGTTAAGTGAAACTATGGAAGAGGCTGTAAACAGTGCATTTCCCCAAAGGAATTTAGGATTTGCCCTTTAGGAACAGATCAATGGTCCATCAAGTATGGTATGCTGCTTTCAGCAGTTACTACCACCTGTTGCTTCAGAGGAATGTGAAACCACACATAATCTGTCTGGCCAATTGTATAAAGCTGGGAAGCTCTTCCTGCCTGCCTATGGCCAGCAGGCAGCATGGTCCATGGCACCAAGCAGTAGACTGTGAATTAGGGGACCTGGCCTCTAATCCCCTTTCTCCCACTGGCTTGCTATGTGACCTTGGGTGAATTGTTTCACCTTCTATGCCTTAGCTTTCCTGTCTCTAAAATGGAGATAAGATGATTACCTTCCTTTGTAAAGTTCTTTGAGCAGTGCTATGTAAGAGCTAAGTATTATTATCTTAGCATCCAGAACTACAAATATTGTTACTGATTGTAAATTATCCAACCTTTTTAAAAATCCAGCCACAGTAGTTGATTAGAGCTGAGGGAATAATTTACAACAAATTTGTTAAACGAATGTAGCCTCTCTGTATATGGAATATCTATTGTGGAGATCATAATTTGTTTGAATGTATTTAATGAATATCTCTTTTTTTTTTTAATTGTCAAGATCTGGAATTCAATCTGAATTGCTTGGTTATGGTTGGTCAGTTAAGACACATGGTATGGTGTCTATTCCCTTATTGGATGAGCACACAAGTACTTCTGGCTTGAATACTTCCATGTACAAATAATAAAATGAATTTCTACATGTACCTTGTGCATTTCCATGAATGAACTTGCTGGTAAAACTCAAATGCACAAAACTTTGTGGACAGAGAACTTAGAAAGGATGAAAAAATGGTCAAAGTGAATTCATGGAAAAATGTGAATGAATATTCTCAAAGAGCTTGATTCACCATTTTACCCCAGTTTTACATATGTGTATCTGGCTTGTATAAGATGCATGGAGTAATGCAGTGGAGAATCAGGACCAAATTGTTTATGCTGTATTTACCCTGCACTACTATTTGACTAGGTGGTCTCCTATAGTGGTACATTCCACAGGTTGACTACATGCTGTTTGAAGAATAATTTCTTTTTGCTTGTTCTGAATTTACCAGCCATATTCATGACTCCCAAACTATCAGAATGCTCACATTATGAAACCAGTATAGCATTTGTTTGACAGAGGAAATCTGACTGGCCCCATTTCCTTTAATAATCCTTTTCTAACCTTCCTCCCAAACCCCATATGGGTATCAGAAATGAGATGAAAAACCTATATTAAGCAGTATAGGGCAGTTGGGCTCAAAATTTCAAAAATGGCCACTGATTTTTTTTTGGGGTGCCTCCAAAATGGGTTAACTGTCTTGTTAAAAAAGATGTAACTGCAAACATTTACATTCTTAACTCTAAATGGGTGAGTAGTCTCATTTCAGCAGGATTATTCATGTGCTTAGAGTTAAGCATATGCATAAATATTTGCAAAATCATGCCTAATTTCCTTCCCACTGTTTCTTTGATGGACACAGAGAAATCCACACAGGCTGGGGGTGAAATCCAGACTGGGCTCCTTTATTTTCCTTTTATGTGCTACCTAACTAGTGCTGAGCACAGAGTGGAAGAATTTAACACTAAATCCCTATATCTAGAAAGGACATAAGTACAGCCGGTGGGAGGAGGAGTACATGAGAACAACATGTAGTGTAGGGAATTGTCTCTGGTTGCAGCCCCTGTTTGGCATGGGCTTGGGTAAAGGGAAGCATTAGCTGGTTGACTGTGTATTGAGCAGCTGCTTGCACTCTTCCTAACCTGTGTTTAAAAAAAAAAAAAAAAAAAAAAAAAATTAAATTATCCCCAGTGCTGATCTCAACTGCTTACTCAATTATTACAACTTCCAGGAAAGAAAATGTATTTCTTTGTAATGCGGTTATAAGAGATTTACATTTTTGGCATTATTAGTGGTGTTACTATTATTATTCAGTATATATTTATTTTATATTGCCGGATGCCACTTCACAAATGGAAAATCTGTGTGTCCTAATCTCCTGGGCTTTGGAAAGCACATGAGCGGAATTAGTCGAGGGATGCACACATAATGGGTCACTGCCGGTGCATCTTGACAATGGCTGATAGCGGTTAAAGGATTTAAGGATGCATAGAGAGGCCTTCACAGCTGCACTGGAAAGGGCTGCTGCGGTTGCTGCATCACTGTTGTCATAGTAACAAAGCCGGGTCCTTAATCAGGAGGCACATTAACACACATTCTGCCATCCTCCTTTCTATGCTCCACCCTGGGTAAATTACTGAACAAAGCCCAGTGGATAGAGAGAAGTTTCAGGACATTGTGTGAGGACAGGGATCCAAATGGGGATTAGAGGAAAGGAAAGGGGTCCAAACAGTGCAGGACAGAAAGAGGTCTAGATGTTCCCTGGAGCAGAGAATGATCCCAGGGGATGAGGTGGAGTACAAAGAGGGCCAGTGATGTCTTAAATGGGATTGGCTAGCCAGGGAAGGTCTAATTGTGACCAGGGTGGGAGGGTTAGTCAGAGAGGGTGTCATAGGAAATGAAGTATGTTGGATTGGGCCTAATCCAGAAAGGTGTCCAAATAAGAGCAGGATGGGTTGGTTGACTAGACTGGTTAAAACAGGATTGGGAGGTGTGTTGATCTTTTTCATTCTAGATGGCGAGAGGCAGAGGGGTCACCTGATGAAATTAGCAGCTAGAATTTTAGTGCCTTTAGAAGTGTGTGTAGGGTCAGCTGCTGGGGAGTTGGATAGGTCTCTTCCAGAATCCCTTTGTTTTAATCTGGGCAGTCTTAAACAGACTTGGCTGAGTGAAGAAATCCTATCTAATTTGTACCCTCTGTATTGCTTAGATCTGTGTAGGAGAGAGTTTGCAAAGCTAAGGTCAGGCCTGTTCATAGGTGGAGGGTAGAATGCCAAGGAAAACCCAGATGCTGGAGTAAAGCCTGTTGGCAATTCAGTAGAGGATACTCTTCTTTCAGAGTTAGTATGGTACTAAGGCCCCAGCATAGTGTTAAACTTGGGGGTGCATTTTGTCAGTGTGATGTAGAACTGAGGTCCTGATCACTTGTGGTCACTAAAGAGTCCCTGACGGTGCTCACAAGTAGGGCTGTGTGAAAATTTTTGCACAAATAGTTTATTTGATTGAAAAATGCAGTTTTGGTCAACTGCAACTAGTCATGAATTTGAAACACAAATTTTCAACTATTTATAAAACAGCCAGAGCAGGAGCAGGTTGTGGTGGTGCTGCTTCTCCTCCTGACCTTCCCTATAACTTTTAGCCCAGCAGTTAGAGCGTGGAGATGGGAGAGGCAGGTTTGAATCTCTGCTCTGGAACAGACCTGAAAATAGACCTTTTCAATTCACTGAAAAACTCGGTTTGACCTGAACTGAATTTTGTATTTTTTTTTTTTTTTTTTTAATTTTTGTGGAACTGCTACTGAACCAAAAAATCAGTTATTTGCTTAGTTCTGCTCATGAGAGAATGGGGGCTAGACCTGGTGTTCTGCCCAGTTTCCAACATGGGTAATTATGTCTAGCCTGCCTAAATTCATCCTGCAGCTTCAATTGGATACGCTATTCCATCTTCCATTTATATTGTAAAATGTTGTTTAGGGTTGCTGTGCACTGTTAAACTGCTGCTATCAAATGTCTAGGGGGCAGAGGACTTCCTCGGCAAAAGTTAAAGACAGATCATTGACTCTAGATAAGGAAGTAAACTGCCTTGTCTAGTGGACCCCAGAAAAGGGTTGAGGCCAAGGCTGTGGGAGGAGGGGGCTTTATCAGTAATCCCTGCTGAAACATAAATGCTAGGAAATATGGAGTAACGTCAACTCCTCCTAAAGAGTTATCTCTGCATCTGCATCTAATGCAGTTATTGGAGACATAATCAGTGTTGCTTGCTGTATATGTAATACGGCAATACACGATCCTGTAGGGTAGACAACCAAACTGTTGCTTGCGCCCCTGATAAATGTAACCATCCCTGTACTGAGAAGGGATTGTGGCCCAAGCCCTGCTGGAATCCAGGAGTAGACAAACTCTCTGGTTTAACATCACTTTGCGGAACTAGACCATGGGTGAAATTTTTCACATGTGCCCAAGTGATTTAGGAGTCCTAGTCCCAATGGAAGACTCCCAAGTCACTTTTGAAAATGGAATTTAGACTCTCTCACTTAGGCATTCTTGAAAATGTTACCCATGGCCTAGCCCCATGAGCCTGAGCATACAGAATGGGCCTATGGGGAATTCAAGTTGTATCCTGACTGTTGAAGAATTTTATAGATTGGGGTAGCTGAGGTTTCTCCTATGTTGTGATTTTTGGGCTGAGGTCAGGATTAATTTAATGGGCTTTTAAGGACTCTTCGTAACTTTCCCTCTCCCAGGAAGGTGGCCAGAGGACCAGGAGTATACTAGGGATCTTGAACTTGAAGCTTGAGCCATGGGGCACACAGACTGAGTGATGGGTTTAGGGGCCATGTTTCCCCTTGGTGAATAGAGAGGACAATTCAGTACTCTACTCACAGAAAGACATAAAGGCTGTGATGCTGCTTTGTTACATATGGGTTAATCAGACTGTTTTGAAATCAATAGTTACAATGGTGCAAAACTGATGAAAGTAGGAGGAGAATGAGGCTCAAACTCCTTTCCTTGGAAACTTTGTGGTAATGTTAAGAGTCTTTTGCCATTAAATGACCTGTAGAGACACAACATTACTACTCCCTGGATAACTTTTAATGCTCTGTTCACGGAGCGTGCATCCGATCAAAGACTACATATTTTGAAGGATACTGGTGCCAGAGTGATACAGTAGTACCTAGTTCTGAAACCCTATTCCTTTCAGCTTCAGCAGTGAGCAGGGAAGGATCACTCAGGGTTGATGCCTGCTTCCAAGAAGAAGGGAACATGGCTTCTGCTGAGTGTGCCCCCAAACCATACCCCAATGGGGAGGTATGTGACAGGGATGTCTATACTCCCACATTAACCTGGATAATGAAGGGATTAAATCCCTTCCCCTGGAGAAGAGATCCTTCCTGGCCATTGGAGCTGCATTAGCTACCAGGATTGAAAGGATGGGCCTTCAGCTTGGGCTTAAGAGACATCTGTAAGGAGATTGAGGGACTATTGAGCAGAAAGGTAGAAAAGGGCTTCCTCCCACCTTGTGTAGCAAGGAACATGTGCTCTGAATCCAATCGGGCAGGACTACTATTCTCTCATCACTCTCCCAGCTGCAAGGGACAATTTGAATGGCTTAACCAAACCCTGCTAAGAAGGGAACCTTCTATAGTTATTTCCCCATCCACAAAGATTGTTTCTTTTCTGCCGTGGCTAAAGAAAATGACTGTGATTATTTGGCCCCTGCGCTAGATGATAATACACAAGCTACATTTTTTTCCCAGAGAGGGAGCCTTAATGAATAGTTTCTTTCCCTAAAGCAGTGGTTTTCCACCTTTTTTTCATTTACGGACCCCTAAAAAATGTCGAATGGAGGTGCAGGCCCCTTTGGAAATCTTAGATATAGTCTGTGGATCCTCAATGGCCTGCAGATTACAGGTTGAAAACCACTGCCCTAAAGGGGAAAAGGTCTTGTTTATGTAAGATACATCTGTATTCTCCCCAGCCCCCTCTCGTTTGTAGGATGAACAACCCCTTTTACAGGATTGTACAGCGATAAAGCCTATTTAACCTTTGGCTCTTCTCTGAGGTGCTAACCAGAGGCCCAGTTAGTTCCAAGGGGGTGGGGGTGTATGTGGCTATGTGAGTGCTAAGTTTCTAGGCAGATGGACTGAATTAATCCCTTCATCCCATATAGGCCCCTGAATAGTTGTCAGATGTTAATAAATTTCAGCCACTGCCAGCTTGAATTGGATTGAAACTGGCGACCTAGAGGTGAGAAGATTTGTATCCCTTGATCCAGGCTGCATATACAATTGTTTAAGCACACACAAAGAGATGCACGAGGCTAGAGGCCGCTAACGAATGGAGAATGAGATGTAATGAAAGGGAAGAGAAAACATATCAAAGCCAACATCTCCTCCCTTGGAGCAGGTGAAATGCTGGACACAGCTTTTTGTTTCCCTTCCCCTTTCATATCCTTATTTGCTCTTCCTTTGTCGAGCGCTCTAACTGGGCAGGCATCCTGACTGAATAGCTCCTTTCTCCCTTACTTGCTGTATCTCCCGCTGCTGCTTCCATCTACGCCCTACTTCCTCATTGTGCCAGAGTGCGTGGTTAAGGAAGAGGACAGACAACGGGAGATGGAGAAAAACAAGACGCACTGGCTTCTGTTTGAGTCTGTCAAAGAACTGTTTCAACGCCTTACATGTCTCTCCCTGGCTTTTATTCTTGCAGGTCCTTTTATTATTATTATTATTACTCCTTCAACGGGCAGACAAAGGCAAATCCACCTGCTGCTCCACCAGTCCCTTTCTCTGCCATGTCCAGCTTGAACATAAATCTTGTTGGCTCGTGTGCTTGTGTGATCTTGCAAAGAATGCTGCAGTTTCAGCTCAACTTAGGGTTTTTTTTTTTTTTTAAATGACAGTACCTAATGTAGGTAGAAATATTTGAATTAAAATGAAAAAGTTGGCTTTCCATGCAGCATGAGAAACCTGACAAAGCTCATATTTTTCACCAGGCATTTGAAAATGAGGTTGGGGTATGGAATTATTTCAGTTTGTTTAGTGGGAGATGACTTAAGATAAACTATACTGCTGCATTTAGGTTGTATTAAGTCATGTGATGGGCACTTAAAGCACATGATAAGCACCTTCTTTAACATATCTAAATAGGTGAACACAACTAACTGCAGTGGGCTGGGGTAGAAAGCAAAACTGACTAGCAAAAGACTAGTGTGCTTTCATTATCCAAGCCAAAAGAAGTGGAAAACCGCAACAGATAGCACCCAGGGGGAACAGTTAATTGGATTAAAATTTTTTTTTCCAATAAATTGCATGGTATTTGTCAATGTGTGTACATTTTCAATATGAGTCTAATGGGCCAGATTCTTGATGATGTAAATCACTGTAGCTCCAATTCATAGGATGGCTCATGTATTTTTGGAGGTTGGGACCCTTGAGAAGATAGTAGGAGGCCAGGGGGAACACAAGCTTCTGAGAGCCCATTTAAGATCCTCCCACAGCAGAAGCCCATAGCACACGCCATCCTTGACCTACACAGAACACCTTTCATCTCCTTACGGTTCAACAACCTCTTTTGCCGTAAGGGAGAATAGCAGATCTGCCACTAATGCCTCTCTAGTACAATGAGGGGGTGTGGAAAGGCTAACAATCACCAGGGCATGGAGAAGGAATTAGAGAGAGCTTGTTAAGATTAAAATAATTGGACCAGAGCCTCAGCAGTCGTAACTTGGCATAGCTCCTCTTAAGTGCCTAGATGTGTGTATGTACATGTAGGAGAGTTTGTGCATCTGCGAGTATTTTCTGTCTTCGAGGCTGCAGGAAGCCTTCCATTGAGTATGTGAGACATTTAATAGGTGGAAGCAGAGAAGGGAGAGTAAGGAAGCTTCTTGTCTTCTCTAATATCCTTGTAAATAACTCCATGTCCTTTATTGGCCTCACACTCTCCTCAGTGGGGAGGAAGAGAATCAATAATCATTTAAAACTTTGCAGATCAATTAGCTGTGCAATGCAGGTGTGATAGCAGCTTTTGGACAGAGCCAGAGCTTGCGGATTTACTCAAAAGGAGAGCTAGACGGGAGGGAGGGTGGAGTTTCTATGAGTTCAACCATCTTGGAACGTTAGAGATAATTACCAGTGGCTGCTCTGGTGAGGAAATGGATTTCTTGAAGCATGATGATTGAAGCTGCATGATGGAACACCCTTACCAAGTCCGACCAATAATTCTTGCTACAGCCAGCAAAAATATATCTGCTTTAAAGCAGGGGTTGAATCCAGCGCTCATGCCCACACATGCACAGAAATGCAGTTCTGGTCCTTCTCATAATGTTTCAGTACAGTGAACTCTCAAGTGACCACTCAAAGGACTGATGAGTCAGTCACTGGATAGAGGTGTGTTCTAAAAAGGTGGAGCAGAATTGTACTCCACAGGATGGACTCTCATTTATACTAAGGCTCCTCCTGGCAGCATAAATGGTGTAGGAAAGGCCTAGGAGAATACCTCATGTGTTGGTGGCCTCCCTGGCTGGCACAGAGCTGATGTAATGGCTCTGTGCCAGCCCTGTTCCTAGCCCCTGCTGTAAAGCCTGTGTTGGAATAGGCGGGAGGTGGGGATGTTCAGGGCAGGAAGGAGGTGTGGCCAGAGTAAACTGCACTATGGCTGTTCTCTGCTTCCCACAGTTGGCATGTTTCTGAGGCATCTCTGACTTACAGTGGGGCCTGGGTAAGCTCCTGGCTGCCGCTCGAAAAAGGGACTGCAAAGGTAGCTTAAAGCTTCCTACTGTCCTAAATGTAGGGAAGGAACAACTGAGGATCTGGCCCCATATTTTTAGAGGTAGTGGATTCAGAGCTGGCTGTTTAGGCTAGTCTCAGGTAGAGGTTTCACTGTATGTGGCGCTGCCTCACACGGTATGCATCCGATGAAGTGAGCTGTAGCTCACGAAAGCTCATGCTCAAATAAATTGGTTAGTCTCTAAGGTGCCACAAGGCCTCCTTTTCTTTCTGTGAGGATGCGATGTCATGGCACTGACATGAAGAAACAAACAGTGCCGCATAACTATTTCATCCTGCTAAACAAATGCAAAAAAGCGACAGCCCGAAAGCCGCAGGGACAGGGTCATTTGGTGCAGGTGCCCCTGGGGGATTGGGTTTGCCAAAGGACAATGGAGAATCTTGGCTTGTGCTTTTTGATTCTGTTTTTGGATTCAGTATCTTGCCTTCTTCACACAATGCCCATGGTCCCCATAACCCTCACACTCCGTCCACTTCCCTCTGTCTTATGGGAGTGTGAGGAAGCCTGATGACTGACTCCCATTCACACTGAAGGGGTGCCCCAGCCGCTCCTTCTGCTGTAATCTTCTAAGAGCTGGGCTGGGAGCATTATTGGCATTTCTCCCCAGAGCTTAGGGGCCCTTCATACCCTGGGAATCTGAGAAAGAGCCTCCCGAGATTGCCTGATAGCCCCTGGGACTTCCACTATTCAAAATGCCTGCCTTCCCCCTACCCAATCCACTCACAAGCAGCCACCCTAAGGCCCTGCGAGTCCCATCTGCAGTCGTCCTAGCCCCTCTACACAAGTGGCTCTGACAGGTGGCCTCTCAGTCAGTTCCTCTCCTCTTTTTCTGCAGGACAGGTCCCCCTTAAGGCTCCACTGGCTAGAGGAGATGCCAGCTAGCCACTCCATCCCCTTTCACCTGTTGTGGTGAGGGTGGAAAATCAAAGCCACTGTCATCTTTGGTCCAGAATGGGCATTGGATGGTGGTAGGAACTGCAAGGAGCGATGCAGAACTGTTGCCTGCTGCTGCCAATACTGACTCTAATGAGCTGGTGGCCACAGACACATTACTTGTGAGTGGTTGCTAAGGAAACCACATGTTCGGAACTGGAACCAAAACTGCAGGGACCATTTTGTATTTGGAGCCTTAAATCCAGTCCTCTCAGAGATGTGCACGGATCCTACAGCGATGGCCGGGAACCCCATGCCATCTAGATGGACAGGAAGTGTCAGGCAGAAGTGGGTGATTGGATCTGATGTGCTGGTTTTATCCCACCTCTAGAAAACACCCTCATGCTGTGTCAGCGAACACAGTGATCTTGTTCCTAGGCCAGCCTCAACAAGGCTGAAGCTTGTCATCGTTTGTATTAAAGTAGCACCTAGAGGCCGCAAGCAAGATTCAGGCCCCATTGTGCTAGGCATGGGACAGACACATGGTAAGAGACTGCCCCTGCCCCAAAAGCTTACAGTGAAAATCGACATGACAGAGGGTGAAAAGAATGTTTGATGGATGGGGAACAGAGGCACAGGCAGATTAAGTGACTTAGGCTTGTCTAAACAAACACTTTGCAGCAAGATGGGGTGTCAATCTATCCCCACTAGCCTACCACACACCAGCTGTCGTGTGGGCCCTGCTGCTGCTCACTAAAAGTTCCCTAATGCACTTTGATCCACCTTGCTTTGAAATGGGAGTAGATTAAAGTACGCGAGAGAACTTTTAATGCGCAACAGTAGGGTCCACACAGACATTTAGGCTGCATCTGTGCTACAGGCTAGGGGGGTGATTCCCAGCTCACGTCCATCTGCTTGTGCTAGCTTGATGAGAGGTAGTGAGAGTGTAAATAGCAGCGTAGCTGTGGTTGCACCCGGGGGGCAGCAGAGACATGGCTGAGCTGTGCTGTGTACGTACCTACCCGTTTGAGGCGGGTTTGTCTTTGGCACAGCTCAGCCACGCTTCTGCTGGCACTACCTACGCTGCTGGTTTTAGAAGATGAATTCAATGAAAGCTTGTGTGAACTGGGAAACACCCCTAGCTCCAGGTGTAGATGTAGCTTGAGGCTATGTTTATGCTACTAGCTTGAGGTGTGAGTTCCCTGCTCATATACATGTGCTTGCACTAGCTTTCATCAAACCAGTCTAGCCGCAGTAGCATGGGCAACGGTGAATGGTAGCATGGGCTAACCACCCTGGGCTCAGGGCTGATTTCTCCTGGGAATGGGAAGTCCACGCTGCCACTTGCCCCAGCCCATGCTACTATTTTTAGCATGCTAGCCCAAAGACGGCTAGTGTGAGAGTGTCTATGACACCTGGGAATGGCACCTCTAGCTCCAAATGTAGACACGGCCTTCATGTGCAGCCTGCTCGTGGGGGATCGGTGTACTTCTCAGCTTGCTGCAAGCTAAGTGTTCATGTAGAGAAGCCTCTACTCAGGGTCCCCCAGGGAGTCAGTAGCAGAGCTGACACTTGACCCCACATCTCCTTAGTCCAAATCCAGTGCCAATACCAGAAGATCATCCTTCCTCAAGTGTGGATGCAGTGCTGGCCTGAACACTCTCGTAAAACCCCATGTGTGCCCAGAGCCTTTTTAACTTCTCTTTGTTCCCCCTTTCTTTACCCTGTACTGCCCTACTGCTTCCCTGTAGTAGCCCAAAACTAGAAATACCAAAATAACGAATGGATGGGCTGCTCTTATGAATTTCTGGGAACCTGTTCACATCTGGGCAGCAGTGGAAATTTTGTGAGAGAAGATTTCCCACTCCAAAGAGGTTCAGATGGATTTGGAGAAGTTGATGAACACTGAATGCTTATCTAAATGGAATCACTGTACTTTTTTTGAGGTTTCCTCCCCACTGCTCAGAAGAGAGCAAGGGCACTCTTGATGAAATGAAAGAGCAGTTAATTTAGAAATGATAAAAAGAAATACAACTTCACACAGGATGTAGTTGATTTGTGGAATTTCCTCTATGCCCTCCTGCCAAGTACTGGGACTGGATTTTTAAGTGCTGGATAATGTTATAACCACTAACGATAAGAGGTTGCTTTGCCAGCTGACATACCAATCAGTATGTAGTCAGATTTCATGTTTCAGGGTACAAGCTGGTCACCTCTGAGGGCCAGAAAAAAAATCCCCCACACAAACAGCATAATATAACTTGCTGAGTAGATTATGGGGCATTTTTGCCTTTCTTTAAACCATTGGAGACTGGTCGTGTCAGGATACTTGACAGAATGGACTACTGGTCTGATCTGGTATGGTAGGAGTATGACAGAGTGCAAGGTGCAAACAGGTGAACCTGCACTCTGATCATTCTGATATTAATTAATTCCCTTTGAGAAATCGGATGAGGCTAATTAGTCAATCAGGATGGCTGTCTAAGCCAATTATCCTATCAGCCCAGGGCAGATAAGAAGAGGTACAGGAAGGAAGTGGGGGAGAAACCCCCCTAGGCCTAGCTAACCCTAGCTACACAGAGGCTCAGAGCAGAGAGACCTCTGTTCCCCTCAGGAAGTGGTGAGAGGGCCAAAAGCTACCTTAACATTGCAAATAGACTGTTGCACAAGGATTGTTGTATTGGAGGGGTGGAGGAAACACATAATAAAAGGACATGGTGATGGCACAATCATGGGAGTCAGTGCAATGTTTGCAGGAAGAAGGCAAGAGAGGAGCCATGCCCTGTGACAAGGAGGTAGGATTCTGGACTGGTAGTATGATATGGTGTAGACAGGATACCTGACTAAATGGACCAGAGGTCTAATCCAGGTAGTCACGTATATATTTACACCTGTAGCATAACAACCCTTGTGATTTGGTCCAAACTTTATAGACTGGACAGTAGCCACTTCTGATGAATTATAGCTCTAGCTATGTATTCTATTTTTTTTCTGTTCTCCTTCCTCTGAAGCATGAGAGATGCCCACAGCTGGAGATGGGACACTGGATGGGGTATATCAGTGATCTCAGGTGGCACTGAGCATTCTGTCTATTAGGTACATGGCTGGCTGGTTCTTGTTCACATGCTCAGGGTTTAACTGATAACCATATTTGGGTTGGGAAGGAATTTTTCCTCAGCTCAGATTGGCAGGAACCTTGTGGGGTTTTGCCTTCCTCTATGGTGTGTGGGTGCAGACCACTTGCCAGGATCATCTGGGTAGCTCTCACTTAATCATTTCCCTGCCATTGCCAGGGTCTTGGGCACTGGTGCACCTGGGTCCCTCCTATTCTCTGCCTGTGGCATATCGTATCATAGACTCCTGAGGGCTGTAATACTTTGGTCTAATTTCAATTGCTGGGTTCAGCATGTACATGCTGGATAATACTGGTGGCCTGTGATATACCGGAGGTCAGACTAGATGATCTGGTGGTCCCTTCTACTCTTAAACTCTGTGACTAATCAAAGGATTATTCATTTCCCTAAGGTTTAATACTATGTGTTCTATGGAGCAAGACATACCTGCAAGGGAGAAAATATCATTATCCTACCCCAAGACAGGTATTGGGGATTATAGGGTGTCTTGTGTCTCCTCTGTTGCAGTATGTCTGGAGTGATTCCTTGCAAACCCCTTAAAACAGGAATTGAAAATTACTTACAATTTTCAGTCTCCTGCATTGGCTTCAATATGAACCTGCTTTGGTCGAGCTCCAGAGGGACTCCTTGGTGTACAAGTGCTTATAGTGATCCCAATCAGCTGGGCAGTGGTTGATTTTTGGGGTCTTGCAGCAGGTCAGTTTCTGTTGTTGCAGAGAAATTGATGTCATGGAGTCAGGTCTGGTGTAATCTGTTTTATACCATGTGCGTATTCAAATCAACATGATGCATGTGAGTCCTATTGCTCTTAAACTGAGAGAGAGACAACTGTGCACAAAGGCAACTCTGGTTCCCCAGCTCAGTCACTCTGAACAGCCAGCAAGTACAGCTGCCACCATTGCTGACTTTCCATCCTCCCAAATGTCACAGACCATCCCTTCCTGGCTACCCTATCACCTCCAGGGACCAGAAGAGCAGCAGCAAATTCATCACCCTGCCCCACGCTGATGTGGTACTGCTCAATACATGACAGTATACAACCTATCAGAACCTCCTGATTACTGAGCATTCTGGACTCTAGCTTTGCTATGACAATAATAAGAACATTCAGCCACTCAGAACATCTCATTCACTAAAGATTCCAAACCCTACAGTTTGAGGCTTTCTACTGGGAAGTGTTCTGTCATCAAATGCGTTGGGAAGAAGTTGGAATCGCTGCTAAGATCAACGGGGAAAAGTGTCATTAGGAAATGCCACAAGTCCAGGCATCCCAACATTCCTTTGTGCATGTCTGAAGAAGAGCTCTGAGTAAGCTCGAAAGCTTGTCTCTCTCACCAACAGAAGTTGGTCCAATAAAAGCTATTACCTCACCCACCTTGTTGTGTGAGACAGAGATTGAGTAAGAAAGCCTCTGTCCCACATCTTATTCCCTGTAAGGAGTCACAATACTCTTGTCTGTCATACCACATAGCAACCAACAGGATGTCCCAAGTAAAGGGTTCACAATTCTGTGATACAGCATATAGTTCTATGTACAGGAATTATTGTATATTTCAAAACTAAATATAATAAATGCAGAGAGGAAAAACAAGCGGAAGCCTTTGTCTCCAGGATAGCCTGAGGCCTTGATAAGTTTGTGGTAGGGATAAGCAGGAGTAAATGAACACTTAAACAAACAGCTCTGCTGTAGCAAACAGGCCTGAGAAATATAGAAAAATTAATGATAAGACTTTGAATTTCTATGGCAATTTTCCATCAGGAACAATAAACATCGTACCATGACTGTGATGAATAGGTACATGGTGAGGTCTCCTTTTTAAAGACCGAAAAGGCGCGGTGGCCTCTCTTTTGATGGTGCTTTTGTGCACCCACAGCATCTGTGGTAATTTGGGCTGAGGCTTGCCTAAAAATATAGCCCTGAGAGACTTGCCCCAGGTCACACAGGAGTTTTGTGGTGGGGCCAGATATAAAAGGAGCCTAGGCTCCTAACTCCCACTACTGTACTTAAACTACAATACCTACTTTATTCTCTAGGAGTCACAGAGTTAAGGTTAGAATCGAATCTAATCTGACCTCCTGGATATTACAGGCCACCAATACCCTCAACAACCACACATTAAGCCCAACAGCCGAGGTGAGGAAAATGGGTGGTACTGGAAATGGGAGAGAGATTAAGAGTGGGAGCCTGATTCATCACTGCCCTATGGCTATTCAGGCTGCGGCAAAGTGACTGTAGGGCAGGTGTAAGCCTCCTCCTGAGGAAAGGGGCCTGTATGCTGTGCAAAGAGCCAACTCTACATGACCACTGTAAGAGCCCCTGATGCAGGAGGAGGCATGGCTATGGTGGGGCCATTGAAAGAGGGCTGAGGGCTGCCCTAGCCAATGTAGAGAGTCAAGCTGGCCTCCAGCAGCCCTAGAATAGGAGTGGCACAAGCCACCTTTCCACTCTCCCTGGGCTGGCACCTGCACCAGTGCAGGGATGACTCTGGCCCTAAGTGTCTTCCAGAAGTTTGACTAATGCCTCCTTGCCTGTAAAGTGAATACGTGTAATCTACATGCTCCTTGTGTGAATTATATTAATGACACCCCCAGCCAGGATGCCTGCAACAGGGGTTGACTATGACAGCTAAAAGTATGGGCCTCTACTGCCTGAACTAAAAGTCCTATCTCTTAGCTTGAAGCCAGTAGCAAAATCATAAACATCAGTGAGTTCGCACCACTAGAGGGGGACAGGCAGCCATGCTGTGTGAGTGAGTGAGTGTTACATAAAGAAAACCCCCAAACAGAGAATTGATCTCCTCCCTTCACTAAGTCAGGCGCTATATTGCTTACTATGGGGTTCTGTAGGCCGGGAAGACAATTGATCTGCTGCAACTGCATTAATTCCTGGCTCCCTTGAAGCTTTTCTGTCTGTTTTAGGGTTGATCCCCAGTCTCCACCACACACAGAGCCTGAAATTGAAGCAGTGTCAACTCCAGGCTACGGCACTGAGATGCTGTTGTCTGTGAGGGAGCCATCGCTTCCGCCTGCCTAGGGAATCCAGAGAAGCTGAGAGAATTGAGCTTGTGAATATCCCTTCCCCCCCCTCCCCCCCAATCCCCAGGGCCTCTCCTACCATGTTTGAGGCAAATGGCTTGTTAAACTATAGTGATCAGCTCCAATTGATCCAGCTGCTGAGGCCTGAGCTGCTGGAGCACCTCTCCACAAAAAGAGAGACATGCTACGTTCCCAGGGATCCCTCCCAGGAGGAAGAGGAAAACTCCCAGCTTAACCTAATGCAATTTCTGCCTGGCTCTCCCCTGAGAGGAAAGGTGTTTAGGGGATCACAAAGGGGATAAGTGACGCTGCCTTTGAGGGAAGTGGATACATGGTAACTCACTTTGGATCTTGAGCCATCTCTGTATAAGGCTCTCCCTCCACCGAGACACTTCAGACCTCCCTCAACCCCAAAGCATGGCTCCTAAGGGAGTTAGGATGCAATTGGCTATTACCTCTGCTTGCAACATACGCACTTGTGATACAACATCCCATTTGAGGGGGTTAACATTATGACACTACTGCTCGTTCCAGCAGCAATGACTTCAGAGCAGATTTTCTGTGGGAAGCCATCTGTCAGTCGGAGAGCCTGCTGTGTCCACTCAGCCGCTCCGCCCTCAGCTCAGTTCTACAAAACTGCAGATCCCTGACCCTGTAGAGCTACAATGGGGATCCCCTTGTTTGAGGGGATTTTGTGCCACGTTTTCGTTTCTTATACAGCATTTAGCAATGGGTAACATTTGGCCCACAGCTGGGAGAGATGGCTGAGAAGCAACTGCAAGGACGGGCTTGAAGTCAGAGATTGCAATGATGACGTCTTCATCTGTAACCCAATCCCTTAATTAGCCCCCTGGTGCTAATACCAACGCTTGCTCTCTAGCCATATCTCTAGTCACCAGTGGCTCTAATTTAAAATTTTAGGTGGGGGCAGTGTAAGCCAAATACTGCTGGGAATCTTGGTGGCTGTGTTCCTCTGTGGAAACTTTTGAACTCTAGATGGGAAAATGCTTTATTCTTGGGCACTTTAGAAAGGAATATGGCAATTTCAAGTTTGTATTTTTAATCTTTCTGAGCAGTGTGGTGTCCTCACAGCAGAACCATTGTTTTTCTGTCACCTTGCCCGGAAACTTACTTATAGGGGTGATAACTAGCCCCCTCCCTTTTCCGGAACCATAACCCTCTCGCTTTTTTACAGTCTCCTCTCTCTCCCTGATCAGCAGCTACAGGTGGTCAGGAAAGGGGGAGAAGGAGAAAAATCGTGACACTTTGAAAATATTCCTTTTGTTTTTTGTCAGATACGTTTTCAGTGAAATTTTTCCATCCACCTCTAGCAGCAACTCAAATCAGATTTATCGTAGGAGAAAATGTCCCTCTATATGTTATTGTCCTCTCCTTCCTCCACCATCCCCCCTCTTCTCTGAGTGCTGAGCTGGTGAAGCACTCGAGCATTTGGCCAATTGAAATGCTGGGTTGATTAAGCACTAAGGAGCATTGTGCCAGGCAGAAAGCTGGACTGGCTTGAACAATTGTAGCCCTCTCGTTTTGAGGAGAGGTTGCCCCCTCCTCCTACTGCTGAATAATAAAAATGCATGAAATTGCTCAAGGGTAATTATTTTACCTGCACAGACAACTAGCCTCTGCTGTTTGATTTGAGGGTGTCTGTGTGTGTGTGTGTGTGTGTGTGTGTGTGTGTGTGTGTGTGTGGAGGCATTGTTAATTGAGATTGAAACTGAGATTGAGACTTTTTAAAACCAATCTTATTTTAGTCTGTTCATATTTACATAATGCACTAATGCTTTGGATGGTGTGTATGTCATAGCTTCACCCCAGTGGAAATGGAAATTTCCTATCTAAGACATTGGGGTAGAACAACCTGGGGGACGTTTGGCTGTATAGTCCTGTAGTTCAAGATGTCTGACCCACATCCTCTAATTGTAATATCTGAATATGTTTCAAATCATTAAGGTTAGGATGGCAAGGACTTGTTTAGGATTGTGTTGACACATGGGAGGGGGAGGGGTGACATACCTGAACAAGTCCTTTTCCTCCTTGATATGCACACCCTTTGAATGCTAGCAGATTTATTATCTTCCATCTCTTAGGAGTCATTTAGCCAAGTGATACATTTTTTTAGCTCTTTCAATATTTTCTCAAGTGAGGGTGAGGGTCAGTGTACTCTATGGCGAGGGCCCTACCAAATTCACAGTCCGTTTTGGTCAATTTCATGGTCATAGGATTTTAAAAATCATAAAATTCATGGTTTCAGATATTTAAATCTTAAATTTCACAGTATTGTAGCTGTAGGGGTCTCGACCCAAAATGGGGTCATGGGGAGGGGTCACAACATTATGAGTAGGGGGGTCATGGTATTGCCACCCATACTTCTGTGCTGCTGCCTTCTTTACAGCTTGGCAGTCACAGAGCAGCTGCCGGCCGAGTTCCCAGCTCTGAAGGCAGCACCATTGCCAACAGCAGTGCAGAAGTAAGGATGGAAATACCATACTGTGCCACCTCACTTCTGCGTTGCTGCTGACAGCAACTCTGCCTTCAGAACTGGACTCCCAGCCAGCAGCCATGGAGCTTCCTGAAGCTGGGGGAGATTCCCAGAGATGGGTCTGACCTGGCCTCAGGAGCAGCCCATGCAGAGGAAGAAGAAGTCCTGACCCACCCCAGCCCATCTGGGACTAGCAGCTGGAGCCCCACTCACAATAGGAGCTCCTGGTTGGGACGCCCTCAGCCCTGTCCCTCCCTGGCTCCAGACCCAATGCTTGGGAGTTAAAGGGGCTTTGGGCTGGCTGTGTGGGTGAGTGGGGGAGGTGACATGGGGCCCTGGGTGGTCACCCACTTGCCACTTGTAAGGCCAGCTCTGCCCCCCCAAATATTGATGACCCCCTATACCATGCCACCCTCACTTCTGTGCTGTAGCTGGTGGCGATGCTGCATTCAAAACTGGGCTCCCGGCCAGCAGCCGCCACTTTCCGGCCACACAACTCTGTGAAATCTGGTCTCCCCTTAAATAGCCAGATTTCATGAGGCAGATCAGATTTCATGGTCCGTGACACGTTTTTGATGGCCGTGAATTTGGAAGGGCCCTATCTATGGCTAAGTCCCTCAGTTCTGTGAGTCTTTGGTAGAAATTATGGAAATTCTGTAGAAGCTTTAGATAAATTTATGAAAAGGAGGATTTTATTGAATTTAATATGAAGATGAATAATATGATCAAAAGAGTTCCCTGTGTTGGTTTTATATTAAATTTATTTTAAGATCTCTCTCCAGTTTCAGTGTTCAGTATGCAATACATTGTCATCTTCAGGTTTCAGAGTTAACAGTCCATTACAATGAAATGTCTCAGCTATTTGTTCAGGCTGTCTTCAAACTCAGATGTCACTGCATTAGTTTACTTTTGGGTCACATTTTCATGTTTTTTCCCCCATAACCATCAAGGCTAGAAATATATCTTTTAAAGAAGGATGAGATTTTTATGGCAAAGAGTGAATTCTATGACGAGTTCCAGCCACAGAATACATGGGACACAAATAAGGACTTTGATTATTTTTGGTTGTTCTCTGACTTGCTTTCAAGTTGCTATTATTTTTCTGCTTTTTTGAGATTCTCAGAGCTGTATGCAGTGTTCTAGGAATGGTGTTAACACTAGTTTTAAAAATGGAGAGAGAATTTGGTGACAACTCACCTCGTTGTTTAAATGCCATAGCTCAGTGGCTCTCAACTAATTTCCAGACTACTGTACCTCTTTCAGGAGTCTGATTTTTGTCTTGCATACCCCCAAGTTTCACCTAAAAACTACTTGCTTACAGCCACACTATTACTGAAAATTTGCTGACTTTCTCATTTTTACCATATAATTATAAAATAAATCAATTGGAATATAAATATTGTACTTACAGCTCAGTGTATAGTTTATAGAAGGGTATAAACAAGTCATTGTCTGTGTAAAATTTTAATTTATACTGGCTTCACTAGTGCTTTTTATGTAGCTTGTTGTAAAACTAGGCAAATATCTAGATGAGTTGATGTACCATACCCTGGAAGACCTCTGCATACCCCCAGGGGTATGCAAACCCCTAGTTGAGAACCACTGCCATAGCTTACAGAGGGTTTAGGGACAACACAAGATTAGATCTAGCTAGACAGTGAGTCAGCGGGTTATGGCTGACTACTGGGATAGGCTTTTTCTTTCCAGAGTTGCTCAGCTATGAAATATTCTGCTAAAGGAGAGACAGTGGAAGCAGATAATCAAAAACATCCTTAAGGAAAGGATGGATGGACAATTTAGCTGGGACCTCTGCTGAAAAGCAGCTTTGCCTGCCGACAGTAGGAGGATGGTTTCGGTGGAGATCTGCTCTTCACTCTATTCTAAATTTGTGTATGTCCTGAGGTAAAGTTTTAGGGCACTTATCGGCTTACTGTGTGCAATGGATTTCCTCTGACCTAAAACACCTGTTTGTCTCCTTTAGGACCTCTGTTCCAATTCTTCAGGCTTGCTGGGAAGAGGCAAGGCCAGTATTTCATTCCTAAAACTGGCTGTGGATGGTCCACCTTATTGTCATATGAATCTCTGCTGAACTCCAAAATTTAATTCTACCATTTTTTTTAGGGGCTCAATCCTATGCCATTGAAGTCAATGGGAGTTTTACCTTGATTTTTAAAGGGCATAAAATCAGTCCATAAATGAAAATCATGTGGAAATGTTCCCTTCATTCCTTTCCAACATGGATTGGGGAAAAGCAGGGATGTAAAATTACACTGGACTGTTGACAAATTCTAAGTCTGCTTCTTCTGAGACCTTCTGAGGTCTCTTCCAACCCTAATATTCTATGATTCTAATTCTATTATTCTATTGTGAACTACCCGAATGGGAAACACTTTCACTGTGCCGTGGGCTAACAGGGATTTGTAGAAAAGCTCTTTCTAAAGATCACTTTTTGAGGTTTTAAAATTGATTCCTTTTAATTTTTCTTTCTTATCATGCTCAGGCTTTTGCATGAAAGGCAATCTGATACAGGGTGGAGGGATAAGAAAAACACCACCAATAGAAATAGCATTTATTCTGTCCTTGTGACCTCATCTACACTGAATCCATTCATCCTTCTCTTCCAGGATTACTTCTAATATTCCAGACCCCTAAGCAGCTTCAAATAGCCACCATCAAAAAGAAAACAAGAACCACCATAAAATGTTTCCCACCCTTGGTATTTGCTCAGCTCTGTTGATGATAATAATAATAATAATTAATAATCCTTGAACCTTACTGTAACACAGAGGTTCTTTGGCAAAGGGTACCCTGTTCTTAGCAAAATCTCTCACCCTGAACCTGACAAACTCACTACACCAAACACATGTCTTTACAGGATATTTATCCATAAAGAGTAACATGTAATGTATCTACAGAAAGCTTGTAACTTGTTGATATTCATAATCATTGTGAGATGTATGTACAGGTAGTATTTAAGGAATAATTTATTTATATTGAAAGTATACTTTATGAACTCAGAGTAAAAATTAGTCACCACGTGTAATGTGATGACCCATTCAAGCATGAGGACATTACCCCTCCTTAATCAGCTGGCAAGGTAATGCAAGGGACACTTGTATACCCTTGCGACATCCCAGAAATCATCAAAGACCATTTCAAATGACCAAAACCACTCGGAGGTGAAATGGAACATTATCGCAGGCAGGAGATTGCCCTGGCTATGAATAAATACAAAAGATTGTTTCAGGATAACAGAATGCAGGGAAATGCCATCTGTATTAATTCACTGAGGAAACCCCTTAAGAAGCCAGGGGGTTTTCATGAACATTTGGATTCTGGCTCTGCAACAGACTGAACTTTGTGGGGAAAGGTAACTGTTGATAAGTGTCGACCCAGGTTCACATTTTTTGAATTGTTTGGTGTTGTAACCATTTGCTTCCATCACTTTCTCTCTCTTCCAGTTAAGTACTTACTTTTTCTTAAATAAAATTACTTTCATTTTATGGTAAGCGCTCACAAGTGCTGTGTGGTTACAGGAGTGGTGCTTTAAGTTAAAACTGGTAAATTGGGGTGACCTGAAATTTCTTTGGGTAGCCATTTTTAGGGACTGGATATCACAGGGGAATAATGTACAAGGACTGGGGATTTGAGTGCATCTGTTGTTACCCTGCAAGGCAAAGTTAGGGCTGGCATAACCCAGAGGAAAGGGTGCTTGGGTGGCTGAAAGGCAGGTGATGCCAGAGAGCTGACATCCAGCTTCCACAAGAAAGCCTCCCTCTTGCTGGAGGCAGGAGATAACAAGGTGGCTCACAGTCCTTGGTGTCCTGAGAACTGTCACATCTGCCCAAAACACAAAGAAAAGAGGTGAAGCCTATCTCCCCTCTTCCCCCACTCATTAGAGTTGGCCATGAATTTGTTTTTTTCATTTCCTTTGACCCCTTCTTGTTTTTTTTCTCTCTCTCTTTCATTCTGTTCTAGGATGAGTCATCCATGTTCTTCCAGTTTGGCCCATCAATAGAACAGCAAGCCTCTGTCATGCTCAACATCATGGAAGAATATGACTGGTACATATTCTCCATTGTCACTACCTACTTCCCTGGCTACCAGGACTTTGTCAACAAGATCCGCAGCACCATCGAGAACAGCTTTGTAGGCTGGGAGCTGGAGGAGGTCCTCTTGCTGGACATGTCCCTAGATGATGGAGACTCAAAGATCCAGAACCAGCTCAAGAAGCTCCAGAGCCCTGTCATACTCCTCTACTGCACCAAGGAAGAGGCCACCTACATCTTTGAGGTGGCCAACTCTGTGGGTCTGACAGGCTATGCTTACACATGGATCGTGCCCAGCCTGGTGGCAGGGGATACAGACACAGTGCCATCTGAGTTCCCCACTGGCCTCATCTCTGTGTCTTATGATGAATGGGACTATGGCCTTCCTGCCAGGGTGAGGGATGGGATAGCCATAATCACCACAGCTGCTTCTGACATGTTGTCTGAGCACAGCTTCATCCCGGAGCCCAAGAGCAGCTGTTACAACACCCAGGAGAAACGGATCTACCAGTCCAACATGCTGAACAGGTAAGGCGAATGGATGGGAGGTGGGGGGTCACAAGCAGCATCTGAAAAACCTTCTGAAGTTTGTGGCATTTAGGGGACCAGTAGGGAGAGCAACCCAAGCTTGTACTAATTGGAGGCTGAGCAAATGGAAGGCTTTTAATGGTCAGGCCAGTTCTGAGGTGGTCCATGTCCTTTTATGCTGCCACTTCAACAGTTCTCGGTGGTGCTGGTATGAAAGAATAGGAGCCAGAGCACCCAGGAGTAGGGTGACCAGACATCCCGATAAAATTGGGACTGTCCCAATATTGAGCAGTTTGTCCCGCATCCCGACAGAAATACGGTCAGGAGGCCATTTGTCCCGATATTTTGTTTCGGGCGCAGCAGCCTTTTTTGTCACTTAGGCGGCGGTGACAGGTGGGGGGAGCGCCTTTTCAATTGTTACACTCACCCGGCACATGCGGGTCGTCGTCGGCACGTACTTCTCTCTTCGTTGGGAAGATTTATTTCCTGGCGCCGAATGTGCCAGGTGAGTGTAACAATTGAAAAGGCGCTCCCCCTGTGGCGGTCCCGATATTTTGGATTTAGCATCTGGTCACCCTACCCAGGAGGGGGATGAACAGTGACTGCATAGTGCAAAAGTCTGTGTGCACATTTCCAAGGAGGAACGATTCCATGTGTGTGTGACAAGAATGGATCCTATGGTTCTTAACAGCGTGTCTTTGCATAAAAGACCCACGCAGGGTGCTGCTCTGTCCCCTTCTAATAATGGCCGTGGCATGCATAAAGGCTGATAAAACCTTGCCTAACAGACTTGGGTCTTCTAGGCCAAACTCTGGAGGCTCATGTATTTAGACCCAGAAGGTCCTGGGTTTGACACCCCCTCTCCCCACTGCCAACAATGCACACAGTGGTCTGGTTTGTGGGTAACAGGAATATTTTTATTAGGTATTTATATGGCCCCCATTACTGTAGTTTCTGAGCGCCTCACAATCTTGAATGTATTAATCCTAACCATACCCCTGTGAGGTAGGGAAGTATTTTAAGATTAAACTCGATAAGTTTATGGAAGAGATGGTATGATGGGATAACATGATTTTGGTAATTAATTGATCTTTAAATATTCATGGTAAATAGGCCTAATGGCCTGTGATGGGATGTTAGATGGGGTGGGATCTGAGTTACCCAGGAAAGAATTTTCTGTATTATCTGGCTGGTGAATCTTGCCCATATGCTCAGGGTTTAGCTGATCGCCATATTTGGGGTCGGGAAGGAATTTTCCTCCAGGGCAGATTGGAAGAGGCCCTGGAGGTTTTTCGCCTTCCTCTGTAGCATGGGGCACGGGTCACTTGCTGGAGGATTCTCTGCTCCTTGAAGTAAACCACGATTTGAGGACTTCAAAAGCTCAGACATAGGTGAGAGGTCTTTCGCAGGAGCGGGTAGGTGAAATTCTGTGGCCTGCGTTGTGCAGGAGGTCAGACTAGATGATCATAATGGTCCCTTCTGACCTTTGTATCTATGAATCTATTATCCCCATTTACAAATGGGAAGGGCACAGAGAGGGGCTATGTGACTTGCCCCAGGTCACTCAGGATGTCTGTGGTGGAGCAGGGAGTTGAATCTCAGTTTCCTGAATCCCCAGGCTAGTACCCTAAGCACTGGATTTTTTTCCTCTTCCCATCTCTGCCCCCCAGAGCATCAGTATGTTATACCAATCCAGGGAAGGAGACCTGAATTGGGAAGGGATACAAAATCCTCATCTGGCTTAATGGGTCCTGTGGGGTTGGGTTGTCATGCTCTAGTGACTTGCTACTCAGTCTGTGCATATAGACATCCTTGGGTAGGTTGATCCTATTACTACTGGTGGACAAGGGTGGGGGGAAAATCCATCTTACACTCTCCAAAGGGGGACTCCACACAGCACATGCATTTTTGTCATTTGCCTTGATATAAATATCATGACACAGTGCAAATATGGTAGGTCAATCAAGTGATGTCCTTGGGTGGTCTGCACGCTCTGATTCATCAGGTACAATTTGTACCAGATGTCAAAGTCTGTATAGAGCAGGTCTGTAGTGTAGTGTTCAATCAGGGCTTGATTTTTCCGAGGTGATGAACACTTGCAGATCCCATTGACTTCAGCTGTAGTGTGTGCTTCTGAAAAATCTGGCCCTTAATGACTATGGCAGGTACTTCATTGTAATTGTTGATCAAATTGCATGCCACTTACCCAAAGCCTTTGGGTTGTGCCACAATTCCTAGTTCACACTGGTAAAGAACCACTTACTGACATCCCTTAAGCCCCTGCATTTGGATCATAATGGGATCAAATGCAAATAGGACTGGAGGCCCCTTGTTCATGTGTAAGTAGGAGTGGAGGGTCTTTTCCAGTTAGTTTAGGTAGAAGGATAAGTAAGGAAGTTTCCTTACTGGACAGCATCATTGAATCATAAAAAAAAAAATCAAGAGAGAAAAGATCTCCCATCATATGCTGACCACCCCTTCAGCCATCCTTTGTGTCAACATAGATTTGTTTCCTTCACTCCTTGCCCAGTGCACTTTTCTATTGCCAAATAATGGGATCTTAAGGAAAAAGCCTTCTCTCTATCCCCCCATTTTTTTAAACTATTATTCCATTTCCTAATTTCTCTTTGTCTGTACACTCCTTGACCATGCTGCCAGTTCACATTGGCTAGACTTCCTCTTCTTAATCTCTTCCAGTCTGGCTTCTTCCTCTCTGCTCCCCTGAAAACTACCTCATTAGCAGCCTCCTCCTCCCTAGCTCAGTCTTCCCCATTCTTCTGTATTTCTTCTCTATTCTTCTTCTGAGTGATGCAGTAGGGAAAGTTTTAAATCTAATGCATACAAAGTTATCAGCCACAGCATTAAGGTAAAGCTTCTTGGTCTACATTTTCTAGTGATTTTGGGTTCCCGACTGGATTCACCTTAAAGATGCCTGATTTTCAGAAATTGCTGAGCCCCAGTCTTTGGAAAATCAATGATCTTTAATGTGTATCAAGTTGGACACCCAAAAATGGCAGCAGCTAAAATCACTAGTCACAGATGAAAATGCAGACCTCTTCTTCTGGCCTTCAGTGTGACTAGTGATTTTAGCTGTCGCTGTTTTTGTCTAGTGTTCTCTTATAGCTGACACATACTCTGCTAATCTTGATGTCCCATTCTTCCATTTCTCCCACAATCATCTTCAGACTCTGTTTTATGCTTCAATATTTTGGTGCCCTCTTTGAGAAACTGTAGAAAGGCCTGATTTTCAGAGGGAGGGTGCATGCTCAGCCTTTCCTTCAAATTGGGCCCCTCTACGGTGTCTTAAGTTAGGCACCTAAGAACTTGAAGTCACTTTTTAAAATCTTGACTATAAATATCTGAAGGTACCATGTGCCTTTGTTGCCTCAACTCAAAAATGATGTGAACGTGTGAAAAAAGGAGGCTTGAGACCTCTTATGCCCCCCAATTCTTACACACTTGGGGCTTGATCCAAAGTACATTGAAGTCAATGGAAGTCTTCCCATTACTTCAATGGGCTTTGGTTCAGGCCTTTAAAGTTTCACTGCCTTCAACCCGACTTACCGGGCACAAAACTTTAAGCACATACTTAATAGCTTTGTTTAACTGGGTCCCTAAAGTCTACCAACCGGTTCATTTTTCATGGGTACCAGATAGTAAATAAAAATGTATATTTTCTAGTTGCTTTCATCTCAAAGTTGTACATAGTGTATATTAGTTGTACAGTATATACAATGCAATATATAGGAGTAATATATGAGTGGATTTAAAAGGTCAGAAATGCTTGGAATTGGACTGCAGTTTTTAGAACACTAACTGCAGGGTGTCAGTGGACCCCTGCAGTACTATATGAAGCCATTTACAGCTTGCAGTTACCCCCCAATACGCCTACGCAGAGTGGAGAAATATATATACATGAGCATGATGGGTGGGGGTTATCTACAAACTGTGCATGATCTGCTAATACACCAGGGATCAGCTGATAGCCATGTAGTTAGTATTTCAGAAACTGCTGTCTAATCCAAAGTAGGTCTCAATTGCTTCAAATCCATAGCTGGGAGATAACAAGATGCAGGAATTTTCCCATTCTATCCTAGAAAGAATGACGCGTCAAGCTAAAGAAAAGTTTAATTTAGTTTGTCTTAAGCACATTATGAGTTAAGGCTGTGAATTAGTGATTTCCCGTGGTCTGTGTCTGAATCCTGACCGCTGCTAGCCAATCTATTTGTGGGCCGTACATGTAGCTCAGGATGCAGCCAAAATTAAATAATCTCTGTTTCTGTTGGCTCCATCAGTGGTCAGCAGAATGGGGCAAATAATGGGGAAAAGTTATCTGAGCAGTTTAGAAAATTAGAAACAGTATTTTGGTGGTTCATGTTCTCTCATCCCCTTTAAATTAGTTGTTGCACACATTTGTGCAAGCAAAATTCTGTGTGAATGAATGTCCGTATGCAGAGGGCATCATAAAAAGAATGGGCTCTCATCCGGACTCTTTCTTTCACCTTGTATGGTGCTAATAGTAGTAGTAGTCTCGTGTAGAAACTGTAGTTTCCTGTCTACCTTGAAACTGATGCTTCTTTGAGGTAGGTTAGGGATGTGGGTCTTTGATCCTGATTAATGGATCTTGCAGATTTCTTCCTAAAAATAAGTCTACTGGTGAAATAGCTCTACTAGTTAAACAGGGAAATGGGACTCTGAGACATACTCGTCCCATGTATTATAGTGGTCATTTTCTACATGTGGGGAGATTTTGCTCCTATGGATCTTTTTGTTCCTCTCTGAGAGGTTGTTCTCGAGATAGCATCAGGTGCTTCGCTTCCTGCTGGAATGCCACACTAGTGAAATGAGCTCTTCTATCAGCAAATGAGTCTAGTACACCAAAATGCACGAACGTGTCTTGTATGGGTGGTGCAAGCGAATTATGTAGTGGGAACATCAGTCCACCTGGTGAAGTAGCCAACTGTACCACCAACATGTACACATTCTAGGTTTTGCTTGAAGGGACTGGGCCCAATGAACTGGTTGATATTTGGATTATGTGATATTTAGATTCAGGGTCCAAATATAAACTGAACATTAGGAACTCCAAATCCAAATATCAACCTCTTCCCCCATTCATTCCTATTAGTGCCAAGGGCCCGTTCAGTTTCTCTCTTAGCATCATGGAGAGGGTATCTGGGCATGGGTCTGGAGATCCAGAGCTGTCAGTCTAGCAAGGTTACATCTGACGACATAAGGCCCTAAATGGGATGGGATCAAGTTATCTGAGAGATCACCTCTGTCCCCATGCCATACTACGCCAGCTAAGATCACCACAGGTGAGGAGAGGGAGCTTCCTGAAGGGCATATTCTGTGAAAGGCCTCAGTTTTGGAACTCACTCCCCATTTTGTCTGCCAGAGCCAGATTTGTTAACCTTCCAGGCATGCTGCAAAGCCTGCCTATTCTCTCCCTTCTCTAAGGCTGCTTGGGGGGGAGTGGACTTTGTTTCTTGTGTCTTTAACGTATGAGATAGTTGCCCAGGAAGGATGCCTATAGTTAGATTTTGGAAATGTGAAGAAATAAATAAATAACACAGGCATTCTTGAGACTGAAGCTTGGGGATGAGTCATGGGAAAGAAATATTATTTCTGGGACACATGGTTTCACAAGCAGAAGCCTGTTCTTTTTGTATGGTTGCTCATGATCACTGGGCAGTATACACTCTTATTATAGAGACTTCCATGAAACCTGGGCTGTTTCTACTGATTAGTTGCTGTCAAGGCTGCTTGTGAATGCTGGTCCATTACTACTAGTTTGTTGTTGTAGGGTTACTAATGAGTTCTAGATTGACTGGTTTTAATAGTCTCTCATTTAGCACCAGTCTGTGCATATAACTTTCCATTTTAATAAAGAGAGTACTGAAGCATTTGCTTTGGAATGAAACCCGAACATGGGATTACACTGACTGGGCAAAAAGAGGGGGAAGGTAGATTCAATTTCTCACTCTTTAAAAACAGTTGGTAAACTGGATTGGTGTGTATGGGGTGTACCTTTGATACCTCTACTCTGTGGGTAACTTTAACTCTTGTCTCTGGAACCTCCCGTGCCAAATAGTTCAGAAATTTATTGGCAACCTAAGTAAACAGTTTGGAAATTCTGGCTGAAACAACCTGAACAGAACTCAATTCTTGCAGAGTCATATTTCCCTGTTGGCAATTAGGAACAGGTTGGGAATAGTTGGTTAGATACAGATCTTAAGAATCAGTGATCAGAGGGAATACTTGAAATAATCATGTATTTCTTCACTGGATGAGAATATAGTCAGATCCAGATGTCTCTCCCTTAGGGTATGTGACTTAGTGACCTGTGTCCTTTGGGATCTTGTTTCAACCCTATTGGCTGGAAGCAGAGAACTGGCCATAACCTTCCTGGACCAGACAGTTTGATTCAGGCCTGGAGAGGTCTTGTGGTAGCAGGATTTATGGCAGATGCCCTGAATTGACTAGAATTCATTCTCATTGCTAGAGACTGCATTGTGGCTAAGTGTAGGCAGGAGAGTAGCAGCTGGATGTTTCTTGAGAGTACTGACAGTGCTCAAAATGTGTCGGGGGCGGGGGGGGGGATTGAAAGGGATCAGAGACTTTTTCACAATAAATAAAAATAAAATAAATAAAACCCTAGCTGTGTCTCCGAGGGAGCACGTCAGCACTGCCTTTTAAAGCTGCTGCTCCCAGTTTATGATAGACCCACGGGCTCCTGACATGTATATCATGCCACTTGTGGCGAAATGGAGGGCATCACATTCATACCATTTCTTCCCTTAGACTTTCGTGGCTAAAAACACTGGGCCAAATGAATCTTCGGTGGAAATCCAAGGAAGTCAGTTGTTTTACACTAGGGATGAATTTGGCCCATTCATTCTCAAATGGTCAGAGGGATGCCCACGGCTAGGAGAGACCACTCATTTAGTCAGTTCTTACTGGCGGCTTCACTTCTCTTTTTAACCCAGTCCTGGATAAACCAAATGATATCTGCCCACTTCCCCACTCCGACTGTGGTGCTTTCCTATACACATCACCATGTTGGCTCTACTTTGGGCTTCTCTTATACAGCCCCTGTGGTGCTCTCCTATGTAACTATACACGCTGGATTGCCAGCCCTTCTCTTACCCCATCCTCCCAAAATTAGAACAGATACTCTGTGCCAGATTCAACCCAGGAACAATCGCTTTCTTTAACTTTAATGGGAGTCATGACAGCTTGTCCCAGGACTGAATTTGGCCCCATGTCTTTCAGGAATTCAGAGAAGGCTCTGGGGTGGATGCTGGCGGAGGAGTTGAGATGAAGAAGAAGTGCCTGGGACTTGTTGTTTTGTAGGGCTAGCTTATGAACCCCTTGTTCCCAAATGTGCATGCTTACTCACACAAATAGTCCCATTCAAGTCAGTGGGGCTACTCACGTGAATAACTGCTCACTAATGCCATGGAGGGTTACACAGTAAAGTCCGTAGAGAGCAGCACTGCTCACCATGTGGGAGAGGGTGACTGAGGATGGGCCACATGGAGGCACCGAGCTTCGGACTCCATCCTTAGCTGCTGGAATGAAGGAGGATGTGATGTTTAAATTAAAGGGAAATGGATTTTTTGGGGGGAAGAGGAGGGTACTGCAGCATGATTATCACTTGACCTTTCAGAGCCTCTGAGCTGGGGTCTCGTTAGCAATTCATTATGTTCCTAGCTGTTGGCAAGTCCGGCTGCCCTCAGGCTGGCACCAGATTCCTGTGCCATGCTGACTGGTTGCACGTGGAGTGACTGCTGCTGACAGATTAGCGATCCGTGCTGCTGAAATCTGTTCACTCCTGTCCTGTTTCCAGCAGCAGCCGCAGCAGCTGGCTGGGGGCTGCCCAGTGCCTTCCATGTCACTCATGGGATCTCTCCCTTTCTTTGTCATTGTTTCCCCCTGTCCTTTCTTACTTGCACTCTCTTTCTGTTTCTATAGAGCCTTAGGAAATGATTTGCTTCCTTCCTTTTTGATTTTATTTTCCCTGTCCATAACTGTACAGGTTTCCTTTGCCCCTGCCTTATTTGTTTATTTCTCAGAGGGAGTTCACTTCTGGTCAAAGGTGCTGGATTAGCAGCCATGGGGCCTAAAGTCCCTTTTTTATGCACAGAGCAGGTGCAGCATGGGAGAAAATCATTCCGATGGATGGTCAGAGCGGAGTCGGCTTCTTCAGCCCTCTATCCCATTGCTAAGGCATATCCTTCCTGCCCCTCTCTCAGGCCTTCCATTTGGATGGTTGCTAGGTTACGTTTTCAGGTTTTGGAGGATGCTGAAGAATGCTTTATAACAGTACCAAACACACATGCAAAGCCACAGCATCCCTTCCCTCTCCCACCATAGCCACCTGACTTAAAAACATCACTGTAGAATGATCTGGCACAAGCTGCCCTCCTTCCTTTCTCCTGTTATGCTGTCTGGGGACACCATGTGAAGTTTTTACATGAAAATGAGTTAGGGCAGCCCCTGGGGGCTGAAGCCCTCTATTTACGCTCAGGAAGTTTACAACCTGGGCAGCAGCAGTACAAGCTTTCTGCCCATCTACCACTTTTTAGCAATGGGCCTTAACTTTGCACTGGAGGGATTATCGCTAGGGGAGAGAGGATGACTTCAGTGTGTCTGGACCATTCGTTTCTTGGTCTTTCTGCTAACACTGCTTGAAAGAGAGGAAAATACTATCAATTGTGATATTGGGGTTTGTGCTGTGGATATCTCTCCATTCGGAACCAGACTGAGACCCACTCAAGTCATTTCCCATAAGCCACCCAAGAAGGAATGAATTTTGGTCTCTACCAACAGTAGTCAGATTGGTAAAATTTCTGTATCCAGCCCCCTGAGCCACCCAGTGCTCCAGAACCAAGTCCTTTTAGCGCTAATACCCTGGAACTTAATTTGCTGCTGGTAATATGCTTTTAATATATAAGTTCCAGTTCGTTTTTCTTGCAATGTGAAGTCAGCCTAAACCTTTCCTCCAAAGTGTCCAGGGAGAAATTGGAGGGAGCAGAATACACAAACAAGGAACAGAGGAATCCCCAGTGATCACAGGCAAAATGCCTTTGGAATCCAGTGAGTGTTAAAGCATTGTGATGACAAGTCAGTGCTTGGAGATAGCAAAACATTGGAGGTGAGGTGGGGAACACCTTTCCTTCAGTTGAGTGACAGTCTGCTTATTATCTTACGATATCTGGGCTCTATGCATCAGGTACCTACATACAAATGATTAGCTATTTACAGACTCATAATTAGATTAATTAAAGAACATACGCACTTTCTGGTTTTTTTAAATGAAATATTTTTTCCCTAGACTTAATGTTCTTACTATCTTTCAAGTTTTAAAAATAGGAACTGCCGGGTTGCCATGGCTCCCCATGCAACTCTGAAGCAGCTTTCCCTTCCCTTTGATGCAATTTCACTTCAAAATGTGGTTTGACAAGACACCAGCTCAGTGCGTCCCCTAGTGGCTAAGTCCTGAGGGGAGGCCCTGATGATATTCATGATCATTAAAAGATCCTGTGGCACTTCTTGCAAAGAATTGAGGTGTTAACCCTGAAGTGTCCTGGCCAAATTTCATTTGATTAATTACATTATGCCATCCTAAATTTCCCCCCTGCAGTTTCAGTTGGGATACATCATTCTTTTTCAGTTCCTATCCTACACAGTTGTGTAATGTTGCTGGGCCCTGTTAAACAGCTGGCATATTCCTCTTCAGAGGCAGCTGCAATTCAGTGGGATATGAGCGTGTGAAATGATTTCTGCTTTATGGCCCCAGTTCTACAAAGCACTTATGCACAGGCTTAAAATTAAGCATGCGCTTAAGGTCTTTGCTGAATCAAGGATTATAGCAACAAAGTGTAGAAGCTGCAGATAACCTTCTGAAGGCCATTCCCTTCCAAATCCCTGCTTTATGGGTGGGTTTGAACCAAAACCCGGGATCCAAACATCCCCAAACTTTGGAAGTATGTGGACCAGTTTATGGACCAAGATCCAAATGTAATGGCTGAATTTTCTCTCTAATGGGCTGAACTGAACTATGGATTTAAACACCCCCTCAACTTTGGGAAATTCCACAGTCATAGAATCATAGAATATCAGGGTTGGAAGGGACCCCAGAAGGTCATCTAGTCCAACCCCCTGCTCAAAGCAGGACCAATTCCCAGTTAAATCATCCCAGCCAGGGCTTTGTCAAGCCTGACCTTAAAAACCTCTAAGGAAGGAGATTCCACCACCTCCCTAGGTAACGCATTCCAGTGTTTCACCACCCTCCTAGTGAAAAAGTTTTTCCTAATATCCAATCTAAACCTCCCCCACTGCAACTTGAGACCATTACTGCTCGTTCTGTCATCTGCTACCATTGAGAACAGTCTAGAGCCATCCTCTTTGGAACCCCCTTTCAGGTAGTTGAAAGCAGCTATCAAATCCCCCCTCATTCTTCTCTTCTGCAGGCTAAACAATCCCAGCTCCCTCAGCCTCTCCTCATAACTCATGTGTTCCAGTCCCCTAATCATTTTTGTTGCCCTTCGCTGGACTCTCTCCAATTTATCCACATCCTTCTTGAAGTGTGGGGCTCAAAGTCCAAAGTCTGTAGTTCACATCCATCTCTACTGGCCTATTTTCAAGTAGCTAGAGCTTTCTCAATACATTTTGTTTCAGGCTGCAACTTCTCATGTACATTCTCAGCCCAAAGGGGAATGTTTTGGAAAATCTGAGCAAAAAAGTTCCCCAATTTTGAGTTATGAGAGCATGAAATAAATGCATTTGTTCTGCTTTCAAATAATTATTTCAGCATAAATAACTCAAAAATGGCTTCCTTTTCAAACTTCAACCTTAGTGTGTATGTAATGCTCAAGCTAAGGGTGGGAAAAATTGCTTTTGGAAATAGCTATTACCATTTGAAAACAATGTACCTTGCCTTACCATAAGGTTTTTAAATTTTGCACGATACATGCACTGTGTGGTACATTTTAAAAAACGTTTGCTTGAACAATGCTATTGAAGTCTGATATTATTTGTTCTCTACAATGTGGATAAAATTGTAAAATAAAAATGAGCATTAAGAGAGCTCCATTTAATCATTTAGTCCACCGTCCTCTCACCTATCGTATAATATCTATTGGAATTTAAATAATAAACCTGTGCCTAGACAAGGCTGCAGGTGCCCTAACATGTAATGAATATTAAAATGTAACCCTAGCAGCATTAAAGAATCATTCAGGCAGAACTCTTCCTGCCAACCACCTACAAAAAAGCTCCTTTCTTCTCCTATTAAGACATTCCTTAGCATGTTGCATCACACTTAAAAGCCCCTGCACCTGTCTCGGTCAATTGAGCAAAGATCACAAGGTGAGGGAAGCTCATCTCTGCAAAAATATGCTATAGAAAATGTTTGAAAGGTAAAGTTTTTGTAAATTACAGTTGGCATTTCTGGGCCTCTGGAAGGTGGCTGCCAAGTTGAAGAGGTTCATAATTGATGAGATAGGCGGTCTGGGTGAAGACTGGAAACCGCTGCCAGACTGAAACCCAACTTCCTATCTGTGTTAATGGCGGATTAGCAATTATTAAACACACATGAATGCCGAATGTTTTAATATATTCATTTTACATTAAAATGTTACTGTTTTCTGTATGGTTTCTAAAGCAGTACTAAAATGAGAGAGAAACAAGTTTCTAGTGTCTGTCTCTGGGTTCTTCATGGTATTGCTAATGTCATAAATGAAAGATGGTTGCCCCTTGCAGGAGTATCAGTGCCTTACGTTTATTTATGATAGACAATAGTATTTTATTTCTACATCTTTTATCTGTAATTCCAAAGCACTTTACAAACTACAAAGGGATGACTTAATTTACCACTGAAATTCAGCCACCGTTGGGGTGAAATATTGCAGCTGTTTAACAATACACCAAAGGAAGCAAAGACAAATACCACATCCCATAGCAAGTTCAGAGAGAATTTAGATTGGCAGAGTGTAATTGCCAGAGGTGGTCTTTGGCCACGGCATCGGGGATCTTTAACAACCACGTGAGATTAGTGGCAGGAAATTATGCCACTCATACTTCTGGTATGACTGTACACAGCAGACCACAAGCAGTTCTAGAAATGGTCTCCGAGAGGAGCTGGTATAGTTTTCCAAGTACTGTGAAGTGAGGGGCAGAAAAGGAGTTGGTTTTATTAGTACCTGACTTTTGATGAAGGAGGTGCAGGGGTTGAATCACCGTGGCATATCACAGTAGCACCTGCAAGAGGAGATGTATAGGAAGCGTGGTTGTTCTGCAGGTACGGAAAAAGCAGCTGATACATGGGGAGAGAGACAGAACTGCAATGGAACAGTACAGGTATATCAGTGGATATGACCACAGATAACTACAGCCATGAGTATCAGGGGAAGGGTTTATTTGCAGGCAACAAAACTCATGACACTTGTGCAATATCTATCCTATGACAGGATAAAGGTAAAAAAAGGAACATGTTTTTCACAGAATTTTTGCTAAAAATGATCCCTTTTTTGCCCCTTTTTTTTTTTGGACCAGCTCTACCTGCACCCCACAAACACCAGGGATGTGTGTGTGTTAGGGATACACATGCAATCACCAAACACTGTCCACTCACCTCCAAGAAATGTCATATGCAAAGGTAATGTCCTGTAAAAAACTTGAGGCAAACATGCACCGGAGGCATGTATAACCACAAGAAATACCCTCCATGTGATTCGCATGGATAACCACTGTGCCCTGATGCAGCCAATAGGAGAGATAGGGGATGGGGAGAGCTCAGGCAAACACATGGTGGTGAATCACCAAGTTGCTGGTTAGGCCAGGAATAAATATGCTCACCAGCAATACAGCTGTTCTGGGGGACCACAGAGCCACTGCGGTGGCTCTATAGATGCCAAGGAGATCACAGCCAAAGGTGTTCTTTGCATAGGTCAGAACACCTAGAGGCTGCTCTGCATTATGCACTGCTGGCACCTTTTCCAGATATCCGCTGTTGAGGGAGCATATGGTGCTAGGGTTTCCCCCGACCATTCCCTCTTTGCCTGAGACCATTACCCCTGTGTTCACTGAGTTCTGTGGACATGCAACCCCATCCTGTTTCCACTGAGTTAAAGAAAGCACAGGAGTGCTGGCTTTTTGTGCTCTTTACACCACTCCACTCAATTTATTGCATCCCTTCCCTTACATGTGGTGTAATGGATGAGATTATTTTGGGCCTGTATTTGCAAATATATATATCAAGGTGTAATTCTTGCTGTGAGGGGGCTTCTTGCCTTTTGGACATGCAAGTTTATTGGACTGACTGAGTGAGTGTAACATCGACAGAATAGAGTTGAATGTTATCTGGTATTTTAAAAAGATGTTGGCGAATTATGAGAAATGCTACATTTTTGATTGGTTAGGGAGAAATGTTTACTTACAGATTTATATTTATTTCTGTAAGTGATTTTCACTGAAAGCTCAAGTTTGAATTGGTTAAGGAGTAAGCGTAGTGAGGCTGTGGAACTGATTAGGGAAAGTTTATGATAACGCCATGAAATTGATTAATGAAGTTTTGGCAGAGCTAGGTAACTGACTGAGGAGAGGGTGCCGTGCTGGCAGTGCCATATTTGTGTTGTCACCAGCGGGTGGCACTGGAGGTGCCGTGTAACTCATTAAGTTGTGAGTTTAGTAATAAAGATAATGCTGTGAAGGCTGCTTTTCTTTCTTTTTCTTTTCTTTTCTTTTTTTTTTTAAAGAGGGGGGTTTTAGAGCAAAGGTGGTGAAGGAGCCCAAGGGCGGGGTGCAGGGCTTTGACTTGGAAGTGATCTCAGTGCCTAAGACAGAAGTACGTGCTGGTATCCATTTTGAATCTAGATGGTTTTCACTATGACTCATGTGTCTAGTTGTGTGTGTTTTTTCCTTCTGAGTCTTCCATGCCTCGTGAGCTCAGGGAAGGATGTTGCATCTCCACACTCAGCTGCACCAGCTGCTGAAACAGTTGCCCCACCCTTTAGTCCGCAGAGCGGAAGGGTGTCTCTGGGAAAAGGCCCTGACAGAAGAGAAAGTAAAAAAGGAAGAATGGGGATGAGTTGCTGAAGGAGGAGCATTTAGAAGAACGAAATCACCATTGGTGCAGGCTTATGGCACGCCCCACAAAGGGAATGCTGAGATAATAGGGGTCTCTGCAGATGCCCCATTCCTTATATGGTGATGGCTATGGACAGCATTGCATCTTTGTGCCACGATGTTGTGCTAATACGATGGCGTCAATTCAGAGCCCAGCTTTTCTGCTGGTGTAAATTGGTGTATCTTCATTGGGATCAGTAAAGCTGAGGATCTGGCCTATAAACATTATGATAAAATTGGGTGTTGGGGGTAGAGTGCCACTGTAGAATTCCTAAAGCCTTTTGTTACTGCCAGCTGAGAAGAGGGGAAAACTCAGCAGCGGAAATGTACCGTGGTTCTGATAGAAGCTCCTTCTGGATGCTTCACAAAGCATTACAAAGAGAAGTGCTATTATTAGTTATTTTTTGTATTATAGTAGCACCTAAGAGCCCCAATTGGCCCGTATTGGTGCCCTGTACAAACATATATCGAGAAACAGTCCTTGCCCCAAAGAGGTTACTATCTAAATCTGAGAGGAACTGGGATGTGTGACTGGTTTAGGAGCCAAAATCAACTGGGAAAGCTATAAAATTCACGTAGCCTTCAGTCACAGTGCTTTGGGCTGTGATATTTGGATGGGAGACCACTGAGGGCAATCCAGAGGCTACAGGAAGAGAAGGAGGTGACTCAGTATGCAGGTGGTGCTACGGCTTTTAAGTGAACCAATGCCCCACTGTGGAGTGGGGTGGGGGAATGGTGTTTGTCAGTAAGTATGCCTGCCTCAAGGCTACCTGGGCAAAACACATGGACTTAGGCAGTGGTGCTGGAACACTTTTTATAGTGCGGCTGCTGAAAGCCAGCTAAGGAAACTGCAAAGCAGTGGTCTCCAAACTTTTTTACTTCTTTTCCCCCCACTCCCTTACCCCTGTCCATGTCCCCCGTTCCTCAGAGTCTTGGCTCCGGGATTGGGGGACATGGACAGGGGTAAGAGGGCTGAGGCTGGGGCCACAGCTCGGAGTGTGCGTGGAGCTGTCAGTCGGGACCACGGAGCCGGGTCTGGGTGGGGAGTCCTGGGCGCGGAGCCGGGTCTGGGTGGGGAGTCCCGGGCGCGGAGCCAGCAGCCAGGGCTGAGAGCAGAGCCCTGGGCACAGGGCTGGGAGCCAGGTCCGGCAGACAGGGCCGAGAGCAGAGCCTGGGTGTGGGGCTAGGAACTGCTGCCAGCGTCTGGGACCCTGGGAGTTGGCTGGGGGTTCTGCAGCACCCCCACACTCCTAGTTCCTGCGCCTCTGGACTTAAGATAAGCAACATGTGCTCAAATTTTTCCATGCTGCTGCCGAGCACATGGGGGGCTGGCTAATTTGTGCAGGTGAGTGGGTGGAAGGGACTTAGTTTAAAAAGGGTTTGGGACAAACATAACTGAGTTCATCAGTGGTTAGGGAGCTAAATAATAGAATTAATTCTGAGATGGGTGGAGTCACTGGCAATGATGCAACTTTCCTCCATCACATTTGGTGCTAATGGGCTCTCTGATTGTTGATAGTCTCAGAAGAGAGGTGGAGCATGGAAAATTAACTTTTGTCTTGCTCTCAGAGGTGGTCTCTCCAGGTGAGGGCTGAGGCCCATTGATTGCCAAGGCTTGATATGATGAGGAAGCTTGGGTTACTGCTGCCCCAGCTGTCCCTGTTTTGTGGATAATTGCAGGGCTTCTCCAAAGCTGTCAATCCAGCACTGCAATTCACTAACCACCTGTGTGAAAACAAGGAGAACATTCTGGAGACAGACCTGCAGACATGTGACTTTTTGTTCCCAAGTGAATATTCACAGAGCAAAGACTCTGAATTGTGTACTGAAATGCTGGCATTTCAGCTCTGGGGGCGGGTCTTATGCATCCAAGAGTGTGTCCACTGGATATTGTGCTCTTTCTTGCTGACTGTTCCCCACCAACCTTGTCTGTCTTTCTTACTTCCATCTCTCTCTCTGCCTCCCACCTCTCTCTTTCCATAGGTGATTTCTTCTTTACAGGAAAATAAATCTTGTTTTAAAACAGAAGAAACATCTCATTTCTCCCACCTCCTGTCTTTCTTCTCTTTCATCTCTCCTTCCCATTGAACTGTTTGAAGTAGCAAAAATTCCTGAGAAAGGCATTTTTCCCCTTTGAGCTTTGCTTCTGTGTCCTCCTTCATTATATCTCCCTTTGTTATTCTCCCCCCATCTGCCTCATTTCTCTGTTTCTCTCTATCTCTCATCCCTTCTTCAAGGCACTTTCTTAATTAATATGTTAATTCCTAACCCAGGGTTGCTTCTTGCAGCTGGAGCTGTTCGCCAGGGAGAGTAGAGGAGGAGGGAGGGGGAATAGATGGAGGGTAATTTATGACTGGACAAAGGATATAATGTAGGGGAAAATTTTGCATTTGCTGGGGGTGATGAGAGAAAATCTATGGAGATGAGGCTGGATTCGATGACTTAACAGTAGAGCTGGGTGAGAAAAGATTTTCCTGTCCCATGAGAGTACTAGAGATGTCAAAATCTTTTCCCATCACAAAATAAGACAAAATGTTGAAATCTTGGAAACTTTCATGAACCAATAATCTGGAAACAAATTTCAGATTGTGTCAATCAAAATATTTTGTGTCAATACTTTTCAAAACTGTTTCAATTTTGACCATACTTTTTAAAAATGTAACTACAATTTCAAAACGAGTTGTTTGGAATTGAAAAACAAAACATCTTTTTCTTTAGAAAATGTTGAGATAGGACATTGAGGCAATTTTGAACCTTTTTCCACAAACTTTTTGAATTGAGACATTTAGTCTAAACCAACCCTTTCCTTTCAACCGTTTAGGTTTTGACAAATTGACATTTCCTGACCAAAAATGTTTTATTGGATCATTTGTGACCAGCTCTGTGTAATTGGTATAACGTGATGGCAGTGTTACCTGAAATGCCCTGGCCGGCTAGTAGTTGTTAACCCTGCTGGGAAAGAGTAAAGGGGGTTCTGCTGATTCACTGAGCATGTGGATACAAGGGAGGTGGGAGAGGAGCTAAGGTGTGGGCTGAGCAGTCCTGAGAGGGGGACTCTGGAGACAGGAATGTGAGGGAGGTTTTGAGCAGCTGTTTATCTTAGTTATTTTCTTTATTAATAAAGCCAAATCCGCAAAAGTTGTATGCACTGTGTTTACAGAGCAGATTGGGAAAAGTACCTGCTCATAGAAGGTTTTTCCCATTTCATTGATAGGTTGCGAGGGTGGGCAGGGGTTGATAAGCACAGCACAGGGCTGTTCTCTGTACTTCTTTGTTATGAATGATAAGTTTTGCTCCTCAAAGGGGCGTCAGGTTTGTATAATTTTTGGTGGTGCCCAGAATGGGTCCAAGTCCCTCCCTCCTCCCCACAACACACATACACCTGTCTTAAAAAATATAGATTGGCTTACAAAATGTAAAAATGGACTGGAAACAGTAAGCATTTAACAATTTCCCTCTATTGCACAATATCACTATCGTCAAAAAACTATTTAACTAAGAATATCAACTTTATTAATCCTCTTTTGAATATGGAAACAACCAAGCACTCTTGAATCAATAACCCTCAAAAGCAAATACTTTCTAAAATTAAAACAAAATGTAGCCCCTTCTTTTGTGATCTTCAGGAGGCAGCAAACACTTTTCATTGTTGCTCAGTGGGGGATGGGGCTGCCCTGTGCCCAGCCTGGGCCAGGAGTGGTGACTGCAGGGGCCGGGGGGGGAGGGTGTCACGACACTCACCCAAGCCCCAGCTGCTCAGGGCCAAGAAACCCCCTCACCTCCCTTGTGGTGGGTGCCATCACGTGTGCGCCTCCTCCCCTGCTGCTGCCCCTCACCATCGCCTCACCAGAGGTGGGGGATGGGGCTGCCCCTTGCCAAGCATGGGGCAGGAGTGGTGACTTGGGTGAGTGTTGGACTCATGACACCCTGCCCCCAGCCCCAAGCCCCAGCTGCTCAGGTCCATACTCCAGGAAGCCCGTTGGAGACGGAGTCGTCTCCCAGTGGGTGCCGGGGGGGGGGGGGGCGCTGCCATCACATGTGCTCCGCCTCCTTCCCCAGGTGCAGCAGCCCCCTCAACCTGTCACCGGCGCCGGTCCCTTTGTTATAGCCAGCAGCGGCCAGTGAGGGAGCACAGTGCAGAGTGGCAGAGCAGCTGCCTGCTGCCCAAGGCATAGGCAGGGATGCTCCGGTGGAGGTGTGCAGGGGCGGCAGGCGGGGCCGTGGGAGAGATCCGGCCTCAAACATTGGTGGAGCCGGGCCCTGAATATTGCTGGAGCATGGGCACCATGGGCCCATATAACTCATCGCCCCTGGCTCCTCATTAGAGTTGCCTCTTGTTTCAGCTGGGTAGGGAACACTGTGTGAACAGCCATTGCGTGTGGGTTTTGGTATTTTTTGCTTCTGGCTCAAAGCCCGCAATGTGAAAAAAGAGTTAAAAACAAATCAAAAGCAAACACTAACCTATGTTTTCCCGTCAGAAATTATCTACATATTCAGATATTTTACCTGCTTCAGGTGAAAGGTTCAGGTTAGCTCAGCCCCTGTCCCTAGTAATATAGGTTGATCAAGATTCCATCCCTGCAGAAACTGAAGAGCAGTTTACAAAAGATATTAATTGGATTCGTGTTGCAAAATGCAAACAGAAGTGGAGAAGTCAAAGGGATGAGCCAAAGGAATGCTTCTGGCCCCAGTTACTGCCTCTGTGATTCTGCAGAGCAGGTGGGAGCTGGGAGCAGATTAGGGAGGCAGGGAAACTCCAGTAATGGTGCAGCACAGACCAGAGTTGGAAGGACAAAGAAAGGTAAGGTTTATTGACTGCAATGCAGGTCTAAGCTGGAGGATACGGGCAAATGGGGAGAACTTCTGTATTTTGTTCTGGGTTCATACAGCACCTAGCACAGTGGGCTCCTGGTCCATGACGGGGGCTCCAAATAGACACCCAAATAGATTATGATAATTAATTAATAAGATAGCAGGGAAGGTCTGTGTTGGGGAACAAAGTGTAGGGGTGGGTGGATGAAAGATGGGAGAGCAGAGGAACTCTCACTATGCTTCCAAACAGGTCTGTATGCATTATGATACTGTCTTTAATTGCGCACACACACAATCGCCTACTGTTCTATTGACAGGACTCCCGCCTCATTCAGTACACAGGGTGGATAGTGCTCAATATTTTGTTTTCTCCTAGTTCTTTAGTATGTGGCCCTTGGCCCTATTTACTGTACACTAGTCCAACCTGCTTTGAAGACCAGATTATTAATGTCCTCATGGGCTTTTCTATGGCGCTCAGCACTACAGTATCTGAGGGCTTCACAAACATGACTGAATTTATGTTCACAACCCCCCTGTAAGGCGAAGGGGTGTTACTCCCATTTTACAGCTGGGAAACCGAGACACAGAGAGATGAAAAGTGTTCATTAACTTTGGGTGTCCAGTTTGAAAGTCCTCGAACCTGATTTTTCACTGTACTGAGCATTCAATAACACTTAACCTTAACCATGAGACGGCCCTTTCTCTTTTGTAATCTCCTGCCTCTTTCACTACATGCCTTCCAGCTTTTGCAACAAATGAAGCAGGGGTACCAGCGACAACAGGTAACTATACAACCCTGACTCATCCCCAGAGCAGGACTTGTGTACTGACTGAGGCAGAGATCCTTTGGGGGAAAAAACAGTGTGTGATCATGTAATTAAAGCCTGTCTCATAATGCATATGTACAAGAGGGGCAAATTAAGGTTGCATAGGCGATTTAATTCTGGCATTTCCTAACTTCTGAGTGCTTGACTTTGCAACTTTAATAATGTTCTTTTAACATAATTTGTGTGTAATTTCCTATGGTTTTAAAAAAGCAAACTGAGAAAACAGAAATTCCATCATGTACCATCATATTGACACCTACATAGTACATCAGCAGGGTTGGAACCCTTTAGGTCAACTTCTCATACCTCTGCTCCTTGAGCAAATGGAATAATTAATAGCAATAGTAGCTTGTCATCTTCTATGTAGATCAGCACTAGAGGAGGATGACACATTTGGGTTTCACAGGTATTTGCTGACAGCAGAGGAACAATGACATTGGGAATCTTAGATTCCACTCCAGGCTCTGGAGGGGAGTGTTCCCTAGGAGGCACAGGCTCTTCTACCTCGTCTTCTCCAACCTGTCCTTGTCCCAGTCTTGTCTCTTCCCCACCTTAGCTCCTCGTCCAGTCCCATTCTCCTTACCTAGCCCGTCCCAGTTGTAGTAGGAAGAGAGCCTGAGACATAAGTCTGGACCAAGGCTTATGTCTCAGGCTCCCTTCCTACTACACCAGTCTCCATCCCTCAAGCTTCTCATCCCAGTCCAAGTTGGCTTGCCCAGCCATTTCCAGTCTCCCACTGCCGCAACTCACTCTCCCAGTTTCCATCTCCACCCCCCGCCTCCAGTCCCAGTCTGTCTCCCGCTCTCCCAAGGCTCCTTATCCCAGTTTATTTCCTAACCCCTCCCAGGTCCAGATCTTGCCCTCCCTGGATTTGAATCGGGTAGCTTCCTCATTCACGCTACCTGGGCCAAGTGCAGGGAGGGGCATTGACAGCATGAGAGAGAGAGAGTTGTCTTGTCGTCAGTTCTGGTGCCCATACCCAGACCTGGCACTGGTCCAGCCCACGGTAGACCAGAGCTGCAATTTCAGGGAAAGTCATCTTGCTCAACTGTTTTCGCTCAAATATTGAAGAAATATTTGGCCCGAGGCAAACACCTTACATGGTTGTTTCTCTCATCTGTAGAGAAACAACAATGGGATTTTTCTTTTCACTTACTGTATAGAGATTCCAGGAGCTCAGCAGCATGGCAAGGTTGCAGCCCCAGAACGGATCATAGGGGCTGAGGTGGAATCCTCTCTAACCCGGTTAGTTGGTCGAGGTGGGAGCACAGAAAGGGCTAATGCTTCAGTATTTTTCTTCAGGGTGATCAAGGCAGGGACTCCCAAGTCCTCTGCAGGATGACTGTGGTATAACTTTCCAAAGGGTCATTAGTGTGCTAATGTCCTGAGGCCAGGGCTACAGATTAAAATATGGGACTTTATTCTATGCCAGCTCTTGGCAGATAGGAGTTATGCTACCCCCATGTGGACAGGGCAACTCCTGCCACCCATAGGCATGTTTGTCAGAATCTTTATTCACAGATCGCTCAATGAGACTCTTAACACACAACTTCCAGGGACTGATCAGTTGGCAAGACCAAATGGGACAAATTCCCACTTTTGTCAAAAAAGTGGGGTGCAGTGGAATATGTAGGGGGGCAGGCCAGCCCCAGGCGAGCAGCAATGCCAGCCCTGACCTTGTGCGGGGAGTAGGCACGGCTTGGGCCAACCCCACGTGGGGAGCAGGGCTCGGGCAAGAGGTTTGGGCAGCCCAGGGTTGGGGGTGGGATGGGGGCTCAGTCTTGCCCCAGGCCATGTCCCATTTTCCCTTTGGGAAATAAGATCACCATAGTCCTCTGTCATCTGAAAGGCCAAGGACTTGAACGGGCAATAATACTGAACTTCTATCTCATGACTGGAGGTGGCCCTATCTGATCAGGGGTGGAGGATGTTAGTGGGCTGGTGTGGAGGAATCTTCCACAGTCACTGCCAGTGTTGTACCTCTCTTGGGGAGAACTACAGGTCTCTAGGGCTTTTAATCTGGCTCTAAATATACTGATTTTTTTTTAAACAAAAAGAAGAAACAGATGCAATGTCAGCACCTGAAATGATGTGAGAGGGGGCTGGTGCCTGTGGGGCTGCATGGATTCTATTTCATTGCTCTGTATTTACTTCTGTCTCCACTCTCTGGAAAGGGGACCATCAGGTACTTTGTTAAATGGATTGAGAGGTCTGTCTGATTTTACTGATGTTCCTGTAAATGCCTCCATGTTATTCCTCCACCCAAATTCTTTGGAGTGATTTTTGTGATGGCACTTGGCAAATCAGAATGCTATCAGTGCCATGTTCAGTGGCAAGCCATGCTTTCTACCGGGGGTCCTTTAGAAGGAATAACTGGGATTAATAATATGATGTTTTGTAGCAGTGAGTGCCCTAATCTTGGAGGATATAACAATCATCCGATTAATTTAGATGCAGGCTATCAAGGGGCATGAACTCCTAGCTATAACGATCAGATGAGCTGGAAGCATGGTTCCTTTCTCTGGTGTGATCCCTTTGTGACATGGAATTTATTTGCTTGCTAACAATTCTGTGAGGTACTATTGTTTGTACACTTTCGCAGAAAGCCCTTCTCTGGAGACAGAGTTAAATTCTGACTTAATTTACACTGATATGAATCCAGAACACCTGTGACACTACAGAGATAAGTGCCACATAAGTACATAAACAGATAGAGTTAAGTGGAGTTATTCCAGATTTACCCCTATGTGACTGAGATAACAAATCTGGTTCTGAGGCACTAACAGTGGAAGGAGAAACGGGTGAGCTAGCTGAACGCAGGAATGTGCTTCTTGTGATTTGTTCTACTGACTGGCTTACTGGATGCGTTCTCATCCTGGGGGGCAGCAAACAGGTGTCAAGGGAGGGTGGTGAGTAGCCTTCCCTTCTGGTATTGCTAAATGGGAAGAGGTCCACGCTAGATCTCAAGTAGATGTGAGGGGAGGTTGCAGGCTGGTCCTGGTGTGGAAAAGAATGAAAGCTCCTCACTTGATTGACAACTAAAGCTGGTTGGAAAAATTCTGATGCAACATTTTTTTGTTGGAATTTGACAAATCCTCGCAATCGAAACCTTCCCCAGAGATGTTTTGATTTTGATGTAGTCCGACAGAGCCCAGGCAAGGTTCCATCAGAAACCTGCCTGGTTTTCTGCCAGCTCACCTGTCCAGCTCCTCGGCAGCACTCTTGGCAGGTTGATAGGGTGCTGAGAGCCTAGAAGCCCTGGGAGTCCTGGCCCACAGCTCTTCAGGAGTCAAAGCTCCCAGGGCTTCCAGAGTCTGTGAATCTAGGGCTGCCCACCAGGAGCCCAGGTGCCATTCCCTTTTGTGGAGAATTTAAAAATGTTTGGTTTCCATTCCAGATTGGAACAAAACCAGATTTCAAGATATTAAAATTCTCTGCAAAGTGGAATGACTTTTCTCCGCCCAACTCTGTTGAGAAGCATGAGCTTGCTACAGCTGCAAATTGTGCACATAGCTAGTCTATACTGAAACATCCTGTTGTTCCTTCGTCCTTCCTCCCTCCACTTCTTTGTCTCCTCCATCTGTTATGTCTTGCCTTTGATAGAGCTGAGCAAATAATTGATTTTTCGGTTCAGTGGCTGAAATGGTTTGTTTAGAAAATGTCAAAATGAACAGTTTCAGTTTTTTCAAAAATTTTCCTAATTTTTTTTATTGAGCTGAAACTACTTGCTGAATTTGACTTGAATTTGCAAATAGTTTTTGTTGCCCCAGAATGGCATTTTTTGGAGAATTTACTATTAGACCAAACATTTTTGTCCATCTGTAGTCTTTAACCTTTTTTGGGAAGGAGCTGCCATTCACCATCTATTTGTATGGTGTCTGGTGCAATGGGGCCCTGATTTGCTTGAGCCTCTAAGGGGCAGATTTTCAAAAGAACTCTGCTCCCATTAAAGCCCCTAAATAAGGGTCAGATTTTCAGAAGTGCTCAGCATCCTGCCCCTCCCATTATGACACTTGAGGTCAGATTTTCAAAAGAGTTCAGAACCCATCAGATTCCTCTCTTTGGAAAACCTGGCCACTTAGGCACCAGAATAAGTCGAAGTCGAGCTGTTTTGAAACTCTGGCCCTAGGTGCTGCCCAATGTGTAAATAATATGAGAATTTCTGAGTGTTCAACTATATTTGTGAGTTAGGGAGCCAAATTCTCTGCTGGCACAACTCTATCACAATCAGTGGAGAATTTTGCCCAGGACATATATTTGGAGGAGTGTGCAAGAGTGAGTTGATGAGTGACTTGAGGGAGTTTATGTGAGTGAATCTGAGGAGGTGTTTTGATGGGAACAGGGCTAAGCATGCAATAGCGGATTTGTGAATGGTGAGAGAGTGGGTGTGAATGAAACTGGGTGTCTGTGGCTGGGTGCGATCACTTTAGATAAGCTCTATTACCAGCAGGAGAGTGGGGTGGGGGGAGAGAGAACCTTTTGTAGTGGTAAACACCCATTTTTTCATGCTTTGTGTGTATAAAAAGATCTTCTGTACTTTCCACAGTCTGCATCCGATGAAGTGAGCTGTAGCTCACAAAAGCTTATGCTCAAATAAATTGGTTAGTCTCTAAGATGCCACAAGTACTCCTTTTCTTTTTGCAAATTGTTGCACATATGGCTGTATCAGTATGGGGGTTCTCTCCTTTCCTCCTGGTCACGGTGTGAAGAACATGGACCCTGAAATTTATGCTTAGATTTATGTTGTAAATCCATCAGGGATTCCTAGACAGCAGTACCTGGGAACTGGATTAACTCTTCAGCTATGCAGGATATTACAGCCTCCTGATTCTCACTAGGATTTTCTGGAGAAGCTTCCAGCAGTTGTCTGTTGCGGCAGGGCAATGAACCCATTTACATCTGGGTAATACAAACTATAAATATTGCGCCATCGTCTCTCTCTCGGTCCATCTCACTCTCTCTGCCACGCTCACTGTTAGCCCTTTCCCTCTGTCACTTTGAGCTAGAATGGACTTTCTTGTTACAGCACTGATTCTGCTTTTAAACCTAGTTAGCAGTGCTTTTGTTCTCGGACTGATCAGTATTGTAAAGAGATTGCATTGCCACTTTGAGAAGGGGAAAAGCAAGGAGGAAAGGAGAATGGGGGAAGGGCCATACTGCCCTGGAGAAGTGCAGAGAGTTGGAGTAAAAAAACTACCAATGGGTGGGGGCTGGAGGATGCATTGACATGAGCTTTGAGGAGAAAATTTGTTCTACAGGGAGATTGTTGAGCACTGGGAGAGAGGGGGGCGGTAGCTAGAAAGCTGTGAAGAGGAGGCAGAAATATAGGGGTAGGGGAGGGTGCTGTTTCCCAGTTGTGTCTCTTGTTGGGACCCCCATTCCTCTCTATTCCACACCGACTTGCTGTGTTCTCATTCTTTGACTGCAAATAGTTGGCATCAGGAAAGCTGCCTCCAGAGTTGGAGGGGGAGGAAATTGTAATTCATGTGAACGGGACGAATCCCACCTTGTTTTAATCATCTCTCATCAATGCTCTGCTCGGTTCTTCCTTTCCCACCTTTTAGATCTCTGCTCCACTTTGACCTTGGCAGATTGAGGGTGAGTGTGTGGGTGTGGAAAGAGCACCCCAGGTAGGACTTGTTGGCAATAGCTTCATTGGAGGCTATGGACGGTTGCTGATACTATCCCCCCCATTTATTAATTATTGGTTGGTCTACATCTCATTGCATGGCATTCTCCCTCCAAAATCTCCCCTCTGTCCCAGGGGCATGGGTCTGTTACTGGGCCTAGCATCAATCGCCTCTGATTCCAGATGCGCTGTTTTCAACCTTTAGCCTATCCTGGGTCTTTCACTGCAGGGCCTTCTCCCTTGGAAAACCATGGGCCTGATTTTTCCAACATGCTAAACACCCACAATTCCAGTTGTAGCTGTGGGTGCTCAGCACCTCTGAATATCGGACCCCAAATCCATCTAATCTTGGCTAATTATTATCTATCTCTACCTTATTCCTGTGACACCTATCCCTGTGTAATCACCACTCCTCTGACATTTAGTTATTTCTGATGCACGCTGGAGGGGTGCTCTTTCCCCATCTCCTACCGGGGCCAAGCTTCCTTCATGAACGTTTCCCATTTCCCCTACTGATTCCATCCCTCTTTCTGGGGGAGGTTGCATGTGCTTTCCCCGTGTCCGTGTAAATTATTGGCATGTTCCATCCCTGCCCCGTCACATCCTGTTCAATAACCCAAGAACAAAAAGTACTCAGTGGAGTAAAAAGGCAGCAAATGTAAAACAGTTAAAAGGAAAAACTACATTTTTTTTCAATGTCTAATTAGACTGTGGAAATTGCTGCTGTAAGAGGATATTGCAGCAAATAGCTTAGCAAGATTCCAAAAAGGATTAGCCGTTTCTCTGAATAGGACTAACCTCAGTAGTTATGCTAGGCTGGATAGAAACGATAAGAGCTATCAGCCCCCATGCTTCAGACCAAGTTGATTACCATCAGTGTTGCAAAATAAGGCACAGGATGGTGATGATGGGGATGGTGAGAGGGAATTGCAGGCATTGGGCACAGCCAGAGACAAAATACTATATTAGATGGACCGCTGGTCTGTGCCAGTGTGGCAATCTCTATGGACTGTTATCAATAATGAGAAGCAGCAGAGGTGTGTAAAAGCTTTGCCCGGCAAGAGAGATGGAGCCTTTTGGAATAGAGAATAGTAGCTAGACTAATAACAGGCCAGTCTTTTTAACTGACTCATTCTGAACACATGCTCATGGCTAGAGTGACCAGACAGCAAATGTGAAAAATCGGCACGGGGTGGGGGTAATAGGTGCCTATATAAGGGAAAAAAAACCCAAAATCGGGACTGTCCCTGTAAAGTCAGGACATCTGGTCACCCTACTCATAGCTTGTGTACACACAAAAGCTGCACTGCTTTAACTTCTAGTGATTTAGTGAAATTGATAGAACCATTTCAATTGTGTGCACTCATACTGTTGGACTTCCACTGGTGCAAGCAACATTGCATTTCAAGGCTTGCATCCACAGAACACCACACTGCACTCATTGCAGAGCACTGTGGGGTGGGAAGGTATCCCGGCGTCCCTTGTGCAGCCTCCAGGCTCACAGCATTCTGATCAATTTTTTGTGGCACATTGTAGGATATCTGTAGGCGTCCAGGGGGATTGTGGGAGCAGGAGTCATGCATCCCTCTGCTTTTCTGCTGTATCCCAGAACTCACCTGGTGGCTGTGCTGTTTCCAAACTGGACTTTACCCTCCTCTCTGTGGTGTGGCTATCCACTCATGGTGGACTTGTTCTGCACTACCTCCCAAACCAGGGTAGAATGATGTCCTGGTCAGTGGGGCTCTACCCTGAGGGACAGGAATGAGGAACTGACAACTCTTCAGAGTGGATCTCAAAAAGATCAGAAGTTCATTTCAGTACCCAATATATGAATGCTTAGCTGAAATATTAACTCCTGTTGGACTTGTAAAGCGGAGCTGGAAATCTCACAGAATCAGTCTTTTCTCATGAGATTTCAGGTACTTCTTGTAACTGTTCTGATTTTATTAAAACCAGATACAAAAGTCCCCTAGCCCTGGTAGTTCCTTCTTCCTTTCTCTGACCCCCTCACTCTCTCCACTTCTTTCCTCTATTGGTCCCAGCCCCCTCCTATCCTTCCCCTCCCCCTTTCCCCCCTTTCATCGCTATTATTAGGTTTATTTTTAACATTCTGCTTTTCAGAGTAATTTGAAAACTTCATAGCAGCTGTTCACATCAATGGGTTTGATTTCAGGATGGTTCTAAACAACTCATTTTTTGTGGGGAGGGATGGGTGAGGTGATTGTGACATGTGAAACAGCTGAGCCAATCATCAGAGTTGATGACAAGTCAGTTCAGTTGCATATTGCAGTCCTATTGGTTGGCTGATTTGGAAGTTGGTCTGAAACATCACATATGTTCTAGTGACATCAGTCATGAGAGGTGACCTTCTACTCACCTTACAATGTGGCATCGGCCAGGCATTCTAGTGGAAACAAACAGTACCCAGCATTCATTTCCCTTGGGCACAGAAATCCACTTTTTTCTCCCTGTGATGGGGCGGGACTCTCCCCTGCAGCGCCTCCTGCTGGTCGTCCAGGGAATTAACATTTCCAGCCTCTGTAGGCTGGTGTTCCACTTGCCACTGGACTCCGGTGCCCCTTTCATGCTGGGGTGCTGCCCCCTGGCAGTACCCCCACAGTTCAGGGTCTCCCCCTAGGGAATCCCCACCATCTATCCCCACCTCGCCTCAGTCTTTGGCTACTGCCAGTCACCGTCTATCCCCCACTCCCTGGGGCAGACTACAGTATACTTGCCACTCATCATTGGCAAGGAGGGTCTTGACCTGCTGCTTCTGCCTACCTTTGGGCTGCCCTCTGCAACCCCAGCACCCTTTTCCTAGGCCTTCATCAAGGCCTGCAGCCTGAGGGTTTCTCAGACCGGAGCTCCCCAGCTCCTCTGGCCTTTCCCCAGCCCTGCTCCACTTTCGGTACTCTGCTCAGCTCCCAGCAGTCAGGCCCCTCCCTCTCAACATCTAGAGAGAGAGTCTTTTTCCTCCTGGCCCACTGTCCCCTTATAAAGGCCAGCTGGGCCCTGATTGGGGCATGGCCACAGCTATGGCTGTTTCCTCAATCAGTCGAAGCTTGCGGCTTTCCCTAGCAGCAGCCCTCTTCCAGCCTCAGCCCTCTCCCAGGGCTGATTTCAAGCCCTTCAGGGCAGGAGCGGGTGACCGCTCCACAACACTCCCCTCAGGGCCTGAACAAATATTGCTTTCTAGCTGAGCATGAAAATAAAATTCAGGATCACCTTTGAAGGGGTGCACTCAATTGTGTCTTGTCTTTCTCCCATCTACTCAGCTGCCCACGTGTCCCCCTTCATCATAGTATCTCAATGCTGTCACAGAAACATAGGTGTGACATCACGTTTTTTCATGGCAGAATAATCTGATGGGGAGAGGGGTGGTAGTCTTATGGCAGTCTGAGTCTATAGTAGACTTAATCCCCTCACGTTTTTCTCCACTGAAAGCTATTTTCCTGAAGTTTGGTTACGCTGCTATATCCTGAAGTTTGGTTTTCTGAGAAGACTCTGAAAGGGATTTTTAGTAATATCAGACAATTTAATTTTTTAAGACACATTAAAAAAATGGGCCAAAGAATCCTATTTTAAATGATTGGCTTTTTGATGTACCCTGAAAATTTACCGCTTCGAGCCACTTGAGGATAGCTAGTCATCATATGTCCCTTCCCTGCTATTCCTTGTCAGAACTGGTCTGGATGGAGTGAGCGTGGGCTTGACAGATGACATTTCCAACTTTAGGGGGCCAGGGATACTTGCAACATTATTCCCTGGACACATTACTGAGCCACACCCCATCGAACCACTACTTTATAACCTCCCCTTCTTCAGCCTCCTTCCCTCACTCTTGGTCTTGATGGCAGTTCCAACATTACATTTGGCTTTGCACTTCAGAGAATTTCAGGGGCTCAACTGGGAGGTCCCTTTCCTAGGCATAAAAAAGAAATGTGACCCTCACATAAACCATTCTCTGAGACCAGCATCATCTGTGAACTTTTTGTAGCCAGCAAAGGCAGCATTTTTTGGAGTGGGTCAGCTTCCCTTCTTCATCTCGAGCTATTGGAAGAGCTGACTGCAAACAGATTTTCACTGCCCCAATGTGGACTTATGTCAGGCAGAGCCCAATGAGAGCTGACAAGCTGACAGACCCAATTCGTCAACAGAGAATGGGGCAAGGGGGGATGTCTGCCTTAGAGACAGGGAGTGATGCCACGGATGTGCCAGTGGAGTTCCTGTAAGCAATACAGGTCCATATTTAGATAGTTACCCAATTTCTGTGATGTACTGTAGGGGGAAGAAAAATACACATATGAAAACGTTCAACATGAGTTGTAAATGGTAAATCCTTTAGTCAGAAGTAGCCAATAGGAATTGGTCTTTCAGAGAGATTTTCCCCTTTGGTACTACATATGACCAATAAAACCCTAGTGTCAAGTGCTGATGATCAGAGCCTAGAATGTGTTGTTCTTCAGTCTGGTAGCTTGGCAGCCCTGCATTTAGTACTGACTAGCCAGGGCATGGGGAAAAACTTATGAGTTCAGAGGTGGAAGGTGTTTGAGTCCAGACTCCCAGCCAAAAGAAGGCTCTTGTGTTTCCAGTTTCCCTTTCCCTTTCCTGCACGCCCAGACTGGGAAGTACAATCAGAGTCAGTGTTTGAACCAGCAGAGGAGCATCTCTAGGTTTGGCAGATTGTTCACCTGAAAAGTAATTATGACTGTGGGACTGAGGGGCAAAAGTTCAGGGCTGTCTCCTTTGCTGGGTGCTATCCTGTTAGTTGGTCCCTGCTCAATGAAGTGCTCCTAGCTGAGAATTTTCCTGGCAGAACAAGAATGGTGCCCGTTTGGAACTTGAATTAGAGAGCTCTTGAAGAAGCGATCTTGTCTGTGGATGCAAAACTCTCTTCAAGTACTCTTGGTTGGGGAAGGGGATTATCCCTTTTGAAGAAGAGTTTGGGTTGGGAAGAGTTCCGAGCCAGTTTCTGGGACTGAGCTAGGTTTAGAGTTGGGACTGGATTTTGAGCCTAGGTCAGGGAACTGGTCCCAGCCCCACTCCTAACTGGGGCTCAGACGCTTATCCCAACCCATGAAACAACAGCGAGGTTACCCTTACTTTGAGCTCAAAATCCAGTCCACAGTAACCCTAGCCTGGGCCCACAAACTAGCCCAGTGCCAAACCGAATTTGGGCCTATAAAGTGGCACCAACCTTAACCATATTTGAAGCCATTAAACTGGGCCCAAAAACTGATCCCAACACAAATTAGGTAGCCCCCAAAACTGGTCCTAACTTCAACTGAACTGGATTCAAACCCTTTTTTAGTACAAATCTGGAAGTTGGGCCAGACCCCAGTCCTTGTTGGGCCCCACAGATTGTCCCCAACCTGAACTTTACCCTGTGCATAAAATCTTGTCCTCTGCTAACTTTACCACATAGCAATAGACACTTCCATAGATTCACAGAAGGAACCATTATGAAGTGACCATTATGATCATCTAGTCCAGGGGTTCTCAAACTGGGGGGGTCGCGAGGTTATTACATGGGCAGTTGCGAGCTGTCAGCCTCCACCCCAACCCACTTTGCCTCCAGCATTTATAATTGTGTTAAATATGTAAAAACGTGTTTTTAATTTATAAGGGGGGGTCCACACTCAGAGGCTTGCTATGTGAAAGGGGTCACCAGTATAAAAGTTTGAGAATCACTGGTCTAGTCTGGCCTTCTGCAGAACATAGGCTGTAGAACCTCTCCCAGCAATTCCTGCATCCAGACACAGTGTTAATGTTAGCTCAAGCCTAAAAGCCAGACCCAGTCCTTTGCCGAGCCAGGACCCTGAGACTGGCTTCAATCCTTGTCCTGGTCCAAGACTGACAACCTTACCTCTAGGCTAAACAAATCCCAGTGCTAATCTTAGTCCACCCAACTGGTAGCCACCCAACAAAAGTTAGCTGGTGTATGTGGTAGGATTGGACGGGTGGTCTACTTCACCTTTCCTGATAGCCCCTGGGAGGAGACACTTGTCTTTACTGGATCCCAGCTGGCAACTCGAGTATCTCTTGGGGTGTGTGTGTGTGTATATGAACACTCAAGGTATCCTGTCACTCCAGCTATCAGTCAGCTGGGGGTAGAATTTACCCAGCACCATTTCTACCAGTGTCAGCCTCTTGTACAGCCACTGCCCTATAAGGTGATGGGGGTGGAGTCAATGACTTCCTTTGGAAGAGGGGCAGGGCTTGGTAGTCAGAAGTTCCATCCCCAGGGTTCCAGTGGAGCAGTGCAGCTGTGCGCATTCGCTGAGCTGTGGAGCTGTGGTCAGACTCCATGTCCCTGGAGCACAAGGATTAGGACTTGGCTGCCATTAAATAGTTGTGTAGTGCAACTAATGCAGTATGGCTGTCCTGTTTAACTCAGGAGGTGACTTAGTCAGATGAATGATTCCAGTATACATAGTATGAAAACCACTTTGGGATTCTCTTGGATGAAAGACACTAATGAAATATAATAGTATTACATTCAGAATCAATCTGTTTCATCTGTACTATGTAATCAATAGCAGCATTATGAACTGTCTAAAAGAATGAAAATTAGACCCTTCACATTGGTTTATTTGGGGCGTGGCTCCTAGCTGAAGTTCTTGCATCCTGCACAGTGGGAAGTGGGGTATAGAGCAGGGCAGATTTTTCAGACAAATAGTTTATTCACCACAAATGCAGTTTTGGGATGACCAAATTTGTGAATTTGGCAGAAAAAAATGGAAAAATTTTTCTTTTGAAAAACATTTTATTTCAACATTTTTTAAACAAAACATTTCATCTTTTTTGTTTTAAAATGACTTTTCATTTTGAAATTGTTAGATTTAATTATTTTTAAAGGTAAAAAATCCCATCCCCCAAAATATATTGTTTTTGGGTCAGACAGTTTTTTTTAGTTTTCCCTTTTGGTGAGAAAAACCAAAAAATGTCTGTGTCGTATAGACCCGAGATGAATTTTCCCCCTGATTTTTTGGTTTGGCCATCAAACCGAATAATCAAGTACTCAGTCAGTATTGTATGACTCTCTGGGTTGCTGCCTTTCTGTATTTTTCCTTTTACATGGCAAAATATCCTCATGTCACTGATTCACAGTGCAGTGATGTGGGTGCTAACAGATACTGCAGGAGAAGACAACCTTCCTCCACAATCCGCTTAGCCAGTTGAGTGGCAGTGGATTCCGTCCTGACTTATGTAGCAACCTGCTTACATCCTGAAGCATGGAGCTGATTGTCTTTATCTTTGTAGGCACAACTATACATGAATATTTTCCGTCTCCTTTAAGTTCTTTTCTCAATGACTTACTATGGCAGAAAATTGCAGGCATTGATAATACACTGCATAAAGGAAAATTTCACAGTGTTGTCCTTCCTTCCTGTACTGTAGGACAGGGTTAGAGGATGCATTAATCACTTTTCATTATGTGCTTCAATTCCATCTGTTGAGTGCCTTATAATTCTTGTCTTTTCCACAACGTGGTGACATTTGTATCAGACCTCAGTGATATTTTGGGACATTTGCAGTATTCTGTGGGATAGACAGTCAAAATTGGGAGAGTCCTATGAAAGTTGGGATGGCTCAGGGAACTCTGAATCAGATGAAAACCTATTTCTTTGTTTCTGTAGCTAACTTCACAGAGAGGTAACATTTCCATCTCAATTTCAGAGATTACAAATGACATAATCTTTCCTCGACCATCTGGGGTGTGAAAGCAAATACATCTGCGTGGTCCAAATTGATCCAGAAAGGTGGAAAGCAACTGACGGCTATGGGAAAATTATTCAATCTTTCTTTTTCTTGTTTGTTTCATTTTCAGGTCCTTACTTCCCTCCTCCCACACTCCACAGCTCCACCAAATTTGGCTCAGTCTGGCAGAGGTAACTGTACCAGTCTTTTTAGAGCTGCGGAAAGGAGGTCTATGTGGATTTCTTAGCATCCACAAAGGATGAGATGCTTTCACTATAGAATGGGAGAAGGGGGATGCATGCTCACAAAGGTGGCTTCTTTTACCCAGATAACTGGTACTCAGTTCCCGTCCCCTCCCACCCCCCAACTCCTTCCTACACCCTTACTAGGATCTTGACTGACTTTGGCAGTAGGCTGCATATGTAATAGGGTTGCCATAGGAACTTTACCCAGCACAGTGTGCTCTATCTCTCAGTTCTCTCTCTGTCTGTCTGTCTTTCTTTCCCTTTCCTTCTTCCCTTTCTGATGCCCGTTGCCATGGAAAACTTATTATTCACCACAAATTCCAGACATGTTTTTCTTTTAGTTCATAGTTTGCTTTTTCTTTTAACATCAGAGCGGGGGGTGGAAGTTCCATCTGCCTCTTTAAAGCCTTGCCCATTGGAGTGGGGGAAGGTTTTTTGTCCTGGACTCTAAAGCCCTCTTCAAAGAAAGTGGTGGGAGGCTGGGTAGGGGAGTTCAGGAATTAGGGATGTTCAGTCATGATGTGAGGTTAATTTTCAAAAGGACCTAAGTGATTTAGGAGATTAAAGTCCCATTTTCAAAAGCGTCTTTGGCATTTAGAATTCTGTCTTATTGAAAGCCAATAGGATTTAGGCTCCAAAGTTGCATAAGTGTTCCTGAAAATTCTACCCCAGTGTCTGCTTTTATGAAATGTTAAATTGAGTGTTGCAGAATGAAATTGGTACAGATTATTCATTATTATTTACTGCAGTATAGGTGTTTAAAGTGTGCTTTATAGGGATGAAATATAACAAGATATTGGTCCTGAGACAAATCAGAACTAGTCTCAAACCTTTGCCTGTTTCAGACCAAATCTTAGTGCTATTTCTAAATCTCTGAATGTTCAGTTCATATTCCCCATTCTTCCCCTGTTTCCACCTGTAATGTGGTCACACTTCCGGATTTGGGAGCTGGAAATCAGAAATACCAAAATACCGTGGAAAGACTTTAATTGTGGCATTCCCTGCTCAGCCAGGCCCAGGAAGCCTGGAAATCTTCTGAGGAAAGATATATTCTGGGGCAGTTTTCAAGTCTTACTACCAGGGAGGGAAGAGTGAAGAGATCCATGCAAACCTTTCCAAATTTTGTCTGTTTACCTAAATCAAATCTCCACAGTTTGAGATTCTAATGAGGAATCCACTATCGTAGTCCAGACCTATTAGGACTGACTTCTTCCCAGGGAGTGAGCAGAGAAGTAATTTGGGGCCAAATTTAGTCCAAGAATAAGTGGGAACCGCTCCCAGTGGTTTCAGTGAAGTTGCACCCCTTATTTTGAGGCTGAATTTGGTGCTCTCTGTCTCTCTCTCTCTTTCTCTCTCCACTTCTGACATGTATGTCTCTTCCTCATGAAGCAGTGGGGATACAGGAGAAGATTTTTGTGTACAGTAATCATTAGTAATATTAGAATTTTTTAAAAATGTTTTCCTACAAAATCGTAATATCACAGTGCTGCACCCTCTTGCCTCTTTTTTTACTGAATTAATTCACTGCGTGTGAAAGGTAATGGACTGGCAGCCCCTGCAGACTGAAGTTCTTTATCTGTAGATGAGGTAAAGCATGACGTAGCAAGAGTGCAGGCTCCCTCCCATTTCCCCCTTAGCCTGTCAATGTGCCTTGACTCTGTACAACATGGGTTCTCAAACTGGGGGTCGGGACCCTTCAGGGAGTTGTGAGGTTATTACATGGGGGGTCACGAGCTGTCAGCTCAATCTCCACCCCAAACCCTGCTTTGCCTCCAGCATTTATAATGTTAAATATCTAAACAAGTGTTTTTAATTTATAAGGGGGGGGGGTGTCGCACTCAGGGGCTTGCTATGTGAAAGGGGTCACCAGTACAAAAGTTTGAGAACCACTGAAATGGACCAGCTCTTGGCTCTTTGCTGACACTGACAAAAAAGAGGCCCAGTTAGTTAGGGTGCTGTTGTGGACAGCTGTCAAACAGAGACAGTCAATGTGTTTCACAGAGGCTGCTGAACATCAACCATAAGAGAAACACTGAAGTCACTACCAATCTGGGCCCGGAGTTGAACTGGTCACCTAGAAGTGAATATTTTCTTTCCTCTAGCACCTTTCATACTCCAGGGATTGATCCCAATGTGTCCTAAAGAGCAATGAGTGAAAAACTGAGAGTGCAATGACTGTGTAGGCAAATGATAGCCATTCTGCACTCAGCAGAAGCTCACACAGCCTCAGACATTGGAGTCTCTCTTACTGAGAGAAGGAAGGCAACTTTGTTTAGCATAGTGTCTTTCCTACAAACCACCCCACACAACATGTTACAGAGTTTAATAATACCAGTCAGCTGCCAGGAAGTGGTATAAATGATTTAAACACATGAACCCCGGGTAGGACATTGGTGTTGTCCCCAGCTCTTTTCAAAATGGACCAAGTATACCTATAACTAAGATTGTCCCAAAAATAAGAATTATGTTTCACAAAAGGTTTTAAATTTGTTATAATTCTGCACTGGGGGGAAATGAGACCATCTGAAATTTTTAATGAAAAAATGAGAAACGGACATCCCTACCGCAGTACAGCAAATAGCCCAGTGATTAGGAATTCACCTGGGATAGAGGAAGCCCACGTTCACTGGGCTATAGAGTCCATCTCAGTCTCTCCTGTTGGAGCTGTTCCACTTTGTATAAAGAATGAAATAGTCATTGGGCCAGAGAGAGAGGCTGGCTCTCTAGCTGGGGGGCTAGAGCACTCACCTGGGATGTGGGAGATCCAGGATCCATTCCCTGCTCCAAATCAAGGAGAGCAAGTAGCGGGACCTGGGTCTCTCACATCCCGGATGAGTGCATTAACCCCTGGGGTATTTGCTCTCCGTGGTTTGACCAGAAATTCTATCTTGAAAAGCTTTGGTTTTGATGAATCAGCATTTTCTGATGGGAAAAATTTCTAACTACTTCTAACTCTCATTTTGAGAGTCTGCCAGAGGCAGGCAAAAAGACCTTGCTTGAATTGATCATCCAAAGGATAGCTCTTCACTTGAGAGTAGTCCTCGCTTTCATTCTAGTGCTATGCTGGGAGCACAGCATACAAGCCTGATCCCTGGTGAGAGAGTTCAGACTCTGACCTGCTGATCTAGAGGTGTGAGTGCCATCAACGGAGCCGCACTTGACACTTAGTGTGGGAAAAACAAAACAAAAACAACTGGGATGAGATACTGATGCTGCAAGAGAGAGGTCTGTTGAGGATGTGGGTGATGTAGTTGGAAAGGTGCGGCTGGGAGAGTTGTCAGGCCTGGTGACTTTGTGGGTAGGCAGAAGGAGTACGTGAAATCAGGAAATGGATTGAAAGTCTGGAAAGGGGAGTTAAGGCCACAGATTCCACGGCTGATCCTCTTTCTTATAGACTTTGCTAATGTTTACAGTGGTGGTAGAGATCATGGGGAGGATGGCAGCGGGTATAGTTGCCATAGAGATTACAGCTGTGATAAATCTGCTGAGGTCAGCAGAGCACGGTGATGAGTCTGCTGAGGGTGAATCTGCTGCTGCCCCTGTCCCTCCGTTGGGGAAGGACATAAATTGCCAGGAGGGGAAGGTTCTGTGGCAGGCGGAGAGGGTGTGGGGCCTGGGAGGAATTTCGTGGTGGGAGAAACACATAACGGGACCCACCAGCTGCTAGAGCCCTAGCAATTCAAGTGCTTGGCTGAGCCATGGTACACCTGGCATGCCAGCAGGGACTGATTCAGGGCCAAATGTGGTGGCCACAGAGCACCAGAGACCCCCAAAGAGGGTTATGCAGTCGTGAGCCTGCAGGAGCAGAGGGTTATAATGATGACACAACGAGGCTGGCTGTGATGAAGGCAGGGGGTAGAGGGTTGTGGCTGTGCTGGAGCTGATGGTGAGTGTGACAGCTGGTATTACAGTGGTAGTATAAGGATGCTAGTGATGACAATAGCAGAGATTTGGTGGTGAAGATAATGTTAATAGGAGCAGTAGCAGAGATGAGGGTGGTGATGAGAGCATTGATTGCCCTGAGCATAACGATGGCAGTTGGAGTGGCAATGAAGAAGATAGTGGCTAATTACTGACATGATTATGAGAAGGAAGAGGAGGCTGGCTGGAGAAAGAATGGAGATGGCTGTGACTATGACAGTTTGCAATGAAGAGGCTGCTGCTCACTGTTACAACTGATTTTAGTGTTTCGGCTCTGATATTTCCCCAAGCTGTCCCCTCACTGCGTGAGGGCTCACAGCTTTGTTTCTTCCTAGCTCTCCCACTCAGCTTCTTTTGCTACAAGAATTTTTCCTGTTTGGGTGTGGAGAGACATTTCAATAGTGGCTTTACATAAAAAGAAAAATAAAATCAGTGAGTTGTATAATTAAAATCTTAAATCAGACCATTCTGTAGACACCTCCTCCTCCCCCCCACGCCCAGCACACACCACTCCACATCCACTGTAAGGTGAATACTGGATGTGTTGTCTTCTTAGGACTAAGAATGAGGCTTTCCTAGTGCTTTAACAAAACAATCTCAAGGAAGTTTTAAAAGGGGGGGGGGGAATCTTTGCAGCCTGCCTTAGCCAGGAAAGGGTTAATGTTTTAACTGCAGTGTAATTTCAGAGGCATTAAAGAACACGTTTCCATAGAAACGTCAACCCACAGAGGGAGAGATGAGAGAGAGTAGAGAGAACTGGTCCTCTGACAAAAGAGGAACAGTAGAGTTCTAACCCCCACACAGTACTGACAGAAGCGATTATCTGTTCCTTCTAATCAACTCCCCAATGAAAATGTTGGAGGGATTTAAACCACTGCCATGCTACTTTGTGTGTATAGAAAGGGGATACACCACTTCAGACAAAGTAATGTTGAGTCAAGACTTCTTTGGTGGTGACCCCTTTAGGGTGGTGACTGCACCAAATTCTATGTCCTTTAAAGTGCAGTGTATGTTTTTGGTGCTAGGTAAATGATTAATAACCCAAAGCCCCCAAACGTTTTTTGGTGGGTTGAAAAAGTTCATTTAATTTGCTGATTTTTAAAAAAATAAATAAATGTTTTATTTCAGTTTCCTGAACTACCTCAGCATTGCTCAGTTTCAGACAGCACCAAAATGCTGGAAGGAAATGTCTTCTGGCAGATTTTAATAGCCCAACTGGAAAGAAGAAGGACCTGAAATCTCTGGAGGAAAATCTGTTCTGCTCACAAAATTTCTGGCACTGGTTTCCAGCTCAGAAGTTGGAATGAGTTCCAGATAAACATAACGACATACCACGGTGGTAGGCACCTAGGACATACCAATGGTCCTGATCCTGCAGACACTACTAGATGTAATACTGCCATGAATAGTCCCAGGGACTTCAAAGTGGCTTCTCTTGGTGTTATTCCTGGTAGTGTTTGCATAATTGGTCTCTAAGGTCATTTCTATACTACTGAGTTAAGTCAACTTAAGTTATGTCGACGATATAAACCACTGTAATTACATCACTGGTGCATGTTCATGCAATGCTCCTTGTGTGGGCAAAGTGTGTCCTCAGTTGGTGCTCCAGCACCGACAGAGAGAGCAGTGTACTGTGGGTAGCTATCCCATGGTGCAAATCACCACCTTCTCCCACTTGGAGTTCTGGGAATTGATCGCAGTACATCATGGGGACAGGATCACCACCCCATGATGCTGTTTTCTCCATCCCATAATTCCAATGGCTTCATGCCATTTTTCAACTGCCCCTGCAAACTTTCCGCCCGCCATCCCTGCCTGAAAGCATGGACCCTGCGCTTCTCACCAGACTTGTGACAAGAGTTATGAACACAATGCGGCTGATCCTGCAGTATTTCATGAGCTCTAAATCTGAGCAGGAATCCGTGCTGCCTGCCCTGCTGTGTGCCATGGAAAGAAACAATTCAGGATTGATATTGGCATTCATGGAGCAGCTGTACATGGTGGACCATTGCTATTGGGCTCGGGAAACAAGCACTGAGTGGTGGGATCAGATTGTGATGCAGGTATAGGATGATGAGCAGTGGCTGCAGAACTTTTGTATGTGAGAAGCCACCTTCCTTGAATTCTGTGTGGAGCTCATCCCTGCCCTGTGGTGCAAGGACACAGAATGAGAGCTGCCCTAATGGTGGAGAAGTGAGTGGCGACAGCTGTGTGGAAGCTGGCACTCCAGACTGCTATTGGTCAGTCATGAATCAGTTTGGAATGGGGAAATCTACCGTGGGGGTTGTGGTGATACAAGTGTGCAGGGCCATTAATCACCTCCTGCTACGAAGGACTGTGACTCTGGGCAGTGTGCAGGAAATAGTGGATGGCTTTGCGACAATGGGATTCCCTAACCGTGGTGAAGTGATAGGTGGCAAACATATCCCAGTTTTGGCCCCAGACCATCTTGCAATGGAGTACATCAACAGAAAGGGCTACTTCTCGATGGTATTGCAGGAGCTGGTGGATCACTGGGGTTGTTTCGCTGTTATCAATGCGGGATGGTCAGGAAAGGTGCATGATGCATGCATCTTCAGGAAAACTGGCCTGTATAGAAAGCTGCAAGCATGGACTTTCTTTCCAGACCAGAAGATGCCAATAGGGGATGCGGAAATGCCCACAGTGATCATGGGGGACCCAGCCAACCCCTTACTCCCGTGGCTCATGAAGCCTTACACCAGAAATCTTGATAACAACAAGGAGTGCTTCAACAATAGGCTCAGCAGGTGTAGAATGACTGTAGAATGTTCGTTTGGCACATTAACGGGTCACTGGTGCTGCCTTTGTGGCAGATTAGACCTCAGTGAGGAAAATATTTCCATGGTCATAGCAGCCTGCTGTGCTCTGCATAACATTTGCGAAGTCTAGGGGGAAAAGTTTTCTTAGGAGTGGAGCATTGAGGCCGATCACCTGGCAGCTATTTTTGAGCAGCCAGACACTTGGGCTTTTAGAGGGGCTGAACCGGGGGTTGGGTGGGGGGAGGGCGCTATTCGAATCAGGGAGGCTTTGAATCTGCATTTTGACGAGCCCCAATAATGTATGGGTCTCAAATAATCACTGTCTTTGTAAGCCTAAATTGTTATTAAACAGCAATACACAGATTTACATTTCTTACAAGGGACACGACAGTGAGTAGCACTCGCTGAAGTGAGGATCTCACATCTGCATATAAGTCTAGCTGTCATTATGGAAAATGTCCCTAAGGGTGGTGTGCAAGGAGTACTGTAATGGGACGGGAACACGAGAGGAATATGTGGGGGGAGTTTGGGAGGGACAAGGAAGGCAGTTCTGTATGGTCTGCAGGGGGAGTCGAGGATGCATGTGTTCCACTTGCACCACAATCAGGGATCTCAGCATGTCTGTTTGGTCTTCCATGAGCTTTACTGTCTGTCTCCTCTCCTGGCTATCCCATTTCTAGTTTTTCAATTACTGGCTCTCTCCATGCTCTGTGCTTGCTATTGGCCTGATTTGACAATTGCAGCACTTCATGAAACATGTCCTCCTTACTCTTCCTCATTCACCTCATTATCTAACGGAGGCAATCCACCAGTGTGTAGGAGCTGGCCCTCAAGGGCACATCTGCATGCACAAAAGAAACAATACATTGAGTCAGTATTGTGACTATATTCACAGTCTTGGATCATAAAAGTTGCCTATACCTCTTTCTCATTTTTCCTTGGCAAGCACAAAGCATGGGCACAACACTAAGCATGGTGAGTTTGTCCCATCTTGCACCACCCCAGGCCAAAGAGTCTGGATGGTTTCAAAAGGGGATCAATTCAAGCACCTAGGGACACTATTCTGAATACTGGCACTGTTTTCCACAGGCAGTGGTGATTGAAGCTGAAATCACATGACTGAGGGTTACCAAAGATGCAGGGATGCAGCTCCTGCATGTATGCGGTTTCAGACCGTGTCCGTATGTTGGTTGCCTGTGTGCTGCTTTGGTTCCTGCAGAAGTAGTTGTTGATTGGTGCGGCGAAGTTTCCTACAACGGGGAAAGAAACAAAACAGCTCTGCCAAGCCATGTGGGAAGCCGGCCTGGTCAGCTGGGAAGATGTGATGTGAGCTGTCCACGCCGAGCAAACAGGAAGTGGAATTTCAAAAAATTCTCTGGGCTTTAAATGGGGAGGGGAGCATGCCTGTGTTCCTGGCTGCAGGGCAGCGGAGTGGAAACTGCTTACCAGACTGGTCATGATGGGCATTATGGGACACCTCCTGGAGGCCACATAGGGCAACATAAGCAAGAGCAGTGTCTATGCTGACACTGTGTGTAACTTTGTTGCAAAAAGCTCTATGCCGCTCATCGAGGTGGTTTTCTGATGTTGGTGTAGCAGGAGAGTTAAATCGTTGGGAGGTGCATTATTGGGTGTACACCTCTGCTGTTCTGTTGACAAAACTGTGTATTGCAGAGAAGACCTAAAATAGATAAATAGATCTGAAGTGCATCTCTTGACCTTTCTGTATTTGCCTTATGTCAGGAACCTGTTAGGTGAGTGCCAAGGAGTAATTATTGCCTACTGTGACAGGCCTTCTGACAAATGTGATTTTCCATACTCTTGCTGCCCTGTGAAGCCTAAAAGAAATAGATTTCCAGTGGTCCAGCTTCCAGTTTGGATAGAAATGCCCAGGAGAACAGTGAGGTATTAGCACATCTATTCCTACTGACTGAGCAAGGAGGGGCAGCTGTGGAAATGAAAAATAACACTTAAAACCAAAAATTAGTTAGCCAGATTTTTTTTTTAAACCTCAAAGGCGTGTGGCTTGAGCCATACTTTGGCTGAAGGTTTTGTTTTGTTCATATTTCATCTAACCAGCTTCATCACCCCTTGTCTATAGGCTCCTCTTTCATACGAGCAATGGGGTGAACCCTCAAGGGTTGGATGTTCAGTTAGTCTAAACTTCTGGAGCTAGGCAAGTTTAGGAGAATGGGCTTATTTCCCATGAGATTTATAGGACTTTCCAGCTTCAGCCAGATCTGAAATATGGTCAGAACTGGTTTCCTCTCATGGGATTTTCACTTCCAGTCCCAGAGGACCCAGGAAGTGCAGAAAGGTGCACTAGAGCTGGTCAAAAAAAAATTTTTTTTCCTGCAGAACATTTCAATGTTTTAGCAAAAAATTGAAAACTGAAAATTTTCAGCGGAAAACTTTTGGGTAAAAATTGAAGAGTTGGATTTGGAAATCTCATCACAGTGCCTCATGGAAGTTGTAGTTTGTACTTCATGCCCACATGCTGCTCATTGGCTAGGGCTCCCTGGATGGACTAAATCTCCTAGTTGCTAAATGCCCCTGTTGCTGAGCTGTGGCAATGAGTCATGGGGGTTGCTGCCAGCCACCCTGCATCATGGACATGAAATCTGGTTGGTGACCTGGCCCATAGAGGATAATGGGGGGAAGAGGCACCCAAACCACAGCCTCTATATGTTACTGTGGTAGCATTTCCAAATTAAAAGTTTCTGTATTTTGGCCAAAATCTTTTCAATTTTCAGATGTTTGGGTTTTTTGATGTAAAGCCGACATTTTCCATGGAAAGCAGACACTTTTCACAAAAGGTTGTTTGAGTACAAACCCCGTTTTTCCACTGAGAACAATTTTGAAAGACAATTTTTGGTCAGCTTTGGTGTGGACAGTATTTGTAAAAACAAGTTAATCAAATGCAAAGACCAAAGTGTTTTTGCGGGGTGGGTGGGGGGAGGTTGGTCTGGGTTTCAGGAATATTTTTGGTGGGATGAGGAGGGAAGTGAAGATTTGAGCCTGCTGTTTATTTCAGATCAGATCATCCCATCCCAAACTGTGCCTACTTTTATTACCAAGGGCCTCGTTTTCCACTGCTTGGCCCTTGTCATTTAGGAGTATAAAATACCACCAGATCAGGGTGGCTGCTTCAAGCTGTCCTGCAGTGACTCAAGAGCGAGTACTAACCTCAGGGTAAACTGTTAAGAACCAGGGCTCCAACCCCAAATTGGTTGTGAGTGATTTCACCAACCAATGATCAGGTGTAAGCTCCTTGAGCACTATAACGAAGCAGGAACATGGAGTCACAGACAGTCCCCTTGGGTGCTCTGACTCCTGTCTTGCCACCCAGGGAAGCCTATCTTTGTGCTAGATGGTCCTTTACATAACGAATCACAGCAATATTCTGGTTACTCCCAGTCCCAATGGGCTAATCACTTAGCCCAGGTTAATTGTACGTTAGATCTCACACCAAAGACAACACTTGTAGCCAATCCTATAATAAACTATCTAAAGATTTATTTCATGGAAAAAGGAAATCAGAGAGTTATTTACAAAGTTAAAGCCAGTACACCCAGTGATGAACTGCCAAAATCTTAACAGCTGGTTCCCTCCTCATCCCACGAGGGGGTCGTGGCCCACCCCTGCCCCATCCACCCCGTCCCCTGACTGCCCCTGGAACTAGGCTGGAGGGTCTCGTGGGCCACCATAGTGGGTGCCTACCCACCCCGCCCGGCCCCTAAGAGCCAGAGGGACCTGCTGGAGGGCGAGGTGGGGAGTCCCGGCGGTGCTTACCTGGGGCGGCTCACAGGAAGCATCTGGCAGGTCCCTCTGGCTCCTAGGGGCAGGGGAGGGTAGCTGGGGGGGAGGATGGGGAACAGCTGCTCCCCCCACTGATCACATCAAAAGTGGTGCTTTAGACACCAACTCCATGGGTGCTCTGGGGCTGGAGCACCCATGGGGAAAATTTGGTGGGTGCAGAGCACCCACCGGCAGCTTCCTGCTCCGCGCCCGACCCTAGGTCGCCTCCGCCTCCTCCCCTGAACCCACCGCCCCGCTCTGCTTCTCAGCCCCAGAGCACCTACGGAGTCGGCACCTAAGGCGCAACTTTTGGTCAGTTTATAAATTTAGAAGCCCTTTTAGAACCAGTTGTCCCGTTTAACAACCGGTTCCAGTGAACCGGTGCGAACCAGCTCCAGCTCACCACTGGGTACACCCCCACACAAATGAGTTCCAGTGTTAAGTTTCAAAAGGTAATAGAAGCTTATATAATCAGCAAGCTCTATATGTCCGTTAGGGCTAACCCAGGCTAGGCATTTTGCTTACACCTAGTAATCCTTGCTCTGCAGAGTCCAAGGAGCATATCGATACAGTTCCTCCATGGTAGGAGTTTTTATTCCCTTCCTCCCTTGTGCTTTGACCTGCAAACTCAGCTGATGGGAGGAATTCACTTCCATGACTCATATTCATGGGGGGGGGAGAGTAAACAAAAAAAATCTTTTTTCCTCTTTAATGTTCTACACTAGTTCATCTTGTGTTGATGGGCCTTCCTTGTTGGGCAGGCCATAACACTGACTGTTGTAGACCAGCATTTCACACTAGTTAATGTCTCTCTCCTGTCTGGTGATTTACATGGTTAGAGGCTTACATGCAAATGCTCAAATATTCCCTTACAGTATGGGAGACAGATGTTATAAGTGAGATTAATGCAGGCAGCAACTTACATGCATTCCATAAACACTAAACACATTCTTATAATTCTAATACTTACGTTAGCAATGCTAACACGCAGGAGAGCCAGACTGATTACAGCTCTGTGTTTGTCAGTTTTCAGCTGAGACAGGGGACTTTGGCCTGGAGACTTTGGCACCTGGTCTGCCAGCATGGCAGGCAGTGTCTTTCAGCTATTCCTTCCTAGGTGTAAATGACTGCACAGGGTGCCAGACACTGAAGAATCAGCCCTGGGATGTTCTTTGGTGGGTGAAAGAAAGTTACTGAGGAGACTGGAGGGCTCAGGGGGATTGTGGGATGAGATGGCCTTTCATCTTCAGGTCATTGGCATCAATCCTTCCCCAGGCTGGTAGTGCCTGAAAGCTGGTATTAATTGATGGCCATTCAGCAGCCTTTGCAAAATGAGTCCCGTCTCAGTACAGTTCCTAATGGACAGGTGTCCATGTTGCAGAAACGGCCATTACAATTGCCAGTGATAGGCCTTTTTGTTCGTGCTCTCAATGGAGGGGCAGAGGACTGCATGAGCCATGGAAACGGAACTTCTCTTTCATTCCCAGTGATAGTCTCCTTTAGTTAGGATTGCGCTGTGTGTGTGTGTGGGGGGGGGGGGAAACTTGCCTTGCCATTGTCCATGATGTATGGATTCTGGGGATAAATACGAACACCATCTCCAGGTGCTGTCATCTCAGTATCTTTCCCAAGTGCTACATTCACTGAAAATAAAATAAATAGAAGAAAAATGCAATACAGTGATGTTAACTTCTATTTTTGCATTTATTTCTATTGCAGGAATGATGGAAAATGCTCATACTTGAATCTATTTGCCCTGAAAGTACACATAGCAGTAGCAAGAGTATGGAAGTATTAGTACACATTTTAAAAAAATGTCTTCCAGGAGGTAATGGAGAAATAGCAATAAAACATAAGTGATAATGTCCCTTCTGGTAGAAATGAACATTTTACGAGTCAGGATAAAGCATCAGGAAAACCAGACTTCATCAAAACGATGGGCCAGATCCTCAGCTGGCCTAAACTGGTGTAGCTCCATTGAAAACAGTGGGGAGGGGCTACATCCATCTACACCAGCTCCATGTATTTTACATAGAAGTTGATGGCACATATAAACTAAACTAATGTCTTACATTTCTATATTGCCATTTAGCTTGAAGGAGCCTAAAGAGCTTTACCAGCCCAGGCACAAAATCTGCTCATCTACCCTTTTTCATGATGATTGATGAGATTGAAAAAATGATGTTATACTCACCCATTAAAATAAATAAATAGAGATGACTGCATGAATAGGCAAGGAGAATTGTACAAGGCTGCCCTTAGCTCTGAATGGCTCACTTAAACCAGTGGTGAAGGTTTGTTTCACTAGTCACCAAGTGTCTGTAACTTGGACAGCTTTTCTGGCTGCCTTTGCTCAGGATACCTGCACTATGCCAAGCTTCAGCCAATCCCTTTGCTGCCTCGTTTTTCTCTATCCTTAAAATACATCTCATCAAATTCAGTGGAAAATTTGAAAGAGAGATGGAAAGGAGTGGAAGAGAGAGACAGACTGAAAGACGGTTCCTTTAAATTTTAATCTGATAATTAAATGGCTTCTGCTGTTTCATTTCCTCTTGCAGTAGAAGGAGCAGAGTCCAGGCCCTGTACCATGTTAAATAAGCACTGATTGGGCTTTCTACATGGAATTATTTTGCCATAAATTGCACCTGACAACATCCAGATGCTCCATAAAAACAGCCAGACGTATCTGCATTTCTCAGCAATACAAGCCATCAGCATTGCAACAGCCGATGTGCCACAGAATGCAGGTGGAGCATGGGGTGAATGAAAGATGGGTGAACTTCCAAAAGGTCTGGCAGATCAGTTGTGTTAAGCACCAAAAGTGCAGGAGCAGAGCTGGTCAGGAATTTTTTGATAAACTTTTTTTGTTTTTTTGTTGCCAAAAAATGCTGATTCGTCAAAACTGAAACTTTTTGTGAACCAAGGCAATTTTTGACAAATCGCTTGACTCAAAAGAAATACTGGGAACAAATCAGTTGTTCAACCGAAAACACGTCAACATTTGAGTGAATTTAGACAAAAAGATTATTTTGTTTAAAAAAAAATGTTTGAGTCAGAGTTTAAGGCCGGAAGGGATCACTAGATCATATAGTCTGGCCTCCTGGATACACAGTCCACAACACCCACCCACTAAAACCAACAATGGAAATGAGACCAAAGTAGTAAGGCCCACATGAGACTAGACTATTACATTCCACAAGCAGAGAGTAGGAGGGCACCTGGTACAGCAGTGCTCAGGGCCCCTGCAATGGCAGGGAAATGATTAAGTGAGATCTACCCAGATAATCCTGGCAAGCAGCCCACACTTCTGCAGAGGCAGGCGAACCCCCCACAAGGACCCTGCCAATCTGAACTGGGGGGAAATTTCTTCCCGACCCCACATATAGTAACCAGTCAGACCCTGAGGATGTGAGTAAGAACCAGCCAGCCCGGCACCTGAGAGACAGAATGCTCAGTGTCACCTCAGAGCCCTGGCCCATCCTATCCAGTGTCCCATCTGCAATTGAAATGAAACATTTTGAGTGACGCAAACCAATTTGTAATTATTATTTTTATTTTTTGGTTTGTGAAAATGTTTGAGACTTCTGTTTTTCATCCCAATTTAAGATGTTAAAAATGTTGATATCTCAAATATTTTTGGAGGACAGGAAAACCATCCCCTGCCTAGCTCTGCTCCGGAGGCTTATCTAGACCATCGGTCGGTGTAATTGAACTTGATGTCTCATTATCACAGCCTGTCTCAAGAGATTTCAGTTGTCTCCAGCTGGGCCTGGGATGCATATGAGAACACTTTTGCAATATTTGAACATGTTGAGCCCTCACCAAAATCCAGAATCAGAGAGGTGGTTGTTAGAAGTTAGTAAAAAGGTGATGTGGAAAGGACGTTATTCAAAATGACTTTGAACCTTCAAAAAGGTTTGGGGAATTCAGGTTTGATTCGGTAGTGAGGGGGAAGGTGGGTTGTTTTCTTTTGTTAACTACATGATTTGACTCTCATCTTGAGTGTGGACGGAAATGCTGGTGACATTGTAAGGGGATTTGAGGACTAACTGTCCCAGGGATGAGGGAAGGGCTGAATGAAGAGAGGTGGGACTGTTGAGTGGTGCAATGTTGGGTTAGTCCATCATCCTTACATCTCTTGCCTTTGACGACCAAAATTCACATGTGAAAATGAATGTGATTGTCCCTTTTGTTTGTCCTGTAAATGCACCAAACACACTGGTGGTCTCTTCAGGAGAAGCCCAGGAATGGAGTAGCAGTAGGTGCTGCAGACTAGGAATGAGGTGCGTTGACAAAGTTGCATGTGGCAGCCCAGGACTGGATAGTATGGAGTGCCAAACTCTGGATTGAAAGGCATTGGTTAGAACTATGTGGAGCTCAGGACTGGTTTAGCAGAGATTATTGCAAAACTGGAATGATGCCAGAGCCTTAGAAATCCTGGGTCCCATTCTGTTTTACACAGGTGTAACTCACATAGTGGGGAGGTGAATCAACTCTGGGTGATTCAACTGACTGAATTTCCAACTTACGATATCTTCTGCCAGGGGTTGTGGTATTTCTCCTCACAGAAGAAACTGAGTCCTCTAGCATGCAGATCTCAGCAGGCAAAGAGCATGCACATGGATGCCTCTTTCCTCCGCTTTGCCACCCAGTCCTGCTGGCCCCTGCTGATTAACTCATTTGACAGCAAGTCACCACAGAGGGGTTGATGTTAGTTTCCAGTCCCCTCCTACCACATCCCCCCACCAAATGCCTTATTCCTCTGTTATGCTGAGCAAATTCTCGCCAAGAGATAAATTTCTCTGCATTTCTCTTCCCCATCCTCTCCAACTGTCCTCCCATTGCTTCCTTTATTTCTCTTTCATACCCTGCCACTCCAGAGAGAGAAGGTGCTGCCAGCGGAGTGGTGATCTTATTTTTATGAGGTGCCTAATTAGGGAAAGCAGCAGATATTGGGATGATAGTGCTGTTTTCAGACTGGCTGTTTGTCGCTTCTGACTGTAACACAGAATGACAGGACACAGGGGTGCATGTGTGTGTGGGCATGTGGTGTGTTGGAGAGAGACCTCTACTGGCTGAGCTGGGTCATTTTCCAGTTCAGCTCATCTTGCCTGTAGCTCCAGGAATAAAGAATCCGCAGTCAAGAAACTGGAGACAAGAGGCAGAACTGGTTAGCTCAGTATTCAAACTCATCCCCTTCAAACCTGTATCTGAGGTTCAGAGAAGTTCAGTTAACTTTTTTCTTTAAAAACATTAATTTCCCCATGTTTTCTCCAACACTAGCTGAAGCTATTTAAGTTGTCCTAGTAACTTGTCTGCAACCATTGAGTCTCAAATGGCCATTCTGTATGATTTTAATGCTCTATTTCCTGTTCCATGTGGCTTTTGAACTACTCATCACTAACCAGAAGTGCTGAGGATCTCAAATCTAGGAAAGTGAATGTAGCTTAGTGGTTCAAGCCCAGGAGTGGGCGTCAGGTCTCCTGGGTTCTATTATGGGGTCTTCCACTGACTTTCTATGTGACTAGGGTCAAGTCACTTACCTTTTTTGTTCCTGTTTGCTCATCTGTAAAATGAGGATAATATTGTGTGCATCTTAATTCTCTAAGGGCAGATTCTGCCTTTGCACTCTTGGCAGCTCCACTGAACCCAAAGGGGCAGCACAAAGTGTAAATGAAGGCAGGATTTTTGACCCTTTAATGTTTGAAATTAGGTGCTAGAGAAATGCTTATATTATGATTATTCCGCAAACAGAAAGCTTTGTTAAAAGGCCATTAAGATTGCTCAAGTGCCTGTATCATCAGCTAAAGCATAAAAAAACCCAGAATATCACTAGTTAACTACTCACCCAACCTACAACCATGATTTCATCTTCTCTGAATTACCTCACCCCCCCCATCCACCACCCACTGCACACATGTCTCCTCCCTCCATAGCTAATGCCTCAGTGCAGAGATGCTGAGCAGTCTCCCTGCTCACCCCCATTCCCACTCAGCTCCTTGCTCGGGGGAGGTGGTGTTATGGGGGGTTCTGGCAGAACGTAGGTCTTACTTGGGAGCAGCTGGTTGGAGCAGATAAGGGCTGTTTGGGACACGTACCAAGGCAGCAATGCCGTGTGTGGGCCCTTAGTGTGCCAAGGGTGGTGTGCACAGTCAGTCAGCTGCGTGGGTGTTGCTGTCTTGTACACTGTTGGCTTGCTGTGCCAGGGAGCCTTTCAAACACTAATACATTGGCACAGAAGCACTGGGCTTCCATCACCCCAGGCCCTCTACACCGCTGGAGGCCCCCATCTGCCTTTCACACAAGCTGCTTCTCCCTCAGGTCCATCACACATCCCTGCTCAGCCTCTCATCCCCCCCCTCCCCCAATCCATCCCTTGTTAACCAGTACCCACACCCAGAGGCCCATCTCTCCATCACTGTCCACCTACCATACCCTCGTCTGCCCAGCCTGTTTCCCTGGGTCCTGAGGATCTCTGTGCTGAGCAGAGCTCGTGAGTCAGGGAGACAGACCGTCGGCGACGGAAAATGGAAGTAGCTGACAGATCTGAGCAAATCCATTTGGCTAATCTTGGTGTAGTGCATGTCCATTATCCCAACGAAGGGGAAAGACTATGGGTTTAATTTTAACATTTCAAAAGTGGCCTATGTCAGAGATACCATTAGAGTGTGCAAGTCTATGTGTCCAAGGTCTGGAGATCATGGGTGCTGTTAGTAGTTGTTTGGATACAAGTATCTTAAGAAATGTAAGGAAAGCAGGGCAACGTTCAGAAGGGAGCATGTTTAAGTATTCCCACTGTAAAAGTTGGTAAATATGCTACTACAGAACTAGAAAGAGAACTCCCTGAAGAGTTCTTGTACCAATTTTAGAGACTAAATTCAGTCCTTAAAGTGTGAAACAGAGGGATTTTAGTACTGCTTTAGGTGCAAATCTCAATGCAACTCCTGACTCCTCTCTAATTATTATTATGGTTCTGATCTTTGCAATGAAAAACAAAAAGAAAAGAAACCCTGTTGTCAAATAGCTCTTGCTGATTTCTATGAACTTTCTTGCTGTCTCCACGCTGTGGTGATGGAGATTCCCCCAATGTTATTGCTCTTGGAAGGTTGTTAGAAATATTGTATATTGATGCATAGTTAATCTCTTCTTTTTTGCCGCTGTTTTCTAAACACTGAAATAAAGCTGCCTCCTAACCCACACTGAAATAGTTCTCATGATGGCCTCACGCTGAAGGGATCTTATCAATTTTTCTGGTGCTCTGAGGGAGCCTTTCACCTGGAATATCATTTGCTGCTCTGGACACATCAGAACAAGAATGATGCAAAATAATTGGAGGGAATTCAGGGAAAAGCAAAAAAGTGGTTCTCAGACTGGAGAACTTATCTAGCTTGAGGAAATGTTCCAGACATTACATGGCCAAGATTTTAAAAAATGACTAGTGATTTTGGGTGCCTAACAGAACTCTCTGTAAAAGAGGCCTGAATTTTAGAAAGTGATAAGCACCCACTCTCTGAAAATCAGACCCTTTGGACTCAGATTGGGCACCCATAAAGGGAGGCACCTAAAATTATTAGTTGCTTTATAAAAACTTGACTGATTGTGTATACAGTCATTTGGTTAAATTATGATGGGGTTAGTAATGGTAATCATCCACAAACGTTCAGAGGGTTTAAATAGCTCAAAGGAAGAGGGATTTTTTAGGATTGTTCAAGTGCAATTAAAGGGAAATTTAGTTTGAGTATGAGGAAACATTTCCTAACAAAATGTGTGTGTTAAGCTGTCCTGCAGTAGCTCAAGAGTGAGTACCTACTTCAGGGCAGACTTTTAAGAGACAGGGCACAAACCCCAAGCTGGTTGTGAGTTCTGTACTTAGATTTTGCCAACCAATGATCAGGTGTAATCTCCTCAGGCACTATAATGGCCTTAACATGGAGTCACAGACAGTCCCTTTGGGCACTTGCCAGCCAGGCAAGCTGACCTTTGTGATAGATCGTCCATTCTACTGCGAATCACAGCAATATTCAGGTTACTCCCAGTCCCAACGGACCAGTAATTTACCCCAAGTCAATTGCACTTTAGATCTCACACCAGAGGTGCTTTTAGCCAATCCTATAATAAACTATGTAAAGATTTATTAAATAGGAAAAGGAAGCCAGAGAGTAATTTGTAAGGTTAAAGCAGGCAAGCATACATACACAAGTGAGTTCCAATGTTAAGTTTCAAAAGATAATAGAAGTTTCTATAATCAGCAAGCTCTATATCTTTTAGGGCTAACCCAGGCAAAGCAGCTTAGGATCCTTTGCTTATGCCTAGAAATCTTGCCCCCAGAGTCCAATCAGGCATAAGATACAGTTCCTTCTTGTTAGGGTATTTTATTCTCTTCCTCCCTTGTGCTTTCAGCTGCAAACTCAGCTGATGGGAGAAATTCACTTGCATATCTCATCTTCATGGGGGTGGTGGTAGGGAAAGCAATCAACCAAGTCTTTTGTCCTTTTTAATGTTCCACAATAGTTCATCTGGCATTGATGGGCCTTCCTTGTTAGCCAGGATATAACACTGTCAGTTGGAGCTTGGAGCTCAGTAGTTTACCCGTGATTTACGCAGTCATAGAGGCTTATAATACAAACATTTAAAAATTATCTTACAGTATTGGATACAGATGTTACAAGTGAGATTGCAAGCATTCCATAAAGTCTAAATTCTAAGCACATGTTTATAATTCTAATACTTATTTAAACCATACTAACACACAAGTGAGCCAGGCCGATTTTAGCTGTGTATTTATCAGTGTTCCATTGAGGCCGGGGATGCTTGGCATGAGCTGGCATCTGGTCTGTCAGAGTCACAGTGGTGTAGTAGATTTGAAGAGTCTTTTGATGTAGGTGGTAGAAACACTGCTTGAGTAGTTTTTAAATGGGACTGGACAAAACACTGAAGAAATTGTTATTGGGGCCAACCCTGCTGATAAGATGGTCACCTCTAGCTCTTACCATTATGTGACTCTACTTGTGATATAGCAGGTGTGTAATGAAAAATTCTAGTTTTGCGAGAACAGGATAGTGAGTTGAAGTGAAATATACAAACGGGGGAGACCGCCAAAGGTTTCTTATAAGCCATTGAACTATGAAACATCTATTTTTCACCTTCCTCTGTAGCATGGGGCACGGTTCACTTGCTGAAGGATTCTCTCTCTGCTCCTTGAAGTCTTTAAACCATGATTTGAGGACTTAAATAGCTCAGATATAGGTGAGAGGCTTATCACACGAGTGGGTGGGTGAGATTCTGTGGCCTGCGTTGTGCAGGAGGTCAGACTAGATGATGATAATGGTCCCTTCTGACCTTAATATCTATGAATCTATTTCCTCTCCCTCACGCCCACAATGTAATTTTAAAATAAAACATGTCATTTGGATAGTTAAAAACAATAGACCTGATTCTCATGTACAGCCAGGCCTCTTTAAAATGCTTTGGCAGTGTCAAGGAGCCTTAAAGTGAGTAGAACAGCAAACTATGTCTCCATGAAAGCCCTTTTCACTGACAGAGTGGTGCAAAGTGGCCTTGTTGTAAATGAGTACGAGGCCCAGTCTGTTTAATAGACCATTTTAATTTTTATTATGGGATGGCCCAAGACTGGACTGGGCTGCTCAGCAGTGAGGCACCCGCTATAGACCAAATGAGATCTTGAGAAGGTGCTCCAGTGATTTGGTTGGCTGTTCGTCTTTGTGACTTTTATTGTTTGATCCCACTACATACAATGAACTATTCCATCCTTACAAAAAGGCTCTTTTAACTGGCTACCAGAGCCTTTAATCTGTGAATTAATCCTATGCCTCAAAGAGCTGCTTTGGGCCCTGTTCTGCTGCCATTGAAGTCAATGCCAAAAAGTGCATTGATGTCAATGGCAGTTGAATAGGGCGCATCTCACTTTCCTTACTCCTCTCCCTGCAGAACCCTGCCACATTAGCTGGTCACCTGATGAGAGCAGTATCTCCACCTCTGTATCCCCATCCCATGACCATCTTTCAATGATATGTGAAGGAGATGCCTCTCTGAGAGAGAGTGAGGATGAGGGTCTGGAGCACATGCAGAATATTCATGCCCTTTATGGAAGGGGAAATTAAGTACTGTGAGCATGCTTGCACTAATGTGGTTGCGATGGGTACTACTCACAAAGCAATTCAGCAAGAGCCAGAGAGAAAAGTGATCGTCCTATCACAGCGGCCAGTAGTGACATATGGGAGATTGCCTTGGTCTGTCTCTCTCAACTCCTTACATAACAGCTCTCCTGTTACCCCTCTGCCACTGCTACTTCCCCCATTCCCTCTCTGATTCCCTCCCTGCTGTTCCAAGTCCGTTGCACTGTCACTACAACCCTCATTTAAACTGCGGTCAGGGAGGTAGGTCTCTGTTCTGGGTATGGTTGTTGTGTGTTTAAAATCTTCTATCTTTTCTCTCTCTTCTAGGTACCTGATTAATGTCACCTTTGAAGGGAGGAATTTGTCCTTCAGTGAGGACGGCTACCAGATGCATCCCAAGCTGGTGATCATCCTTCTAACCAAGGAGAGGAAATGGGAGAGGGTAGGATATGTTTGGAGACTCTTGGACTAAACTGGGAAGGAGGAGGGTGGTGAAGGTGCTCATCAAATTAACCCCTCTCTCTTCAGGACTTCCTTGTACCAAAGGGTGACCAGCTCCTTACTTCCTCTGAGGGTCTGTGGGAGCTGGATTTGGGTGTCTCCAATAATACAAGGACACCATCTCTTCTCAAATGTAGGCCACCAATACATTATCATATTAGTTTGCATAAAACGTTCATAGATTCACTCATGGTTCCCTTCAGCGTCCACTTTCCTGTTTTACGTAATAGAGTTCAGCTCCCTACAGCAGAACCACTGACAGATTTAAGGACAGCCTTGAATGGGGACAGTCAGTCGAATGGACCCCTGGCTGTAGACACTGCAGTTACCAGCTTCGCCTTATATATGACATGAGGACTAGAACTCAGGAACTTCAGCATCAAAATCGCAGGCCTTTACTAACTAAAAGAGATACAACATTAGCTATCCTTTGTATCAAGGTTTAGGACTTCAGCCACTAGAGAGAGACGCATACAATTTTCAATGGGATGGGGTGTTAGGTGCAGCTCCATGTATGACATTTTAGGTAAATTATTTAATGAGTTCATTTGCATCTTGGAAGATGGAATTTCAAGATAGAAGGCAGCTTGGGTGAAAGTAATCATGAAATGATCGAGTTCATAATTCTAAGGAATAGTTGGAAGGAAAAAAGCAGAATGAAGAGAATGGACTTCAAAAATGCAGACGTTAAGAAACTCAGAGAATAGGTAGATAATGTCCCCTGGGCAGCAAGTCTAAGGGAAAAATGTTCAGGAGAGTTGGCAGTTTTTTTAAAGAGACATTATGAAAGGCATAAGAGCAAATGATCTCAAAGCATAGGAAAGATGGGAAGTCTGGTGAAAGACCATCCTGGCTTAACCAGGAGATCTTCAATAAACTGGAACTCCTAAAAGAGTAAGACAAAATGTGAAAACTAGGTCAAATTATGAAGGATGAATATAAAAAATCCCCATTAACATGTAGGGACAAAATTAGAAAGGCCAAGGCACAAAATGAGATTAAACTAGGTAGGGACATAAAGGGTAACAATAATACATTCTACAAATACAGAATAGGCCCATCACTCTCTGAGTAGGAGAGAATATAACAAAAATGCAGCAATGGCCACAGTATTAAATGTCTTTTTTGTTTCACTTTTCACCAAAAAGGTTAGCACCGATTGGATGACTAACAATAGCGAACATCAGTATAAATGGGGTAGGATCTAAGGCTAATCTAGGGAAGGAAAAAGTTAAGACTTACTTAAACAAGTTAGAGGTCTTCAAGTCAGCAGGGCCTGATGAAATACATTCTAGTATGCTTAAGGAATTGTCTGAAGAGATCTCTGAGCCATTAGGCATTCTCTTTCAGAAGTTGTGGAGGATGGGCGAGATCCCACAGGACTGGAAAAGGGCAAATACAGTACCTATTTATAGAAAGGGGAATAAAGACCAGTCAGTCTAACTTCAGTACCCGGAAAGATAAGGGAGCAAATAATCAAACAAACAATCAATTTGTAAACACCTGGAAGATAATAGATGATAAGTAACAGTCATCATGGGTTTGTCAAGAACATGTCATGTCAAACCAATATAATATACTTTGATAGGGTAACAAGCATTTTTGATAATGGGGAAGCAATAGATATCATGTATTTTCAACTTTAATAAGGCTTTTGATACTATATCAGAAACAAACTAGGGAAATATAGCTTAAATTAACCTACTATAAGGTGAGTGCATAACTGGTTGGAAAAACATACTCCGAGAGTAGTTATCAATGGTTCACAATCAAGCTGGAAGAGCATATCGAGTAGGGACCCAGAGGGGTCTGTCTTGGGTCTGGTTCTGTTCAATATCTTCATAAATGATTTGGAAAATGGCATAGAGAGTACATTTTTAAAATTTGCAGACAACACCAGGCTGAGGAGGGTTGCAAGTGATTTGGAGGACAGGATTAGAATTCAAAATGATCAGCACAAACTGGAGAAATGGTCTGCAATAAATATGATGAAATTCAATAAAGTCAAATGCAAAGTACTACACTTAGAAAGGAATAATCAATTGTAAAATACAAAATGGGAAATGATTGCCTAGGAAGGAGTACTGCAGAAAAAGATCTGGGATTTATAGTGGATCACAAACTAAATGAGAGTCAACAATGTAATACTGTTGCAAAAAAAGTGAACGTCATTCTGAAGTGTTGTAATTCTTCCATTCTATTCAGCACTGATAGCTTATGCTCAAATAAATTTGTTAGTCTCTAAGGTGCCACAAGTCCTCCTTTTCTTTTAGCTGGAGTATTGTATCCAATTCTGGGCACCACACTTTAGGAAAGGTGTGGACAAATTAGAGAAGATTCAGAGGAAAGCAATAAAAATGATTAAAGATCTAGAAAACATGACCTACAAGAAAAGATTGAAAAAATTGCATTTGTTTAATCTGGAGAAGAGAAGACTGAGGGGGCACATGATAAGTCTTCAAAGTACATAAAAGGTGGTTATAAAGAGGAGGGTGATAAACTGTTTCCCTTAACCACTGAGGACAGGACAAGAAGTAGTGGTCTTAACTTGAAGCAAGAGCGATTTAGGTTAGCCATTAGGAAAAACTTCCTAACTTTCAGGATAATTAAGCACTGGAATAAATTACCAAGTGAGGCTGCAGAATCTCCATCACTGGAGATTCTTAAGAACAGGTTAGAAACAAACACCTGTCAGGGATGGTCTAGATCATTAGTCCTACCTCAGTGCAAGGGACTGGACTAGATGACCTATCGGGATCCCTTCCAGTCCTACATTTCTATGATTCTATGATATTTCTAAAAAATTTGCATCTAACCCTAAAGTAAAGGAGGGATCAAAAAAGGAACTGGGGTCAGCTGAGAACAGGGGGACAACTCAAGAGGGCTTGGAACAGGAGTGAGGTAAAAGGTGCAGTAAAATGGAGTTGGGGACACACCGAGCAGAGAACCACACACAGTGTCCACTGATGCAAGAAGCTTTGAAGTGGGGAGTCAGTGGATGCTGCCCAGAGGAGCACTGTAAATTTTAACAGCGAGGGTAATTAACCATTGGCAATTTTAAAAATCAAGAATTGATGTTTTTCTAAAAGATCTGCTTTAGTTCAAATGGGAATTATTTCTGGGAAGTTCTGTACCCTGTGTTGTACAAGAGGTCAGATTACGTGATCAAAATGGTCCCTTCTGACCTTAGAATCGATGAATCTAAAACTGGATGCGTGCATGTGCAAGGCCCAGGAAAATAGCACCACAGTCACAAAGGGCATTTTTATGAGTGATCTTTCTTCTCCTGCTTCTAAGTGGTCAGCTTGACCAGTGCCATAAGGAAGTCCATGGGGAGACTGTGGGAAAGTCTGATACATAGGGGCCACTATACATCTATTATGCTGGAATACCTTTTAACCCTGGCTGAGCGGAGCTGGATTCAGACTGGTGACCCTCGCATGAAAAGCTTTGTAACTCATTAGCAGCACCCTAGATTCATAGGTTCGAAGGCCAGAAAGGACCATTGTATAACACAGGTCAGAGAATTTCCACAAAATAATTCCCAGAACATGTCTTTTAGAAAAAATCCAATCTTGATTTAAAATATTACTAGTGATGGAGAACTGATAAATTGTTCCAACGGTTACTCGCTCACTGTTAAAAATGTATGCCTTATTTCTAGTCTGAATTTGTCTAACATCAGCTTCCAGCCACTGGACTGTGTTATATACCTTTCTCTGCTAGATTGAAGAGCCCATTATTAAACATTTGTTCCCCATGTAGGTACTTATAGGCTGTAATCAAGTCGCTCCTTAACCTTTTCTTTGTTAAGCTAAATAGATAGAGTGATTGAGCTCCTTGAGTCTAAGACATGTTTTCTAATTCTTTAATAATCTTCACTGCTCTTTTCTGAGCCCTCTCCAAACTATCAACACTCTCTTGAATTGTGGACACCAGAACTGGACACACTGTTCCAGCAGGGGTTGCAGCAGTGCCAAATACAGAAGTAAAATAACCTTTCTACTCCTACTGGAGATTCTCCTGTTTATGCATCCAAGGATTGCATTAGCTGTTTTGGCCACAGTGTATCATTGGGAGCTCATGTTCAGCTGATTATCCACCATGCCCCCCAAATCTTTTTCAGTTACTGTTTCCCAGGATAGAGTCCCCCATCCTGAAAGAATGGCCTACGTTCTTTATTCCTAGATGTGTACATTTACAGTTAGCCCTATTAAAATACATATTTTTTGCTTGTGCCCAGCTTACCAAACAGTCTAGATTGCTCTGTTTCAGTGACATCTCCTCTTTATTATTTATCACACCCTCGATTTTTCTGTCATCCGCAAACTTTGAGTGATGATTTTATGGTTTCTTGCAGTTCATTAATACAAATGTTAAATAGTGTAGGGCCAAGAACTGATCCCCACAGACACCTCTTGAAACACACCTCTTTGATGATGATTCCCTATTTACAATTAAATTTGGAGATCTATCAGTTATCCAGTTTTTAATCCATTTAATGTGTGCTGTCTTAATTTTGTATCTTTCTAGTTTTTTAATCAAAATGTCATGCAGTACCAAGTCAAATGCCTCATAGAATTCTAAGTATATTACATCAACACTATTACCTTTATCAACGAAACTTGTAATCTCATCAAAAATAGATATTGAGTTAGTTTGATAGGATCTATTTTCCATAAACCCATATTGATTTGCATTAATTACATCACCCTCCTTTAAGTTTTAATTGAATCCTGTATCAGCTTCTCCATTATCTTTCCCATGTCATGAGCAAGACGTGGGCAGTGAGACCTAATGGTCAGAGCAGGAGTTGGGAGTCAGGCTGAATCAGCTACCAGGAAGTCAGAGTCCGAGATGGGCTAGTGGGCAGAACAAGAGTCACACATCAGGAGGCAGGAAGGATTAGGTTACTGTGAGAACAGAGTCCAAGACAGGCCAGAGGATGAACTGAGAGTCAGGCGTCAGGTACGATTAGATTACCAGAAGATCAGGGTCGGGTACCAGGTTACAGATGGCAATCGAATAGTAAAGTTGAGAAAAAAAACAGGGTTGGAAGTTGGAGTCTAGGGTCAATCGCAAGCAGGGTCTGGTGCAGAGACAAGCAGGCTGTGGTGTTCCTCAGACACCCCGTTATGACTTCCTGGTTTAAGTACTGGCACCAGCCAATCAGTGGAATGTAAGGGGCTGCCACTCAGGTCCTGCTGGGCAGTACTTCCTGCTGAGCTCAACCTCACAAGGTCTTCCCATGGGAGCCCAGTCTAAGCCTCCTGTGGTGATGCAGCGGCATCAATAGCCCAGAATCCCCATGGTCCCAGGTTCCAGCCCTGCAGACTCTAACATCATGCCCTCTTTCAGGCCTCCCTTCATGGTGGTGCTGGCCCAACCTTGTCTGGGTGAGACTGGTGGAATTCTTCCAGCAGGTCTTCCAGCAGGTCAGGGGTGTAGATGTAGGAGGCAGGCTCACAAGTGCATTCTTTTGGGTCATAGTCTTCCCAGTTCACCAGACAGTACAGGCAGCTCTTGGGAATTGAGGCTGGCACACACTTTGTATTCCTTGTGATCCTGGATTTTGACTGGTGGAGGTGGCAGTGTGGTTCAGTCGGAAGGAATTCTCAGTACAGGAATTCAGAAGGGAAACATGGAAAACTGGGTGTATTTTGAGAGACTGGGGAAGACGGAGTTTGAAGATAACCAGATTAATCCGCTGGCATATTCAGGAAGGGTCCCAGGAATGGATGGCTCAATTTATGGGAGAGTTGCCTGGTCTGGAGGTGTCTGGCAGTGAGCCATACCTTCTGGCCAACTGTAAATACTGGAGCTTCTAGTCGCCGATGGTCTGCATATCTCTTGTAGGCCTCCTTTGCCTCTTCTAAGTGGTTCTTGAGTTCTTCCTGAATAAGATGCATCTGTTGGACGCAGATGTTGGCAGCAGGGTTTGGGGAGGCTGCTGGTAACACCGGGTAGAAACCAGGGTGGAACTAGTAATTAGTGAAGCAGGGGCTCTGACCCGTAGAGGGATGGTCAGCATTATTGTAAGAAAACATATGGCATATGTTTGACATATGGCAGGAGCATAGACCAGTTATCTTGATGATAATTTACAATGCATCTCATGTACTGCTCCAGTACTTCGTTCACCCATTCTGTTTGTCCCTCTCTGGGAGGTTGGTATGCAGTGGGGGTGGATATGCAGATACCCAGCAGCCTGAACGCTTTGCACCAGAAGTGAGAGGTGAACTGTGAGCCTCTGCTGGGGAACTATGTGGTCTGGGAGTCTGTGGAGCTGGACCACGTTGTTCAGTAGGAGTTGGGCAGTAGTCTGAGCAAAGGGAAGCTGATTGCAGGGCATGAATTGGGCCATTTTGGTCAGGCACTCCACAACCATTAAGATTATGGGATGACCCGTCAATTGGCTCCAGCAGGTCTGGTGTATGTTTCAGCTGGAGGGGGATCTGGAGGGTTTTGGCTGCCTCAGCATCTATAAAGTTGGCAGCAGCCTAGGGGTTTATCATTGCTCACTGTTGAGGAATCTGCTGCACCTGCCCCAAGACCTGGAACTGAAGTAGCAACTGGAAATGCGGGGTTCCCAGGTCAGCATGGGTGATGCGTGAACTGTTGGCTGGGGGTAACCTCCAGCCCCGCCCCTTCCCCATTTTCTGGAGCCCAAAGCCCCTCCCACCGTGGCCACTGGCCTAGTCCCATGGCTAGCCCCCCAGTCCCAAAGGAGCACCCAGAGGGTGTGCGGCCCCAGCCCCGGAGCACGGGAGGGCAGGTGGCACGTGGCCCCAGCCTCCACAGCCCCAGCTGGAGCTCTGGGGGCTGGAGCTGCTGGAGGACTGGAGCCGCATGAAGGGAGTGGTCACAGCAGGGGGCGGGGCCACGCCTGGCAGTTTGGGGAGGCAGAGCCTCCCCCAGCCTAGGCAACCCGCCGCCCATGCAGGTCAGATTCTACTTGATGACGGTGGGGTGGTTCTAGAGCAAGGAGGTCTGGTGATGCCCAGACTGTATCCCCCTACTGGGTCTGGGCTGGTCTGTTTCCCAAGTTCTTCCAAGTTGGGCAGGAGGCAAGGGCACGTCCTGCTCTCTCACACTAAAAACAGGTTCAGCTGTTGTCGAGGTTCTGTCTCCTCCAGGGTCAGACGTTGGTGACCCAGGTCAACTCGATTGGTTCAGGACTCGGTTCTGCAGGCCTCGGTGTAGAGGGAGGGCATGGAGGTGTTGGCCACCCCTCCCTTCCTCCTTCCATTTACACAGTCAGGAGTCCATGCACAGGGTAAGATCAATCAAGATGTCTAGGTGGGTGGGGTTTTCAGTGCGAGCTAGCTCGTTCTTTACCTCATCATTGTGCTCCCATCAAAGCTGGTAAAGTTGGGCTGCCTCATTCTGTTCAGCACCAGCCACAAGCTGTCAGAAATAGGTGGCATAGGAGGTGGCTGACCTTTGCCCCGGTGAAGCTTCCAGAGCTTCTGCAGAGTGGATGTGATACAGGCTATTGAAGATGGTTGCAAAGGCTTGCAGGAAAGCATCCCAGTCAGAGAGCACTGGGCTGTTCTGCTCCAACAGGGAGGATGCCCAGTCAAGTGCTTCACCAGACAGCAGGCTGACTACTAGCCCCACCTTAGTCTGGTCTGTGGGGGTACACTCAGGGGCAGAGCAGGAAGAGCTGCCGGCATACAGGTAACCCCAGAATTTCCCGTGATCGCCATTGAAGTGTTTGGGCAATGATACCGCAAGGACTGGTTGAGGCAATGGGCGGTCTGTTCAGGCTCATAGTGTCGCTGCTTCTCCCTGTGAGCCTGCAAGCTGCTCACGTAGGGTCTGTGCCTCAGCAGTGAGCTGTGCCACCTGAATCTGTGACCAAACTAGTTGCTTGCGCAGGGTCTTTACTTTGAGTGCATACTGCATAGCATGGGTCTGTAGTGTGAGGTTCTCCTTCTGCAGACAGATGACTTGGTCCTGCAGATCCTGGGCTCTCAGGGAGCTGCTGGTGGGAGGGCAGCCTGTCTCTTCCATCATCAGTGGAGGGGATGGATGGATTGGGGGGGGGGGAGGAGGGTGAAGGTGGTCTGAGCAATCTGTCATATCTGAGACCTGGGCGGTCAGACCTAGTGGTTGGAGCAGGAATTGGGAATCAGGCCGAATCAGGTACCTTGAAGTCAGAGTCTAAAACAAGCCAGTGGGCAGACCAAGAATCAGGTGTCAGGAGGAAGGCAGGGTCAGGTTATCGGCAGGTCAGATTCTGAAACAGGCCAGAGGGTGAACTGAGAGAGTGGTGTCAGGTAGGATCAGGTTATCAGAAGAATGGGGTTGGGTGCCAGGTTATAGACAGCGATCGAATAGTGAAGTCAAGGACGAACAAGGTCTGGAAGCTGAAGTCTAGGGTCTATTGCAAGCAGGGTGTGGTGCACAGATGGGCAGGCACTCTGTGTTGTTGCTCAGATAGCTCCCCTTAGTGGCTTTCTGGTTTAAGTATTGGCACTGGCTAATGAGTGGGCTGCAATGGTCCACCACTCGGGTCCTGCTGGGTGGTACTTCCCGCCAAGCCCAGCCTCAAGAGTCCTCCCAATGGAATCTAGCCTAAGCTTCCTATGGAAATGCAGAGGTGTCAGCAGCCCAGAACCCCCATGGTTCCAGCCCTGCAGGTTATAATGGCCTGGGATCAATGTCGGGCCTGTAATCACAAGAGTCATCCTGTTTACCTTGGCACAACATTAGCTTTCTTCCAGTCTTCTGGTACTCCCCTGCTGTTCCAAGACTTATTGAAAATCAACATTATCAATCCAGTGATCTCCTCAGCCAGCTCTTTTTAAACTCTTGGATTCAAATTATCCAGACCTGCTGATTTAAACATCTAACCCTAAGGCGTCCAGTATGCAATACATCCTAATGTTACGCCTTCAAGAATAAGTCTTGCTTCCTGAAAAGATAAATGTATTATATAAAATCCTGACCTTTTTAGAGCTTACAGAGGCAGGCTCTTCCATTCCCTGAATATATAGGGTGATTTTTCCGACATACAACTCTGTCACATACAGCCATATTCTATAGTCCAGTGCTCCACCTTGTTCTTAAAGGGATAGATCCCATCAACAAAATACAAACAACCTTGTGGGGCGCCAGGAGTTGTCCCCCACCAGTTCTAGGGGTGTTCTGAGCAGGGGTGGGGAGAGGAAGAGTCATGTCCAGAATGGTCCTGCACCTGTCAATTCCCTGCTGTTGCAAGCTCTATAGGGGCTATGTCAATGGTGAGTGCAACTTGGGGCAGCCCTTAGGCTAGCTTGTTCTGGGGGCCAAACTGGATTTTGCAGTGCCTGAATAGAAGAGGCAGACGTTCCCTCCCCTGTGACCCTAATGCTGTCACATTGATGAATCTCCTCCTGTGTCTTTTAGACAGACTGATGCTACAGAGGGCTGGCAGTCATGACAGAACAACCATAGCAACCATTTTCTGGAACAGATCTGTATCCCTGAGTTCTTCAGCTGATGTACTCACAGGCGGTATTTACTGTTATAAGTAAATGTTCCGCATTCATTCATTTGACTCACTTCTTTGTACACAGCTTTTGTTAAGGGCAAAAGTTCACACGCTAATGGGGCATGTGCTCTCTCTCTACTTCTTAATTAGTCAATTAGTAGAGCTCCCTCTGCACTAGCCAGGCTCACTCTGTATGTGTTTAAGTTCATGTGCTCCACAACCAGGACTCAAACGGGACCCTATATTGTTTACTAAGAGTGGGGCTAATTCACAGTCATCTTGTTTGTTCTTCAATGGCCTTGTCTGGCACAAGATGCGCTCCGGGGCATGTTGGGGGATAGGTGGCTGGGGATTCCAGAGAAAGAGTACTCCAGGTGCTTCTATATCCTGGCTAGTTGCCAGCTGCTGCAAGGTCAATATTGACAATGGATAGTTGAGCACCAAGAATGGTGGGAAGCAAGTCCACCACTCTGTCCCTATGCAGGGCTGTGCACCAGTGTGAGGTAAACTGGGGCCACGGTCTCTATTGTGAATCCAAAAAGGAACGTCCTGTACTGGGCTGAGCCATTAGACTCTAAGCTGAGTTGTATCTGCTGGAAGTCGCTCTTTGTGTATTCTCCAGCAGGCAAAAGCTGGTGCTCCTTATAAAAGAGCACTGTAGTATTCTAACTGCAGCATGGGCAGTTACTGAAGAATATTATATAGTTTTTATAGGGGATGGAGGTGCCACATCCTGGCACAAATTACAGACCCATTCTTCCTGGTGCACATCTGGGCCTGGGCTTTTTGAGGCAAGGGCGAAGCTGGCATCTCCCAGTGCAATGAGGCCTAGATCTTCTGAAACCAGTTCTGGGGCAATGCTGCCCAGAACATCATCATGACTAGCACAGCCAAGTGTGGAATCAGGACTGGTGCTTCCTGGTGCATGGTTGGGTCCACACCTCTTCAATCAAGTTCAAGGTGAGTGCTTGTGGCACATCATATGGATTAGTAGCTCCTAATCCGTAACTTGGCTGTTGTTTCATAGAATCATAGAAATATAGGGATGGAAAGGACCTGAATAAGGTCATCTTATCCAGCCCCCTTCACTGAGTCAGGACCAAGTAAACCTAGATCATCCCTGACAGGAGTTTGCCTAACCTGTTCTTAAAAACTTCCAGTGACTGGGCTTCCAAAGCTTCCCCGAGAAGCCTAGTCCAAAGCTTAACTACCCTTATAGTTAGGTTAGATACTGGAAAAAGTTTCTAAATCTCCCTTGTTGCACGTTAAGTCCATTACTATTTTTCCTACCTTCACTGGGCAGGGAGAACAGTCAATCACCATCCTCTTTATAACAGCCCTTAACAGATTTGAAGACTGTTATCAATTCCTCCCCTTCAGTCTTCTTTTCTCAAGACTAAACATGCCCAATTTTTTTAACCTTTCGTCATAGGTCTTGTTTTCTAAAACTTTTATAATTTTTGTTGCTCTCCCCTGGACTTCTCCTCTCCCATTTGTCCACATCTTTCCTAAAGTGTGGTAACCAGAACTGGCCGCCATACTCCAGGTGAGGCCTCATCAGTGCCAAGCAGACAAGGACAGCTACCTCCCTTGTCTTACGCACAACACTTCTGTTCATACATCCCAGAATATTAGCCTTCTTCACAACTGCATCACATTGTTGGCTCATATTCAGTTTGTGATTCACTATAATCCCCAATCCTTTTCAGCAGTACTACTGCCTAGCTGGGTATTCCCCATTTTGTAGTTGTGCATTTCGTTTTTTTCTTCCTAAAAAGAACTTCGCACTTGTCTTTATTTAATTTCATCTTGTTGATTTCAGACCAATTCTCCAATTTCTCAAGGTCATTTTGAATTCTAAGCCTGTGCTCCAAAGTGCTTGCAACCCATCCCAGCTTGGTGTCATCTGCACATTTTATAAGCATTCTGTCTACTCCATTATTAAAGTCATTAATGAAAATTATTAAATAGTACCAGACCCAGGGCAGACCGCTGCAGACCCCACTAGATATATCCTCTTCTCTGGTTATCTGGGACCTCACCCGTCCTCCATAAATTCTCAAAGATAATTGCTAATGATTTAGAGATTGCTTCCACTAATTCCTTAAGTACCCTAGGATGAATTTAATCAGGCCCTGCTGATTTGAATACATCTAACTTATCTAAACATTCTTTAACCTGTTCTTTCCCTATTTTGGCTTGGATTCCTTCCCCCTTGTTGTTAATATTAATTGTTAAATATCTGATCACCACTAAGCATTTTAGTGAAGGCATTAAACACCTCAGACTTCTTGATGTCATCCATTGTTTGCTCTCCTTCTCCACAAATTAGTGGACCTACACTGTTCTTCCTCTTTCTCTTGCTCTGAACGTTTTTTATGGAACCTCTTCTTACTGCCTTTTATGTCCCTTGCTAAGTGTAACTGATTTTGTACCTTAGCCTTTCTGATTTTCTTCCTGCATGCTTGTGCTAACCTTTTGTATTCACCCTTAGCAATTTGTCTGTTTCCATTTTTTGTAGGATTCCTTTTTGATTTTCAGGTCATTAAGAGCTCCTGATGGAGACTGGCCCCATATGAGTATTTGGGACCATGGCTCTGTGTGCTATCTGTGCTAACACTTCATGATACATCTCTGCTGCTTGGCACAACTCTCCAGACAGCTTTGGTGCAAGCACTTTTCCAATAGCCCGGACAGAATTATAGTTTCCTGTCAACCTTGACTGGGAGCTGCCTGGGGAGTGTAGCTTACTCTGATCACATCTGCTTCTTTCACCTCATTAACCTTCTCTTTCATTGATTGGTACAAGGCAGGCGGGACAGGTTGGAATCTCTCCTGGATCAGGGCGTGGTCTGTAACAATCCAGTGCTATATGTGAATTACACATCCAAAATTGGCCAGGTGCTTGGAGATGGCAGCGGAGTGTTTCTGAATCAGCTAGATCAGTTCTCTCTGTTCTTTCATAATCTGTGCATTACCTATGTCTGTCTCTTGTAGCCAGGCCTCCTTGGGGCTTTTGCTAATGCTGTCTGTAAGGCAATGGGGGAAATTCCAGCATCTGGTCTCTCAGACATCACTGCATCCTCCCAGTCTAGTCAGAGGACTTGTAAAATGGTTTGATTGAGGAACAACTTGATGCAGGACTCCCAGTTGGCATCTTCCCTTTTCCGACAGGGAGCAAACTGTGAGTCATCAAAATTGAGTTTGCCTCTGTGCCAGGGTACAGGTCCAGCTGGGTGGTATAATATTTGCCCCAAAGCCAGTCTTTGTCTTGCTTAGGAGGAGAGTTTTTATGTTCAGTTCTGTCTATAGAGGGTGGATGTCCCAAATCCTGGTGTCAGGCTGTCCAGAGTAGCTCATGATCATGGGAGCCAACCTCAGGGCAGACTATCAAGGAACAGGGCTGGTGGCATGTTCTATAATTAGATTTCACTAACCAAGTAACAGGTGTGAACTCCTAAAGTGCTGTAACAGCCTTACCATGGAGTCACAGACAGTCCCATTGGGCACTCCCGGTCTATTTTGCCATGTAGGCAAACTTGCCTTTGTGATAAATGGCCCCTTACACCTAAATCACACCAATAGTCAGGTTACTCCTAGTCCCAAAGGACGAGTCACTTATCTCAAACCAAAGACAACATTTGTAGCCAATCCTGTAATAAACTAACTAAAGATTTATTAACTAGGAAAAAGAAATGAGAACGATTTACAAGGTTAGATCAGGTAAACATACATACATAAATGAGATTGTCTTAGAGTCCAAAAGATAATAGTACCTGCTATAATGTGCAAGCTCTATATGTTCTTTAGGACGAACCACAGACAAGCAGCTTGGGGATCCCTTGGTCCTCTCCAAATTTCAAGCAACATAGTGATAACAATTCTTCTTTGACAGGGATTTCTATAACCTCCCCACCCCCACCCCCAGTGTTCAAGCTGTGATGGGATGAGGGCTTGCGCACATCCCCTCTTCATGCGTGTGGGGGAAGCCATCAACAAAGTCTTTTTTTGTGCACTCATGTTCCTCAATGGCTTGTCAGCTGTCTATAGACCATCCTTTGTTGGGCAGGCAATGACACCTCTTGTGGTAAACTAGTTTTTCACACTTGGTAATGCTTCTCCCCTGCCTGAGGAGATTTACTGTTTTAGCAAACATTTTTTATAGTTACAGAGCAAACACTTATTACCTTTATGACATGGGATACAGATATTATCGTAATATTAATACATGCAGCATCCTACAAGCATTTCATAAAGTCCAAGCACTGAACATATTCTTATAACTCTAATATCTATTTTAACACACAGGTGAGTCAGACTGGTTTCCAGCTATGCATTTGTCAATGGTCAGTGAGGCCCAGGGGTCTTGGCCTGAGCTGGCATCTGGTCTGTCAGTGTCAAGCCTGGCCTTTCCAGTTTTGCCCTACTTCTTGGTGAAGTGCTGGTAATCATGTATTTGTTTGGTGGTGTTCTGCTGCACCTTGCAGAGGCAGCGGAGGGTCACAAGCCCCCAGGGCTACTCAGTTTGTCATAGCCGTGCCAGAGCAGATTTACGCCTAGACCAACAGAGGGTAACTCATAGTTTGCATCACTCACAATGATCCCCTGTTGGTGAAGCATTTTGGAAGTATGTATCCCACAGAGGGGATGCTGAGCTCATTCCCAGCAGCTAACGATATCCAATTTTGGGGGGAGGGGGCTTGATAAGATCTCTGGCCACCAGTACTGGAGAAAGTTTCCCTTCTGGATAGTAGTCACCAAGGATCCAGTGTCCAATAATGCATCCATCTGCACATCACTGAAGACAACAATGACTGGGCACTTGCCAGCGAATTTAGACCACTCCCAGTCTGGTATTGGATCTAGTAGTTCTCCCTTCAGGGTTAGAGCCCACGCCCTGAGGACTCCCTCTTTTAAGGCACTGCCTTTTGTGAGCCCCTCCTCACAATGTGGCTAGCTTCCCCACACTGCCAGCAGATGGGTTGGCCCTTCTTGTCAAACTGGACAGAGAGCCTCCTCCCAGGGCTTTCCCTTCACTGCCAAGTTTGCATCAGATCACTGGTCAAAATCTTCATCTGTTTACACACCTCATCTGTATGCTTAGACAATTCAGCCAATGGCTTCCTTAGGGTGGGCCCTGGGGGGAGAGTGATAACTCTGTCTTGGATGCTGAGCTGCTTCTTGCCAAGCTGTTTCTGTGTCCCAAGTGGTGAATGTCACCCTGTCTAGAGTGGCTCACGACCATGAGTGCCTGTCTCAGGGCAGACTGTCAAAAACAAGGCAGACACCCCAAACTGGCAGTAGGTTCTATAATTAGATTTCACCCAGCCAGTGACAAACCTGAATGCCTGGATCACTGTAACAATCTCACCATGGAGTCACAGACAGTTTCCTTAGACCAGCATTTCTCAAATGCGGCTGCCATGTCAGCATGCAGCCACCAGAGGGTTTTTTTGAAGCCATGACAGCCTCCAAAGCATGGGGGGAGATTGGGGGTGGGGCAAAGCAGCCTCCCTCCCCTGCAACACCCAACTGTTGCTCCCAAATAGCTGTTACCAAGGGCAGTGAGGTGTGCTGCCATGTTGTTTTGCACTGGTACTGCCAGCAGAGATCGGATCCCTGCACTGCTCAGCCTCCTTGGAGACTCTGGGCAGCGCCTCTGGAGACACGTGGGGTTGGCATGCGTGGCACAGGAGGTGGCTCTTATCAGTGGGGGCAACTATGGCGTTCAGACGTTGGGGCGCTTCCCTGGACAGCTCCTCTGCTCCCACCCAGCAGGGGCACAGGGAGCCTGGAACCCTGCAGGTGGCCGGTGAGTTCCCAACCCACCGTCTCCGCGTCGGACTTTTGCTGAAGGGCCATGGGAGGCAGTGACAGAGAGATAGGTTTGTCAGAGCAGCTGCCAGCAAGAGTTGTTGGCCGTATTCTGAGGCCACCAAAAAAACTGCTGTCAGAACCCCTGCCTTAGACTCCCCAGTCTATCTTGCCACCCAGGCAAGCTGGACTTGGTGATAAATGGTCACTTACACAAAATATCACAAATATTCAGGTTGCTGCCAGTCCCAAGAGAGCAGTCACTTACCCCAGATCAATTTGTATCTGAAATCTCACACCGAACAACACCTGTAGCCAATCCTGTAATAAACTAACTTAAAGTTTTATTAACTTGGAAAAAGAAATAAGAGATTTATTTACAGATTAAAGTAAGAAAACATATACACACAACTGTGTTGCAATTTAAATTCTAAGAGTGACAGAGTTGTTGTGATCTGTGAATTCAAAATGTCTTTCAGGGTGGACCCAAGAGGCAACCCTTGGGGATCTCTGGCTTCAGTTTGGTGTCTCTGGCCCTGTGAGAGTTCAAACAGAAAAGTGATGGAAAATTTTCATGCAACTTTGTTTTATTTCCTTCATTCAGCCTCCAAGTCCCTAGGATGAGCTTCCTTGCATGTAGCATTTCCAAGATGTGACAGGGCCATTCACCAGTCATTTGTATTGTGATGTTCTTTGATGGCCCATGTGATTTTGATAGTTCTTCTGGACAGGCTCATCCCATCTGAGTTCTCAAGTTTAGAGCAAACATTTTCAAAGTTATTAAGCAAAACGTACATATTTCCTTACCGCCTGGAATAGAGACATTACAGATAAGATTAATGCATGCAGCAATTTACAAACATTCTACAGAGTCTAAACACTGAATACGTTCTTATAAGACTAATACCTATTTTGAGCAACACTAATACATAAGTGAACTAGTCTGGTATCCAGCTATGAATTTGTCAGTATTTAGCTAATGCCTGCAGCCTTGGCAAGAGCTGGCACCTGCCCTGCCAGCATCACACCTACATACAGTCCTTTTATGGCAATGAAAGATTGGATTGCCATTGCCAATCATCCTTGTTTTGCTAATTTCCATGTGTACATGGGGATTTATGACTCGCTGTCCCTGGGGAGATGTGACACATGTATTTGTTTTACACCCTCTTGGCTATAGTGAGTGATTCTCTTCTGATTTAAATCAATATTTACACTGGTGTATCTTCACTAAAAGCAGATGGATTACTCTGGATTTAAACAGGTGTAGCTGAGATCAGAATTTGGACCTATATATTTTTTATTTTTGCAGAGTATCTTTTGTGGACCTTAATCTAAGGGCTTGTCTACACTGCGACGTTGTCTTTCACGGGTACTTAAAAAAGACCCTGCCCCTGCGTGAAAGACAAAAGTTTTGCCGAGGCAAGTGGCAGTGTGAATGCAGCTTTGTTGGCAGGAGTGCTTTTGTTACTAAAAACTGCTTAGACAAACCCTAAGAGACGGTAATTCACTCAATCCCTTGTTTCTCATCAGGCAGTAGACTTGCATCACAGAATACACATTTTGTGGGTACTTCACACACAAGTGAAGGTCCCATAGACACTTGATCTATTTAAAATATGGTGCCTCTGCTGATTATTCTGATTCAGTCAGAAAACAGGATCATAGTTCTACATCGATGCTCACTTCTCCAGACAAGGCACTACTTTGAGGCCAGCTGTAACCAATCAGCAAAAAACACACTCAAGGCTTTTTTTCATCAGTGGATGAATGGAAAAAAATCCCTTGAAATCTTTAGATTAGATTTTCCCATCCTACTGTAATGAGCCAGTTCCTCTCTTTAACCAGAGAGGGGACAAGCTGGATTTCTCCTCATAACCACTGCAGTGTGCGGGTGTAAGCTCTTTGTTCTTTCCTTTGCATCTTGCAGAAGGGGCTTCCAGTTTCGTTCATTTCTACTGTGGAGCATATATTTTATGATTCAGGAGCCTGTAGAAAAATATTATGGCTCCTCTTTGCTAGGCCCTGCTTACTCCCTGGCTACTAGAGGGATTCTTACATTGAAACAATGACAACTTTCTGGAAGGGACCTTGCCGTTACTGCAAGTCAAATACTGGAAAATCTGAAGATCTTAATTAACAAGTGTCCACACTTAACATGTCCATTACAATTTAGTTGCCTGCTTGTCTCCTTGGTCAGGCTGACATTGTGATCAGCCCAGAATTGTGTTAGATGGACTGTTGAAATTGTACTGTCTAGACTCAAACCTGTACTTGTCCTCTATAGTCTTAATACATATTCTGATAAGAAGCCCATCTCCCTCACCACTTATACACTTTAAACTGTGGGCCATCGCTATTATCTATGGCTAATCTGTAAACAAATATTTGTAAACACTATTATCTGTTGCGTGTTTGCTTTAACATCCTTTGATAAAAGGTGTCACAGTGATCAGTATTATTTATTATTGTAGGATCACCCCGCTTCTTAAAATTGATGGAACAGCCCCAACTTTAATGATCTTTACTGAGAGCCAGAGAACATAGAGAGCCAATCTTATTCGAGATGTCAAAATGTGGTGACAACATCAAACCTCCATGGCAGTCACAAGTGATGGAGTTGCATCACTGTGAGGGTGTCTTTGCACACTAAGAAAAGGAGTACTTGTGGCACCTTAGAGACTAACCAGTTTATAACAGGAAGTTGTTGACATCACAACCCAACATCAAACAGCCACAGCATGTCATGATCTCTTCCCCTGCCCCTCTCCACATATGAACAATGCAAACAGATGATAATCTAACATAGCTAGGATTAGCACACTGTACAGCAAAACTCATATCCCCCCCCCCCGTCCCCAAATACATAGCCCTGCGTTTGAAATCATTAGAAGGGCCAGAAATTAACCCAAAGCCAAATTCACTTCAAATTCAAAACAGCTGCATTGGAGGAGGTGGTTATTTTTTTAATTTTCTAATGACATTTGTTGGGCAGAATATGCAAAAGGCAGTGGGGAAAGAAACAAGGGAACTTTGGCTGCTTTAACATTTGAAAGACGGGGTTGGGGGGAAACCACCAACAAACTGAGCCCAGAGCAGCTGAAAATGCGGGCTTAGCTTTTGCTTAAGAAGACTCACAGAGAATGAAAGTGCTCCCACACCCCGAGGATGTGTTTTCATCTGTTCTATTGCATTTGCTTGAGACAGCATCTCATGTCGACGTCTTTGCTTGGCCCATGAATTCTCTGCCTTTTCTATTTTTATATTTGCTGAGTTTTATTAACTGGGGGTGGTGGTTTCGTCCTTTGGATTTGGGGAAGGGGGCGGGGATGCTGTTGCTCTCACTTTCATATTCAAAGGGCCCTGGATTTGTTTTCCTCCTCCTTATTTTTTAACAACCTGAATTTGGTGACCAGCATTTGCTTTCACTGGGGTTTAAATATATTTGGCCAAGATTGCTTTCGGATGCATTTAAAATAAGTTTCCCTCATGCTGGCATGGGTTGAATTAAATTGTTTTTTCAAAGATGAGCTATGTTCGTCACCACACTGCTGACTTTGTTTCTCTGCACTAGGGCTACATCTGTCACACTGTCTGGGGGTTTCCTGATTGGTTTTTACACCATTCACTCTGTTTGTGGTGGTGGTGACTGTTCCATTGTCAAACAGTTTTATCTTGGTGCGTCTCTGGACCGTCATTTTTTACCAGACTGGGACTGTGTTTCTCTCTCTGGTTGTCACCATGTTGGAAACACTTGTCATCCTGTCTGGTGTTTCTTGGTGTGATTTTTTTTTTTTCTTCAATGCTCACATCATGTTTGTCTACCCAACATTTCTCAGGGTGGGTTTCACAGTGTTAAAACTGGTTGTCACCATAGCTCCTGTGTACTTGAGTTACTCTTATTGCTTGTGAACTCTGTCATGCACTTGGCCTCCTCAGTCTGAGTGTGCAATATGTTCAGTGCTGTTTGTTTTCCTTCTGTCTGAATTGTATTTTCCCTGAATAAGTAATTTTTTTCAGCCTGCCTTTGCTAACATTAGACCCTGGGGTTCACTCTTTCATTGCTGGAGTGTCTGTAGCTGCTCTTTGGACTCTCTTCTGTTTGAAGGTGTCAGGTGCTGACTGACCTGTTTCTCACTCAAACATGCTAGGGGACTGTGCTGTCTTTTGCTGAGTCAGGAATTTGTCCAGTCTACTTAATTTTCTTCTGGTGGGCTGATTGTATTCTGCGGCATCTCTTGCCACACTAAGTCTGGCATATTGTTTGACAGGCTTTTTCCTTGTTCTTGTTTAGCTGTCCGCTTGGTCTGCATTTTGTGTGAGTTTCTGATGCTTGTTTCTTTTGGGTTTATTTCCTCACAACTGTAGATGATAATGACTTACATTTCTATTGTGCCTTTCATCCAGAAGGCTCCTAAGTGCTTTACAAAATTTACATCCAGGCATCATTTCACCATTACTAACGTTCAGCCACCTTTGGTGTGAAATGTGCTGGCCATTTAATGATACAGAACAACACAACACTATAGTCTACGACAAGAAGGAAAGAAGAATACAGTATCTAGTTGAATGTGAGAGAAGAATTTTAAGTAGACAGCATAGATTTAGCTAAATTGCACTTTTCCCCACAGATGTCTCGTAACACCCTTGCTTGTGGGGAAAGTGACATGGGTTTTTTTTAACGACCATGAGCAGTCAAGAGGTTGTCTTTATCTCTCATCCAATAGATAGTAGCTGCAGCATCAGAACACCCTTTGGCACCATGCTGGGGCATTGCTTCAGCAATGATGCTGACAGAGGGAAGATTGCCACTTATTGAATCACCAGCACTACTTCTGGCAGTACCTGAGGTTTCCTTGAAGATTTCCCACCCAAGGGATGACCAGAACTGATGCTGCTTAGCTTGTGAGAGCTGACAAGATCATAGAACACAATGGTGTAAACTGGAAGCCAAGCAGTGGATTCAGGTCTCCAGTTGCCCGCTATCTGAAATATTCTACAATTGACTTACCTTTATTCTGTGTGCCCTGAGCCTGAGCTCTGTTGCTTTACTGAGTCAGATGTCTTTCTAAGCCTGGCCTGGCCACTTACTTCAGACTGAAGTTTTATTTCCTTCTTTGTTGAAGTGGGAAATATTTGCTTTCCTGCTTAAATGCTTGTTCATTTTCACTAAGCCTGGGCTTCTTTGTAACACTGCATTTAATTATGTTTGCTCTGTAAAGACTGCTTGGATTATAGCCGTCTCTAAAGTCTATAGGCCCTCTGCCTAGAACTGAGGTTAATCTGTGGCCTGCTGCTTTCCTTGTGATTGATCTTGGAGCTAGACTGGTCTTTATCTATGTTCTTACAAGTACCCCTGTCCCTCTTCTTATGGGTGTATTGATGCTGCAGACAAAGGCATCACGGATGACTGAACTGCGGCCTGTTGTCCTGTGCAGAGTGCGTACCCATATTTGAACAGTTGACCTACCCCTTGCCTCTTCTTCTGTGTGTTGGCTTTGGAATAACTTCTGTGCATGTGTCAATTTTCCTGGCACAGGGATCTGTCCATTGTCCGGGCACCTTGCTCCAGCTTGGGAATAGTGAGGAAAGATTTAAAAAAGCCCAGTGATGAAAACTGTATGAAGGCCCAACTCCATTAGAAAGTCCCATCTCAAATAACCACTTTAAAATAGTCCTGAAAGTTTTCAGTGCAATTTTATTTGAACGGTAGCTAAAACCAGGGTTTTACTGCACCCTAGACTGGTTGACAAAGAGACGTTTCACTCTCTCTACAGTATTGTCGAAGAGGGACTAAGGGGAAATATGATAATTGTCTGCAAATATTTGTAAACAGCAAGGAAGGAAAGGCCTTCTTTAGGATGATCCAAGTGAGTATAATGAAGAGTAATTGGATGGGATGAAATTAGAGCAGAGGTAAATTAAGACTGAATACCAGAAAACATTTCCGAATAATGAGCTCTGTTAGAACATGAAATCATTTTCCAGGGAAAGTGGTGAAAGCCCCATCATTTGAATAATTTAAAATGTGACTGGACAAACACAGTGGGGCAGAAGTCGGGAGAGGGTGTGGGGAAGGATGATCTAACTTGTATTTTCAGTGGATAAGTTCTGTTATTTTGTTGTTCTGTGTGTGAGCGCTCAGGGCTTGCCTACTCTTGAAAGTTAATTCAGATTAACGTAGGGTGTGAATTTAAAGTGCAGTTGCTGTTCCTGAATAACTCCATGTGTAGACAACCCCTGGGGAAAACTTTTCCTTTCAGTAATGCCCTTCCTGCCAGTCCACCTCTCCGGCTCCTCATCAGAGCCCGTGTTTAAAGTTCTCTCGCTCTCTATTTAAACTTGACTCCTGGTATGTGTCCTCTTACAGCTAGATAACAAGAAAGTTTATTTGAGAGCTGAAGAGCACAGCCGGCCTCAGATCCAGCTATCCATGCTCGGCTTATGCTAATGGAATTTTCCAGCGACTTCTTCCCCCCCTCCCCGCCATTAAAAAATTTAAGAAAAGCAACTCATGAAGATGCACTCTTAGTGCACCGCTGACATGGTCAACACCTGGATTCAAAACAAAGTATCTAAAATATCTGGAAGGATTTGAAATTGCTTCACTGTCAGAAAATAACTTTGGGGTAATCTTGGGTACAGAGCACTACAATTTAATTTTGTACAGTGTTTTTCTTACAGACTGTACCCTCAAATTCTTCAGGGAGCTAAATAATACAGTTAAAGGGCAAATAATAAATGAGAGGTGTAGGTAAGGCAGAGAAAACATGTTTTTGTTGAGAGATGAAATGAAATGGAACGTGGATGGGGAGCAGAGACACAGTAAACCTGAGAGTAGGAGCTGCAGAGAAGAGGGTTCTTGCACTAGACCTGACAAGACTGTGTAAAGAGAGAGGGAAGGACAGTGTGAAATGAGTGAGGAGGGAAGTGGAGCAAGGTAAGTCTGAAGGGGTGGACTCGAGCCACTCCACAGAGAGGTCTAAAAGCAAGAGGGGTAGTTTTGAAGCAAGCTTATTGAAAGTGTCTGCTTTGTTTGGAACAGCATTTAAAAGCAATTGGGGTGCTAGGATGGAGTGAAAAATAACACAGGAAACACCATCACCAGGGCCACTTTATTGTGCTGAAGACCTGATTTAGCATGAGGCCTCATCTGCAGCTGAATTGGCTGTGCTCCTGGCAACTATCCCCACCTGCAACAGTCAGCCCTTAGATAGGAGCCAGAGAGCCTTGCTTGGCCAGTCGCAGCATCTCCTCTCTGCTGTAAATGGTGCTGTTGCTGGGCTGGCTCTGCAGAGTGAAGGTACTGGTTATGCTGTGTCTCTGCTGCATGAGCAGGTGGCAGAGACTCCAGAAGTGAGGCATCAGCACCCTGAGGGCAATAGCCTTGCCCCCTGCCAGGCAATGCCCTTTAAAGTAAACAAGTTCTCTAATGGGGAAATGGGGGTTGGCCAGGAAAGGGGACCTGGGAGGGGTCCTGAATAGGAGATTGAGTGAGCCTCAGAGGGCCAGGTGTGGGTTAGGGAGAAGCCCTGGAGGTGTCAGAATTCAGGTTGGGAGGAGTCTTCAAAGACTGGATGGTGATTCAACATTTGGAGTTCCTGGGTGTAGTAATAAAGGGTAGTAAGTTAGGGGGTGATTTGGAGTGTGTGTTACTGGAGTGAGTTAGAGCCACAACAGCAGAGGGCTCTGTGGGGCTGGTTGCTGCTCTTCTGATCCATGACTATAGATAGGGCTTGAAGGGGTGGGGGCTGCAGGGGCCTCCTGTAGAAATTAGGCCCTTACTCAGGGTCCTGTATTGCATTAATATAACCTCATATTTTAAACAGATACTCCTGTTCCGTAATATTTAATTCAGTTTTGGTTGCCTCAACTCAAGAATGATAAACTGCGATTCAAAGGTGAAGAGAAACGTGATGAAGGTTTGTTAGAGGTATTATAGAAGATCTATATAGCATAGCAAAAGATTAGAAACCGAGGGCTTAGTCTACATGGGGAAATTTACCAGCAGAACTATGCTGGTACAGGTTTCAGAGTGGTAGCCATGTTAGTCTTTATCAGCAAAAACAAAAACAACGAGGAGTACTAGTGGCACCTTAGACTAACAAATTTATTTGGGCATAAGCTTTTGTGGGCTAAAACCCACTTCATCAGATGCATGGAGTTGAAAATACAGTAGGAAGATATATATAACAGTACATGAGAAGATGGGAGTTGCTTTACCAAGTGGGGGGTCGAGACAATTCAATTAAAGTGGGCTATTATCAGCAGGATGAAAAACCACTTTTGTAGTGGTAATCGGGGTGGCTGTAATGCTGGTACAATTATGCTGGTACAGTTATACTAGTTTAACTCCCCTTGGGGACACACTTATTCTGGAATTAGTGCGCCTTGTTCTGATTTATTTTATACCACTTTGAAAGTGTCATAAGTTAACTGTACAAAGGCACTCATTCTGGAATTAGAGTGTCCACGTGGGGAATTATAGAGATAAAACTATTGTGGCATAATAATCCAAGTATAGTTCTTCTGGTAAATATTTCCACCTAGATGAGCCCTTAGTATGGTTTTTGTCTGGAAAGAAGCACTAGAAGAGGTATAATTAAAATATTCATATTAAGAAAGTGTGTCTGGGAAATACATGGGGGAGGAACCACCTCTCTATAATGTTCACAAAGGTTGGCCTTGGGGAGCATATCTGGAGTCTTGTTAATGCTGACACGTTACTATGTACTGAAGAGCAGACCAACAACACGTACATGTGGGGACATATACATGTCTGAGAGCATCTGTCTGAAAATGGCTCCTTAATAATAGGGCTAGTCAAACATTTTCTGTTGAAACATTTGCAGGCAAAGTGCTGAACACTAGCAACTTTTAAGTTTTTGTATTTCTTGAAAAAAAATCAAAATATTTTGCAGGAAAAAACAAACAAAAAAAAATTGCAACCAGCTCTACTTAATAGTATGTCCGTAGGTATTTGCAGATGACAGGACAAGGAGTAATGGTCTCAAGTTGCAGTGGGGGAGATTTAGGTTGGATATTAGGAAAAACTTTTTCACTAGGAGGGTGGTGAAACATTGGAATGCGTTATCTAGGGAGGTGGTGGAATCCCCTTCCATAGAAGTTTTTAAGGTCAGGCTTGACAAAGCCCTGGCTGGGATGATTTAGTTGGGGATTGGTCCTGCTCTGGGCAGGGGGTTGGACTAGATGACCTCCAGAGGTCCCTTCCAACTCTGATATTCTATGATTCTATTTCTGTAAGATTGAGAAAAGGAAGAAACATGTCAGCTGATTCTGGTATTAAAGGTCAAACTAGCTTCCCTCAAAGGAAATTACCATCTTGGTCTCATTGGAAGACTCTACACTGCCATATGTCTAGCTGGGCAGGCGCTGATGGATGCCTTGGAGAGATTAACTGAACCTTGGTCTCTGAGGAGACGGAAATCAGCACAGGTAATGGCTCAGGCACAAGGTCTTGGATGAAACTGAGGCTGCAATCTCTTTCCCCAAAGCGTGTAACCGAAGGGCTGATGTGGGGCATGGTGAGCACTGGGACAGCTGAATGAACTGAAAAGTACTAGAAATGGTTGTAGAAGAGTATAGTAATAGATATTTATATAGTATCATATCTTTGCACAATATTTTACAGTAATTAGAGGAAAATAATACATGGTCCGTAAGAATGGCCATACTAGGTCAGACCAAAGGTCCATCTAGCCCAGTGTCCTGTCTTCTGACAGTGGTCAATGCCAGGTGCTTCAGAGGGAAAGATAGAACAGGTAATCATCAAGTGATCCGTCAGTCGCTCATTCCCAGCTTCTGGCAAACAGAGGCTAGGGACATCATCCCTGCCCATCCTGGCTAATAGCCAGTGATGGACCTATCCTCCATGAATGCATCTAGTTCTTTTTTGAACCCTGTTATAGTCTTGGCCTTCACAACATCCTCTGGCAAGGAGTTCCATAGATTGACCATGCGTTGTGTGAAGAAATACTTCCTTTTGTTTGTTTTAAACCTGCTGCCTATTAATTTCATTTGGTGACTCTAGTCCTTGTGTTATGAGAAGGAGTAAATAACGCTTCCATATTTACTTAGTCACCTTTTGCCACTCTCATTGGGATCTACTGGAGGTTAGTGATAGAGCAGCCCTTATGCCCTGCTGAGTGCAGGGGTTGCAATTCTTGCCTTGCCCTTAGCATGAACTGTGCGAGGTGGAGAACTCTTTATGTCCTCTCCCACCATTTTACCTCTGTTTAAGGCCAGGCAGAATGTGGTCCTAAATCAAACAAACCTAGAACATGAAGCTAGACAAAGGAAGGATGAGGATTAAAACAAATAAAATATGACAGTGGTGCAGAAAATTGATTAGTTGCTTCCATAATGGCAGATGTGTGTTATGAGAGTCCGGGCTACACACACATGATCCTCTTTGCCTGGGTTTTGGCCATTGTCATTCACATACATTTCTGGAGGTGCTTTGGAAGCAGTGAGCTGCATATTTAGTGCAGATGACGCTAAACTGGGAGGAGAGGTAGATACGCTGGAGGGTAGGGATAGGATACAGAGGGACCTAGACAAATTAGAGGATTGGCCCAAAAGAAATCTGATGAGGTTCAACAAGGACAAGTGCAGAGTCCTGCACTTAGGACGGAAGAATCCCATGCACCGCTACAGACTAGGGACCGAATGGCTAGGCAGCAGTTCTGCAGAAAAGGACCTAGGGGTTACAGTGGACGAGAAGCTGGATATGAGTCAACAGTGTGCCCTTGTTGCCAAGAAGGCCAATGGCATTTTGGGGTGTATAAGTAGGGGCATTGCCAGCAGATCGAGGGACGTGATCGTTTCCCTCTATTCGACATTGGTAAGGCCTCATCTGGAGTACTGTGTCCAGTTTTGGGCCCCACATTACAAGAAGGATGTGGAAAAATTGGAAAACATCCGGCGGAGGGCAACAAAAATGATTAGGGGACTGGAACACATGATTTATGAGGAGAGGCTGAGGGAACTGGGATTGTTTAATCTGCAGAAGAGAAGAATGAGGTGGGATTTGATAGCTGCTTTCAACTATCTGAAAGGGGGTTCCAAAGAGGATGGATCTAGACTGTTCTCAGTGGTAGCAGATGACAGAACAAGGAGTAATGGTCTCAAGTTGCAGTGGGGGAGGTTTAGGTTGGATATTAGGAAAAACTTTTTCACTAGGAGGGTGGTGAAGCACTGGAATGCGTTACCTAGGGAGGTGGTGGAATCTCCTTCCTTAGAAGTTTTTAAGGTCAGGCTTGACAAAGCCCTGGCTGGGATGATTTAATTGGGGATTGGTCCTGCTTTGAGCAGGGGGTTGGACTAGATGACCTCCTGAGGTCCCTTCCAACCCTGATATTTTATGATTCTATGATATTGCAATTTGGACCCATATCCTTTTTGGCTAATAAAACATTGACAAATTGAGACCCTCATAGGTAGAAATTTAGTGTGCTACGCTGTGGAGGTAAGGCTGCTAGCCTCTCACAAATGAGTGACTCTTAGACCTGTAATTCAATGAACCATGTTTTTTTAGATGGATGATCTCACCATTTATCATCCTGTCTACAATCAAGCTTCCTCTTTGGGGAAGATTATTGTTGAGAAGTTTGTGAAAAGCAGTTCTGGCAGTATCCAGAGTCGTCCTCATTTCCTTGGCCTGTTTCAGTCTGGGTTTAAGACTGAGATTAGCACAGAGGTTCTGATGGTCTCCTGTTGACAGTAGACAATGATCAGGAGTCAAATACCATCCTCTATTATACATGTCATCCCCTGTCTCCCACCCGGTTTCATTGGGATTGCCAGGATGTAATTGAGGGCAGAGTTTGGTCCCAGGTGTCAATGCTGATTCTTCAAGGTCTGTGTTTTAGTTCTATTTGATGTTGTTGGCCACAAGTTGTTTTGACATCTCTGTGCTAGACTGAAGAGCCCATTATTAAATATTTGTTCCCCATGTAGGTACTTTATTCTATTCTAGTTGTTATATTGTAACCATCAACATGATATCCGAGCACAGGAAAGAGAGTCCATACAATCATCTGCAACTCTGTCTGTGGCTCCTTGTGGTCCGTGAAATTCTGTGAGGGGGCCTGAGGCCCTCCTTTGACAACTCATTGGCCTGATTAAAGGAAGCACTAATCTTCCACTCATCCTGAAGCAAATAGCAGGCCACTGTGTACTCAGAAAGCCATCATTTGCTGTGAAAGTTCTCAGCCCGTTGTCCTGAGAAAGGTGACTGAGCTATCTCTAACAGCACCTGTCTTTACTCAGATCTTAAATGCCCACATAGGGGCTTTAGGCTTGGGCATGCTACTGAGGCTATGTCTACAGTACAGCTTGTGTCAGCATAACTTATGTCACTTTGTGGGGTGAATAAATCACCCGCTCCCCGAGTGACAGAAGTTACACTGACGTAAGCACTGGTGTGGACAGCGCTATGTTGGCAGAAGAGACCTTCCTGCCACCACAGCTACTGCTGCTTGTGGGGGCTGGAGGAGTTAAGCTGATGAGGGAGCTCTCTCCTGTCGGCTTAGAGTGGCTACATTAGAAAGTTTACAGTGGCGCAGCTGCACTGGTGCAGCTGTGCTGCTATAAACTCTCTACTGTAGCTGTGCCCTGAGACAGCATTAAGTTACAGCTGGTTGAAAGACAGTGAAGCTTTATCAGAAAAAAATTCGAAAATTTTCAGAGAAAAATTCATTGAAAAATGTTGACCATTTTGAGTTGTGCTGATGGCTAACCTTCTAGCCAGGACAAGGAGCAAGTATCCATGCCTATATGGCTAGGTCTATCAGCAGTATTTGACTCTGCTGGTCATGAGGCGAAGTTGCTTCTCCTGAGACACCTGGAGTGAGTGACATCCCATTGAACTATCTCCCAGATGGTTTTGGTGCACAGCTGCTTCTCTACCATGCATGATCTCACCTGTGGAATCCTGAAGAACTCAGTTCTATCCTCCATTTTCTTCAGCATACATATAAAACTCCTGGGGCAAACTGTGAGAGGACATGGAGTTCAGTGCCAGCCATGCACAAATAACACTCAGTCCTATATCTCCTTCATACGAGACACAGAAACCAGCTTTCCTGCTGTCTGAGCGAGAGAGAGACGTGCCTGGGATGAAGAGCAGCTGGCTAAAACTAAACACTGGCAAGATAGAAGTGATGCTGGTGGAATGAGGAAACAGTTCGAAGAATCAGGTCAGAGCCATAACATGTCCCCAGTCTAGGACATCTGCCCTCTAATTCTGAATGTGAAACATGGTCTTGGGGTCTTTCAGGTCTCTTTGCTGCTCAAAGTGCATTAGTGGTCAGAAATAGCTTTTCATTTACAGTTGCTTAGAAGGCCATGCTCCCTGTAGGGGATGGATGTGTCCATGCTATTAGTGCGTCCCCTCCAGGCTAGGTTTCTAAAGCACTGTACCTGACTTGAAGGAACCCCAGATGACTGAAGATGCATTGGCCCGTCTTCTGAGTAGCACAGGTTGAGAAGAGCCCATGGCCCTGATGCTACGCATGCTGCAGTGTTTCCCTGTCAAATACCATGCCTAGCTTAAAACATTAAACCAAATCTTCGAGGCCCTTAGTGGTCAAACAATTGCTGTCTCCAGTGCTACTTCTCCCTCTGCAACCAGGACTGGCTGTGACAGCAGTGTTCAAATGGGATAATGGAGCTAAAAGATGTGGCAATAGGAGTCTGGGCTTTCTTGACAGCGGACCTCCAGATTTAGAACTCCCTTCCACTAGACGTCAGAGTGATCTCTTTGCAATAGCTTTACCTCAATAACACTTGAAGAATGACTCCAGTTCTCATCTCTGAATACAGAAGCACGAAAAAGGGAAGGAAAGAAGTTTTAAGCTTGCCCCAGTTGTGTTTATAATGAAGGGATGGAGAATGCGGTCTTTGTAGCCAAGCACTAACAAAAATCAAACAAGCAATGTTGTTATAATAGAAAATGTCAGGGGAAACTTGCTCTTCCACTGCCCATGCGATCACCAACACTGACTGCACTGAAGAAGATACACTTGGAGTTATGTACTTGTCCTGTGGGTTAGGCTCATAGGATGTGGGACTTTTCCCTTGGAAATTCCAGACAGATTGCTCCCCTGTTTGGAAGAGGATCTAGGCACTCTAGAAGAGAAAGGGAGCTTTGCACTTCTGGATGATTGGCTCACTGGCTGCTTTTTGTGGAACATTTAGCTCCTCAGGCTAGTTTCCCTGATCAACCAGAATCTCTAAGTTTCACCTTTCCGTTATTCATATGTGATGATTCTCTCCTTCCTCACAACTCCTCCATTAGTGTTGGAGTTTCCTTCCTGGCTCATTCATGGACAAATAACAGGTGCATGTGTATGAAGTTGAAATCCCATGTCCTGTATGACATATCTTACACTGCAGTCTTGGTTGTGGCCTGGCAGTGATTCTTGCCTGCCGTTTGCACTCTTGTAAAACAAATTTGAAACGAACAGACACTCAGAGCAGCCACAAAGATGCTTTGACAGCAGCCTGCTGAGAAGCTGGGCCTGCCTTCCTGATGTGTGGCATTTGGTTCCCAAGAGATACAAGCTGAGATGAAGTAGGAGGAGGACAGGCAAAACTCTTTACATAATGTATTATGAGAGAGACAAAGATGAACAGTGTTTTGTGCATAGTCAGAGTAGGCAGTAGGAGTGTTTTGTGTTTATGCTGGGGTGGGTAAAAGTGTCAGAGAACCTGTAAAGCATGTGCCTGTGTGTCTGAATATGGCTGGTTCAGTGTGTATTATTATTTTACAGGTTTCAGAGTAACAGCCGTGTTAGTCTGTATTCGCAAAAAGAAAAGGAGTACTTGTGGCACCTTAGAGACTAACCAATTTATTTGAGCATGAGCTGTAGCTCACGAAAGCTCATGCTCAAATAAATTGGTTAGTCTCTAAGCTGCCACAAGTACTCCTTTTCTTTTTATTATTTTACAGCAACCGCAGGCATTCTAGGTAGCTTCACAGAAAACACCAGCCTTTCAAAGTACACAGGAATGTAAAAATTGCCATGATGGCTCAGATCTGTCTAGTCCAGTATCCTGTCTCTGATGCTGGGCAGTACGAGATGCTTCAGAGAAAGGTGCACAAAACCTTGCGGAAGGCTGTTATGCAATGACCTACTTCCAAGGAATGTTTTGTCCTAGACCCCATTAGTTTGAGGTTGACTTCTACCCTGAAACAATAGGGTTATGTCTTTTCCAAAACTCTAGATTTTTTTATTTGATTTTAATCCTGGCTGTTGTAATTCTGGACATTCCTGTTACCTATATAAATGCACAATCCTTTTCTGAATCATGCTAAGCTATGGCCTTCAGTCATATACTGTGGCAGTGAGTTCCACAGGATAATTATGCATTGTGTGGGCAAGTATTTCCAAGATCCCCAAAACTTGTGTATGAGATCCTAGAAGAAGACAACCAAGAAGAATAAATCTGTAGCTGCTACTTAAAGGTGAAGTAGGCAGGCTCTGGTTTCCAAAGGTGAGTCACTCATTACCATCCCTGAATCCTGAGTAATCTGATCTGCAGACATCTTGGTTTCTCTGCCACAATGGTATCCGATCTTCCATAGTCTTATAGTTGAAAGAGCCCTATGTTCAAGGGCCCCTGACTTTGCTCCCTCTTGATGATCAAAGTTTCTCCTTTTCAGATGTTTTTGGCCCAGAAGTGATTTAAGAAACCCAGCCAATTTGAACAAAATCTATTCAGTAGTTTTCATGTGATATGAGCATCCCTTCAAAAAATGCATCCCTTCGGGGGGGGGGGGGGGAGGAGGAGCTGATGCTTTTTAGAGCTTAGATAACTGCACAGTGGGATTGTTTTTTAAACTTTAGACTTATTTAGTGGGAACAAGACCCTCTGATATGTTTGAAGAAATTTGGGTAGCAAATTAAAAGGTTCTAAGCAATTGTAAATGTCATTCTGGCATGCCTAGAGATTTGTTTTCATTACTGTTTTGGAATGTGTATTGAGTGCAGATCTCCAGAGAGAGCAGCACCTGAATGTGTGGCTTTCTGGAGATCTGTATTCAGCATAGTCTCCAGAACAGTAATGAAGATAAAGTACTGAGCTATGGCCAAGTTCCAAGGAGACTGAGTTTAGGGGAGACTGGAAGTGCAGGAGAGGGGTGTGATTGCTCTATCTGGGAGAGCTGATATGAAGACAAGTATCTGCATATGGGAACTGGAAAGAATCAGGGAGCTAGTTAGAGGCAGGGAGCGGGAGGATCTATCTCCTTTCCCTTAACTGAGGGGAGACAAAAAGGGGCAGATCAACCCTCTGTTCTCATGCTGTGATAGTTTCTCCCTTAAGATGCTTCACAATCCTGTTGAACCAGCTAAATACAGCAGTGCTTAGAAAGGGGTCAGTAAAATCTGCACAGGCACTGCCTAAAAATGACCTGCTGCTTGCTGACATAATTTCCCTGGACAGCAGAATCACTGTGACACAACTGTTTGCACTGCACAAGTGTTGCGTGCAACTTCCACGTATCCTCATGCAGCATTTCACCCTGATTCAGAGCAGAGAGTGTTTAATAGCCTATAGAACTAGCCTCAAGGGATGTGGATCAGTCCCGGGAAAGTCAGGATGGACTTTGCCCTCTGTCTGGAAAGCAGGAGGGGCAGGGAATGCAGTTACCACACTGGCATATCAGCACCATGAGGTCCTTTCCTGTGCTCTACGTAACCTCTTCCTGTGAGGGTAGAGGAACCTCAGTATTTCCTCTTTCTCTCTTCCCATCCCCATCTCCCCCCTTCTCTTTCTCTCTTACCTTCTCACTGGCTATGAGCTCTGCTTCCCTTTCTAAGAGCAGTTCAGCTGGGACTGAGGTGGAGATGCAAACCCGCCTCCTGCGCACTTTCCTAAATGCCTTTTTAAACAATCTCAATAATTGATGAGCACCCAGGCCCTGCTCCGCGTGAGCGAGTGCACACAGTGTTTAGAACATGAAAATGCCATTTGGCTCATCAGAGCTCATCCCAGGAACAACGCTATTTCCCCAGGATACCATTTAATTGTTCTCTCCATGAAACCCAGTGGTTTTTTGTTTGCCTCAGTGGTCTTGGTTGCTCGACTACTTGCTGGCATTGCTCCTTCTTCCCGCCTAGAGGCTGGTGTCTGCTCTCAGTGCATCTGTGTTAGCCCCACTCAGCAGATAGGAATTCAGCTCCTGCGCTGCCAGCTTCCCTTTCTCCTTTGTGCTAGAAGCAGCATCTCATGCACTGCTGGAGAACCTACCTTTAATCACAAGTCAAATGAGTGTAGTGGGTGTCAGATTGCCCCCTCACCGCCACTTTCCCACCTTGCAAAAAATACCACACAATTTTGCCTGAGTAGTGCCCAGTGTAAGAACAGCAGGGGTGTTGCTGACCATACTGAGGTGCGGTGACGTAGCTAGGGGGCTGCCCTGTATTGCAGTTGCAGGAGGTGTTACAAGACGGGGCTCAAAGGCTGCACAGAGCTGTGAGGGGAAGAGCGGGGAGGCTGCAATAGCAACGGATGCTTCAGGCCAAGACTCAAATGCATGGACAAAGCCTTGTGTGGGTGGGTGGGATGGGGTTGGGAAGGACTGTATGTGCTCGGTATCTGATGGGGCTTGGGGCTTCAGCCCCTCAGGAGGCACCTGCGAGGTCTCGGGGCTTCAGCCCTGCGGGAATGGGGGTTTCAGGTCTTCAACCCCGTGGGAGGCACCTGCTTCAGACATCAGCCTTGCTCCCACTGAAGCCTCAAGACCGACCTCCCCACTGGGCAGAAGCTAGAGGCAACACATGGGGGGGCACCTCCCCCCCCCCCGATTTTGCCAGGGTTTGCAGGCCCTGCTTGGTCACATGGTGCAGCTGGGCTCCCTCCCTGCACAGCAGCAGCTGGAGCTGTCTGGGAGCTGTGGGCCATGGGGAGAGGCAGTGGCAAACAGCTGGGAGCTGCAGGGAGAGGCTGCTGAGGGTAAGAGGGGAGTGTGCCTGGGGTGGGGGGGTACGACTCAAGCTGTTGGAGGGGGTGGAAACTTTAAATTGTGCCCGCAACTCTCAGCAGGCAACAGTCATCTCTGGCTGAAGCCCCTACCCCCACCACCCCGATGCAGAGCAGAAGCCCTGAGCTCCCCACCCCCTATGAGAACTATGTGACATAAAGCCCCCTTCACAGTGGCCAGTCTGCTGTCCCATATGCCATGTTTTCCATTTTCTCCTTTAACTCAGACCTCCCTTTGGCCTCCACTGTGTGCCTTGGTGTCCTCCTTAACCCTGAGTTCTTCTTCCTCCCATATCTCCTATGTCTCTACATCTGCCCCTCACCAAATTACCAATTAAATCATTGTCCACCTGTGCCACTGCCCCAGGTCCCCTTCTGCTGACGTTCCCATCTGTTCCTTCATGTCCAGTCATCTGGGCTATTGTAACTCCCTAAGGCTTCCAAGTCCCAGCTCTTCATTTCTTATAGGGTTAGTAGTAATAAGGTTCCATTGTGCTAGGCACTGTAAAAACACATTAAGAAGACAGTCCCTGCCTCGGAGTGAAGGATACAGCAGAATACACACGGTGGATGAAACAAAGTGTGGGGATGTGGAGTGGAGGCCAAGGAAGCAGTTTAATATACATATCTTAGCTTAATGAGTGTTAGTTATGGCTTGCAATCTGACTAGACATTGTCAGCTGGGCTGACAGTGTATTGCAGATGTCATGGCAGAGGTGGATTTTAAGGAGGCATTTCAAGGAGGCTAAGATGGTGGCTAGATTGATTTTTGTCCTGGCCCTAAAGAGGCAGAAGTCTTCTGCCTGCCTTCTCAAGGGGGCCCAGAAGCAAATATGTTGTCCCCCTCCTCACACAGAATCACTGTCTCCCATTTGTTTCATGGTCTAGTCCTAAACTGGTCTCCAATATGTTTGCTATGCAATGTGTTTGCACCACTCTTTTCTGTAATGTATATTCAAGGCCCTGTGTACCGTGTAGCACATTTAACCTACATTATGCATCAAGGGCCCTGAATTTGTGTGGTCAGGACCTGGTATGGCAAAACTTATGAGCTCCATAGAGCGGTCACTTTCCCTAAGGTGTGTAGGAAATGTTTGGGGTTGGGGAGTGATGTGTTTGCTTCTTGGCTCCTTTAAGAAGGTCTGTACACTGTGGCTGGTTATAAAGGGAGCAGCAGAGACGGCTCCTAAGAAGGCACAGAACAGTAACACAGCATTTTTGTGGATTAATGAGCTTTTATGCAGCAGCTTCAAGCAGGGAAAATTATGTAGCCAATTATATTGCCTCATAATGGCTTATGCACCAGATCTTCTTTATTCCATATAGCGTTTGCTGTCGTGTATTTAACTTTGTAAAGCCGTGTGGGACGAAAGATGCTGTATAAAACACAACTGTATTGTATTTCACTGTTCGAATGAGAGCATTTTCAGTGCCTTCTGCTATTTTCTGCCCGTTTTGTACCCTCCTGGGCTAGTTGAGTACCATGCTTGAGTTTGACAGATGGCTCATCTGTTCTGGCCTGGTTTTGGCACCAGTATCACACTGTGGCTGCTGCATTTGCTTGGGCAGTCATCATCTAACTCGTCGCTTGAAAAAGTCCTCTGGGGCCAAATTCATAAGTGGATGCATCTCTACTGAGTTCAGTATAGGTTCATTCTTTTACGTCATTGGTAAACTTTAAACCTTGGCTATCAAGATGAATATAGCTAGAGAATAATGGAGTAGTTTCTGTCCTTAAAAGGACCCATCTACTGGCTTAGCTTGATTGTTTGATGTCCTCCATTTCTTTGCATTCTGGCACCTCTTATCACCATATCTATGTCTTCCCATCCCAGTTCCACTCCATTTCCCCATGTCCCAGCCCCCTTAGTTCCATTTCCCTGCTATCCTGCCACTCCCCCAAGCTCAGTTTACCCCATGTCCTGGTACCCCTTTGCAGTCTCATTCCCCTGGGTTCCAGACTTTTCCTAGGAGCACATGCTGTGCTGAGCACATGACAACTACAGTACCAGCCTTTCTCAGCAGCAAGCATTGTAGGGACTAAGCTAGGAGAGCTGACCTTGAGAAGCTCAACACTAATACAGTCCTAGCTTCTGCCAGTAGAAGGCACTGCAGGAAACAGTACAGGAATGCTGGCTCACCACTCTTCCAGTCCTGGCTTCTCTTATTAGCAGGTGTCACATGGAGTGACGGAAGGGCTGGGCTATGTGAAAGCCTGGTTACTCCAGTGTTGCAATTCAGGGGTATTTTCAGCAAAGTGTATCCAAGCCTTAGCTGTTGTCTCTTTCCGTGCCTTGCAGTCCTGTGACATAGTGGACAAACAGCGTCAGCAGTTGTTGAATGTGGGGACAGTGCAAGTGCAGGTTGGCGGAGGCTCAACCGATTGACTGTTATTGGCAAAGAACTATTTTTGGGAGCCAATGATGAGAACACCCTGTACTTCTGTGAGTTTGGCTCTGTCTTGCAAGGTTATTATTGGGGAGTTTAATCAGAGACTGTCAAATGTATGGAGTGAGCAGCTAGCGTCTTAAAGAGCATGTTTCATGCTGGAGAAGCCTTTGAGGTATATAAGTGAAGGCAAACATAAATCCATTTTCCTTTCTTGGGTTGCTCCAATATCCGCCTTTGCCATTTAACAGTATATCTGCTTCTTCAACCAAGAGCTGTCTTTTCATTTATCCCTGCTCCTCCAATCCAATCCTTCAGTGATGTCAGACAACGACAACTGCGAGCCTTCTATTTCTAGTGTTCATTTTATCCTAAAGGGTCCCAAAGCTCTTTGGACAAGCTCTGTACACAAGCATCACTTTGCTCTCCATTGAAATGTAGCCACCTCTCTTTGGAACGAAACGTGGCCGCTGCTTATCAGTGCCCAGGAGTGCCACACCACCATTTAAGACATGAACTGAAAGTGGAGGGGTCATTCCATGGTAGAGGCATTTAATGACTGGTACTTGTGTTGGAATAGGGCTAACATCCCTGTTCTTGCAAAAAGCGCCACTGCTTGTGTGGTTTAATACATAAATTATCCAGACCAGGAGACCTGGGTTCTAATCCCATCTCTGCCACTGACCTGCTGTGTGACCTTGGGCGAGTCACTTCACATCTGTTCTCCTTCCTACACTTATCCTCACAATTGAAATAAACAAGTTCTTCAAGGTAGGGACTGTTTCTATGTCTGTGCAGGTCCTGGCACAATGGGGCCCTGAGCTTGGTTGGGGCTTCTCCATGCTACTGTAATACAAATATATAAATAATACCAATAACAATACTGGATCTTTAGAGACTAGGACAGGTCAGGAACCTGGTTTTATATCTTCTCTGAAAGACAGAAGCTCCAGCAGCACAGGGCCCTCTACCCCATGCTGGGGTGTGGCCTCTTAAGCTGTGCCTACACTGCAGCTGGGAGCAGGCATCCTAGCCCAGGAAGACAGACGCACGCTAGCTTCCTGCAAGCTAGCCTGCTAAAAACAGCAGTGTGGATGTTGTGACTTGGGTGGAGACTCAGGCTAGCCACCTGAGTTCAGACCCGAGGGGTGGGGTGGGCTTGAAAGCCCAAGCCGCTACGTCTACACTGCTATATTTTAGTGCACTAGCCCAAGCCCAGCTAGTGCAAGTCTGTCTACTCAGGCGTGGAGGCTTGCTTCCAGCTGCAGGGTAGATATAGCCTCAGGGAAGAGCACTCCATGAATTGCTAAACATGGCTTCCTGCAGCTCCTTTGGAGGTTTCCTATCATTAATACTGACAAGACCTGACCACTTCTTGGCTTGCGAGAGCTGATGAGATCACAGACACCCAAGGCAACAGGTTTATGCTATCACAGTTGTAGCAGGATAACTGCATCATGGTTTCCAGCAGAGGCTGAGAGAAGGTTCTTACGTCAGTGCTGAGAACTTCAAGAATAGCAAAGGGAGCCGGAGTCTGGGGAGATTCCCGTAAGGACAAATGTTAAAAATGAGAGAATGTGGAAGTGGGGAGGTCTGTAAAGCTAGAAGGGAACGTTTGCTGTAGAGCTGATGTAACACTGACAGACCCCGGTCATCGGCATGCAGGATCGAACCGGGGACCTCTGAAGCTTAGTGCATGAGCCTCTACTGCATGATCTAAAAGCCAACTGGCTCTTAGTAAGGCTGTAGAGCAGTCTCATTAATCTCTCTCTCTAAATGGTCTCGGAGCCACTAGATGGGACAGAACACCATACCCAGAAGGTGTGTGGGTCACACTGACAGATAGGGAGAGGGATGACATGAGGTTGACACCACAGACCTGGACAAACCAGGCTGCAAGGAGCATGATGGTTCAACAGCCACTTTGGGGAATTGTCCGCTGACAGTTGTATGGAGTGGGAGTCCCAGGGGCTTCTGCAGAAACTTAAAATACCATCACACTCTCAAAGCTGGATATGTTGATTTCATTCTCTTTCCCCCAATACATGCCACTCCTGGAGGCAGGGGCTGGGGTGGGATAGGGGCTGGTTCTTCATATTCCATAGGACATCTTGCTCAGGGAGTAGGCTTGACAACTTTCTAGTTGCTCAAAACCGAACACCCCAGCCCCGCCCTGCCCTGAGGCCATGCCCCTTCCCTGCCCTTTCTCCGAGGCTCCACCTCCCACTCACTACATTCCCCCTCCCTCAGTGACTCACTCTCTCCCACCCTCACTCACTTTCTCTGGGCTGGGGCAGGGGGTTGAGGTGCGGCAGGAGGTGAGGGCTCTAACTGGGGGTGTGGGCTCCAGGGTGAGGCCAGAAATGAGGGGTTCATGGTGCAGGAGGGGGCTATGGGCTGGGGCAGGGGGTTGGGGTACAAGGGGGTGAGGGCTTTGGGCTGGGGGTGTAGGCTCTGGGGTGGAGCCAGGGATGAGGGTTTTGGGGTGTAGGAAAGGGCTCTGGGTTTGGGGGGCTCAGGGCTGGGGCAGGGGGTTGGGGCACGAGATTGGGGTGCAGGCTTACCTCAGGTAGCTCCCGGTCAGCGGTGCAGCAGGACTAAGGCAGGCTACCTGCCTGTCCTGGCACCATGCTGCGCGCCCCCCTGAAGCAGCCACCAGGGCCAGAAGGCTCCACAGGCTGCTCTCGCCCGCAGGCAAATCCCCCCCTCCAGCTCCCGTTGGCTGGTTGCCAGCCAATGGAAGTGCAGAGTGGGTGCTCAGGGGCGGGGGCAGCGCCTGGAGCCGCGTGGACCCCCTGCCTACGACCTGGAACTGCTGGTAGTGTCTGGGGGGTGCGCAGCGTGGTGCCCCAGGACAGATAGGGACTAACCTCCTTAGCTCTGCAGCACTGCCGACCGGACTTTTAACGGCCCGATTGGCGGTGCTGACAGGAGCCACCAGGGTCCCCTTTTGACTGGGTGTTCCAGTTGAAAATTGGACACCTGGCCACCCTATTAAGGAAGGGGCCTCTTTTTATGTCCCCCAGTGCACACTGCTGAGTAAGGGGACTCTTTCTCCATACTGTTCAAGCTGCTTAGGAAAGGGCTGTTTCTCCCTCTAACCCACTCCCTATATGTTGCTCAGGGGAAGGAGGTGCATTTCTTTATGTTCCTCGCTTCACAGAGCTCAGATAGGGAGCCTCCCTCTCTGTATATTCCCTAGTGCTTGCTTGTTTCCACATGTATCGTGGGTATTTTGCATAAGCAAACAAGCCCATGCCCATCTGCAGAATGGACACATTATTGCCTCATTTTTGGTGAGAAACTCTTTCCCCAAAGTGACCCACAAAAGGGGGGGTGGTTGTAAAGCATGGGGAAATGGTGACAAAAACACCCTGCTGAGGTGGATGAAAAGCTGCAGAAAACAGCTGAAACAGATTGAAAAAGATGGCTTTGGCTGGCTGCCCTCATTCAGACCTTAAGCTCCTGTTGACGTCACCTCATGTGACAACAAACAGCAGCCAGAATATTTGTACCTAGAATAGAAAATAACACTAGAGAACCTGAAAGGGGACCCTTACTGACCTTTTCAGCTCTCAGGGAAACATACAAAAGTCTGGGACAGCATCATGAAGGAAAGATCTTCAAATCTCTTTGAAGGCTTCACTGTTTGAGAGCTGCATGCCAATGCACATAGAAAGATTGACCGTCGGACCGTTGTAAAAATGTCTTGGAATTGCAACCTCTTCAAAAGAATGTAGTGCAAAACTGGCTTTCCTGAGGGCTTTATAGGCTTATTTTCCTGATGCAATCAGGAAGTGCACAAGTATTTCAGTTTCATAAATCGTCCATAAAACTGGAAAATAGGAGTTGCCATACCAGATTTACCATTGTTGTGACACACCAACTGGTAGAGCAGAACATACAATGATTTCTCTTGTGTTCATCCTGTCTCTGAGAGTTCCTTCCAACCACCATCTCCATGAAATGCACCTAGTGTGGAGGACATTTTAATGGAATTAGTATTGGGTCAATATTATGTATCCCCCATACAACAGTGGAATTTTTCTAGAGAGCTGTGGTACACACTTTCAAACCAGTGTGTCTTGGATGGAATGGACTTGGCTAATTCTTACCTTTCCAACAACTATCTATTGTGGTCTCTCCAAAGAGACTCATGGGAAGTCTGTAAGGTTTTGGAAGCAGGGCTTGTTAAGAGGCCCAACTCAGCCTCAAATGCAATGGTTCTAGCATAACTAGGTATGGGATCTTCAAGATGATGGTACCATTTATGGGAGGTGGGGTCAGTTTCCTGGCATGGTGGCTTCACAAGTAAGAATTTTGACATGTGATCCCTCACAAACGTGCACGTACGCATGAATCATGATGATAAAATCATGAAACACATGACAGTTCACTACTGTGATTGCTCCCCCCATTCTGTAAACGACTTGTTTGTAACTGGTTTCAGAGTAGCAGCCGTGTTAGTCTGTATCCGCAAAAAGAAAAGGAGTACTTGTGGCACTTAGAGACTAACAAATTTATTTGAGCATAAGCTTTTGTGAGCTACAGCTCACTTCATCAGATCCATTCAGTGGAAAACACAGTGGGGAGATTTATATACACAGAGAACATGGAACAATGGGTGTTACCATACACACTGTAACAAGAGTGATCAGGTAAGGTGAGCTATTACCAGCTGGAGAGTGGGGCGGGAGGGGAAAACTTTTGTAGTGATAATCAAGGTGGGCCATTTCCAGCAGTTGACAAGAATGTGTGAGGAACGGGGGTGGGGGGGGGTGGGGAATAAAGATGGGGAAATAGTTTTACTTTGTGTAATGACACATCTACTCCTAGTCTTTATTCAAGCCTAAGTTTGCTTATATCCAGTTTGCAAATTAATTCCAATTCAGCAGTCTCTCACTGGGGTATCACATTGGTAGATGTGCAGGTGAACGAGCCTCTGATAGTGTGGCTGATGTGATTCTACAACCTATCCTGAAGGACGACCCATCACTCTCACAAATCTTGGGACACAGGCCAGTCCTTGCCTTCAGACAATCCCCCTGCCTGAAGCAAATACTCACCAGCAACCACACACCACACAACAGAACCACTAACCCAGGAACCTATCCTTGCAACAAAGCCCGTTGACAACTGTGTCCACATATCTATTCAGGGGACACCATCATAGGGCCTAATCACATCAGCCACACTATCAGAGGCTTGTTCACCTGCACATCCACCAGTGTGATATATGTCAGCAATGCCCCTCTGCCATGTACATTGGTCAAACTGGACAGTCTCTACGTAAAAGAATAAATGGACACAAATCAGATGTCAAGAATTATAACATTCATAAACCAGTCGGAGAACACTTCAGTCTCTCTGGTCACTCAATTACAGACCTAAGGTCGCAATATTACAACAAAAAGACTTCAAAACCCGACTCCAACGAGAGATTGCTGAATTGGAATTAATTTGCAAACTGGATACAATTAACTTAGGCTTGAATAAAGACTGGGAGTAGATGTGTCATTACACAAAGCAAAACTATTTCCCCATCTTTGTTCTCCCCCCCACCCCCCCATGGTTCCTCACACATTCTTGTCAACTGCTGGAAATGGCCCACCTTGATTATCACTACAAAAGTTTTCCCCTCCCCCCCGCTCCCCCTGCTCTCCAGCTGCTAATAGCTCACCTTACCTGATCACTCTCGTTACAGTGGGTATGGTAACACCCATTGTTTCATGTTCTCTGTGTATATAAATCTCCCCACTGTATTTTCCACTACATGCATCTGATGAAGTGGGCTGTAGCTCACGAAAACTTATGATCAAATAAATTTGTTAGTCTCTAAGGTGCCACAAGTACTCCTTTTCTTTTTGTTTGTAACTGTTACTCGGTCTGTATCAAAATCACTGCAGTCCAACTCAATGCAATCAAAATGAACCAAAGCCTAACCAAGACAATCCTGGTTTAGGTAAACCAAGGCAACCTCAAGGAACTAAATGAAATTTCACACAATCCCATCAAAACAAAGCCAAGCCAAGCCACATTAAGACAGTGCAATCCCAGTCCATGGAACTGAACCCAAATAAATAAGAACCAAGCTCATTCTGACTGGGTACAAGCATAGCAACCAAAGTGAAACAAAGCTAATACATGTTAAACTGGGGCAATCCTCGTCCATTAAACTCAAGCCAATTTGAAGATATTAAACTCAGTTTCTACCAGCATAAAAGCAGTGTGATCTCATTCTATAAAACCTAGACCAACCTAGCAGAACTGATCAAATTACAAAACCAATGACACCTAGCAAATGGAACCACAGCAATTCCAGCCCCAACTCAAACAGAAGCAGAGCTGACTCAGTCCAAACTGCAGTGCCCCGAACACATCCAGGGGCACGCCCCGCCCACCCTACACCCCAGGCCTTCTGGACCTTTTCATCAGGCTCCTGCCCCATGGACCTACCTGGCCATCCCACCCCTTTACTGCGAGCCAGCTTCACAAATTGCAGCTGGTTCGTTTCTGGACCGCACCAAGAAAACATCTGTATATGTTCATGCTCCACACTCTTCACGTCCTTTCCCTTGCGTCCCGCCCTGACATGAAGTGGCTGGACCTCCTGCCACCTCTGGAGGGTGAGGAGCCCCGGTGGTAAGCCTATATTCCACTCTGGTACTGAGGCCCGCCAGGGACATCAGCTGGCGGCTCCTTCATGGAGCCATGAGCATGGGCGTGTACTGGGCATGGTTCACTCCCCTCCCAGACACCTGCCCCTTTTGCGGCATGAGGGAGACCATGGCCATATACATCTGGAGTGCGCCAGGTTGCAGCCCCTATTCCGGCTCCTCCTAGATATATTACATTTTTGGTTGCACTTTTCCCCTCACCTTCTCATCTATGCACTCCCTATCTGTGGTCCCACAAAGTCACGGGGCCTCCTTGTCAACCTCCTCCTAGCCCTGGCCGAAATGGCCATCTACAAAACCAGGGAGAGGAGGTTGGCTGACGGGGTTTCCTGCAACTGTGGGGCCTATTTCCACTCTTCAGTCCGTTTATGCATCCGGGCAGAGTTCCTCTAGGCGTCTTCCGTTGGCTCCCTTGACACCTTTGAGGAGCAGTGGGCAATGTCTGGGGTTCTCTGCTCAGTGTCCCATCAGGTTCCCTTCGTATAGCCCTGTGACCTCACTCCCGTTCCTGTTGTATCTTTAGTTGTCCCCCACAATCATTTGGAATCCTGGACCTGTGGATCCCCCGCTTCAGCTGGGGGGAGGTCCTTTAGCAGTAGGCGGGCTTCCTGGATCCCAACAGGACGAACACATCCAGCTCTTGATTACAACAGGTTCTCCTAAGCAGCAGGCCTTGTACTGTGTGCACTGGGCTTTATGGAGCCCTAATAGCTTACAGATAGATACCCACTACATACCAGTTAAAGAGGATGAATATAATCTAGCAGAGAACAATATATGTAAGTGATAAGTAAACTGAATGTATAGATTGATAACATGAAAAAATATGTGGTGAATGAGGGACAGGTAGGAAGATTCTACAAGGACAGCAGTGAAAAGACAGAGTAGCCTGTAAATAAACTTGTCATTGGACGTACAGTTTTTAAATGTGTATTTTGTGTCCTAGTTAAAGGCTCTTGTCTTTCACCAGTCAGACATGTTCTTGGTTTGGGATTTGTACAGCTCCTCATGTAGACTTGTCCCCTCTTCCATCAGTTAGCCCCAGCTAACTTAAAACAGTCTGCTGTGCTGGATGGATGGGGGGACGTTTGAGTTTCCGAAGCAGAACGCATCAAGATTTCTTTCTTTCTTTCTCTCTCTTCTCTTCTGAGATGCCATCATTCATTCCCCCTGCACTCTGCCTTCTGCAGCCACGTCTCCGGCTTTTTGCATCTTTTGTGGCTTAGTGGCTACTTAAACATTTATTTATGTAGACCGTTCCCCAAGGGAGCAGCTCCTGGAGGCAAAGAGTTGTGTTGGGAGGGAGCAGTTCTTCCCCCCAGAAGGCTCAATATTATCTCTTGCTAAGGGGAAGCAAAGGAACAAAAACTCCTTGTCTTAAAGCATAAGATTAGCATACAAAGAAGAAACCGTGCACACACACACATACACCAGAACACACTGGCAACTGAAGATGAGGGGAAGGAAATGTTTGTGTCAGCCAAGTGATTAGAAAGTCAGCTATGTTCAGTCATGGACTTTGTTTTCTTTTAACCCTTAGGACACTGGCATTTTTCAGATCTGCCAGCCAAATAAATGATTAGGACGCTGTGCTGCATATATCACACAGTGGGTGTGGTTTGGGCATTCTGACTGTATGAACAGTTCATAAATTCCTCTTATGCTATTAGGTGTTGAAGGTCATGCCATATGTCATTGGGAAAGTAATTAAGAGTTTGGATTTGACCAGTGACCGCAATGTTAATGATCTCTATGTAGGCAGTATACAGGTAAATATGATTTTCTGTTGTTGATTTGCTTGAATTTTAATAATAGACAGGGGTAAACTCAACTAGCTGAATTAATTAATTAGTCACATGTAACTTATTCACACAGCTGAATTCTCCACTAGATAGATTGATATTTATCTATCTATATTCATGTGTGTGTTTAGTATATGTATTTATTTCAACAAAGACCTATATTGAGAGAACATTAAATTTGCATAGTTAAACAGTCAAAAGCCAGGAAATGACAAATATTCAACCTTAACTCTGCCCTCTTCTGCTTCATGAATAATAATAACATAGCTCTAGATCTTCAGCTGCAGTCTAGATATGCTTGGCACAATTGGGCAGAGGGCAGAGGTGGCTGCAAACCATCTTTACGTTTCCGCAGGCCTGGGGCTGGCATCAGGACTGTTGCCCACAGCCCCAGGGGCTGTTTTGTCAGCTGAGGATCATTGTGTGTTCGGATGCCCCAGCCATGCCCCTTCTTTTCCGCAAGATTATTCCCTATGCTGAGGGCCAGGAGGGAAGTGGTCTAGAGGTGCTAGCTGATCTGTGGCATGCAGGGATTCCCCTTACAAGAGAGGAATCTTCAAGGTGCCAGTTAAGCCAGCTTTTCAACTGCTTTGTGCCACTCCAGTGTTCAGAGCAGCTGGTGGAGACCTGAGAATCAGGCCCCAAGGCTTTAATTAATTACCCATTCCCAAAGTACTTCTTAGTTAATATAATATAAAATCATGCCTTCTTTTCCCACAGCTATAGCTACAAATGAATAGCATTCTGTCATATTATTCATTTTTGTTTACTAATGCAATTTTCATTGTCATAGCTCCAATGTTGTAGACTTTGTATATGATAAATTCTCTTTTCTCTAAGGTAAGTCTTCTGATTAGTCAGTGAGCACCCATGTGCTATGCCATTGGTTTTAAACCAGCTGCTCTGTCTAGCTGAGGTGCAGTTGAGGTGTTGATGCAGTTAATTATGATGCAGACATATTTGTTTCCCATTTTAGGATCCCCTTTAGATGAACTAACTGCAAAAGAGGAAGTGTAGTTATTCCCATTTTACAGAGAAGGAGTGGAGCCTCAGCAAGGTTAAATGACCTGCTCTGGATCACAGAAGTCTGTGACAGAACCAGAACTTGGGTCCCTTGACTCCTAGGGCTTTGCTGCAAGATTATCTTTCTTCTCTCTCGTTGCTGCAACCACTTGCTCCCTTCTGTCTGTTACAAGCGTGCTCTTGCATCTTCAGTGCCGAAAAACCTTCTGTCAACCCCATTTGCCTAATTACTGCCCTGTCTTCCTGTTACCTTTTTGTCTCGAAGAGTCATTATAGTACTACCTTCATCCCACTGTATTGGTTTCCTCTCCTCCAACTCTCTTCTCTAGTGATAAGAGGGACCCAACACACCTTGGTTGGTGTGAATGAAAGACTGCCTTTATTTCTGTTTAAGAAGATGGTTACCTCCTTGCTCTATGCCCCTTAGGGCTGCTCTGAACATTCACAACTAACACTGCACCTTCCAGTTAGGAATCTGTCCTCTTTGCACCATGCAGACCCCTCACCAAGATCGAAATCAGATGGGAGCAAACCTCTGTCTTTCCCTTATTTGATTGGTCTGCTGCCTTTATCTGTTCCGTCAGTCACTCTTTCTTTACTCCCTCTTCTCCCTGAGCTCCGTGAGTCTGTTTCCTGGTTCTCCTACTACCTCACTGAAAGTTCCTTCAGCAACTTCTATGTTGCTTTCTCATTCTGCTTATTTGTTTTGCAAAGGCTTATGCACATTTGTGGAATTATATTAGTAACTACATAAAAAAACCTAAGTTAAAAGAAAGTTATTTGGGTTTCAAAGTCAAATATTTGTGGTTGCCCCTGCTACCTTATTTCTGCCTCTGTGCGCATCCATCTTATCCATAGAATGAGGAGGGGTGCTGTGGGAAAAAAAGTATGTGGTCCTGTATTTTGAAGACCTATCATAATGGACATGCACAAGGGGGCTGAATTAAGTTTGCATGAGCAACTATAAACCTGGCATTTCTTAACTTTTGAGCACTTAACCTTGCAACCTAAATAATGTTATTTTAATATAGTTTTTGATGTGTAACCTCCTAGGCTTTTTAAAAGGAAAAAGGTAAACACAAATCCTATTATGTACAACTGTAACAAACCCTCATCATGCATTATCAGCAGGGATTGAATCAGGAACTTTCAGCATCCCAGCACAGACTTGTACCACTTAACTTACAGGACGAGCTACCAGCAGCCTCTCCTGCTGGCACCAGAAGGCAGATACTATTCTAGAGGGGTAGTGGGCAATTGATACCATGTCCTAGGTCCATGGGATAGTCATGGGAGCCCAGCCTGGCTTCATTTTCTCTCTTCCCCACCTGGGAGATAGGGGGCTCCTGTCGATGATGGGGTCATGAGAGAGAGGGGCGGGGCTGCTGGGGGCATGTACTGGGTCCAGGAAGGTATTATATAAGGCGTTTGGTCTGGCTTTCTCCCCCACCCTGCTGTTACCACTGCTCTGGCAGCTCCCAGGTGTGTTCCTTGTGTGGTTTGTGGTGTTGGTGCTGCTGCTGCATTGATGGCACTGTGGGCCTGGCTCTTTAGAGCACTTGTGTTCAGTTATTATTTTGGCAGGTTGCCAGAAATTTTCCTGAGCAATGCAACTGCCAGAAGGGAAATGGCAATTATTTAACTGTCTATAACACAGCTGAACCTGAATGGAATTTCATGGACCAAAGAAAAAACACTTCTCTAGTATGAGGGTTTTTTCCCTGCTCAATTTCAAAGGCTTGCTGCAAAGAATGGAGGTGTTAGATTTTCTCAAAAAAAGGTCCAGAGAGAGAATCTTATATAATGAAAAGTGTGAGGCAACCTAAATATAGGGCTTACTACCAACTCCCCCATAGTCGTAGTAACTATGCAGTACACACAGGCACCCCCCTCACACACACATAAACATACCCACAGATTTAAACACATGTACGAAGTCACCTAGATAAATTAGACTGTGTAAAGTCATTCCCCATATATATTTCTATTTGCCACATGACCCTCAGGCCCTCTCTCACAACCTTCCAAGAGCCTCAGCTTCATCTTACGTTGGCAGGACCCTTCCTATTATTCTTGCCCTTCCACTGCATGGCATCAGCTGAGACCTCTTGCAACGCTAAGCATGCCGTACATAATGTGAGCTTTGCACTGACATGCTTCAGACCCGTCATTCCCCAGTTGAGATTCTGAATAGCTGATGAGTCTATGGAAGATGTGAGCTCCAGAGATCCATCAATACTGAGAGAGAGTCAGCTGGCTTTGGCTCTAGAAAGCTCAGGCCCCCAGGAAAGCAGTCCACAGCTTTTCCCTTCCTTTTCTCCAGCTGGGGTTGGCAAGTACACAGCCCTTCCTCCCCTCCATAACTTTGCTTTGAAACTTTTCGCTCTCTGCAGCAGTGCCTGAGGTGCTCACAGTTTGCTAGTGCTCTCCAGTTGGTGAGAAAGCAGCAAAAGATGCCAAGGGTGGTTTCCAGCCACGCCCTGTTCAGCTTGGTCCCTACTGGTTCTGCCAAGAGGAAGGGGAGTCCCAGACAAGACCAGCTCACTACACTTGTGCTGTTTTAGTGTGGGTCGGGCCAAGGGGATACTTTTAATCTCCTCTGGCAGAATCACTACTTGCTGACCACAGTAATGGTTCTGGCTAAAGTCTGAGCCACAGTAATGTGCAAACATGTAGAAAGTCTGGCTGTCTGATTGGTGGACTATGCCCAATGGTGAAATCTAGTCTATGGCATGTGGCCACCAGTGGCGGACGCAGCTGGCCCTGACTGAATGCTATGGAGTGTAATGGTAACATTGTGCTCCAGCCCTGCTTACTCTAAAATGAAGCCAAGTGTATAAGGGAGTAGGCGTGGGATGAGTAGGGGCCCCTAGACATTGTTCCTCTTGCTCTTGTAATCACTTCTCCAAAATAGAAGTAATACCTATTTACAGTCTGAATCAGTGGCCCAATCTGTCACCTTTGACTGCCCTTGGTCACTTGCATGAGTGAGTGCACTTAGAGGTGACGCCCTCCTGATCAGAAGTGGGACATTCAACCTGACTTACTTCCAGAGGAGTTAACTGATGGCTAGGCCAATAGGCTTATTGAAGCTCAAAACCCTCTGAGTTATTTAATAACTACGGGCCACATCCCTCACCCGCCCTGGAGGAACCCGAGATGGCCAGAGAGGCAGGAAAACTCAATCTGCTGAAAAACATCCCCTTAAGGGGCTAGAGCTGCCCATGGAGTCAGGGGCCAAGGTCCGCCAACCCCACTGATCCGAGGGATCTATGGGAATGTATCCCCCAGATCCACAAAGGCAGAGCCATGCTGCGTGGGTCTCTTGAATCTGTCAGTGAATGTGCTGGGGCCCCCTGCCTCTGAGCAGCCATTGCATGAATAACCTGGAGCTATGCTCCTGCCTGAGTGCACTGTATGTCAGTGCCTGGGTGAATTTCTCTGCCTGCATGTGTCTGTGGCCTAGAGTCTGATCTCAGCTACACTAGTGTAAATCCACAGTAATTCCACTGACGTCTAATGGTGGTTCTCCCGTTTTCACTGCTGAGGTAAGAGGCGGGCCCTTTGCATCTTTGTGCAGGATCGTATCTATGCATGCCTATTTCATGGAGAGTGGGTGCCTCTTGTTAAGGGTGCCCCAGTGTGTGGGTCAGCCAGTTCCATGCAAAAAACTATAGACTTAGGGGACCAAAGGGTTTTGGGTGGTGCTGGAGGGCAGGGCTGTTGTTTTTTGCCTGTCTTGCAGAAGGCAGGACGGTATTTGGTAATGGGGGCACCACAGCAGGTGAAATTCCCATGTTCAATATTCCGATCTCCTCCCGTTCCCCAGAGGCACCTCACAAAGTGGCTTCTTCGCTCTGCCTTGCTACTTCTGACAAACAATAAAAAATGCAAGCAAGCCCCTCCCTTTCCATTGCTTACTCTCCCATCCTCACTGTGGCCGGCTTGCTTTCAACACCCTGCTTGTCTTAATCCAAAGAGACTCTTTCAACCGCCTCTAGGTCTGCATTTTTAAACCTCCCATCAGTGCTGGATTGCAGGGGAGCCCAGAACAGAAATTCACTCAGAGCAAAACAGTCACTGCCAATGCCTTACCTGAGCGTTCATTGGGTTTTGTACACCCCAGTCCAGTGCCCAGATTCATTACTTCCCCCAATCAGTAAAAGGGTTAAACTGTCTCTCAGGCTGTGGCATAAATGAGTGAGCTCCTCCTTCCCTGTAATATGTTAAAAAAATTAATTGAGAGAAAAGAAAGCTCAGCAAAAAATATTGCTCAACAAGAAAAACCAAGGGGAAAAAAATCGTTAGGGCATTACATGCATGGACATGTACTGAGTGCAGGCACCCACCTGCACAATGTGGACACACACACACACACGTGCGCATGTACGAACGAGAGGGAGTATTTTTTTATAAGGCCATTTAAAAAACAATACATCTCCACCACAATAAACCATTGGAACAGATAGACACTTCCATCACATGAAACATGCCTCCGACCACCTTGTCCTCAAAAAATCTGCCACCTTTTCCCCCTGGGCCACACTACCACAGTAGAGAAAAGCAGAGGAGCTCAAGATGAAGCCCTACTGGTTTGGTATTCTCTGTAGGGGCATCATGCCTTTGGAGTTTGCTTGTCCTGACCTTAGTCCAAAATAAGCTGAATCTGATGACCCTTAAGAGATGGTGAAATGCTCATCTTTCTTCCCCCAGGCATTTCAGAGGGGGTGGGGGCTTGCCAGGGTGCAGAATTGTTGCAGAAGAAGGCTGAGCCTAGGGTTTGTGTTGCCTGATTGGCTGTAGATGGTTATATTGAACAGTATGGCTGCACTTTAGTTATGGTGGGGTATTATTTCTGAGCTATGTTTAAGTTTTATGTAAAGGGAGCCTAGCGCGTATGGAAGAGCTGTTCCTTTGCATTTGTATAAATCCAGAGAACTATTTGCTGCAGGGTAAGCCACACACTGTTCACCACAGTAGACCACATCTCCAGCACACTAAATAAAACATGGCCTCTCCAACCATAAATGACACCCTCTGCCACCATATTAAGCTGTGACCTCAACCTCCGTAAGATATGTTCATCGCACCCTCCATTACCATAAGCCATGGCTGCCGCTGTTGTAATCCATGAGCTCTACATCTGGAAGCTATTCATACCAGTCACCAACTCTAACCATGCCTTCAGCTACCGGAAGCCATGTAAGCCCTCTGCCACTGGTACTATGAGCCACAACCTTCCGTGCCAAAAAAAAAAAAAGGACTCCCTATCACCATCTAGTGTGAGCTTCACTACCAGAAGCCAGGCCTTCCACTCCAGTAAGCCATGAGTTCTGACATCAGCAACATTTCACAGTTCTCACATCAGTTCTGGCATAAGGAGTAATTTACAGAGGTGGTCACCTCATCATTTATGTAGCTCTCCCCCTGTGATACCAGAGAACACTGTATTTCATGACTTTACAAAACACAGGCACTTTTAGAGTACACCTCTTTAACATTCTTGGGCTAATTAGGGCAGAGGATAGGACTTAAACACCGACAAAAAAGCAAGCAAAGATACCAGTAAAGAAACAACCAATTGGTGGCATCTCAACGAATGGCAAGAGCAGTGTAAATGCCAATTTGAAGTGAGCAGAGGACTGCATTCCTGGGAAATTATTTTATTTGGAGAGCCATAGGATTGAGAGATGGAAAGCAAAAGCAGTTACTTTATGCTGTGTAGTGCCCACAGAGTGCTAGGAGCTGTACAAACAGAAGAAGGAGCAGTCCCTCCAGCCCTGCCGTGATGGTTCTTGCTGAAGCGAAAGCCCATTAGAAACAATTCCCTGTTGTGCAGATGTAGTAAGGGCATCAGACTTCACCAGGTGGTTGTGGAAGACACTTGATGCTCGAGAAGGGACATTGTTTTCATGTTAATTAATTTGCATATGGAACATTCACAAATATTCTTTTTTTTCTTTGGCTGATGTGGCTAATTAATGAGCCCAAGTGTTTGTAAACAGGAGATTTTCGCTCTCAGTGGTATTTCTCCCCTCCCTGCTTGTTCAGTTGCATGCCAACGCCTCTGGCGATGTGCTTTTGTTACATCAGAGGTGTTCCAGAGGGAAATAGCTGTGATGTCACCCGTGGAAGCTTACAACTAGTGACTGACACGCCTCAATAAAGGTTAAGACTGAAAGTCTGTTCAAGTGGCTGCATGGGAGGCATCACTGTCTGTCTAGTGGTTGAGGCACAAGACTGGGAGGCAGGAGACCGGAGTTATAGTCTCTGCTTTAACATCCATAAGTTGTGGGATGCAGAGCAAGTCACTTGACAGCTGTGTGCCTCAGGGTATGTCTACACAGCACTAGACACCTTCAGCTGACACAGGCTTGTGGGGCTCGGGCTGCAGGGTTCTTTCATTGCAGTGTAGCCATCTGGGCTCAGCTAGGGGCCCTGGGCTCTAGGACCTTAAAAGGTGGGAGGGTCCCAGAGCTCAGGCTCCAGCCTGAGCCAGAAAGTCTACACAGCAATGAAACAACCCTGCAACCTGAGCCCCCAGGACCTGAGTCAGCTGGCACAGGCCAGCCCCAGGTTTGTCTTTGCTGTGTAGACCTAGCCTTAGGTATCGTTCCCCCACGTGTGCAATGAGACTAATGATGCTTACCAGCCAATGCCTGGAGAACTCCACACTGAACCTCCCCCCGAGAACAGGTTCGTATCACAAGATTTCATCTTCCTACTTCTAATTCTAAATTAGGAACATAAATGTTTTCTTGTCTTTCTATCGTATGCACTTATATGGCCCCTGTTGCCATAGTATCTGAGCCCCTCAATGTAATGCTGCCTGCAGTGAATCAAGAGCATGAATACCGCCCTCAGGGCAGACTGATGAACCAGGGTACAAACCCCAGATAGGCTGCGAGTTCTACACTTCGATTTCACCAACCAATTATCAAGTGTAAACTTCTCAGGTGCCATGACAGCCTAAATATAGAGTCACAGGCAGCCTGCTTGGGGACTTCAATCTAAGTCACCACACGGGTGAGCTCACCTCTGTGATAGATGGTCCTTACCCCAAGAATCAAGTTACTTCCAGTCCCAAAGGACAGTCACTTACCCCAGGTCAATTGCACTTTAGATCTCACACCAAAGCCAACACTTGAACCAATCCTATTCTAAACTATCTGAAGGTTTATTAAATAGGAAAAGGAAACCTGAGTTATTCACAAGGTTAAGGCAGGTAAACACAGATACACAAATGAGTTCCAATTTTAAATTTCAAAAGAATAGAAGCTTCTATAATCAGCAAGCTCTATATGTCCTTTAGGGCTAACCCAGTCTAAGCAGCTGGGGAATCTCTTGCTTATGTCTAGAAACACTTTGCCCCCCCCAGAGACCAAGCAGCATAGAGATACCAAGTTCATTTTAAAAAGAAAAGGAGGACTTGTGGCACCTTAGAGACTAACAAATTTATTTGAGCATAAGCTTTCATGAGCTACAGCTCACTTCATCGGATGCATTCAGTGGAAAATACAGTGGGGAGATTTATATAGATAGAGAACATGAAACAATGGGTGTTACCATACACACTGTAAGGAGAGTGATCACTTAAAAAAACAAAAAAAACAGACTCCAAGGAGAGACTGCTGAATTGGAATTAATTTGCAAACTGGATACAATTAACTTAGGCTTGAATAAAGACTGGGAGTGGATGTGTCATTACACAAAGTAAAACTATTTCCCCATGTTTGTTCCTCCCCCCCCACCCTGCACTGTTCCTCAGACATTCTTATGCAACTGCTGGAAATGGCCCACCTTGATTATCACTACAAAAGGTTTTCCTCCCCCGCCCACAACCCCGCTCTCCTGCTTAATAGCTCACCTTAAGTGATCACTCTCATTACAGTGTGTATGGTAACATCCATTGTTTCATGTTCTCTGTGTGTATAAATCTCCCCGCTGTATTTTCCACTGAATGCATCCGATGAAGTGAGTTGTAGCTCACGAAAGCTTATGCTCAAATAAATTGGTTAGTCTCTAAGGTGCCACAAGTACTCCTTTTCTTTTTGCGAATACAGACTAACACTGCTGCTACTCTGAAACCTGTCAAGTTCCTTTTGTTTGGGGCTTTTATCCCCCTCTTGCCATGAATTCTCAGCTGCAAACTCAGTGGATTGGAGGAATCCACTTGCATGATTCATCTTCACTGGGAGGAGACCAGGACAACAAAAGTCCTTTGTCCTCTTGTTGAGGGTACATAGGAAAATTCCACTCCCAATTTCCCACAGTAGTCCTGACCTTTCCTTTTGGGAAGGGTGTAACACCTGTTGAAGATCAGCCCTTCACACTGCTTAATGTCTCTGTCCTGTCTGGTGACTTCCACAGGGACAGATGCTCACAATACAACAGCTCAAACACTTCCTTACAGTATGAGATACAGATGTTATAAGTGAGATCAGTGCATGCAGCAACTTTCAAGCATTCCATAAAGTCTAAATACTAAACACATTCATGTGATTTTAATACTTATTTTAACAATACTAACACACAGTGAGCCAGATGGATTCCAACTATGTGTTTGTCTTTGTTCAAATGAGACATGGGGACCTTGGCATGAGCTGGCACCTGGTCTGCCAGTATCACACTTAAGGCATTTTGTGTTTATTCTCACAATACCCCATTGAGATAGGAAAGTATTATTATCCCCATTTTACAGATGGGGAACTGAAGGAAGTCCCTAGTCCAGGTCACTTAGGAAGTTTTGTGGCAGAGCGGAGAATTAAATCCAGTTCTCCTGAGTCTTAGGCTGCACCACCCCTCTTCTCCTTCCTTTTGGTATTTCAGCACTGGAATTAGGAAGCACAAAGGCAACTGCGAACATGAAAAATGATAGGGGGGTAATATTATCTGAGTTTTATTGAACCTTGGGAAGGGTTTGGATTCCCAAATGAGTTTTGGGTGACCTTTTTGGTCACTTTTTAAATGCAACTGAAATACCTTCATTCCTATTTGCGACCTCTTATGAACTGTAGGGATGGGGGTAGAGGTGGTATAAGACAATGCAAGGAGGCGATCAAGCCTGGATAAAATAAGAACCAGAAAGAAGCTGTGCTAAAACTTGAGCTTCCTGAAGCTTCATGCAAAATGTTAACCACAACATTGTCCAGTCCCCTTTAATCTTCACCCAAACAAGGAGCTGAGCCTCCTGAATTTTTTTGTCCCAAACTTGAACCTGCACCTCTGGACCCTTCACCCAAAACAGTATCTTGAAGGAGCCTTGCCCAGAATGTAAAACCCAAACCTTTGAATGGTCACATCCTTTTAACTTTCAATTAAAGAGTTCCCCAAGTGGCCTTTGTATTCTCCAGGCCAGATAAAAATGAAATATTAAGAAAAACACAAGGAATGGCAGTTCTCTGACCCAGCTGAAAGGAGAAAGTCTTGGAAATCTCACTGGAGTGACATATTTTTGGCTATGTCCACATGACACTTTTGACCAGGGTTTTTGTAATGGTTAGATGAGGAATGGTCATCTTAACTGGTCACAGGTTACAAAGTTCAGTTTGTGTCACACAGCAGCTGTGTTTGTGTGTCCATACCTGGTATACTGCCTCGCCTTGTTTGCCTAATTGCACTCTGGAAACTCTGAGCAGGTATCCTATAGTGCCTCAACAGAGACCAAAGTACTCTGGTGACATGTGCAAAGTGGCACACAGCATGTAGGGCTCTGGGCTGTCCTACCATCCGGCTAGCTGGGAATAAGCAAGACCATCCAAATCAGTTACACAAACGTGATTAGTGTATCATATCAACCCTGTAAAAAAAACCAAAACAACAACGTGTCCTGGCGGGTGACAGGAAGACAGCTGTGTGCCAGTCCAAGCATTTGGCAGGAGCAGAATGCTGCTCGTTAGCCTTTGTTACTAATCAAGTTTGAGCAATGATGTATGAGCACAAACCATGTTTAGAGCCAGCCATGCTGACCTTTGCGCACTCTTTGGTCCCAGTTCCAAGACATGGTAGGTGCAGAATTATTCAGAGAGGTTTCTAAACTATGGAAGCTTTTTCAAGCTTTTTTAGGTCTCAGAGAAGGTTTGAGTGGTCTTCAGGGACTGAGATTTGGGGACAAAGATCTGTGCCGGTTATGCGTCCCAATTGTTTTTTTTCCTCCCTTATAATTAAATTTCCCCCTTAATAATTATTCAAGGGAGTGGCCTGTAGGGAAAAAGAGTGACGTGATTGACAATGATATCTATCCAATCTGCGGTTCCATATTATTTACAAAGGGATAATATTTATTTGGGTTTTGTTAGCTTGGGATTGGTTAACCTCCTGCTTTTGACCGCGTACTGTACAAGATATTAATTAGATCAGTCCATTGGCTCCTTTCTGTTTTATAAATATCTTACTGACTTGGTAACACTAAGAAAAAGAAGTAAGGGGAGATAGGAGAATGTATTCTCCTTTCCTTGAGACTTTCTGTGGGGAATTTTGGTGGCTGATGTCTGATTGGATAAGGTTTTGGTGTTACAAGTGGGTGGGTTCTCAGAACTGCATAACGAGTAAATAAATGGGATGTGTGGCGCAAGAACCCTGAGCATCTCTGGCTTATGCAGGAATTGAGTAAACACTGGAATAATAAGAATTTACAAGATGCCCCAAAACACACTGAGCTGTCAGAAATGCCTCACTCTGCTTTGCGCTGGCTGGCAGGTTATATTCTTCAACTGCAGGCATCACCTTTAATGACTTGGCCAAGACAAATCTGTGACATTTTATTTTGTTGAGTCTAACCTCTGTCCTCACAACACATTGCTCCTTCCCTCTCGCATAGATATATACCATATAAAAATACACTCAGATCTTCCTTTGCTTGCATTTTCTCTCTCCCTCTCTCTCTTTTACACAGATGTGCGCACACACACAATTTCTCTCGCTCTTCTCCTTACACTCACACTGCCTTATGCACACACTTTCTTGAATACACACTCATACCCATTAACTCTCCCATATTCACACTTGTACACATTAACTCTCCCAAATGCACATTGTCTATCACAAACACTTAAAGACATTGCCCCATCCCCCTGGTTTTCCTAGGTCAGCAGGCTATACATCTCCTGCCTTTGTACTCTCAAATCAAGCACTTACCTATAGACATGGAAATGCCTGTTTTATGTGCCCAAGTGTTCATTTGAGCACTGAAATGTAGGCTTTGGACATGTTATTGAGGCACTTATCGTACACTTGAAATTTTAGGCCAGCCCACTTCTCTTTTTCCTCCTCTTTGGGCAATTTATAAAAGCTTATTGGAATGGAGTGGTTTTTAAGTTGTGCTGTTATTTCATTACCCTCTGATGGGCAGGTGAACAGGTTGTGTACTGCTGTGTTTGCAGTTTGGGTACTTCAGCGCTCACACTGTGGTGTTGCTGGGCTGCCATTCCCATCTTAAGCCACATAAATTTACCCCATATAATACAATACGAAAAAATGTTCCTGGCCTACCACTCTATGAGCTCCCCATCTCTTTCATCGGGAACCTTGGGAAGTTATGAGTCAGGCCTGACTCCTTTGTCTATCTGGTCTAGTCTATGCTTTAGGGGTTTATATATTGCTGTGGTTTCTATGTGCTACTATGTTATGGAGAGATGTCTCTTTCACTGACCACTTATTGATAATGTTAACAAATGTTCCTGAATGTGTGTCTGGGATGGATGTGTGCTGGGGATGCCCTTTTGCCTGTAGATCACTAGTGCCAATCCAGCCCCAAGTCTGTCATTTAAATGAAAGTTGTTCCTATCTGCCAGCTTCTTTGGTGGCCTGAGTGAAATGACCTTCTGATCTGAGCCCAGTTCCTCATGAGAATAAGTCCAAACGGCAGAAGCCACCAGCACAAATGGCTCTCTTTGGGCTCCGTGTTGTCATTCTCAGCAGAGAGGCCAAAGAGACCAAATGGACCATAGAGAAAACTGTCCTCTGCCCCTCAGAAATGGGCCGTCTTGATTAGGGCTGAGGTATGAGATTGGGGAGAGAATTTTCTCTTTTGTTGCCAATGTTGTACCTGTTCTGAGGATAAACAGAGGCCATCAGTCCCCTGGGGTATTAATCTGGCATGAAAATGTACTTTAAAAAAAAGAAGGGAAAAAATGGCTGAATTTGTTTCCTGTTTTGAATATGGCGATTCCTCAAGATCACAAGAATGTCAGATGTAGCCCACTCCTGGCATCTGCTGCCAGCTTCTGATCTTCAGGTTCCCATGGGCTGACCCAGCTCCACCAGCTGCTCAACCTTCTGACAGCACACTGGTGCCACCCCACTACAGGACTGTGTTGGCACTGGGAGAGGGTTACGGGGTCACTGCTGCCCCGGAGTGACTTTTTTGTTCCTTTGAACAATTTACTGAATAAACCCACTCTGGGTATTTGCTCTTTTTTAAGTCAGATGAAGGTTTTTAAAAAGCAATAAATGTTTTATGCTGGTTCTAGATGCCATCAAATGCAAAACACCAGAACAGCTTTGATTTTTATCGCATAACCTTTGACACCTAAAAAGGCTCTAATAAGTGCTTTTCCCCCTGTAATTTTAAAATGAAATTCAGTGAAAAGTTGACAGCTGCTGGAGACTCCAGCCCTCTATTTACCCACAGAGCAGGTACACCATGAGCAGCAGCAGGTCATGCTTCCTACACACACACGCCGCCCCCACCATCAATGTACCTCAACTCTGACCTGGAGGCATTGCTTCTAGGAATGAGTGGGGAGTTTGTTCTCAAGGCCCATTCAGACCTGGCCCACTCAACTGAGGCTGCCGAGCAAGATGCTTATTAGTGTCAATTGTGATGGGATGGGCGAAAATGTGAGCAGAGGTGAGACTTTGATGTTTGAAAGCATCATAGGTGGGTTTTTCTGGAATTTCTGTAAGGAATATCTTACCCCGGGTAGTGTGTGTTCTAAGTACATCACCTGGTGGGAGATTGCAATGGCTTCAAAAGAATAACTCCTGTCTGTGGGGTGTACATAGCAACAGCTGAACAAAGGAACCCCCTGCAACAAGGAAGTCCATGTTTACCCAAGAAATGAGAGTAGTGGCTGAAGGGGTAAGATTTTAGTATTTCCTTAAGCAAAAGTAGCATAAATAAAAGTAATAGAATCTCCCTGAAATATCTTCTCATGCATCAGGAAGACAGAGCACCAATTCTTTATCTGCATCTAATCTGTACAGCTATGCCATTTAGTGATTGTGAAAGTGCAGGAGTGATAACACTGGAAAGATTTGAGCTGGATCGTGTTGGAAACTGTTAAATGAGCTTTTCCTTCAAAGCTCTGCTTATGTATGGTCAATCCTGACTTATAGCACCCCCAGCTATTCCAGCAATGGTCCCCTCCACCCAGGGAAACTCAATCCTGACATGCAGCTCTCCTCTTATTTCAGTTTTAGCCCATCTGAGAACAGAGTCTGATTATTATGCCAAAGGGACTCTCCAAACTCATTTCCTGTGTGATCTTCTCTATTGTTGAACCCATTTCCCCAGGGTCTGCCTCTCAAGAAAGTTCTTGCACATGCGAGTGGGCTCAGGCACTCTGGGGGCTTCTTGTCTCCAGACAATACGCTACAGGGTAACTTGGAGAGGGATTGGGCAGTCACGTGTTTCTGTCTTGTTTGTGTCTCCGCAGGTGGGGAAATGGAAGGACAAGAGCCTCCAGATGAAGTATTATGTGTGGCCCCGCTTTGAGCTGTACCCTGATTCTGAGGAGCGTGAGGATGACCATCTGAGTATTGTGACCCTAGAGGAGGCGCCGTTCGTTATTGTGGAGAGTGTGGACCCACTAAGTGGCACCTGCATGAGGAATACGGTCCCCTGCCAAAAGCGCATCGTGACCGAGTAGGCACTCACATGATCTTTCTCCTGCTGGCTCACTGTTCTCCACAAAGCAGGTTGAGCCTTCTTGGCTTGCCTTGACACTCTGCTCCAGCTAAGCCACCTGGGCGCTCTCAACCTGGCCCACGCTGCCTCTTGTCACTGGTACAGCCAGCCAGCCGAGCCCTGCAAGCTTGGCTCGTTTTGCCCCTCAGCAGTGGTACCACAAGCTAGGGCCTTCATGAGGAGTGTGTTCAGGGAGTGAGGGTAGGTGTTCTGGGAATAGAGGGGGGTTAGCAGAGGGAGTTCTCCTCAAACTTAATCCCTTATTATTGTGACTGGTCAGGAACAAGACGGACGAGGAGCCTGATTACGTCAAGAAATGCTGCAAGGGGTTCTGCATTGACATCCTCAAGAAAATCTCCAAGTCTGTCAAATTCACCTATGACCTCTACCTGGTGACCAATGGCAAGCATGGGAAGAAGATCAATGGGACGTGGAATGGAATGATTGGGGAGGTAAGGAATGAAGGGTGGGGCTGAACTTTACCCAGAGGCTGGGCTCTGGAGTCAGAGTCTAGTCCAAGTTCTGATTAGCTCCCCTTCCTGGGAAGGGGCAGATGAGACCTCATAAAAATGAATCCATTGTGGCATGCTCACTGCTGAACAATAGCTATAATCCCTCTCAGTTATTATTTATTATTTTTTACTGTGCCACATGTGTTTGGCACTTTACAATCAAATAAAAGGAGATGTCCTGTGATATCGCCCAAGGTACAACCTGGACTGTTGGACAGCTGTGTCCCCTCAGTTCTCCAGCCTTTCACACTGCTTCACTGTGAGAGCAGCCACTCCTGGCTTGCTCACACACAGCCTTCAACATGTAAATTACCCCAAGCTATAGTGCAAGAGTGCTTCAGACAGACGGCCTTCCACCCTGGAATTATACTTCAGAGTAACACCAGCAAATTCCCAGTCCCAGACTTTCCCCCAGAAATGTGTGTCTTGTACTGCCCAGTACGGTCCTGGACAATGCACGCTCATAGAAAGTCCATCGTTTCATTAATAGAAAATGATATGCACTCATTTTGTTACCTCAGATGTCGTCCCCCAAACACTTCAATCCAAACACACTGGCTTAGATAAAACAATACAACAAGTTTATTAATGACAGAAAGATTTTAAGTGATTACAAGTAATAAGTCATAAAAACAGAATTGGTTACAAAGAAATAAAAGATAAAACACAAACTAATACCTAATTTAGCAAGCTAAGTGAATTTAAAGCAAAAAGATTTCTCACACCACATGCTTACAGCAGTCTAGCTGGCTTCCTTCAGGCAGGACCATTCCCACAGTTCAGTGATGCTTCTTTTGTCTTTCATGTGTGCTTGAAGCCATGAGCAGAGATGAAGGGAGAGAGGTGATTTGGGAACTCTGTTCCTCTTTTTTATATCTCTTCCTCCTCTTTGAGAATCATCTCCAGCTGGGGTTCAGATGGCAGACAGTCTGTTTGCATAGGAACCTTCAGCTGTTCCATTGCCAAGATGTAAATCTCTTGCTCACACCCTTCTTACTGCCAAAGAATGGCTGCTTAATCAGGTGATAGTCTGTTTGATTATGTTGACACCTGGCCTAAGCATCAGTTTGCCTTTTGTCTCTAAGGTTTGTGCTGGGTTTTCTAAATTTGGAACATATCTTATACAGTAGAATTTTATAATTTCACATACAATGTTGCCACACATATTTTACCAGGGCACTAATGTTCAGCAAATTATGAGTTTTCAAATGATACCTCACAAGGCACACTTCGTACAAAATTGATCATGGTCTTATAAAGAAGATGAACATAAGGTTGCTGACTGTCACGTGTCCCTGCACCAAAGAGTTTATGATCTAAATTAAGGCAAGACATATAAGGGATAATGACAGACATTCATAGAAGGAAGAGAAGACAAGAACAACAGAAATAAGATAACTTTCCTTCTAGACAGATGATGTGTTTATCCTGAGAGCTGCACAGGTATACTTTAAATATCATTTTTTTAATATACACAACATTCTTTGAGTAGAAAATTAATATTTATAAGTCTCTTGGAAAAAGTATGTCTTGAAGAGAGATAAGAAAGAGGAAATGATGGAAGTAAGGACAGGGACAGAATTCCAGGCCTAAAGGAATGTATGAAAAGATAGGAGTGGGAGAAGATACTGATGGGGGTGGGGTCCTTAACTATGAGGCATGAGTGGAACCAGCCTCAGTAACTGTCTGTCTTTTTCCTTACCTGAGGTGGTCACCAAGCGGGCCTACATGGCGGTGGGATCCCTCACCATAAATGAGGAGCGTTCAGAGGTGGTGGACTTCTCTGTGCCCTTCATCGAGACAGGAATTAGTGTCATGGTATCACGTAGCAACGGGACTGTCTCACCTTCTGCCTTCCTAGGTAAGCTCTTCTCCTGAGGTGATGGTAAGGGGGAACTAGTGTAATGAAAAAGCAACCAAAGAGTCCTCGTGAGTCTCTGGACAGTCCCGAGGAAGGAGTTTCAGGGAAGGATTTTTTTTCTTCAAGTATTTTTATTTCAAAATCCCAAACAAGCAAAATCCAGGCAAATTCAAATACTCAAGGTCCAGGAGCTCCAGAATATTTGTCAGTCACCTTTAGGCACAGTATTAGCAAGGAGATGACTCACTTACAGCTCTCAGCCTACAGTACACAGTATCACTGTGGGTCTGTCTACACTGCTGTCAGAGGTTAACTGCAGCATGTGGGGCATACCTGACCTAGCTTTAATTTAGCTAACTCCAATAACAATAGCAGTGAGGTTAAGCCCACCCTGGGTGCCTACTTGAATGACTAGCCCATGCTGCCGTGGCTTCATTTCTATTGTTATGGGAGCTAGCTAGATCAAAGCTAGCTTGGGTATGTCTACATTGCTGCAGTCACAGTTCTGATTTTCAGGTAGGTGAGGTGCCCATTGGCTCAGCTAGTATCACTCCCAGTGAGTGTGAGCCAGAAGAAAAGTGGTACAGGTCCTCCTACCAGAACGTGTGCCTGTCCTTAGTGATAACACAATGAGGGTGGTAAGACATGGCTTTAGACATGTCACCCTACAAGGACACATTAACCTAAGCTCTCTTTGGCACAGTATCCAGTGGAAGATAAATATCTACCAGCATTTCTGAAAAAGAGTGGGGCACAATCCCTGTGGTAGGTCAAGATTCCACTCCCCAGTTCTAGTGTCCCAAGGTTGAGAGTGATCACTGAGTGCAGAGTTGCTGCTGTGTTTCCTCAAGCAGTTACTACATTCCTAATATTTACCGCTTAGCTTTATAAAATACGTTGAGATATAGCAAAGAATAAAAGGTGAGCTATAGGATCAGTCTGCTCTCTGACCCTGATTCTGCAAACACTTATCCATATGAAGTTACTCATGTACCTAAGGAAGATTATCTAAACCTCTTTGGGCTGGGAATCTCAGGAGATAATGCTTTTCTTATAAGCTTTCCAGTGTTCTGGCTTTGGCCAGGTCCTGAAATATCACTAGGAAATTTAAAACAGCAGCAGCAACAAAATCAACACAATGTTTTTGAACTTCAAATAGGTTTGGGTTCAAACTTTGACTGAAGGTTGTAGCAGGGTCATATTTGATCTGAACTCACTCAGCCCCATCACTGCCCCTTAAGCTTGGAGCAGGGCAGAAGGCAGCTTCAGTCAAACACTCACAGGACATGAACTGTAGCATTTCTAGTGCAGCCTGCGGGTCTCAGTTGCCAAGCGGCAGGGTGGAACATTGGTAGAACTCCCATAATTCTGGCTGAACTGCAAAAACTTCAGGGATACAGTTTGGTTCAGGCAGGCACCCCAAAATCAAACTGTGTAGCTGAATCATATCCAAACCTGTTTGTTCCCCAGAAATGAGCTGAAGGACTTAATGGGACGAGCATTTCATCATTGCATTTGATAACATCTGGCCCTGCGATGAAAATGGAATAAAAAATGAACTAACTTTTTCCAGGCTCAGAAGCTTTGAGGCTTGATTTGAGGTGGGGGAGTGAAGGTTTTGGAGCTATTTCCTGTTCTGTGCAAACCAGTCCCCCCCGATCCCCAACCTCGACATGGAGCCCTCTGAGTGGGATAGTACGCTGCCTGTGGTGTGTCTGGCATTTCACCCTGTGCCCTGTTTTTCTCCTCTCCTGCCCAGAACCATTCAGTGCTGACGTATGGGTGATGATGTTTGTAATGCTGCTCATAATCTCTGCAGTGGCTGTCTTCGTCTTTGAGTACTTCAGCCCTGTGGGTTACAATCGGTGCCTTGCTGATGGCAGAGGTAAGAGGACCCTTTTCGATTGTAAGTTTCTCGCCCTCCTCATCCCGGCTCCTTAGTCAGTGGGAATTCATTTTCCCCAAGAGATTCCCCTTGGATCTCCATGTGCTGTCTAAGAAGGGAAGGGAGGGAGGTGGGAAGATGACTCTTAAGGTAATAATGGGTATGGATAATGGATAATCAACTTGGCTCAGGAGACTGTTATGTAGAGCCTTTCATCTATAGAGTTCTAACTCCAAACTATTTCTAGCTGGAGGGGAGGGGAAGTGGATGCGGTTATCTAGCACTGCCCCTGCTGTAAAAGCCTTTTTGGAATAATTAGAGGGTCCTGCACTGCCAGTCCACCTTTCGTCAGTGCTACGTTTCACTTTAAAACTTAAAAGCCCAGAGAGAGAAACTCTCCCCTATTATATTCTTCTATGCCCCAGACTTGAAATCCATTACCTGGGCGTGTCCCCACCCCATTTAGTTTTAAAGCTCTTTTGTTGACCAAACGTTGTGAGAGGACTGGGAAAGTGAGACATTGGTTTTCCTGGGGCTGAATGAGGAGTTATTTTGCAGGGCATGGGAGAATGGAGGGGGCAAGTCTGATCTCTCTCTGTGATGCTCAAAAGCCTTCTTCCCTGGGAGAAGAAGAGATGAGTCAGAGAAGAGGACAGAGAGGGATTTTTGCATTAGCAGAGATGGAATGCTCAGCAGTTAAGGTTGCTACTCTCTCCTTAATCTCACTCCATTATGAATTGGTCCTCAACCTAAGGCCTTCTATTTTGTCAGCACACTGGTCACTTAACAACAGCTGAACTCAGATGTTTGTTTGAAAATATGTTCACTTGCCTGCCAAGCCATTGCCTCTAGCTGATTTATACTACCAAGTTAGACAGCACTGACCAAAAAAAAAAAAGAATGTGTAATGGAAATACAGACAGAGACTTAAGTATAACTGTGCCAGTGGGGACTTCTCTAATAACACTGAACTGTGGACAGCATGTATGGGCAGATGCACATATCTAAACAGATGTATGAGCAGATGAAAATAGCTTTGAGGTTAAAGGGAGAGACTAATACAGATGTGCAATCAGCTGCTGATATTAATACAGCTGTGCAGCCAGATGCAGATATTAAACTAGCTGTATGGGCAGATGCAATTAATAGTATGCCTGAATAGTCGTAAATATTACATGTTCGGACAGATGTTTTTGTTACTACAGATGTGTGTAATAGTGCAGAGGTGGATGGCAGGTGCATATGTTACAGTGTTTGCTTGGTTTCAGAGTAACAGCCGTGTTAGTCTGTATCCGCAAAAAGAAAAGGAGGACTTGTGGCACCTTAGAGACTAACCCATTTATTTGAGCATAAGCTTTTGTGAGCTACAGCTCACTTCATCAGATGCATGCTGTGGAAAATACAGTGGGGAGATTTATATACACAGAGAACATGAAATAATGGGTGTTACCATACACACTGTAACAAGAGTGATCAGGTAAGGTGAGCTATCACCAGCAGGAGAGAAAAAAAACCTTTTGTAGTGATAATCAAGGTGGGCCATTTCCATCAGTTGACAAGAATGTCTGAGGAACAGTGGGGGGTGGCAGGGGGATAGTTTTACTTTGTGTAATGACACATCCACTCCAAGCCTAACGTAATGGTGTCCAGTTTGGAAATTAATTCCAATTCAGCAGTCTCTCGTTGGAGTCTGTTTTTGAAGTTTTTTTTGTTGAAGAATTGAGACTTTTAGGTCTGTAATCGAGTGACCAGAGAGATTGAAGTGTTCTCCGACTGGTTTTTGAATGTTATAATTCTTGACGTCTGACTTGGGTCCATTTATTCTTTTACGTAGAGTCTGTCCAGTTTGGCCAATGTACATGGCAGAGGGGCATTGCTTGGTCACTAATGCTCTAGTTAAGGTTACTTTGATACTCCCATCACTGTGTGGTTCTGTGGTTGACAATGCAGTTGTGAAAATATGCAGTGAAATCAGTTGAGAGATTAGTGTTTTAGGGTGGAATTTTCAAATGCACTTACGGGTATGTCTACACTGCAATTAAAAACAGGCAGCTTGCCTGTGCCAGCTGATTCAAGTTTGTGGGGCTCATGCTTAGAGGCTGTTTAATTGCAGTGTAGACGTTCGGACTCAGGCTGCAAGGTGGGAGGGTCCCAGAGCTTGGACTTCAGCCCAAGCCCAAAAGTCTGCTCGGCAATTAAACAGCCCCTTAGCCCAAGCCCCTTAGCTGGAGTCAGCTGGCACAAGTCAGCGGCAGGTGTTTAATTACAATGTAGCTATACCCTTAGTGACCTAGGCACTGATAATCAGTGGGACTTGCGCCCCTAAATTATGAGGGCATTTTGAAAATCCCATTCTTAGCCTCTCTCTCCTCTTTTTTCTTAATAATAAATTAATGCAATGCACAAAACCATGCTAATGTCATATTAGCATTACAGTTATAAGCACTCAGAAAGCCAGGAAGTTCAAAAAAGTATATTTCTCACAATAGCTAACTTGTCTCCATTTCATATGGAGGATCCAATTTTGACAGCTGAGACATCCCCACTGGAGTCAGCTGGAGTTGTGTGTGCACCTCCAAGGGTAGAAGTGGGCCACTTGCACTTAAAGTTATATTTTAAATAAAACAGTTAGTTATCTCGAAGGGCTAAGGTGTAGCTAGCCTGACGTGGGTGGAAGAGAAGGTGCAAGAAATCTTCCCTCCCTTGTGCTCCTCTGTAGAGGTCTGCCCTAGTCACCATAAACAGCACAAAGACTATATCTAAGTGTAGCACCTCTGCTGGCACTAGACGCTCCACCGGTGCGGCAGGTGGGAGTATGGCCCTACCTTTTCAATACTGCACTGTGGGGCCTGGTGGATAGTGCACGGGGCTGGGACTCAGGAGACCTGGGTGCTATTCCTGACTTGGCCACTGGACTTTGGTAGGTGACCTTGGGCAAGTCAGTTCCCCTCTTTGTGCCTCAGTTTAGCTATCTGTAAAATGGGGATAATGATCTGGACCTCCCTGTAAAGTGCTATATAGGAGCTAGATATTGTTACTAAACCAGTTCGCTGAGCTGAGCTGACACCAGAGGGTCACATGTGCAGTGAAGCTCCCACTTAGACAGTTGCTTCCTGAGAAGAACTCTTGGAATAATTCCAATTATAATCTCTCTCCCAACCTTATGGGGGCAAACTCCAGTCTGTCTCTCAGAGATCTCTAGCACTGTGTCTAGTATATGCAGTGTGGAAGAGATAAGGTTGCCATAAGAACCTTACACTTTTCATATTCTGAGTTTTCAAAATGATAAGCTGAGTGCTCCATTCCCAGATGCGTTTGTTATAGTTAGCGTGAGGTTCTACTCTGAAAAGTGACTATGTAAAAATAGCCCCTTCTTGCATGGCAGATCTGTTCCTTGCATGTCAGATTCAGAGTCAGAGCTGCCGACTTTCTGAAAAAGTAAGATCTGTCTGGTTTTTTACTACTGTCTGCCCCTCAGAGCCAACGCAGCTCAGGGAGATAGAGCTGGGCTCTGCATCATCAACATAATGGCAAAGGGAGATCCATTTGTAGGGCTACCTGTGCAACCCTGTGGTCTTCAGGTTGGGCACTTACTTATGCCTGGGCCAACCCACTAAGGGTGCTAGTTTGCGTGCGCATCCCTGAGGGAGTAATTGGCGGGCAGTGGTGTTGAACAGCTGTAAGAGAGGGCAGAATTCATCTGGCAGAATCTTTATTGCTAGTGATGATGCCCAAAGCAGAAAGGAACAGTTTGACTTTCAGATTCCAGAGCCAGTTAGGAGTTAGAAAAAAGCATCTTTTTTCCTTGTAAACTGTACTAATTTGTCAACAAAATCCTGGAGACATGATAAACATGGAAGTCCACGTTGCCATTTATTACAAAGTCACTTTTCAGAGTGAGGCTGCACTTTAGTGCCACTGCAGGGACACATGTGAGTGCATTACAGCTGTGGGAACAGACAGAAATATTAATCCAGTGATCAAGTTGCATGAGTAAGTAGAACTGCAGATTGCTTCTCCTGAGGTTTTCACTGCCTGTGTTTTATTCCTTGGTCACTCCAGAGCCAGGTGGACCCTCTTTCACCATTGGCAAAGCTATCTGGTTGCTGTGGGGTCTGGTGTTTAACAACTCGGTGCCAGTGCAGAATCCCAAAGGTACCACTAGCAAGATCATGGTGTCTGTGTGGGCCTTCTTTGCTGTCATCTTCCTGGCCAGTTATACTGCCAACCTGGCTGCCTTCATGATCCAAGAGGAGTACGTGGACCAAGTGTCTGGACTGAGCGACAAAAAGGTAACTGATCCATTCCAAACTTGAAAGCATCTTTCAGCCTCTCTAACCCATTCTAATTGGCAACCAATGCATTGGTGCAGTGTCTGGGATAAACAGTGCTAAGACTGATCACTGAAACATAGTTGCACTTTACATGTTCAAAGCACTGTGCAAAGAACGATGGGGTAACAGTACCGGATATCATGTTATAAAATCTGTGGGCCAGATCCTCTGCTTGTATAAATGAGTAGAGATCTATTGACGTTAGTCCATACACTGATTTACACCAGTGGAGGGTCTGGTCCTGTATTTTAATGCTCACTGTTATAAATAGACACTTAAAAACTCAAAACAGAAATGCTTTTCTTTTCTGAACAGTTTTCTATCCCTTGTTTACACACACTAGTTTTTGTTATCTCAGACTAATCACTTATGCTGGGTGGTACACGTTGGTTTGCTCTGATGTGTGCAGGACAGCGCTCACTGGTTTGTTAGGGTAGGGTTGTTTATGAGCACTAGGCCGTGCACCATGGTTTATTTTTATTATATGGGTACTCATGAGTATGCTGCTGTAGGTTCTTGTTTGTTAGCCTGGAGTTTGTTATTCAACCAAGGGCTGCTCAAACTGTTAATGTTGATAACTACAAAGTAATGCACATTGGAAAACGTAATTCTAACTATACATATACAATGATGGGGTCTAAATTAGCTGTTACCACTCAAGAAAGAGATCTTGGAGTCATTGTGAATAGTTCTCTGAAATCATCCCCTCAATGTGCAGCGGCAGTCAAAAAAGTGAACAGAAAGTTGGGAATGATCAAGAAAGGGATAGATAATAAAACAGAAAATATCATATTGCCTCTGTATAAATCCATGGTATGCCCACACCTTGAATACTGCATGCAGATATGGTTGCCCCATCTCAAAAAGGATATATTGGAATTGGAAAAGGTTCAGAAAAGGGCAAAAAAAAATGATTAGGGGTATAGAACGGCTTCCATATGAGGAGAGATTAATAAGACTGGGACATTTCAGCTTGGAAAAGAGGCAACTAAGGGGGGATATGATAGAGGTCAATAAAATCATGAATGGTATAGAGAAGTAAATAAGGAAGTGTTATTTATTCCTTCGCATAATACAAGAACAAGGGGCCACCAAATGAAATTAATAGGTAGCAGGTTTAAAACAAACACAAGAAAGTATTTTTTCATGCAACGGACAGTCAACCTCTGGAACTCCTTGCCCGAGTATTGTGAAGGCCAATATTATAACAGGTTTCAAAAGGGAGCTAGATAGATTCATAGATGATAGGTCCAGCAATGGCTATTAGCTAGGATGGGCAGGAATGCTGTCCCTAGCCCCTGTTTGCCAGAAGCTGGGATTGGGTGACAGGGCAGGGATCACTTGATGATAACCTGTCCGTTCATTCCCTTTGGGGCACCTGCCATTGGCCACTGTCAGAGGACAGGATACTGGGCTTGATGGACCTTTGGTTTGACCCAGTATGGCTGTTCTTATGATTTATTGCTGTAGGGTGGCCTCTAAACATGAAGCTGCAAACCCTTTTGTTATCATATGATGACTAGTGAGAACTTGACTCTACACACTGGCTTGCTATTGCAAACCTGGCTTGTTATTGTCAAGGCCCCATCTATTCCATGACAAGATAGACTCAGTTCTGGGGCCAGGTCCCCTAGTGTAGGCAATACTTCTGTGCAGCAGCCTGGAAGTTCTGTGACAGATTCATGTACATTTTTTTAAAATAGCATTTTTAAAGGAATGAAATACGTCAATGAATAACCCCAATCCATACAGTAGCCCTTGTGGTGTTTGTTTTGATAATATTTTCACTTTGTTTCATGCTGTCTCCACATTCTCACATTTCAGCTTTTTGTATTGACAACATGTTACTGCAGGCTAGAAGCAGTCAGGCAGAAAGCTGGAAGTTTTGGTAGCTGGGTAAGGGATAATTGGGGCTTTTGACACCAGAGAAAGGCTGGGCATTGTACAGGATTGTGGGATAAACATGCTAGCTGGAAGTTTCTACTAAAATGATCATCACTAAAACAGTTAAGTGTTGCCATTAATGTATTGTTATTAGGTTTCACCATTAACAACCCATTGAACTGAGTGCACCTCCAAGTCTTGTTTCAGGATGCCTGCAGACTCAGGAAGACAACTACTCATCTGTTTGCACTCTATGCGTATTTTTAAGGTATTCTTCACACCCATGAGGAGGTGTGTATAAAATATGAAGTTGATTCTGAGGCAAATTACACAGCTTCAGATTCATGGAGGGCACTGGACCTTGGCCATATTGTTGAGGATGTTATTGTAGGGTTGCTGGAATGAAGTGGGTCTGGGTACTCTTTCTCCCACTTTGTTTATACATTTATAATTGTTTTGGATATTTTCTACACAACAACCCAAGTTTATCAGAACAGAGAAGATAGACAGAACATGCTCAGCTAATCAGTGTGTCACACAAAAATGGCTTTCAGTGCCGATGGTGCATTGGGGTTAGAATTGCAAAGTTTTGCAACAAAATCTGGAACCAGGTGCAACTGGCCTAGCAACAATTCAGGGGTTTCATATCATCTCAGGCCCAAGCTTTACTCTGCAATGTACCCTGCCAATGCCAAGTGAGGGGGAGGCCAGGAAAGCTCTACTTCAGCCAAAAGCCCTCTAAGTAAATAAGCTAGGACTACATCTTAATAGATTTTCACTCACTTCACACCTGAAGAGGCACAAAGAAGCAATGACAGAATTTTCAAGCAGCAATCCATATGTCCTTGAGCAGTTGTTAAATGCCCTAGTCTATCTGGTTGAAATTCACCCCTGTGCAGAGGGCCCCCCACAAAGTTCATATATCACTTATGACCCACTTACACTCTCAATACAGGGTTTAAATAGAACTCGAATGCTGCATTGTCCCAGTTGGTTAGGCAGAAGGGATACTGTGAGGAGACAATAGCTGACAAACCAAAGAAAGCCAAGAAGAGAACAAATGTAAATCCTTGCAAGGAGTCAAGGGCACCTAGGCTTCCTGGGAGTCTCTTTCGCCAACATGCTAAATCATGGAAATCTTGCCCTTGGCAGTCACTGGGGCAGCAAAAACCTCCTAGCCGGTCACATTTTCTGGAGAGGGACAGGCGCCTCTAGCAAGACATAGGTCAGGGGACAAAATAGCCCAAGCTAATGCTGAGGGTCTGGTCACTGTAAGGGATATTGGCCTTCCTCTCGGAGACTTCTTGAACCTGCTAGCAAAAGCCTTTAATAGCATGAAGATCGTAGGTTGAGAATCCCAGCACCTTAACTGTGGAGGAGTCCAACATGCCAGATGTAATAAGAAGGAAAAAGAGACTATCACCAACTGTGGCTTTCTATCATCGGTCAAGTTCAAGGCAACTACTGTTGAGTACATTTCCACTGATAGTGTCTCCTTGGATGTAAGGATCTGCTCTAGAAAAAGTGCTAGACCAGGGGTGGGCAAACTACGGCCCATGGGCTGGATCGCCAGCCATTTTAAGCTGGTCCTTGAGCTCCTGCTGAGGAACGGGGTCTAGGGCTTACCCCACTCTAGCCGGGGAGCAAGCTCAGGGTCCGCTCCACACGGCTCCCGGAAGCAGCCACATGGCCCTGCTCTGGTGGTCCAGCCGGTGAGCAGGGTTGGGGGCCACTCCATGCAGCTCCCGGAAGCCACGGCATGGCCCCCCTCCGGCTCCTGTGCGCTCCAATAGCCCCGTTCCAATGTCCCCCTCCAGTGCTCCAATGGAAGCTGTAGGGCCAGTGCCTGCAGACAGGGCAGCGTGCAGAGCCGCCTGGCTACCCCTCAGTGTAGAAGCTGGAGAAGGGACATGCCGCTGCTTCCAGAAGCCGCTTGAGGTAAGGGCCACCTGGAGCCTGCACCCCTGAGCCTCTCCCCACACCCCAACCCTCTGCCCCAGCCCTGATCCCCCTCCTGCCCATGCAGGAGGGGGCTTCGGGCTGGGGTGAGGGAATGGTGGGTGAAGGCTCTGGCTGGGGGTGCGGGCTCTGGGGTGGGGCTGGGGATGAGGAGTTTGGGGTGTAGGAGGGTGCTCTGCCTCAGTTCCAGCCTAGAGCACCCTCCTACACCCCAAACTCCTCATCCCAAGCCCCACCCCAGAGCTCGCACCCACAACCAGAGCCCTCACCCCTCCACCCCCCATTCTCCCAGCCTGAAGCCCCCTCCTGCACCCTGAACTCCTCATTTCTGGCCCCACCCTGGAGCCCGCACCCCCAACCAGAGCCCTCACCTCCTCCCTCACCCCAACCCCAATTTTGTGAGCATTCATGGCCCGCCATACAATTTCTATTCCCAGATGTGTCCCTGGGCCAAAAAGTTTGCCCACCCCCATGCTATACTCTGTTTTGTCTTCCCCAGACCTCTCTCTCCAGCAGCCCCTAATAATATCAATTTAAATAAACTGTTCAGGAAGGACAGGGAGGCCAGAAAAGGTGGGGGAGTTGCACTGTATGTAAGGGAACAGTATGACTGCTCAGAGCTCAAGTATGAAACTGCAGAAAAACCTGAGAGTCTCTGGATTAAGTTTAGAAGCGTGAGCAACAAGGGTGATGTCATGGTGAGAGTCTGCTATAGACCACCGGACCAGGGAGATGAGGTGGAGGAGGCTTTCTTCCGGCAACTCGCAGAAGCTACTAGATCGCACGCCCTGGATCTCATGGGCGACTTCAATCATCCTGATATCTGCTGGGAGAGCAATACAGCGGTGCACAGACAATCCAGGAAGTTTTTGGAAACTGTAGGGGACAATTTCCTGGTGCAAGTGCTGGAGGAACCAACTAGGGGCGCAGCTCTTCTTGACCTGCTGCTCAGAAACCGGGAAGAATTAGTAGGGGAAGCAAAAGTGGATGGGAACCTGGGAGGCAGTCACCATGAGATGGTCGAGTTCAGGATCCTGACACAAGGAAGAAAGGAAAGCAGCAGAATACGGACCCTGGACTTCAGAAAAGCAGACTTTGACTCCCTCAGGGAACTGATGGGCAGGATCCCCTGGGAGAATAACATGAGGGGGAAAGGAGTCCAGGAGAGCTGGCTGTATTTTAAAGAATCCTTATTGTGGTTACAGGGACAAACTATCCCGATGTGTCGAAAGAATAGTAAATATGGCAGGCGACCAGCTTGGCTTAACAGTGAAATCCTTGCTGATCTTAAACACAAAAAAGCGGCTTACAAGAAGTGGAAGATTGGACAATTGACGAGGGATGAGTATAAAAATATTGCTCGGGCATGTAGGAATGAAATCAGGAAGGCTAAATCACACCTGGAGTTGCAGCTAGCAAGAGATATTAAGAGTAACAAGAAGGGTTTCTTCTGGCAACAAGAAGAAAGCCAAGGAAAGTGTGGGCCCCTTACTGAATGAGGGAGGCAACCTAGTGACAGAGGATGTGGAAAAAGCTAATGTACTCAATGCTTTTTTTGCCTCTGTCTCCACGAACAAGGTCAGCTCCCAGACTACTGCACTGGGCAGCACAGCATGGGAAGGAGGTGGCCAGCCCTCTGTGGAGAAAGAAGTGATTCGGGACTATTTAGAAAAGCTGGACGTGCACAAGTCTATGGGGCCGGATGCGTTGCATCCGAGAGTGCTAAAGGAATTGGCGGATGTGATTGCAGAGCCATTGGCCATTATCTTTGAAAAATCATAGCGATCGGGGGAAGTCCCGGAAGACTGGAAAAAGGCTAATGTAGTGCCCATCTTTAAAAAAGAGAAGAAGGAGGATCCTGGGAACTACAGACCAGTCAGCCACACCTCAGTCCCCGGAAAAATCATGGAGCATGTCCTCAAGGACTCAATTCTGAAGCACTTAGAGGAGAGGAAAGTGATCAGGAACAGTCAGCATGGATTCACCAAGGGAAAGTCATGCCTGACTAATCTAATTGCCTTCTATGATGAGATAACTGGTTCTGTGAATGAAGGGAAAGCAGTGGACATGTTATTCCTTGACTTTAGCAAAGCTTTTGACACGGTCTCCCACAGTATTCTTGTCAGCAAGTTAAAGAAGTATGGGCTGGATGGATGCACTACAAGGTGGGTAGAAAGTTGGCTAGATTGTCGGGCTCAACGGGTAGTGATCAATGGCTCTATGTCTAGTATCTATGTCTAGCCATTATCTAGCGGAGTGCCCCAAGGGTCGGTCCTGGGGTCGGTTTTGTTCAATATCTTCATTAATGATCTGGAGGATGGTGTGGATTGCACCCTCAGCAAGTTTGCGGATGACACTAAACTGGGAGGCGTGGTAGATATGCTGGAGGGTAGGGATAGGATACATAGGGACCTAGACAAATTGGAGGATTGGACCAAAAGAAATCTGATGAGGTTCAAGAAGGAGAAATGCAGAGTCCTGCACTTAGGACGGAAGAATCCAATGCACCGCTACAGACTAGGGACCGAATGGCTAGGCAGCAGTTCTGCAGAGAAGGACCTAGGGGTGATAGTGGACGAGAAGCTGGATATGAATCAACAGTGTGCCCTTGTTGCCAAGAAGGCCAATGGCATTTTGGGGTGTATAAGTAGGGGCATTGCCAGCAGGTCGAGGGACGTGATCATTCCCCTCTATTCGACACTGGTGAGGCCTCATCTGGAGTACTGTGTCCAGTTTTGGGCCCCACACTACAAGAAGGATGTGGAGAAATTGGAGAGAGTCCAGCGAAGGGCAACAAAAATGATTAGGGGTCTGGAACACATGACTTAGAATCATAGAATCATAGAATCATAGAATATCAGGGTTGGAAGGGACCCCAGAAGGTCATCTAGTCCAACCCCCTGCTCAAAGCAGGACCAATTCCCAGTTAATCCACTTATGAGGAGAGGCTGAGGGAACTGGGATTGTTTAGTCTACAGAAGAGAAGAATGAAGGGAGATTTGATAGCTGCTTTTAAGTACCTGAAAGGTGGATCCAAAGAGGATGGATCTAGACTATTCTCAGTGATAGCAGATGACAGGACAAGGAGTAATGGTCTCAAGTTGCAGTGGGGTAGATTTAGGTTGGATATTAGGAAAAAACTTTTTCACTAGGAGGGTGGTGAAACACTGGAATGTGTTACCTAGGGAGGTGGTGGAATCCCCTTCCTTAGAAGTTTTTAAGGTCAGGCTTGACAAAGCCCTGGTTGGGATGATTTAGTTGGGGATTGGACCTGCTCTGGGCAGGGGTTGGACTAGATGACCTCCAGAGGTCCCTTCCAACTCTGATATTCTATGATTCTATGATTCTAAATGACCCAGTCTTGTAGAGACTGTCTTCTTCAGGACCTCTCCTAACGTTTTTCTTCAGAGGCCCTGCTAGTGCTATGCAAGGATCTTACCAAACTTCTAAAGTTCACCCCCCTTTCTCCTCTGCCTGATGCTGATTTGCTCCCTGCTGTCTCTGAGGCGAATAAGCTTGACAGTTCTACTCTTTTCTAGCCTGCTATCCAAAAATTAAGACATGGGCTGCTCACTGTACTTCATCTGTTAATTCCTCCAGATGATAAGGCTTCCTGCTTATAAAATCATGTTCTGTGTTGTGGTCCCTAAAGTAGATTCAGTTGTAGCCAATTTGGGGGAGGGAAATCCACTATCCATTGAAAGAAATGTTGGCTCCGAGAATCCCCTAAGCAAATGTGTGGATGATCTTTTAAAAAGGTCCCAAGAAGTCTCCTATTGCCATTTAACCCTTTCCATTCACCCACTCTACTCAGAGAGGGCTGTGAGTGACTCACTGAACTACACTGCTCTGCCGGGAACTGTCGACATTGCCGTTAACCCAGGTGATTGTTACCTTGGTCTGACCATCCGGGTCAGCCTGGCCTAGGTGTGCACATCCCCACAGTAAAGCCTGATCCACACTACTGGACCTTCACTATTTCTGCACTTGCCCTAATGTGTCATTGGGTATATCCTATGGTTCTTTGTGCTGAGACAGGCTAGGTTTTTTTCCCAGTCAATTGTGTCAATTGCAGGAGAACGTCTCTGTCCCTTAGAGGGCAGTTGTGGGAAGGGAATGGAGAACTGTCATCATGCAAGTGATTTAGCCTGTGTCCTCACTGCAAAGTGGGTGGATTTCTACCTGAGTGAAAGCCTCCACTCTAATTCTAGCCTACAGCCCCCGATGCACCAGCTAGCTTGGGTGGACAGCACCATTAAACTCAGGTGAGATTGTTTTGTGTGTGTGGATGAGAAAGGAATTAAGGGCAACACCCGAGTAAGAGTCCAAGTTAGCTCATACCCTTAGAGAGGAAATTCTCTGCCCTTCTGGTTCATTCAGCCGGTGGAACCCAGGCTGTCTTCCTGGTGATGTGAAGTTGCGCTAGAGGAGCATCATAGCACAAAACTCAGTGCAAGCCATAAATGCTTACTCTTCAGGGCTCACTGAGGAGAGGCTGAGGCCAGCTGTGAGACAGTAGACTCTCACCATCACATAGAAAGTTCAGTGGATGTTTTCCTGAGTTATGATCAGCTCCTTGGCTCTGGGCACAATTTATTAACAACCTTTTCCTTGCAGCACCCTCCTTCCTGGCTGTTCCTGGGGTATTACACTCCACTGGCCATCCAGCTGCGGGTTGCACATGAACTATGTTCTCTCAGTCTTCTCTCAGGTTGCTAAGGTGGCTGGGCCCTCTGGCCAAACCCCAAAGTCCATCCCTTCCAGGGTATTGTCTCCTCTCCTTGCCACAGCACTCCCTCAGCAACAGCACTTCTTCAACCTCACACCCTTCTTGGGTGTCTTCAGCAGCAACACCATCCCTCCCTGTTACAGCCCTGCTTGCAGGAGTAGGAACAGGCAGCTTCCAGCAACCAGCCTCTTTCCTCTCCCAGGACTCCTCTTTTTGTGCCCCACAGCAGTCCTGGCTCTTGGCCACCAGGGAGGCAAGCCAAAATTGGCCCAGGTGCTGCTGAGTCCACAACCTTCTTAAAAGACCAGCTCAGCCTGTGAGACCAGGACACCTGGCAGGTGCACTGAGCTAGAGTCTCTCCTGAGCTAAGATCTGCTTGATGCTACACAGGGGAGTTGGGATCTGGCTACAGCTCCCGGATTCTCCAGTGGCGGTGGCTGCAGTGTAAATGAATGAAGCCTAGGGGCTGCTGCTATCATGGTGAGAGGCAGCATTTGGTCCCTATGGGACCATATTCCAGCTGTAAATTGGCATTGTGGAGCACATCTTATACCTTTCTCCATTTGTCCACATAATCCGGCATGCCCACCTGCCGTGCCCCTCCATCCTCTGACTGTTGGGGCAGTTGGTGTCAGAGCCAACTCTGAGGGCTTTATCCCAGCTGAAAATTCCCCTCTGTCTGGGGATGTTCAGCTTGGCAGCTATGGTCAGATTCTGGCTCCTTTGTGATACGATCTGAGCAGCACAAAGGGGTCAGAACAGCAGCAGTGAATCTTGCCCTCTGATTCATACTCAAGGCTGGCAATCATTGCTCTCAATTTAGGAGCCACTGGGAAGGCCCTGTTTGCCGTCACGGAGTCTTTCTTTCAGGGCCGACTCTAGTCACCAGCTAAGCAAGCTGGTGCCTGGGGCGGCGCTGCTGAAGGGGAGGCACTCTGGCAGCAGCCCCGACGGCAATTTGGCTGCAGCTCCCTCCGATGTTCCTGTTCTCTCCGGCAGCGGCATATTCGGCAGGAGTTTTGGGTTTTTTTGCTGCTCGGGGCGGCAAAAAACATAGAGCTGGCTCTGCTTTCTTTCATGCAGGCCAGGAAGTCCTAGTCTGGACAGACAACTCAGCAATTGTGGCCTGCTTGAACTACCAGGAAGTGCTCAAAGTCCAAGCTTCTACTTTAGCGAGGTCAGTAGAAATCTAACCGCTCTGCGGGCTCTCCTCTTCCAGGGAGGTAAATCTCCTCACAGGAGTCCATGCGTTCCAGTTCCTAGTGTCCCGATAGGGTCTACCCCTCTTGTAGCTGTTTGCCTTCTTGCCAAATGTCCCTGCTTCAGAGTTCTGCATCCAGCTCCTGGGCCTGGGTTTTTCCTGGCTCTAATCAGGGGTCATAACCTGGTTTCTGGTAATAAGTGTTTCAGACGGGCTTGGAGAAAGAAGTGGCTGCTGTAGTTCAGGTTTCTGAAGGCAATAAATACAGAAATCGGAACGTAAATGAAATAATATTTGAAATAATCCGCTAGCTACAAACACATTTCCATTCATATACCGTAGTAATAGAAGAAAAGCAAATGTGAACTGTCAGCAGTGCATACAAATAATGCCCGTAGAGATGAGATAAATGAATTAAAAATAAATTCAAGAAAATAAATAGCGTTTATACTTTGGTTGAAAATGCCTAAGAACCTAGCAAAGCAAAGCACCAAAATGATCATCTCATAATTGACATAAAGTGCACAGAAATGGCCATCTAGCTCCTGGTAAATTAATGTAGCTTGTCTAGGTTTCATATGTATTTACAATTTTTTAAGAAGTTAATGAAATGTTAAGGTGAAGGCCCCATGGGCTATGCAGCACATTAAATCTGAGTTATATGACCAGGCCCTCAGATATGCAAAGCACTTAAGCATGTGCTTAACTTTGAGCATGTGACTAGCCACATTAAAGTCAATGGACTGCAACTCACATGATTAAAGCTAAGCACATGCCCAAGTGTTTTGCTGGGCTGTGTGGTCATATATAGCAGATCTCTGCTCAGGAGGTGGCTAGGAAGAATGCCAGGTGGGAACCTTCTATGTTGACAGATCTCCTAAGGAGCGCAGCAGTAGGGCTCATCTTCTTTGCACCTTAAAAGACCTGCAGGAGGGGAAACTTCTGGCCATGTGGCTTGGAGGTAGTAGTGGAACTTGTAGGAGGGCACTTAACACTAACACAATTTTTTTTTGTGTGCTATTTGTGTGGATTTATGTGACAAAAGAGGCTTGTGTGAAGCAACTTGAACAGGTAGAAATTGTGCAGCTGGTTCCGTGGCAGCACAATTGTGCTGTTCAAGCGACCTCAGCTGTGGTTATGAGTTAGCTGGACAAAAGTCAGGCAATTCATAGTTAAAGATCACACAGCAACTTTAACTCTGTAGTGTTGCATGTAAAGCAGGGTTTATCTCACATGCTCATAGAATCCTGGCTTATGCCACATCCTATTTGGAAACCAGAATTCTGTAATGGAATAGGATTGTACTTCTTTCTCCACTGCTTCTCCAGCAAGACTGTTTGTCATACATAAGTTGAACTGTGTGCTGTGTTCTGTGTAAAAGTAACCTTTCTAATTAACATTAGATGCACATCTGCAGAGCTTTCTATCACTGCATAATATAGTATATGTGTATGAACTGTACAACACAAGATTTAGAGTCAAGGTTCACTTTTAACTCTGAATTTCTCGACTTCTATGCCATCTGATGATCTCTCTCCATATCATTATAAATTGTGAGTTACTAAGATGTATAATAACAGTCAAACTGGAATTTCTTATTCCCCCTTATACATACAGTGAGTTACAGCACAAATTGTACAGTCTTCACGCTGGGCTTGATTTTCAGGTTTCAGTGAGATCCTCAAAACAAGCCACTGTGCTTGAAGAAAATTGGTTTTGAAGCTATGGATGTTTAAAATCGGCAGGGTTTGAAACATTCTCTTTCTCCCTATCCCCTTTCTTCTTTCATTTCCTTCTTTTTTTAAACCTCCGCTCAAACAAGAATGGTTTGGGACATGGCGAGGCTATGATGCGCTTTAGCTTTGACTTACAGGATCCTCTCTCTTCCATGGCTCTGCAGGGGCTAATGGCAGTAAAAACTTCTAATGCGGCTCTTCAGAATTAACGGCAGTACAAATGTGGTTCTGTCAGGAATTTCAGCAGATGAGACACAGGAGGAGCAAATGTGCTGAGTAAGTCTCTGGGTTTGATTCATCCCTTCAAGCAAAGGGAGATGCAACTTCTTGGGCTTTGCTGCGCTCATGGCAAAATGACGGGATTCACTCTGTCCCTAACTTCCTCTGTGTTAGGTAGGATGGCAGACTAGATGTTCACAGTGGTCCCATCTGGCCTTGGAATCTGTGAATCTACCCTTACTGCACTTGGCACATCACTGGCATCCCTAACTATTTTCTGACCCTTTTTCTCTTGTAATCTTCATTCGGTATTAACCCTTTGGGGATTGCAGCTTTATTTGGCCACCTACCTGTTCATTTGGCTGGCAGCCTGGGAAATGCCAGCCTTCTGAGAGTTGTAATAAAAAGGAAGGATGATTCGTTCTGTTTCCTGCTTCCAAATAAGCCAGCAGAGGAAGAAACAAAGATTATTTTTATTGATTAGTTATGTCGTTTTGGAACAACATAACTAATCAATAAAATGTGCATGGCACTTTGCAGCCAAATGAAAGACAATGGCTCTGCTGCCTTAGGAGAGTTTACAGTCTGTGAGCTGTGAACTGCTTCATGCATCTCAATGGACTTTTAACTCTGAAGCTCCATGATCCGAGAAAGAGAGGACGTGGGTGACATGAAAAGAGACCATTGGGTTGCTTGGGTTAGCAATGGGCACAACCTGATGCTACATTTATCTTTTCAGTAATGTAGATTGCAAGCTGTATGGGGCAGGGACTCTGTTTTACTATGTATTTATACAAAGCCTAGTGAAAGGTAGCCCTGATTCTTACCGGGACCTTTGGATGATACTGCAGTATAAGTAATGGTCATTTTTAAAGTTACTCTGAAGAGAATTCTACTGTTTACAATTACTCAGGGTAAAATCCGGGTTCCCCTGAAGTCAATGGGGCCAGGCTTTCATCTCAGAGTCCAGTACTCCATGCCCATGTGCAGATCAGCTTGCAGCAGGGGCAGGTTAGCCACTACTAGCACGCTGTTCCATCATCACATACCTTTGAATATAAATCCCAGAACTTCATTGGCCTTCTTTAGTAAAGCTGGTCAGAAATTGAATTTTTTACAAAAATATGGGTAAAAAGTGTGTCTCCTTGATGTGTCAGAAAACTTAATATTTTTGATCAGCTCTATTCACTACAGTCAGATTGTTTTTCAAACTCCTGTGTAATGTGCTGTCCACTGTCACCCCTGGATCTTTTTCACTATTATTGAACCCAGGCTTCTCCCTTCCATTGAATATCTATGCTTCTGATTATATTTCCCCTAACATATGCGTGTGCATTTTTCCAAGTGGAATCTCACTTTATTTCCTTCTCACTGTTTGCCTGGGAGTTTATTACACGGCTTTTTCCCCCATTGTATTTTAATGGGAGGTTGACTGCATAATAGAGAATGTATGGTAGGATTTCATGTTGGGAGGAGTGGCCCATAGAATGAATGACCCACACCCTCTACACATGCATGTGCACAAATAAAAGCTACGGATACCCTAGTTTAACTCATATCTGGTAACCCACTGAACTGTAACACTTATGGCCTGTTCTACACAGGAAAATTAGGACAGCATAACTATGTCGCTCAGGGGTGTGAAACATCCACATCCCTGAGCAGTGTTGTTAAGCTGACCTAAGTCCCTGTGTAGACAGCGCTAGGTAGATGGAAGAATTCTTCTGTTGACCTCGCTACCACCTGTGCTGACAAGAGCATCCCTCCCATCGGCATAGATAGTGCTACAGGGGCACAGCTGTGCCACTGAAGCAGTTTAAATGTGGACAAGCCCTATGTCTGTGCTTATCGTATCATGGGTTAGTGTGTGAAGTGGCCTTTGTGTTCTGCTTGATTGAGAAGCTAAGTGATCCCAGTGGGAGCATGGATTTCTTTTGGTGAAGAGGCTTGTGGCGCATCTAGAGATCTGACTGAGGTGGGGCTTTATAGTCCAATGGGTGTGCACTGATGAAGCATGTTAACCCTGTGGCGAAGAGGCTGCATGGACTGTACACATAGTGATCTAGTCCTGATGCGTATATGGTGTTTTTGTGGTGAGTGTGTGTGCAAAGGCCTGGTCATGAAGAGGCTGCAGAGCTGTGATGTGTGTGTAGCGACTGAGTCAGAGAAGGGGATATCTAGCCCCAGCGAGGGCATGGTGATGTGGGTGATAAATAACCCTGAGATGCAGTTTGGTCAGAGAAGAGGCTATGCAGCCTTGAGGTTGGTAGCGATCCATTTAGTACAGAGACTGCTTGGACCTGACATGTGCATAGCGATCCAGTCATTGAAGAGACTGTATAGTCCCACTGTGAGCATTTCTTTAGCAATAATTACATGTGACGGAAGCTGCTTCCACCAATTGGATCGCTGCTTTCATCTCAGCCATTTTACAAGGACAACTATTTTTAAACTTGCTATTTTTGAACTTCCTTTCTTTTTTTTTCACCTCTGAATTGTTCCCAGTTTGCTCTGTTCCTTTGCCTGACCCAGTGGTGTCACTATTTCACCCGCTGACATTCTTGCATCTTGCGCATTTGCTAAGTAGAACCTGCCCCCCTCCCAGCACCTTTGTGGGGGAGTTTAATCTAATTCTTTGCCAGTGTTGTTACAGTCAGCAGCACAGTCAGCAGCATTAACACTGATACCCCCCTTGAGACTCATCTAAGCAGTGCACAGAGCAAGGCACTGTGCCCAAGAAGGCCAGGGGATTTGGAACACCAAAAGGTATTTGTGAATATGATAAATCACAAGAGGAAGACCTGAGGGAATTGAATGTATTTTCAGGACCTCCCGACCCTGTATGTTAGATATGGCATTGTCCCCTCACACTTTAGAATCAAGGCAGTGTATTTTTTCATTGTAAATGGTAGGAGAAGTCAAGGGACCAATGCTTCACCACTGGAGTCCTGGGTTTGAATCCTGTCATGGGGTATATGGAAGGGCTGATGGGGGAATACCGTGGTGGGAGAGGAAATGTGGGGATGGGAGAAAGGGAGGAACTACATGTTTGCAGCCACCTGGAAGGGACTCTGGGTTCAGCCTTGGGAAGAAAAAGTGTCTGAAATGGAAAAGTCTGGTGTCTGAGTGGGGGTGAGGGGGACAAGCTGGGACTGAAGCTTCAGAAGTGCCTGTATGAGGGAACTCTTATTAACTAAGGAATGAGCAGCGCTGTCTCTTAAGCCTGCTCTACACACAGATTTTGTGCCTATGTAACTCTTTAGGTGCCTTATACCAATACAGTTTATGGAAATGAGCTGTGCAGGTGTGAGGCACCTTTATACAAATATAACTGTGTCCCCCTGGGGTGGTACAAGTTTTGAGTGTAGACAAGCCATTAGCAGGAAAGGAATACAGACACAGCCTCAGATGATAATGATGATATAGATTCCAGTAGCACTAAAAATGTATTAGGCACTTTCCAATTACAGATCAAGGCATAGGTTCCAACTCCGTGGCTGCTCCAGGGCTGAACAACCAGGGGTAAAAAATGGTAGGTGCTGAGCACCCACTGGCAGCCCCCTTTTCAGCTCCCTGCCCAGCGCCTCCCACCTGCCAGTGGGCCCCGCTGATCAGCACCTCCCCTTCCCTCCTCACGCCTCTCACCGTCTGCGATCAGCCTTTTTGCCGCGTGCAGGCGGCTCTGGGGGGCAGGGAGGAGGAGCGAGGGTGCAGCGCGCTTGGGAGAGGGACCAGAACGGGGCCGGAAGAGGCGGGGTGGGGGTTGGGCCTTCGGGGAAGGGGTGGAGTGGGGGTGGGGACTGGGGTAGAACTGGGGGTCCAGCACCCACCCCCCTGGCACATTGGAAAGTCGGCGGCTGTGGATCAAGGCATGGTCTGTCCTCTGAATCTAAAAAAAGACAAAGATGAAGGAGGGGGCAAAGGGATACTGTCCAGAAGCAAAGTGACCAGGGTGATTATAAGCATACATCTCAACAGAAACAATGGTGTATCTTTTGGTTTTGATTTGTTTGTTTTTTAATGTGACACCTTTGTAAAGGGGTCACAGTCAGATTGGTCCCAGGTGGGGATGATGCGGAGACCTAGTGCACCATGTGAATCAACCAAACATAAGCCAAGTGAGGGCTCACCTCACGTGGGAAACAGTGATATAGGCAGGAGTAACGAGATGAGATTCAGAAAGGAAAAATGTAGGCTGATTATTAGGAACGATTTCCTAAGACTGAGCTCTGTTAAGCTGTGAAGCCATTTTCCAAGATAAGTGATGGAAGTCCTGTCCTGTGGGACATGTAAAACTAGACTGGACAAAGCACTCGAAAACGTACTGTCAGGAACAGCCCTGCCCAGGCCAGCGGATGGACTAGATCACTGAGTGGGTCTTTTCGAGCTCTAATTTCTAGGAGAAGCTCAATGCTGGGGGAAAGCCACACAGCAGCTTCTGGTTCACTGAGCACGTCGCTGGATACCTTCGGACACTTAATTTGGCAACATGTGACCTCCAGAAAAAGAAGGGGAAACGTCCATGTACCAGCAATGCAGATACAGGTAAGTAACCGTTTTCATGTTCTCTCCACAGGTACCATTGCGGGGAGTGGCCCAGATGATACGTCTGGGGGAAGGGAGCAGAAGGAGACTCCACCTGTTGAAAGGCATGAGATGCACTGTCTTAAGGTTGGGGGTTCCATGACCACCACTCCCAAGAGAAGGAGGCGGGTGGTGGTGGTCGGGGACTCTCTCCTCAGGGGGACTGAGTCATTTATCTGCTGCCCTGACCAGGAAAACAGAGAAGCCTGTTGCTTGCCAGGGGCTAAGATTCGCGATGTGATGGAGAGTCTGCCGAGACTCATCAAGCCCTCGGACCACTACCCCTTCCTGCTTTTCCACGTGGGCACCAATGATACTGCCAAGAATGACCTTGAGCGGATCACTGCAGACTACGTGGCTCTGGGAAGGAGGATAAAGGAGTATGAGGCGCAAGTGGTGTTCTCGTCCATCCTCCCCGTGGAAGGAAAAGGCCGGGGTAGGGATCGTCGAATCGTGGAAGTCAATGAATGGCTACGCAGGTGGTGTCGGAGAGAAGGCTTTGGATTCTTTGACCATGGGATGGTGTTCCAAGAAGGAGTGCTAGGCAGAGACGGGCTCCACTTAACGAAGAGAGGGAAGAGCATCTTCGCGAGCAGGCTGGCTAACCTAGTGAGGAGGGCTTTAAACTAGTTTCACCGGGGGAAGGAGACCAAAGCCCTGAGGTAAGTGGGGAAGCGGGATACTGGGAGGAAGCACGAGCAGGAGCGTGTGAGAGGGGAGGGCTCCTGCCTCATACTGAGAACGAGGGGCGATCAGCGGGTTATCTCAAGTGCCTATATACAAATGCACAAAGCCTGGGAAACAAGCAGGGAGAACTGGGGGTCCTGGCAAAGTCAGGGAATTATGATGTGATTGGAATAACAGAGACTTGGTGGGATAACTCGCATGACTGGAGTACTGTCATGGATGGGTATAAACTGTTCAGGAAGGACAGGGAGGCCAGAAAAGGTGGGGGAGTTGCACTGTATGTAAGGGAGCAGTATGACTGCTCAGAGCTCAAGTATGAAACTGCAGAAAAACCTGAGAGTCTCTGGATTAAGTTTAGAAGCGTGAGCAACAAGGGTGATGTTATGGTGGGAGTCTGCTATAGACCACCGGACCAGGGGGATGAGGTGGACGAGGCTTTCTTCCGGCAACTCGCAGAAGCTACTAGATCGCACACCCTGGTTCTCAGGGGTGACTTCAATCATCCTGATATCTGCTGGGAGAGCAATACAGCGGTGCACAGACAATCCAGGAAGTTTTTGGAAACTGTAGGGGACAATTTCCTGGTGCAAGTGCTGGAGGAACCAACTAGGGGCGGAGCTCTTCTTGACCTGCTGCTCAGAAACCGGGAAGAATTAGTAGGGGAAGCAAAAGTGGATGGGAACCTGGGAGGCAGTCACCATGAGATGGTCGAGTTCAGGATCCTGACACAAGGAAGAAAGGAAAACAGCAGAATACGGACCCTGGACTTCAGAAAAGCAGACTTTGACTCCCTCAGGGAACTGATGGGTAAGATCACCTGGGAGAATAACATGAGGGGGAAAGGAGTCCAGGAGAGCTGGCTGTATTTTAAAGAATCCTTATTGAGGTTACAGGGACAAACCATCCCGATGTGTCGAAAGAATAGTTAATATGGCAGGCGACCAGCTTCGCTTAACAGTGAAATCCTTGCTGATCTTAAACACAAAAAAGCGGCTTACAAGAAGTGGAAGATTGGACAAATGACCAGGGATGAGTATATAAATATTGCTCGGGCATGTAAGAATGAAATCAGGAAGGCTAAATCACACCTGGAGTTGCAGCTAGTGAGGGATGTTAAGAGTAACAAGAAGGGTTTCTTCAGGTATGTTGGCAATAAGAAGAAAGCCAAAGAAAGTGTGGGCCCCTTACTGAATGAGGGAGGCAACCTAGTGACAGAGGATGTGGAAAAAGCTAATGTACTCAATGCTTTTTTTGCCTCTGTCTCCACGAACAAGGTCAGCTCCCAGACTACTGCACTGGGCAGCACAGCGTGGGAAGGAGGTGGCCAGCCCTCTGTGAAGGAAGAAGTGGTTCGGGACTATTTAGAAAAACTGGACGTGCAGAAGTCCTTGGGGCCAGATGCATTGCATCCGAGAGTACTAAAGGAATTGGCGGATGTGATTGCAGAGCCATTGGCCATTATCTTTGAAAAATCATAGCGATCGGGGGACGTCCCGGAAGACTGGAAAAAGGCTAATGTAGTGCCCATCTTTAAAAAAGGGAAGAAGGAGGATCCTGGGAACTACAGGCCAGTCAGCCACACCTCAGTCCCCGGAAAAATCATGGAGCATGTCCTCAAGGACTCAATTCTGAAGCACTTAGAGGAGAGGAAAGTGATCAGGAACAGTCAGCATGGATTCACCAAGGGAAAGTCATGCCTGACTAATCTAATTGCCTTCTATGATGAGATAACTGGTTCTGTGGATGAAGGGAAAGCAGTGGACGTGTTATTCCTCGACTTTAGCAAAGCTTTTGACACGGTCTCCCACAGTATTCTTGTCAGCAAGTTAAAGAAGTATGGGCTGGATGGATGCACTACAAGGTGGGTAGAAAGTTGGCTAGATTGTCGGGCTCAACGGGTAGTGATCAATGGCTCTATGTCTAGTATCTATGTCTAGCCGGTATCTAGCGGAGTGCCCCAAGGGTCGGTCCTGGGGTCGGTTTTGTTCAATATCTTCATTAATGATCTGGAGGATGGTGTGGATTGCACCCTCAGCAAGTTTGCGGATGACACTAAACTGGGAGGCGTGGTAGATATGCTGGAGGGTAGGGATAGGATACATAGGGACCTAGACAAATTGGAGGATTGGACCAAAAGAAATCTGATGAGGTTCAACAAGGACAAGTACAGAGTCCTGCACTTAGGACGGAAGAATCTAATGCACCGCTACAGACTAGGGACCGAATGGCTGGGCAGCAGTTCTGCAGAGAAGGACCTAGGGGTGACAGTGGACGAGAATCTGGATATGAGTCAACAGTGTGCCCTTGTTGCCAAGAAGGCCAATGGCATTTTGGGGTGTATAAGTAGGGGCATTGCCAGCAGGTCGAGGGACGTGATCATTCCCCTCTATTCGACACTGGTGAGGCCTCATCTGGAGTACTGTGTCCAGTTTTGGGCCCCACACTACAAGAAGGATGTGGAGAAATTGGAGAGAGTCCAGTGAAGGGCAACAAAAATGATTAGGGGTCTGGAACACATGACTTATGAGGAGAGGCTGAGGGAACTGGGATTGTTTAGTCTACGGAAGAGAAGAATGAGGAGGGATTTGATAGCTGCTTTTAAGTACCTGAAAGGTGGATCCAAAGAGGATGGATCTAGACTATTCTCAGTGATAGCAGATGACAGGACAAGGAGTAATGGTCTCAAGTTGCAGTGGGGTAGATTTAGGTTGGATATTAGGAAAAACTTTTTCACTAGGAGGGTGGTGAAGAATGCGTTACCTAGGGAGGTGGTGGAATCCCCTTCCTTAGAAGTTTTTAAGGTCAGGCTTGACAAAGCCCTGGCTGGGATGATTTAGTTGGGATTGGTCCTGCTCTGGGCAGGGGTTGGACTAGATGACCTCCAGAGGTCCCTTCCAACTCTGTTATTCTATGATTCTAAGATGAATTATCTTGGGCAACATGTGGAAAATGAAATCTCTCTCTCTTTCTCATTCTTACACATACATACCTGAGCACAGGTTCATGCACATACACATCACATGCCGCACACACACAGCATCTCACACAGTCTTTTGTTCTGTGTCACGCATACACACATGCCTTGCCTCAGTCTCTCTCACAGGTGCCATAACACATCCCCACGTACAGCACATGGCATTGGACACACTGTGGCCTGGTGTACACTTCAATGTTTCGTTGGCGTAGTGAGGTTGGTCGTGGGTGTGATTTTTTTTTTACCACCTCTGACTGACATAGCTATGCTGGCAAAATCTCCAGAGTAGATGCACTTACAGCAGCAAAAAAAAGGTCTTTTTTCTGGCATAGTTTATTCAATTCAGGGAACAAATTTAAGCTGTACCAGCAACAGAATTCTGTTTCTGGTTTGCACTGCCTCTCCATTAGGGGTGTTGGCCAGTGTAGCTATTTCTGGTGTAGACAATGCCTGTAACGTACAGACAACCATGTGCAGATGCACTTTTCTCTGGGAACCGTTTGGCGATGGACAATATATATATATTTTAATCTCAAGTTAATTGTGGCCAATTAGCTACCCTCTTTCCCCCTTATCCCTGCCAATCCCAGCTGTCTGAATGGGGGGGAAACTATCACCTGTTTCATTATGCAAACTGATATCCAAACAGCTGAAAACAGCATAGCCTAGTCTTTTGTGTGGCATGGCTCCAAATTGCTAATAAGATTCCACTGCCAGACACATTGCTTAATGCACTGCTGCTGAAAGCTTTCATGGAGTGTGGGGGGAGCAGGAAGTGAGACTCTCAGCTGTGGTTGACTGCCAGCCCTGGGCATAGTGTTTGTTTAACCCCCCTGAGCACTGATAAGATCTCAGTCCCTGAGGGGATCATGCCTTCCCGAAGTCACGGCAAGGTTTTGATTTACTACTTCTCACTTTCAATGGGAGGAAGAGGAATATGAATGAGGAGTGGCTGTTCGGCTTCTAATGTACATTGCCACAGAAATGCACACACAGATTCGGCCAGAACCACAGTGAAACACTTTTGGACAAAAGCACTCATATGCTACTCTATCCAGATAGACCAATACAGTGCCTCCCCCCGACACCTCCACCACACACACACACACACTCCATATGTGCATTCCCTTTGTCCGCTCCCCTATAACTCACCACATAGGGAAATTGTTCCTCGACTTGTGTTGTTACTCCACCTGTCCCTCATCCCCTTCCCTGTAAGGAAGGGAGAGGAGTTACTGTCACTCTGTAGCCCACATGTGGACGTTGTTTGTGGGTGCCTGGGAGCCCGGGCAGAGTAGCTGTGCCCCTGGGTATTTGTAGAAGGGGTATTTAAAATGTGTGAAGAGGGAGCAACTTAGGGATGTGGGATTTAGATCCTGATGCTTTACACAAGCATCCACATTTAATTTCTGAATCCATATCTAATGAGCGTCCCCTCTCCCGTAACCCCCCCTCACCCCCAGCAGTGACCCTCTCCACATAATGCTCCTCCAGCAAGTCTCAGCCAGTACCCATCCTTTCTTGTCTTCTCCTGGGGAGGCCCAGTAGCCTGCTTTGCCTTCCCTGGGTTGGCATCTTCTGGGCAGCTGGGGAGGGAAGCCCACTCCCCACCTTTGGTTCTTTCAGTGGCAGCTAGGAAGCCTGCTCCCCTTGTTAAAAACTGTAGCAGCAGCTGGCATCCTGCGTCTCTCTTTTGGCTCTCCCAGTGAAGGCTGACAGCCTAGATCCCCAGTTCTGCATCTTTGATGGACCAGCAGGAGGCACATTCCTTCCCCCAATACGCAGTGTTGGCATTTTCTGGGGGAGTAAGTGGTCATCCTGCTCTTCCACTAATTGTTGCATTTTGGGAACAATAGAAGCAAGCAGAAATGCTCTGCTTGATCCTGCTGCTCCAGGCTCTTTCAAACTTAAAGCACAGTGGGCATTGTACTCCCGTAGTGAGCCAGGGTGTTCTCCAATCCCTAGTGAAAAGGACAGAAATGGGGTTCTTTCAGGGCTATCTTCCCTTGAAAAATGAAACTATATGACCATTTCTCAGAGGGTAAGGAATTTTCTCCTTTCCCCAGCCTCTTCCTTCTCTCTTGGGGCCCATGGACTGTTGAGTGGCAGCTGGGCATCGGTTCTTGTCAGTGTTATGAACATAAAGCCAGGAGTCTGGGGATGAATATTTATGTGTGTTCCTGTCAAGCTTTAGAGCCAAGGATCTCTGGGTCTGGGTACTGTTATGGATCCTTGCATATAATTTCTAATCTCACTCTTCGCAGGGCTGCAGTGTGCATAGTGATGGGGGGTGTATATTCTAAGGTGCATCTGCATATTTGCCTTCCATTGAACAATGAGAATGGGTTTTTAAAGGGATGGTAGTGAAATACCTGGGCATAGATTTCATAACAGCCATTCTTACCAGCTACAGTTTCTAGGGCCAATCTTTTCCATTTGTAGGGAAAGATAGTTTCCTTCACTAGGAGCATTTTTGGCTTAGGAGATTGAGAATGAGGTATGGTGGCTGGTCTTAATCTGGTCCCTGATCAGTGGTGGGGAGCACTAGGTGGCTCAGGGATCATGTTTTTATTCTACACCACTTTACATGGTAATGAAATCTGACTGTATTCCTTTTAACTCCAGCCGGTAGGAGCAGCTGCAGAAACAGCCCAGGTGCAAGGATTGCTGCACTTTGGGGAGTGGGTAAAATGGGGCCCCGCCAGAGCTACCCCTTCCCCCAGCACTCCTCCCCCTGCACACAAAACTGTGCAAGGGAGACCCCCCACACACACACATTCTAGGGGGGCACTAAGACCCAGGTGGTGACTCCCTTCCCTACTGCTATGTGGCCTTGTGGGAAAACTGCAGAGAGGAACCAGCCAGACTCCAGCTGGTAGGAGGAACAGCCGTGGAAGCAGCCAGACCAGGGACCTTCTGACATTTGGAGAACTTGCTACAGTTTTGACTGGACTTTCTCTGCCCTGTTTTGATTGGCTGTTTGCTCCAACCCTTTCCCTCTCCCTCCTAACCTCTTCACTCCACACCTGCCCTTCTTCTCCCTTGCCCTGTCCACCATCACTCCCTTCCCTTCAATGTCCCCTCCCCCTCTCTTCTCTTTTCATTTAGCTGATCCTCTCTTAACTAACTCCACCCCACAAAAATAAATGGTGGCACTAGCCTGTCTGCTGCCATGACACTGTTCTCTCAGCCTGTGTGTGCTAGACCCCTTCTCCCCTACATGGTGTCTGTCTGGTCTATTTAAATGGTAAGTTCTTTGGGACAGGGACTGTCTGCTACTCAGTGTTTGTACAGCACTTAACACAATGGAGCCCCATGCTTGGTTGGCCCTGGGTCACCACTGTAACCAAGATGAGGTTTAATAATAATAACTTGAACACACTGCAGTGATTTTTTTCCTACCAAGGTTTGCTCTTATTACAATTTTTGATCGTTCCAAGTTTGTCTGCTCCCATTGGGAGGGACTCCAGGTTCTGAGATGCATTTTTTCTTAAGTGTCAGCCTGTGTTTTGGGAACCAGATCTGACATTTCCCATCCGCTGAGGAGCAATGGTGGATGCATTCATTATCTTTCTCTCTCTCACACACAGCAGCCAGTCCATCTCATCATAACTAAAGGGAAAAGATTCCCTAGCTTAGACAGCAGAGGGGTCCGATGCATACGTATAAATAGGTGTGAGGTATTCCTGCCACTAAGGGGAATGGCACATGCAGGTGCACACAAACACAAATGCTGGCTGGTTGCAACCTAAAAGAAAAGTTCTGCTAGCACAACCAGTGTATAGACTGTATTCTGTGCAGTAGAGGGCAGTGTTGCACACACATCCTGTATCTGACATATTCCATGCAGTAGAGGGCAGTGGTACACACCCACACGTATTCTCACACACCAGCCAGTCTGTTATCTCAACAATATCTGGTCAGGTTTGGTCATTACACCAAGATCTGAACTTGCCTCTCATGACCCCCAAAATGGACGATCAAAAGATGGTACTAAACGGGGAGTGCCATGCAAAATACCTTTCTGCAGCACCAAGGACTTGACTAATCAATGCATGATTTATTTTTTCTTTACTACTTTTATTAGGTTCCTCGCTTGCAATTTTCTGTGCTTCTTCCTGTCTCCCTGTTGTATGGATTTTAAGGAGTCTTGATAATTGGCAGTGGTAAATTTTACTGCTCATAAAACTCCAGAGAGCATTGATTGTGACTTGAGTTAAGCAAGTGGCATATAAAGTCTTACTGCCTTGCAGTCATGGGGGAGTTTTACGGTGAGTGTATTTCTTGTAAGCAGTAAAAGATTTGGAGGTTTACTTCCACCATCCCTGTCTCAGCCATCAGTTGTTATTAGTGAGGGGCATACCTTCAGCAGAAGTGGGCTGTTGAGTCGGGAGACATGCCCAAAAGCAGAAAGCAAACTCATAGTTTGCCAAACTGGAGGTGGAAATGTTGTGAGAAGAGCCTTTCCTCATTATTATTGCAGTTCTTCCTGCCCCAGGAAGCACAGAAGTTGAAAAATATATATATTTTTGGAAATGAAGTGATATAGTCAGGATAAAAATGATATATTGTATTTACTGAAAATCCTTTCTGACCTTTGTTCCTAATCCATGCACTAGGGTATTTTTTTTTAAAAAAATAAAGGATTTAAAAAAATCTAACTTACCTTTTTCCTTCATGATGGTCGGTTATTTTTTGCACTTCTTTCAGGTTGGAAAGTGAAACTAGATGGATAAGTTTTGCTTCCTGGTACTTAGGCACCAGCCAGACGCTGTTATGTTTGGAAGTAGGGGAGTATTTAATTTCTTTTAAAAAAATATTCACTCAACCTTAAAAGAAGATTGGGGCTAACTTCAGCGTCACTACGGATGTTTTCTATCTCAGTAAAGTGGTTTTTTTTATGCAAACTACTGCTTATAGCTGAAAGATTCTGAGGAATTTTCTTTCTGTGCCTTTCTAGTTCCAGAAACCTAACGACTTCTCGCCCCCTTTCCGCTTTGGGACGGTTCCCAATGGCAGCACAGAGAGGAACATTCGCAACAACTACCCTGAAATGCATAGCTACATGGTGAAGTTCAACCAGAGGGGGGTGGACGATGCCCTATTCTCGCTGAAGACTGGGTGAGGCCTTCTCCTTCCAAACTTGTCCATACCATGAGCTTGGCTTCTTTTCCTGTGTGTCTGGTGCTTTGAGGATCATTCTCCATGATTTATTGCAAAGGTGACATCCACCATGACAACTGCCAGAGTGATTTGGCCTTGATGCTATTTGCAACTGTTTTTGTCAGTTTTCCTCTAACATTTGTACAAGTGATTTTTGTTTGCTTGTAAGAATATTTGCGGAAGGAGAAAATCTTGTGAATACTTGTTAGTACCCAGAGCCTCAAGCTGCTCCATGCAAGCAGAGCCTTATGCAGAGCAGCTTGCAGGGTGGGGCCAAAGTTTGCTCCAGAAGTGTTTGTACAATCATCTTGAAATTTCTTTGATTTCCCTCCTCTGTTTCATAAAAGATGAAGTCAACCAGGGAGCAGAAGCAATACCATGTGACTTGATTGATAAGTCACACGCCAGTATGGCAGTAATGAATATTGTATAGTAGCATATAGTCGAAGCAAATAGTTTGCGAATGACCCATAGGGTAGAAAATCTTGCATAAAGTGCCTGTCAAAATCTTTTGAATCCTGAACAGATCTGTGAAAATCAGAGTCTCTTCATAGATAATTTGGAAAACAGAGAGGGAAACATTCACTGGAAAAAGTATGTGCTCTGAACAACTTGTTTAGGTGTACCAGTCACTATGCTCCCCTCCGAGAGCTAGGTAGAAGCCCTATCTAGTTTACAGGTCTCTGTATGAATAAAGCCCCTCCGCCTTGGTAAACTTCCCTCTAGTTTTCAGGGCCCCACCCGGTGTAAAAAAGATCCTTGAGCCTCACTCTGGCTTGCAAGGCTCAGCACCCTCTGATAAGGTTTATTCTGAAGCACTAAGGGATGTTCAGCCAATTTAATTTTTAGATTGACTGAACATTTCTAACCTATTTGCTAGGCTCAGGGGAGCGTAGCCCATTACAAATGACTATACTGTTTCTGGATGCCATCCCTGGAAATATACATGTCAGGATAGGCATCATCCAGGAAATATATATGCCCTGAGATAGATGTCATCCTAGAAATGTACTCCGTTCAGAAGAGATGTCATCCCTGACACATAAATGCCCTGAGACAGACTTCACTCTAGATAGGCACATGTACTGGGATACTGGCCATCCTGGAAATCTACTTACAGTGGATTAGAACGATGAGGTGGCTGTGAACGTATGTGGGAAATGGAAGGTCTTTTGTCCTCTGTCAGTTCATATTTAGTGGTAGGATTTACTCCTCAGCTATCTAATTATTTGGAAGATCCAAATTCCTGTTCAGGTATTTTCCCTAGTTGCTCCCCCTTGTACATGACAAAAAAAGAAAAAAGAAAGATTATTTTACTGGGATGCAGAGAGGGGCTCCCAACAGACTGCTCTGCTACCTGCCATCTCTCGAGTGTATCCACCCTAGCATGTCATTATATAGCGTCAGTGTTGGTGATTCCTCTGAGTCCGTACTGAACTCGTTTTTCGCCGTGTTCTGCTAGCAAGGCACTGTAACGCTAAAGCTACTGTCTTCATGGTGAGACGTAAGGCTGCTTTCCTAACCACTTGTCACAGTTAAAGATCCTATGGGATTTTTCACAGTAACATAGGAGTTAAATTCAGGGTCCTGACCAAACATAATCTGAATAATTACATTCTGCTTAGCTAAATCACATCATCAGTGGAAATGGCTTTCTTCCTTACTTCAAGTCCTAATTTGTTGTGCGGTATTTATGTATTCAGTAAAGTACTTTATGATCCTTTGGGGTGAAAGGCACTATATAAATTCAAGATATTATTTTGAACATAAATGTCCCTTCAGCTTCCTCTTCATTCAGCCTTGACCCTGTAATAGACTTCTGTTCTAATGTTCCTTCACACTGCCCCTTTGGAGACCATGCTGGATGTCAGGGAGAGAGAGATGAGTCCTTATCTAATCTAACTCAAATTCAAAAAAGATTCTCGTCTCAGATTTCAGTTCCTGTTGAAGGTTCAGGAGTCAATTTACAGTATTCTATCTGGACGAGTTCCTCCCATCCTTACTTAGTTAACACTGTTCTTGGTATCAGCAGTTCCTTTCAGTTATGTGCAATGATCTGAACTCACACAGATCTTTTCTTTACTGTATTCTCCCTTTTTCTTGCACCCCGGCAGGAAATTGGATGCATTCATTTATGACGCAGCAGTGCTAAACTACATGGCTGGCAGAGACGAAGGGTGCAAGCTGGTAACGATTGGTAGTGGGAAGGTTTTTGCCTCTACTGGCTATGGCATTGCCATCCAAAAGGACTCGGGCTGGAAGCGTCAGGTAGATCTTGCCATTCTACAGCTTTTTGGTGATGGTAAGTGGTCTGTGCAAAGAGATATGGGGCTTCCTCTCAAATTTCCAGATCCTGGCTGTATGGAAATGGGGTTTCCTCCCTGACCCTGACATCTTAGACTTGGTAAACGGTGCAAGAGTAGTGAAAAAGCGTGTTGGGAGAGGGATGGGGCGAGACACACACAGTTGGGTATGCTTTATGCAAGTTAATAACATCTTCAGGGGTAATATCAATTTCCAAAGGTTTAATGAGAATTAAGCCCCCAAAAGTTCAGACGTGTATTTGAAGTTTATCTGAACGTCTTCACTCTGGAAATCATGTGAGAACAGGCTTTTCCTTGTCAGATTTTTGGTAGTTATTGGTTTTAGCCATAATCAGAAATCCAAGTGAGAATGGAGCTTTCAGTACTTATTTCCGGCATGCCTGTGTTTTCCAGACAGTACCAAGCTGTGCAACACCCATGTGATCAATAATTAAACATGACTGGAGGAAAGAGAATACGAAACTTTCTTAAACCTAAAAATAAATAAATAAAAAAATAAGCAAGTTGGGAATTCAGGGATAAATTTTGTAGTGAAAGATTTGATCAGTGTTTACTGTATACAAGCTGGTTTTCCCCAATCCTTAGTGAATAAAATACTGCCACTTTAAAGATATGGTGGATTGTTGATGGGACTGGAGCTTCCTTTTTGTTAGACTCTTCTTGTGCTTTTTCTCTCTCTTTCACCTCACTCCTTTCTGGATATTCTTTTTAGAAAATTAAAAATGTTGATCTTATTTTGTAAATGAATAGGAAGTCTAAAATCAGAAAAAAAAGTCTGGTATAGTAAATACAGAAAGAACACAAGAATTGATGTAGGTTAACAGAACAGTGGGCCATCAGTCTGGTAGTGCAGTGGTTTGCAAACTGTGGGGCACGCCCCCCCCCCAGGGGGTGTGTGGAGGAACATTCAGGGGGCTGAGCGGCAACACCAGGCGGCTTGTGCCAGCCCTGCATAGTAGGGCGTGGGCCAGCCCCCACAGGGGCTGGGGAGGGAGTGCCACCTCCATCCTCTGACTCACCTCTGTGGGCCACCCAGCCTGTGGGTCAGTGTGCTGCACTGGTTTCCACTCCTGGCAGCCTCCACGCCCAGTGCTGGCTCCACCCCCAGAGACTGTCGCACGTGCCTTGCCCCACCCTGAAAACCCAAGGGGGGCGGGGCAGAGGGGCAGGTGTTGGTCCTGCCTTAGTGGTGCAGCCTGCCTGCAAGGCAGAAGCAGCCGGCTGCTGAGGAAGTCTTGGCTGTGAAGTAATGGAGGTGGGGTGCAGACAGATTCCATTAATTGGTTGCGGGGAGTGGCGTGACTGGAAAAGTTTGCACATCATTGTGGTAGAGTATTCTTTCTCCAATAGTGGCTAATACTGAATACTTCAGAGGAAGGCATAAAAATCCCATAATACCTCACACTGCAATATGACACCATATAAATGTGGGGAATTTCTCCCTGTCTGTGTCTGATGCTGAAAAGTGTGAGTAACTCCCATCTTCCCCAGAAGCATGAAAAGCATTCCCAAGACAGAGTCTCTCTCTGTTTTTGAATCTCTTTATAGATCCTGAAAATCCTGGGCCAGGGTTGAGTGTGCAATAAATCTAAGACAGGAAATATTTATTGTTACTTGGCATAAATTGGCAATAATTTATGCTGGTTAGACATTTGAAATTTTGACAAAATTGGAAAAAATAAATTAAAAACACTGAAAACATTTTTGTGAAAATGTCAGTCTATTTTTGACCAGTTATAGAGTTGATTAAAAAATTTTAAAATAAGAAATTTCAATGGAAAATTTCATCAACATTTTGAATTTCAGCCTAAAAGATTTTCATAAACATTTTGGCTCATTTGTTGACCTGTGCTAGTAGTAACTGTTTTCTCTCTCCTACCCAAAAACATATATTTTTTTCCCCATTTCATGGAAATTTACTGAAAGGGAAAGTTAAAAACCATGTATTACTGGACTTGGAGATAATTGGTGTCATCTTTTACTCTCAATCCTGCTTTACAGCCTGTTAACAAAAACATAATATTATGAAATGTTATAAATCGTATATATTATAATTTCATTTCTGAATCTGTTGAGAATCTTTACTTCTCCTATAAGTAAATGTTTAAGTATTTGCATTTGGTATCTCAGGCTTTATTTCCGCTAGTGCAAAAATTTAAATTGCTAAAAGTTTCAGGAAAGTGTTTGGAACTAAACACTTGAAGTTATCCCTCAAAATTCACAGAAAATAAAAACTGAATCTTCCTAAGGTTAAATAAATGCTATGTCAAAAGTTAGAGAATAAGTAAACCTCTTAAAGGAATGTAGTTTATTAATCTGCTATATACCCTACTGGCTGGAAATATTGCAGAGCTGACAACTTGCCTCGTTCACCCAGTCAATGAGAAACTGGCTCAGCTCATCCAACCAGTCAAAACTTCCCCCATCAACCATCAAGTGATCTGGTTCATCTAGCCCCCAGTGTTTGCAGTGCTGGGGGTTGAAAGCAGTGATGAGCTGCCAAAATCTTAACAACCAGTTCCCTCCTCACCCCACGAGGGGCTCGTGGCCCACCCCCGCCCCCGGGACTCCTGCCCCATCCAACCCCCCGTGTTCCTTGACGTTCCCCCCCCCAGGACCCCTGCCCCATCCACCCCTGTCCCCTGACTTCCCCCAGAACCAGGCAGGAGGGTCTCGTGGGCCACCGTAGTGGGTGCCCACTGCGCTCCGCCCCTAGGAGCCACCTGCCGGGGGGCGAGGTGGGGAGTCCCGGCGGCGCTTACCTGGGGCAGCTCCCAGGAAGCATTCGGCAGGTCCCTCTGGCTTCTAGGGGCATGGGAGTGTAGCTGGGGGGGGCGCAGGGGGAGTGGCCGCTCCCCACACCGATCACATCAAAAGTGGCACCTTAGGCACCGACTTCCTGGGTGCTCCAGGGTTGGAGCACCCTCGGGGAAACTTTGGTGGGTGCAGAGCACCCACCAGCAGCTCCCCACCCGCGCCCAGCCCCAGCTCACCTCACCTCCACTCCGCCTCCTCCTCTGAACACGCCGCCCCGCTCTGCTTCTCCGCACCCCAGGTTTCCCGTGAATCAGCTGTTCATGCGGGAAGCCAGGGAGGGCTGAGAAGCAGGTGGCTTTGTGCTCAGGCCCAGGGAGGCGGAGGTGAGGTGGGGTGGGGAGCGGTTCCCCTGCGCGCCCCCCGGGTTACCTGCTGCGGCGCGGGCGGGCCTCCTTGCTCCCCCCCTCCCCAGCTCACCTCCGCCTCCCTGGGCCTGAGCGCGAAGCCGCTGCTTGCTTCTCAGCCCTCCCAGGCTTCCCGCGTGAACAGCTGATTCGCGGGAAGCCGGTGGGAGGGCGGGGGCGGAGAAGCAGAGCGGGGCGGCGCATTCAGGGGAGGAGGCGGAGGCGGAGCGGAGGTGAGGTGAGCTGGGGCCGGGCGGGGAGCTGCCAGTGGGTGCTCTGCACCCACCAAATTTTCCCCGTGGATGCTCCAGCCCCGGAGCCCCCACAGAGTCGGTGCCAAAGGTGCCACTTTTGGCTGGTTGTTAAATTTAGAAGCCCTTTTAGAACCGGTTGTCCCGACAACCGGTTCTAAAAGGGTTTCTAAATTTAACAACCGGTTCCAGTGAACCGGTGCGAACCGGCTCCAGCTCACCACTGGTTGAAAGGTCCATAACCAAGCGCCATGTGCAAATTTGAACAGTGTCTTGCCAGAAAACCTTGCTATGACTTGATATCTCAGTGAGTGAACTGGTGTGGAACTTCCTCAATATAGAGGACTTTTGGTCGCATGGCAGGTGTCCTGTGATACAGCTTTTTGTCACCGATGTCTGGTTATGGCAGAATGTTGCCCTGTTAACTCTCCTCTGACTGATGCAATGGTTTTTTAGTGCTTTGAAATGCTGCATCCTACCAAAAGTGCTAGTCACAATGTTATATGGACAGAGTTCCACCATGACCAGACAGCTGGTGTGCAAACAGGGCTCAGCCATTGGAAAAGACCTATCCAGTCAGCTTCTCCTACCCCAGTCCACTTCTACTCCAGTCTTTCAGCCAATGCGGGATTGACTCAACTTTATCTCCTTCTATCTGTCTGTCTCTTTCCAGGGGAGATGGAAGAGCTGGAAGCTCTGTGGCTTACTGGAATTTGTCACAATGAAAAGAATGAGGTAATGAGCAGCCAGCTGGACATAGATAACATGGCAGGTGTCTTCTATATGCTGGGGGCAGCCATGGCCCTCAGCCTTATCACTTTCATCTGTGAGCATCTCTTCTACTGGCAATTCCGCCACTGCTTCATAGGCGTCTGCTCTGGCAAGCCTGGCATGGTCTTCTCCATCAGCAGGGTGAGTGTCTTCAGAAAATGGAAGGAACAGTGCGGAGGTGAAGTCATATAGTCATAGAAATGGGATAGTCCTACTAGATTCTCTTGGCCATCCCTCTTACACACAGCCAGCGAAAGGCTGTTGCCTCCACTATATTGTCCAGCGTTTTGACCACTCTGGTTTTCAATGTTACAAGGGTTGCCACCACTTTCCTTGGGAGAACTGCCTTTTCCTCACAGTGTTTCATAATTTCTGCTCTCTGTTGAAATTGGGTAATGGTGAGGCAGTCGTGAAAATGGGAAACTATATAGAAAAGATAATGTAACTTTTATGACAGGTTTCAGAGTAGCAGCCATGTTGGTCTGTATTCGCAAAAAGAAAAGGAGGACTTGTGGCACCTTAGAGACTAACCAATTTATTTGAGCATAAGCTTTCGTGAGCTACAACTCACTTCATCGGATGCATTATTTGATCATTTGATGCTTATGCTCAAATAAATTGGTTAGTCTCTAAGGTGCCACAAGTACTCCTTTTCTTTTTGTAACTTTTATATCCCTCCAAAATTGTTTGAAAGGACACTGAATTCTTGGAGGAAAGGTTGTGGCAGTTTTCTCCATCAACCAATTCTCCTCTGGTCTTAGTTAGAACACCAAACTTAAATTGTCCTGTGTGTTGGAGCGATTCAGATAATTCTGTGAGAAATCAGCACTGTCTTGTGATTGTTTTGAGCAGCAGGAGGTCCCTAACCTAAATTCATACTGTGACCAACACACAAGCCCCTGGAAAAAAGGATAGCCACTTGCCCTCAGCACTCACTCAGTGCAAAACCTACCAAAAACATTCCCCTTTCAAGAGTCTCCTTTATCTCTAAATGAGCTTCTCCAGCTAGTCATTTCTGTGTGATCCTTCTTCTTCTCTTGTACATAATATTTGTGCTCCATTTAGAGCTTTCTTCCTCTTCTTCCTGCTTCTGGCATCTCCTTCTGCTCCATTCTGCAGTGAGGTTATAAGTCTGTGTTTTTGATATTACCATCCCTGTGACAATAAAGTGGTCGTATGAAGAGTGCTACACTGTTTGGGGGAATTAGATGGCTTAGTTGAATGGGCAATAGGGGTAGAAAGTCCTTCTTATATCACCAGTCCCAATCTTATCCCAGGTTGGAGATCAGATGGGAGGAACTGGATATGTCAGGAGATTATTAACAGAATGCGGATCCTTTTATCTCTTGGTTATCTGTATAAATCTGGGCCTGGTTGGTGATGACTGAAAGTCATTAACCTTCTGCTAGTTGTTGGGTGACCTATGTCACTATGTGAAATGACTTGGTGGTCAGTCCACTTTATAATACACTGGTGTTCACTTCACATTTGACATTAATTGGACCCCAGATTGGTAGCCTCACTAAGGAGGCAAATGAGGAATGAGTCATGGAATCTGAACACCTCTCTTACCCACAAAAGTGGCCCTTCTGTGTTATGGCTGAGATACACTGGTTGGGGAAACATGGAGAAATCTTGCACTGCTGCTGTCTGTTTTGCAGTTGAATTGAGGATTTCACTTTCCAAGGATGTCAATCTGATTTCTGAACTAGGGGTCACCAAATGAAATGAATAGGCAGCGGGTATAAAACAAACAAAAGGAAGTATTTCTTCACACAACACACAGTCAACCTGTGGAACTCTTTGCTTGAGGATGTTGTAAAGGCCAAGACTATAATAGGGTTTAAAAAAGAACTAGATAAATTCATGGAGGATAGGTCCATCAATGGCTATTAGCCAGGACGGGCAGGGATGGTGTCCCTAGCCTCTGTTTGCCAGAAGTTGGGAATGGGTGACAGGGGATGGATCACCTGATGATTTACGTGTTCTGTTCATTCCCTCTGAGGCACCTGGCATTGGCCTCTGTCGGAAGACAGGATACTGGGCTAGATGGACCTTTGGTCTGACCCAGTGTGGCAGTTCTTATGTTTTATGTTATCAATGTTAGATTTAACTTGAAAGTAATTAAAAAAAATCTGTTGTGCCATACTCAGCTAAACGCTAAAGAGCTAAATACCCATTCATCGGTCCTGCTCTTTCTCCTCATTTCCTTTTCTAATCTGTGAAGATGACTAAGGTATCCAAGTAGATGACAAGAGAAGCTTTCTCCTTTTTAACCAGTCCCTGGCCAGCTTGATTCAATGAAGTCTGAGAATGAATTTCAGGGCAAAACAAGACTATCCTGAACTCCTTGCATCCACGCAGAAATTTAGTGTTTGCCCAATTCTGAGGCGGCTGTTCTCACAGACATTATCTGTGGTGCTGATGCCCATCTTGGAATCCAAAGTGCCAGCTACTGGGTTCGAATAACTCCCACTGACATCAGAGAGCTTTGCTTGTATACTGCAGGGGAGATAGTTTTGTCCTTGGAATTAATGGCTTTTGAAGAGGACCCTTATCTTGTGAGGTATTGATTCCTTCTACCCCAAATAAATGAACGTCTTCCCAAATGGAAACGATCATTATTCTCATTTAATATTTAATTAATTTATTTATACTAGGATAATCCCTAGAGGTCCCAATTGACATGAGAGCCCTATTGCGCTAGGCACTGTCCAGACACTTAGTCAGAGACAGTCCCTGTCCCCAAAGAGCTCATACTGTAATCTAACTAGAAAAGACAGACAAAGGAAGTGTTGTTATTCCCCTTCGACAGCTGGAGCCAGAGAGAGGCTAAGTGACTTGCCTATGGTACCACAGGCAGTCTGTGCTACAGCTGGAAACAGAACCCAGATTTTTGAGTCCCTGTTCAGTACCTTCACACAAGGCTGTCCTTCCTCTCTTGACTGTTCTGCTGGTGAAAGGAGGTGAATGGGAGAAAAGAAGAGAGAGAGAGAGGAAACGAGAGGGAGCAAAGCAGAGGAAGAGAGATGGAGAGGAAGGAAAAAACAGAAAGATGGGGGGCAGGATACAGAGAGAAAGAATACTCAGTGTTGATACATGCAGGTTTGACCTCATTTCATACTGATGCAAGACTGGCAAACTCTAGGGTCCCATGCTAGAACAAACTGTTTTCTCTGTTTCCCTGACTCAGTTCTCCCAGCCCTGTGTCTTCTCCTTTCTGCCCACCTGCAGAAGCACTCACCTCTGTCTCCTCCATTTCATTTCAGGGTATCTACAGCTGCATCCATGGAGTAGCCATTGAGGAGCACCAGTCAGCGATGAACTCCCCCACAGCCACCATGAACAACACCCATTCCAACATCTTGCGCCTGCTCCGCACAGCAAAGAACATGGCCAACCTGTCAGGTGTCAATGGCTCACCGCAGAGTGCCCTAGATTTCATCCGCCGCGAATCCTCAGTCTACGATATCTCTGAGCACCGCCGCAGCTTCACCCACTCTGACTGCAAATCTTATAACAATCCGCCCTGCGAGGAGAACCTCTTCAGCGACTACATTAGTGAAGTAGAACGGACCTTTGGCAACCTGCAACTGAAGGACAGCAATGTGTATCAGGACCACTACCACCACCACCATCGGCCCCACAGCATTGGTAGTGCCAGCTCCATCGATGGACTGTATGACTGTGACAACCCACCCTTCTCCGCTCAGCCCAGGTCCACTGCTAAGAAGCCACTGGACATTGGTTTGCCACCTTCCAAGCACAGTCAGTTGGGTGACCTCTATGGCAAGTTCTCCTTCAAGAATGATCGCTACAGCGGCGGAGGGGGCCATGACGACTTGATCCGCTCAGATGTCTCCGACATTTCCACCCATACGGTGACCTATGGCAACATCGAAGGCAATGCCGCCAAGCGGCGGAAACAGCAGTATAAGGACAGCCTGAAGAAACGTCCGGCTTCAGCCAAATCGCGGCGGGAGTTTGATGAGATCGAGCTGGCCTACCGCAGGCGCCCACCCCGCTCCCCAGACCACAAGCGCTATTTTAGGGACAAGGAAGGGCTACGGGACTTCTACCTGGACCAGTTCCGGACCAAGGAGAACTCACCGCATTGGGAGCATGTGGACCTGACGGATATCTACAAAGAGCGGGGAGATGAGTTCAAGCGCGATGCTGTAGGGGGAGGAGGGTCCTGCACCAACAGGGCCCACCACAAGCATGGGTCAGCGGACTTTGGAGGAGCCAATGACCACAAGCATGGTGTTGTAAGTGGAGTGCCAGCACCATGGGAGAAGAACCTGACCAACCTAGACTGGGAAGACCGGCCAGGGGCTAATTTCTGCCGCAGTTGCCCCTCTAAATTGCACAACTATACCCCGGCAGTGGTGGGGCAAAACTCCACTCGCCAGCCCTGTATCCGGTGTGAGGCCTGCAAGAAGGCAGGCAACCTCTATGACATCAGCGAGGACAACTCTCTCCAAGAGCTGGACCAGCCATCTGCCCCGGTGCCAGTGACGACCAGCGCCACCTCCTCCAAGTATCCTCAGAGCCCATCTAACTCTGCCTCCAAGGTGCAGAAGAAGAACCGCAACAAGCTCCGCCGGCAGCACTCCTATGACACCTTCGTGGACCTGCAGAAGGATGAGTCAGCCCTGGCTCCCCGCAGCGTGAGCCTGAAGGACAAGGGCCGCTTTTTGGAGGGGAGCCCCTATGCCCACATGTTTGACATGTCATCCAGCGAGACCGCTTTTGCCAACAACAAGTCCTCAGTGCCCGCCACCAGCCACCACCACCACAACAACCCCGGCAGCAGCAGCTACATGCTCAGCAAGTCACTCTACCCTGACCGGGTCACGCAAAACCCTTTCATCCCCACTTTTGGGGATGACCAATGCTTGCTCCATGGCAGCAAATCCTATTTCTTCAGGCAGCCTGTGGTGGCAGGTGGGCCCAAAGCCAGGCCGGACTTCCGAGCCATTGTCACCACCAACAAGCCAGTGGTCTCAGCCCTTCACGTGGCTGTGCCAGCCCGTTTCCAGAAGGACATCTGTATAGGGAACCAGTCCAACCCCTGTGTGCCTAACAACAAAACCCCCAGGGCTTTCAACGGCTCCAGCAACGGGCATGTTTATGAGAAACTCTCCAGTATTGAGTCTGATGTCTGAGTGAGGGGAAGCATGTGGGGAGCAGCGGAGAATGTGGAGTGTGGGAGGGCAGGATGGGGTCAGACCTGGTGCCCATTTGCTACTCTCTTGGTTCTTTGTGGAACACTGGAGTTCTGAGTTCTCTCTAGGGCAGCACTGGTGACAAGTGCCACCTCTTTCTTTCCCCACCCCCTTTATCGCTTTCCATTTTCCTACTCCCTCCTTCCTCCTCCATTCCTGGTCATCACACTTCCGTTGACGTAGGAATTGGGTATCCTCACTTAGGGTGTCCCAGGTGGAGAAGAAGGTGTGTGTTTGGGCTGAGGCAGGGGAAGGTGTGTGGGCAGGAACCGTGACCGTATTGTTTCGGGTTTTTTTTAACTCCAAACAGCGAAGGGATACGCAAGCGCATGCGCGACAGGAGGAGAGAGCAGAAGAGGTGGAATGGACACAAAGGAAAATGCTCTATCAGGCAATTCTTCCTAAAACTGTTTAGAAAAAAAAATATTGAATACATGGATAAAATGAAGGAGACATAACATGGGATTGACTTGATGCACTTACATACTGGTTATATTGAGGTTCTCTTTAATTTTTTTTTCATGAAGACTATGGGGGTTTAGGGCTGAAATATGTATTTGCATATATACTGAGAGATTTACACTGAAATTTGGAATCATGTTCTGGAGGCGGGAAGGGTGATTTGTACACAGGACTGGCTGGTGGTTCCGTTATGGTAACGCAGCCAGCACATCTGTGCCAGACTAGCAGGAGAGGTGGGGGAGGCTATTGGGTCTGGGGTGGGGAAGCAACACAGAGGTCAGGAAGCCTGGGAGATGACCTTGCGTTCACTAAAATGAGAGAAGCTTGGGGGTGGGAGGTAAGGCTTGGCTTGTTCATTAGCAATTAACTCATTGTTAATTTTGGGCATAATTAAATCATTGGAGCAGTTTATAAGGTGAGTTGGGTTACAGGTGGGTATACACGATCATTCTACACTTGCAATGTCTGTGGGAAAATGAAACAATACCACAAACGGAGTGGGTGTACAGCTAACAAACCCAGCAGGACAAAGGTTGAGAAGCTGGGGAAAAGGCAGAGAGCGTGAGCATATGGGAGAGACAGAAGTGGAGATCTGTCATCCTGCCACTTCAGGAGATATCAGCCTTGTTTTGGCCAATGTAAAAGTAGAGGGGCAGGTCAGGAAGGGACCTGATCCCTCCTCCTTCCCCTCCCCCTGCCGGGCAGAGAGAAATATGTCACAAAATGGCACAGGGCTCTCCCTCCTGATGGTGGTACAGTGTTCTGAGTCTGGCTTTGAGGGAAAAGGAGGTGTGAGGAAAACGTGTGAGCGTGGCAGTAGCAGGGACTGCTTAATTGCCTACGTGCGGCACGTATGTGCACACTTGCTGAATACGAGCTTACGTTTGCTATTGCATGTGCTGTGGAAACACATGGCTTGTCTTCCAGAGGGCAGGCGGGAAAGACATAAATAAATGGCAACACTCCTGGCAGCTATGAGGAGGTCTGAAGACCACAGGTGGAAGGGTGGGGGAGAGAGAGAAAGAGTGTGTATGAGCGTGCGCGTGGGAGAGAGAGAAATACTAGCACAGGTGCTAAGTTGGAGTAGCCTCACGCTGTACTCAGCTTTCCCAGCACACGTGGTATCGGTAAAAGTGGTTTTCTTTCCACTGTATCATTTTAGATGCAAATTAAACTAAACTAAAGGGAGTGATGGTGGGCGTGAGATGTCCACCTCCCCTTTAACAGGAGGAACTGAGGTGGAACCCCGGGTCAGCACCTCCCACCCTGAAATTTGTGGTACAGACCCTGACTTTTTAAATGGATCTGTCCCATTGTCCTGCCAGCCTTCATTCGCATGAGGGATGGTTAAAAAAAATCCCACATTTGACTGGGGTGGCGCATAGAATTGACCCTAAACAAAGGAAGGCAGCCATTTTTTTCAAGCAACAATTCCTGGAGCTGAGACCCCTCCCTCCCTCACACTCCTCAATGCACCCCGGGTGATTTTATCTTACTACCTTTCCTTTTTTAAGCCAACAGAAGACCTCAGTTTTTTTTAAAGCTGGGGCTGGGGGGCTGAAAAGTCTCATGGTGTGAGGAGAGGGTGGGCAGGGTGGGAGGTTTGTTTAGATTTCACTGAGGAAATTATAGGGGAAGGAGTTGAAGGGTCTTTGAATTTTCACCCATGGTATCAGGGGAAGGGACCTGCTTATTCCTTCCCTCTCCTCCCTTTAAAAGAAAAGCCAAATGAACTAACCTAGCAATCTGCAATCCAGAACACGAGGCAACTGGTCAGAGCCCTCTGACAGTGGCCACCAAGAAGGCATTCATTTCATTTGTAAATATTTTTTTTCTATTGCATTTTGTATAAATTGATGTTTCTCTTCTCGTGAAAATTCAGGTTGTGGGGCGACCAGGGTGGGAGGGAGGGTGGGGTGAGGTTGGTTTGTTTTGTTTGTTTTCTATGACTTTCAGGCTGTGTATGTGGAAGCGGTTTACGCAGGTCGAGGCCGTGCAAATGGGAGAGCAAGAGAAAATCATGTGCACTATGTTCCCTCCCCCCCCCCCCCAGTACCATTTAGCTGGGGATTGGTCCTGCTCTGAGCAGGGGGGTTGGACTAGATGACCTCCTGAGGCCCCGTCCAATCCAGAGAATCTATGATTCTATGATTCCCCCCTTTTGCTTTTATCTTCATGAATTGAAGATGCTGGCATGTCACCTCGATCCTTGCCAGCAGAGTTTTCATGCCATGGTGGAAGTACCCCATCTTCCCCATTTGATTATAAACTCTGTTCCGCATCTGTCTGTGGAATTTGGGCCTCAAGACATTGCACTGTTTTGCCAGTGATGGGGTGAGCCATTGATTTGGGTGTTCAGTTTGGGTCATCACCCGATGCTATAGAGACTTCTCCAATACTGCTTTGCCTTAGAAATCTTGGCGCTGGGAAAGCTTGCAAGATTTCTGGCACCTCCCAAGGGTTTTTTGACAGCTGGCAAGAACAGCATGCCTCTGATTGTTATTTCAGTACTTTCCCCTCACCTTGTTTGCAGCTGGAACCAGGAAGCTCAAAGATGGTGCTGGGAGGGAATTAAACTGAAAACAAACCAAAAAGAAGTCAACAGGACTATTTCAAACCTCTCTAAAGGGTTCAGGTTTTGGGTTTTGGGCAATGTTTTGGTATGGTTCTCATTTTCTCAGAACTAGTTTGCTCCATCCCTAGTTCCCGTGATTGGCAGATAATGGTTTGCCATGATAATTAGATTTAGCATTTACACTGTATAGCGCTTCTCATGTTCAAAGCACTTTGCAAACATTAATCGTGCCATGAGCCACATGAATACCTCCTCTGAGGACAACTGGAAATGTAGGACTGGCAGCACCAGGTTGGACTATTGGTCAACCTACAGAAGTCTGGTATCTTGCCTTCTGCCATATCAGGTCAGACCATTAATCCATCTAGTTAACCCTTTCTCCTGCAAATGGCCTTTTCTGGTTGCTTATTTTTACTTGAGTTCCATGGGTGAGAGTGTTTGGGGCAGGAGGTGGGGTGAGGGTTGTTTGCGGGAGATCATAATCCAGCAAAGAAACTGATGTGATTAACACTGTTGTGAGTTTAGGATTTTAGATTGAGTGTTATTTCATTGTAATTAATCAAGTGATGCACACAGGTAATGTTAGCATCAGGTGCTCTTTCGGCTAGAACAGAGCCCATGTGATGCTTATTACCTTCCAAAAAAGCAGTGGTTTTCATACCAAAGCCCAACAAATGTTTTCCATTCCCCTTTCTGCCATCTCCCTCTCTCTTTTTCTTCCCCTTAGTAAAAGACAATATTTTCTGGGACGTTTTATGGGATCAGTTCACACCTCAAAGGCTCTAGCTACTAAAATAGTGAGGTTCGGGTTGAAGGGCAGAAGTCATTGTATCATGGATGTTACAATGAGCTGTACTGTATGTTTTCAGTCTACCTGGAAGAATCTGGCACCTCCGGCCATGTATTTGCCACATTCCTCTTCATTTGAACCCCAGGCATGGTTCCCTTTGAGATGTTCTAATGTTCTCATCATCCCTCTTCTTCTGGAGCAGTGCCAGCATGTATGTATGGCACTGAAGGAGAATGGGAGGGGAGCAAATGTCCCTACAATATCAGGACTATCCCATACAAATTTCAGGGTATCTGGCAGTCAGACTTTCCAAGCTGTGGAGCTTTGCATGATGCCCTGTTGGAGCAGTCACACTGGTTTTCTAAAATAATATAACATAATATATGTTGATATAACAATAGTCCATCACATTCTACATTCTGGCATAACACAACACACCATGATCCTGATATCAGAACATAACACATCAATTCAAAAATATAAAGACAAGCTTCAATCAGCACTCACTGTCAGTCAAGACAATGTGGTACATCCTACCCACCTCAAACAAATGTATCACCATCTCCGACACAAACACATCCCCCATATTTTTGGCACTGGACTCCCCAAGTGGCTTCAGATTGCTCAGCAATTCTCTAGTATAAACTCCATTAGGGAGTTATTTTGATTCTCCCTATATGTAGTGAGGAAGATTCTTCCATGATGTCCTAAAAGATTATAGGGTTTGATGGTGAAGTTATAGTTGCCAGGATGGGTCATTTTGCTTCAGAGCTGTCCAGCATGCACACAAAAGTTGACCTCCTAATAGCAAGGAGATGCCCACACCCATTCTGAATAGAGTCCCTGTTATCCTAGGGTTGTTCCTTGTAGTGATGGTACTAGCAAGAGAGAGTAAGGATGTGATACTGGTGACAGGTTGACATGGTACCTCAGGGATCTTGCAGGCAAGTCTTTGCTTTAGAGCTTTCTATAAAATGTGGCATGCCTTCCAACCTCCATTGTTTATTAATAGATGTAAGCAAGCCTGAGAACATGGCCAATGATCAGACTGAGGCCTGTCACACACCCTTCACTCCAGTCAAGGAACCATCGGGCGGGATTTACATTTCCCCACATATATTTCGTTGCCAGAAGAGGGGAAAGCGTGGGGACAGTGCTGATGAGGGAACGTTGTGCTGACCATCCACACTGTTGGCCTAAGGATGTACACATGAACTTTCCTGCTCTACCCAAGCTAGAGGCATGGAAAAGCGTAAGACCTGATTAGATGATTTTTGGCACATGCATGACTCATATTGAAGTCCCTGGGAGTTTTGTGCATCAAACTTATGGCATGGTCAGGCTCCTGGCTTGCTGACAGCAAATGGGGAAGGACTCAAAGCCATGCCCTCCCCCCACCATCTGCCATAAATGGTTCCCTGCTGCTGATCAAACCTGGTATGTCCAAGTGGACCACACATACCATGCTGCTGGATGCTGCAGGGCACATCAAGAAAGTAACTAGAGGGACCCAAGCTGTGTCCCCACAAGGGCTTATTTCCACTTTGCAACCAAATAGACTTCCAAGCCATATAGCCCCACCTCACCCATTCACTCACACACAAGAAACCCTCCCCCAAGGAAAGGTTGGGATTATGACTGGCTCAGCAGCAACCCCAAAATTATTGTGTCATCTTCATCACAGGCTGTCTGGAACTCATCAGGGCTAGTCACAGACGAACAGGGGCATCTCTCAGAAAAACAAGATCACTTTTTAATGGGCTTGGAGTCCCCTCTCCATCTCTCCAGCATCCTCAACTTCCTCTCTTAACCACAACGTTTGGGTGAATTCTCACACTTTTTGGTGGTTACAGACAGCAATGTGGACACGGAAAAAAATTGGGTTTATTAGTAATGCCCAATAAATAGAAAAGTGAAACCATCACTGTGTATCATGGGAAACAGACCTCATGACCTTAAACTCCAAGAGCACAGTTCTCTACCCGCTGAGGTAAAGAAGAATCTGTATTAGCTATTAGTAGTTATGGGGCTTTTAATCTGTATTTTCAGGTTTCCCACCATTCAAAGTTGAAACAGCTAATGCTGATTAACACTTGAGCAAGTCTGACATTCCATCCCATAGGGACAGGGACACACACACACACACAAAATAATATGCATGTGAGCAGATCTGACATTAGCAGGAGGCAGTGGTGCGTGTGCACACACAAGAGCCAGTACACTGCAGTATGCTTTGTGGCTCTTTCTGTCCCAAGACGCATCTTCTCAAAGTAGGAACAATGTGACCTTTCCTAGTGTTCTACTGATAGTTATTTACTTAATGTATTCATTTTGTGACTTTTATATCATCTGCTTCCTTGACTGCAGTATTGTGTATAAATATATATATATATATGTATATATATACAGAAGCTAATTCAAGCAACTACATTCAGGTTGGGGAAGAGGGCGATTTTTATATATGTACAGTATTTCCTTCTTAAACAATGGCATGATGGGCTGGGGGCGGGGTGAGGAAGCTGACTTCTAAATTGTGTTTTTTCTTGGTATGTGGTGTTTGAAGTTGTTTCAGTGGCTGCTTTTGCTGGTTCGGAAAGTTTATCTGGATGTTATATGTGTGTGTTAAGAAAGGGACCCAAGGTAGGGGAGGTTTGGGGTTGGGGGAGGGGTAGGAGAGGGGTTTAATAGTTTCTTGTATTAGAAGATTTGTTGATTGTTAGGGACTGTTTGTCTGAGGCACAGGGCTGTTTCCTCCTCTAGGTGACTTGCTGCTTTTATCTGGTTGCTTTCTCTTCTCTGGTCACTGTTGTTGTCGTCCCTCTGGAGTGTTAGTAGAATCCATTGTTGTTATGACCTTGCCTCTGCTGGAATCTTTCTCTGGGCCTTCATTTCCTCCTTACCCACTTTCTCCACAGTCCTCTCTTTGTATTGTCCTCCCAAATCCCTAGAGGACCAGGGACTGCATCGTTCTGTGTCCTCTGCTATCTTTGTGCAGTTCCTAGCTACTTTACATTATTCCCTTTAGAATCTCTCTATCCACCTCCAAATCCACCTCCTACCCAGGTGTTCAAACCTTTCCAGTGCTTCACTGCCTCATCTTTCTGCCCTCATGTCCACCTGTTTCCCAATACTCATCCCACTCCTCCAATCCTATCTCTGTGTTTCTTCCCTCACAACCACTCACCCTCACTGTTTGCTCCCTGTGCTCCTCTGGTTACCATCTTACTGCTCTGTTGTCTTCATGTGATCCTACAGTTGGAGAGAGGCGGTGCTTGAGCAGGCCACTCTATCTCTTGTATTGCTGCCCTGTCTCCCTGAAACTCTCTAGCCCTCGCCAAGTCACTTCTTTTTTAGAAGATGATATTTAGCAGCTATATCAGCTTTTCACTTTCACCAATCTTGTGTTCTGCCCTTGAACACCCATGAAGGAAAACATGAGCAGTCTGGTAAATTTGCCAGTGCAAGAAACCTGATGAAACAATTTTTTTCCTTGGAAAGTTGTGCGTGGTAGTCTGTAAAATTCCCTTCTTTGACAGCTGATTGTTAAGTGCCCAGGAGGGTGGAGATATACCAAATAATGCATTTCAGGTTGACCCACTTCAAACGTGAGTCTCTCTACCACACCTCTTTACTTGATGTGAACCGAGCAGGGACTTTTGAGAGGTGGTGCTGTGTTTGAACAGCATTTACTACCCTGCATAGTTTGCGGGACCCATCGATTTGTTCACTGATCGCATGATTATCTGCCACGCTGTGCAGATGGGAAAGAATGGCACTGAGGACTGGCTCCCCCTTGGCCTGGCAAGTCAGTATGAGAAGGAGTGGCTGGAGGGATGACTTTGGTTGACTGTGCTGGGGTTTCCGTGAGTGAATAGAGTGACTGAGTGTGGTTGCAGTCTGTGAGAGTGTGTCAATCTGTAAATGGGAATGTGTGTCAGTGTGTGGGTGGACATATGTCCAAGTGTGTGTTTGTGTGAGCTGGTGTGCCAATGCAGTGTGTGGTGAAGCTGTGTCAGCGTCGTATCCGAGCACGGGCTGCAGGTGAGCATGGAGTGAGTGCATGTGAACATTGGGCAGTTTGTGTGCAAGTATATTGGTGAGATTTCACATTCTAGTCACCCTGGATATAGCTTTAGCTGCAGTGCCAGTCAGTCCACCCCTGTTGCTCATTCTGCTTACTCGGTGTGCCCCAGTTGTGACTTACCCAGCTGGCGGTCTAGTGAGAAGGCACTTGTCAAATGAGACATCTGTGTGGGCCCAGAGGGGCTAGCAAATGAGTCCCATGTCACCTTTGTGAGACTCAGACGTGCTTCAGAATAAATGAGATTAGTGAGGTAGGTAATGGAAGTTCTGCAGTTGAACTTTCTTCCTCTGAATGCTGGGCAGGCTCTTGGCTTCTGTGGACTTCTCCCCTTCCTGAGCCTTTTGCTGGGATTCAGCTCCCATGAGCTGTCATTTCCTCTGAGCACTGTCAGCTTCTAGGGGCTCCTGCTGCCTCAGAGTACCATGTGTATGTTGCATGCCTGTTGTTATGTGTGTATATATATATATTGTGTGTGCGTGTACAGTCTGTGTATGTAGATGATGTGTGTGTGTGCACGTGTGCTTGAGCAGAGGGAGTCCAGTTGGAAGCTGTGCTAAAGCAAAGCCATTTGATAAGTATCTGCAGGCTGGCAGCCTTTCCTCTTTTTCTTTTAGCGCTGATGTGTGTCCTGGTAAATTCACCCATGTCTGGCAGCCATGGTGCTGCTCTTGCTGTCCTGCTATGCCCCAGGTCTGACTTCCTTGGCGAGGACCCTGGAGGACCTGCTCTGCATCACAGATCAGGTTAGAAAGCAGATTTCTCTTTGTGGTGATTGGAATATAGCAACAGAAACCCATTCCACATGCCATGTTTCCACACCAGCGTGCCACATGCATTGCATCCTTAGGCCTTAACTGGCAGATGGAGAAGGAAGACATCCCCTCGCAGCACAGTAGAGTGTTTCAGGAGATGCCTGGTAAAGTGGAAGGGGGATGCACTTGTCCCATGACTGGGGCGGGATGCAACCTTGCTTTCTTGCTGCCTCAGTGCACTTTCAGCATGGAAGCACTAAACCTGTTTTCATTCTTGGATGAATATGGAGGGGAGAGCTAAGCTGCGATAGATTTGATCTCAGGTCTTCTGTCTCCCTGTCTTCGTTTTGCAAGTGTAAATGTTCATTGAAGGGCCTGGAAAAGCAGCGCACCTGGTGACTTGAATTGGGAATTGAGTTCACCTTCCCCAAGCTCTGCAGCATTGTGGGGGAGAAGAGGAGACAGCGAGCTCTATGGGGAGGCAGCAGGTGACCTTTCTGCATCTTCTCCTTCCCATCCCAAGGAGATATCAATAAACTGGTGGCATCCCAGCAGAGGGGGATCAGTTGGGAGTGCCCTCTGGTACCAGCCAGTTCTGCATTTTAACTGGCTATGTTGAACAACACAAAGATCTCTTCTGCCAATAGTTGGGAAAGAACCCCAGGACCTGATAAGCAGCCACAGCAATCAGACAGCTGAGGAAGGAACAACACCCTCTGGCTGTTGCCTCTTGTCATTTATGCCACTTGCTTCCATTAAACTGACCCACTGTGTTCCAGTCTCTTGGCCACTTCGATATATTTTTATCTATTTATGAGGCAATGGAGAGTATATGTATCGCCCTTAGATGACTCCTTATTTCAAAGGATACCCATCCACATCCTCTGCTTCCTTCTGCATGCATTCACTGGTTCCTCTCCAGCACTATCCTGTGCACTGCCAGGTTTTGCTTTCAAGGAGGAGCAAAGGTTTGTGTGGGTTTTTTTTTTAAATTCTTGAAAGGCTGGGTACCTAAAACCAGCCAGAATCCTCACAAGATGCTGTAGGAACGGACCTCGCCACTCAACACATGTGGCAGTAAGAGGGATTCAAAGGGCAAGTGGCTAGCTTTAGAGTTCTGTTGCCACTGGTGGCTTTTCTTATCCTTGGAGTGGGCTCTCTCTTTTCACGCCTGCTCAGAATACAGCAAGCTGCTCTTTTTATCTCTCCGTTTTCAACATTTTTAAGGGGGGAGGGGGAAATTTGTAAAGTCATTTTGGTGGGAGAGAGGGAGCCTTTCTTCAGCAATACGACGACGTTCTGAGACCTCAGTTCGGTGTATGCAGTCAGCTGTGTTTGAGCTTTTTCCTTTGCAAATGCTTTTGATGCCAGGGCAATCTTGAGACATCTCTTTGCCAGTGAGCGAAGCACCATCTATAATTTGGAGATTGGGGCTGCTGCAGAGAAAAGGCCTCTCTGACAGTAACTTCTAACTAACTTCTACGTGGATTCTCAGAAGGGGAAATGTTTAATTGTTGCACAAGTATTACCACAGAATTCTATAGCAGAGGCCCCAAATGCTGTCATGACCCCGGGGTGGGTTGCAGTGTTGTGTAGTAAGAGCCCTCTCTCCCCACTGTATATTTTCACTAGTTTCCGTGCTATCTCAGTCCCCACTCACAGGGCATAACTCATTCTTGGCAATGGAAGTGCAGACTATGATTTAGATACAGCTCACCCAGCCAGTGTACACTTTTAGACCAGACCTCTCCGTGGAATCCCTGAATCGTAAGGATCTAGACCAGACCAGGTTCCAGCTGTCCAGATTACATGGGGTACCGCTCCTGCTGTTCTCTCTGACGTGGAGCGATGGACGTTCCCGGGGCTCTTTCAGGAGGAGTCTTTGTGATGTTTTCCTGGGCAATATGCAATAAAAGGTGTGTTAGAGCTGAGTTGGTGGTGATCAGTAGGGGAGGGGAGGCCGGCATGTGCGTGGGATTCTGTAGCTCAGATACAAGTATGTTGCAATCTCTGTTGAAATACAATGGAACAATACAATAGAGGTTCTACTCACAGATCGGCCCTCCGTCGCCACTGATCTCACTGTAGGGATGCTAAAAGGGTGACTTCTCCTTGGTGATGAGGGGAAGGGTAGCAGGGAAAAGAGGTGGAGGTTTCTCTCTTGGGCTGGCAGCAATAATTCCTTTAGATCATGCTCTTGGGTGGGAACAACACTAACTAAACTGTGGAGGGCATATTAGAAAACATGAGGGGAGATTGAGCAAGGTGGAGTGAGCCAGAGTGGCTGGTTGGAACAGCCTAAACTATCTTTTCAGTAATTCTTCCTCTCCCTCCTTGCACAATCCCCCTTGCCCCCTCCCCCCACTTATAGAAACAAAAGGGACTGGACCTGGGTTCTGAGGAATAAGATCCAGAAATGGGAACTAATAAGTCCCATGCCCACTTCTGTCTTTCTCCTGCAGCTCTGTGCTGTTCACGGGGGGCTAGGGCTGGACTTTGACTCAGACAGTCCCCTCCTGGGCCAACCAGAATCTAGCAATGCCCACTGGGGAGAAATATGGGGCCTGACGAACACACTCCCTATGCACCATAGTGACATGTGAGATAAATTGCAGCATGTGGATGTGAGCATCCGGGGCACAGGAGCAGCGGGGTGTTCTTGGCTTGGGATATCCTGCCCTCATTGGTTTGTGGGAACTCGAGTGTGTTGACTTTCAGGAGATGGTGTAAGGCTCCTTTATGCTTTCCAGGCTTTTGGCTGAAGGAGAGTAGTAAAGGGGAAAATTCTATTTTTTTCTGGGGTTAGGGGAGGGAGATTATTTAGAGCTGACACTGGTCAGCATCTTATGTATTTTGCTTTTAAATAATGTACATTTGCCCAGAGAATGTTTGATGAGCTCAGTCTATAGATCAAAAGAGAAATAAATATTCACCTACAACAGTGGTTTTCAACCTGGGGTCTGCAGCCCATGTCTAAATTTCCAAAGGGGCCCGCACCTCCATTTGAAAATTTTTAGGAGTCCGCAAATGAAAAAAAGGGTGAAAACCACTGTCCTGCAGTGTAATTCCCCTACTGTCCCACTGTCCCTCCTTCACTTCTCCTGAGCTGATGGTTTCTCTGGGTGGGCTCTGATACCTACCAGGCCTTCATTCAGAGCAAACATTTCCCTCCTCCTTGCGTGAACTTCTGGACCTAAATATCGCCTCCTCCTCCCTTTTTTTCACAACACATGCTCAACCCCCGGCCCCTCCACTCATGAGAGCCAGAGCCACAGTGGCAGGAGTGCCAAATGACTATTTATTTCTCAAAAGAAAATGAAAAAAAAAAGTTTTTTTAAAATATGCAATTGTGCAAAGGGAACCGACAGCAAGATGATGGTGGCAGAGAGGAAACGGGATGTTTTGTAACCCTAGCTGCAGTAAAAAAAAAAAAAAAAAACACATTAAAAATATTGAAAAAAAAGAAAAAAGAAAAAAAAATCTTGACCTATTTTGGAAATATTGTGAATAATTTTTTTGATATAAAAACTAATTTTTATGTAGCATGAAAACCACCAAAATAAAATGATCAAGAATAAAAGTTGCGCAGAGGTTTTTTGTGGTTGTTGTTTTGGAGGGAAATGAAGGGGTAGGAGAGGAGTGGGTCGTGCATGTGTGTGTGAGAGAGAGAGAGTGAGAGAGAGAAAGAGAGAGGGAGGCAGTGTTGTCAAATCTTGTGATTTTATCTCACGTTTTTCAATATTGATGTTTTTTGTAAAGCCCCAGTTCCTGGAGTCCTGTGATTATGCGAGAATCTCTGCTTTCATTTTTTTAAATAGTAAGTTTTTAGCCTTCCTTGTGGAAGAGAAAAGAATGGACCAGAAAGTCTCAGAAATAAAAAAAAGAAATATAAAATACCCAACATTTATGATTTTTGAGCAGCTGAAGTTGGCAGTCCTGGTGAGGGACGTAGGGAGCAGGGAGGCTGGGGTATGAAGATTGTATTCACACATACATCATTAATTTTGTCATATGATGCACGAGCCTCCCTGTAATTAACTTGACCTCCTCTTTTCTACCCCTACCCACTGAGAAATGGGGCACAGATCCATCTGAGGACACATAGGAACTGCCTCCCTGGTCCCCTTTGAAGAAACCTTACATTTGTTTCCAATTCTCCCTCCCTTCCAAAGGAAATATGCTTCCTCTCCAAAACCTGGAGAAAACTAGATGTTGGGCCCTCAGCTCCTTTAGGAAATATGGCAATAATTCCCCAAACATCATGCAGAAATTGTAGACTCCTGACCCTCCTCCCCAGAAGAAATGTGCACCCCAAAAGCAAATACAGCACTGCCACCTTAAAGGGAAAGAGGTGTTGAGTCTCTGAACCCTCATGAGAAAAGGGAATAGTGGCCCCTTGAATCTCGAGAGGAAAGGAGGTGCTGTGTCCTTCCATCATCTCCTCAAAGAACATGATGTTCGTTCCCCTGCAGCAGTCTGAGTGTAAATCAGAGACTCCAGATGCTGCTCCTGAGCTTATCTTCCAAGCTAATTGTGCATCAGCAGAGCTGTAACCATCTCCCCTTCTCCCAGGGGAATGGTGATACTGGGCTTAGGGGGCAAGCACAGCACTTGCTACATTGAAAATATACCCCAATTTTTCACTTTTATGGGCCTGAATAAATGTATCCTTCTGCCCTATTAACTTCATCTTTCCATCCTCATATACATGCTCCCAGACTCCACCCACTGAAATAGTGACTCACCAACTGTCAGCCAGCCTCCATTGCCACCAACCTGTCCTATTCTCTGCCTGGCTCCTCTCTGCCCAACAAACCTTCTGAAAGGCAGCTGATCCCCTGGCTGGAATAACAGTGGATCCTTGGGATCTGGGCCCAGCGGCTTGTGGAGAGACACAGCATGGGTCAAACTCTCTCCTGATGAAGTTCCAGTTGTTGGCATTTAGCGAGTTACTAGTATTCATTTTTCTTTGAGGCTGCTCCTCCAATATGTGTCTTCTCCACACAGTGCACAGTTAACCTGTGGAACTTGTTGCTATAAGATGTTGTGAAGGCCAAGAGTATAACTGGGTTCAAAAAAGAATTAAATAAGTTCACGGAGGTCAAGTCCTTCAATGGCTATTCGCCAAGAGGGTCAGGGACGCAACCCCATTGTCTGGGTTTCCCTAAATGTCTGACTGCTAGAAGCTGGGACTGGGCGACAGGGGATGGAGCACTTGATGGTTGCCTGTTCTGTTCATTCCCGCTGAAGCATCTGGCATTGGCCACTGTGGGAAGACAGGCTACTGGGCTAGCTGGACCATTGGTCTCATGCACTTTGGCTGTTCTTATGTTTTACGTTCTTAAGTGTCTGGACAGTTACCCTTGGTACCTCACCTCCAATTGCTCCCTGTCAGTTTTACCGGCAGATCTGCCTCCCTCTGAGGAGTGATGTACCTCTGGGGTCTCACTGTTGCTAGGAGAGTGAGGGGAAGGGGATTATTCCTGCCTTCTCATGCTGGGAACCTGGTACCATTCACACGCTTATAAAAATAGTTCATACTGATCGACCCTCACTAGCCCTTCCTGGAGCTTCAGAATGTGGCCCTATGCCCCCAAAACCCCGGTGTGGTTGCACCCCTTCTTACCAGGAGATTCGCATCCTATGTTTGTGACAAATGCTGGTTGGTTCTTGGGGTGTATGTAGGGGCTGCATCCACACCTTAGGAGTTGAGGGTGGTGAGGGGAAAAATGCAAAACATTATCCTTGGCTTGGAAAATTCCCACCAAAGGTTCCCTGTGATTGGCACTCTAACAAGGTTCCCAGCTTAATACATTGATAGGCCTCCCTTGGCAGGGCTGTGGAACAAGAGGGGAATCAGAACGAGATGTTAATGCCACTTTAGGTGGATTCTGGGCAAGCATGTTGCATGTGGTCCCCAGTTAGAGTGAATGGTGTAGGGTGAGAGGAGCACTTACCCAGATCACCCTTGATGGCAGATGAGGACTTGGCGCTCTATGACTCCTGCCACCTTTCCATCCCATACAGTCTGAGAGGCGATCACCTCTTCCCCTTGGGCCAGTTGACTCTGACTGCCCTGTGGGTCGAGAGAGGCCAGAGAGAGGGCTATGGCAGGAACAGGCAGGAAGAGGAGCATAAAGAAAGTGCACGGAGAGCTCTTCAGTATCAAAAAGGCATTCTGTGGTTCATACCCAGGGGCTGTTGGCCTCCCAGCAAAAGGGCTGCTGCCAGGAGGAGGTGGTAAAGTTTCTCACTGATGTGTCCATATCCTGCGCAATGAGAAACACTTCTCTCCACGGGCAAGTACGTAGCCCAGTGTGTGTGCAAAGGAGGGACAGCTACCTCCAATGTGACTAGGTGCCAAGAGGAGTAAAACCTTGAGTGGAATCCTGTGTCTACGTGGAATGAATTTTGAATCCAGCCCCTGGGGAAAAAGAGGGGAATCAGCTTAGAGAAGCCCTTTGGGCAAGGTGCTGAAATCTTGACTTCCACGGGTGACATTTCAGATCCCAGAGGGAGGGGCCTTGGCCATTCTCTAGGCCTGCCTGCAAGTTTGACACAGAGACACTTGCCATGTCCAGAGTTCAGCCTCTGCCACCTCTTGCTTTCGCATCACTGGAAAGGATAGCAACATGGGGATGGGAGAGGACACCCGCAGGGCTGAGACAACCTCCAACCCACTGAGCCAGTCTTCCCCTAGACTGGTTGAGCTGGCTAACAGAAGCACCAGCTGTGCCAGCAGCAATTAACTGGAGTCGTTTGCTCTCACCTTAGACGGGGAGGAGCATACTTCTTAAGACAGCCTTTCATGCACCTTGTCTCCCCACACCAGTGTCCAGACTCCAGAATTTTTAGGGAGGAAGTTGAGCCAGGCTAGCGGGATGCCATATTCCTTTTCAGGATACCCATATGGAGGAGCCAGGAGTCATGGGGTTTTGAACCATCCTGTCCCCTAGATATCCTTTGTGGACTATCTATTGTTTATTTGTTAATATAGACTATTGATGGGTTCATTTTTCCTAATGGATGACCTGGGCAGTCCATCACAAAGCAGAGATTCAGCCAGCAGAGACTGGCTTTTCAATTTGGCTTTGCATTAGAAACATATACAGGTGGCTACTGAAGAGCTGCCTGTGAGACGATATTCTTCCTTAGACTGCTGGGGCTCTGTAATTTAGTCTTGCCTGCCCCCCGAGAATGGCTCCAGGACTCCTCCTTGGACTACCAAGGCTGAGGGCTCTTTTTTGAACTATTGGAACTCTTCCACGTAGTCTGATTTCCCTTCAGAAGATGGATCGGAGTATAAGATATTTCATAAGAGAAGCTCAAGACTTCTTCAGCTACCTGAGCTCATCCTTGTCATATCTAGACAAAGAGAGCAGCATCCCATTCTGGACCAAAGAGTACTTGCCATAGTGGACTGATCACTTCTCTCTGCTTTCTAGCCACCGTATCAGAGCATCTGCTTGGGGAATACCCTTTCAGCTTCATTACCCATGCTCTCATTCCAGCCATCTTGTGGCTTTCCATGCACTATCTTGGCTGTCAAGTACGCACACACCCCCACCCCCGCCCCTTCTTTCTATTCTACAAGGAAGGGCTTCATGGGCTGCTTTCTTATCTAAGCTGTTAGATTAAAAACCAAGAGGCTTTTGGAAACTGTCTCTGCTACTCTCTGATTAGTTGTTCTTGCTGAAGAGGCGAGAGACAGGCCTGGCTACCAAAGCTGCCATCTCAAGGTGAAGCACTGGGTAAGCGATTGCCCTTCAGCAGTAACTCACGGTCTTTCAATTAGCAGAGGAGGACACGCTCTGGAATGTTAAGTAACATTCTCTGGGCAAATGCCTCTCTCTCACGGCCTGGGCATGTGCATGCAGAGGAATTTTGAATTGTTTCAGGGCTTTTTTAGAGAGAAATTTCTTGACCAGGTTTTCTGCCACTCACTTGAAACTCAGGCAAACTTTCCTCACACTGTGTGAACAATGAAGTTGCTTGTCAGCGGTAACACAAGGCAGCTCTTCGGCTGGCACACTCAGCTTGGAGGTGTCGATGGTTCCAATCCCAAGTTTAAGGACCCGTGTTGTGGACGTCACTACTCTCTCAGTTCGGTGGCAGGTGTTAATGACGGGCAGACTTCCAAAGGCTCCGCAGAGGTTTGGCTAAGCAGCACCCAGAAGTCTGTATGCTCAAAATAGGCCTGAGCTTTTTCTGAAAAATCTTCCCCCATTGCTGCAATAACAAGGCAGCTTCCCCAAGGCTAAGACCAATGGGAGGGTTAGTACAGGTGAGCCAGTGGTGTTCTGACCACCTAGACCATCTCTGGGCAGGGTTAATGGCATGTAAGAATGCTACCAGCAGTCTACCCCAGCCCACTGTTGCTAGCATGAGGGGAGCTGCATTGGTAGCTCGGTGACAGTGGGAGATATTCAGAAGAAAGCTCAGTGTAGCTGCAGCCTCAAGGGTAGTAGGAGCTGGAAGAATATGCCTAGGACTCAGAGTCAGGCATGTCTGGGGTCTAATCTGGCTCCTGTCATTTCACTCCTTTGCCTTGTTAGTCCTCTTTTACAGGTAGGAAACCAAAGCACGCTTCTGGGGAGTGTCGTGAAGATCAATTACTTAATGTTTGCACCGGGTTTTGAACAGGTAGGGGGGAGGAGATTTTCAAAAGCACTGGTGGGATTTAGGTGCACAAAAACCTATTGGCTTTCAATGGGCTCTTAAGAGTTTTTAGAAAATGTCTCCCATAACTTGTATTATAATGCTAATTAAGTGCCTAGATACCACAGTGGCTGGGCATTTGACAAACAAGATCATCTGAACTATTTTGAACCCTCTAGAGACTACAACGTTGGCGTGGACCTCACAACAGAACAAGCCTTCTTGGAAGATTTTCAGGATACCCTTGTTCTGATCAGGCTGGCAATACTCACAGAGCAGTCTACCCCTCAAGAGTATTGTTGGCCTGCCATTACTGGCCAAAACGAGGAAACGTAGATGCAACTTCAGGCATGGGAAGAAGTGAGGAGCAGGGGAATCAAATGTCATCAGACTTCAGCAAAGATTTGAGGCTCATGTTTTGGACAAGCAGTGGCTGAAGATTCAGATCAAATATTATTTTATTTAAAATGCTGCCATCCCTCCTAATCATGCTGTTATAATTATTTATGGGTATAAAGTCATTATCAATACCATTTTTAATTATTAATCAGGAATGTGCCTGGTGTGTGCTAGGTGCTTTCTAAGCAGGTGTGAAAAACAGGGCTAAAATTTTCAAAAGCACCCTAACTCCCATTTTCAAAAGTGACTTAGGCACTTTTGAAAATATTATCCAAAGTCCCTACTTCAAAAAGCTCTCAACCTTGATGTTAAGCGTAAATATGCATATATTAGCATTTATGTTAAGTAAATTGACAGATGCCATAAGTTTACATACATTATGCAAATGTTTTAAAATCTTACTTTGTACACATTTACATACCATGTACTTACGGATAAATGAGATGTACAAATTATAAGGAAAGCAATCACAGCTCCCTTACAGAGTGTAAAGTAGGTGAACTTTTGTGACTTGCGGTGTCATCTGTGGGTAAATCAGAAGGGGGCAGGAAATCCAACCATTTCCAATAAAAAACACAAACAATGGCCTCCACACTTTGGCGACAGCAGGACAGGAATCAGTGTCGGATGGCGGAATCGCGTCTGGGACAGAACCAGACGTAATGAGAAATCACCTCTCCCAGCATTGATTCTCAGTCAGATGTTTAGTTTTGAACAGTGGGAAGACCTAGTTTAGATAAATTAGGAATCAGCTTTAATGGTCACCTGAAACATGAACGGTCAGCCTGAACTTGTCTGGAGGTTTGAAAAGAATACTACTATGAATGACAATGATTAGTACTGATATGACCCTTTACATCTGCAAAGCACTGTGGAAAATTTGTGTGACTACGGGTATATTTACATTGCAACTAGACACCAGCAGCTGGCTTGGGCCAGCTGACAGGTTTGTGGGCCTCAGGCTGCTGGGCTGTTTAATTGCAGTGTAGACTTCCGGGCTTGGGCTGGAGCTCGAATTCTGGGACCCTCCTTTCTCACAGTGTCCTAGAGCCTGGGCTCCAGCTCAAACCCGGAAGTCAACACTGCAGTGAAACAGCCTTGCAGTCTGAGCCAGCTGGCATGGGCCAGCTGTGGGTTTTTCACTGCAGTGTAGACACACCCTAAGACTCCCAACACAGTGGGATGCAGTTACATAAGCAGTAATATGCCCATTATACAGGTGGAAAAATTGAGGCAGAGAGCTTGTACGATTTGTACAGAAGCCAGTGGCAGAGGCAGGGACAGAACTCAGGTGCTCCTCACTCCTGGTCCTGCGCTCATTCATCTAAACCACACCTGCTCCAAAGAAAATGATTGCTGTACACTAGGAGTTTTAGTCATTTCCTCAGGCTCGTGCTGCCCGCAAACTTTCTGACTCTGAACAAAAGTGGAAATACCAACATCACTGTGAGAAAAGCCTGGACTCACGGGTGTTTCTGACTCAACCAGATCTTGTAAGCTCTGGAAATCTCACCCAGGAAGCTGTGTTGTCATGAGATTTGCAGGCCCAGCATCATGAGGTTTAGATAATCTCTGGATCAGCAGCCAAACTTTTTTGTGTGCATCCTCTGAATGGAATCTCCCAACGTGCTGTCTTAATTCTCCCTGGTCACTGGCTTGTATTGTTTGCCTGCAAAGCTTAAAGAGGAAGTTTCTCAAAGACTGCTTCACTGGCTGGTGGTGTGTACTTGTGATCTGGGTGACTGAGGGGAAATGGTATTATTCACAAAGCCATGCTCAAAATTACAAGTCTCTGCTTCATGAGTGGTCACAGAGAAATCACACCAGTCACGTAGCCTGATGGTTTCCCAGCTTCTTTTCATTCCTCCTTCCCCCAGCCTAAGATCTGAGGGAATGGAAAAAGCCTTTGACCCCATCACAAACTTGCACTGACAGACTTTCCACTGGCTGCCCATGTTTTTCTCGTGTCGTTAATTAGCTCTCCTTTCAGAGGGGGGAGGAAGGTGAATGTGTACGGGATACAACCCTGCAGGGGCTAGGTGCCTGCATGCTCAGCAGCACCTCTCTGTGGACCTGATCCAAGTGCTACTGAATGCAAGGGGATTCTGTCCGTTTTCTTCAATGGGAGTTGCATCAGGACTGTTAGGAAGGCCGACACTAAGTCTGAAAATTCAGAGTGGTTCTGGTCTCTGAAGAATCCCACAACAGGATTTTATTTTACCATTTGAAAATGCTCTTCGGCGTGCGTAGGGTGACCAGATGTCCTGATTTTATAGGTTTCAGAGTAACAGCTGTGTTAGTCTGTCTTTGCAAAAAGAAAAGGAGTACTTGGGGCACCTTAGAGACTAATTTTATAGGGACAGTCCCAATGTTTGGGTCTTTTTCTTATATAGGCTCATATTACCCCGTCCCAATTTTTCACCTTGCTGTCTGGTCACCCTAGGCGTGTGTCTGTTGCTTTTTTGTCAAACTGTCACAAACATCTGGCTTTTAAAAGCAGGCTGTCAAGGTATTATATTTAAAATAATTTCCCTTGTCTGTGTTACTAATGTATAGTAACCCCTATGAACATTACCTTGAAAAGAGTTAATCAAGAACATCTCTCATTTACTTAACAACACTGATGCTGTTCATCAGTCTGGCATTTCACTCAGCTTGGTCCATTGAAGCTAGGCTGGTCTGTTTCAACAGTCAGTTTAACTTTCTAGTTTCCATACACTAGGCCAATGCTTCTCTACCTTGAGTTTCAAGGAATGCTTTTGAATTAAACAAAACCACCCTCCCCACACTTATCCCCCCCACAACAAAAAACAAACAAACCCCAAATAAACTCCTTGCACTTCCACAAAAAAACAAAACAAAACTCTATTGTGTTGAATTATAAAAAGGGACCATGAAAACATTTCTGTGAGCTATTAAGTGCCCCAAACCCTTTTTAACAAAACTAAGGTTATGTCTACACTCGCACTTTTGTTGGTCAGAAATGTAAAAAAACCACCCCCCTTACCGACATCAGTTTCACCAACAACAGCACCAAGATGGACAGTGCTATGTCGTCAGGAAACGCTTTCCTGCTGATATAGCTACCACCGCTCATTGGGGGTGGTTTAATTATGCGGACGGAAGCGCGCTCTCCTGTCAGCATAGAGCAGCTACACGGGAGCCCTTACAGCGGCACGGTGATCGTGGTACAGCTGTGCCTGTGGAAGGTCTCTAGTGTAGATGTAGCCTAAATCTGATTTTTAGTCCTAAACGACCTGAGGGTGTCCTTTCAACTCTGTATGCTGTTATTTACAGATCCACTATGGCTCTGCCCCTCTTCAGAGGTTTCTTACATTTAAGTTCTGGCACATTAGTCCATAGCGGTTAGGTTGTTTTTTAAAAAGAATTCACGGACTAAAAAGATGACATTTACATAGCTTTCAAAAATAAGGAGCAATTTGATTGTCTAATGAACACATGTCTTGGATGTTTCTCAACTGCATTTCAAGGACACATATGACTTGGACAACCTTGGAAGCCACTGCTTTCCCAACCAGTAATATTACCTAAACTTAATGGTTAATGTCTAGTTTATATTAACATTCACAAGTGCAGTGGGAGATTAGTTTGTTTACTTGTATTATGTAAAACTGTTTTAAGATCTTGGTTTGCATTTACACACATTTTCACAGCATTTCCTGATGAATGCATTATAATACACAAAAATTACATGTAAATCGCAATCTCACATCGGCACCTATAAGCTTCATTGTTGTGCAATGAGATTTCTGACTTGTCTAATTTAGAAAAAATTTTCAATAGATGGGGTTGGGACTGAGGTCAAGAGGATGGAGAGAGAAAGGGAAGGACAGAGATGACTGATGGTTGTTTATGGAGAATATCTTGTAGTGTTTTCTTTGCTTCTCATCTGATGCTTGTGGAATTCTTGTAACTGTGAATCTGGATCAAGTTATACAGGGGATGGGTGGGGTTGGGGTTGAGGGGAGGAGGCAGAACTAATTTCATTCTTTGGCTCTTGGCTTAGGCTGCTCTAAGTCAGTCCCAGTTAGTCTGGTGTGCACAAGTACTTGAGGGCAGGGGATGGGGTGGGATGGGGGGCTGGAGGGATGGAAGGGGGAGTCAGGAAAGGGAAACCTATCACAGTGTTGTGATACAAACCAATCACAGTGTTGTTACTGAATGGCCATCTTGGCCCTGGTCCTAGTACAATAGCTGCAGGTGGTGTTTAAGCTTATTGGGACTGCTACCTATTCTGGTTGGGAGTAGGGAGGTAAAACAATATACTCTGAATGCAGTCCCAGTGCCCCCTGCGGGCATAATCCCTGTTATAGCCAGCAACAATGACAGAAGCAGAGGATGGGGGGCAGTCATGAAAATGCATTCAGTGTGGGGCCGAGGCAGAGAGCCATAAAGGCAATTCCCCCACAACTAACTTGGGGGAAGGAGACATTGTTGTTACTTTCCCAGCACAGCGTCTTCCTGAGGGAAAGCGCATTTGAACTCAGGCTTGCCTCGTCTCTCTGAGGCCCGAATCCCACTCCCCCCACCAATCACCACCCTTCTTTCTCCCAATCCTCCTCACCACTGAGCTCCCCCCTCCGGTTCTTTTTTCTGTACATAGCTATTTCTGATTTCAGACAAGCAGGGATCGACAGATACTGGAGGGGGAGAGGGGAAGACAGCTTTAGGATTTTTTTCTTTTTCTCTTGAATTTTGGTGTTTGAACTTGAAAAATAATATATATACATATAAATATATATATATATAAGCAAATGGATTTCCTGGAAAACAAAGAAAGGAGTTGATTTTTCCTGCTTTGATTTGTCTTGTTTCTCATTGGAGGCTGTTTTCTGGGCAGAGAGTTTTTTGTGAAATGTACAGATTTCCAGTTTGGCATTGTTCAAATGATGCAGAGAAAATTTAGACAAGAAAAAAAAGAAAAGAAAAGAAAAATGAATAACAACAAAATAACACAAAACAAGAAAAACTTTGTGATGTACAAAAACTGTAAATAGTCGAAGATGCTTTCTCTTTTCTAACAGCAAATTATTTCTGTCACTTTATATTCAAAAATAAAGAATCCTACCACAAAAAATCAGGGTTAAGAAAAACAAAAACAAAAACAAAACCAAATCCAGAATCTGAACTTTTTCTTGATTGTCTTTGTTCTTTTCGCACTTGACCTGGGGAGTGGCTTTTGTAATGTATTTGTGATGTTCCCCTCAAAGCATGGAGACTGTGAGGAGTTAAAATGAAGGTCCAGTGACTGGCTCATGGTTGTAGTGTCATATTGGGCCTTCTGCCTCTGTATTACTTAGTAACAGTAGATAAGGGAATAGAATTCTGGATGGTTGGACTGGAGGGCTCAGAGGGATGGCATGGAGAGCTTTCACTCCAGAACCAAAATGGCAGAAGAATTCTTTCATCTCTAGCTCACTAGTCCCTGGGCCCCATTGGCCCCATTGTTTAATTCTGCTCCTGAGCATTTTGGGCTCCTTTTAATTTCCCCTATTTCACTTTTTGATACATAAACCCCTTAGAATGGAGGGATGAGTAAGGGGTCTTCACATCTATCCTCCTATTCTCCAGCAGATGAAGATGGAAAGCAGAATATATGATGGTATGTGAGGTAACTAGCTATCCTTCCCTTATGTGTAATTGTCATCTTGCTTTTGCTGACCCACATCCCAGTGAACATTTGAGAAGGAAAAGCCTTCATCCCAATTTCCAGCTGTAAAATTACTCTCACTTTTCTTCCATGGCCCTGTGTAACTGCCTGGCTTCAGAAGGCTGAAAAGGTGTGTTCTCAGATTCTTGTGTTGCCCCTTTCCATGATATACAAAATTCTTGATGCGTTACTATGGGAAGGGACCTCTCTAGCTGCATGACCAGCTTTTATTATTCCACACAGCATTCCCTACTAAGTGGCTCTAGTCTCAGTGCTCAGTCTCTTCTGAGATCATGAGTCCACTGAATGTACCATCTCCCCTGGCAGCATCATCCGTCATCTGTACTGTGAAACCTTCACCTGATGCTTAGCCTGAATTTTCCTTCTTGGCATGTAAGTTCCTGTTCTGTTTTCATGGTGCGTGTGTGTGTGAGGGGGAATGCAACTTTTGGCTCATCTGAGACAGCCACTTCCTGCAGTCTCAGAGGGGGGAACCAGTTCACTTGTCAGCCATGGTCACGTTCAGGAAGAGCAAACACATGGTAAGTCAGACCAGTGGGCAGGTACTCTGGCCCTGGGTTAAGTCTGACTTTATAGTGTTTGGACACTGGTTGGTAGATGTGCTCATGGAAACCACAAGAAGTTTGTGACAATGCTACCAAATTAATCTAAAGAAATGGGAGTGCTATTGAACCCATCCACTCGAGCTGGAGGTCTACATAAAGCTTCCCAAAGCATCCGCTGTCCCAACATGCACTACATCTCATGTAAATTCTTTTTGCTGTAAACCGATACTTTAGTCAGGGAAGGGAACTCCATTACTAAACCGCGAAGGACACCTATCAACCTTGCATAGCGTCAGAGGAGCTGAAGATTTCTTGGACAGGCAGGTTTGGGCATCACCACAGAGGAGTCAACAAGGGAGGAACCAGCAACAAATGAACAGGTGAGAACAGAACACAGAGGTAAGAGTTGGCAGTTGGAATTCACCAGAGGGGAGGGTTGGTTAGCCTCATTTCTGACCTCCAAGGGCAGTATTTCAAAGAGCGTTTTTAAAACATGACATGATGCTGCTGTGGTCTGTCCAGCTCAGCCTTGGCCCTTAGAAGAACACCATCCAGGCTGTCCGCCATCTGCACAGCTAAGGGCAGGAATGGCACTGGAGTTTCCTTCAGAAACAAGCTCTCTCCACTGGGTAGGAGCTGACATCTTCACGACTAGACTCAATCAGAGGCATAGGGAAGAGTGACGTAATTAGGAGGCAGAGGGGAATGTAATGAGCGCTATTGTTTTGGGCGTCTCCTGGCAGATGCACCCACTGGCACATCGATACGCAGTCAAAGCAAGTCAGAAAAGATTCTGCGAAAAAAAGTAGCCAGAGGCCAAAAGTAATTATAGACGCAGCTTCCATCTCTGCATTCGTAAATACAATAGGGGGCTCCCAACACACCTTTACAAAGGAACCTCATTTGCAGCTCCCATGACTGCTCTAGTTCTGGAAACAACATACAGTTCTGCCAGTGCTAGTGAGTTCTGACCTGTAGCCCGTCCTACTATTCCAGTGCTGGGAACCATCACCCCTCTGCCTACGCATTCTGCACCATCTCCTGCTCTTCCTTTTGTGGGTTTCACCCAGAAAGCTCTGGCAAATGGACCTCAGTCATCACATGCTGTGAATGGGAAGTTTACCCAGGATGACCGATGCTTGCAATGGCTACACTCAGGGCTCTCTGCTTTTTATGTGCACTAGAGTCACTCCAAATTTTGCCAAAGAAAAGTGAAAAGCACATGGAAAGCAGTTTGCTCTATGAAAGGTCGTACTTGGTATTCGTTCCTTTGACTGCCACAGGATGAAATGACTGCTTGGTGTGCCCTCAACCGAAATAATTGAGAGCCGGGACTCTGTGCTGTCCCCGGCGAATGAGTGAGAGCTAACAGAGCAATTAAAATGTATTCGTGTCCTCACCTTCCCCCACTATCCTGTGCTGTGCTCCTTCTCTACTGGCCTGCAGGACGTGAACCCTTCTGCTTTCATTAGTCACAAATTAAGGAGTTTCAGAGTAGCAGCCGTGTTAGTCTGTATCCGCAAAAAGAACAGGAGGACTTGTGGCACCTTAGAGACGAACAAATTTATTTGAGCACAAACTTTCGTGAGCTACAGCCCACTTCATCGGATGCATTCAGTGAAGTGAGCTGTAGCTCACGAAAGCTTATGCTCAAATAAATTAAGGAGTGTTTTTTAGATGAATCTGAAGCTAAAGTGATTGGAATGGGGCCTTGCGTGGGATAAAGTCATTGCTGGGACAGGAGACGTGGGGTGTGTCCACACAGCAGTTTGGAGCGAACCTCCCAGCCTGGGTCAATAGACTCGAGCTAGCAGGACTTGCCCCAGTGCTCTAAAAATAGCTGTGTAGACAGTGCTTTGAAGTTGTGGCTCAGGCCCTGAAGCTCACCCTGTTTCCTAGGCTTCAGAGCCCAAGCTCCAGGCTGTGAGGCTCACTCCAAAACACGTTGTAGATATACCGTCGGGCGGTGTTGGTGTAGGAGGCTCTCTTTGCTCTGAGTCAGTGCTGAAATAGGGCTTTGCAGAACGCAGTTACGAGGCACTGGGCTGCTAGCAGATGTGCAATATGAAAGGCCATACGAGTCTGCCATAGGAAATGCAAAAAAGGCACTACACACCTGTGATCACTATAAGTCCCTTTGCATTTGTCTGTGGTGTTAATTAGTCATTGTGGGCTTGTTCTCATTATAGCATGTAGCTGGGCCCTGGGCTCTGCCGGTGTAAACTGACAGAGATGCCTTAAAGTCCATGGAGCTATGCTAGTGCACTACAGCTGAGGATCTAGCCCATCGTGTTTCATGACACAGTCCTGACCATGACTTAGCGGGCAGTGGGGAGCGAGACAAATTGTGCTTAGCCCTGTGTCCCTTACCTGTGGGTTTAATCATACTCACCTGACAGAGTGCTGAACACAAGCTGTCCTGATTTACACTGCCAGCTAAACTGTGGTCAGCATCATGCCATCTAACTCAGTAGATCACGACAGGAAATCATGATGTAGTATGGAGAAGGCCAGTGTCCCAGGCAAATTCCAGCTCATATAATTAATTTCTGTTTATCTACCTGCTGTTCAAATGGATACAGCTGTTTCTTCACGTTTTCCCAACTGTGACCCCAACCCACGCACTTTTTTTTCCTTTTCTCTCCTTATCCCACAACCCTTTATGGAGCCCTCTTTCTCCCCTTTGGACTGTTCCAGCAACAAAAGCTGTAATTCAAGTTGATTTGTTCATTCATAGTAGGGTATTGTGCTATACAGAGTAAAAGTATAAATTAAATAGTTTCACATTCAGAATCATATAAAAATGTCATTTACACATGTCTTGAAAATACCATTAACTGTACAATCCCCAATGTGCCGAGTGTTTAATGTTGCATATTGTCCAATATAGCAATAGAAAGATTTTAAAATTTAGTACATATTCTATAGTCAGCAAGATATGCAGTACTGCATATGCATTTGGATATGATTATAGATATTCAGGAATTACAAACCATAAAACAATATGTGATGAAAAAGTAGCCATACATTTGGTATATATTCAGTTAACATTTATTTAAAAAGTCTGCCCAAAGTGTGCAAAAGTCAAAATATGTGTAACACTTTTGTGCAAAATGTTTGCACAATTATTTTTTGTTAAGGATTGACAGAAGGTTAGCTACTGTGGTTTCCTCAAGAATTTCATAGTTAAACATTTACATGGAAATTGTCTGTTTCAGCCAATTTTATAATTATAACATACATTTAACTGTACAGTTGCGGAACGCCTGCTCCCCGCAAGTTTGTGCAGTAACATGCCGTATATTCCAGCTACGTATTTACTGCAGCAGTTTAAATTTAGAATGTTATCTTCTTCAGCAAAAATGATAAGCGTATTCTATTTAATGGAAACTTAGACTGAATAGAATATGTCGTAATATCCAGAAAACAGCCTTGTGGCCTATTCTGAGGGTGACACTCTAAGAAATATTAAGACTCGGTATTCTCCTTCACTTCCATCTAATATAACTACATTATGTTTTTATACCCTGCTCTGAATTCCACTCCTTAACCAACCGTGGGGCACCATTGCTGAGTGGTGTTAAACAGCTGCCATCCCTGAGGTGCCTGCATTTCACGGTCGGGTATTTGCATACACAGACTGTTAAACACCTTAGATTCTGTAGAATTGCCTTCAGAGCTTGAATCTATGTTCCCCATGTTGGCCCGGCAACCAAAGGGTTACCACAAGCACTGCTGACCAGTGCTGATTGGCAGGCTTACTGCACCTCCAAGGATAAAAGGCTGGTTACCAGAGGAGTGATTCACAGATCTTTAGTAACCACAGGTGGGGATGCACTTAATTTTACAAGCACATGAGCCCCCTAATGCCACGCAAGGGGCATTTGTTCAGTACCGACTCAGGGGAAGAGGGACCCAATCAGCAACCCCACTCCTCTTATCACATTGGATTATTTGTGAGAGTTGGAGGGAAGTGCCTTTACCTTGTGAGAGATGATGAGCTCATACCTGCAAGATGATATAGCTGCTGATCCAGAGAACAAATGCCTTTAAGCACCTTTTCCAAATATGACAGGTTTCAGAGGAACAGCCGTGTTAGTCTGTATTCGCAAAAAGAAAAGGAGTACTTGTGGCACCTTAGAGACTAACCAATTTATTTGAGCATGAGCTTTCGAAAGCTCATGCTCAAATAAATTGGTTAGTCTCTAAGGTGCCACAAGTACTCCTTTTCTTTTTCCAAATATATTTTCCAATACTATTTCCCCACTCTGGGTATTTCACTCTAAGAAAGAGGCCACAATGAATCTACGTTTCCATCTCTTCACTCAGATCCACACAGAATGGAAGTAATCTCCTTCAGCCAATCACCGCTCCCTTGTTCTCGGGCCCCAGTTAGCAGAGGCAGTACAGTAAAGGAACGTGGGTAGTTCTAGGTGACTGGGTGTCCGAGCCAATTCCTCAGTCAGCAGCACCTGTGTAACTAACATGGCATTTTGACGGCTATCTAGCTCTCACCAGCTAAGCCGTTTCAACACCCTGTCACTGTGCGTTTCTAGGTGGTTGTAAAACAAGCAGAGGTGTGCAGGTACAAACAGAAGGGTAAACATGGGAAAACAGGAATGGTGTAATTAACAAGGATAGCAAAAAATCACAGAAGTCAAGTGAAGGGCAAGTAAAATTATTAGAGGTAAAGGGGAAGGACCAGGAATTTGAGGCAAGGAGCGATTAGAAGACTTTGGAAATTAGAAGTGTGGGAGGTGATAATAAACAGGCCTTTGAAATAAGAGAAGGGCAAAGAGAGATTCCTATTCACCCTTTCCCATCACTAAAGGAGGGAGAAAAGTATAAAGCCATAGAAAAGTAGTCCTTTCTGTTGATATACTGCTCGGCAAGGTGATTTGGTGCCAAAAAGGGGATATCTGTGCCTTCTATTGCCCCACCCAGTTCGGAACACCATTGCTGCAAAACCATTTGGAATCTCCTGGCTCGTTGCAAAGAATCAGTCCTTCATAGCCCTGCCTACTTGCCTCACAGCAACCCCTCCCCGGTGGATTTCCTACCTCCAAATTGATTCCTGACCGATCAGTAGCAATCCGGCGTGGCCAGCTTCCACGCAGTGGCCGCTACTCGCTTCTCCACCGTGAGCACAGCTCTCATTTTGTTGTCGCTGCACGGGAGGGCTGGAGCGAGCTCCATACATAGTTCCACGAATGTGGCCTTGAGCATCCAAAAGTTTTGCAGCCACAGCTCGGCATCCCATACCCGCATAACAATGTGATCCCACCAGGGAGTGCTTGTTTCTTGGGCCCAGAACCGGCGCTCCACCATCTGAAACTGCTCCATGAATGCCAACATCAACCTTGAATTGTTTCCCTCTCTGTCTGCCAGCAAGGCAGCCTGCAAGGCATCGACATATCCCTCGCAGCTTCTCTGGCAGCTCTGAAAATACTGAAGGGCCAGTGCATTGTGTTCATCACGGTCAGCACAATACTGAAGAGCAGTGCAGGATCCATGTTTCTCACAGAGCTAGTGGACACACAGGTTTGTGGGGCTTTTGAAAAAGAGGTGCAAAACATTGTGGGATGCAGATAATAATATGGGATGGAGAAAACTGCATCATGGGATGTTGAAACCATGTTCCCAGTCACCCCTGCGTGGCTCGTTTGCCCCCATGAGGCTTTGCAAACCTTTCCCAAAACACCCTGCACCAGATGGTGGCGAGTTGTACGGTGGGATGGCTACTACGGTATACTACTCTCTGCATCGATGAAAGTGCTGTTAGTGAGGACACATACCGCCAGCACCAGGCGCGTAGTGTAGTTATGCAAAAGCAATTTAATTACTGTGGCAGCTGTACATCGATATAACTTTGGTTGACTTAATTTTGTAGTGTAGACATGCCCTGAGTACATTTCCCAGACCCAAAGAAGAGCTCTGTGAAAAGCTTGTCTCTCTCACCAGCAGAAGTTGGTCTAATAAAAGATATTATGTCACCCACCTTGTGTCTAGGATTAAATAAACATAGTTAATTATTGAGAACTGAGAGTTTTTTAGATTTTGAATGGGATTAGAGCCTTAACTATTGGTGGCAGGCCCAAAGTAACCAATGTGCACTAGGTGCATTTGCACAAGGCCCCCATCTCAGGGATTCCCCTCACCGCCAGGAAAGAAAAAAAAAGAGTGGTGCTGAGACACCTCCCCCCCAACCCCTCCAACACCAGGTCGCAATGCAACACACTCAGATTTGGCCTGGTCTCCACTCTGACAGAGGAGTGGCCAAGCCAGTCCTGAGTGACTGGTGGTGTGATCTGGAGATTGGCCCTCCCACTTCTATCATAATCACTGAACCATACTCTCCCTCCCCTCCCCCCGAAAGTCCAACATGCCTCCTGCAGTTGAGAACCTGTGTTCTAGGCAGCAGGAGGGGGAGGCATACTGAACCTTTGCCCAGGGTGGTGATTGTTTTGAATATTGCATGCTTTCTGAAGTCTAAGAATGGAATACCAATTTTTAAAAAAGGCTTCAGAAGTGATCTTGAAAAGTACACGCTGATAAGCCTAACTTCAGTACCAGTCAAATTGGTTGAAATTATAGTAAAGAACAGAATTATGAAACATACAGATGAACACAATATGCTGTGGAAGAGTTAACAATGCTTTTGTGAAGGGAAATCATGCTTCATCAATCTATTAGAATTCTTTGAGGGTGTCAACAAGCATGTGGACAAGGGTGACCTTTTCGGTACAGTGTACTTGGATTTTTAGAAAGCCTTTGGCAAGGTCCCTCACCAAAGGCTCTTAGGCAAACTAAGCAGTCATGGGAGAAGAGGGAAGGTCCTCTCATGGATCAGTAACTGCTTAAAAAATAAGAAACAAAGAATAAATTATCAGTTTTCACAATGGAGAGAGGTAAGTAGTGGGGCCCACAAAGAATCTGTACTGAGACCTGTGCTGTTCAGCATATTCACACATAATCTGGAAAAGGGGGTGGCAAAATTTTCAGATGATACAAAATTACTCAGGATACTTAAATCCAAAGCTGACTGTGAAGAGTTACAAAGGAATCTCACAAAACTGGGTGACAGAGCAACAAAAGCTCTAAAACGTCTCTCCCAACAACAGAAGTTGGTCCAATAAAATATATTACCTCACCCACCTTGTCTCTCTGAGCGACAAAATGGTAGACGAAATTCAATGTTGATCAGTGCAAAGTAATGCACTTTGGAAAACATAATCCCAACTACACATACAAAATTATGGGGTATAAAGTAGCTGTTATCACCTAATAAAGAGATCTCGGAGTTATCGTGGATAGTTCTCTGAAAACATCCACTCATTGTGCAGTGGCAGTCAAAAAAGCTAACAATGTTAGGAACCATTAGGAAAGGGCTAGCTAATAAGAGTGAAAATATCATAACACCATTTTATAAATCCAGGGTGTGTCCACACCGTGAATACAACATGTAGTTCTGGTCACTCCGTCTCAAAGATTTATTAGAATTGGGTAAGGTACAGAGAAGGGCAACAAAAATGATTAGGGGTATGGAAAAACTTCCATATGAGGAGAGATTAAAAAGACTATTACTGTTCATCTTAGAAAAGAGATGGCTGATGTGGAGGATATGATAAAAGTCTATAAAGTCATGAATGGTGTGGAGAAAGTGATTAGGGATGTGTTACTTACCCTTTCACTTAAAACAAGAACTAGGGGTCACCTGGTGAAATTAATAATCAGCAGGTTTAAATGAACAAAAGGAAATATTTCTTCACTCAGTGCACCATTAACTTGTGGAACTCATTGCCAGGGGATGTCATAAAGGCCAAAAAGTATAACTGGGTTCAAAATAGAATTAGATAAAGTTCATGGAGGATTGGTCCATCAATGGCTATTAGCCAAGATGGTCAGACTCGATGCCATGCTCCAGGTGTCCATAAACCTCCAATTACGAAGCTGGGACTGGATGACATGGGATGGATTACTTGAAATTGGCCTCTTCTGTTCCTTCCCTTTCAAGCATCTGGCACTGGCCACTGTCAGAAGGCAGGATATTGGGCTAGATGTACCTTTGGGTCTCACCCAGAATGGCCATTCTTATGAATATACAGATCACTTGAATCCGACATGCACACAAAAGGGACTGGAAATCAGTTTCCACCCTGCACTCCTTCTAGTTCAGCAATCAGTAGCCAAGCGTTGCTGTTTAACCCATAGCGCACTGCAAATGGATGCATGCGCCTGTAACCCAATCCCTTCTCCCACACACACAATTGCAAGGGAACTGCAACCTAGCACCCTTCCACATGGAAGCATCTGCAGGTCCCCAAACAAGCACAGAAATCCCCCTCTCTCTCAGCTGCAGAACCCACTGCCAACCCCCACACTAGACATAGACTCACAGCTATAGAATATTGGACTGTCCCCACACCAACCACTAGAGCTGCCTTTCTCAGCTGCTGAATCAATTTGCAACTTCCCAATAAGTGATCCGCCCACCCCAGTTTTGAATCTGCTCATTTGATTGCTGGCTAGTTTCCCTGCTCCTGACCTCGACTTCATCCTGCTCCTTGCAACCACTTCCAGGCTCAATTATTCACTTAGCAACTAGGACATATCCATCCCCTTCACAGCTGGGGTCTAGGTCTCTCATACATCATCAGCCCCCCTGGTTGGCAAAGAGAGTCAGAGAAGAAGAAAACAGGGCTTAATGGAGGTAAGGCCTTAGATAATGTTTAAGAACAGCAAGGATGCAGAACTAGTTAGCATACTTCAGAGCCATAATTAATCAAGGGAGCAGCTCAACTGTTAATAACAATGGTAGAGCCTGTAGCCTAGACAGAGCTCAGGCATTTTTACCACTGTATGGTAGAGGTAGAAACCTCAGAGCACTAACTATGCTATGTTGCTGCCTCCCACACCTCTCCTCCTTGGAATGGGAAGCTCAGTAGGGCTGTAGCCTGCCAACCACCCTCCTCCCCACTGCACTGGGCTCTTGGAGCTGTTGTCATCCTCACCCATGGACTGATCTGTAGGGCTGTCCCCATGCCACCTACCATATAGGGTCTGTGGTGCTGTTGCCCCTATCTGCTCCTCGGAGCAGGGAGCGTAGGGAGAGTCACAACGGTGCTGGGCTGAGGGGGTCCCTGTGTGGTTTGGCAGGCCCACATTTTTACAGGGTTTAGGGCCCCAGCTTGCCTTAATTGAGCCCTAGCCTGCATTGAGTCAACCTCGCTACTGCCTGCAGTACCTCAGGTCTTTTTCCTCTGTCTCCAACCCAAATTCTGACCCAGCAGCTCCTGGTTAGTCTGTGAGTTGATGAGGTCACAGCACAAGGGCTGACAGCTACAGCACACGAGCCTCTGGCGTTGCTGGTTCAAAATGTCTTAAGAGGCTTAAAATCTTTTTAAAACTAAGTGCCAAGTCTTTGATGCAAAGGATTTTTTCTATGGCTTCTCATCTGCATCAGAAGGTGCATTGACGCGCACCCGTTGTTTCCCAAGCACAACTGGAGAAGTCCAGCCTGTTGGACAACGTTATGCAGCTTAGCTTTCTGATGGGAAGGAAAACAGCTTTGCCTCTTCCACCAGGAATTTCCACGGACCATATATAAAATGAGAGGCATAGCTGTGTGGCACATCCAGAGGCAACAGGTAAGTTATGTGGAATTCTCTTCACAGGTTCACACGCTGTGCTAATAGCAGCATGCCATCGTGTGCTCCTCCCAGCTGGAATAGACTGAAAAGGCCTTGGGCTCAACTCGGCATCACTGCCGGAAGTGGAGCATACACAAGAGGCTGTGCAATCTGGCCCCGCGTATTATTCTCAATCACAATTCCTCAGGCAATCCTCTTTATTCTAACGCAGCTGCCCTCTACAGCGCCTTGCACATCATGGCTCGGAGAGGGAGGGTCGCTCGTGAGCTGGGGAGGGTGGAAGAGAACTAGCTATTGTATGTGGGATGGCAGCACAGACGAAAGAGCAAGGCCCTACTCTGAAGAGTTAGCAGTAGAGACTGAGGGAACTGATGAGCAAGGGGCTGGAGAGTGTGTGTCTTGGATAATGGCCAGGGAGGTTTTCTGGAGAGCAGAGGAGTGGAGTGAGTCAGTGGGGGATTAGGGGATGATGGGGCCAGAGAGCGGTTAGGTTATGATCAAGGGCATCAATCCTTCCAGTTCACATGTCCACCCAAGCACATTTCCACAAGGTAGTCCAAACCTCAGTGTCTGATACTTGGCCCATTCCCCTCCACAGACCAAACAGAGGGGCCCCAAGGCTTTTCCCTGCTTTCTAAAGGGCATGCACAGTATTCCAAGCCCCCCTCCAAGATAAATCACACACACACACACACACACACACACACCCCCAACCAGTGGAACCTCTGGCGTGAACTGATCCCCACATTCATTGCCAGGGTGACTCCCGCCAGAGCACTATGCTGTGGGAGATGTCCCCGCCTGTTAAGTGGTTTATGTGCACAGGTCCCTATAAAAGAGGCAGCTTCGCTCACACACAGAGCCTGGCTCCCTTTTGTGGTGTTCTTCTTAGTTCTCAGGTGGCACGTGACCAGGATTCATCACTGAATTTGATCCGCTGGTTGGATCATTAGTTTCCCTGGGCACAGTACTGACAGAGAGTGTGATGTGAACACTGATCCATCCCCCACTTTTGTGTTTAAAACATACATCAATGAATAAGTGGCTCTCCTCTCTCCCCTGCACTGTTCCCCAGTCATTAGAGTCCCTTCGGGTGCGGTCAGTCAAGGTCTTTGCGAGACATTCGTCTTTCCCAATGTAACCCTTCTGCCCATCAGAGTTGGCAGCAACAAGGGCCGGGTTCAATATCTAGGGGTTCCATTCCAATAACACAATGCAAACCGGCTCGAGCCCCCACCCAGTGACCTGGGACAAATATATACCACCCCCGCTGGGCGCCTCCAAGAGGCAATACTTCCCCTCTCGCAAGCACATAGTCTGAGTGTAGCAAAAGTCTTTTAATAACAGAGAGAAACAATGTGGCATTATGTTGGGGAAACACCACCAACAGGATTCGTAACACAACCCATGAGCAAAACAGCCCCACCCCAGGCAAATTGGGGCATGCCCTTTTCCCTTTGGTTCTTGAGTCCAGCAACCCCAAATCACCCAAAGTCCCAAAAGTCCAATGCCCCAAAAGTCTCTGTCCCTGGTCAGTGCAGCCCCAGAGTTCGAAAGTTTATGGGCGGAGCTTTACCTCCCAACCTGGGTGGAAATGGGACGGGGGTAAGAGGCACCTTATGTGATCTGAAGCTGACCGCCCCATAGCAGCGCTCCGCTCCGCCAGCCGCCCCACGAACTCCTTCGCTCAGCTGCGCTCCGCTCCACCAGCCGCCCCACGAACTCCTTCGCTCAGCTGCGCTCCGCTCCGCCAGCCGCCCCACGAACTCCTTCGCTCAGCTGCGCTCCGCTCCGCCAGCCGCCCCACGAACTCCTTCGCTCAGCTGCGCTCCGCTCCGCCAGCCGCCCCACGAACTCCTTCGCTCAGCTGCGCTCCGCTCCGCCAGCCGCCCCACGAACTCCTTCGCTCAGCTGCGCTCCGCTCCGCCAGCCGCCCCACGAACTCCTTCGCTCAGCTCCACGGCCCACAAGCAGCTCCTGCCATCCACACACTGCTCCGCGTCGAACTGCTTCACCAGCCGTCCCGCAAACTGCTCCACAATATATCTTCAGGCTCCCCCACTACTTAACACAACACTCAGTGATTTCAGCTCTTAGGTGAATTCAGCTTATAGTAGGGGAGCCCCAGTGCTGGTGCACTGTCAGCCCAAAGTGAGCTCAGCAGCCTATAACTAGACTTCTAATGAAATCAAAATTAGCTCTGATATTCCACAGTGGAGAGAGGAGGAAGTGCAATCAGCATGTAAGGCCCTCACCAAGGGGCCCATGCCACCAAGTATTAATACTTGTCCCCAGCCTCTCTCCATTCACACAGTTTTGGAACCCATGACCCTTGCCTAGCGAGAGTTACTTAGTTGATGGTGAATCCCTCCATCATAACAAAAGGCCACGTACAGTTCCAAGCACAGTTCCCATAATCAGGGTAATAACAATTTATTCTTCCTGCCCCAATAACAGAGACACTGGGGATCCCACAGCAGCCAAAGTGACCATTTGGGCAGCTATGGTCTCATTCTAGGCGTGGTGGGTGTGCCTATGCAAATGAGATCGGCCCCTGAAGTTCTTTTCCACAACTTGCCACACCTCACCACCAGATGTCAGGGTGGAGCTCATCCTGACACTGCTTACATCAACAGCAGGACAGACCGCTAGCAGAGAACCAACCCCCACCCCAGACCCAACTGCAACAGCTCTGAGCTCCAGCCTCCTCTTCCTGTCTTAATGAGTGACTGCGGAGACAGCTTAAAGGGAAAGGTTTCAGAGTAACAGCTGTGTTAGTCTGTATTCGCAAAAAGACAAGGAGTACTTGTGGCACCTTAGAGACTAACCAGTTTATTTGAGCATAAGCTTTCGTGAGCTCCTTTTCTTAAAGGGAAAGCGCATTCCTGCCTCAGAAGGCAGGAAACCCTTTCTTCTTGGGGACAGGGGAAACAGGCCTGGATATAAAATAACTGCCTGGCTGGGGAGGAGTGATCCCAGGTAATACTGTAACAACGCAATAATCCTTAGTATGAAATCCAGTTCATACTCAGAGCTCTTTTCTAACGTTACAGCATCTAATCCTGTCAACAGCTGTGTGAGAGAGGTCAGTGGTGACGTGACTTGCCCAAAGCTGGGAGGGAGCCAGTGTGAGAGCTGGCATTAGCCTTCTGGCCCTCCCAGTGCTTAATTTGTGCTGGGGCTTGGCACCTCTGGCCTTGCTGTGTCACTTGTGAAAGTAAAAAAATTGGTTGAGCCCCAGCACCTCTTTCATTACAAATTAAGAACGTGGCCCTCCTAATGCCAAGTTCTATGTTTAAGCCACTGGACCATGGACTCTTCTGTCTCCATGTACCACTGAAGACTTGCTTTCCTTACTCTTCCCAGGTGACAGCACTGTGACTGGGTAAAGCAAGGGAAATGAGGTCAGCGACATACTGATAAGTCACTGGTAAGGGAAAGGCAGTGACGCTCAATGCACAGCAATGGTTCGAAAGGCTAATAGAATGTTAGGAACTGTTGGGAAACTGTTAGAAAATGTCATAATGCCACTAGATAAATGCATGGTGCTCCCACACCTTGAATACTGTGTGCAGATCTGGACATCCAGCTTGAAAAAGATATAGTGGAACTGGAAAAGGTTCAGAGAAGGACAATAAAGATGATCAAGGGTATGGAACAGCTTCCATATGAGGAGAAACTAAAAAGGTTAGGGCTGTTTAGCCTAGAAAAGAGCCAACTGAGGGGGAGGGGGGATATGATAGAGGTCTAAAAAATCATGATCAGTGTGGAGAAAGTGAATTGAGAAGTGTTATTTAGCCTTTTGCACAGTACAAAAAATAGGGGGTCAACTGATGAAGTGACTAGGCAGCAGGTTTAATACAAAAAGAGAAAATATTTTTTCACACAATGTACAATTAACCTGTGGAACTCATTGTCATGGGATGTTGTGATAGCCAAAGTATAACTGGTTTAAAAAAAGAACTAGATAAGTTCATGAAGGATAGGTCCATCAATGGCTGTTAGCCAAGATGGTCAGGGATGTAAACCCTTGCTTGGCGTGACCCTAAACCTCTGACTGGCAAGAGCCAGAAGGGTAAGATGGGGTGGACCTCTCCAAAATTGCCTTGTTCTGTACACTCACCCTAAAGCTCTGGTACTGGCCACTGTCAGAGACAGGATACTGGGCTAGATGGATCACTGGTCTGACCCAGTCGTCTTATGTTTGTGCAAGCTGTCCTGTTGCCCCAGACCAAGTCCCCTACTGGCACCATTCCTCCTAATCCACTTTATGCACTGACATAACGCATAACATTTTCTCTCTAGCTACTTAAATGGCCCTCATCACTATAGTATTTTCCCCCAAACCTTTTTAAATGCTGTGCCCCAACCTGGCCCTTATGGCCTTTGGTCCACACCACCCTTCTGTATAACCAGAATCCCTTGAATCAAGGAGCAATTTTCTTTTTCAGATTACTGCATCTATTTGTGTACAGGCAGCCTCTGTAAAACCTCTTCTTCCCTCCTGCACAGCTCTGCCAGTGCTCCTGAGCCCCAAGCTGCAGCATGCCTGTAATTCCAGCTTTAGGACTCCACACAGCTCTCAGTCCTACTCAATCCTTACCCTACCTCACTTCTCCTCTTCCCTACATAGGGCTCCACTGTGTACCTGAGAGCGAGCTGGCTGGCTGGCTGCAGCATCTCTAGCCATTTTATCCCTGGCCTCCCTGCACACACACTTTCACCGTGACTGCTGGTGAAATACTACTCATACGCAGGGAAGGGCTTCGGCTTGTGGGATTGCTGGTCCATTCGGCTTCCAGTTGGAGTGGAAATACCAGCGAGAACAGTCTTTTCCCTGACAGTATTGAAATAATAGCTCACCTTACCTGATCACGCTCCTTACAGTGTGTCTGGTAACACCCATTGTTTCATGTTCTCTGTGTATATAAAATCTCCCCACTGTATTTGCCACTGCATGCATCCGATGAAGTGAGCTGTAGCTCACGAAAGCTTATGCTCAAATAAATTTGTTAGTCTCTAAGGTGCCACAAGTATTCCTGTTCTTTTTGAGTATTGAAGTAGTGATCCTCTATTCCCCACCCAAACCAGGACGTGCTGAGAGGCAACCAGATAAATGATGCTGGGTATTTAACATTTGTATCTACCACCCTAGGAGTGCATAGTGCTTTATAGAGACAGTAATGATACAGCTCCTGATCAGAAGAGCTCACAGTCTAGACTAGATATGGTATGGCAAGATGAAAGGCCAACGGCATCAGGCAAAGAGAGAAGGATGGATTTGGGCTAGGTTCCCTGTTGTGCCCTTTCTCTAGTAATTTAAGACGTGCAAACTGAGGGCAATGTAGGTGTAAAATGCTCCCAAATCAGAAAGTGAGTGGTTTGCAGTTCCCCACTGTTGCCAATTCTTGCGATATTTGGTATTCTTAAAGCCCCGGGTCCTGCAGTCAAGTGATCATGTGACAATCAGCCTTCACTTACAGATATATGGTTCTAGCTCTTGTGGTTATGGAGAAAAACTTGAAAACGTGACTAGAGGGCATTCAGGAGGCTTAAAAACCAACACAAAAACCCCAAAGTATTATTTAATAAAACCCTTATGATTTTTAAAGGTATCTCATGATTTCTTGGGGCCTGACTCACGATTTTAGAACATTTAATCGTATGAGTACTCTACTTCGCATTAGTGTAAATGACTTCACAAGGTGCTGGGCAGCAGGGAATCAGGTGCTGTGTCTGGGACTTGGGAGATCTAGATCCAGTTCCAGGCTATGCCACAGACTTCCTGTGTGACTGTGGGAAGTCACTTAGCCTTCCTGTGCCTCAGTTCCCCACCTGCAAAATGGGCCTGGTAATTCCCTTCCATAGGGGTGCAATGGGGGTTAAATTTATTAGTGTTTGTGAAGCACTCAGGTACTCTGGTGATGGGGGCCATAGAAGTATTTAGGTATTCAGGAGGGACACCAGACAAGAGGCTGAGGTTGCTCGTTGCCTAGTATGGATTGTGTCAATGTTTTTAAAAGAATAAATGGAAATGTTGTAAAGTTGGCCAGTAAGCAAGTGTGAGTTGTTGTGGGAAATGAAATATCATTTCAGAAGAGTGGGCCTAACTTTTTCAAACTACCAAAAAAAAAAAAAAAAAAAAGTTCAAGTTCTTATCTTACCCAAACCATTTTTCATCCCTGTCCCTCCTTGTTAGACAGGAGGCTGTCTAAGACGAATGGGAGGCCAGGCATCAGCAAAGCTGTTTACCTAGTTAATCCCTGCCAGTCAGCTCTGCCTCACTCCCTCACCCACCCACCAGCAGGAGCCCAGCTTCAAATGGTCCCCTCCTGGTGTTCATATGACTTATTTTGCTCATGGCCACACATCCCTCCCTCCACCCCCCCGCATTGTTGCCTTATTTCAGTTTTCCCCTGAGAGGGAATGCCAGGTCTGGTCAGACATCTTCTGAGCCAGCGGACATGTTGTGTGTCTAGTATGTTAGAAATGAGAGGCTGGAAGACAGAGCAAGCGAAAGGCTCTTTGAAATGAGACCATTGTCCAAACACTTTCATGTTCCTCTCCCGTGGTGATATTTGTATTCTTATTGTCCTCCTTGTGGCCTGCGGCGCTGACTGAGCACCATCTGGGGCTGGGAACGAAAGTGCAGTTTCAGCTTGGGTGCTTCTGATTACTGAAAGGAAGGCAGTTTACACGGTGACACAGCAGAGCCCAGGATGGACCTAGCCCAAGAGGTGGATTGCTCCGTAGTTCACTGAAGAAGCTGAAGTGGTAATGCTGCAGGGAGAAACCAGCAGGTGGCTAGCAACTGAATGGAGACAAAATGGATGACAGCAAACGTACCATGGTCCCTTCTCCCTAAGCTAAAGCTAGAGGGGATGACAGGCCCAAAGCCTTTGCCTCGCCCTGGGAGTTCCTGCATAGCAAAGGAGAGGGGAGCGTATAAGATGCCAGCCCTTGTCAGTCACCTAGGTGTAAGGGGACTGTTGCCCCCTTACTAACAGTCAGTGGGGGTGTTTTAGTTGCTAGCTCCCAGTACTCAAAGGGGGAAGGGTCGATGGGGAATCAGGACCCTGAGACTGACAACCCCCAGGAACAATGGGGGAGGCCAATGCTCCAGGTCAGCCTGAATGACAGGGCGGGCAGGCTAATCAGGAGGCCAGGGAGGTCCCGTCCTCCGTGTGAGCTGGAATTGCCTGGGTCAGACAGAGTGGGGCCGAGCTAAGGAGAAAGCAGGGGCCCGAGCTGAGCTGAGGAGCGGAGCTGGGCCAGATCCAGAGAGAGCAGACCCTGTCCCGGGAGCAGAGCTGCAGCCCCAAAGCCAGAGGCACAGCCCAGAGAGAGCAGACCTGTCCCGGGAGCAGAGCTGCAGCCCCAAAGCCAGAGGCACAGCCCAGAGAGAGCAGACCTGTCCCGGGAGCAGAGCTGCAGCAACCAGAGCCAGAGGGGCCAGAGAAGCAGCCCAGGGAGCTGGAGGCAGAGCAGCAGAGACAGAGTGGTGGAGCTGGGGCTGGAGCAGTCCGGAGCTGGGTGCGGTGAGCAGCTGGGGAGAGCGAGGGGGACCCTGGACAGTGGGCCCAGCACAGGGAGACGCCTCAGCCAGGAGGCTCTGCAGGCCAGACTCAAAGGGGGATTAGTAACCCCGACAGGGCGGGGGCGACGCTGGGAAGAAGGGCCCTGCCACCTAGAGCCTGTGGCCACCACCAGAGCAAGTGTCCAACCCACAGCATCCCTGCAGCACAGCCAGGGCCTGAGAAGGAGGCCTGGGACTTACAAGGACAGACTGTGAACTGCCCGGACATTCCAGAGACACTGTTTGTTTTGTGTTCCCTGCCACAGAGTGGGGTGATGTGTTCCCTTTAACCTTTCCCATTTTCCCTTATTCTTTTTAAAATTCATTGTTGATTAAATAACTTGCATTTGCTTTACCTTGTATGTAATGGTCAGTGAGTCAGAGAAGTGCCCAGTGCAGAGAGAGTACCCCGGAGTGGGGACACCCTAGCCCCTGTCCTAGGTGACCACAGCAGGGTTGGGGGTCAAGCCCCCCAGGAATCGTGGGCCCAGCCTTGTTGGGGTTACGAGGATTCTGCCAGACAGGAGAGTGGAAGGGGAGTCCTCAAGGGCAGGGAGGCTGCTGGGTAAAGGAAGTGGGAGCGAGGACTCAGATCCTTTTGCTAGCCCACTTCACCGGGGTAGTGCAGAATCCAAGAAAGTTCCCCACAATAGTGGGACTATTCCCCCGCTTACATAGGGTCTTAGCTTTACCATCACTCTAGAGTGCCATGTTCATAGCAATGGGCTGCAGCAGCTTTGTGGTTACTCAGGAAACCACTCAGCCGTTCCCTGCCGATCTGGGGCTCTATCTATAATTGAAGAGCTCCAGGAGGTTTGCAGGCTAGTGGTTCTTCTCCAATTAGAGTGAAAAGGCTCCATTTATTAACAACTGGCTTGTTTAAATAGCAACTACCATTGAGCGCTCTGTGTGTCTGAGGCAAACGGAAACTGAGAGTGGCCTGGAATGGTCACAGCAAGCATTGCATACACCGCTCCCTGCTGCCACTCTAATCCTCCAACATAGCCCAGACACTGGAAAGTACTAGACTGCTCAGCCAACATCCATGCACACATTAATGCATAGACACCCTTCCACCCACCACCCCTGCAGATGCCCCTGACTCACACACACACCCTCACAGTAACACACTCACTCCGGAGCACAGATCAGGCTCTTTTGAGGAAAAGCAGCTCAGGCAGTTGGAGGTGGCATTAGAGGGCCGGTGGTTTGGTTTCCCCACAATGCCCCCGGGATGCACTTCCACTGAGCTTGTAATATTCCTGCTGAACACGTTTTCCCACTTTTCCGCCTCACAGACATTCATGTTTTTAATTTTTTTAAGCCAACCCAATATCTTCCCCTGCCCAAAAGAAACTTCTGTTAGATCCATAAAACTTTTAAGAGGTTTGTGTTTGTTTGTTTTTCAATTTTGTTCAAGTGGAAAAGTCTTTGAAATTTGAACAGGCAGGTTAGGATGAGGGAAGCCCCAGACTTTGATTATGCCAGACCCGGCAAAGAAGGGCTGTTCTTGGTGCTTCTCATATTTCTATAGCACCTTCCCGGTAAGGATCTCCAGGAACTTCATACACATTAGTGGATTAAGCCTTGCACAGCACCCCCGTGAAGTTTTCCCCTTTTATCAGCTCCACTTTACAGAAAGGCAAACCGAGACATACTAATATTAAGTGACTTGGCCAAGGCCACATGATGAATGAGCAGCAGCGGTGGACTGAGAAGCCAGGAGCCTGATGATCCCTACTGTTGTGCAGTGCACAGCAATGCTGAAGTGTGTACATTGTGGCGTAGCTAGTGGCAACTGAGGCAAATGAGTAGCCCAGGACTCAGCACCTCCTGTGCAGCAGAGTCATGTGTATACCCTGCCCTGATGTGGAACGTGGGGAGTTCTGAGAAAGGATTTGATACACACAGGGGCTCTGGGGCGAGTTGCACAGGAGATGGCTTCTTCCCCCAGGCAGAGTGCATGGTGCAGGCATGCAGAAGTAGTGCCGTTGAAGCCTGCTTGGAGCTGGTCTAAGTTGCACAACATGGTCCAGCCGGGGAAGGACTTTTCACCTCAGCATTTGCTGTTGCTGCCCAATCCTTAATTCACATGCCCATGGCATCTAATTACCTTTGGCAGGGGAAGTGCTCCTGATCACGGACAACGTGCAGGGATTTAGCTCTGGCTTTGTCGCGAAAGAGGTGGTGTCTGTAGAACGCTGCCTGATATTGGTGCTCCGCTAGCTGTGAAGTTTTGAATGCCAGAGCATGGCAGCGGCACCCTGAGGCTCTGCAAGGGGATTGGCTGGCCCCCTAGGGCAGCATGGGGTGCCCCCGTCAGGCCTTACTCTTATTTGCCACGAACAGGCTCCTACACAGGTAGTATTTATTATTTTTCTAGTGTTTAAAAAGACCCCAGTGGAAAAAAAAATGAACAATACTAAACAGCTAAAGAAAAGGTCCCTGCCCTGAGGAGCATACATTTTAAATGGCACTTTGCTTTTCACTGAACAACTGTCTGAACACTGGCAAACTGCATGTGGGCTTTCTATGGAGTGGCTGATGCATTTCCATCGCTGTGAGCTTGTTTGCACAAGAGGGAAAGCTCGAGCCCTGGCAGGGCTGAATCCCAGTCCCATGGTAGTAAGGACTCTGGTTTTCCTCACCACGTACTGAAGCGCTGAGTCGGGGAGTGTCCATTTAAGATTCACCTCCCCTTCCACAAGCCCCAGCAAGCACTGAGATTCCCCTTCCTCCCACAGTGATCAGTTTCTGGAAACTGCCTTCTCAAGGGACATTGGCAAACCTTCATGTTCCCCACCCCATGCACTATACCTCATTCTGCCGCTATCTCTCCCTCCCCACCCAAGCATTGCTGGATTCTGAGCCCCAATCCTGTGCAGGCTTCTGTTTATCCCTTTTCCTCGGGCCCCAGAGAACAGAAGGAAACTGAAGCTGATTGATAAAATGGCTGAAGATTTTTTTTTTTTTTTCATGAGATGTGGCGAGAGCAGCAAAAAGATCAATTATCCTCTGGCTTTAGTGATAACATTTCATTCATCTGCAGAGATGATGAATGTACTTGGTATCCCTCAGGCAGTCATGCCCTGAGTCCTTTTCCTTTGCTTCAGCACAATCCTCTTTAATGCCTCTTCTCTGAACCCAAACTATGGGACCTTGTGGGGGGGACGGGGACGTCAGTGGCAGGAAAGCATCTGTGTTAACTAGGGTAAAAGGCTATAAAGTCACACCAGTCACCGTCCACGTTGCAGCCAGTGCCATCTGCAGCCTGTCAGTGGCTGCTGAAGCAGACCTGTGACACTGGAATCAATTGATGCTATTAGTTCTATTGTGGGTGTGTAACCCACACACTTCCTGGCTGTGGTGTTCTGTCCCATCTAGTGGCACGGAGACCACTTAGAGAGAGAGAGATTGATAAGACTGCTCTACAGCCTTAGCTAAGAGCCATATGGAGGAGGAGCAGGGGAAGAGCACAGCAGGCTGGAGGGTGGGATGGGCACTTGAAACGCTGTAGTGGCAGGAGAGGGGCGGGACAAAGGGGGATGGACAACCAATGGTGATGCTGCAACAAAGGATGCGGGGGCCGGGGCGGGGGGCGAAATAATCCAGAGCCCAAATTTCAGAGCTGGGTGTGTGGCAGGAGGCTGGACAGGCCTCTTCCAGGAGGGAGGGGAGACTATTGAGCTTGGCCTTCTGGGGCAAGCTGGAGTGGGTGGTGGACAGGCAGAGTGGAAGGCCCTGACTTGACTTATCTTCTGCATTCTCAGCTCTAACTGGAGCTGGTGGTTTGGGGAAGGCTGCAGTGGTCTGAGGATTTCTATAGTCCACCTCACTGCAGCTGTTGTGCTCCATATTGATGGAGTGGAGTGGGGGGAGCAGAAGCTGCTGAGCTGGGGGTAACTCCTTCTGGTTCAGGGTGGGGGTGAAGGCAGGAGGAAGGCTGGAAACCTTAGGCTTACCCCTGGGCACGGTATAGTTGCAGGAAGGTATTGGGGACAATGCAATCAGACTAGAGACAGTGCAAAGCAAAGCTGCAGAGCACACACAAACCTGCACACCTCTCCCCATAAATGGGTCTCCACATATTCACCTCTCCCCATAGGCAGCACACACTCCTCCCTGCATGCAGTGAGCCCCCAACATAGATTCCTCACACGCTTCCCCATGCAAACAAAACATACCATATTCACTTAGCCTGCCAGGGGAATTGAAACAAGCAGCATGGAACTAACGAAGCCAGAGGTTGGCTGGCAGCACCCTTACACTTGCAAAAAGACCCATCAGATCTTCAGTGCCCATGAGGATACAAAGACACGCCTTGGTTGTACACCTGCTTCGGAAAGTTGGAACATCCAGCAGCACAATATCCCCCAGTACCTTGATGGGCTGATGATTCCCATTATGCAACACCCTGGGTGAACCAAACTGGAGCAACCTAGAATTTTCTTTTGGGACCTCCCAAGTACTCCCCAGGCCTTGCGCTCCTTTGCTAGGGAGATATGACATGGCCCTAGCCCAGGCTAATAGCGTTGCATGTTACAGAGAGAGGAAATGTATGTGGGAAGAAAATTATTTCATTTCAGCCTTGAAAACTGTTACTATTTCTAGCCCTCCCCCTGTGACTGGAACTAACTGTATTCTTCTTGGCAGTCTCTGATGAGACGCCCTGGACTGAATGGGCCAAGTTATTCCTTCAGAAGATGGGTCGGGTATGTTGGTGGGGCAATGGGGGAGGAACAGGTACTGACATTGCCTGTGCTATCCTTGTTTTGTGGATAAACAAAGGACTTCGTTCTCCAGGGGCCCTATATTCTCCCACTGCCAGACACAAGTCGCTCCCCTGGAAATCAACAGGAATTATTTGTTTGCTGTGGAGAGGGAATCAGGCTTTAGGGCTGTCCCATTGGCACCTTTCACCAGCATCAAGATCTCTCTCGATATCTGCCCAGAAAGGGATACGTTTTAAAGAGCATCTTTTCAGCTGTGCTGTGAAGTATCTTGTGGGCTCTGCATGGTGGCACAGCTCTGCCTCTGCCTGAATGCAGCTGCCAATTAAGCAGAGGAAATGAATGCTGCCTTTAATTGCCCTTTTTCAGGGGCTGCTTCTTCCCCAGAGACAGATTCTGCTGAGGTGTTTTTGAGCCAAGTCCAGCAGACCCTGAGAAATATGGAACTGAGAGAGATGGGGTTTGGCAGGGGAGGGAAGGCAGCTGCCCCGCTTGGCTCGGGAACTGTCTGAGTGGAGAAGAAATGAACTCTACCAAAGCAGAGAGGAAATGCCAGCCTGCCCATTTCCCCAGTTCCTGTTAAAACTCGTGGGTGTCAAAAAACGCTTCTTTCACTCCTTGGAGGTTTCCCATCTTATCACAGTACCTGTGCCACTGGCAGCAGCCCAAATAGGCCAGACCTTGTGTTATTATCTTGATTAATTGTCCTAGTGTCTTAATGCTTTCCCAGCAAACTGGAAATGGCCCTGCAGAGGTTGGTTACTGGAGTCCTATAAATCCATCTCGGGCCACTGTGTCTCCACAGCCCAGCCAACAATGCATTCTTTTTCCTGACCTGCCATGGCTGTTGCTCTCATCTCCAGCTGGGTCCCCACCTTTCTTTTGTTGAAAGTGCAACACTTGTCTTCTTTGGGGTACTTTGTGTGGAGGGAATGGCTCATCGGGAAGGGAAGGATTTAAGCTGAGACAGCCTGAGTTTTTCAAGATCTGAGTTCCAAATACAGCCTGAGATGTCTCAAGGTGGCACCCAAAATCAAGGGCCACTTCTGAAAATTTGAGCCTCAACTTCTCTGTGGCCATTTTCCTGTCTGTAAAACAGGGATACTAAGACCTGGTCTATACTACAGCATTAGGTTGATGTAAGGCAGATTACATCGGCCTAATTAAGTCAGTGTACTCTCCTGCTCCAGCCGATGTAAGTGCCCTACTACACTGACAAAATAACTTCTCCTCCACAGAGGCGTAGGGTTTATGTCGGTGTAGTTAGGGCAAGTCAGTGTCCGTGTAGTCACTGTGTTACTTGCATCTATTGGCTGTCATTCTTGTCAATTTCACGGCTCCGCTGGGAATGGGGCAGTTGACTGGACACCAGCATGGATCTCCCCGCTGGGAGCTCAGCTGCCCTCTTGGGGCTTTCAGCTTCCTGCTCCCCACTGGGAGAAGGGCAGCCAACCAGACTCTGGGCCCAGAGCTTCCAGCTGTGCTCCCAGTGAGGAGAGGGGAACCAAGAGCCTGGGGGGGTGGGGGCTGCTGGGCTCCTAGCAGGGAGATCCACGCCAGTGTCCAGTCAGCTGCCCTGTTCTTGGCAGGGAGCCGGACTACCGGCAGGGAGTTGCGCATGGAGATGAGAGCCCTGTCTCTCAGCTCCCCACACTGCCCTTCTTAAGTTGGTGGAAGTACTCGTGGTGAGGATGCACCCCACTGACAAAAGAAGGGTAGTGTGGACATGAACCACCACAGTAATTATTGTGGCGGCTGTAAAATGACGTAACATATGACTTAAGTTCATAGTGTAGACATGCCCATATTTACCTATGCCACAGGGGGACTGGGAGATTTAATTCAGTAGTGTCTGGGATGTGCTTTGAGATCCTGTGCAAGAGAGGTGTTTTCTGGAGGACTGAGCGTGGGTTTGGGAGTGAGGCAGCCTTGAGTTCTAATCCCAGTTCTGCTATTGACTCACTGAGCAAAATACTTTGGCCCAGAAGTTAGGAATCTAAATACCATTGAGGATCTGGGTCTTTGACCTCTCTCGGTCTCTGATTTCCCATCTATAAAGTGGATCTAATAGCATTTATCGACCACTCCTAGCTTGCAAGTGCGTTGTGAGGATTCATTAATGTTTGTACAGGATCTTGAACGTGTGCGGAAAAGGGCTTTCCAATGCTGAATTCACTCATAATGTCTCTATGCCTTCCCAGATTATGCTCCTGGCTCTTGCTGACTGACATGCCACCATATCATCACTTTCGTGTCTTGGGCATTGCTGCCAGGCAAGATTCAATCATTTCTTCCATCAGCGGCAGCTTTTCCTTTGGCAAGTCTTCATTTGGGCTCTTGGTCAGGCAAGCCCTTTCTTGGTCTCCCGTTTTCATTTGGAATCCTGTATCTTTGCTAAGGGGATGAAAACAGGGGGTGGGTGGGATGAACTCACTGATATGCTCTGGCTACTGTATGTTGTTCCAGCGATGCAAGGCAGCCATAAACTTAGTTTACCTAGCTGGTGAAGCTAGTTCTGCAGCTGCTTTTTGTCAGTGGCGCATACTGGTGAATCCGGCCCAAGGATTCTTCTCTTGATGAGGGTTACCGCTGGCGGCTCAGCCCAGCCACTTCCCTGTGATTCTTTCTGCTTTTTCCTTATTGCTGAGTCTTGCTTTGTTCATGGTTTTGCTTTTACCAGTGTCAGTCTCGGGGTGAGTTGGAGGCAGCCTAACAACTTCTTCTCTCTTCGGCCCATAATGATCCTATCTCATATAAACTCTTTCCGCAGCAGTGTGAATTTGCAGTGCTCGGCCAGGCTCTGCTCAACTGCTCTGAAGGACTTGGCAGGCTCAGCTGGTTCTTGAGAACACTGGTTAAATCTCTCCTACATCACGTCACGCCTCCCAATAAATCCAGCAACAAAGGCTTTCTTCTCCTTCTCACTGTTCCTTTTTTCTTCCTCATTCAATTGGAGTTTTGCCAGGATTTCATCCCCAGCATGCTCCACTACGTACGGCAAGAAGACTGCTTGGAAACCACCTGTCTCCCCACTGAGACCTGACATTATTCAGAAGAGCCCAACCCTCCCAGATTAAGGCCTGGTCTACACTAGGAAATTAGGTCAGTATAACTGTGTCGCTCAAGGGTGTGAAAAATCCACACCCTTGAGCAACGTAGTTATACCAACCTAAGCCCCAGCATAGACAGCACTAGGTCAGTGGGAGAATTCTCCTGTCGCTCTAGCTACCACCTCACAAGGAGGTGGATTACCTATGCCAATGGGAGAACCCCTCCAGTCGGTGTAAGTAGCATCTTCACTGAAGCATTTTAAGCGTAGACAAGCCCTCACTAATCCATCTTCCTGTGGCTGTGCCATTAAATGTCTCAGGAGCTGCACTTGTCACTGGGAATGCAGGTATCGGCACTGTTATTAAGCAAACAGCTTATCAAACCAAATAAATATTTAAATAGTGATTTTAAACACATTTTTACACCCATCATTGGGCTCCGTACAGGAGTAACTGGACGATGCTCTCTGTGTCCTGTTTTATGCAGGAGGTCAGATTAGATGATCATGAAGGTTCCTTCTGGCATTAATCTCTATGAATCTAGATTGATTTACGGAATGCCTCCTCCAGGATCACAGACTCTCCATGTGGGGCCAGATTGGCCCCTGTTTCCTTGTAGTCTGGCAGGTAAAACTTGTAAAATAGGGCCACGTAGCCCAAGTTCAACTCCAGAAGGGATAAGCTGCAAGCAGTCCCTTGATCCTGATGGTCACCTAGAGGTGTGGCAAGGGGTGTGCTCCTACAGAACATGGGGGTGGCGGGATAGAGAGAATTCACCTCTGTGCAGAGGCCAAGCACCAGGCCTGTGCACTACTTAAGGCATCCTTCAGCCTTAGGAGTGAAATTCTGGACCAGCTGAACTCAAAAATTCTGCTATTGACTTCAATGGGGCCAGGATTTCACCCTAGGTTTTAAGAGGTACATAGGCCTTGGGCTGGCCCTCCACATAGAGGTGAATTAAACACACAGAGAAAAGGGGCCTAGCAAAGAGTAAAGCATGGGTGGTCACCTTTGGGAAAGGACAGCCTGGCCCTCTGCCTCTGGGAATATGCCCCCACCACCAATGGAAAAGGGAATGTAAACTGAAGCCAGACAGTGGCGGCTGTAAAACATACCCCCACAGGGCAGGGGGCACAATGGGGATGGGGAGGTGTTCCTATCAGGGACAAATGCTAGTGGAGCTACAGGCGGCTGGATTTTGGGTGGCTTGTGATCCTGTGAACAAAATCTGTGATGTTGTGTTACGGTTGGTGCAGTTGGTCACAAATGGCAGTAGGCAAACCCAGCACATCCCAGATGACTTTTCCAGCTGAGCACTGCAATTGTCCTTTGCCCGGCAGCGTGTCTGGCTTACCGGGACACGTGCAAACTGGCCAGGGATTCCACCCCAGCATGGTGATGCTCCAGGTGCTCATTATCGCTGTGCCGCAGCCTGTGGGCCGAGCCATGAGCTATAGCAGACACTGCAGACACTGCACAGCAATCCCTACGGCTCCCATAAGAAAATTTCAGCAATTAGCAGGGAGACAGGGGCACATCTGCCTAGCAGCTAAACCTAGCATGGTCTTCTCAGGAGCATCAGTTTGATTCTAGTCACTAGTCATAATCAAGACGTCCCATTCCCTGCTGCTTCCCTGCCTGTCTCACTCCCAGAAGGGCCTGCTCCCCATCACTTTACTGTCACTGTGACACTGGCAGACTAGGTGCCAGCTCATGCCAACGTCCTCATGTCTTCACCGAACACTGACAATCACAGACCTGGAATGCGTCTGGCTCACTTGTGTGTCAGTATTTCTAAAATAGATATTCGAGTTATAAAAATGTGTTTAGACTTCATCAAATCCTTGTGAGTTGCTGCCTGCACTAATCTAACCCATAACCTCTGTCTCCCATATTATAAGGTAATATCTGAGCATTTGCATTGTAAGCCTCTGTGACTGTAAATCACCAGACAGGAGAGAGTCATTAACTCCTGTAAAGAGAAAAGGAGTACTTGTGGCACCTTAGAGACTAACCAATTTATTTGAGCATGAGCTTTCGTGAGCTACAGCTCACTTCATCGGATGCATGCCGTGGAAACCAAAATAAATTGGTTAGTCTCTAAGGTGCCACAAGTACTCCTTTTCTTTTTGCGAATACAGACTAACACGGCTGTTACTCTGAAACCTGTCATTAACTCGTGTGAAATCCTCATCGCCTGCAGACGGTGGTATGTCCTGCCCCCACAAGGAAAGCCCATCAACACCAGACGGGCTAGTGTGGAACATTAAAGAGGACAAAAGTCCTTGTTGTTTACTCTCCCCTGTGAAGATGAGTCATACAAGTGAATTCCTCCCACCAGCTGAGTTTGCAGCTCAAAGCACAAAGCGGGAAGGGAATAAAACCCCCTAACAAAGAAGAACTGTATCTCTATGCTGCTTGGACTCTGAGAGCATGTCCACACAGCAAAGAAAAACCTTTGGCTGGCCCATGCCAGGTGACTTGGGCTCGTGGGGCTCAGGCTGTGGGGCTGTTTCATTCCTGTAAAGACTTCTGGGCTCTGGCTGGAGCCTGAATTCTGGGCCCTTTCCACCTCCCACAGCCTGGGCTCCAGCCCGAGCCTAGAAATGTACACAGCAATAAAACAGCCCCACAGCCTGAGCCCTATGAGCACAAGGCGGCTGGCATGGGCCAGCCATGGGTGTCTTGTTGCTGTGTAGACATACCCGGAGGGGCAAGGTTTTCTAAGGATAAGCAAGGGATCCCCCAGCTGCTTAGCCTGGGTTAGCCCTAATGGACATAGAGCTTGCTTTTTATGGAATCATCTATTACTTTTTGAAACTTAAGATTTGAACTCATTTGTGTGTTCATATGTGTACCTGCTTTAACCTTGTAAATAACTTTCTCGTTTCCTTTCCCTATATAATGAATCTCTAGATAGTTTATTGTAGGATTGGCTACAAACATTGTGTTTAGTGTGAGATCTAAGGTGTAATTGACCTGGGGTAGGAGACTGGTCCATTGGGACTGCCATTAACCTGAATATTGCTGTGATTCGTGGTGTACGGGACCAAGGCAGGCTTACCTACCCGAGGGGACTGTCTATGACTCCATGTTCAGGCTATTACAGTGGCTGAGGAATTCACACTTGATAATTTGTTGGTGATACCTAAGTACTTGTGAGATCCATAATCTGGGGTTTGTGCCCTGGTTCTTAACAGCCTGCCCTGAGGCTGGAACTCTTGAGTCACTGCAGGACAGCCACATTTTCACATCTCCTGGCTGCCTGCTTTATTGCACTCTCTGTGACTGGCCAGAGATGTTTTTGCTTGGCTGTTACTACCCTGACTTTTGTGACAGCCCTTTGCTTCCCTCCCCCCACTCTGTCTACTGCAGCTCCTGTGCCTAGCTGGGATCTGTCCCGTGCTGCCGAGGAGCACATTAAGCTCCGCGGGTGGGGCGGCTTGCACACGTCCTTCCGTGTATATAGTGCAGCACACTTTTGCTCCCAGTGCAGGGTTTTTCCAAATAAGGCCTCTGGACTGTGCGCTCCCCTCTCCCAGTGGGCTCGCCCTTTGCTGCTGCCTGCTCAGCGTTGAAGAGCAAAAACTTTTAAGGCCAAAGAGCTGGTGCCCGGGCTGCGTGGCTGGAGCTGGTGTGGACTGATTGCATATCCCTCACCAAACCCCTTCAGGGTCTCACTGAGCTGAGGAAGGATCAGCCACACAAATCCGGGCTCCTGTCCCCTTCGGGAGGGGGACATACCCAGGGACTTCAGCCTTTTCTATTTGTTATTCATTGTAACACAAATAAATGTGCGCTCTCTGGGCTCCTCCCGGCTTCTCTCAGCTGGTCCTTTCTCTCTCTGGAGGCTGCTTTTCTTTTCTAAACAAATAACAAACCCACAAAGTTGGAAAAAGAACCAGTACCCTGGAGAGCCCCACTGTGGTATTTTCATACAAATGGGGCTGGGCTCGATCTGTGGGACGGAGCGTGCCCCTCCCGCGGGCGCTCCCACCTTCCCTGCACCAGCAGAGGGACTGGGACAGGCGCCACGCCGAATTAATTGTGATTGAAAGAGTTTCTGTCTCCAAACAGCACATTCTGGGTTTGCTGAGATGATAAAGTCGCCAGTACAATTTCAGACTTAATTACAAACCGTTTCTAGGGAAGGTGGAGAAATCTTTGGAGGTCCGATGGCTGCAGTTCTACCCCTTGCAGGGGGCTGTGATGCTCTCAGATCTCTCAATCTAAACAGGGTCAGGTCTAGTTTACCCTTACACTGGAGAAAACCAGGGGCTGCAGCAACTGAAGTTGCTGACTATGTGGGGCTCCTCCATTAAGTTGCTGCTACACTTAAGCACCCCCTGTAGTCCTAGTGTGCTACCAGAGTGCTCCCTTTATGGACTAGAATACATACCTTGAACCTATGCACGCTGGTTAATTGCATGGCTGTAGAAGTATATCGACAGTCTCCCAAGGGTTAAAGCTCATTATCTACAGCACCCCTGATTGGAGGAGCACCCACACACCAGCTGCCCGTGGCTCTTCCTCCTCCAAGTTTTGCCTGCCTTGTGGATTTATTCTTTAATATGCCCAGGCTTTCACCTTCTGATACATTTGGAAATTTTCATCAAATTTTGGAGAGGCTTTATTAAGGATTTGCGCTATCTTTCAATACACTCTTCATTTGCTCTTTGGTTCCTGGCCTCTTAGTGCAGAAAAACTCCACGCTCTCCTGTGTTATCGCTTCCCCAGCTAAAAAGCAGCAAGGCCTTAGTTTGCTATTCTCTCCACACCCCCTGTCTTTTCTGCCCAGTTGCCTGTAGCAAGTTGAACTGATCAGCACATAGAGAAAAATCAACAGTGGTCTAGTTAGGCCAAGTGAAGTGCATTGTTGGTGAAATATATTGTTTGTTCTGTCCTGGGGAGGCGGGGGAGGTTCAAGCATGTTGTAGAAACTCACGTTCTATTATCTATTATTTGTTTTACTGTAGTGCCTAGGAGTAGCTGTCATAGATGAGGATCCCATTGTGCTAGGGACCATACAAACACAGAAAAAAAAGACCGAGCCTGCCCTAAGGAGCTTCCAATCTGTATAAGACAAGGGCAACAGGTGGACCCAGACTGATAGATGGGGGAGTACAAGGAAACAATCTTGTTATTTTGACATGTCTGCAGCTATACTGACTCTGGATGTCAGAGTCAAAAATGAAGCACTCCTGGGCCTGGACTGTGTTTGGGTGGGAGACTCCCAAGGATAAACTCAGGGAGCTGTTGACTCTGGAGCTGGTGTGCTTCCTCTGAGTCAGCAATGACCCAGTGTCCTAGCACCATGCTTTATTGGAGGTACCATGAAGAAAGAAGAAAAGAAACATGGAGGGTCCTTCAAACTTATGCTCTTTTAAGATTTCTAAGCATTTACTGCAAGAGCAGAGGGGTTAGTCTTGGTTTTCTAGCCAAATTCCAATTTCCGCAATTTCACTGTCTTCCTAAAATTGCCCCAGCTGTTTTAATCTAGACACAGTGTTCATCTCCTCTCTTAAGCTGTTCTGTAGCATTGCTGGGTGTAGTTACACAGCTGCTATATCCCAGTGACTGGCTGATTAAGATTATTCTGATATTCCCTCGACCCTGAAGTTTTTACTTATTTCTTAATCTGGGAAAACTCTTGGCTTCCACATTGGATCAGGCAGGTGGAGATCATGTAATATATTCATGTCTCCCACTCCTCTGAGGTGCTTATTCCATGCTCAGAATGCGGAGAGGAATACTGCTAATAATTTACAGTTGCACCAGTTCCTTTCACTCCCAAAGGATCCCAAAGTGCCTTATGATTTTTATAACATAGGGCCCTCTCACCCAGTATAGATGTACCACCACTTCCGTGGTGGACAGCCACAGAGCAGCTTAGGACAGGGAGTGAAGAACTCGGTAGCCAAATGAAAATAGAGGAAGGAGTTTAAGTAGGCACAGTGTAATTACCCACATTGGAATTAGACTCGAATGCCAGGGTTACCAATGGAAGCCTTCCTGATCACAAAGGGCTTTCTGCTTTTGGCTGAGAAATAGAGGCCTAAGAAACATGCTGGGGAAACGTGTTTATTACTAATACAGAGGGTAGAGTGCCCTGTGCTTTGGCACAGCTGCTCCACTTCCCGCAGCACCCTGTGTTTTACCGTGGGCAGCTCTCATCCAAATACTGACCAGACCTGCCAAGGCTCCCGTTGAGAGATCTGACAGGATCTGAGCCGAGGTGGTTTGGCTGCAGGCAGAATAATTCTTCCTTTTATGGAATTCTTCTGCTTCTCCCCCAACAACGGCCCTCAGATCCTTGCTTAGTAACAGGAGATTTTCTCCCTCTCTTGAGTCCTCGCAACAACAATCTCACCCACGTAGAAACCAGCTTGCCTTCTGCAAAGAGCCTCTGCTACCCGGGTCTCTCATTTCAAGGAGGCTCCAGCTGCTTTAGGAGAGATGGGGGATGGAAGAGAGGGCAGGAGCTGGTGCGGGGTGGGGACGGGGGACGGGACTTGTGTGAATGCACAAGCAGTGCATTTCCCTGTAATACTGTAGTGTGCAGGAGTAGTAGGACTGAGGTGCTAATATGAGATTCTGCTGCTGCTTCCGGAAAATTTAGGGAATTGGCCAAGAAATCAACAGCACAGAACTTAGCAGTAGAAGTGGTTAGGGCCAATATTAGTTATCTGCAGGAAATGCTGTGGGTAGGCATAACAGTAGCCTCACACCCAACATCCCTTCTCACTTGACCAGTAGGATTCAGTCTCTCATCTGGCAGGATCACCAGCCTATATTTTTTCCCTATCAAGAGGCAGCTGAATGGCCAAGGATATACCATACAGGTATATCCATCAGTCTGACTGTTCCCTCCTCAGGCGGAGCAGAACTCTGTTACCATATTCAACCCCAGAAACAGGATTTAGGCTCCAGTATTACAACGCTTGGCATAACACTCTGCCTGGTATATGCTAAGTTTCGGGAGTAACACTTTGAGGGAGGAAATATTTCCTGAATTTCAGCCTGTTTCTCCTTTGATCAGTTTTATCCCATTTCTCCAAGTTATAACCCCTTGCACCACCCAAAGCGATTCTCCTCGTTCTTTGATGTTCTCACTTTCAGATCGTTGGAGATAGGAATCATGTCCACCCATTAATTCTCTCTCTTTGAGGCTGGGTAGTTAAGCCAGGCATCTTTCTTTTTTTCCAGTCTTTTCTCATCACTCAGTTCCTTCAGCCCTTTAATAATTTCCATTGCCAAGAGCTGAACATGGCACCACTTTGTGATCTGTGTGTGATCCCTCTGCACATGCAGCTCAGCATTGCCTGCACCTCGCCCCTCTAAACACACATCCAAATTTATTTTATCTCTTGCCCTATCCCATGGATCACTGAATTAAATAGCCTTTACCCCCTCTCTTGCAACATGCAACCTGTAAAGATGTCAGGCAACAACCAGTTGTATGACATTCACATCCAGATTTGGATTCTGCCACCCACTTAAAGTTTTATGTGTGTTTTGGATATAAGGTTTCTAAAAAGAAAAATATTCAGTGTGATAGCAGGATTTAAAATGGCATGTGGAAGTTCAGTCAGGATCTCCTATTTGTCCTCCCACAACAAAAGAATAATAAAGTACAGGGTAGAGTTGGGCAACATTTTTAAGTCAAACCTTTTTTTTACCAAGAAGTGTAAATTCAGGTTGACAGAAAAAATTAGCAAATTGATGCTGAATTTTCTGAACTGTTCTGGTTGGAAAAGGAATTGAAATATTTCGTTTTTGAAACGAAACATTTCAATTTTTCAATTTGAGAAGACTTCATTTTGAAATTTACTTCAAATGTATTTATTTTAAGTTTAAAAAGCCAGGAAACTGAAATGTTTCATTTGACCTGAAATTTTTTTTTTTTTTGGTTATACTGAGCATTTTTTTTAAAAAAAAGTTTGGTGTTGAGTCACTCTCACATTATTTATATTTTGGTCGGGCTAGGAAACCACAACAGCTGGTCTTCACACACTCTAGCCCAGGAGAAATCAGGAAGATTGTTGTGCAACAAACACTGAACTGGTGGCTCTCACAACTCCGAGGCATGACTGGACAAATAGCTGAGTAAGATTCAGCAAAAGATTAACACCTTTATGAATAAGAAATACATCTGCAGTAGGTCTCTCTATGACAAAGGCCATCGATCCTCAGACTTCAGGGATAAATTGATCAAGAGCTGGGGTAGAGAGAAATCTTCACCACTCCACCATAGTATAGTATCACACCTTACGGGCTTAGTGCTGCATACAGTGAAGTCAATGGCAAAACTATTGTCTTCAGTAGGTGTGGGAAGTGTGTGTCTGTGTGCGTAGGGGAGTGATTCAACTTATCTCTAAAGAATTTAGTATTGGCTGCTGCTGGAGACAGGAAAAACCAACCAGATGGACCATTTATTTGTGTCGATGCAGCAGATGGTGGGATACTGGCTGACATGAACTATTTGTCTGCTCTGGTGTGGCAGTTTGTATGTTCCTTAGTTCTGCCACCTATAGCAAAGCTTTAGAAAATTCAGTGTACCGCTCAGAACCCCCCACACTGAATTCCCTGCTCAGCAGAAAAAAAGATTCCGGGCTTCTGCTCTGCAGTTTGACCCTGACTGCATCCTTCCCTTCTCTCACCTCCTGTCTCAGATGAGTTGTCCTTATAACGCACAATGTGCACTTTGGTGTAAATGAGAGGAAGGGGTTGTTGGAAGCTAAAAAGCTTTTATTCCCTGCTCTCTCCCCACCACCACCCCATTCCCTGCTGGCAGCCAAATAACATGTCTTGTCTCTAAGCAGTATTCGCAGTGTATAATTTAGGGCCTATAAATAGATGGCTGTTATTAACCAAAGAAAAAATCACATACACACATTTTCTCCCCTTTCCAGGCACCAGCCCAACCATTCCAGGGAGAGAATGGTTGCCACTTTAAATGGGAGGCACGCAACGCCCATCCAGGTGGCTGTGTTTCTCTCTACTTCTGCCTTCTTTTTTATTCAGTTTATTCTGCCCCATCTCTTTCCCCCTCAACATTTTTCTCTTTCTCCATCTGTGCCTGCCTTTGCCCCTCCCACATGCTATCTCTGTCCACACCCAGCCATCTGTCACTCCCACCTGCCTCTGCTCCCCCTGTGTGTTTCCTGCTTCCTTCCCCCAGTCCTCCACCCTCACCCATCTTAAGTAAAGTTCCCACTGGATAAAAGAGGAACTGAGACGCAGGGAAAGAGAGACAGAGGGCAACAGGGATTGAAGTAGGGGCCCAAGCCATAATAAATGGAACCAATGGAAGTGCTTACCAAATAGCACGCACAGGCTGGGTTCCTCTGCCCAGCCCCCAGACAGAGTAGTTAGTCTGGGCCACCGGAGGAAAGGGGCAGGGGAGAGGAAATTATCTTTGACAGATTGTGAAGCAGCCACAGCACAGCAGTAGGGCAGCTACATCCACCTAAAGACCGGAGTATCTCCCACAGCCCTAGTGTTTCTTCCCCTGCAAGGAGCTGGACTCTGTCAGAACAGCCCCACCGTGGGCTCCCAAAATCTTGCTTTCTTTGTGCAACAGGGGTGAACAAGTCCAGGGGTTTTGCCATTCTCAATCATCATGGCAGGCCCCAACCAATTGGGAGATTTAGAAAAACAAAAACATTTGGGGTTTGTGATGGGGTGTCCACCCAGCGCAAAAAAAAAACCTTCCCGCTGAACGGGGAGGCGGAATCCTGCCTGCTGAACATGGAGGCGGAGTGATGGTGCGGCCGCTGAATTTCCGCCGCCACCGAGGGCAGATTGCCACCCCAGAGCCCGATGTCCTGCCGCCCCTTTACATTTGCTGCCCCAGGCACCTGCTTGGTTCGCTGGTGCCTGGAGCCAGCCCTGTGTCCACCCACATGAGGCTTGAAGGGGTTAAGGTGGCCAGGTAGGCAATTAACTCCCCAGGCTGCAGTTGGAGGAGGGGCCAGAGAGCAGGGGTTAATCAAATGAGGCTCAACTGTATAAAGGCCAGGAGCTGTAAGCAGAAGTGGGGGTTCAGGAAGGCAGGCTGGTAATACTCCCTAAAAGGAGATAGGGGGAAGACTGGTGAATCCAGACTGGGGGAGCTAGGAAGAAAGGAGAAGGCTCAAGGGAAAAGCAGCAAAGAATAGGAGTACAGACCTTGGCTGCTGACTAGAGGACTCTGAACTGGAACCTGGAGTAGAGAGCAGGCTGAGGCAGAGACACCATTAGAGGAGGGTGCAATGCCTGGCCAGGATTACCAGCAGTGAGTGGATGCTGTGATGAGGTTCTTTATTTGGCATCCAGTTGTTGGGACTTTGGGGTTCACGTTTTCAAGCTGTTCTCTATAACCATGACGGCTAGAAACTTATCTGTTTAAAAAAGATGAAAGCTGAGATTCTCACATCATCCCAGGATTCCAGGAGCTGGGGCTTTAAAATGTCACATATCACTAGACTCACTAGAGGGAGAGGAATTATTTAAGCTCAGTACCAATGTGGACACAAGAACAAATGGATATAAACTGGCCACTAGGAAATTTAGACTAGAAATTAGACGAAGGTTTTTAACCATCAGAGGAGTGAAGATTTGGAATAGCCTTCCAAGGGAAGCAGTGGGGGTAAAAGATCTATCTGGCTTTAAGATTAAACTCGATAAGTTTATGGAGGAGATGGTATGATGGGATAACATGGTTTTGGTAATTAAATATTCATAAATAGGCCCAATGGCCTGTGATGGGCTATTAGATGGGGTGAGATCCGAGTTACCCAGGAAAGAATTTTCTGTAGTATCTGGCTGATGAATCTTGCCCATATGCTCAGGGTTCAGCTGATCGCCATATTTGGGGTCGGGAAGGAATTTTCCTCCAGGGCAGATTGGAAGAAGCCCTGAAGGTTTTTCGACTTCCTCTGTAGCATGGGGCACAGGTCACTTGCTGGAGGATTCTCTGCTCCTTGAAGTCTTTAAACTACGATTTGAGGACTTCAATAGCACAGATATAGGTGTGAGGTTTTTTTTTTTTTGTAGGAGTGGTGGGTGAAATTCTGTGGCCTGCGTTGTGCAGGAGGTCAGACTAGATGATCTATGACTAGATATCTATGACTCTGGGGTGACCATATGTCCTGTTTTGGCCGGGACAGTCCCTTTTTAAGCCCTGTCCCGGACATCCTGACTTTTTTGGCAAAACTGGATATTTGTCCCCTTGCCAAGAGCAAATGGGACAAATGTGCAGTTTTGCCAAAAAAAAGTTGGGCATCTTCTTCGAGGGGACACAGAGGAACATTTGGCGAGGTTGGGGGGCTGACAGCCCCGGGCAGGGTCCTGTTTTCACTTTGGGAAATATGGCCACTCTACCAGTCTCACAATAGTGGGTAACAGAGTATGCCCCGCTCCTGCCTTTTTGCACCACAGAAACCGGCTCAAACTCCACCGGTAGCATAGCCACCATGCCATTTGTTTGAGTTCCCTCCACCAGCAGCCTTACAGCCACATGCAACACTACTAGTGCAATATCCCCTGGGCTTTCAGCCCCCCTCTTCTTAGGAGCAGGGGTCTCCCTTCCTTGAGGCCCCTGGGCTCAGCTAGCCCTGTTCCTCTCCCCACTAGAGCGTCCTTCCTGTGCCTCTTGGCTCATTAGCTCCACCAGCCAGTGCACTGTGGCTCCCTACGAAACGCACTGACAGTGTGGAAATGGAGGGTGGGGGGCCGTGGCCAATAGAGACACAGAACTGCCCTGTAAGGAGAGTGGGAGTTGCAAATAGCACAAGCCAAGTGGCAGTACCCAGCAAATCCCCTGTCGCCTGTTAGCAAATGGTATAAGCAGGTATGCACAGGGGGAGGAAGTGGGGTTGTAGGATGACCGGATGTCCCGATTTTATAGGGACAGTCCTGATATTCAGGGCTTTGTCTTATTACAAATATTACTTATTGGTTCCTATTACCCCCCACTCCCTGTCCTGATTTTTCACACTTGCTGTCTGGTTGCCCTGGGTGGATGGGACCGTCTGCCCTTGGGTTGAGGGAGAGACCTCTCTTACACCTGAAAACGCACCCTCTGTACTTTCTTCCTGAGTGGTGCAGAGCACAATTAGGAGGGTGATCGGTCAGGGACAAATGATTTTGGACTCACTCTGGGGGTCTTTACTTTCCTCTCTGCACCTCTGACAGGCATCTCCCCTGTCTTCCTGTGATCACAGCCTATGCCCAAACCAGAGCCTTTCCCAACTGTCTGAGACACATGGTTTTATTTTTCAGCATGGGGGTGGCCATCCCTTGAAATCAGCCTGCACTGCGGAGGGAATGTGAGTGTTTGGCAGGGGGGGTGGAGAGGAGCAGTTAGCAAAGGAAGAAGAGACAGCCTCAAGGTTGTGGGCAGCAGAGAGGCCTGTGGAATGCTCAATGAGCCCTGCAGTGGCCCCCAGGGACCTTCCTGTGTGAGGCAAGAACAATCTCTGGGCCAGAATGAATTCTCAACAAGGCTGATGGACCAGAACAGAATGGGTAATGAAACAGACCAAGCTGGGGAGGGGAGTACATAAGCCCACTTCCCTGTCAGTCCCCTCAAGAGTGTGGGGTGGGGAGAGATTCAATATGGGCAGTGGGAGATCAAGCTGCCTCTTCCCAAGACACCTGGGATGGATGGAACAACTTGGACACACGGGAATAAAGCTGCCATGTGTTTTGTTGTTGTGGCTCCCTGCTAACCATTTGCTAACAGGTGACAATGTCTCATGTGGTCATAGGTGATGGAACTAGGGATGCTGCGGGTGCTGCCGCACCCCATGGCTTGAAGTGGTTTCCATCATATATAGGGTTTACAGTTTGGTTCAATGACTCTCAACACCCCCACTATACAAATTGTCCCAGCACTCCTGCATGTGCTTCATCCGAAAGGATTCCAGAGCACCTGAAGCCATACACAGGCGTCCCTTCACCAGCTGCTGAAGTGTAGCCATCTCTGGGGCAGAAACACAATAGCTGTTCGAATGGCGCATAGCAATACAACAGCCAATGACAGAAATGAGAATGTTGTAATGTAAGAGAACTTCAGCTTGGCCCAATGTAATCACCCAGTCTGGAATCTCCCCAAGACTCTGGGGTTGACCCCCCCCTCCCCTTTCCTTGTTAAAAATGCCATGCAATTTGTAATGAGCCCATGTATTCGGGACCTTGGTTTTACCTCTCATCTGAAAGAGGGCACCTCCAGAACAGGGTAACCAGATAGCAAGTGTGAAAAACTGGGACAGGGAGTTGGGGGAGGGGGGAATAGGCACCTACCTAAGACAAAGCCCCGAATATAGGAACCGTCCTATAAAAGCTGGACATCTAGTCACCCTACTCCAGAAGCACAGGGCCCCCGAGAACCAGGCTGAGGTGTAGTTTAGTGCTGATTGAGAAAGAAAAGGACCCCCCCTCCCGGAGTCACCGACAGCACTTCCTGCAGCACAGCACCTCTTAGCGCCACACGGAGGTATTAGACTCAGAGGGATGCTCACCCTGGATGGACTCAATAGATAACGCAGGTCGCCCACGGTCTGAACCACACCAGTGCAAATGTAGCTATGAGCAGCAGGAGGGATATGTTAGCACCTCTACCTTTGCTGCAGCCTGGATGTGTAGCTATAATGTACATCGGTGGTTCTCAAACTTTTTTTTCCACGGACCACGTGAAAATTGCTGCGGGTCTTGGCGGACCACTTAATGATCTTTCCAAAAGTTGCTTGTACCGTTAGCTAACCATTGTAAAGCGCTTTGGATAAAAGCGCTAGATATAAAAAAACTTAATAGTAATTAACATTTTTTGTTCTACAAATAAAAGCACACACCTCATATTTTCATATCAGTAGTCTTACCTTTCTAAGGGGATGGATGTGCCCTCTCTCCCCCACCGCGGCAGTCCCCAAGCTGGGGCTGGAAAGGAGTGGGGGGGTCTGTCCCCCACCACAGCAGCCACAGAGCTGAGGCTGGGAGGGAGGGGGGTCTCTCCCTGGCAGCCGCAGCCCTGGAGCTGGGGAAAGTTGCCTCTTTCTCTGGCCGCCGCAGCCCTGCACGTCCCAAATTCCCCCCACCCCCTCTTCTCGCCCCACTGTCCCTTCCCACCTACCCCCTATTTCCCCCAAGGCCACCACCTCACGTTACACGTGTGTCTTCTCCAGGGTCCAGGCACCAAATTAGTGAAGCCACGCCTGGGTGGCTCCACTAATTCGGTGGGTGGCCCTTCATTCTCTCATGTGCGGCTGCCCAGGCGTGCACCTTAGAGGGAACTATCCGCGGACCACCTGGACAGAGCTCGTGGACCACAGTTTGAGAATCTTTGACGTACATCACAGCTGTGTCTCCATTGGCGGCTGCTCCATTGTATTCAAGCAATGTGAAAGGCCAGTCTCAGGCAGAGGCATCAGATTCCGTAGCCTTGGCTTGTGCTTTCCTGGGGGAGTCTAGTGAGTTGGTTTTTTTTTAAATAATTTCCTGGAGGCTGGCAGTTTTTTCACAGCATGCATGTTTATGGTGGGGATTTTAATTATTTATTTTTCTCATAGTTCATTGCACATTTGTGTGTCACTGAACACTTATGGGTTTTGCATCTTGGAATCTAGCCCTGAGCTGCCTCCTTGGGCTTTTGAATTTTAATGTAGAAAATTATGTACAGCATCTGCTAAAAATAACATCTTAAGTGTCCTCTAAAAAGGGTGGTCCTCAAAACAGTGGTACCTTAAAATTACAAAGAGGGAGGCACGGAGTCGAGAACCTTGTTGACAGCCCTGTGTTGTGGGAATCAAATCTCTAGAGAAAACGATTCTACAGTTACTCTACTGGTAGCAGTACTGCAATTTTAAGGATGATGGTTCTCCATTCTCAACCCCTCTTTTCAGTCTCTGGAACTTTCACACACATTTTCCTATTGTGCTGAAATATCTCCTGCCTGGCCTCAGCCCAAAGGGCAATGAATATCTCTGGGAAAGTTCGACAGAAACAGTTCAGCAGTTTTTGCGTTAGAGAAATGTGAAAAACAAAGTCTGAGGTGCTGAGCACCCACAACCCCAGTTGTCGTCAGTGCACATGCTGGATGCTTAATAACTCTGATAGTCAGGCCAGAGGTGCACATTTTCAGCTTTAAAAAGAAGAGTACTGCTGTTTTAGGTATGAAGATGTTTGTCAGTTGGCATTTAGATACCGAGATAAATGGCTGAGATCTATAACTTCAAACTTGGCCCCTATCTAGTGCTCACCAAGGAACAGTTGTTTAGCTAAGTCTTGAAGGTGTGTGTGTGTGTAAAACAACCAAGCAAAGCTATGTTACAGAAATCTACAGACCATATGTAGTGTATACATTCATTAACAATGTAGTAATGCATTTTCATGCATGTGCTCCACTTGCAACTGTGCATCTAAATTACTAAGGAAAATTTGTCCGGCAGCTGCCTGTTATATCATTTATAATCACGAATTTAACTATTCACTTGCAGATGCCACGTGATGTGACTAACTGGCATGGGTATCTGCCAGGGCCGGATTCACCCATAGGCTAATAAGGCTATAGCCTTAGGCCCTGCTTTAGGCCCTAATTTTTAGGCCCTCCTATTTTTAGGCCCTACTGTAGGCCCTCCATTTCATATTGAAGTAACAGCTGAGCAATGGTAGTGGGGCCAGCGGAATTTCTTTTGTCTCATTAGATATTGCTTTGTACAAATGAATCCATCAAGCTTGTGAATTCAATTTATGGTGGTTGTGATTTTGTCTTTGTGGGCTAAGCAAGTGTTTGTGGGCCCAAGCAATATTGAAGTTTGTACACAGTAGGCCTACACTGGACAATAGAAACCATGTTGAAGAAAGGAGGGTGGCAGAAATTGAAGGAGGCCAAAGAGAGATGATAAAGACAAGATGTAGTGCTGAAAGGTTCTCCTTCGCTCCTAATGTTTTTCCTCCTCCTCAGTCTGGTGGGGAGGAAGTGCAGGAGAATACCAGCCCAAGTGAAGCTGCTGCACCTGTGCCTGATGAAAAGGAGCAGCCTCCTGTGACTTCTCTAGCCGCAGCCTCACCCCACCCCTCTGAAGACTTCCCCAGTGATAGTAATACAAAAATATCCTTCTCCAACGACCCAGGTGCGTGGGACGTGACTTCTCAAGATCTCCCTGCATATTGGACTGAGAAGGGCCCACAGAAATACCAGAATCTAGATGCTGACTTTTCATTGCCAAAGCAAGAGTACACCAATCAGAATCGTTATCTGACCAAATCAATGTTTGACTATGTGATGCCTAGCAAACAGATTGGCCAGCAAGAATGGCTCATTTATTCGCCTTCCAAGAAGAAAGTGTACTGTTTTTATTGCCACCTGTTTTCTGACACCAAAAAGTGGCCAATGTTCTGCGAAGGTTTCAGTGATTGGAAGAATACTGCATACATTACCAGTCATGTAATGAGTGAGCAGCATACATTGTCAGTTAGCAGCTACCATGCCCGAAAGAAAGTTAGTGGCAGAATTGATTTCCAAATGGAAAACTAGTTTTTGGAAGCGTGTGCTTATTGGAGGAACGTTCTCAGATGCGCAGTTGAAACCATCGTTTTTCTTGCTGAGTGTGGTCTGCCATTCCGTGGCTCAGATGAGACTGTTGGATCAAAACACAATGACAATTACCTTAGCATTCTAGAGCTAATTGCTAAGTTTGACCCTTTCTTAGCTCAGCATATCAATGAACATGCAAATCGTGGAAAAGGCCATACATCATATCTATGAAAGATTATTTGTGATGAATTCATTGCTCTGCTGGCAAAGAAGATGCTATCAGCCATCGTAGATGAGATCAAAGATATGGGATATTTTTCAGTGTCCACTGACTCAACACCGAGTGTGTCACATGTAGATCAGCTGACTGTCATCTTGCATTATATGCTACCCAGTGGACCAGATGAGCATTTCATGACCTTTGAAAACATCACTACCCACACAGGGGAGAAACTTGCCTAGTACCTACTGGATTTCCTCACTGAAAATAGCATTGACATCAGCCTTTGTCATGGCCAAAGCTACCACTATGCAAGTAATATGAATGGCAAATATTCAGGGATGCAGGCAAAGAAAAAAGTGCTCAATGCTTTGGTTGACTACATACCATGTGCTGCACACTCATTCAGCCTTGTTGGCTAGTCTGCCGTGGATTGTTGTGTTGAAGGAGATTCTTTTCTTGGATTTGTCCAAGAATTGTACAATTTTTCTCTGCATCAACCAGTCGTTGGATGATTCTTCGAGATTCACTACCAAAGGGCTGCCCAGTGCCCAAATCACTCTCAGGGACACGGTAGAGTGCCAACACTGAAGCTGTGAATGCAGTTGTTCTGGAATACCCCAACGTCCTTGAAGTGCTAGAGAGCGTCAAGGATGATGAATCTCAAAAATTAGCAACAAAAGATGCAAAGATCCTGAGTCAGGCAATGTGCACTTTGGAAACTGGTATTTTGTGTGAGGTCTGGAATGATATACTTCAGCCATTCAGCAGGTGCAGTCTAAGCTTGCAAAGTGCTCAAATTGACCTTTCCACTGCTGTAAACCTATTGAGGAGTCTTGGAACTGTTCTTCAACAAATGCGGGATAGTTTTGATGAGTATGAAATTCAGGGGGCTGTAAGGACTGCTAACCATGAGAATAAGTCAGCCAAGTGCTGCAAAAGACAGAAGACATGCAACAATGCCCACTCATTCAGTGACAAGGAGGCCTTCAGAGTTAATACCTTCATCACAATCATCAACAAACTCAAGAGTTCATTAGAACATTGGATTGAGGCTTACGAAAATATTGACAAAACCTTTAGAGTACTGACACATTTTTCGCCAAACATTTCAAGTTCCGAAGTCAGTGAAGGTATCAGACATCTGTGTCAGAAGTACCCAGATGATCTCCCAGTAGATTTTACTAAAGAATTTTTTCAGTTTGTTGAATTCACATCACTCTCAGGTATATGGAGAAAAGATGACGAAAGCAAATCTATTTGGATGTACTGAGAATGAAATCATCAGGTCTTTGAATTACGATTACATCATTCCTGACTTTGTATGTACAGTCAAACCTCGCAATAACACACTCCTCGATAACACAAATTCGGATATAATGCGATCATAAGTTGGCTCCCCTTTAACGCCGTAATACTGTTTGCGTTTTGCCGGAATACTTTTTTTACGACATTTATAAATAAACCGCGTTCTTCCGGTCTTATAGGATAAAGTGACTCATGGCCATTGCAGGCCCATTGCACTTAGTTCATAGATTCATAGATATTTAGGCCAGAAGGGACCATTATGATCATCTAGTCTGACCTCCTGCACAATGCAGGCCACAGAATTTCACCCACCACTCCTAAAAAAGACCTCACACCTATATCTGTGCTATTGAAGTCCTCAAATTGTAGTTTGAAGACCTCAAGGAGCAGAGAATCCTCCAGCAAGTGACCCGTGCCCCATGCTACAGAGGAAGGCGAAAAACCTCCAGGGTTGTACATGTGTATGGTGTTTGCCTATGAACTTATTATTAATTTCCTATATTTTAAAAAATATTTTACTGTTATGGATATGCCAGTTCGCAAACACAAGTCGTTTTCTGCCCAAGAGGAATTGTATGCCCTGCAACAACTAAAGAAGGGCAAACAACAAACTCAGCTTGCTAGAGATTAAGGAATTAGCAAATCCACTCTGCGAGGGTGGAAAAAAGAAGAAAAGCTCCGTAGTCTACCTTGCATTCTTGAAGAGGAAACTGGTTTACAACATAAAAAGGTCAAGTTTGCTAATGACGAAAGCCTAGATTCAGCCTTGTACCAATGGTTTGTCCAGGCTCGCTCAGAAGGAGTTCCCATTTCTGGCCCTATTCTGAAAGGTCAAGCAGAGAAATTTGATCGCCTTATCAATGGAAATGAATCCAAATTTAAGGCGAGTAACAGCTGGCTGGACAGATTCAAGACAGGCACACTATAAGCCAAGTTCTTGTGTCTGGGGAAATCCCCTCAGCTGATAAAGAGGCTGCCGATTCCTACCCAAAAGAGCTTAAAAAGTTGCTGGAGGAAGGTGTTGTAGGAGCAGCAGTGATCTGTATGCTCTGTATGACTATGCTCTATATAACCTGTATGCTCAAAAGGTCTGTTACACTCCCTGCCCCTCCCCACCCCCGGCCTTTGTCTCCTCTCCCTCTTTGAATACCTGTGAAGTGGCTTTCCCCCTCCCCCTCACTCCTGGAATGCTTGTGGGATGAATGGGCTGGTTGAACAGCTGGAAGATCAGAAGAGCTCCCAGGTAGACAAGGTCTCTGGAACTCTAATTAGGCAGCACTCACACCCCCAGTGCATGGACACTGCATGGACACTGCCTGAGGTGCAGTGTGACCAATCGGACGTGGCCAAGTCATCTCTAGTCGCAGGCCATGAGGAGCAGGTCGTTAAAAGGGGAAGCGGCCATGTGCTCAGGAGTGCACTCACAAGCTTGTACCTCCTGTGAAGGCCCTTTGCCCAGACCGCCTGACCAGTGGTTGGTTGCGTTGCATTCCATTGTGCCTCAGGAAGACTTACCTTTATTGCACCATCCATCGCTGCGCAGTGGGACACTTACCTTGAAGGATCCTGACATCTCCAGTGCTGTGCCTGTTCTGGGAGCGAGAGTATGCGAGTATGAGTGTGACCCCCCATCTCCCCAACAGTGGCATCGTAATAAAACAATAAGTGTAACCCTGGGTTGGTTTCTAGGGAAATTGAGGTAACAGAAGGTTGCTACACAGTCGATCGAGTTTACAACTGCGACAAGACTGGTTTATGCTTTAAAAAGTTACCCGATCGAACCCTCACAACCAGGACTGATAGTCACAAATGAGAAAGCTTTAAGCAGAGGAAGGACCGACTCACTCTCCTGTTTTACGTCAACAAGTCTGGCATCCACAAAGTCAGACCTTTGATGATCAGAAAAGCAAGTCTCCCAGATGTTTTCATCATGTTAATATGAAGGCCCTTCCCTTTGAATACACCAACAGCAAGAATGCATGGATGAATAGCTCCATATTTGAAGTCTGGTTCCATAAAACTTTCGTGCCAGTCATTCGGGCTCATTTGTGAAAACTCAAACAGGAGCAAAAAGCTCTCCTCCTGCTGGATATTTGCCCTGCCTACCCCCGGGCAGAAAATCTTGTCAGTCGTGACAACAAGATTAAAGCCTTGTATCTCCCAAAGAACACTATGTCAGAAATCTAGCCACTGGACCAAGGCATCATATTGGTATTTAAGCAAAACTATCATCTCAAAATGATCAAGCGGATGGTAGCGGATCACAACTCCTCCATTGACACATCACTGGCGTCACTCAACTTGAAAGAGGTCTGTCACCTCGGCGGGAAAGCCTGGGATGCTATCTCTGCACGTTGCATTGAACGATGCTGGATAAAGGGTCTTGGTCCAGCTTTTCCGTCATCTACACATGATGATGGTAATGACGACGAGCCTGAATTTACAAGATTCATTGAAGATGACATACGTTTAGCCGAAGAAGCTCTCCGAGAATATGAGCACAGTCATCATGATATCCTCAACTGGTTTTTAGCAAGTGACATCTACCCCATATATGAACACATCTCAGATGACGAAATTGTTGCAAATGTCAGCAGGAAGAATGAAGCTGCACCATCAGAGCCCGAAACCAGTGGCGCTAATGACGACGACGATGTCGATGATGGCACCTCAACTCCCCCACCAAAAGTGTCTGAGGCAGTAAAGCACCTAGAAGCCAGTTTGAGGTGGCTGGAAACTCAAGACATGGACAGTGTCAAAATCCTCCAATTCAGAAGCATTCTTGACTTTGCTAGAAGCCAACACTCTGTGGCAAATAAGCAGACCACACTAGATAGCTTTTTCAAGAAGTGATGAAACTTAAAATTATGGAGTCATGCAACCAGATTGACTTTGCACTCTGCGCAATGATTAGTATAGTCGATTTCACATATTTCTTTCATGTACATGTAATTAAATTACTACTTTTGTGTTTAAAACACGCTGGGATAACCGTTGGTTTTTTTTAACAAGACTTAAACTGACCGGCTTATCGCGATCGAATTTTTTGGACCCCAATTATCGCGTTCTAGCGGGGTTTCACTGTATGTATGTAGATAAATGTTTGATGACTTCATAATGTTTTTTGCAATACATAATTCATACTTAGGCCCTTCCCTCCCATTAGCCTTAGGCCCCTCATAACTTTAATCCAGCCCTGGTATCTGCAGAGCTGTGATTTGTAAGCTGGTCAGAGACACTGTTTGCAACACAAGTACGATTGGATGTACCTAGTAAAATGGCTTCCTTACTGCCATACTGACGCACTGCCACCAGTTTACACCTAGAAGAAATTGGTTACAGGCTATTCACACAGCACATAAATATCCTGTGTTAATATAAAGCAAATGTCCACAGGAAGTGCAGCACCTTATACGGGAACTCTGTAAACTGATGATGTTATATTCATGTATATAGCCACATTTAAATCCAGATTGGATGTTTTTCTGAAAGATCTGCTCTAGAAATAATTTTGGAGAAGTTCTGTTGCCCATCACAATGATCCCTTGTGGTCTTGGAATTTATCAATCACATTGTACAAAAACATTTTTCCTACCTGAATTGAATAGGAACCCTGTACCAATTGTCAGTATATCAGATGGTTTCTGTCTTCCAAAACCTGCCTGTTTAACATTTACCAGGATACCCACCTCTCTGCATACATACAAATTGGTCTGTGCACACATTCGTGAATCTACCTGTGTATGTACCTGTAAAATCCTTTTATAAAACATGAAGAGCCAGTCAAAATAACTTTGATTTATTTTTAATACTTCTAGTCAGTAAAGTCCAAGTTACAATGTTCTAGATGAAGGTATTTTACCTTTGAATGCTGCAGGGCTTGAGCAGAGATCATTAATGTCCCTGGTTGCCACTTCAGCAACAGACAGCCAACAATTCCAGCCTAAAGGCGTCATTTCAACCACGTTACACTGAGCTCAAGAGTAGGTCCGAAAAGAGGCTTTATGCCTCCTTTGTGCCTCTCCGTATTCCGTGGATGTCCAGGGGCCTAGTCAGCCCCTGGTGTAAGTTAGATCCGCCTCAGGGCAGCTCTAACTTGCATTCAGATTGCTCTCAGCCACTAGACACTGTTGCAGCAGCTGAGACTAGCTGCAGAGTAGTGGTGATCCAGCCACAATCCTGGCATGCTCCCTGTGCTGGAGGCTGTGAGGGATGGTAGCCTAGAGTTGGCAGAGCTTGATTTTATTTTTTTTTAATAACAGAGAATGTGCAAGATTTTATTTTCCCTGCTGTTATTTTAATTCCCTTTGGTGACACAGGGACCTCGGCAGGGTAACGTGGCTATTCAGTTCTGGCCCATGTGGTCGTCATCTCATTGCTGAATCAGATTTTTTCCCCTCCATCTCTCCCATGTTAGGAGATGTAGGGCCTGATTCTGGTCTCACAAAGACTGGTGTAAACCAGCTGTAACTGTTGAACTCAGTGGACTTACGTTAGCATGAAACTGGTGAGAAAGTAGAATCAGACTCACCATGTTGGTGCTGTTGTGGGGAGCTGTTCCTTGGCTCCCCCTTTGCACCTTAAGAGGTTCTGGTGACATGTAAAGTGGATGGCAAAGCAATGGAGCTGAAATCCCTCAAACCTGACACTTAAAACCTCAGCCTGTTTAGAAGCAGAACGTAAGGAAGCCAGATCCTTGCCTAGTCCAACGAGCGACTAGTCTCCGCATGTGAGCAGAGGCAGTTGGGAGGGAGAAGCTAAAAAATGTGGGGGAGGGGAAGGGAAAGAAAGAGGTGACTGAGAGTTTGGATGAAACTGAGTTCCAGAGATTGTGGGAGGGAGAGAAAGAGAGAGAGAGAGGAAGAGGGGAGAAGTGATGGAGAGTATGGAAGAAAGAAACAGAAAGGAGAAGGAAAGAATAGAGGGTGGTGAAGAGGACAAGGGGGAGGCAAAGAAAGACTCATTCTGGCTTTAGATTTTTTTTCTCCTGCTCTTTATAAATCCTCCCTTTAAGGGTCCTTCACTGCTGATGGTGAGCTGCCAGGGAGATGAGGGTTATAAGAAAGAAAAATGCCAGTGGGGGTCTCAGAAGGCTTGGGGGCACGCTCCATTGGTGCTGTGCTGTGTGCTCCTTCCTCTCTTTCTCCTCACTGATGAAAAATTCATGACCACACTTGGACCAGCATGCGTGTGTGAGCGTGTCACAGACAAGCAGTGCAACAAAAACCAGAAGGAGTCAGTTTAGCTCCAGGTGCTGTTGGATTAGAAAACCTTTCCCTCCCCACAGCAGCTGCCTGTTCCCCACTTTCTAAAACTCATACTATACCCCTTGCATAGCAAACACCGTGCTAAGCCCCTGTCTCTTCCACTGACCCCAAAGAGGCCTTCCATTTGAAGGGGTGCTGCTAGCTCATGCCTCAGTGAGTTTCATGTTCTGTTTGTATCGTCCGTTCTATGATCATGCCCGGGCCTCCTTTGCACCTATCCGTCACCCTCCTCAGTTACGTGCATGCTTAATGGTCCATATTTTGATACCCTTATTTATGCTTACTCCACAAGCAGGTGTAGGTATGGTGGTGATAGAACTGCTTGTGGAGTAAGGTACTAGTTAGTGCAAGTCATGGCATCACAGTCTGGCCCTATGATCACACAGCATGTAACTAGCAATACAAGATAATACATTCTATGCAGTTCGTGCACTGAAAATTTTAGAAAAAATTGTAGCTTTAATGCCCCTGTGCCCCTGAACTGTTGTTTTACACTGTGATTAGAGCTAGAAACATTGATGCCTCAATAATAGTAGCACCCATCTATCTCTGTACCATGCCCATTTCTTACTGCAAACAGTCATGCTGATGGGTTTCCAGCCAAGACATAAAGCACATAAATTACCAAGAAATCAATAAATGACTCAATGATTTTAAAGTGACTAAAATGAAACAGATCTTATTTATGTTAATAAAAATGACTGACAGTTCTACCACCTGTCTTCCTGAAGGATCTGTAGCTGCTTCACAGACAGCGTATACAGCAATCATTCAACCACAGCTGAAAATGCAGCTACCTCTGGGTTAGGTCATGACCACTGGCTAAAAATGCATGAAAACATGATACAGCTGTATAAAACAGGAAGTGAAGAATAACACTTCTAATTGAAATTGTTGGGGAGAATTTTAGTTAGGTGGAAAATACCTACCATAGAATATCTAAAGTTTGATTTTTCAGGAATTTGAAGATTGAGGTCCACCTGGCTCTGGTGTGTGTAAAATTGCACACCTGCTTAATGCATCTAATGATTACAGTTGTGCATACAGATGAAGCTAAATGAATACCTATTTGCAAGTGCAAAATGCCTGATTTGCATAAGGAGTTCTGCAATTGCATACAAAAGCTGGTGCATCTCAGGTCTTAAATTCTGAAAATCTGTCTTTGACTGATTAGGTGTGGGCAGACCCCTGACTTTACATCTCATCCAAATCCAGTAAGTTATATATCTTCCCTTCTGGCATTATTCAGATTTCAAGTCACCGCTTGGAAAGCCACCTTTAGTATATCTGTGGCTTATTGCAAAGTTAACCCCTGGATGACCTTTTATATATATGTGTGTGTGTGTTTGTGTTGTTCCTATTTTAGGCACTCGGATAGAGGACGTCTCAATTTAACAATCTTATCACCTGATGTCTGGGCTGCTCATATGAACTTGCCCCCCAATTATACAAGAAAAAATGGGCCATCTCCTCATTGGGTGTAAGTGAACATGACTCCATCAAAATCACTGGTGCTTTGCTGATTTACCACAGCTGAGGATCTGGCCTAGTACAGTGATCTACAACTGTTGGGTACGCAGGTGCTACAGGGAGCAGATAATATGTTGCATCAGGGTACAGAACTCATGCACGTCAGCCATAAGAAGACAAGGAAACTGTTCTGTGAGGTAAAAAGGGGATGCTCCATATGGATAGTTTTATTTCTATGTTTGGAGGGAGCACATGTGTGTGTGGGGGAATTGCAGTTTGGGAAGCAGTGGCCCCTGATTCCCCCCCAAGCTACATCCATGGGACCCTCCCTCCACTATCACTAGTTCTTAGAGGTATTCAGAACATTTTGTTGAGGCTGAAACATGTCACAGCTGAAAAACACTGTGCCAAATGAGAGACTTGAACATGGGGCTCCCAGAGGCCAGGCTAGGACCCTGACCACCACTTTACTAGAAAGTGCATGTTTTGATCCAAAAATGGACATTCTGACACAATTCTGTTGCTGTGGAAAGGTTCTGTTGTTGTTCTCTGTGGCATAAAAACAAATTTTGAAACCTTGAAGTTTGCCGCAAAGCAGAATTGTCACCCTCCAGTCAGCTCAATGGCGACAGCTTATAGCTTCTCTTCATTCCTCCCGTCCCTGGGGGTAGCACAGTACCAACGGTTGAATTTAGAGAAGCCACTCCCTTCTGCTGGGAGGCCTCCCCCTGGTACCAGACCAGTAACGCTCTGCACCCTCTTTCAGTTCTCCTCCAGACACACGTTCCTCAATGCTGGGCCAGGGAAACACCTCCCTGGTGCTAGATTAAGCAAATGATCCTGTTTAGGCAGGAAAATCCCTCACTATCTCCCAGGAAAATGGGTGAGGGGAATGCGCCTCTGCTGAATCAATGATTCTGCCCTCTAATCTTGGTGAAGGGTTGGAGAAATGGCTCCCCCTTGTGCTGAGTCAGGAATATCCCTGGTGCTGAGTTCAAGAGTCAAAGAAATGCTTTCCTCTTGCTGGGCAGCGCATCTTGGCACATGTTCTGGATGAACATATGTAATTCCGTGAATGTTTCTCTCACCTGGCTCCTGTGCTTCCTTCCTCCTTCAGTGCCCATGATTCAGGTAAAGCATCCTGGATCCAGATGAAAATATATTGCCGTGTGGGCCAAGAGGAATCTAAACGGGTTTTTTTAAGGAGTATAAAGTATGTGTGTGGCAGGGGAGAAGAGAGCTGAAGAGGAGGTATCTGATATACTCACTTTTCAGAGTCTATTCTATATGTGGCCAGACCCTGACCCCTTCCACTGCAGCACGCACACAATCCATACACACACTTCTGGTGCATGGCTGCACTCCGGTCACACACTGGCTGCATAACAAGTTCAGAGAAATCCATGATGCGAAACAAACAGAGCTGGAAGCCATGAGAGAAGGAGGAGGAGGGCAGAGCAAGGAGACAGGGGGGAGGGGCTGCCACTCCTGTGTGCGAATTCAGTTCTCAGCGGCTGCTTATTTGCACCCCAGCCAAAGGGAGCTTTTGCCTTCTGCAAGGTTCATTTTTTTTATTTATTTATTATTTTTATACAGAATGATGACAGACGTCTCAGGGCACCTGTACACCATTAATATTCAAGGTGGCCGAATAAAGCCGGCACGACTGGGGCAATTGTAGAGATGTGAAATGGGAGCGAGGGGTCCCTTCAGAGAGCAGGATGTCTGGCTGTGTAGCCTTCAGCTCCCTCCCACTGGCCCCTGCACATTCCCAGTTGGGAAGGGTGGGGCGGGTTAAGTGGTGAAAAGATTTTAGATTGTAAAGATCAAATAGCGTGTGTGTGTGTGTGTGTGTGACATAAAGTGTAAGATGCCTCGTGTGTTTATAAATCTAAACAAATAAAACTATATACAAACCCTGTGTAAACTTAGCTATGGAAATGCAAAGAATCCTTACCCACACCAACTCCCAGGGCTGCTTCTCTTTCTTGTGGTGGGCGGGAACAGTTACTGGGCCTGGGTTACTGCACCTTTCCTCCCTAGGTTAGTGATTCTAATCCAGCACTTGCCTGTGGGGACTGATTAGACCAAGAGTTGGAGAAGGATTTTTTTCATATCAGGGGTCTGATTTTTGAGCTTGCTGAGAGTGGTTTTACATTAGTATGTAATGTAAACATTACTCCTTAGTTACATCACTGTCATCGAGATCAGAATCTGCCCCTGTGTCATTGGTTCCAATGCACCCACCAGGCTGGGAGGAGGTGCGTGGCTGGCTGGTTCTTGCTCACACGCTCAGGGTCTAACAGATCACCATATATGGAGTTGGGGAAGGAATTTTCTGCCAGTTCAGATTGGCAGGGACCTTGTGGGGGTTTCATCTTCCTCTGCAGTGTGGGTTACGGGTCACTTCCCAGGATCATCTGGATGGATCAATGTCCCTAAATCATTTTCCTGCCATTACAGGGGCCGAGGGAATTGGTACAATTTGGGCCCTCCTGTTCTCTGCCTGTGGGCTATAATACTTGGTCTAACTTCAGTGGTTGGGTTCAGCGTGTGCATGCTGGGTAGTGCTGGTGGCCTGGGATAAACCAGAGGTCAGACTAGATAGTGGGGTAGTCCCTTCTGGCCTCAAATTCTATGACTCTGACTGCAAATTGTTATTATCTGGGTTTTTAGGTTTGGGGTGGAAACACTTTGCTTTGCTGTCTAACCACCTACCCCCAGTCCTCCACAATCAACAGAATGGTGCTGGCTGGCTTTACAGGAGCCGTACATGTAGTCCACAGCCAGAGGGAGGGCAGATGTCAGCAGATGAGTCTGAACTGTAGCACCCTATGTAGGTACATACAAATGGCCCCAGTCCCCATAGTATCTCAGTGCCCTCCAAGTATTTATGGATTTCTCTGCACAGCACTTCTGTGAGGTAAGGAAATATTATTGCCCCATTTTAGAGATGAAGAACTTAGGTACAGAGAGACTAAGTGATACGCAGAGCTGGAAAAAGAACCCAGGTGTCCCAAGTCTTGGTCCAATACCTTAACTATGAGATCATTCTTCCCCCCTCATTCTCATGCTCTGAATTTTCCAGAAGGTGTGGTGGTGTTTGGATATGGGGTGTTGCTTTGGGCCTATACTAAGTCTCTGGGTTTAGGTTGAAAAGCGTCTTCTTTTGTTTGGCCATTTACTCACTAATAAGTCTGGGACAAGTGAGTACTGCAGGTGGAAAGGGGAATGGATTTCTGCTGCAGTCAGATGATAGCATATATTTTAAGACTCCAGGGAAGCAGTTGGGAGTTTGACCTCTTAGTAATCTCCAGGCTTTCAGTTTTCTTTCTGCCCCATTGAGGGCATCTCAACCATTCCCCAGAGGATTTCAAGCATTGCTATTATATATAATCGCACCAGAAAGAACTCTCTGGCCCATGAAAGGAATAAGAGGGACAATCTAATTAATTCTGGGCCACAGAAGTGAAAAAGAAAGCAAACACTCTGCAATTAATCAGGAGCTGCTGAGCCCTTCTCTTCTATCAGATATGGTGGGAAGTGCTAATTGCAGAAGATAAGCCACACAGGGAGAAGCACAGGGCTGGCTTCTGTACCAGGGAGAGATAATGCTTTTCACTCAAAATGTATAGCAGGGAGCTCTGGAGGGGAGGAGAGAATGGGCAGCTCCTCTGTCTTAGGTCTGTCAGCTATGCAACAGAGGGGGCCTGGACAGTTCAGGGCAATTGAGGATGGGAATGGGATACAGAGCCTGCATCATACGTTCCAGTCTAGTCCTGTGTGCAGGGGCTGGCTTGCTCAAAAGGGCTGGGGATGGAGGATATGAAATCACTTTACCTCACTGTGCTTCAGTTTCTTCATCTGTAAAATGGGATTAAGGGTACTTATTTCTTTACTAGGTCACTCTGAGGTCAGTAGAGGTGACAACAGCTATATGGGACAGAATCTGATCCCAACTGCTCTACTCCACTGACTTCAAGGGAGCTTCTTCAGTTTTACACCAGGGTAATGGAGCTCAGAGTCTGACACTAGAAGTGCTAAGTATATCTATTATTCTTAGCACTCACCTTGAGGCTATTGATTCTGCTTTGGCCCAGTCAAGAGTCTGGTTACACGCTGCAGAGCTGAAATCACTGACACCTAGGTCTACGTATTGGACCTACTTTGGGACAGTGTCTCTATTGCAAGAGGCTGCCCAGTGTGCACCAGCAGTGAGGCTCCCCCACTAACAGCTGAAATCACTGAAAGCTGAAATCTCTGAGAGCTGTATTAAGTGGGGGGGCCCTGAAGACATCTTGGTGAGTGGTCAGCTGGGCGGCTGGTGGAGGGGGCCAGGCACAGCAATTGACTGTTGGGGTGACGAGCGAGTGCTCAAGCAGTGGAGCGTGTAAGGTGCCTCCTTTACTCTTCCACCAGGGTGGGAGGTGAACACTCTGTGGATGAACCTCTGAACTCTGGGGCTGCACTAGCCAAGGACAGCAACTGTGAGTGGGGTGCAGAGAAGGGACGGGCATGTTAAAAGGACTTTGGGGTTGCTGGAGTTAAGAACCTGAGAGGAAAAGGACACTGCCCAACTTACTTGGGAGTGGGTCTTTTGCTCATGGTTTATGTTTAAGAACCCTAGTTGCGGTGTTTTCCCAAATTAATGCTGAGTTACTTCCCTCCTTTTATTAAAAGGTTTTGCTACACTCAGACTCTGCTCTTAAGAGGAGAAGTATTGACTTTTAGAGGCACCCAGGGAGTGCTGTGAAATTGTCCCAGGTCACTGGGTGGGGGCTCGAGTCGGTTTTGTGTTGTATTGTTGAAAAGGAACCCCTAGATACTGAACCTGGCCCTTGCTGCTGCTGGCTCCACCTGGCAGAAGGGTTACATGTCAGGGCCTGGCTTGGCTCCTCAGTCACATGGGCTATCCACTGGCTCCCTGCTGAGCCTTGGGTGAAGCTTAACGGGCCCAGGATAAATAACAGGCCACCTTTTCCTCTGTGACCTTGGCTGTAGTACAGCTCCACTCCTCAGGACCAGTGGGATTCTGTTCCCTGAGGGAAGGGATGTGTGCGTGCGTGCAGGAGACATGCTTTAGCTCACCAGAGACTCTTGAATTCACTCCTGTACAAACCAATGACCACACAGCTCACCTCTTTGAGGTCCAAATACAAAACACTCCTTTTACCTTGTAATTTCCCCTAAACAACTCATAGCGTAGTTGCATAATGGGGAAAAAAGACATCAGCTGACTCCCCATCGGGGACCTAAATCATAGTTTGTGTGTGTGGTTTTTTTACTCCAAAGGTGCTCAGATACCATGGGGTTGGTATATGCCCTTGGTTATACATATGTTCCTCCTACTGCAGCCAATCAGGGTTCTACATGTGTACTGAGGATGAGATTTAGCCATCTGGTGGCAGAAAGAGCCATGATGGTAACCAGACAATTACAGAAGACTAGAAATTGGAAGTGGTCAAGACCTGTCTAGAATGTTTTTAAAATAAATACATTCTATGTGGCCAGATTCTGTCCTCTGTGGTGCTGGGGTAAATCCAGAGTAACTCTGACTTTAATGGAGTCAGTCCAGATTTACATCAGTGTACAGGAAAAGTCTGCCTTGCATAACTGAAGTAATGCCTGCTCTATTTCTTTTGTGCAAGCAGACACCCTTCCTAGTCCTGGGGGTGACTTTATGGCTCTTCCTTGGAGGGGAGGAGGTCCTCTCTGCTTGGCCCTCTCTCACGCCCTGCAAACGCCCATGTCTGCTTAGAATCATATGTGATCTGACAGCAGCAACCACAGCCCCTGTGTTTCGCTGTCCCATTCTTCTTCCCAGGATTTCAGCAAATTTACATTCTGCCTGCTCTGGAGATGAACTGCAGCTGCATCCTCCTCCTCCTTTTGGAGCAGAATTCATCAATATTTTAGACCGAAAGGGGAGGGGGGAGATATGTATACGTCTACATAGTTATAGAAAGAAAGGTTATCGGCATGCATGGAAGCAGATAAACCTGGGGAAATAAAGCGGAGGGGAGAAAAGGGCTGGGGGAGGGTGGGAGGAGGGAAATATTCCTTAATTTATTTGACCTCTCGCAGGATATAAATATTCCTGTGGAAGGAAAAATCCATGTAATGTGGAAGAATCCCTGTTTAATCATGATTTAATTTATATACTTCAGCCGTGGCAGTAACTGTATTACAGCCATGTCAATACAGCAAATAGATTTGGGAGCGGCAGAGAGAGCTGGAGAAAGAGAGTAAGTGACCGACATGAAGAGGACAAGAGGTGGAAGGGTGCGCACATGGACTGGGGGAGGGGGTTCAGTAGCAATAGTCTTTTCGCTAAAGCCCCTGCAGCTCTTACTCAGCATAATATGGCCAGTCAAGTGAATACAATGCTTTTAAAAGGCTCTGGCAGCTCTTTCATTAAAAGCCTGACTGCGAGGCTGGGTTATAAATAATTTGATATTAAACACACATATAACAAAAAGGGGGGTGGGGGGAAGAGATCATTCCCAAGCCACAGAATAATTATCCGGTTGTGTAATTTTAGCTCCAAGCTTCTGGGGGCTGATGAGGCATTCCAAGGGCAGGGACTGGTGAAAAGCATGGCTGCAATATCAGAAGAGTCTCCAATTGCCAGTTAGCGGGCAGGTCAAAGTGGGGGCACCCCCCCACCATTTTGTGGGACTGCTCAGCTTCCAGGTGTCCCTTTCAGGAACAGTGTCGTGTAGAGGAATTGAACAGTATCCCTTTAAATAGTTTGAATCTCCCTTCCCCCCAATAGGCCTGTGTCCTAGGACAAAAGCTACCTTATCCCTAAAAGAGCAGCAGTGTATGTAAGTAGCCAGGCCTTGTCTGTTTGCATGCAGTTAGTGAACAGGGTTGTTTGGAACCCAGCTGTGTCCAGGTGGTTTTCTAATCTTCTTAAAACTGTGTAGAGGGCAAAGACACAATCGACAGGGAGTGGATGCAATGTGTGACTTGCCACCCAGGAAAGCTAGGGAAATAAATCTTTGCTGCCGCCCCTGATGCTGGCATCCAAAAGGGCCCCGGATGGGAGTTGTGAGGTGATGGGAGGTCAGATGTGCATAGGGTTGCCAGGTATCCAGTTTTCAGCCGGAACAACTGCTCACAAAGGGACCCTAGCAGCTCCAGTCAGCACCGCTGACCAGGCTGTTAAAAGTCCGGTTGGCACGGGGCTGGTAGGCTCCGTGCCTGGCTCCACGTGGCTCCCGAGAAGTGGACAGCATGTCCCTCTGGCTCCTAGGCATAGGGGCGGCCACAGGGGGTCTGCGTGATGCCCCCACCCCACTGGCTCTGCAGCTCCCATTGGCTGGGAACCACGGCCAATGGGAGCGGTGGGGGCGGTGCTCGGGGTGGGGGCAGCGCGCGGCGCCCCCCGGCCATCTCTGTGCCTAGGAGCCAGAGGGACATGCTGACCGCTTCCTGGGAGCTGCCTGAGGTAAGTGCCACCTGGAGCCTGCACCCCCTTCCACACCCCAACCCCCTTCCCCAGCCCAGAGCCCCCTCCTACACCCCAAACCCCTCATCCCCAGCCCCACCCCAGAGCCCGCACCCCCAGCCAGAGCTCTCACCCCCCCCCCAGACTCCAACCTCCTGCCCCAATCCAGTGAAAATGAGCGAGTGAGTGGGGATGTGGGAGAGCGAGCGACGGAGGAAGGGGGATGGATTGAGTGGGGGCGGAACCTCATGGAAGGGGTGGGGAAGGGAGCAGGGCAAGGGTGTTCAGTTTTCTATGATTAGAAAGTTGGCAACCCTAGATATGCAATATGGGGCTTTTCAAAGCTCTGTGCCCTGTGTATCCACATACTGTAGTTCACCTTAACCCTAAGGCCATCACTGGACTCACGTCCTGTGCTCAACCACTTGTCACATGTACACACTCTACGCATCGCGATACCTAGTGCACATGCACCCATCTCATCCTATGCACACTGACACCCTCCCCCCATCTGCTCCTCTTGCTGGGTCAGCTTCTGCTCACAGAGTCCTAGTCCCTGCTGGATGTGGGCTTGCCCACTGCACAACCAGCCCTGGATTTTAATGTAAGTTTGGTGAGGGTAAATGCTCACAAATGTGAGGAAAGCATAGGCATAGGGCTCAACCGTCAGGCCTGACAGACAGCCCAGGAGCTAAGGGAAGGTCTGATACCTTTATGTCCCTTGATCCTGGGGCTGGCTGGAGCCCAGTTCAACCCCACAGAACAAGCTACGAAAGCTCTGAGGTTGTTCTAGCTTGCACTCACCTACAACAGCCCCCGAAAGTCTGTCCCAGTAGTCAGGGGTTGCTAGAGATCTTAATCATTCTCTTTCCTCCTGGACATGTCCTCCATTCGACAAGGCCTGCAAGGAGGTTGAATACAGCCAGCTATCCCAGCCCTATGCCAGTTAGGGGAGATTTCCCTACAGTAGGAGGATCCATGGCCAGCCCACTAAGTTGGCTTTGAAGTTACTTGGTTCCATAGTAATCCCATAGTGAAGAAACTCCCTTCTCCTGCTATGCCTCATTCCTGACCTGCAACATCACACTCTTCCAATTCAGAGCCTCCACACAGTGTTCACCATTAAAAGATCCACATTAACTTATTGGTATTTTGGACATATGAAGTACCATATAAATGCTAAGTATTATTATTGTATGCAGTGTAGTTGTAGCTGTGTTGGTCCCAGGATATTAAAGACAAGGTGAAGGAGGTAATATCTTTTATTGGATAATTGCCTTTTATCTGTCGAGCTATACACATCTTTTCTCTCACCGACAGAAGCTGGTTCAATAAAAGATATTATGTCCCCCACTTTGTCTCTCCATTAATTATTATTATTATTTATTCTTATTTTAGTCAATAGTTACTACACAGTTTCTATCCTTATTTCCCCTTCTAAAAATTGGATAGTGGTTGTTTGATAAAGACATGGTAACTGAAGGCAAATACTGACATTTTAATGGCAATCAATACAACTCCTAGCCAAAGGTATCCCCTGTTGCCCTCCTCTGACTGCTCCCTCCAGTTCTGCTGGTACACTTTAATATTCACCTGCAGCACTAGCTGGTATTGCAGTCCTGGGTCTTCACACAGCCCTATCAATGCACCTCAGTCCTGACCTGCAGTATCACCTGCTGTTCCAATCCTGGGTTTTGCTTGAGTTGCTGACAGCCAATTAGGCCAAACTGTGTGGAGATTTTGAGAGAAAGAAGAGTGGACTAATCCTTTGCCATGACACCGTGACTAAAACCGTCTTTAAACACAAAGCAAACGCCGCTCCAGCAAAACTGATTCACAAAATAGTTTGACCCACCTAAATGTAGATGGTGCCAGACTGTGTTCATCTTGAGTTACAGCGTGGGTCATACCTAGGGCCACATTCACTGCTTCAATACTCCAACTTTAAGATTGTATATTCATGATTGTTATCTGTGTTACCGTAGCACCTTGGAGCCCTAGCCATGGAGCGGAACCCCATTGTGCTAGGTGCTGTACAAACAAACATGGAACAAAGAGATGATGCCATAGCTTAGTGTTCAACACTGTTTTTAAACAGAGGCTTAACTTGGCCATCTGCACAGCCTGACCAGTCCGAGTTAGAGCCTCGATGATACAGCAGCTGGCACTGCCCACATTTGGTGACGTTCTACGAACAATAGTTTTGTTGTGACTCAAAGGGAAGAATGCCCCATCTGAGTCCCTGGCACTGAGCTCCCCTCTTCCTGAAGCATTCTGGGACTTGATTGTACCTCTCATTGGCTTTATTGCGTATTGCACACATCATGCAGTGAGAGAATTAAGGCCCCTTGGTTTTAACTGAAGGTCTCTCAGGGTATGTCTACACTGCAATTAAAAACCCATGGCTGGCCTATGCCAGCTGACTCAGTCTTGGGGGGCTTGGGCTAAGGGGCTGTTTCATTGCTGTATAGACATTCAGGCTCAGGCTGGAGCCTGGTCTCTGGTCTCATGCAAGGTGGGAGGGTCCCAGAGCTCAGGCTGCAGCCCGAGCCTGAACGCCTACACCACAATTCAACAGCCCCTTAGCTCAAGCCCCACAAGCCTGAGTCAGCTGGCATGGGCTAGCCGTGGGTTTTTAATTGCAGGTTAGACGTATCCCCAGACAGGTTTTGGCCAGACTCCATCATGCTAGGCTTGAGGGAGATGTGATTGCTCGTTCTTTGGGAGTTCCAATATGGCCACCTCCACCATGGTATCTGAACATCTCCCAGAGTTATGAGGTCATGAAGGTCAGCCTATCACCCAAGATGGTATGGCTGCAAAGGGTTCCCTTTTTTTAAACCAGTACAAATAAGAAAAATCTTCCTGGACAGGTATCACAGTGTGTGGCTGTGGGAATAATGCTGATAACAGTGGTAATAAGCCACTTTTTGTCTCTGCTTCTGGATCCCAGGGGAAGAAACCCTCCCGGTATTTACAGAAAGGCTGCCTTCACCTTGCCAGTTTGCAGGGACATTTTTTCCCATCTGCACTGGGGAGCAGGTTGCATGCTTTTCTTTCAGATGTGGACTTTGCCTTAGTGATTCATGTCTTGGTTGCCTCAGGACAGGGCGACACCAGTGCCACACCTTCAGACCATTCTGAAATTTCAGCTGTTGCAGAATGTGGCTGCCTGATCAGTACATGGGACTTCCTGCCGGGTGCATATTGCATTTGTGCGCCGGGATATGAACTGCCTTCCAATTGGTTCAAAGGGTTGGTTTTGTCCTACAAAGCCCTAAATGGTTTGGGTCTTGGTTACCTAAGAAACCGCCTCTCTCGCTCTCTGTTATTCTGCAGCAGTTAAAATCAGCAGAAGCGTTCAAGCTAGCAGCTCCCTGATTCACATGGAGGGAGTTGCCAGCAGGGCATTCTTCATGAACGGCCCTCATTGCTGGAATTCATTCCTCTCCCTTGTGACAGATCCTGAATATGTTGATCTCCAGGACAAGCTGCAAGGCCTATCTGCTTAGTCTGGATTAGGTCAGTTGGGGTGTCAGCAGGCACAACGGGAAGAGATTTTCCTTTGAGATGGGTTGGGAAGTTTTGTGGATATTGTTACAAAATAATTTTATGGATGCTGAGTACAAGCAATGTGTAATTGTTTATAGCCAGGGATAGGCATTTTAACCAAATTTAAATCCGTTGAATAAATAAATAAATTACATTAAATAAATTTGGATCTAAGTCATGCTTTCTGCAATGTGGTTTTGCCTTAGTCCTGTCTACACTATCCCTTAAACTGTTTTCAAGCCCTGTTTGAATGTACCTTGGCCAGTAACTGTTTGTAGCATAGACAGGGCTGAGGATATAGGGCCTGGGGATGGTGTACAAAGCCCTACATCTTTGGGCACCAGTTCCCCAAGCCCCAGGTCAGCAGTGAGTGACTGGAAGCCACTCCCATCTGATAGCTGTACAATGGTCCAAGTGAAACTAGTTAGTAGATCTCAGTCTGGTTCCTAGTGGGACAGATCACACCAGTAAGCAAAAGGTACCAGTTGGCAGTCTCAGCAGGAGGCCAAGGACTGAATGGGCCTGGGGTCTAGAGTATGGATTTTTCCAGGATGCACTAACAAATCCTTATTTAGCTATGGTGGTTTATTTGTTTTGGGGGGGGGGTTCAACCCCCTTGAGCAGATTTCTTCGTCTGTGTCTTGGCTGCATGTGGCTTCAATTACACTGAGTGTTTGCGTGGCTTAGCGTGCAGGGAGAGACTCTGATTCATTACTGTGAAATGTATTTGATCTCATCTCAGCTTTCCATTTGAAATGGAAATAGCTGCATTTGTCAGTTTGTCAGGTCTCCCAGTAGGCATCCCACCAGAATTCCCTGACAGGCACCCCTCCACCCTTGCCACTCTGCAAAGCTAACACCCAGCCCACCCCACATTCCTGCTATCCCAGCAAGATTGCTTTTTCCTAGTGTAATTTTGCTCCATGGTTGATAGTTTCTTATTCGTCCTGATGGCAGTTAGCTTCCACTTTTCACTTGATCCCTCCTTACTCTTCTCCTATTCCTTTCCCTCCTGCCCTGCCTCTCCCCTTGGCTTTATTTAGCTCTAGCATCCACCCCGCACTTCTGCCACACACACTCACTCCTTCCTACTGGGTTTCTGGCTCTCAGACAGGGGGAGAGAGGGAAATAAGAAGGGGAAGAGACTTGGAACTTCACTCATCCTTGCTAGACACTTGCCTATCCAGGATGTTAAAGTAAGCGGAATGTTTAGTCAGTGGAGCAGTAACTTGGGGGCATAGACCACTTGGGGCTGGGACAGTGATTTGTGTGGGAAGGGGAGGATTCAAAAGGGGCTGGAGTATGGCAGTCTGGATGGGGGCATTATTTATAGAGTACACATAGCTTGTCCATTCCAGGTGGGCAGGTGAATCCAGTGCACATAGATGCCACACCACCGAGTCCACACAATAACTCCAATACAGGCTCTGTTTATCTGCCTGATGGCTGCACTCAGACTTCACTGAAATCCAGGGCAGGTTCTTTTCCTCCTCCCAGGTGTTGCATCCAGGATCTATTCCAAGCCAGCACAGAAAGCTTTGTGCCATGCCATTCCCCTCTCCTCCTTGTTCCCAATGAATCCCCATAAGGAGACTCCACTCAGCATTGGCCCTAACTGTGAGCCAAGTGGGAGGGTGCATAGGGATTCATCCACACTCTGGGAGGCCCTGCTTTCTTGATACTTCCAGCACATTGCTGTAGCCCCCTCCCCACTTTGCTCTCCCTCCTTGCACTTGGGAAGATGAATTAGGGGACTTGGCCCTTCCTGGCCCTCCAATGACCAGTGCACTGGTTCCCCTCCCAGTGACAAAACTCTTCTAAAGACTGCCCTCTCCAAGAGTCAATTCACAAGTGCCTGCCCTAACCCACCCCAGCTTCCCTGAGACCGTGCTGTGGCATATAGGGAAGTCAGCTGGAGGCTCTTCTGCACAGGGCCCCACAAGCCTTGGGTTCTTTCCTCTTGCTTGTCACTGGGCCAGAGTTCATTAACCTTGTCATAACGATCCTTCTGGCTAATATGGCAGCCGAGGTCACCCTCTGTGGGTGCAGTTTGGTTTGCAGCACTTTATGAATATCCTTTATTTCTCTGACTGTTACTCCTTTAAGACTGAGCTTTCACAGACCCTGCCACCCCGCAGTCACTGGTGCCAGGATGGGCCAGTGATTGTATTTCACTAACTCTGGAGCAGGGGGAATTTGATTCATTTCTAAGTTAATCTATCACTCTTTGGCATCCTTTCAAGATGGGCCTCATGCTGTAATTGCAGGACAGGGAGAGAGCGTGGAAGGAGAGTTCAATTTATTCCATTAACATTTTAAAAACATTTTAATTACAATAAAAATTGAAAATGTTTTTAACATGAAAAAGACCTTGGCTTTCTCGGCTCCTCTCGGTCCTTCTGCAGAGACACCCCCCGCACACTCTCTCTGCAGCTCTTTCCCCACCACACTGCTGCTGTCTTCCTTTCTCCCTCATTGCCACCTACATCACTACTAACCTTTTCTTCGCTATGTATCTGTTTCCTTCCACTGGACCCACCTTCCACAGCATTCACAGCTCTGGGGATTTAGCGGCCAAAGCCCAGCAGTCAAACCAAGGATCTATCACACGGGGCAGTGCAGAGCCACTTGTCCTGGCTCCTGCCACACTTCCAACCTGGAAGGACTGAGGCTTGGGAATAATCTTTTGGCTGGACAATATATGTCACTAACCCTTCTGACCAGGGGCCGTGACTTCTTCAGCATTCCAAGGCCCATAGGGAGAGAGAGATACAAGATCAGGAATTAGATTCAAGGTCTCTTGCATAGGGCAGGGCAGAGCACAGCACTAACATCTAAGACACTCGTCCTGGTCACCTCAGTAAGTCCAACCCTGAGAAGAAAGAGACCAGAGTTGCTCAGGAATCAGATTCCAGGGCACATTCCCAGAGCAATTCAGAGCCACCACAGTGTTCCCAGCCCAGGGAATGTGAGACCAGGAATCAATCCAGGGTCTCCTGCATTGCTTTGCAGAGAACTAATCATTGGAACCAGACTCCCAGCAGTAGAGGTCCCAGCAAGACTCTGCTGCCCATGTACCACGGGCAAGAGACCGGGGCCTGAGAATCAGATCAGGATTCTCTCACATGAGGCGGCATAGAGCATCAGCCACCTGGTTCTCCAGGCCAGCCACTGCAGCAATCTCCAGCTGAAGATGGGGTTGAGAAAGTGGGGCCTCCTCCTGAGATCTGGGACCACCTGCATAAGGCACCACTGAATGCTGCCCATGGGGTTACTATGCTGTCTCCTCTACTGCCGAACGTCAACAAACAAATGCCCTCCACAAGGCAGCAGCGGCTGCTGACTGCAGTGTACAAGCAATTGGCTCATATTCATCTCACACAGAAAACATAATTAAAGTTGCCTGGTCTCCCTTATTGGAGGCGCAGGAGAAAAATGAGTAGCGGGAAGGGAGACAGCAAAAAGCAAACTAATCTCTCTTTGATTTTATTTTTAAGTGATTTTTTTTTTTTTTAGCCCCGGTGAAAGGTGCCAGATTGGCAGCCCAGCAGCTGCAAGTCCTCAATTTACTCGCAGGCAGCTCACTGCATCCCCGGCACTCGGACAGCACAAGTGTTCTTGCTGCTGCAGGGCTGCTCTTCCCCTTCCCTCTTTAAAGGAGCAGACCCCGCGGGGCTAGTAGATTGGTGGGATAGCACTTCCCTACCTCCCAGGGCTGTGGTGAGGACACATCCATTCCTGCATAGGAGACACTGTGATACTTAGGGATGGGGCCATGTACTAAGATGGATAATCGAAAAGATAACATCACCCTCTCCCTCCTTGCATTCTTCTTTCTCTTGCCCTCTCTCTGCTCTCCCTACGCTCATTCTCCCAATCCTCCTCCTCATTCCCTTGTTCTCCTTCACTTTCCTTTTCTCCCTTCCCACTGCCCTACTCTCTGCTCTTTAGACCCCTCTTTGTAATGTCAGCCTTGGCGCTCTAAAGAGACAGGCTGCCCATCAGTCCACTAGTGAAGCTCCGGACTGGGTAACCCCATGGGAATCTGTGATTTCTGGTATGATATTACGAGCATTCGGTTACCACAGTGGGAGTTTCAGAGTAACAGCCGTGTTAGTCTGTATTCGCAAAAAGAAAAGGAGTACTTGTGGCACCTTAGAGACTAACCAATTTATTTGAGCATGAGCTTTCGTGAGCTACAGCTCACTTCATCGGATGCATACCGTGGAAACTGCAGCAGACTTTATATACACACGGAGAATATGAAACAATACCTCCTCCCACCCCACTGTCCTGCTGGTAATAGCTTATCTAAAGTGGTCATCAAGTTGGGCCATTTCCAGCACAAATCCAGGTTTTCTCACCCTCCACCCCCCAACACACAAATTCACTCTCCTGCTGGTAATAGCCCATCCAAAGTGACCACTCTCCCTACAATGTGCATGATAATCAAGGTGGGCCATTTCCAGCACAAATTCAGGTTTTCTCACCCCCCACCCCCATACAATAATAAATAAATAAATAAAATTATTATTATTAATAATAATAATAGCTATTACCAGCAGGAGAGTGAGTTTGTGTGTGTATGGGGGTGGGGGGGTGAGAAAACCTGAATTTGTGCTGGAAATGGCCCACCTTGATTATCATGCACATTGTAGGGAGAGTGGTCACTTTGGATGAGCTATTACCAGCAGGAGAGTGAGTTTGTGTGTGTGTTTTTTGGAGGGGGGTGAGGGGGTGAGAGAACCTGGATTTGTGCAGGAAATGGCCCAACTTGATTATCATGCACATTGTGTAGAGAGTTGTCACTTTCGATGGGCTATTACCAGCAGGAGAGTGAATTTGTGTGTTGGATGGTGGAGGGTGAGAAAACCTGGATTTGTGCTGGAAATGGCCCAACTTGATGATCACTTTAGATAAGCTATTACCAGCAGGGGTGGGAGGAGGTATTGTTTCATATTCTCTGTGTGTATATAAAGTCTGCTGCAGTTTCCACGATATGCATCTGATGAAGTGAGCTGTAGCTCACGAAAGCTCATGCTCAAATAAATTGGTTAGTCTCTAAGGTGCCACAAGTACTCCTTTTCTTTTTGCACAGTGGGAGTAAATCTGCCCTCAGCCTCACAGAACCCCCACAGATCACATGCCTGAGAGCAGCCCTTTTGTCCCAGAGGTGTCTTGCTGTGGGGAGTAAGGCTGAGCCTGCTTTCGCTAGTCTGCATTGTTTGTTTCTTTGCCAAGGAGGAAGGAGACATGCTTTAGCTCACACAGAAGCGGTGGGCTATGAATGTTTCTGGGCTGGACTGGGCTGGTTTTACCCTCCTCCTTCCGGTGCTGTGAGTGAATACACAGGGGTGGCCTTCGCCCTGAGCTCTGCTTTCCCTCAGCAATGGGCATCGTCACACCCCTGGCCTTCACTGGAAAGTCCTTGAACTGTGATGGGTAAATTGATGTCCTTTCTGCTTCTCCGCCTGCCCTGGGCATGGTCCTCTTAAAAAGGCTTTAGGCCAAGCAGGAGGTTCTTCCACCTTTGCAAAACTCCCCAGGGCAGACAGAGAAGAGGGTGGGGCATTTCCTTTTCTATAGTACATTGCCTCCAACTGGATGGAAGATGCTAGCCCCAGTCCTGTCTTTGGTGCATGGAGGTGTTGTAGGTGGGTATGTGCTGATGTGTGTCATTTTGAGAAGATGCGAATGAGCTCCACTGAGCTCGCTACATCACACTTCTCAGCTGAATTCACAGGAGCCTGCTGCTGGCTGCCCCTACAGCCCAAACCAAACCTGATAAGTGATGCACTAATCCTCTGGATCCCCTCATTAGCAGCCACTGTGTGAGCGAGGAACACCCCTCCAAGCAGGACCAATTCAATTAAGCGTCTAATAAACCCATTGTAAATTGCAGTAATGACGGAGTTCAAAGGAGGGATTACGGAAACTCTTCACAATGGTTTATGACAGCAGTGGGGGCGGCCCTTTTATTTACTGGTAGTTGCCTGCTATGGGACTGAATGACTTTCCTGGAAGACCTGTCACTGCCTGGCTGGTAACTGAATCTGCTTGGATGGCAAGGGGAAGAAGACAGGCGAGGTTGGGATGTTCACATGGAATCCTCATACTTACACCAGACCCTTCCGGTAGCTAGGTAAAGCACCTCTAATGTACAGCCCAATAACATGCAGAGCTATATATCCCTCCAGCCTTTCTATTCCAGCCATGGACCCCAATATACCCTACTCCTGACTGGCAGCACTTCCGGCTACAGCTGGGCATCTAATTGTAGCGAATAATTGCCATGACTTTTCTTCTGCAAGTGAATTGTCCATGAGCAGAATATGATTTTCTTGAATTTGTTATTCAAAATGATTTGCCAGATAGTTTTGACAGATAATTCTTGCTCTGTAGCTCATTCCAAACAGTTTGTAAGCCTTCAACATTTGAGCTGTTTTGATTGGATTTGTAGGTCACTTGGCTTGTGTCTGTTCCCTGATTGGATGCAAGTAACTGCTAAATAGAATTTCCTGGGCAAGTACTCGCAATGATGATTTGAAACCTTCTGCAAGATTCATTTAAATGTGGATGCTTCCCCAAACATACCCAGCCTGAACTCATTTCCTAGAACGCTTGTGGGAAATGAACAGAAATGGGGCACAGACACGGTTGGAGCAAAGTGGTTAAACAGTTTGAAAGAATATTTACAAGTCAGCTCCACAGCCTGCTCTTCCAGTTCCAGGCCTCACACTGCTCTGCTGATGCATCGTGCACAAGGAAGAACTGGAGCTGGGCAGATGAGGTGGGAAGCAAAGGGGTTGCATGGTCAGAGGGGGCTAGATTCACACAGGGACTCTGCCTCTTTAGGTGCTTCAGTCCAACATTTCAGCACCACTGACATTCACAAGACCACTGCTCAGCTGCTTTGCTAACTCTGGAGGTGCTAAGGGGTCTTAATTGCCTAGGTTCCCACCTCTGGGCATGTGCATGGGCACCTCAGTCCTAATGCTTCTGAGCTTCTTGGAGCCCTCACTCACACCTATGCCTCAGCAAGAGGCGTTCCCCCCCATCTAGCCAGCAGCCCAATCCAGTCGGCCTGCTCAGAGCATGTGTACCAGTTCAGGCCTCCCCTGCTTTACAGCAAGCCTACCAGTGCAGGCCCCACACAAAAGACAGCTAGGGGCAAACGGATGGCATGTCCCAGTCTAGCCAAGAGCCCAGTGGTTAGGGCACTCATCTGGGAGACCCAGGTCTGAATTTAGGCTCTGCCTGATTTGGAGCAGGAACTCGGACCCTGCTTTCCCACAGCCTGGATGAGTGCCCTGATCTCTGGACTGTTGGCTGTGATGGGATATGTCGCTCTCTGGTTTTTCGTGAGAAAAGGCTGTCTTGGCTTAGGTGCCTAACTCCCAGAGAGCGGTCATGGTTGAAAACACTGATTGGAGATAGGAGCCTTCCTTTGGCCTGTCAAGTGCCAAAGGGAGTTAGGCACCTCCGTCCCTTTGTGGATTAGGGCCCTATGCCCTGCCCCTCTCCTCTGCATTTTGCTCCTGGCTAGATTAGGCGACTTCCCACTCAGGGTGCTGGCTTCTGTGGATCCCTTTCTTAGGTGCCTAACTCTTCCCGTGCATTGTATGAGGAACCTGGCTGCCCTACCTGGGGCTGTGAATTTCACAGAGCAGCAGGGCACGTAGGGGCTGGGTGCTACAACGCTCAGCTTTGCAACACCTAAGTGCCCATTGGGAATGTAGCCCAGGGAGAGGAGAGTCATGGTGTAAGGGGGAGTTTCTTTTTGAGGGGAAAAACTGAACCACATCTACGGTGAAAAGACAGTCTGTGACTCTGTGCTGTGTGAAAGGAGCAGAAACTAGACTAGAATAGAGTTGGACTAGGGATTCTGTTCTGTGGAGAGAGGCAGGAAGGGGGGAAATCATGAGCAGGCATCTCTTTCCCAAATTACAGCCCTGGAGTCTGTCAGTGGGACTCCAGACAACTGGGAATAGCTCGGAGCACTAGCCTTGCTTCTAGGTGTCAGTCACCACCTCCAGTTTCTGTCTTTTTCTTCTTCCCCTCGCTTCCTGTTGCCTTTGTTCTCTTAATTCTTGCTTATAAAGAACACCAGGCCATTCATACGCAAATGAGACAGAATGCTGGAGGGAGCATGTCGGAAAGGGGATGTATTCTAATTCCAAACCTCTGCCTTCCTTTCACGTTCCACTCCAAAATCTGCTCCTACTGCCATTCTCTAGAAAGGAGAGAGAGAGAGCGTGCAGGGTGGGAAGGGCCCCCACTATGGCCCCTTTGTGCCACTGGTTTATCTGGCCAGCTGAGAGTTCCCCTGTTTTAATTATCACTGATGAAGATTATTAGACTGATTTAGTGTTGTTTCCCATTGGTCAGTGTGCGTTATGTGTTCCTATCTGTGCCTGCGTCAGACAGGATGGGCTTTTGTCATAGCTCTCAGCTGCAGAGCATGGAGGTCCCTCGTTCAATCCCCACTGTTTCAGCCAGGATGGGGGCTCTTGCATTATCATCCATACAGCACCAGAGGCATGCATGTGAGCGCTAAGACAGGCTTAGGTGGTTTACTGAGTCAGGGCCTGAAAGCTGCATCACCTTACACCTGTTTGGCAAAAAGAATTAATAGTCTCGCTCGAGTATCTTGTGAACAAGTGCCCATTTCACAAACAGCCCCACAGCACACTGGCGCCCTTGTACTGGCGTGGCCCCTAGGAGCCCTGATTTGGCTTATGCAGCAAAGGGCTTCTTCCTAGCTGTCCAGGGCTTTCATGAGAGCTTGTTCTGTATTCTCTGACAGGCTTATGCTCCCCTTACCCTATCTCTCCCCATCCCTTGTGTCTCGTCAAAGAATGGGCTTTGCATGCTACCCTGGGTTAGGGAGTGAAGCGGAGAGAGAGAGAGATTTCACTCCAGCCAGGTGACCTTTTACTTAGAGCTGCAAAAATGCTGCCATTATCTGTGCTGAAATATCGAACCTATTAGTCTGAGAGGTTCACCTTTACGAGTCTAAGGGGATAGCCGTTGAATAACAAGAGAAACAGAGCTGGTCTAGCTCCCCAAACCCTGACTGTGGCAGAGCTCCGGCACATCGGCCCACTTCCTCAATGCAGAGCCCATTTGCGAAAAATTCAGTTATTTAGAATATTTATTACAGCAGCACCCAGAGGCCTCATGTAAGATCAGGGCCCCATTGTGCTTGGCACTGTATATCCACAGAGTTAGAAACAGTCTCTGCCCCAAAGAGCTTGACAGCTGCATAGAGAAGACAGGTAAAGGGGTGTGGTGGGCAGGGACAGAGGTACTGAGAGAGGAAGTAACTTGCCCAAGGTCACTATGATGGGGATGTAGCTGACCTTTGCAGTTCCCTACAGGAGGCCCTACCATCCTACTACCCCACCACTGCCACCAGGAAGCAGCAGAGTGACAGGAAAGGAGCAGCAAAGGTGGGTCCTCCAAGCCTGTCCAGAGAGTCTTCATAGGAGGAGCCAATTAGAGCGCAGTAGGCTCAGATAAAAGGAGTTGCAGGGCCTTAGTAGGTCATTTCCTGGCTGGGACCAGAGGAGTGGAGAATGGGGCTCCTCTCTGGCCAAAGAAGCCTACCTGTTTGATGGAGTTTATGGCTGGCTGAACTTGCATAGCTGGGATTGCAGAGAGAAGAACCAAAGACCCTTAACCCTGAGATGAGGGTAAAGCTAAAGGGGCCAGGTAGGAAGAGGCCCAGTGAAGAAGTGGCAATGCATTGCACTGAGCAGTATGTGGGGCTCCTGTTTATAAGGTGCCTGGGTTGAATCTCAGAGTGGTGGGTAGGGGCAGTTTCCTTACCAACTGCAGGTAAAATGGCATAAATCCCAGAAGGGGATGGAGCTTACTTGGAAGCCTGAACCAAGGGCTGAATTTAAAGGGCCCACAGCTGGGGCTGAGGACCCTAAGAAGGGCACATAGACTTTGTTTATTGGACTCTTTAACATCCTAGAAGAAGCTCATTTGGACTTTGTGGTTTTGCTGGAGGAACAAGACCTGTCAAAGTTGTCTGGCAGCCTGCAGGGGGTAACAGGGGTGAGGAAAAGGACTTCAGTATCCAGCTGCTCAGAGGTGCTCAAGAGGTGAGTCCCCTGTTATAGTCACCCAGCAGCTTAGTGGCAGAGTGGACAACCTCAGTTTCCTCAGTCCTAGTGAAGTACCCTCTACATTGCACCATGCTGCCTCTCTACAGCCAAGACCCCTTTTCTGCAGCAAGATCTCTGCACGCTGTGGCACTCCTGGGCAGCAGGGCTGGAGGTTCTGCAGCAGCATCAGATACATTCATTAAAAACCTCCTCCACGTTTTAATTTAATATGGGCATGAGCGACAGTCAGAGTATTCCTTGGGTTATTTACTGTCCTACTATTAAGTTCAATTTGTTTTATGTTGCTCGTAAATTTTTATTTTTTCAATGCACTGCAGGATCCCGTGTTGACCATGAACCACAGCATTACAGGTTTCAGAGTAGCAGCCATGTTAGTCTGTATCTGCAAAAAGAACAGGAGTACTTGTGGCACCTTAGACTAACCAATTTATTTGATCATAAGCTTTCATGAGCTACATAGGCAACTGCATATTCTCCCAATCCTGCTAGGAGACCATCTACAAGTCTTTGAAAGGTGGTGGGTGCATTCCGCAGCCCGAAAGGGAGCACATTAAAGTCATACAGCCCGACATGTGGTGAAGGCTGACCTTTCCTTGGTGGATTCATCTAGCAGTACCTGCCAGTACCCCTTGGTTAAGTCCAAGGTAGAGATGAACTGAGCCTGTCCCAGTTTCTCTAATAGTTCATCTGTGCATAGCATTGGATAGTTGTCTGGGCGAGTTACAGCATTTAGCTTACGGTAGTCCATGCAAAAACATATCTCCCCATCTGGTTTGGGAACTAGAACCACTGGAGGAGCCGATGCGCCGCCAGAGGGGCGGATTACCCCCATCTGTAACATATCCTGGATCTCCCGTTCTATGGCAGTTTTAGCTTGAGGAGACACCTGGTAAGGTTGGGCTCTAATTGGATGAGCATTACCTGTGTCAATGGAGTAGTATGCCGGTTCAGTCAGTCCTAGGGTGGCTAAGAATATCCGCGCGTAGCTAGTGCACAGCTCCTGGATCTGCTGTCGCTGCATATGCCCAAGGGTCATGGAGAGGTTCACTCCTTCCACACCACCATCACTTTTCTCTTTATAGTAGACACCTTCAGGCCACTCAGCGTCATCTCCTCCCTGGGCTGTAAACTGACAAACCTTTGATTCTCTGGAATAAAAGGCTTTAGAGAATTAATATGGTATACCTTAGGCTTTTGGTTGGAGGTGTGGAATGCTATGAGATAATGAACAGCTCCCAGGTGCTCTTGAGCCGTGAATGGCCCTTCCCACAATGCTTCCATTTTATGGGCCTGGAGCCCCTTTAAGACCATGACCTGATCCCCTACTTTGAAAGAATGCTCTCTGGCATGTTTATCATACCAGGCTTTTTGCTCTTTTTGAGCATCCTTTGGTTTTCTTTAGCAAGGGCTAAAGAGGTTTGGAGGGTGTTTTGTAGGCTGGTTACAAAGTCCAGAATGTTAGTTCCTGGAGAAGGTGTAAACCCCTCCCATTGCTGCTTCACCAACTGTAATGGCCCCTTAACCTCGAAGTGAGCTGTAGCTCACGAAAGCTTATACTCAAATAAATTTGTTAGTCTCTAAGGTGCCACAAGTCCTCCTTTTCTTTTCACAGCATTACGGAAGTTGTCAATGAGAAAAGGAAGGCTTTGACAGTTGGGGAGAGGATAGCTGGGGGTTTTGACCCTTGGTAGTGGTTTGGGTTTGTGGGATAAGCACATTAGTTGAGTGCTAGAACGGTCAGCAGAGAAATAGTTAAAAATGTGGCTGTTGAAATTTGTATCATATAGACTTCAGTGGTAACCTGCCATTGAGATAAATGAGTAGTGCATACCTTTCAGGGTTCTTATTTCAGGTTGCTGGCAGACATCACAGCACTGGGTTACGCTTAGTTCACATTGTCCAGGTTCTGGAAACACAAGATTTTTATAATAATGAAAACTTAGGGCTTGTCTAAATGGATATTTAGCTCATGGCAAGCTGGGGTGTGACTCTACCCCACACTAGGAGCCATGCTCTGACTGTCTGTGTGCACCGTACTGGTGTACATTAGCAGTTTGTTAATGTGCTTTGATCTAGTCTTGAAACAGGACTAGATCAAAGCACATTAAAGAACTGTTAATGTGCATTGGCAGGGTGAACGCAGGGTCAGAGCATGGCTGGCTAGTGTGGGGTAGAGTCACACCCCAGCTTGCCATGAGCTAAATATCCATTTAGACAAGCCCTTCAATTCTGGGGAAACAGTTCTGCAGCCAGTTGCATCCCCATGAAACTGCAGAGTACAGTATTCTATTGTGGTGGCCCCAGATCCGGCATTAACACTCTTGCATAAGCCGTAGTGTTTGGGACAATTGCTGTACAATTCTGTGGTATTTATTTATTTTTGTAAGGCATTCAATCCAGAGACGCCTTCATCCCACAGTGGGCTGAGAATTGCTGAGATGGATGGATAGAGAAGCGCAGCACTGAGGAGGTCTTTGCTCTCCAGCAGGGTTAAGAATGGCTGAAGGGGATGGGTATAAAAGAGTGACACTGAAGAGGCCTTTGCCCAGAATCATGCTGGGAGCTGCTCACATGGATGGATCGGCAGGAACAGTGCTTAGGGCCTTGCCTATACCGGGGGTGGGGGTGTTGAAAAAATGTCCACTGTTGCTAGCACCGCTTGAGTTGAACCAGTGTTAGCAAGGCGAGGAGCCCTACTGTTGGCTGCTGATTCTCAATTTAGCCCTTGTGTAATTTACACCTGCTGGGGGCAAGTCTAACACACAAGAGCCTGATCCAACATCCATTGAAGTCAGTGGAAACTTTTAATTGACTTCAGTGGGCTCTGGATCAGAACTACGGTGTTGAAAACAGCATTTGGTAGCATCTGGGCTGTGTTACCGAGGCTACGCTAGTGATGGTAATATTAGTTCACTTCTTTCACTGCTAGTGTAGATAGGCCTAAGAATCCTTCAGCTTAAAGGAAGTATGGGAATGGCTGAGCTTCATTAATGGATAATAGGACGGACAGTGGCTAAACTGGATGGATGAAGGGAGGAGCGCTGGAGAGGCCTTTGCCCCTCAATGAGATGAAGGCCTTTTGGGGATGGACGGAAAGGAGCAGCACTGAGGATATTCTTCCCCTAGTGAGACTGAGAAAACGGATCTGGATGGATGGACAGGTGGAAGACTTCACCCTGCAGTGGACCTGAGACCAGCTTTGGTGGGTGAACAGACAAGAGTGGCATCGAAAAGGATCTTCCCCTGCAGTGGGGCTGAGAGCAGTTGAAATGCAGGGATTCCTGGACCGGAGTAGCACTGACTGTCTCTGCCTTCAGGGGCATTCAGAGTGACTGTTGTGAGTGCATTCATCAAGAGAACAGATTCCCAGCATTGTCAGGTGGACAAGGCACCTGCACATAAAAAATGAATTTGTTTTATATGTGAGCTATCCATTTACACTGATCTAGATCAACAGCTATGACTTGCATTTACATAGTGTCTTTCAAAAGACTGGTTTCAGAGTAGCAGCCGTGTTAGTCTGTATTCGCAAAAAGAAAAGGAGTACTTGTGGCACCTTAGAGACTAACCAATTTATTTGAGCATAAGCTTTCATGAGCTACAGCTCACTTCATCGGATGCATACTGTGGAAAGTTTAGAAGATCTTATTATATACACACAAAGCATGAAAAAATACCTCCTCCCACCCTACTCTCCTGCTGGTAATAGCTTATCTAAAGTGACCACTCTCCTTACAATGTGTATGATAATCAAGGTGGGCCATTTCCAACACAAATCCAGGGTTTAACAAGAACGGGGGGGGGGGGGGGGGGGTGTAGGAAAAAACAAGGGGAAATAGGCTACCTTGCATAATGACTAAGCCACTCCCAGTCTCTATTCAAGCCCAAGTTAACTGTATCCAATTTGCAAATGAATTCCAATTCAGCAGTTTCTCGCTGGAGTCTGGATTTGAAGTTTTTTTTGTTGTAAAATAGCGACTTTCATGTCTGTAATCGCAGAGTGGTCACTTTAGATAAGTTATTACCAGCAGGAGAGTGGGGTGGGAGGAGGTATTTTTTCATGCTTTGTGTGTATATAATAAGATCTTCTAAACTTTCCACAGTATGCATCCGATGAAGTGAGCTGTAGCTCATGAAAGCTTATGCTCAAATAAATTGGTTAGTCTCTAAGGTGCCACAAATACTCCTTCAAAAGACTGTCAGGGCTCCATTCAAGTGGGCTGAATGCTCTTGTGCTTAAAGCACAGGGCTTACAAGTGGGGCAGGCAGGCTCTGTCATCAGCTCTCCCACAGCCCTTGTGTGTACACTTAGTCACTTTCAGAAAACTCTTTATGCCTCAGTTTCCCCAGCTGTTGAATGAGGACAGTAAAGCATATCTCCCTCACAGCGGCTGTTGGGAACCTGAACTCATGGGCATGTATGTAGCTTTCCTAGATCCTGAAACAGATGATGCTGTGTAGCGCAAAATACTATAGTGAACAGTAACATTACCAGTGCTTACAGTGAGTTAAAATCAAGAGTAACCCTGTAATTCTTTAGTCTTGTCTTGACTGAGGTAGACTATCCTGAACTGTAACAGGCAGAGGACTCCAGACCAGGGAACATCATTACGGTAAATGTGGTATTCGTGTCTTATTTTTCAATCACTAGACGTGAGTGGGTAAAACTCGTCATCCCAATGGGGGCTGATTGACTCCTTTGTTGGAGTATCTTAAGTGGGGCCAAGGATTAAAGAGGCGATGGAGACTGAACTGCTGGCTCATCCCCCCCCCCCCCCCCCCCTCAGGTAGTCCCTCCATGGCAAGCTTTAGTCACATCACTCTTCCCACATCCCGCTCCTCACAAAATGCTGTTGTTGCTGTCTGTACAGGGGGAAAGTGGAGGATTTCTGTATGTAGTTATCTGCTCTGCTTCTTTCTCTGATAATTTGTTTTTCTAATCTGGCTTTCTCTTTCCTTGAGCTTCTTGTTCCTGGAGGGGGATCTGCTCCCCTATTCTGTGTATTCTAGAAAAGGGAAATAATGGCTACCAGTATCCACAAATAACCCGCTCCAACTTAGCAGTAACACAAAACCCTACATTGACTCAGGCAGTAGGACTAAACATGCTCTGGGCAAGCAACTCCAGAAAATGACATCAATTGCTGACGCATCTGACCACAGCAGGGCTCTCAAGGTACAGGTAAGGGAAAGGGAGCCCTTCCACTCCCTGGTCAAGTACAGGTATTACTTCCAGAGGGAAATTCTCTTCTCTCTGAAGTTTCACCTACTGCTGGGTGATGGGTGTAGAAGAGACATAGGGGGCAATTAGATCCAATGTACCTAGCTCACTAGACCCTCCATTATCTTTATAGCAGATGTTGCCCTTCCAGAACTAATCAAGGGTCTGAGTCATTCCCTTTAGTTATGTTTTGTACAATAAAACAAGAAGCAACAATTTGATCGCAAACCAGCTTGTTCTGATTCCTACATGTGGTAGCTCTCCAAGCAGACCTCATAGAGCATCCTGCAGTAGAAAGCAGACACCAGGGTAGATGTGAAAGTGTGCAGAGCCACCATTTAGACATAGGTCATACCAAGCATCTTCTTTGCAATATGTGTGAGTTAATTTAAATGGTATCACCCATGGTGAGCTGGGATGCCTTTCTCTTACACGGTATAGAATTGCACAGAAGCATCGTATCAGTGCTGTCTTGCTAGAGATGCCAAACAAGTGAAAGGATTTTGGGGCTAGGGCTTCAAATGTATTTAGGCACCTAACTCCCATTGATTTCAATGACAGGTTTCAGAGTAACAGCCGTGTTAGTCTGTATTCGCAAAAAGAAAAGGAGTACTTGTGGCACCTTAGAGACTAACCAATTTATTTGAGCATGAGCTTTCGTGAGCTACAGCTCACTTCAGCGGATGCATATCGTGGAAACTGCAGCAGACTTTATATACACACAGAGAATATGAAACAATACCTCCTCCCACCCCACTGCCTAAATACCTCTGAGAAGCTGGGCCTTGTTCCATATGTCCTGGTATTGGCCACAGGTAGGAAAATAGTGATCTGTAGAATAAGTTCCTGATTAATCAAAGAAAGAGATTCCTCTGCTTCAAGCTGTTCCATTTGCATAGCAATGAGGACATCACCTCAGACAAGTACAAAGGGACCCTTGTAGATTGTGCACTGTGAAAAAGCAAATCAACTGGAGAGAGAGAGAGAGAAACAAAACTGGTCCCCTTTTTGTCAGGAAACTACATACAGGATATTCCTTTGGGTACGTTTAATATGATTGCTAAATGATCTAAGACAAACTGCAGCAACAGTTGCCCTTGGTACCCTTTATATGAGACTTGCCTCTCCACTAGTGCGTATTGTTGGATTTTTCAGGACACTTAGCTGATCTGACTGCAGTGGGACCACTCACATGTGTAAGGCATGTGCGTAAGTCTCTGCAAGAATGAGGCTCCTAAATTATGTTTTACATGCCTTACGTATAGCATGTAATAGGAGATAGGGCCTGATCTTAGGCTGTACCTATACTGTGGGCTAGGAGTGTGATTCCCAGCTCACATACACATACTCGTAATAACTCAGTGAGAGTTAGTGTGAGTACAAATAGCAGTGTCACCACAGTGGCATGGGTACAAACTTGTGTGAACCCCATGGATATGTACTCGGCATATCTAAGGTATGCTGCTGCTGACTGTGATATCACAGCTACACCACTATTTATATTTGCACTAGCTCTCATCAAGCTAGAATAAGTAGGTGTACGTGAGCTGGGAATCCCACCTGGAGCTCTTCGTGTAGATGTAGCCTTACCACCACTTACTATTGGGTCTAATGTCAGCTCCAAGGGTAATCCCCTTGTCTCGGCTAGTCCTGGGAGACGGCAATATGCCCGCGAGTAAGTGTCTTACTGGATTGGGTCCTTAAATTGTAACTCCCTTTGCCTTCCCTTTTATTGCTTCTCTGGAATGATTTCTTAATCCATATAGTGCACTCCATTTATAAGAATACACTGAAGATAGTGATCAAAACCACTGGGACAAAATCATTCCTATAAGGTGCTTGTGAGAATCAACCGCTTATAAGAATCAAATCATGCAGGATGGATGTGATTCTTATTAAAGGTGTGCACTGTATAATGGAATGAATACATGGCTGTACGATACACAGTGATTAAGGCCTGGATCTACAAAGGGACTTAGGCATTATGATGCTGAGAGTTGCAATACCTAACTTTTAGGTACCTAGAAAATCAAAGGAACTACACCGTGATCCACAAAGTCTCAGTTAGGCGCCCTATACAATGACTGGGGAGAGATGGGCTCCTCAGAATGCTATCCCCAAAAGCCGTCACATGAGGCAGAGAGCTGTCTAACCTAGCCAATGGGAGATACTGATGGGAGGAGTGTGTCCTAAACTCTGCCTCTCTCACAGAGTTGGGTGCCTAACTCTGTGATCTACAACCATGAGCTGAGCCCCTCTCCTGCAGTCAGGTGGCCTAGGTGCCTGAGAAATTCATTGCGAGAATGTGTCTGGTGCCTGCCTCACTCCATACAAAAAGGCCGGAGGAGATGCCCGTCTTATAAGTTTTAGCCCAGTGGTTAGACCATTCACCCAGAGTGGGGAAGGCTCAGCTTCAATTCCCCCCTCTGCCTTGGGGGAGAAAGGATTTGATCAGGGTCTCCCATCTTTCAGGAGAGCTCCCTAACCACTGAGCTATGGGATATTCGAGAGGGGCAGTGGGGCTCCCTCAATCTCTCCTTGTTTAAGTTGTTCCACTTGGATAAATGCTGAGTCACTGGGCGAGAGAGTGATTGTGACTCTCTAGCCTGGGGTTTAGGGCACCTAGGTAGGAGAACCAGGGTCCAATCCCCCACACCAGTGACTCTTTAATTATTTATCCACAGTGGAACAGCTTCAACAAGAGAGACTGCGGGAGCCCCATGTTAGAATAGCCCATAGTCTAATGGTTAGAGCACTCTCCTGTGAGCTGGGACACCCTTGTTCAAATCCTTTCTCCCCCTCAGGCAGAGGGGGGGATTGAACCTGGGGCTCCCATATGACATCCCAGGTGAGTGCACTAACCACTGGGCTAAAAGTTACAAGGTGGGCACCACCGCAGGCCAGATTTTGATTGGGACCTAATCTGGTAGGCAGCTTCTAAGCATGCCTACCAGCTCAGCTCCTGCAGGTGAGATAGGCAGAGAAGCTCCTATTTTCCCTTGGTGCATGGGTCACACTAGGGCTCAGGCAAGAGATAGGCATCGGGATGCCTAGAATGAGGCAGCAGCGTGCATGGCCAGAGACAGAAGTGTAGGTGCCTAGGGAACTTTTACAGATAAATTTAGGCACCGACAGGATCAGCAGCAGCTGAGTGAGGGTTTTGTGAATTGCAGTGGTGTCTATTACTGGGACATAGGTGCCTAAGTGACTTACACAATACAGGAAGTCTATAGGGACATGTCTACACTGCAGTTAAATACCCATGGCTGGCCTGTGTCAGCTGATGGGCTTGGGCTGTGGGGCTGTTTAGTTGCAGTGTAGCCATTTGGGCTCAGACTGGAGCCTGGGCTCTGGGACCCTCCCCAAGCTCGGGGTCCCAGAGCCCAGGCTCCAAACGAAGCCTGAATGTGTATTACTGCAGTTTTACAGCCCTGCAGCCCAAGCCCGACTCAGCTGGCACAGCCAGCTGCGGGTGTTTAATTGCCACGCAGACATATCCTAGCAGATCTGGGAATTGAACCCAGGTCTCCAGCTGGTAGTCTAACCATAGGACCAACCTTCCTCTAGTAGTAAAGTATATTATCAAGGCTGATCACTGTTAGGGACTAGAACGCAGAAGCTCCTACCTTCTAGCTTTGTGATCAGCCCGCTACCCATCTCTGCTCTTTAGGGATGTATAAACATCCCTTAGTTCATGCAAAACTTTATAGTTTTGTAGATTCCCAAACAGGCAAATTTTATTGAAAACCTGTTTCACGGCAAGTGTTTTGCTCATCTCCTCTCACGACTATGACTAAGAATATTTCATACTCAAATTATCCATCACATTTAATACTGTTAACTTTTCCACACTGACTGCACAACCCACAAAACATACAAAAACCCTTCTGGGATTCTTTAGTATCATAACAGCAACTACAGAAGATATTTGTCCTCCCAGTGAAAGGCACTTGAATCATGCTATTACTTTAAAGCCCTTCAGGAGCTTCTCAAGCTCTGAACTGATTCCCGGGCGAGTGGAATCCTCATTGTTTCTCTCTTTTTCAGACTCTACTTGGAAGCCTGGGGAATGGGTAAGATTGGCTGTTGCCTGCATGCAGAATAAGGGGTGGGGATGTTAATTACCTAAGACAGGTGTGAGCTGGCTTTAAGGGGCAAGGTTTAAAGGCAACCAGAACAGTATTTTTTCTCTCTCTTGGGCAGGATAGCATTAAAGCCATTAGAATAGGGCAGAGAGTCACACTGGGGTTTATGCATCTCTGCCTGGTCGTTGACCAGGCAAATTTTTCTAATCTTTGGGATTTTGTTAGGAGTGACTCTGTAAGATGGTGGTAGAGGCGCAGAGCTAATAGCTTTCTGAGACAATCCTCTGTGGTCTCTCCTGGGTGCTCTTCTGTCTTTCTGTCACCACTACTGTCTGGTATAGTAAAATGTCAAGAGGTGAGTTTGGTAACAACTGCTGGGCCCTGGGAGATGTTTGGCAGTACAACACTGATCAAAGCTGTTGGCCTGTCTTTTCAAGGTGATGGCCACACTACAGACTTCACAGCTGCACGGATGCAGCAGCGCCGCTAGAGCAGACGCCAGTGGGAGAGAGCTCTCCCCGATGACTTAATTACTCCAGCCCCCATGAGGGGACATAGCTATGTTGGTGGAGAATCTCTCCTGCCGACATAGCACTTGTCCACACCGGCGCTTAGGCCGAGGTAACTTACATCACTCGGGAGGGGAGGTGGGGCTTATTCATGCCTCTGGGAGATATAATTTATACCGACGTACTCTGTAGTGTGTACATAGCCAAAGAAAAGAGTAACAGTACTGAGTTACTTGTCCTTGATAGATGATGGCAGACTGCCTGGTTTGCAGCCTAAACCTGTACTCCAATCCAACCCCTTCAAGCAACCCAGCTATATTAAGAACAAATCCAGCTGTGAGTCCTATTGAGTGTCATTATCCAAGGTGAGTCACAGACACTCTAGTCAATCTGTCATTCATTCAGCCTCCTGAGACTGGATTTAGCTATAGATATCTCTTTTAAGACAGATCATCTGAGCAGCAGTGCCCTCAAACCAACATGGTTTTCATTCAGCTCTGCATGGTCTGCAAAAGAGAGGCTGAGTTTCAGCTTGTGCCTGATGAATGGTAGGTGAGCACAGAGCGGGAATGGTGGGAGGAAAACTCACTTAGCCTCATTTTTCAGAGGACCCTGGCATGACTGGACTTACCTGAAAAACGTACAAAGTTTTTACTCTTAAGGATTTGTTAGGGGGCTTATTCCTTCACCTGCTTACTTCCCTGGTCCTTCTCGCATGAACAGAGAGCAACAATACCCGAAGTCCAAAGGTGCAAACAATTCGATGTTTATTGGAGTGAACTTCCAGCAAGCATGATTCCAGTTTCCTTCCTTAGTGTCCCCCTTCCCATCTCTGACACCACAGAGCCTTACCTGTGTCCCTGTTCCTGTTCCACCCCTTAGCAAAACATGATTCCAATTTCCCCACCCCCATTCCCTGTTCCCATTTCCCCACTACTTCCTGACTGACTGCAAACTATATAGTAAAACTTGAGTTCTACTTAGCTATACCTTAACCAATCATTTTACTGAAATTTAACTAACCAGTCCTAACATATTGTAACATGATTATTTAAACAATGATATCCCACCACCTTAATTAGTTTACACACAGCAAAATTAATTATACAGCAGGCAGGAACAATCACAGAACCAGACAGATTATACAGACAAACAATAGCAAAGTGGGAACTATAATGACAAAACAATACAGAAGTGAGGATTTCACATCCCAGCTATTGATAAGTGAGTTCTTGCCAGACAGGATGCTATCAAACTAAGTTTCCTTTTACATTTTCTAGGCACTTCCCTTCTCTGGAGGCGATAGGCATTATCAGGACAGGATTGTATTCCTAACAGCCCAATAGCACCTTATTTCCATGTGACTAGGTTGGAATGTGAGGATGTGACCATTTGCTTCCCACCTTATGGCTGCCTCTGCTGCTTAGCCAAAGATCTTAGCTTCAGAACAGGGTCTCAGACTGTCACAGTAAAAGAAGGACCTTACATCGGCAGACAGTGATTTTGATTCTTTCTTTTATACCTCTATAACTAGCTAAGTGATAAGAAAACGCCTAAATTCTTAGAATATAGGCCTTTACAGACAGGACTGAATATCTATATCCTAACAGGATTGATCACCAACAGTTTGCAAGTATTAGATTCTCAATATTTATTACCTTAGCAACAGTAAATTGCATGACATTTCTGTTATAATCCAGGATGAGGTTTAGAGAAACCTTTGGGATTCTTAAGGGAGACGTATCAGAAACATAGTTAAGAAAACTTTTCCTTCTTGGGCTAAACAGGCCTTGCCCAAGGCAACATTTCTAGAAAAAACTATGCTGTTGTAAGACTTAATGGCTGGCTGCATACTTAAAATTCTCTCCTCACAGTTTCACAAGTAATGATGTGCTTATATAGCCCTAGTTGCAAAGAGTGTTTCAGATATAGCTTGTAGAATTACCTCTCTGCAGCGGCCCTGGTGAGGGGTTTGGTGAACTCTGATGTTAAGTGGTCTTCCTATCAAACATAAAAAATGCCACTCTGCAACCTCACACTTGCTTTCTGGGAATCTGAGTGCAAGTAAAATATAACTACTCAGCTTTCCACAGGAAAAATGCAGAAGAGGGACCAGCAAGACTGATACAAATTCACTTTTAAATTAGAGCAAATAATTGAGAAAATGTCTTCTATTAAGATAAGTGCACTGGTTATTTACCTGAAGGGGGGAGCAAAAAAAGGGACAGAGTTGTTGAACTGAAAATTTATTAATGGAGCTATATCTGTAAAAATGAGAACGGTACTTGAAAATTGATGGCTCCAACCTATGGGATCAAAGATCTTGTTAAATGTACTGTATGATATTAAAATATCATCGGCAATCCCTCAGAGTTCGAGGATGATTGTCTTCCAATAAAATGATAGCCAGTTATCACTGGTGAATCTGCAGGTGACTGAGACCTGTTTGGGATCCACAGACCTTGTCATAATTGTGGAAAACATTTCCCAATGGAAGGGGAGGATCTGGATTGTTAAATCAGGGTGTGGCATGTTCTTTCCTCCTTTCCCATTTCTCCATTTCCTGTTGTCTACAGGGGATCTCAGATTACTGGCCTTGCCACAAAGTCCTTTTCTCCATTTTGGTCAATCGAGGGCATGGGTTTCCCCATGAGTTTATGTCAATATTGCACTTCTTTTTGTTGGCTTGGAGGGTGTCTGTGAAGTGCTTTTTTTGCCTGCCTCTTGACCATTGGCCATGGCTCAGATGTGAGAACATGACCTGCTTTTGGGAGTTGACTTTCTGGCATTTGAAGAACATGAGCAGCCCAACAGAGCTGGTGACGGATAACCATAGATTCAATGCTGGAAGTTTTGGCTTGGGACAGAACACTGATGTTGGTGTATCAGTCGTCCCACTTGATTCGGAAGATCTTTCAGAAGCACCGTTGATGGCATCTTTCAAGATCATTGAAATGTCTACTGTTCATAACCCAGAGTCTCAGCACTATACAAAAGAGCAGGAATAACCATGGCCTTATATACAAGAAGGTTGGTTTGATTCTTGATCTCCTGATCTTCAAAGACAAGTTTTTTAAAACATCTGAAAGCTGCACTAGTGCATTGATAGCAGTGTTGAATTTCCTTGTCATGGTCAGCTTTCTGCAACAGATAGCTGCGGAGGTAAAAGAAGTGCTCAATGTTCTCCAGGTTCTCTTTATTGTTATGAATTACAGGAGCAGGATCCTAATGATTCGGAGACTGTTGGTGGAGTACTTTAATTTTCTTGGTGTTAAGTGTGAGGCCGAGTTGGTTGTAAGCCTCAGAGAAAGTGTTCGGTTATTTTTAAGATCTTCTTCCCAGTGGGCACACAGGGCACAGGCATCTGCATATTGGAGTTCAGTGACCGATTTAGTGATAGTCTTTGTCTTGTATCAAAGGTGATTGAGGTTGAAAAGCTTGCCATTCATTCTATATTGGATGTCAAGTCTGGAGGGGAGCTTGTCAGCAATGAGAAGGAGGATGACAGCAAGGAAGATGGAAAAAGGGTTGGCACAATGACATAGCCTTGCTTGACTCCTGTCTTGACTAGGAAATGGTCTGTTTTGGATCCATTGCTGACAACCATCACAGACATGTTGTCGTGGAGGAGTTGGTGGACAGCAACAAATTGTGGTGGGCATCCAAATTGAAGGAGAATTCTCCACAGACCTTCATGACTGATGGAGTTGAATGCTTTTGTGAGGTTGATGAAGACCATATACAGAGGTCAATGTTTCACACAGCACTGTTCTGGAACTTGGCGGGCAGTGAAGATCATATTCATGGTACCTCAAGATGGCCTGAATCCTCATTGCGATTCTGGGAGGATTTCTTCAGCCAAAGGGAGCAGCCAGTTGAGGAGAATTCTGGCAAGAATCTTTCCAGAGATGGAAAAGAGGGCCATTCCTCAATAGTTTCCACAATCCAATTTGTCTCTTGCCTATTAAAACATTAAAATATACAGCACTGGGGAAAGGAGAAGCTCCTTCTGCCTATAGGATAATAGTGGTGGGCAGGGCCTTACCTGCTTCCTTGATATTCTTCATGACAAATGATCCTAATGGCGGCTGTTGAGGGGGTACCACTGGTTCCCTATATCTACAGGGAGTGATGGTAGTGATTGGAGGCTGGAGAAAAGACTGAGTCTTTCTCCTGTGGGTTTGAGTAGATGTGTGTTACCATAACACCACCTCAACTGCTTATTTGGGTGAGATCTTGGACCTTCATGATGGCATGTGTTACATGATGCCTCCCTGACTTGCCTAAAACACAGGGTCAGAGCTGTCCAAGTAAGGAGTGAGGTAGAGACATATGTTGCCAGAAGCGTTGTACAGTACTTGCTACCACCTGCTCCTTGGGGGTGAGGAGAGGGAAAAGCCGAACAAACCTGGGAAAGGAAGTGGAAGCTGTTTTTTCTCAGGGAAGAGGGGAAGTGGAAGCTGTTTTTTCTCAGGGAAGAGGGGAAGGTAAAGAGAGGTGGGATTTTGGGCAGGTGAGGATGGGCTAGAACCTCCCAACATCTTGTTCACATCTTTTTTTTAAACAGTGTATCTATGTAGATTTGCCTCACACATAATCTATTGCTGTCACTAGGAAACTCTTGCAGTACCTACCACTAACAAACTCTGTACAATACACAACATGAAGTAGTAAAGTCTGTACTCCAAGGCTGACACTTAATCTGCACCAAAAAGACACCAAAGTCAATATGCCAAAGCCTTGCAGAAAGATGAGGAGTAGCTTTAGGCAGCCTGATTGGAGGCAAAGGGCCTCCTCTGTAACTCAGCCACCCAATTATTCACAGATTCCAAGGCCCAAAGAGACAATTGTGGTCATCTACTCTGACCTCCTGTATAACGCAGGCCAGAGAACTGCCCCAAGGTAATTCTGAGAGCAGATCTTTAGAAAAACATCTAATCCTTGATTTAAAAATTGTCAGGGATGGAGAATCCACCACAACCCTTGGTTAAGTTGTTTCAATGGTTAATTACACTTACCGTTAAAAAGTTACACCTTATTTCTAGTCTGCAGTTGTTTAGCTTCAGCTTCTAGCCATTGGATCATATTACAGATTTCTCTGCTAAAATGAAGGGCCCATTATTAAATATTTGTTCCCCATGTAAGTACTTAAATTTGCTTATGTCTGCTAAAGCTGGTGTTGCCCTGAGCTTTAGCCAGATCTATTGGAACTTCCCTCTGCCTTAAGGAAGCTGTTGCTGTCTACTCAATACTGCATCCTAAATCATTCTGCAATGTGATTACAGATGAAATTGCAAAGATTAGAACTCATCACAAAGAACAGCACTTCCTTTCTCAGTCGTGGTGTTAACAAGATGCTCACATGCCTGTGTATTGTTCTCTTTCCCTAATATTTGCGTTCTACCCTTGCTGCTGATCAGCTAGTACAACCCATGGTAAAAAAATAAAACAAAAAAAATGTAAAGTGCACTTCTCAAGTCTTGAGTATGATTCAACTATCTTCATCTAGACGCTTAATGTCAGTCTAACTAGCACAAGCTTGCTCTTCCTGTTAAACTGTACAGGACTTCTTGCAAGATAATACATTAATAATAAATGCATGACAGCAGAGGATGTCTCTGATTGCTCTATTTGACTCCCTCAGGAAGGGGAAGCTGTAACTCATGTATGGAGCTGTATCGAGAGAAGGTAACTTTAATAATCAAGTGGACAGTCCCCCCATTTCTAGTGGGTGGGAGAGAGAACATGGGCTTATTCCCTCATTTGGAGAGAAGTAATTATGTTCTGAATCTGTGTACACCACTATTTTTATCTCCAGGCCTTTCATAGTCCAGAAAGGAACGGTCAGTTCTCCCCTTCTAGGAGCCAGGTGTAGCATAAAAGGGAAATAACTGTGTACTGTGCCACGAGGCAATGGAGCCTCTGCACTGTGCCAGACAAGCCAATCCAACACAATATATCATGAGGAATGCTGGCACCAAGAGCCTTAATTTACAGCAACTGTGCTGCCCTATATCTCTGAAGGTTTGTATGTCACCGTCCCACCCAGCTCAGCCCCCTCCTGTGACCAGAGCAGGTTTTTCAAAACAAAACATTCCCAATGCACATTTTGAGATAAAAATTACTCTCCTAATGAATGTAAAGCCTCAGAATTGGCTGAATGCAAGGAAAAGGTATCTCTCCCCCCCCCACACACACACATTCCCCAGAATGAAAGAGTGGGGCTGCTGATTTATTGGCATCCAATCAGCCCTGCCCCTTTGCATAATCTTCTAGTCCCCTAATTTTTCTCTTCCATTTAGCGTTGGTGCTGTGAGCTAATTAATGCTAGAGATGGCAGGGCTTGGATTCATGGCCTGTCGAAATAGAGTATCTTACTATCCAAGTTTCTTTCTGGGGTCATGGATCAGTGTTCACATCGCACTCCCCATCAGTACCCTGCCCGGGCCGGGGAAGCTAAGGATCCAACCAGCAGACCAAATTTGGTGATGAATCCTGATCACGTGCCTACTGAGGCATGTTGTGCACACACTAAGAAGAAGTTTCTTCTCCCGCTCACTTTTACCTCTGATTTGCAATAATCTTCTGCCTTAAGAGCCGTGTGCCCTGATTCTCAGATTTCTGATGGGATAAGATAAAAAACAGACAAATGGAGCCTTCGAAAACATGGCAGAGAAAGCTAGGGTCAAAAACAATCTTTTCTCCCTTGCGCTGTGAGCCAGGAATTTTCACCTAGGCACCCTGTGTGGGATGGGAGCCCTGAATGGCTAGAAATCCCACTCATAAAAGCTCGTCTCACAGCTCTAGTATAAAGTAAATTAGGCATGTAGACACATTCAAGCTAAAGTAATTTTATTGACAATGTAACTTCCTATATAGCAATAGCTATATGTGTGTATATATATATATATATATACACACAGACAGCTGCAGCGGCACAGGAGCCAGCAAACAGAGCTGTGAACAGGGGAGTGTGAGTGGGAGCTCTGTTGGAGGAGAAGGTATTTGTGTTTGGTTTTGTATTGGTAGTATTTGTATGTGGAGAGGCTTGTAGGGGCTTTGTGCTGGGAGAGAAGCTGAGCCCTGATTAGGGGGCGGGGCTTCTCTGACTAGGGGTCCTAAAAGGCAGCCAGCCAGTCAGGCAGCGGCACAGGAGCCAGCAAACAGAGCTGTAAATGGGGGAGTTTGAGTGGGAATTTGTAAGGGGCGTTTATCTTGTGGTGCTTGTTTGGGGTTTGTGTTTGCTGTGGGGGGTGGTGTTTTGGTGTGGTTTGTGTTTCCCAGATTAACAGGATTTAGGTGGGAAGGCTATGACAGATACAGAGGCAGCAGTGGGAGTGACTCATATAGTGGAAGACACAATGAAGATGACTGGATGTGGAAGCTGTTGTATGTACATGATCCTGGCGGGGGTACCTGGTAAGAGTTTTGTCTGCATGAAATGCCGTCTGATAGAGCCGATGGAGGAAAAGATCCGAGGTTTGGAGATGCAGGTGGAAAGTCTGGTTGAGTTTAGGAAGGGGTTTGAGCAGATTATGGAGCAAAGACATGAGGTATCTGAAGGGAAAAGCTCAGACTTGCAGATGGAAGCAGGACTGAGGAGAGGGGAGACTGGGTGAGGAAAGTGGTCAGTGGAGCATGTGACTAAAAGAAGCAGGCAGAGGAAAAGACGGGCTAGTGAAGAAATAGAGCTCAAGAACAGGTTTGCAGAGTTGGAAAATGAAGAAGAGGCTCAGCAGGTAGTCACTGAAGGTAGAAGGGCAAGGAAGAAGAGAAGAGCGGCTAGTCCTATAGGAAAAGGGGAAGAGTTAATGGAGATTACACCAAATATGAGCCCCAGGAGCATACAGGATGGGTTAAAGAGGATTACAAGGGAGAATAGGAATGGAAAGAATTTACAGCCAGAGGGAACAGGGGATAGACTGGAGCGCCGTCACTAGGAAAAGACAGGTCTATGTGATTGGGGACTCTTTACTGAGAAGAATAGATAGCCCTGTAACCAGAGCTTTGATCCGAAGAATAGGAGGGTGTGCTGTCTTCCAGGTGCTAAGATATGGGATATAGACCTGAGGTTGAAAAGGATTCTAAAGGGAGTGGGAAAGAATCCCCTAATTATCCTTCATGTGAGAACAAATGATACGGCTAGATTCTCCCTGGAAAGTATTAAGGGAGACTATGCTAGGTTGGGGAAAACGCTTAAGGAAATTGAGGCTCAGGTGATCTTTAGTGGGATTCTGCCTGTTCCTAGAGAAGGGCAACAAAGGTGTGACAAGATTATGACTATCAACAGATGGCTTAGGCAGTGGTGCTATAAGGAGGGCTTTGGGATGTATGGCCACTGGGAGGCATTCATGGATAGAGGACAGTTCTCTCGGGATGGACTTCATCTGAGTAGGGAAGGAAATAGGCTTCTAGGATGGAGGCTGGCACAACTGATTAAGAGAGCTTTAAACTAGGAATTAGGGGGAGATGGTTGGGAGATGTCCAGGTAATCTCCATGCCAGAATTTAGCATTGAGAGGAAAGAAAATGAAGTAAGAGTGATTACAGCCGTGGGTAGGAGGAAGGGCAGTGTAGATACAAGTCTAATAGGTTATACTGGTAGTAAAATAACCGTGCCTAATAGGGTACAGAATGTGAGTGAGGCCAAACAGCAAAAATTAAGATGTTTGTACACCAATGCGAGGAGCCTCGGTAACAAAATGGAGGAACTAGAGCTACTGGTGCAGGAAGTGAAACCAGATATTCTAGGGATACAGGAACAGGGTGGAATGGTCGTCATGACTGGGCTACAGGTATTGAAGGGTACGTGCTGTTTAGGAAAGACCAAAGTAAAGGTTGTGGAGTAGCACTCTATATCAATGATGAGATAGAATGTAAAGAAATAAGAAGCGATGAAATGGATATGACTGAGTCCGTCTGAGCAAAAATTAAATTGGGGAAGAAAACTATTAGAGCCTCCCCTGGGATAGTGCTTGGGGTGTGCTATAGACCGCCGGGATCTAATTTGGATATGGATAGAGCCCTTTTTAATGTTTTTAATAAAGTAAATACTAATGGAAACTGTGTGATCATGGGAGACTTTAACGTCCCAGATATAGACTGGAGGACGAGTGCTAGTAATAATAATAGGGCTCAGATTTTCCTAGATGCGATAGCTGATGGATTCCTTCAGCAAGTAGTTGCTGAACCGACTAGAGGGGATGCCATTTTACATTTGGTTTTGGTGAGTAGTGAGAACCTCATAGAAGAAATGGTTGTAGGGGATAATCTTGGCTCAAGTGATCATGAGCTAATTCAGTTCAAACTGAACGGAAGGATTAATAAAAATAAATCTGCAGCTAGGGTTTTTGATTTGAAAAGGGCTGACTTTCAAAAATTAAGGAAATTAGTTAGGGAAGTGGATTGGACTGAAGAATTTATGGATCTAAAGGCAGAGGAGGCCTGGGATTATTTTAAATCAAAGCTGCAGAAGCTATCGGAAGCCTGCATCCCAAGTAAGGGGAAAAAAATCATAGGCAGGAGTTGTAGACCAAGCTGGATGAGCAAGCATCTCAGAGAGGTGATTAAGAAAAAGCAGAAAGCATATAGGGAGTGGAAGAAGGGAGGGATTAGCAAGGAAAGCTACCTTATTGAGGTCAGAACATGTAGGGATAAAGTGAGACAGGCTAAAAGTCAAGTAGAGTTGGACCTTGCAAAGGGAATTAAAGCCAATAGTAAAAGGTTCTATAGTCATATAAATAAGAAGAAAACAAAGAAAGAAGAAGTGGGACCGCTAAACACTGAGGATGGAGTGGAGGTCAAGGATAATCTAGGCATGGCCCAATATCTAAACAAATGCTTTGCCTCAGTCTTTAATAAGACTAAAGAGGATCTTAGGGATAATGGTAGCATGACAAATGGGAATGAGGATATGGAGGTAGACATCACCATATTTGAGGTAGAAGTGAAACTCAAACAGTTTAATGGGACTAAATCGGGGGGCCCAGATAATCTTCATCCAAGAATATTAAAGGAATTGGCACAAGAAATTGCAAGCCCATTAGCAAGAATTTTTAATGAATCTGTAAACTCAGGGGTTGTACCGTATGATTGGAGAATTGCTAACATAGTTCCTATTTTTAAGAAAGGGGAAAAATGTGATCTGGGTAATTATAGGCCTGTTAGTTTGACATCTGTAGTATGCAAGGTCTTGGAAAAAATTTTGAAGGAGAAGGTAGTTAAGGACATTGAAGTCAATGGTAAATGGGACAAAATACAACATGGTTTTAGAAAAGGTAGATCGTGCCAAACCAACCTGATCTCCTTCTTTGAGAAAGTAACAGATTTTTTAGACAAAGGAAATGCAGTGGATCTAATTTACCTAGATTTTAGTAAGGCATTTGATACCGTGCCACATGGGGAATTATTAGTTAAATTGGATAAGATGGGGATCAATAGGAAAATTGAAAGGTCGATAAGGAATTGGTTAAAGGGGAGACTACAACAGGTCCTACTGAAAGGTGAACTGTCAGGCTGGAGGGAGGTTACCAGTGGAGTTCCTCAAGGATCGGTTTTGGGACCAATCTTATTTAATCTTTTTATTAATGACCTTGGCACAAAAAGTGGGAATGTGCTAATAAAGTTTGCGGATGATACAAAGCTGGGAGGTATTGCCAATTTAGAGAAGGACAGGGATACCCTACAGGAGGATCTGGATGACCTTGTAAACTGGAGTAATAGTAATAGGATGAAATTTAATAGTGAGAAGTGTAAGGTCATGCATTTAGGGATTAATAACAAGAATTTTAGTTATAAGCTAGGGACACATCAATTAGAAGTAACGGAGGAGGAAAAGGACCTTGGAGTATTGGTTGATCATAGGATGACTATGAGCCGCCAATGTGATATGGCTGTGAAAAAAGCTAATGCGGTCTTGGGATGCATCAGGAGAGGTATTTCCAGTAGGGATAAGGAGGTTTTAGTACCGTTATACAAGGCACTGGTGAGACCTCACCTGGAATACTGTGTGCAGTTCTGGTCTCCCATGTTTAAGAAGGATGAATTCAAACTGGAACAGGTACAGAGAAGGGCTACTAGGATGATCCGAGGAATGGAAAACTTGTCTTATGAAAGGAGACTCAGGGAGCTTGGCTTGTTTAGTCTAACTAAAAGAAGGTTGAGGGGAGATATGATTGCTCTCTATAAATATATCAGAGGGATAAATACTAGAGAGGGAGAGGAATTATTTAAGCTCAGTACCAATGTGGACACAAGAACAAATGGATATAAACTGGCCACTAGGAAATTTAGACTAGAAATTAGATGAAGGTTTTTAACCATCAGAGGAGTGAAGTTTTGGAATAGCCTTCCAAGGGAAGCAGTGGGGGCAAAAGATCTATCTGGCTTTAAGATTAAACTCGATAAGTTTATGGAGGAGATGGTATGATGGGATAACATGGTTTTGGTAATTAAATATTCATAAATAGGCCCAATGGCCTGTGATGGGCTATTAGATGGGGTGAGATCCGAGTTACCCAGGAAAGAATTTTCTGTAGTATCTGGCTGATGAATCTTGCCCATATGCTCAGGGTTTAGCTGATCGCCATATTTGGGGTCGGGAAGGATTTTTCCTCCAGGGCAGATTGGAAGAGGCCCTGGAGGTTTTTCTCCTTCCTTTGTAGCATGGGGCACGGGTCACTTGCTGGAGGATTCTCTGCTCCTTGAAGTCTTTAAACTACGATTTGAGGACTTCAATAGCACAGATATAGGTGTGAGGGTTTTTTTTTTTGTAGGAGTGGTGGGTGAAATTCTGTGGCCTGCGTTGTGCAGGAGGTCAGACTAGATGATCATAATGGTCCCTTCTGACCTAAATATCTATGAATATAGCTAATGTAATTTCCTATATAGCAATGTATAAATCATATACAACCTTAAACTACCCCTCCATAATCCTCCCTCTTGCTCCCTCTACACCAAATCCACAATCTGTGGAAAGTAGTAGTATAGTGGTAGCTTATATACAAGGTGTCAGGGTTCCCTCCCCACTCTGAACTCTAGGGTACAGATGTGCAGACCCGCATGAAAGACCCCCTAAGCTTATTTCTACCAGCTTAGGTTAAAACTTCCCTGAGGCACAAATTCTTTGCCCTTGGAGGGTACGCGGCCACCACCAAGTGATTTAACAAAGAATCAGGGAAAGGACCACTTGGAGTTCCTATTCCCCCAGAATATCCCCCCAAGCCCTTACACCCCCTTTCCTGGGGAGGCTTGAGAATAATATCCTAACCAATTGGTTACAAAGTGAGCATAGACCCAAACCCCTGGGTCTTAGGACAATAGAGAAATCAGTCAGGTTCTTAAAAGAAAGATTATTTTTTTAAAGGTAAAAATCCCCTCTGTAAAATCAGGATGGAAAATAACTTTACAGGATAACAAAAGATTCAAAAACACAGCAGAATTTCCTCTAGGTTTAGTTTCAAAGTTACAAAAAACAGGAATAAACCTTCCTCCAGCAGAGGAAAAATTCACAAGCAGAATAAAAGATAATCTAACACGCCTTGCCTGGCTTTTACTTACAATTTTTGTAATAAGAGAGACTTTTTGGGTGGTTTACAGGAGAAGGAGTTTTCTGACCTGATGCTTCTCTGATTCCCAAGAGAACACACACAAACATAGCCTTCCCCCCACAAGATTTGAAAGTTTTATCTTTCCCCATTGGTCCTTTTGGTCAGGTGCCAACCAGGTTATTTGAGCTTCTTAACCCCTTACAGGTGAGGAGAAATTCTAGGCTACCCTTAGGTGTATGGTTATGACCCAAGGCAACTTCATTTTTCATGGAGCGAGGAAAAATGTTCAAACCTCCATTCTTGTGTAAGGAAAACACCAAGTGTGAGCATATGGGGGAGAGAGAGGGACATCATCTTGGTTCTGCTTGCAATGACTTCTTCAGGACAAGGAAGGTGGAGTTACAGTTTCTGTAAAGATTTCAACTACTCTGAAGAGATGGTTTGAAAATGCCTGTGTGAGGAGATGTTAATGTGGTGCACACAGGGTGAAATGAGACATCTCTCTCACACACACAGAGGGATGACACTCTTTGATACAGTGTGTGTACATGAATGGTAATAATTTGTCTCAGTGGTTCCCAAACTTGTTCCGCCGCTTGTGCAGGGAAAGTCCCTGGCGAGCTGGGCCGGTTTGTTTACCTGCCACGTCCGCAGGTTCAGCTGATCACGGCTCCCAGTGGCCGCGGTTCGCTGCTCCAGGCCAATGGGAGCTGCTGGAAGCGGCGCGGGCCGAGGGACGTACTGGCTGCCGCTTCCAGCAGCTCCCATTGGCCTGGAGCAGTGAACCACAGCCACTGGGAGCCGCGATCGGCCAAACATGCGGATGCGGCAGGTAAACAAACCGGCCCGGCCTGCCAGGGGCTTTCCCTGCACAAGCGGCGGAACAAGTTTGGGAACCACTGCTTTATCTGAAGGGAACTGTAGTCAGGATCTGTAATAAATCAATACATCTCACCCGTTTAATTTGTAAAACATGATCTGTGTTATGTATGTTACATGCTGCCATAAAAATGCCGTGGAGAAAAACTACCCCTTTACAGTTTAGTCATAGAATTCTTTTAGAAGCTGCAGCCCTGTCCAGCCTCTTCCACTTCAAACCCCTCAGAGGAATAAGAATTCGGGGTAAAGATAGAGGAGTTCTCTTTTCTTATCTCTATACTCCACTTTCTGCAATACTTCAGAAAGGAAGAGTGGTGATGGTAGGGTGACCAGATAGCAAGTGTGAAAAATCGGGACAGGGTGAGGGGTAATAAGTGCCTATGTCAGACAAAGCCCCAAATATTGGGACTGTCCCTATAAAATTGGGACATCTGATCACCCTAGGTGATGGTCAACTGCAGCATGGGGCACACACCCACCACATTGTGTGCTCAAACGTTCTTCACAACGTCGTTGGTATTATCCCCATTTTACAGATATGCAAAGAGAGTTTAAATGATTCCTGTGAGGCCTTGTCATGAGTCAACAATAGACTTTGGATTAGAAATAAAAACTATCTGACTTGGGTCCCTGTGTGTATCACTGCAGATCATGCTGTCTCATTATATACACATGCTGTATAAGGAGCATATGTTTTACTCATGAAATCATATTGACTGATCTGCGCTAATACAAAAGGGGCCCTTTTTGTATATTAGTCGATACACATTTGTGGTATACTTATTCTGTCTAGGCAACTTTAGTGCCCTCATCACCGTGGTATCTGAAGGGGTGTGTGTTTGTGTGTATGAAACACATTCTTCCTTGCCAGATGGCGGTGTATGCCACAGGACTTCAAAGGAACAGGAACAGAGAAGGAAGGGTGCTTTGGCATGACTTGGCTGGCTGCAGGAACCACCCTCCTGCCCATAGACTGGCACAGATGGGAAGCGCTATCTGCCAGAGCATGGACTGTGTGTTCCAGGGGAAACCCACCCCCAGATTTGTCTTTTTTTCCCTTCCTTTATCAACATTTATTTATTCATTCTTCCTCCCTCTCTTCTCCACCCCTTCACGCTCTCAGTTGCAGGATTAATGGCATCATGTCAGAATCTTTAAATATATCTGCAGGTTCACAGCTGAGCGGCATTAGCTGAGCTGGCCTGGGGAACATCTGGGCAACATCTGTCTGTTGTCACACAAAAGACCATGGGTGGCAGGGAAAATTAATAAAGCTAATTGGTTATTAAGCTCTATTAGCCCTCAACAATACCACCTTGGAACCCCTCCAATATCCTTGGAGCTACTGCCTGGAATCTCTTCATGTTTGGGGTAGAGCATGACCACAAAGGGCTGGGACAGACTGGGCTTGCAGGTACTGAGAATTTTGGGTAGAGCTACTGACAGACAATGGTAATAATACAAGGATTTTCCTCTTATATAGCACCTTCTTCACCTCAAGGACCCCCAAATACTTTGCCAATACTATTTAACCATTGGCTGGCCTCAGCTCAGATGCTGACCTAGGTCTAGTAGCATGTGAAGTTGGTAGCACATTCAGTTATTATCTCCTTCAGCTGAGACCTTGATTGGTGGGGTGGTACCTTCACTCTGAGGCTTCCCTGCCAATAGCATCCAGAGGCTTTCTGCTGCTAGGGGACGTTAACTCCACCCCAAGTACAAAACACACTTCCTCCCAAGGAGTCAAGCAAAGACCAGTCAGGACAAGGGTTTAAACACCCCTCCCTGCAGACCAGAGGGATGAGTGTTTATTTAGGTTTGTGTGGGGAGGGGGAGAGGACCAAAAACAAACAAGGGGTAGAAAGTATAACCTTATATAAAAAGAAAAGGAGGACTTTTGGCACCTTAGAGACTAACAAATTTATCTGAGCATAAGCTTTTGTGAGCTACAGCTCACTTCATCGGATGCATTCAGTGGAAAATACAGTGGGGAGATTTATATACACAGAAAACATGAAACAATGGGTGGTACCATACACACTGTAACGAGAGTGATCAGGTAAGGTGAGCTATTACCAGCAGGAGAGCGGTGGGAGGGGGGAAACCTTTTGTAGTGATAATCAAGGTGGGCCATTTCCAGCAGTTGACAAGAATGTCTGAGGAACAGCGGGGGAGGGGGAGGGGGGAATAAACATGGGGAAATAGTTTTACTTTGTGTAATGACCCATCCACTCCCAGTCTTTATTGGCCGTAGACAATGGATTGTGTGGTGTGGTCTGGATGAAAGCTGGAGGCATGTAGGTAGGCATAGCGGTCAGTAGGTTTCCAGTATAGGGTGGTGTTTATATGACCATAGCTTATTAGCACCGTAGTGTCCAGGAAGTGGATCTCTTGTGTGGACTGGTCCAGGCTGAGGTTGATGGTGGGATGATCCATACGATCCATTGTCTACAGCCAAGCTCTACGATACAACCGCATGTGCTCCAAATCCTCAGACAGAGACAAACACCTACAAGATCTCTATCAAGCATTCTTACAACTACAATACCCACCTGCTGAAGTGAAGAAACAGATTGACAGAACCAGAAGAGTACCCAGAAATTACCTACTACAGGACAGGCCCAACAAAGAAAATAACAGAACGCCACTAGCCAACACTTTCAGCCCCCAACTAAAACCTCTCCAACGCATCATCAAGGATCTACAGCCTATCCTGAAGGACGACCCATTACTCTCACAGATCTTGGGAGACAGACCAGTCCTCGCTTACAGACAGCCCCCAACCTGAAGCAAATACTCACCAGCAACCACATACCACACAACAGAACCACTAACCCAGGAACCTATCCTTGCAACAAAGCCCGTTGCCAACTGTTTCCACATATCTATTCAGGGGACACCATCATAGGGCCTAATCACATCAGCCACACTGTCAGAGGCTCGTTCACCTGAACATCTACCAATGTGATATATGCCATCATGTGCCAGCAATGCCCCTCTGCCATGTACATTGGTCAAACTGGACAGTCTCTACGTAAAAGAATAAATGGACACAAATCAGATGTCAAGAATTATAACATTTATAAACCAGTCGGAGAACACTTCAATCTCTCTGGTCACTCGATTACAGACCTAAAAGTCACAATATTACAACAAAAAGACTTCAAAAATAGACTCCAACGAGAGATTGCTGAATTGGAATTAATTTGCAAACTGGATACAATTAATTTAGGCTTGAATAAAGACTGGGAGTAGATGGTTCATTACACAAGGTAAAACTATTTCCCCATGTTAATTTCGCCCCTCCCCCCCCCCCCACGTTCCTCAGACGTTCTTGTCAACTGCTGGAAATGGCCCACCTTGATTATCACTACAAAAGGTTCCCCCGCTCTCCTGCTGCTAATAGCTCACCTTACTTGATCACTCTCATATTTTCCACTGAATGCATCCGATGAAGTGAGCTGTGGCTCACAAAAGCTTATGCTCAAATAAATTTGTTAGTCTCTAAGGTGCCACAAGTCCTCCTTTTCTTTTTGCGGATACAGACTAACACGGCTGCTACTCTGTAACCTTATATAGTTGGCACAATCCTGAGCAAGTGGCAGCATAACTTTCCCTTACATCAAGATTAGCAAATCAAGCTTTCCTAAGAGTAATATATTTACAGCTGTGAGAGTTAACAAGAATTCTTTGTGAAACATGGTGCTGTTTCAGGAAGTGTCCCACCCCCACCAGATTAGCCCCTAGCCCAGTGAGTGCCCTAATCAGAGACCTCAGCTCCCCTGCTGATTCATAACAAGTACTTGACCCTGAGTCTCCCAACTCCCGGGTGAGTGCCCTAACTGCTATTGGCTGTTCTGGGGTCTCTCTCCCCCCCTCCTCCTCAGTCATGGACTTGAGAACAAAACCTTGTTTTTTCCCAACAAAAGTTTAGTTGAAACTGAGCAGTTTCTGTGAACATTTTTGGTTTTGATGAATTGGCCTTTTCTGAGTAAAGAACATTTAGTCAAAAAATTCCCAACCAGCTCTATTCAATAGGTAGGTGTCACTGACACTAATTCATTCATTGCCAGCTCATGTGCAATCGGGCTGTGTGCACTCACTCAGATCATCTCCTAACTGTGACGAGAGAGTCTCTCAGAATAGGTGCAGTTAAAAATCGTAGTGTTACGCTGTCCCAGATTGCTACTGATTTCCCATGTCTCCTGTGTTGCCAGTAATTAATTATTGAATGGGCCTTGCTGTCCAGTCCAGGCTTTTGTTACCTTGCAATCTACCTTAACTAGAGCTGCCTGAGCACGATGAGGATCCAAAGTCCACGAGCATGACATACTTACAAGTCAGTGACAGCTACTAGAAGGCAACAGATGTGAAACAGGGAAAGACTATTGTTCTGTGTTGATAGTCAAGCGAGTCCAGCTGCCTTGAACTGATGAGCCGCTTCTGCAGCTCCTGCTTTGGTCCAGGCCTGGATCTAAACATGCTGAAATGATGCAAGAAAGGCTTTGCCTGTGACATGTTGTAGGGGCAAGGTTGCGGAAGATTGGCGAGGAGCTAAGTGGTGGACTGAGTACGTGACTGGATGTAAGTGGAGGATGCAGGCAGTTTCAATGAACTTTGTCGGACGGACCCTGTCAAAAGATATTGTAGCATAGCTCAGCATATTTTTGCCTGTAAACAAGTTAGTTTATGTAATGAGCATAAATCATACATATGAGAATGTAACCAGCTGTTGACCCCATGTAACCCCGAGATAAGTGCAGAGAACATAGTGCCGCAGAGGACTCCCCCCCGGCGGAGTCCTGCCTGGTTAGCTGTCCCAAATGGCCAGAGTCCCGTGCAGCCCCTCCGTGCGTCCTAAGGGCTCCCCGCGCAGATTGGAGCGTAAGTTCTTCCTTTCTTCTTTCAATAAAGCATAGTTTACTATTCTTAGGCCTGAGTGTCCTCCTTTTGCTGGTATACCCCCCACCCCACCCTTGCAAGCACACATGTCTACTCCTGCTGGAAGCAGCAGTAACAGATGATGTGGAGAGGGCTGATGGCAGACTCAAGATTTGACTAAGCTGAACCTTACTGACTAAGCTGAACCAGACTGGACTGAACCTCTAAACTGAGTTTTGTCCATCTCTAGTGGTGGTCACTCTGCCTCATAATGGGGACTAATAGCACTGCTCCTTTAATTTATGTGGGCAGAACAGCTCTTCAGAGCCATGTGGCTGCAGTTCAAAATCGCTGTCCCTCATTATTTCTAACACATGTCATTAGAGCTGGGTGACCCCTGCAGCGTTTGTATCGGTGCAGCTTGTTCCCTACAAACAAACACTGAGCCCTGCAGTGACGTTCACAAGGTTTTGGCTGTGAACTAAATCCTTCAGGTTCACGCAGTGGTGAGAATCAGATGAACTCAAACTGCCAAGGAAACATACTCCTCAGACTCCAGTGGCCTGGAACGTCCTTCTGGAGTCCTCCTCCAATGTGGCTGGCTACATTCCTGTATGAGTGTTGTAGCCCGGGATATTGGAGAGACAAAGTGGATGAGGTAATATCTTTCACTGGACTAACTTCTGTTGGTGAGAGAGAGAAGCTTGTGAACTTACAAACAGCTCCTCTTCAGGTCTTTGTAAGCTCAAAAGCTTGGTGAGAGAGACAACAGAAGTTGGTCCAATAAAGGATATTATCTCACCCACCTTGTCTGGCTACTGTCCTGGCATCTTCAGGGTTGGTGTCTGGTCAGTCCAACTATTTTCTGTCATTGTGGTGAGGGAAGGTAGGCAGGACCCCTGCCCCCATTCTAGGATTTTTGGAGGAAAGGAGGAAGAGGCCTTTCTCTCTCCACAGAGCACAGTGAGAGAAGTCCCTCCTTCTCTCAGTGTAAATGACTCTGCCCTGTGCTGAAGGGCAGATATCCCAGAAGGCTTAGCACAATAGCTAGGAATCTCTCTTGGGTCCCCTAGCACCTGCATACTAGAAAGTGAAGCCCCATAATTTCTAGCATGTCATTGCTAGGGGACCCCCTGAAGGTTGCATAGCTACCACTCTAAGCCTCAGAGGGCTCCAGCTGCCCCTGGTTTAGTGCACAGCCTGCAGCAGGAGAGAGGAGGATTCCCCTCTCACTTCCTGGGGTGGAGGTTTGGCTAGCTTCTTGATAACCTTTGGGATTTAGAGGGGACAATAGTTCTGCCTGGCAGTTTCTCTGAAGACAGAACATTGGAAGGAGCAGGAGTGCCAGCCATTGCCCTACCAAAAACCCTGAGGTGGAGCTACCCAAGTGTCCATAGGAAGAGGTAGCAGACCACTGGACCTCCTTTGAAGACACCTCCAGTAAGTAGCAGGTTCCTGGGGCTTGGATGGGGCACCTGTTGGGGGAGGAGGAGGTGAGACCAGCTGAGAAGTTCATGGAATTCCCTACTGTGACAATTTCCTCTCCTCATGTTTGCTAAATATATTGAACCACAAATCTAGGCTCACTTCAAGGTTTGCTGTGAACACTGAGCACAGCTGTAACCATGAGGCTGCTTTTAACCCCGATGGACATTGCATACAAACTATCCAAACCATCCTGCCAGATTCATAGTTGATACTCACCACAACACAGACACCTACCATCCACACCAGAATCAAGCCAGACCCACACCTAACGCTCCCCGTAACAAAGACCCCTTCGAAACCTTCCAGCTGGATTCAGACCCTGCTGATACCTCACTACCCTTTGTATCCTTGTACTGCTTGACTGAAGCTGCTGCCACACCACCTGGTGGATTTGCCAATGCTCCTGGTGTGACTGGTCTCTTTCTCAGGCTGTGCACGTCAGTCTGTGCTCCCCTGGTGGTTCTGTTGCTTACCCACCTGAGTGCTGATGCCATGGTAAAAATAACTCTGTACGGAAATAAGAGCGCTGATTGGGATTTAAATAAAATTTACATAAAACTGTGCCCTGAGTACTAATTAATTAGGTGCCAAGAGCCCCTAAATGGGGCTTGTCTAGTCTGCCAACTGAAGAAAGCTATCAATAGCTACTCACAAGTGCTTACTGTGGTCTGGCTTTTTGTGCACTAGCATACAGCCCTGGAGCCAAATTCACCACTGGCATGCATGTAACTCCACTGGTTATAATGGAGTGGCACCTGCTTATGCCAGCAATGAAATTAGGCCCTAGATTTGATTCCTAGGCCTGATCTGTCCACATATCTTTGTAAGGTGTAGGTGTTACTGCTGTGCACTAGGTTTAATTCTCAGTAGTTGTCTCTTTGCTTGTATAGTCCGTAGGTTAGGGCTGTGCACCACCAGGTTTGGTTTGATTTCTGACCCCCCACATTCGGTCTGTGGCCTGCTGAACAGTTTTCTGTCCTGGCTGTGCAGGAGACGAAACAGGTGGTGGCAGTACTTGCTGTCGCTCAACAGCAGCCCCTCAGGCGAATTCCCCACCATCTATTACAAGTATTACAATGGACAGCTCGGTGGCATGTGGTGACTTGCTGGTTAATTAAGCAATAAGATGTACCAGTCCTGATGACACCACCAATTAATTTGTGCCTCATATTCTTCAGCTAATTTAATCTATCTTGGATTTCATACTGTACTCATCACAGTGGAAGGGGCGAGTGTGGTGGCCATTAACCAGCATTACAGCTGTTTCTGAAGTGCCTCACTGCTATTATAAAGTGGGGCATTTGTACAGAGAAATAGTGGAAGTTCTATTGCTCGAGACATTTCAAACTGGACTGGACTAAACTCTCTGTACCATACTAGAGAAGAATTCAGCTCTAGCCAAGATAAGGTTGACTATATGACCCAAAAGTTCTTCTCTTTCATGAATTTCTATGTGGTAGAGTCTGATACTCTTACACTGAATAGCAATAGACTGTACTCCACAAATACTGTAGCTCCACTCCACTGAAACCTGCAGGACTACTTACACATTATAGGCCTGATCTGATGCCTGTAGAAGTCAATGGAAAGCCTCCCATTTTGAGCTGGTTGGAAAAATTATGACAAAACATTTTTTCATTGATGTTCTCCATTCATCAGAGATGGTTTGATTTCAATGACATTTCCATGGAATATCATTGCATCCTGTTTACCTACAATTCTCTTTGAAGTTTCAGTTGGATACTCTTGTTATTTATTATGGTATTGGGCCAGTGCCTCAAAGTCGCAGTATCAGGGTCTTACAGGAGAAACCAGGGTCCTGTTGTGCTAGATGCTGGATGAATATCTAGGGAAAAACAGAGCTGGTTAAAAATCAGCACCTAAAACTGTGATGTTTATTTCTGTGTGTTTTTATGGTGGTCAAGTTTTTTCTAAAACTTGGGATATTTAAATTCAAGCTTTTAGCCTAAGTGAAAAGGTGATTCACTTTGTAGTCTAAACATACAGTTGGAAAAAGGAGCCTTGCTGGGGTCTCTGGCTGGCTCAGCTTTTATCCTCAGGTTAGATACAGTGAGTTTTGTGTAGGCTAGTGGATGCATTTTGCAGGCAAGACATTTAAAATGGAGTCCTGCCTGTTGTGTGTGGATGCTAAAGAACCCACAGTTCTTTTTGTATAAGGAGGGGCTTGTTCCCTTGCTTCTGTCCTTGCCCCATGCTGGTTGTGCAGCACCCTGTGAGCTGGTTGACTGCTGGCCCCTGCCCCAGAGGCTGCTGCAGTTGCATGATGCTTAGAGCATATAATTTATAATTCACTTCAGGCTGAAACTGGTTGGACTCCCTGCAGCCTTGGACATCTTAAAGGTGGTATGTCTTTGCAGGTAGGCTATGTGTATTCTGCTTTGTAAACCACAGTGGATATGATTTAAAATGCCTGCAGCTGCAGGCAAAATGACAGAGGATAAAGTTTTTAAAATGTCCCTAGCTGCTTGGGTTGCTGGCAAGGTATTCATGGCTAGCTGCAATCCTGGGATACTTGTCAAATACATATATCTACTGTATCTGCATGGATCCATTGTCTGGCCAGGATACGAGGTCTGGGTTAAGGTTGTTGGGGTACATTAGTTCTTCATTTCTATATTTTCCAGTTTGTTTAATTTTAACTGTGTCTTTCCTGACCTCCCAAGGTTTGTATTTTTGTTAAAATCACATCCTAAAGGATCTCATCTTTGGTTATTGATACACATACTATATTTACAGCTGTAGCCCCTCCATTTTAACAAAGTTTTTTGCTTTGGTGGCTGGAGGAAGAAGGAGAATGTGTGATTGTCTGATCTGGTGTGAAGGTTTTAGTGCACAAGCCTGGGAAAACAGCATTACATGTGAGTTGTTACACTTTTTCTGAGTTATGCCTGTGAGTCCCTAGGCAATATGTCACAAAAAAACTATTTTAAAATTGTTTTAAAGTTTTTATGTTTTTTGGGTGATACTGTGTGTGTGTTTTTTACTATTTGTTTTACATCTCTCTACCTGTAAATCCAGGATCTTTTAATAATGTGGGTTCAACTATACAGGACTTACAGGGAGAAAAGAATTGTAACTAATATCTTTTAGGTATCTAAAAACCCGTCTCCATACAGAATAACATAGTAGTTTTAAGATCTAATATTTCAGGGGCCACTCAGGACTGCAATCAAGTGTTGTATTTTTCACAAGAGAATCTGGAATCTCCCCTCCAATGACAAAGTTATGGGCCAATATTTTCAAGCATATGTCCTCCCTCCAGCTCCATACAAAGTGTACAACCCTAATGGGGTATAACCAAATGCTATGCACTTTAATATGGCTAAATGTAAATGTATATATCTGGGAACCAAGAATGTAGGCCATACTTACAGGATGGGGGTCTCTGTCCTGGGAAGCAGTGACTTTGAAAAAGATTTGGTGACGCTGTGGTCAAGAGAGCTAATATGGTGCTCGGAGGCATAAATGGGGGAATCTCAAGTAGGAGCAGAGAGGTTATTTTGCCTCTGTATTTGGCAGTGTTATGACCACTGCCAGAATATTGTGTCCAGTTGAGGTGTCCACAATTCAAGATGGATGCTGAAAAATTGGAGAGGGTTCAGAAAAGAGCCACGAGAATGATTAAAAGATTAGAAAACATGCCTAAGGGTATATCTACACTACGAAATTAGGTCGATTTTATAGAAGTCGATTTTTAGAAACTGATTTTATACAGTCGATTGCGTATGTCCACACTAAGCTCATTAAATCAGCAGTGTGTGTCCTCGCTACCGTGGCTAGCATCGACTTACAGAGCGGTGCACTGTGGGTAGCTATCCCACAGTTCCCGCAGTCTCTGCTGCCCATTGGAATTTTGGGTTAAGCTGCCAGTGCCTGATGGGGCAAAAACATTGTCACAGGTGGTTTTGGGTACATGTCGTCAGGCCCCCCTCCCTCCCTCCCTCCATGAAAGCAAAGGCAGACAATTGTTTCGCACCTTTTTTCCTGGGTTACCCGTGCAGATGACATACCACTGCAAGCATGAAGCCTGCTCAGCTCACGGTCAGCGTACGTCTCCTAGGTGCTACTTGCAGACGCATTACTGCATTACTACACAGCAGCAGCTCCTTGCCTTCGTGGCAGACAGTGCAGTAGGACTGATAGACGTCGTATGTCCCCTGGTGCTCCTGGCAGACCTCGGTGAGGTCGATCAGGGCACCTGGACAGACATGGCTATTCTCCTCTTAGAGCACCGAATGGGAGCCAGAGACTCCAGGTCATTCTCTTCTTTAAGTTTCGTCTCATGGAGATTCAGTCCTGCCTGGAATATCATGTGAGCTGGAGGCTTCTGCCTCAGGCTGCTCTCCCAGCTGGCAGCACTGTGTGGTCGTACCCACCCCAGCCTACTCCTTGCTCCCATGGCTCATGAATCCTGGACAGTAGTAAGGAGAAGTTCAGCTATAAGCTGAGCAAGTGCAGAATGGTGGTAGAATATGCCTTTGGACGTTTAAAAGCTCGCTGGCGCTGTTTGCTGACTAGGTCAGATCTCAGCACAGCCAACATTCCTATCGTTATTGCTGCTTGCTGTGTGCTCCATAATATCTATGAGAGTAAGGGGGAGACGTTTATGGTGGGGTGAGAGGTTGAAGCAAATCACCTGGCATCCGATTTTGAGCAGCCAGACACCAGGGTGATTAGAAGAGCACAGCAAGGTGCGCTGCACATCAGAGGGGCTTTGAAAACCAGTTTCATGACTGGCCAGGCTTCGGTGTGATAGTTGTGTGTGTTTCTCCTTGATGCAAACCTGCCCCCTTTGTTGATTTTAATTCCCTGTAAGCCAACCACCCTCCCCCCTTCGAAATAAAGTAACTATTGTTTTGAAACCATGCATTCTTTCTCTATAGATTAAAAAAAAAAAGAGATAATGGACAAGGTAGCCTGGGTGAGGTGAGGGAGGAGGGAAGGACAAGGCCACGCTGCTTATTATAGTCACACTAAAAATCAAACTGTTTGAATGACAGCCTTCTGTTGCTTGGGCCATCCTCTGGAGTGGAGTGGCTGGGTGCCTGGAGCCCCCCCGCCCGCATTCTTGGGCGTCTGGGTGAGGAGGCTATGGAACATGGGGAGGAGGGTAGGCGGTTATACCGTGGATGCAGTGAGGGTCTCTGCTCTTGTTGGCTTTCCTGCAGCTCCAACAGATGCTTCATCATGTCCATTTGTTCCCCGCAAAAGATACTTCATCGTGTCCATTTGCTCCCCCATTAGCCTCAGCTTCGCATCCTGCCTCCGCTCTTCGCACTCACTCAATTTTTTCCTGGCCTCTGCCACTGAATGCCTCCATGCATTAAGCTGTGCCCTATCAGTGCGGGAGGACTGCATGAACTAGGAAAACATGTCATTGCGAGTGCATTTTTTTCGCCTTCTAATCTGCGATAACCTCAGGGACAGAGATGATAGGGGGAGCTTGGAAACATTCTACGCTCTATGATTCTGGGGAGACTGCATGGTCACCTGCGCTGCTGAGTGCTGCTGAGTTCGCCATGCTGACCAAACAGGAAGAAATTCAAAAGTTCCTGGGGCTTTTCCTGTGTACCTGGCTAGTGCATCGGAGTTCAAAGTGCTGTCCAGACCAGTCACAATGGAACACTCTAGGATAGCTCCTGGACGCCAGTACCATCGATTTGCGTTCGCACTACCCCAAATTCGACCCAGCAAGGTCAGTTTTAGTGCTACTCCCCTCGTCGGGGAGGAGTACAGAAGTCGATTTTAAGAGCCCTTTAGGTCGATAGAATGGGGTTGGTTGTGTGGACACAGTCATTTTTAAATCGACCTAATGTGGCTAAATTCAAGCTAACCCGGTAGTGTAGACCAGGCCTTAGTTACAGACTCAAGGAGCTCAATCTATTTAGCTTAACAAAGACAAGGTTAAGGCATGAGTTGATTAGTCTATAAGTACTTGCCTGGCAAACAAATACTTAATAATAGTCTCTTCAGTCTATCAGAGAAAGGTATAACATATTCCAATGGCTGGAAATAGAAGCTAGACAAATTACGACTAGAAATAAGGTCACTTCCTTTCCACCCAAAATACAAACAATCCCCTCTATTAACAATCAATCCTCACAACACACTCAGACATAACCATCAATTAAAAATCTATGCCATACACACTAGCCATTTACTGCAGCTCAGCACTAGTTCAATGTTGTGAACAATTAGGAAACATTCCTTTGTAATGTCTCCATGTGGTTGGGGTTAAAGGTGGTGTGTTCTGTGTGGAGGGATGTGTGCAGTGAGTGGTGGATATGGGTGAGGTAATATAGAGCAGAACTGTGATCTTGTGACCAAGGCACTGGATTGGGACTCAGGGGATCTGGGTCTCATTCCTGGTTGGGCTAAAGAATTGCTGTGTGACCTTGGACAAAGTCACTTAATCCCGCAGGCCAGATTTACAAAGGTATTTAGGCACCTAAAGATGTAGATAGGTGCCTAGTGAGATTTTCAAAAGCACTTTGTAAATCTGGCCCTCAGTTAACTATTTGCACAGTGGAGATCCATAATTCTTGGGTCGGTGAGGCTCTGTGGACATTGTTGTACAAGAGATTAGACTAGATGATTTTAATGGTCCTTTCTGGTCTTAAAATCCATGACCCCTATGAAGATCGAATCATGGTGGCAGGTTGCAAGGATTGGGTGAAGACGTAACTAATGATTTCCTTTTCTTATGGTTGTTGATGATAAAGGCACTTAAGCAACATTAACTGTTTTTAACAACACTTTTTGTATCTATACAGACACGTTCCTACCACGACTGCGATCCTGTGCAGTGCTAGACATGCTTCATCCCAATTTAAGCCATTCAAGGGCAATCAGCTCCCTGCAGCGGTAGGCCCCCTCTGAAATGATGATATCCAGATGACAAATGGCAGAACCATGTGATAAATTACAGAGCCGTTGGGAAAAATGAACTCATCATATACCTTTGGCTGTCTAATCTGCCCCTTTGTTCACTAATCCATCCCCGCCAGGATTTACTCTAACTTTCCAAACCACTGAGCACCTTCAAATAGCTGTCATTTAATATTATATCTATATCTAGATATTATAAACAATGCTTCCTTTTTCTTTCCCCAAATATGGAACTTTTTCCCCAAATAATCTTGGTGTGAGGCCCAGAATGGGCAATATTCAGTCCTAGCCAAGTGACGATTGGTTTTCCATATATAATTATGTATGACTTCAAAATCTGATTTCATGTTCCTGGAAAGGATTTACTGAGATTCACTTAGGACACCCAGCCAAACTCAGTTATGGCTACTCCACTTGTGAATAATGTGGCCATCCAAAATTCAGGCCAATGAACTCATTATATCACACCCTTATGTAATCTTTACATGACAGACAACAAAAATATAGATACCTTATAAAGTTATTTATTTATTTTTAATTAGCACTGTTTTTTTATATCCTCCTATTTTTAAAGTCAGGAGTGAAATTCTAGCCCCATTGAAGGCACTGCAAGTTTTGTCATTTACTTCAGCAGGGCTAGAATTTCATTCCAGGTGCCTTAGTTATCATGGGGACAGATTTTCAGCTGGAGTAATTTGGCAAAGTTCCATTGAAGCCAGCTGAAGATCCAGCCCATGACTCCAACTGTGCCTGGCTCAGTAGGAGCCACAAAAGCCTGTAAGAATGGCCAGAAATAGCTTTTCTGAAGCTAAAAATGTCACTAATGCAAAGTGTCATCTCTCAGGATCTTGCAGGGATAGAAAGAATGTAGTGTCCCATTGAGAAGCTGGAAATATCCCCTCCCTTGTGGTGTAATGGTCCTGATTCCAGCTCTGTAGGGGCTCAGTGTATCGGACTTCAGAATTATTAAGTTTTATGTCATGAAAAACAGTTATGGGCTCAGGACTGAGTCTTGCCCATCTAGGGCCTTGAACAGGTGCAAATTTGATGGGCAATTTCTGTATTTTGGGGGGAGGGAAGGGGAAAGGAGGGAACATTCCTTGGGCAAGCTTATTTAGATAAGAATTAAAAAATCGGTATCTTCCTGAAGCTGTTCAGTAGTTTGGATGAACATAAGAACGGCCATACAGTCAGAGCAAGGGTCCATCTAGCCCAGTATCCTGTCTTCCCACAGTGGCCAATGCCAGGTGCCCCAGAGGGAATGAACAGAACAGGTAATCATCAAGGGATCCATCCCCTGTTGCCCATTCCCAGCTTCTGGCAAGCAGAGGCTAGGGACACCATCCCTGCCCATCCTGGCTAATAGCCATTGATGGACCTATCCTCCATGAACTTATCTAGTTCTTTTTTGAATCCTGTTATGAGTCCTGGGGGAGATGCATGAATGGTCAAAGGTGTGTAATAAATTAATTCTTCACATAGATATCACCTCCACATATGTAATAGATGCCTGGGAAGTTTTCTCTCCTTCCCTGTCTCTCTTTCTCCACCTACCCACCATGTATATATGTGTGTCGCTCATGAAAGTAGGGAACAGCTGTAAGCTCTGTGGGGCAGAGACTATTGTGTGGTGTGTTTCACAGGTCTTGATCCCTGATTAAGGTCCTTGGGCACTGGTGCATTAGGAACACTAACAAATAAGCAGAGAAAAAGAAACCAGTGCCCCTATGTACAGTTCTCCATATAACTCTCTGCCTTTCACTCATGGACGAGTTGCCTGTGAAGTGTCAGATTCAGAACTGCCTGTTACATACATGCAGACAGGAATTGAGGATTTGGCTACTGGAGTAGAAGAAAACCCCTTGACCTCCACACCAGCTGGTATGAGAGGTGGGAAAGGCCCTGGATGATTGGCTGGAGCTAGGGCTGGCTCTAGGATTTTTGCCACCCCAAGCAAAAAAATTTTTGGCTGCTCCCGCTTTTTTTCGTGCCGCCCCACCCCCAGCTCCGCTCCAATTCCGCCCCTTCTCAACCCCTTCCCCAAATCCCCAGCCCCGCCTCCTCCCCCGGGAGTGCCGCATTCCCCCCCGGCCCATTGCTTCCTGCGTCTCCCCCCGCAACCTCCCGCCCTAGCTCACCTCCGCTCCCCCTGCTGCCCTGAACACGCCGCCCCCCTGCTTCTCCCCCCTCCCTCTCAGGCGAGGGAGAGGCAGCGCCTTCAGGGGAGCAGACGGAGCAGAGGGGAGTGGGGGAGCGCAGGAAGTGATGGGGGGGGATAGAGGAACCGCTCCCCGCCCCAGCTCGCTGCCGCTCCAGCACCACCGCCTCCCCTGAGCGCCCTGCTGCTTGGCTTCTCCTCCCCCCCCAGGCTTGCCACGCCAAACAGCTGTTTCTCGGGCAGCAAGCCTGGGCGGGAGGGGGGAGAAGCGGAGTGGTGGCGGCGGGCGGGGGCGGGGAGCGTGTGGCGCCCCAAGCACTAGCTTGTTCTGCTGGTGCCTAGAGCCGGCCCTGGCTGGAGCCGGCACTTACCCTTTGAGGAAGGCTGGAAATGACTGTGATTAGTATCTTTCCTTTCTGTGTCTTTAATCTTCCACCTTCAGTACTTACATGTCCTAAAGAGAAACAGAATCTGCCTACACATATCTCTAGCTGAGCGATCCCCATTCATTCTCACCGCCTGCTCCTAGCTGAGACCATCGCTGTTTCCAGCGTCCTAAGTGGTGTGGGTGCGTACACTGCCTATCTGAGTGCACAATAGCTACCGCATTGGTCCTACACACTCACTGCACTCCTGATTTCAAACTCAGCCCGGTTGTGTAAACATGTGTGTTGTGTGTTTGAGTGTGAGATTATTTATGTGGGAATGAATATAGTGCTTCGTACCTACTCAGTGAGGGGAATCTGGGTTATGTGTGTTTTGGGAATGCCTGACTGTGGTTATGTTCATAAATGTGGACACTTGTGGGTCTGAGCTTGAGTATTTTGTGGAGGTGTCTGCCTGTGTATTTAGGTTGTACAGTATGTGTATGTATGTGGGGTGCATATTGCGCTTGCCTAGACGTGTGAGTGTTGGGTATATACCTGTGTGGCGTCTTTTGTGTGCATGTGCATATGGAGTGTAGCAGAGGAGGGGATTGTATGTGCACGTATCTCTTTTTCGGCTGTGTTACCTCTGCGTCCATGTGACTGGGCGTGGGGGTGGTGGAGTGTAGCTCATTGGGAAGTGGGTTGCTGTCATGGGCACATGTGGTAGTTTGTTGTCTGTTGTGTATCTCACTGGTGCGGGGGTGTGTATGTGCACAGGTATGTACTCATATGGAATTACCTGAATCAGATTTTACCCTCAGATCCTTAGTTGATCAATGCAGCAGCCACATCAAAGACAGCTGGAGAGGGGTATAACAGAAGTAATCAGGTATGTTTGTATTCCCCTTTGCTAATGTCCGCGCTGGCTGCATGCCATGTGTATCCTGTGCCTATGGGCTCTTGTTCTCAGGATGGAGGGTGATATCTGTTTGATAAAGGTGGTATGGAGTATATTCCCAGAGGGCTGAGTGTGTCGGTCCCTAGGTGACAGCACCCTTCCTCCTGTATTCACTGTGGGCATGGAGAAAAAGAGGGTGGTAACAAGACATGAGCAGGGAGGGGAGCTCCCCTTGGAAGTGCAGCAAAGCCACTACCGTGATACAGCAGAGTTCTGTTGCAAGCAGGCTGCAATTGGGTGGCTTAAACTTCAGCAAATGCTTCCTTTGCCCTAACCTTCTACACATACTTAGTGTTTGACAAAACCATCTCCCCGGGGCCATTCAGCTGTGACATTTCCCCAGCATGTCTTAGCCTTGTCAACATGACATTGGACAGGAAACCTTTCAAAGTGTGTTTAGGAGAGAGAGAGACCTCGACATCACCTGATGAGTGTGCTGGACCCTGGGTTAAATATAAAATTCAGATAGCTTCAAAGTTGGGCAGCAGAGAATGTACCACTTAAATCTCTTTTTATACTAGTCTCTGTGGGATCAAATAAGAATTATGCCTTTCAGGTACAGAGTGTCCTTTATGCAGAAGGTCCAGGGCATCATGCACCCAGAAATCATTTTGCCTGCTATGGAAATGCAGCCACCTCCAGGTTGGAACATGCCAGCTATTAAATTACACTACCACACACAGGAAGTGAAGAACATGATGTCTGATGGAAACTGCTGGGGGAATTTTAAGGAGGCAGAATGAAATTATCCAAGATAGAGTTTGGCCAGGGCTTAGGGGTGAACAGAGAAGAATGTTCCACAGCTCGCTTCCTGTGCTGTCTTGGTTCCTAGTTCTCACTGTACCCAGTATTTCTGACGGTTTTGGTTGTGGGCCTGTTATGAACAGGTTGGGAGGGGAATGAAAAAGAAGAGAGAGAATGAGGGAAGGAAGGAAGGAAGAAGAGATTGTTGGAGAAGGTTCAATGCCTAAACATATTTAAAAAGGCACTGTGAGCATCAGGAGCTGTAGCACTGTACCTGGGGAGTGGTGCTATGTTTTCGGATGGACAAAGTATAAAGCATTTTCAGACTAGATTACTTTTAATTCAGAGTAAGGAAAACAGCAAACACAGAAAGAACAAATGTAAAGTTTCCATGAGAGACTGTGCAAACAGAGTAGTGATTTAATCTGTAATAGACTACAGCTGAACTGAAACATGAAATGGCAGCTGCCCCTCTACCAGGCAAGGAAGCTCCACTCTATTTAAAGGGAAACACACTGGAGAAAGAATGGCATCTGCTGTCCCTTATCTCCATACACCACATTGAGGGGGTTGTTTTGTATCCAGAGTGCTGACTCCTAAAAAAAATTAATGCATATTGCTGACATTTCACTGCACATATTTTATGCTTTGGAAAAGTCAGAGAGAGAGAGAGAAAAAGGGGGGAAGAAGATTGGGATCCAGGAAGTCCTGAGATCTTATCCCTGCCCTGGCAGTGAGTGGGTGTGTGGCTTTTGAACAAGTTCCTTAAACTCTCTGTGTCCAACTCACCTCCTCATTGCATCTCTTGTGTTTGCCGACTGTGCTATGAGTAGGGGCTGTGCAGTTGGTGAATGCAGCCACTGGGAAATTCCCCTGGTACCGGGGGCTTCCCCAGCTGGTGTAGAGCTGGCTATGCCCCCAAAGGGGCTCACATCAGGGACATTTCTGGGACTGCAGAGGCATGCCTGGAGTACTGCTGCACTCTGGCCCCCTCAAGACCATAGGCTGATGGGCAACAGTTCGGGCAAATCCAGGTTGCACTGACCTGCACCAGGGGCCAAAGTGGCCTCCAGCTGGCGCAGGGATAGGGAAGGGGCAAAGATGGCATAGAGCTATCTTTGCTCCAGCACACCATGGACCCTGCACTGAGCTCAGCTTCAGCCCCTCCGTGTCTAAAGACATGTCTGCATGCTGAGCTGGGGTGTGTAGTTCCCAGCTCGAGGGGATATACTTGCCATAGTGTTGATAGACCTAGTGCATTAACAATACAGTGTAGCCGTGGTGGTGCTAAGCACCCCAAGTAGGATCCTAGGATGCTAGGTATGTACTCAGGGCACCAAGCTCTGCTTTCTGCTGTGACTGTGCTCTATTTTTAGCATGCTAGCTAGTGCAAATACATCTCCTCAAGCTGGAAATTACACCTCCACCACAAAGTTGGTGCAAAATAAGGACAGCATATGGACCCCTTCCCCCCCAGGTGTGCCTCAAACATCTTCCCTGGTGCTTATTACTGTGAGTGGCTTCATCCCTCTCCTCCCACGGGTTGGGTCCTGGGTTCTTTTTGTGATGCCTGGTGCCTCCACCGAAGGTGACTCCTCACTGTGTCCAAGGCACAATGGAAAAAGAGAGAGAATGTCCCTTGGAAAAATGAGTAATGCCACCATGGCTGGCAAGGATTATAACACCCAGTACACAAGAAATGATAAAGTGCATCAACACAAGCCCTAGCAAAGGAATGACACACCCCAAAATCACAGTATAACAAAGGGAGATGTTATTGGGAGCAGGAAAATAGGAGCTGGGGAAGGAAAGGGTTAGGGTTAGGGTTCACTAAGCACTTAACATTAACAAATCAACCATTTCTCCATTTCTCAACTCAAAACGCTTCCCAGTCCCCAGTTCTCTCTGTGGCACCTTCCCAATCCCAGGTTGATGGTGAATGCTAAGAATGAGCCGGAGACTGTGCTGCAGTGATGTCAACATCGTTGACTAACTTAAACAAAAAGGGTTCTCTTACAGTTATAACGTCTTCACCCTGGGATAGGCAATGTCCTCTTGTAGTTCCATGGTCTGGAGTCCTGTGGAGGGCTCAGCTGGCTCTTGGTGGCTGGTGAGGGGTCAGATCTCTCATGTTTCTGATGCTGCTCTCTGCAGGAATGGAGGTACCTGACCTGTACAAGATACCACAACAGCTCATACACTCCCTTTGTGGGGAGTGAGCAGAGGCAGATCAAGGGTTTCTGAGGCCCTGGGCCAGAGCAAGTGGGGGTCCCTGCCCACCCCTTCCGCCTGTGGCGCCCCACCCACCTGGCGCTGCTGCTGCAGAGTGGGGTAGGGGCATGGGGTCTTCCAACTGCCGCAGAGTGGGGTAGGGGCATGGGGTCTTCCAACTGCCGCAGAGCAGGGTCGGGGAGGCAGATTTTTTCCGGGCCCCTCCAGTTGGCCGGAACCCCGACCCAGTGGCTAATCCGCCACTGGGAGTGGGAATTAATCAGAGACACCCTGAGCTGTTCTGCTTCTCTGTCTTACAGCTCCCAAAACCAAAACTTAAACTAAAACCAGTCTTTTTGTCAGGCTCTCCCCTTCCATCGAGGGGCTGAGCAGCCCTGGCTCATCATCCCAATAAACTGCTTCTCTGTATCACCTCTATGGAGAAGCCACCCTCAGCAGGAGTTTCTAGTCCATTCTGTCTCCAGCCCTGACTCCAAGCATGCTGGGAAATGGTGTCAGAGGGCTCTGGTACTATTACAATTGTAGTTCCTTGAGTAGGATCCCTGAGAGGCTCAGTCTGGCAGTCCAGGAGCTGACAAACTCCAAGAGGGGTTACATATGAGTACAGCTGGGTGAAATTTCCAAGATGAATAGCTGATTCGCTGCAAAATGCCATTTTGGTCAACTCAAAACTATTTGTGAATTTGACACAAATTTGTCAAATAGATTCAGCCTTGCGATGGGGGAGTAGATTCACAAACCAACTGGAGGAGGAGAAGGTGAGTGTTAGTGTTGCTTCCTTTCTTGTAAGCCTTAGTCCAGTGGCTAAGGTACTCATGTGGCATTCAGGAGTCTTAGGTTCTATTCTCCTCTCTATTCTCCTGATGTAAAGCGGAGATTTGAACGTGGGTCTCCTCCCTCCCAGGTAAATGCCCTAGCACCTAGACACAAGGTTATAGAGGCATTCTCACTCTTTTCCTTGCTGGCCTAATAACTATTGTATTTTATATAAAATGGAACAGCTTTAATGGGAAAGACTGAGAGATTACCCACCCCAGAATACCCATAGCCTGGTGGTTAGGGCACTCAGCAGTGGGCAGGAGAGACCTGTGTATTTCATGTAGTGTATGCTGGGTAATAATAGGAAAGGACTCCATGTTTCTAAAACTAAATTGTCTCTTTACTAACATAATTATTTACACAGATGCTGCAATTGCAGCTAGCATTCCAGTCATGTGCACACAGACTGACTTCCTTGTGCCCCCCTGCACTGTTCCCTCCTCTAACCTGTGTTCTTCCCTCCAAGTTCCATGTGAGTTACTCGAGTGGGAGGATCAGGAATGTAGTCTCTCCCCATGAACCCAAATATTCTACCCTCCTAAAGCACCACCTGTCTGAAGAGCTCAAAGCACTTTACAGACCTGAGGGGAATTTACCTTCCTGCCCCCTAAGCCAACAGGAAGACAAAGGAAAATAAGATTCATTACAATCAATTCCTGATGCCTCGATCCTCTCTTGCTTCCCCCTCCGTCCCTCCATCACCCAGGCTTGCAACCTCCATGATGCCTTTTACTCCCTCACTCCCCATCCCCCATATACCCAGGCTGCCATTGAATCCTCTCTGTGCTCCATTCTCATCCCTGGCGTCACTAAACCCTGCTCTCTACCTTGGTCATCTCTCTCCTGGGCTCCTGCAACCGCCTCCTCTCTTGGCTTACTGCCTCTCTCCTCCCTTCCCCTAAGCCCAGCCAAAGTGCTGCTGCTAAAACTTCCCTCCTCCCCTGCCACTTTGCTCATGTCAATCACTTCTTCAGATCCCTGCACCACCCTCCCTATGCCTCCTGAATCAAGGTCAGACTTCTTACCTGAGAGGCCCTACGCAGCTCTACTCCTGCCTCCATTTCCTTCTACTCCCACCTGGCTCAGCCCAAGCATCCCCTAGTATCCTTTTCCCCACCACCTTTCCACTGCCTTCCGGTTGTCCCCTGCCTGCATGGGACAGTGTCTCCCTCTTCTTGTGTGTCATGTGACCTCCTGCTTCCTCCTTCACAACCCTCCCCAGAGCTCACTCCTCCCCATGGTGATCTTTGTGAGCACCCTGCACCCAGCCCTTGGTGTGCTTTGTGGGTCTGAACTGTTCTGACTGGGTCTGGACTGCACTGTAAGCTTCCTAGGGTAGGGACTATTTTCTTGTGTGCCAGCAAAAGCTTCCCTGGTGCCATTCTGCACTGTTGGTATCAACATCTCTGGTGCTTTGAAACTAGGGTGACCAGATGTCCTGATTTTATAGGGACAGTCCTGACTTTGGGGTCTCTTTCTTATATAGGCTCCTCGTATTACCCCCCACCCCCTGTCCCGCTTTTGCTGTCTGGTCACCCTATTTGCAACAGAAACCACTTTGTTGCTTCTGTAGACTGAGCTGTACACTCAAGGAGAGAGAGCAGCATACTAACCTGCTGCCCATGAAATGTGTACCCGGCAGCAGAGGGCACCAGACCAATTCCTCCGCTTGCAGCACCCTCTATAGGATGGCTAATGGAAATTGGGCTTTTCCAGTTTTCATGAAAACTCAATAGGATTCCACCCATTGCTGTTGAGAACATTTCCTGAAATTCTAGAATTGATTAGATGCAGCATTCAAAGTTGCTGCATTATACACAGAGAAATGCCATTGAAATGCTAGCAGTTTGACACAGGAAGTGGAGAAGAATGTTCAACCCTCTGGGGTTGAAAGAGGCAGGTATTTTAACAGCCAGGCTTAACACCAGTTTGGGGCAGGAAATCAAGAATGTTGTATTCAGCCGAAACCGCAAAGGGGGAGGAAGGTTAACAAAAAATAATCTCCCTGAGTTGGATTTTGTCCAAGACATTAGGATTAGCACCCTTGCTTTTGCAAAGAGTGCCAGTAGATCTTGAATCCTCACTAGTGGTCAGGACCTTGGTTTTAAGCCTCTTCCAAAAGATGACCCCACCAGCAGCACGGTGCCCCCGAACACTGTGCTGGGGCAGTGATTCACTCCTGACACAGAGGGAAGACTGCACATTCTGAATCATCAGTGCCGTTTCTTACAGTACCAAGTATTAACCCTAGTGTTAGTGGGGCGCTAGCTAGCCCCAGTGTTCTGGCCAGATTCCTTTCTATATAACAGTAACTACATTCTGCGGCCCTAAAAGTCCCCTGTGGTTTCAGCTGGAGAGAACATTTATCTTCATTTTCTGTCCTAAACTCTTACATGGTGTTGCTGTTAAAGAGTTGTCTCGTCCCACCCCAAGAGAGGCTGCATTTCAGTGAAGTTAATTCTCTCAATGAAACTGTTGTAAAAACTCTTTGGGACCCTTTGCTGGAAAGGCATTATTGAACTGTAAGATAATATTAAAATTCCTCTTGGTTTTACTGTTGGCATTATCAGAGTGGGCTGTGTTTCTTATCGGGGAGAGGTATCCTTATGGTGCTGCTATGGAGAAGTTGCTGACAGTATGCATATTACATGTATTTACCAGATAACTGATTTAGGATTTTATTCCTCCCTTACTCCCCCCATCTTTGCCCTGAAGGTCCCACTTGCCTCCCCATACCCACAGAAATCCTTAGCCAACAGGAGAAGCAAAATATTTGCTGTCTTCCAAAAGGACTTATTATAATTTATTCATAGAATTAGAATTAATGATTAACCTCCATCTAGTTGCTTCAATAGTGAAACAGGGCATGAATGAATGTTCTTGTAAGTAAGCTAGAAGTTCCTTCCCTCTAGGGCTAGCAGGGGCTACTGCAGAGACTGAGCTCCCTTGCCTAGTGGTTAATGCTGTGCACTGCCAAGAAGGGTCTAGCAATCTAATCTGAATTTGAATCCCCTAACCTAAGCCATTCTGTTGCCATGGCTTGGGGCCAAATTAGAAGCAATGACCTAGAGGCGAAATGCTCCGTATCCCATTCCTAACCCCCTGAGCCATCCCCAACACTATCTCTGAGAAAAACTGTGAGCAGAATTCTACACATGTCTACAGATGCACATACACCTTGACAAGACTGTCGTGCTGCAGACACACACAGGCAGCCATGTATTCACTGAAAATGATACAGACCCACACTAACACACACATATAAATAAGTACAGCCAGACAACAGACACTCACTGGCATGCACTCACACACACACCCTGATACAGACATGGACTTGCAGGCAAGACATGCAAACCCTGACACACAGACACATACTCTTAATGATTCATTCACATGCATGCCCTGACCTCAACAGGCTTCTGTGCTGACACACACATGCATACATGCGAATTCTTCCCCATCCCTGATATAGTCACTCACTGACAGTGACAGACATGCAATCTGACACATGATCACACACTCAGGCATGCACTCAGAGTCTCCAGGGTGCCCAGTGAAGCTCTGATTTGTGCTCCCACTTGTCTTTCTCTTCCCCCTATGTTTCAAGTTCGTTCCCTGGGACACGAGTCTGCATCTAGTCTGCACCAACATAGCCTCTGAAAATAACGTGTGTGTGTGTGTGTGTGGTGTTTGTGTGTTTGGGGAGGGCTGGCAGGAGGCAGCAGGTGTGCAATGGAAGTTAGCTGTAAAATATAGTGTGTAAAGAACACTCCACCCCTCCTATAAACATCCTGACAGATCCCCTGCTTCCTACTGACCCTAATGAGGCCCAACAGCATAGGATGGAGGGTGACAAAGGGAATCACTGATGAACAATCAGAGACAGAGTATGGTGGTAATGGGACTAATGAGCTGCTTTGCATAAGTGTGGCTAGCATTAGAGACAGGCAGGAGGAGGGCTTCAGGGAAAAGGTGGAGATTGACTACTGGGACAGACCGGTCACAGCAGAAGCTCAAGGAAGACTACCCTACAAGTACAGGGGTCCACCTACCATCCCTCTGATTGGTCCCATCCCTCACTTACTGGAGTCAGGACTCACTTGGGGAAACAGTCCCCAAGCCCACCCATTTTTGGTCATCCTCATTATCGCAGCCCTTGTCAGACTCCTATTAAAAGGTGCCTCAACCCAGGTTCAAGTCTTTTGTTTCCTTACTACAGGGGGTGGAAGTGTTGTGAGAAGTCTGGCTCAGTGACTTAGCAGATTTGTGTTTTGCATAGCCAGGCAGGAGACTAGTGTTTGATTCCCAGTCTTGGTTGCTTGTTCCTCCCGGGGCTGGTTAGGGATGCTACAAGGGGCTGGATTCAGTAGCCTAGTGGTTAAAGGCTTTGCAAAGATATGGATTTGATTCCTGCTCCCTGACTCTCAATACCCTAGCTGGCTGGGGATGAGGCCATGCAGAGGGAGTGGCTCTCATCTCAGACGGAAGGACAGCAGTTGTGATACTGGAAGTGGTGACACATGACAGATGTTGGGGATGTACTCATCACATGAGGCCACCAGGGGGTAGTTGATGGAAACAGTAGGAAACTGACATGCATCCTGCAAAAGGGAGAGACTAAATTGTGCCTCTCCCAAACAAGTTCAGCTGAAGGGGTGGGGCTAACCCTAGGGTTACCCTATGTCCGTATTTTCCTGGACATGTCCGGCTTTTTGGTTCTTAAATCGCTGTCCAGGAGGAATTTTTAAATATCTAAAAACGTCAGGGATTTTGCCATTATTATTTTTCCCCAAAGAAGGGTTGATCATTCAAGAAAGAAAGTGAATGTTGATCACTCGCAAGAGTGCCTGCTTTCCCCCCCAGCTCCTAGTGCTTGCGCCGCGAAACAGCTGTTTTGTGCGGCGGGGGGGGGGTGGGAACGCGGCATGCTCAGAGGAGGAGGCGGGGCTGGGGCGGGGATTTGGGGAAGGGGTCCAATGGGGCAGGGAGTGGGTGGAGTTGGGGCGGGGACTTTGGGGAAGGGGTTGGAATGGTGGCAGGGAAGGGGTGGAGTTGGGGTGGGGTGGGGAGGCGCAAGAAAATCCTCCCCCCTCTCCCCCGTTGGAATGTCCTCTTTTTTTAATGTTCAAATATGGTAACCCTCGCTAACCCAAGCCAACCAACAACACCTGTGAGGCTTGCTGAGGATTTCCATATTCTTAAAAAAATGCCCCAGCAGTGCTCTAGCAATGGAAAGTATGAGCACAAGCTTAATTTACTACCCAGTAAATATGACACAGGAAACAACTCTTCCTGGTTCTGTTAATGCAGCCTGCAGCACTCCTCCTGTTCTAGTCCTGCGACTGGATCTACAGGACTCTGCTATGCCACTTAAACCTGACCCCTAGTGCTCCCAGTGCATTTTTATAGGTTATGGAGGAACCACTAGCAATTATAAGAACAGAATTCAGGTTCCATAGCCCAGTTTCAGTCCTTTAGCCCTCTGCTGAGCTTGCAATGAGACCAATTATAGGCTCTTTTGTGATGTGGAGATCTGTCTTTTAGTAACTGGACTGCGATCCCCTAAGACATTTCACATAGGCCGCTGAGCAGTCAGCAGATGGTAATGATTTTTTGGTCACTACTAACTTGGGGCTAGATTTGTGCCAATGATCTAGAAGTTAAAGGCACTACAGCCTGTTCTACAACCCCCTAAGCCATTCAGTCTCTGAAATGAGAGAATAGTTCTGTTTTCACAGAGCAGCAAATTAGAGGCTGCAGCTTTGCTTTCATTTGAGCTCAGAGAAGTGGATGCTGTAAATTATCCTACAAATGGAGCTGTATGAATGGTTTGCTGCATCACCTCTGTAATTCGTTGGCTCTTTGTTGGCTGATCCTCATTCCATTGCCTGGAGAGGAGCTCAAAGACGTGAACTCCCAGTTCAGAGGCAGAACTGCTGTTGGCCATGATGCACGGATACTTTGTTAAAGCAATAGGTCTAATACTAGCTTTAAGGCATTCTATGTCTTGGACCTATCATTGCTCTTCAAACATTCAGTCCCAGCTTATTGTTTGATCCCTCTATGTCCTGAGTGCAGTTCCACCCTAATGCATTGGCTGCGGACCTATGTGTGCCACGCCTGCTACCATGGGGAATGTCAGACCTGCTCATGTGTGCATGTGCTCCTATCACCTTCTAGTGGTTATAGAGAAGCCTGTCTAAAACACATCTGGATTTTTATTCTCATCTTTATTAAAAAAGAGAATACCACTAGGAAACAAAAGGATATAACCTGATCAAAGGCACCAGGCCTACAATGTCTAGCAGTCTGTCCAGAATCACCGATGGCTGAGAGAAAGGTGAAAAAAACAAACAACCCACCTCTTCCCTAGGGGCTACTGTATTTTTAAAATGTATTTTGTTTTCATGTTTACCACAGCAGTGTGCAGGGGCCAGAGGAGAACAGGGTCCTGTTGTGCAGCCATAGATGCACTGTACAAGCCGCATAAGAGACAGTCCCTATCCCGAAGAGCTTACAGTCTAAATAGACAAGACAGAATGTACAACCAGAGCGAACAATGCCACAGCAGCAAATACAATGTTAGTTTTCAGAGTAGCAGCCGTGTTAGTCTGTATTCGCAAAAAGAAAAGGAGTACTTGTGGCACCTTAGAGACTAACCAATTTATTTGAGCATGAGCTTTCGAAAGCTTATGCTCAAATAAATTGGTTAGTCTCTAAGGTGCCACAAGTACTCCTTTTCTTTTTGCAAATGTTAGTTTTGTGATTTTATTTTGTTATTTACATCCTTCCATTTGGGTTATGTTCGGAGGATTAGCTAGCTGAAAAGAGAAAGGGAGGAAGGGCGTGGGAGGGGTTAGAGCAATAGCCAGTCAGCACAGGGGAGGGAATGTTCAGACTGAACGCTGCAGAAAGCAATCTGATGCCATCATCAGCATCTGGCAGTCTCTGCTTGTACTGCTTTCTGCAGCAGGGCAGGGCCCATCAGTTTCTGGCTGGTTCCTCCATTCAGTTTCTTTCCCAAGGGAAAGAAAGGGGGGTGTCTCTGGGGTCCTAGTGCCTCTAGAAGGAGGTCTCTCCTGGACAATTCTGGGTACAATAGTGGAGGGGGAGAGGTGATCCCAGCTGGGCCCCATTTTACACTCCATTCACTGTGTGCATCAGTACTTGCTTGAATTGCTTTCTACAGCTGCTAGGCCAGCTTCACTCTCTGGCTGGTTCCTCCCCACAGTTCCTTTCCCAAAGATCACATGGCTGGGAGGAGGAGGCACACCACAGGGCTCCGTCTGATAGAAATATTTCCCAGCATGCACTTCCAGGAGCGGTTCCTTTAAATATGGGAGAAACATGCAGCAGCAGCCCTAAGGTGGCCATTTTGCATCTGACTGTTGTAGGGGTATCTTCCATCTAGCTGGTAAGTATTACAATAGCTGCTATCTGTGATTTCTCTTTTTTCTTATTCCTGAACAGGAGGCACATTCTTATAAAGACAATGGTGCTGCTCTCTTTTAGCTCAAGTGACAGTGCTTGTGGTTTGGGAGAAAAGGTCCTAAGTTCTTTGTGGAAAACTACGATATTCAAGTATGTACAATAGTTGATGGAGGACTGTAAATTCTATGTGGCCATGAAATTGTTCAGCGGCATGTGTTTATTCTCTCTCTGTCATCTTGTAAGATCTCATAAATTAAGCTGAGTTGGGCTTGGTCAGTACTTCAGCTGGAGACTTGAAAGGGGCTTCAGAAAATGGTTGGTGAATCAGTGGGTCCGTAAGGAGGCAGTCCACTAGAGAGCGCTCTTCCACTCGAGATGCTTTTTTAGAGAAGAAGGATGGTCACATGGGCTGGAGCTCTGAAAAAGTGGGTTCAAATCCTCCTCTGTTACAAGTGGCCTTGTGTGACCTTGGGCAAGACACTTAAACTCTTACCTCTTCCACATATGCAAACTGGGGATACAGATATTTCCTTTCTCCCACCCTTTGTCTGTCTTGCCTATTTAATTGTTAGTTCTTTGAGCCAGAGATTATCTTGCTTGTCCTGGGACAGTGACTAGCACAGGGGGGCCTCAATCTCCCTTGGGGGCTTCTAGATATTACCATAATACAAACAATAAGTAGTTCCGGAGTGATTTAAGATTGATGCCCCTGATCACTTTTAGCAACTAAAGATCCCATGATAATCTTTTTAAGAGGAGAGGAGTTTGCTCTGGTATCCTGTCCAAACTCCATCTTGAGGGAGTACCTTCAGCCTCTCTATATTCCCCCTACTGTTTCAGATGGATACAGTATTCATCTCTTCCCCTTCTAAACAGCGTCATGGCGTATTCCTGGTGCAGAATGCCTCCTGAGCTGCACCCCAGACATGGATGAAGTAAGTGTGTGGGTGTGTGTGAAATAAGAGAAGGTCAAAGGTGGAAATGAAGCAAAATGATCCTGGGACTAGAGCAGGACTGTTGTGATCCAAATTCCTTGGGCCCAGAGGTTTTAGATCTTATATTTTGGTTGATATCTTTGGCCTTTCCTCCCTCTACGTCGTAGAGTGAAAGGGAAATTGAGACTACTTCCTCCACACAATCACTTGCCCACACCTGTACAAACCTGTCCCCAAACATTCACATACAGATGCCCAGGAGCTCACTCCCTTTCCTTTATGGAGAATCCCCTCTCTGAGGGCTAGAGAAAATCTGAGCACTTACAAAAATTGTGTGGTGTATTTATGAATGCATCCAATTGAGGGGAGGAGGGGCAGATGACTGTATAATTATCTCTCAATTCATTGGCTTCCCTAACAGGAAAGGCCTTTTTCTTTGGTAGATTTCTCAAGCTGAGGCACCATAGACCCTGTTACCAGGGAAACCAAACCCTTTCTTTGTCTATTTTAATGGTACATTGAAGATTTGGAGGAGTTTTTATTCCCTTTTGCCTCCACTGGGCTTTTTCAGCATTCACCCTATCTCTTATGCTCAAAATGTAACATTTTATATTTTAAAAAAAACAAACAAAATTGTTCCTCCCCCACAAACCGTCCCTTCTCCTTGCACTCCCCCCCCATCTCTGCCATCTGGTGGTCTTGGCTCTTATGTTAGTTTTATTAAGAAAGCAATTTTTTTAGCATGACACAAAGCCCCCTACCAAAAAAAATCCCCAAAGAGAGATCAACAAGAAACCCTCCTACAATGGAAACATGCCCTTACAAATAGGCTTGCTGAGCCATACAATATGACATGCTCACACAGGGTTACTTAGTCCTCCCCATGAGATGGGGAAGGGGAGGAGGTGATCTTTGCAAGTTGGGGTGAGGGGAGACATAAGTATTTCCTGTCACTTAAGAGGAGAAAATGATGAACAGTGATATCACAGCAATGTTATTCTTTGCCACGGTTTCCAAGCATCCCTGGGTTAGCTGTGTGACTTGAATTGTGAACTGAATTGTCCCATTGCTGGAACCAACGTGTGGCAGTTAATTGGGGTTTGTGGGAACCTGAGTTGGTGCTCTCAGTCTACTTCTTAGTGGACAGCAGTGATAGATGAAACTCAGACTATATTTAGGTTCAGATCCATTAACTAGTCCAAAGTTCCAATGCTTTTTGAAATTACCTTGACTTATAGAGACAGTCCCTATTTTGCTACAAAAATTCCCATCTCTTTACAATACCCATTCCCCTAACATGCCTCCCGAAGCAATGCCTGTCCATCAAAAGGCTCCTAGCTCCCATTATCTCTTGTTCTCTTTTGAGGGCAGCTTGCTAACTCCCTTCAAGTATGAAGGTCTCTTCTTCAGTGAGCATCCTGCTGTGACACAGTGTGACCAGGGTGATTTCTTTGCTTGATCCTACTGAGCTGCCCATTAAACTTTAACAGACATTCGGGGTCTCCGAGTCACTGATAGAACCTCTACCATTGTGACAATACAGGAAAAGAGGAGGGCAGTTCTAGCAGTATTATCTGAAGAGTAAGATCCAGAGGGCTGTTAAAACTTAAACAAGGGCAACTCCATGGGATCCAGCAGAAGAGTTACTCGGTACCCTCATGCCAAGCCAGGACAGAAGGCATTCCCTGAATGCAATGGCCACTAGCACAAGCAAGTAGGTCACCCAACTATTCTCTATAAAAGAGACCCCAGCACTAGAGAAGGTGAAAGGATACCAGGCCTCCAAGCCGATGAGTAAGAAACTGAGCTGCATTTTGCTTCTACAGGTAAGAAATTGGGATGGAAAGGATCTCAAAAGATGTTTGGGTCTGACATAGGAACAGGAAAAAAAACAGGCATAGCGGTTCTTATAACCTAGTCTGTTCCACTCTTGTGGGATCTGTGCCCACACCATAAAAACAGGCACCAATAATCATCACTAATTTCTCTCCATCTTTGATAGTCCCATCAGAGAGGTCAAGAAAATAGAAATTTCTTCTCACTCTAATGGCCATGAACTTTGGCAGGTCTTGGTGCATGTTCAAGGGGAGATGAAGATTGCTCTGGCACAGTGTATGCTCTGTCATCTGTTGTTATCTGTTATCTATAGTATCCTGTGGATAACTTGAAGCCATATTCCTCTGGGCTGTTTTATTAACGCTCAAAAACTAAGTAGGATAGGGCTAGGTCAGTACTTGGCTGGGAGACCACAAAGGAAAACTCAGTATATGGACGAAAATTGATGGAGTCAGTGGGTGGCGCTGTTCCCACTGAGTCTTGTGGTGAATGAGCATCTGGAAAACACTAATAAAGTGCACTGTACGGAGATGCCATCTTTCAGAGAAGTAAAAGCAAAGTGCTGACCGCTTGTGGTCATTAAAGATCTTGCACCACATTTCACAAGAAGCAGAGCGGGAAGGAGTTTAACCTTGGCAAAATTCCAGTTTGAGTTTTACATTCTGATGACCTAAATCCCCTATTGGATATGTCATTGTTCTTCATTTCCTGACCTAAATGATTGTTTACTGTCACTGTGAACTCCAGTTACCTATTGCATTTCATTCCAGAGGTACACTACTGAATAAAGCATCTCTTCAGTTGTAGCATTTACTGATAACAAATGATGTGGTTACAGCTTGGAGGAGGTACTTTCCTTGAAAGCCCCTGTTTTCCATTATACACTAGAACTTCATGTGCTTGGTCTCACCCTTGTTGTATTCAAGTATGAGCTAAATTAGTTTCATGGTTTGGAGTTTAGCAAGAGTGAACAAAATCCCCTTTTTCTCCTGTTCCAGCTGTGTAGGCACTCAGAATCATCCTGGGTTTGATTAATCAGCCAAAGAAAAGAACAGGAACCTCTTTTTGCTATGTGTTTGTACTGTGCCTAGCACAATGTCCATAACGCTATAGCTGGGGCACCTAGGTGCTACGGCAGCATTTTGGTGGCAGGGTGTCCTGTGGGCGCACAAAAATGCTCTGGAGGGCGCCATGGCACCCACAGGCACCGCGTTGGGGACCCCTGATTTAGACCAAGGGTAGTCAATATTTTTTGTCAAGGTCCAAATTTCTTGGTCAAGGTATAGTCAAGGTCCAGACTCCAGAGAAAATAATAAAAAAATAACAATAATCATAGAATTGTAGGACTGGAAGGGCCCTTGAGAGATCTTCTAGTCCAGTCCCCTGCATTCATGGCAGGACTAAGTATTATTTAGACCATCCCTGATAATAATAAGTAAATAAAAAGGTTTCGGGGTCCATTCAGAAGTGTCTGGCAGTCTGTATTTGGCCCACGGTCTGCCTATTGACTACCCCTGATTTAGACATAGGTGGAGGAGTCCCTTGGGGTGTGAGAGTGAGATGGAAATGTATTTGGCACACTGGTGTCATTCACTACTAGTTGAACTAGAATTTAAATCCCCTTAGTCAGCGCTGGCAGAAAGGCATATGTGCAGGCAGAAAAAGGGGTGAGGTTTGAGCAGATGGGATGTATATTATCTCCCTAGTGGCATAAGGGTGACTAATCTTGACATCTAAATAATCCCTGTCTATGCCTGAAGTTCAGCCATACAGATACCCAGGTAAACTCAATTGGTGCAAATCCTGACTTTCCTTGTCTTCACTTGGGGTTTCGATCAGTGCAGCTATTGGGTTGGAACTGGGGCCACACCCAAGTATATACAATGCCAACATTAAAAGAGCCAACCCTTTCCCAGTATAACTGGTGGAACGCTGCCCTCCAGGCAGAATTTTTATTAGTTAATTAACACAGTAGTACTCAGAATGTGCTAGACCAGTGGCTCTTGACCTTTTCCATACTGTTAAGCGCAAGATACAAGGGATAAATAGTTTGGGACCTCCTTCCCATTTAGCCATAAAGAAAGGCTGAGTACTTGTGACTTCCCTGGATTAATGTGACCACTGCCCCCCGCCCCCAATGAGAGTCCATGTGCTAGGCACTTTCCAAAGTGTTGCGTCTGTTGACCTTTACGCAACAATAACAATAAGTAGAAACTGCAAGGGCACAACTGGGTTCCAAATAACCATGTTTATTAGCTAGACACAAACCTACAGGGCCTAGCTATGCACACCCTGCTTCTCTGACTGGTTTCTGGCACCTTCAGAAACAGAGAACACAGTCAGTGCACCACTAGAGGCTTCACATATTATTTAATGAGCCACTACCCTATTCCCGAATGCTACATAACGGAAGGCCCAGCCACTACCCTGAAGAGCTTACTTCCTACAAAAAACAAGAACAGAAAAAAGGTAGGGAAAAGGGATACAGTCTATTGGCAAAGTGAGCTGGCTGACAAGACTCACACAGCTTATTAATGACCCTTTTTAACACACTTAGGGCTTGTCTAAACACAGTTTTTGCACTGGTTTAACTAAATTGGTTTAAAAACCAATTTAGTTAATGTGGTGTCATCCCCTAGAATGGACACATTTATATCAGTTTAAAAGTGTTTATATTGGCTTAGCTTGTGTCAGTAAATTTACCTTCCTCCACTCTTCAGTCACTTCAACTCCTTCCCACAGCAATCAGTTTCTCTTGCAGTGCCTTTACCTTGCTCCTAGATTCTGCCCCTCCTCTTCACACCAAAGAGCAGTTCACTCAGATGGTAAATGTACAAAATAAATTTGGGGGGTAGGGGTGGGACAGGCTTGCTCTGTCCAGGCTTCGTGGAAGGAGCGGGTCTTCAGGAGGGACTGAATAGAGGAGAAGGTTAGTGGCTTTGCAGATGCAGTGTCTGCCTCAGCTCTGACGTGCAGCTTTGCAGCAGGCTACGTTGGACTATTGGTCTTTCCACAGCTGTTACAGTGACATGATCTGTTGCAAAGGAACAAGACAGAATATCTGAAAGTGAGGAGGCAACATATCTGCTAACTCCACTATGGATGTCTGTCCATTTTGGTGACACAGTCATACGGCCTTTGGCTTTATAAATGCCCTGTGGCCCCCATCATCAGCCCACCGAATGACACTGTTCTCACATGGCTGCACTTAAATCCTTGGGTCACACTGAAGGAAGATCCCTGAGTTGCTCTTCCTGTGTGGACATTTAAGGCATATCATTCCCCCTCCCCCCAGCCCATAGATACACCAGCACTTCACTTAGTTTTTTTTCCTACCAAATGACGCGGGTGACTATTACTCCCACTTTGCCCTGTCAAATGATAACATTTTACTGGCAACTTGCATGCCAGAAATGGAATTGAGACTCTCAGACTTAGCATAAGGCTTGTCCTCAAAGAAGAATAGATACAGTGACATTGCTAAGTTTGAAAATAATTAGGTTCACAGTTTAAAAGCTGTAGAGGATTACATTTGTTGGCACACATGCAGTACATGTGCACATTCATGTTTAGGAACTGCAGAAAGTGCATGCACTAGACATGGCTGACCGTCTGGGGAGGAAGATGCCATTTTGTGCAAAAATGATGTCATGTCTGCTAGCATGGACCGGTGAGCACACATTGTCTCAGGTAAAGCTGCTTTACTGCCCGGAGCCAACGAGCAATTTTGTGTAAAATCTATCTGTCTTCCAGTTGTTCGGTCAGAAAGGGGAAAAACACTGTGTTCCTTTTTTCTGCAGGATCATTTTTGTACAAGATCCCATCAGCCAGCATAGTCAGCTGTAGTGTCTAGAGTCACACAGTGCCCATACGCACTTCTTGTGATTCTAGGTCAGGTGAGAGTATCTGCCCTACCCCTTCGCTACAGCTTTCCACCCCTGGGTTCCAGGCATCCCCCAGATCTCTCCCACACCCTCAATGCAGGCCTTCATGTGGGACTCCAGCCTCATTTAAAGCCACACGGATGTTGAGTCAGTTCTTGGGGTGAGGTGTATGTGTGAGCCCATATACATTTTCAGGGACACCAATTTATTGAGTGCTGTGTGTGCCTGGAAGAAAACATATGTATAAATAATAATAATAATTAATTGTTGGGTCATAGAACGTTTTGAGGAGGGATTTGAATGAAGGAGGTGGAGGGGAGATTTTTTGGCAGGACAAGTGGAGGTTCAAAGTGTAAGAGTAGCCTTGAAGAAGGTGTGAGGATGAGGTGGGGAAGAGATGCCAGGGTACTGGGGCTTTAAGGATTTCTTATGTTAAAATGTAAATGTAATGAGACCGTGCCACTTGAAGAAAAAGTTCTCCTATAATCTACAAAATGGAACATATCTTCCAACACAATCTCTGAGAGGAGGAAGAGGAGGATGTGGGAGGGAACAGTGAATGGGGAAGATGGGGAGAAGCTAGGAAGGAGTGGGAGAGAGACTGCTTTGAAGAAAGCAATAGGGAAAGAAGGGGAATAGGGAGAAGAAAAAGAGATGGGTGAATTGTAACGGAGAGAAGCAGAGGAAGAGGGGACAGGGATAAAAGAATGGTGGGGGGAGAATGACAGACGGAAGGGTGAAGGGGGAAGCGAGGAGGGGGGATGGGAAAGGGGAGATGGAGAAACTAAGGGGAGGGGAAACAGGCTGGGAAAGGCTGCAGAGAAAGACAAAACGTAAGTGTGAGTCTCCTGATGTCATTGAATTGCCTGGAGAGCCATCTACTGTCCACAAGCAGAACAGCAGCCCATTTTGTGAGGGGAAAAGCGCTGGCGTGGTGAGTCTATGTCAGTTCCATCACTCCCTGGCGCTGGGCACACGCGGACCTTGTCACAGATCAGTAAGTGATGCCAGAGAGTGAGCTGAGCTGGAAACAGCTGGGCCAGCTGCCTACAGCCGGAGGGTAACAGAGCAGGTTCTAGAGGTTCCCCCCCATTGGGATGCTCCCTTCTGCCCTTCAGGGACTGATGCTTGCCTAGCATTGCAGGAGCTTGGTGGTAACACCTGCCTGGGCTGCTCCACCGCCCCCCGCCACTGCAAGCCCCGTGTTATAAGTTTATCTCCAAGGCCCAGATACCGCTGCACTCCCTGGGCCTGACAGCCCAACAAGAGGTTTTGAGGAAGATGGCCTGTGGGGGTGGAACAAGGCCAAAAGCAGTGGCCATGTCTGAGCAGTGCCTGATAGTTTGTCACTCTTTGTGCCAACAGCATGTGTCCCTCTGGAAGCCGCCTCTCCAGGGGACTCATAGCTTTCACCCACTGCAGTCATATTTTTGACACCAGTGGTTGGAAAACATTTTGCTGAAGGATCAGAATGGCAGGGGATCCCCTGGCTTCCTCAATATCCCAAGGGGAATAAAGTTTTAATCAAAATCAAGCAGCAGAAGGAAGAATCCTCTCCAGTAATGTGCTTGGTACAAGCTGAAACACTGGCAGTACATACCATCAGGTTGCCTTGTGTCACTGCCTTGGCCACATCAAATGCAGCTCAGATAAGAACATCTTCCCTGCATGCCTCCAGCTGTGCCAGCCCCCACCTACCATGAAAGCTTTGTTGCAGCGCTGTGGAAAACATGTCAGCCTCGGCTGTGCTGGGAGCTTTCTCAGAGCATTGTACAGTGATCCTCCATTAGGCCCCTGAGCAGTACTGCGGCACAAGTAATAGCTGTGTTACCCCTACTGTCAGCAGCAGTGACTAAAGCTTCCATAAAAGCACTACCTTAGCTGTACCAGGTTTCCCTGCTGCTAAAGGTCTGGCATATGCCTTGGTTATCTCATTCACTGGCTACAGTAACTTCCTTCTCTTTGCCCTTCCTCATTGTCTGGTCTCTAATCCACCCAAAGCAATCTTTCTCTCCCTCCATTCTCACCCCACCATCCTCTCCTCATAGTGCCTCACCTGCTTCCTCTCATTTTGCATCAAGTTCAGGCTCCTTGTTCTCCCTATCAGTGCTCTGCACACATCTTCCGTAGGCCCCTGCATGTGTCAGCTCTTATTCTCTCTTGCACTCATTCTCATGCTCTACGCACTGCCTTATATTTCTCTCACTATGGGTTTGTGCCTTTTCCTCATACCAACTGCTAACCTACAAACAGCCGCCTTCCTGTGCTCCAGGCCATCTCCGTTTTCTCCTTTGGCTGCTTTCTTACAACGCTCTTTTTGCTTAGTCTTCTCCCCCTGATCATCTCCGGAGTGCTGTCAACTCTCATTCTTGTGTCTGACCCTTAATTATTTGGGTGCTGTCCATCTAATTTAATCTAATCCAAACTCCTCAGATCAGGAACCTCACCTTCCTACATGCCAATGGACTACGGGGCTACTACTAATTGCATCAGCAGCCCTGAGAGCTTGCAGCTCTGCCACAACCCCTCAGACCTCAGCAGCATGGAGAGCTTCTCCACAGAACAGGCTTACCCATGTCAACCACACCTGCCCTGACAGCTTCCTCACCACACTGTGTCAGCCATGCCAACTCTTCCGGCAGAGAGCGCTTCCTCACACCTCTGCCTCCAGTATGTCAAACCCAGAGCAGACCGGTCTGGCAGCACGGGGCATGTCACCTATTAATTTCTGCCTCACACTTCCACTCATCTCATCTCTATGTTCCAGCCGTCCAAGATGTTCTTTCTCACCAAGGGGATCCTTACCAATCTGGTTCATGTCAAACTAAATGAGACGTAATTAGGAATAATTATGATATGACAAGGTCTGGAATGAGGAGCAGATGGGGCTTCCCCCAGCATGCTCCAAGTCTGATTTCAGGGGGCCAGAGGGGGAGCCATGGTGATCTTAATGATTTCCTGTATTCCTGCCAATGGAAATTGTGTGGACGAATACAGTGTCATGGTCAGCAAACTGCACGCAGCATAGAGAGGAAATCCAGCACTGTTATACAACTGCCTCTTGCTTGTCATGCCCATGTTCTGTTTCTGAAGGTATTGCAGCACCCTTCTGGGCTGTTCACTGGGCAGGGAGGAGAGGAAAAGGAAAGGAGGATGGGCAGTTAATTATTAGGCATAAGCAAAGCAGGGAGGGGCCTCAGGTGCAAAAATGAGAGTAACAGAAGGACTTTCCTTTCGGCTTTTCTATTTAATAAACAACAACCAACCTTAAGCTAAACTGTTCTATCTTTTTAAACCACATGATGGGAGCTCTCCATGATGTGGGAGTCCTAACGTGGAGCCCACTGTGAAGCAGAATACGCAGTGTGGGAATCCCAGCTCTTGGCTTTCCATGAAGAGAATGTTGGCAGGGAACAAGGGCATGGCCTCACTTGTGATGTTGCTGGAGATGTCAGTTGACTTTGTTGGTACAGTACATGAATGTGGGGTGGAATGTGGATTCTGGAGTCCGTAGCTAAACAGAGTTGTGGGTGCGCATGTGCATCCACAGAGGGATGGAAGGTTCAAAGGCAAGAGAGCAACCCAGGGCCAAAGTGGACACTCCCCTCCTACATTTAAAATAGTGTCATCCTAAAGAAAATCCCATAGTGTTGTGCTAAAGCAATCCCAGTAACCAGCCCCTTTCCCTATTGCAATAACCTTGATCTCAGAGGGCAATTTATCTGAGATTTATCACCACCACATATCTGGATATGTCCCTTAGGGAATCTATCTAATTTAACCATATAGCACATGTGGTGGCAATATCTTGCACTCTGCCTCTAATCCATCTCCCCTGGGGCTACTTTTAATACTCTAAACAGCTGAGTGGTTCCAACAGCTGATACAGATTTACTGTTTAAAACAAACTGCCTGAGAAATAGCCTGCCCTGGAACAGTGACCAGTTCATATATTTCCTAGTCATAGATTTCAAGGTGAAAAAGGACCATTATGATCATCTAGTCTGAGCTCTTGCATAGCACTAGCCATAGACTAAAGGGCTGATATCTTGTAGACCATCAGGATCTCTGTGTCATACCCAGCAGAAGCAGACCCTAAACTCTTGCATTGTCATCTGTGGAAAGTCCACTGGAGGTGACTTTTAAAGGGTTCTGAGATGCATCCATTATTTTTCTGTCCCTCTGAGGCCTGTGCATTTGGATTGTTGGAGCCTGGTTCTTTCCTGCCAGTTTTGCACCAGCATAAACCTATTGACTTCAGAGCATTGCTTGTTTTACTGTTACCTCATGAGGCACTAGTCCTCTCTGTTGTCATTCTCATTGCTAGTTCCCTTGCTTTTCTTTTGTTTGTACATTTGTTCAGAGGTGAAAATCCCTGACTTATATGTAGGCTTGGAAGGATTAGATTTTTATCAGGAAATGTCAGTAAGTGTTGATTTCATGGACACACAAACCAATGAAAAAATATTTCCTTTCATGATCATCTATATTTACAGATAGGCAAAGTAAGAAATATGCTGCTTGAGAACTTATTAGAGTTTGATTTAAGGATTTCTGCTTTGTATATTTTGACATGTGATGTTGACAATTTGTGTTTTAACTGTTATAAAGCTTTAACTTTTTGAATCTCAGTGTCAACTCTTATTAAGTAATTATTGTCTGACTCCCCAATTGTCTGCCCCTGCCAAAATGTCATGTAACTGTGAACATTTAAATGGAAAAAAAATGAAAAAAATACTTAAAAATAAACATTGATATTATCTGTCAGGGGAAAAAAATCTGCCAAGTCTACATATATTACGCACCGTGTTTAACTAACTGTGTCTGTCACTCGCTGAGTTGAGAAGCATCTGTTTTGTAAGCCAGGAACTTTAATTTTCCTAAAGGATTTCTCATGTAACTCTTGGAATAGGCACAGTTCTAACAGAATGCTCCATGAACCTCATTTCTGTTCTGCTTTTGAGTGGCTTAATAATATGCAAAGGAAAATCAGGATGGCTATATGGGCTTGACTTCTTCTTTATTATTTTATTAATTATCATCATTATTATTATTTTATTTGGTAATTGTATTGTGGTCATACATAGGAGCCCCAGTTGTGGACCACGACCCCATTATTCTAGGTTCTGGACAAGCACACAACAACAAAATCAGTCCCTGCTCCATAGAGCTTACTCTCCTAGAGGCAGATCCTCAGCTGGTATGAGAAGTCATCGTTCCATTTAAGTCAGTGGAGCCGTGACTGTGTACACCAGCTGAGGATCTCTCCTCTAGATTTTGTCATTACCTTTAAGCTTATAGTTATAGATCAGAAAGTTGGGCTGAAGCACCGAGCCCTGCACCCTGAGCAGGACTGAAGCACCGAGCCCACAGCTGGGCTGAAGCCTGGAGTCCCACGCCCTGAGCCCACCCTGAGCAGGGCTGAAGCCCGTGGGGCAGAAGGTAGTAGATCACCATTTTTTTCTAGTGGGGAATCACAGGTTTTTTTTAAGTCCAAGCGGGGTCACCAGCACATAGGTATCTCTGTGTTGCAGCTGGGAGGTGTGATTCCCAGCCCAGGTAGACAGATTTGTGCTAGTTCAGCTCAAATCTGTCAGCCCAGGAATAACACCTCCTAGCTGCAGCATAGATCTACCCGGAAGGGCGAGAAGCTACAACGTAGATACTGGGCCACATTTACAAAATTGTTTAGGCAAAAAGATGCCAATAGGCAGCTTGTAGGCTTTTCAAAAGTGCCTAAGCAGGTTAGTCAATGGGAGGTAGGCACCTACCTCACTTAGGTTCTTTTGTAAATCTCTCTAGGTGCCTAAATACTTTTGTAAATCTGGCCCACTCTCATTAACATTCTATTCCAGTTTACAAAGCCTCTTGCTGGCATCACTGATCATTCATTCCAGGCTCTTATGCTTTTGACTTGGGATTGCTCCTAACACACAGAACCTTCCGTCAGGTTAAATGATAGGGTAGAAGCAGAGCAAGCAAGAATTGGTGCCCTCATCAGTGTCCCAGCTCCTCTGTGGTAGCCTGAACCATACCTGACAGCATGGTGGACTCCCTGCTCCATTCCCTGACTAGCTGATCCAAGGGCTCATCTATGTGTGGGAAATTCAAAATGAATCAGCAATAGTATCCAATGAATCCAAATACTTGATGGATATCATAAAGGTGCCTTTGGATTGACCATTCCTGCAGTGCTTTTGTTCTGTCTTCATCATCATCTCCTACCGCCACAGCTGACAGGATGTGCACCAGGAAGGATATTTGCTTCTCAGCTAATGGCTCTGCATTCCATCTTGAGACCTTCGTTCTGTCGACATTCAAAAACTAGATGCAGCCTCTCCAAAGGAGTGTCAAAATCTTCAGGGAATACCACATATCATTCAGCTAAATCAGCAGGAGGTCAGAGACATAATCCTAAGGACTATCTCCATTAACCTCTGTATGGTTCCTAGGCTCTGTATAGTCCCAGACAGCAGGAGAATCCCTTTCTGAAGACGCAATGACTTAGTTACTGCTCTCTTGGGGGCTTGTGCTGGGTATCCAAGGAAACCTTGGACGGAAGCAGAAGTCAAATACAGGGTAAGCAGAGAACTGAAGCAGTCTTCTACACAGGGCAGGGAGCAAGCACTTCTGCTGGTCATGGTGTAAACCAAACCCATTTTCTCATCTCCAAATACCTCAGTGCTAGAAAAGTAGGAGAGCATACAAGGACAAATATCCTGAATAGTATCAGTTATGTTCCAAGTGGGGTCTACGGGCTGCTGAACCCACTGACTCTACTGGAGTGCTCATAAAGAGCTGGGAGAGTTTGAAGCCTCTCTGTCCTCCACATCCTTTGGAGTTGCAGGGGTCAGAGAATGAACCTCTTGGCTACACTTACCTTCTGTGGGAACAGTGGAAGAAACATGCTGCTGGGTCAGCTGCCTGGACTACCAATGATAGGAGAGGAGGCAGAGAGAAGTGACCTGCTGCCTCCATCCATAGGAGAGATTTGAGAAGAGAAGCCTCCTTCCACTCTAATCTATTAGCATCATCGGTGGGGTGGGGTGGAAGAAACTTCAGAGCAGCACTTAGGTAGGGCAGCATTGAACCCAAATGCCAGTGAATGTGAAGTTCCATGTTAGGTTGAATGCCGGACTTTGGAGCCTGTGCAGATCCCTACAGAGTGTAGGTCTTGCTTGGCATGTTGTGGGCTCATCCAGCCATCCTGTTCACCAGAAGCAACTGACAATTTACCCTGTGATGCTGTATGGAATTGTGAGACACTTTATATTATTATTAATACCAATATTATAAAATTGCAGTGAATCATGCCAGATATGCCGTGTAAGGTGTCAGTGGAAATGTTATGATTTGCCAAGTATGATAGTCTTGTTTATATGTTTGTATCACCTTTGTATTGTGAATTATAGATATGTGTGATATATCTGTATTTCAAAACTTGTGCTGTTTCTGGGTGATACCCCTAGACAGATTGGTATCAGCAGTGCCTAGCCTGTTTGATGGACATTAAGGGACATTAGCTGTACAATGAACCCATTGAAAAAAGCCAGGAACTACACCTTATGTGTCAGCAAGACATGTAGGGGCACGCCATGGACAGAACTCTAAGGCTTTTCCATGCCATGTGCTGTGTGGAACACAGGGAGTACCAGTCACATGGCAAAAGGAATATAAAGGGCAGCTGCATCTTCTCCATTTTGTCTTCATTCCTGCTTCTTACCTCTGGAGTAACTTTTCTACAAACAAAGCTCTGAACAAAGGACTGAATGACCCATTCAAGGCGTGGATGTGTTCCAGAGGGACTTTGAAGCCAGCAAACTCACCAACACTGCTAAGAACCTGACATATGGACTTTGTAGTCTTATGTATATATCTGATTGCTTGATCATTTAACAACTCTCTTCTTGTTCTTTCTTTTTTTCTTTATAATAAACCATTAGTTTTAGATGCTAAAGGATTGGCTGGCAGCGAAGCAATTTGGGAAAGATCCAAACTAATATTAATCTGGTAACGTGGCTGGCCTTTTGGGGTCAGAAGAATATTTTGTAAAGTGAGCAGAGTTTTTAAATAATTTCTCACTGTACTGGACCTAGGTGCTGACTAGGAGCCAAAGAACTGGAATGCAATAAAGGGGGCTGTATGATTTCTTTTTTTTAGCTTCTTGATAACTTGTGTGGGGGAGCAGGAGCACAGTTTGTGACTGGTTGGTGAATCTAACTTCAGTGTTAACCACCAGTGTTGGGAGAATCTGTTTTTCTTTTTGCAGCCTGCCCTAACCTTGGCATTTTCAGTGAAGGCTACCACAGAAACCCCGAGTTACATACCCTCTGTCCTTTTCCTCTAGAGATGTGGCACATGGACCTTCTGTAAAGATGTAGAAACTTCTAACCATTGAGAGATAACTTACTTAAGAATCAAATAGGTTTTCTAAGTCCAACTCTATTACTTGGATTCAGAGAGCATTTTTTTCTACATTTCAGTCTCTACCCCCAGAAAAATGGTCCCAACAATAAGCCAGAAGCATGTAATTTTTCTTCTTTGAGTTGTAACTCTATCCAGGGCCTCTTAACCAGCTAGCCAACATTAGTTTTAGTCAGGTTGATCTTGAGCCTAATCATTGTTCAGGCCTTGCTCGGGTGGTTCCCAACAGGGTTATCTCCAAAATAGTGGCTCCAAGTAGAAAATTTAGCCAAATTATACCCCAACATCCCCAAACTATCCACAATTAATATGTAAATGAGGTACTGCCTCACTCAGTCAACTTCCCTTGCTCTCCAGCAGATGCCAGCAGAAAACTCACTCAGTTATCTCCCTTCTCTTCCAGGTTTCTCAGGCCACATGGCTTACTCGTAGAAAGTAGTTTTAGAGAGGGGATTATATATCTATGATAAAATTCTCAGAAGAAACTGGTGATTTTGGGAGTCCAACTTGAGGTACACCCTAAAGGGGCCTGATATTCAGAGGGTGGCTGCTCAGCATCTTTTGAAAATCAAACACCTTTAAAATGTCTCAAGCTGGATACCTAAATCACTAGTCAGTTTTGAAAATCTTGGCCCAGGTATTCTAGCTGGGAGGTGTCTCCTGCAGCAGATGCAGGTCTAGTTATACTCAACTCAGATTAGAAGAAGCTGGCCATGGCTGTCTCTACGGTAGCTTGATAAGGAGTCTGGGATACCCTGATAATAGAAAGCTTTGGAACATTGTTCTTTTTGTGTGTTTACACAGTTTTAGTCACTCTAAGACCACCTTTTCTCACACTGGATCCTGTTAAACATGCATGCACTCACCACCCACGAGAAACACAACACAGAAACAAAAAAAGAAGACTCGTATATTGTGTGAATGATGATCTCCCAACAGCAGATTCCCTTTCCCCCCTTCTTTCCCGCCCTTCACACCTCCCAGGGTCTGTTGTCATTTCTCGATATGCTGTTTGTTGTAAAGTGCCAGGCACCTTGAGAACAGTTTATAGAGAAATAACAACCACATACAAAAAAACCCATATTAATGGGTGCCCTATTTATGGGCAGCATCTATAGATTACATATAGGGAAATGCTTGCTTGCTTGCTTGCTTGCTTTATTTTTATTGCAGAGAGGAAAGCACAATAACTGAGGGCAGATTCATGTGATATTTTGCATGCAGGGAGGTCTTGGTATGAATTAAGGAGTAGACTTCATTTGATCACTTAGCAGACAATATGCACAGGGCCCTCTGGTGGCCAAAACAATACCTGTAAATTCCCAATTTAAGAGTTAAAATCAAATTACAGTATATGTGAGGTTTTTTTTTTTTAAATGGAGGAATTTACAAACCCTAGTATGAATGGGTTTTTTTTTTGACAGGTTTCAGAGTAGCAGCCATGTTAGTCTGTATTCGCAAAAAGAAAAGGAGTACTTGTGGCACCTTAGAGACTAACCAATTTATTTGAGCATAAGCTTTTGTGAGCTACAGCTCACTTCATCGGATGCATTCGATGAAGTGAGCTGTAGCTCACGAAAGCTTATGCTCAAATAAATTGGTTAGTCTTTGAGGTGCCACAAGTACTCCTTTTTGTCTTTTTTTTTTCAATCAGATGTTCTTAAGATTTCAACTCTGCTTCAATTATAGATCCCTTATGTCTGTTGCTCAATAACTGACTTGGAAAATGGGATTGGCCAGAAATTTGCAATTTACTTTGAAGGCCAAGGAGGCTGTTTCAATAAAGTTTGAAGAAAATTCATCACATGTTTTTGACATAGACCTCATTTAATATTTCCCTGAATTGGAAGTTGACTAGTCTAAAACATTTCTCTATGCCCTTCCAGCTCAAAAATGGCTTGTTAACTATCCCAAGGGCAGCTGAGACCATGAGAAGCAGAGGGGAACAGAAAAGGGTTTCAAGAAACCAGCACTGGATGCTAATGAACTTGCTAATCACCACCTGAGTCCAACTTCCCTTGCCTGGGCAAATTCATTGAAAAGTAGCCATGACTTAGCCTAACAAAGCATATAATCTGCTCCTGCTTCCTTGACCTCCTCCATAATATGGTTCAGCCCAAACCCTGGCATGGAGAGGGCTGTAGTAGCGCTGATAGGTGACCTTCCTATTGCTGTAGAAGTCAAACCTTGGAGGTCATGCTGCTGGACTTATTGAAGGTTTTCATACAGTTGATCTCTCACCTCCAGATACTTGATGACACACATCCAAGTCTTGCAGGCGTGGATGGGGTAACATAGTGCCTTTGATCCTTCAGTCTAAACAGATCCCAGAGTAGCAAAGCGTTTTGCATCCTCCAGAGCCCTCCCATGCAAAGTCACAACCAGGATCAACTTTGTCTCTTCCCTTTTTCTAAATGTATATTATGGCGAATCCCATGGCCTGGTGACTCCCGGTGCACACAAAGCCTGCATGAATAGCTTTGTGTGCTAATGCACCCCCTCCTGTGACTCACTGCTTGCTTCTAATAAGGGCAGGGCCCTCTGCAAGCATCAGCGCATTGACAGGTCTTTGCAACAGAAATCCGGTAGGTGGCAGCAACATGCTTTTTATGAAGACATCTGCGCTATTACTCAGCTGCGGCAGAAGGTGGCTGTTTCTTTGAGCGAAGGGAAAGAGCTGGTTCAGCACAAGAGGAAAAGCCAGAGAGAATGAAACAGAATAGTGGTGGGGAGAGTAAGGGGAGTGAAGATTGTTTATAACGAGAGGGCAAGTGTGAACTTTAATGGGGTCAAGGTGGAGTGGGCTTGAACTCCCCCAAACCCAAAAAAGCATTAGTTTGGGGAAACCTACAACCACATCGCCTCCCTCTGGGGACAGGGCACAGGAGTAATTGGCTGGCTAATCTAGAATACGATTAAGTGAGCTAATGCAGTCCCATCCTCGTGTGAGGTACCGATTAGGTGAGAGCTGAAATTGCAAGGTGCCCTTATTTAAAGCACCTCTCAGACCATCCCATCCTCTCCTCAGCAAAGGCAATACAAATGTATGTCTTGCACTGTAATTACGTCCTCCAATGGAGCACCTGCAAATTCAGTGCAATGGCTGCAGAGCATTTGTTCCTGTTTTACACCCTCTGGTGCTGGCTCTCTGGACAGGTGCATCTCCAGCACAATCGCTTTGTGTCTGATTGCTAAAAAAAGAATGTAATAGCTGCCGACTGGCAGCACCTGGTGTCTGAAATTCAGAAGAGGCCACATTTCCCCTTCCCTCATAAGTACCCATCTGCAGCACTGGAAATGCTGGTCAGCTGGCATACCTGCTCCTTATGAAATGGCTTCAGGCTCCAACTTGCCCTTGGCCTGTGTGAGAGGAATGTGATCTGAATACAGGCTGGGGTGTAAGTGCTTTTGTATAGAGATCCTGACTCTGACTCCAAGTCCCGTCCCCACAATCTGTGTTTCCTCATCTGACAAATAGGAGGAACAGTAGTTACCTGCCTTGCCGAGCTGTTGTGAAGATTGATTAGTTAACATGTGCACGTGCTTTGAAGATGTTATGATCTTGCAACCTAAGCTGGGTTGGGTCTGAAATGTACTTGGGTGAGCCACCTAATAAAATCCAGGTAATGCTGGGGATACAGTAGTTGCTATGTCACAACATCACACATACTGGGTTGGAAGTACATGCTGGGTTGTCTGTGGTTCAATAACCTGCATCAAGCATAGGAGTCTGCACTCTCTTTATCACAGGACTTTGATATTTTTCAAAGGGACGTTGTTTTGTGTGAACCAGTAACCTTGAGCTAAAAGCTCCATCTCATATCTTCAGTCCTCTGAGCCATCTACTGCGACGATCTCCGCCCTCCCTCCCAAATATATATTTTAATTTAATTTTGGAGAGAATAAAAATGAAGTTCCTAAAGATCTAGGAACCTCAACATTCTCTAGAGAGCTAAAAGGCAAAAATGGAGCTATCTTGGCAGTGTGAGAACTCCAAAAAGTCAGTTTAAAGTTCTAACTTTCTTAAATAACCTCCTAAAACAAACAAGTGTCGCCTTCAGCTTCTCCAGTTTGAAGGTGGAAACTGATCCTCAAAGCGCGGGGCTTGTCTAGAGCCGCAGACCCCAGCCTGTAGTGGGGAGCAGAGTGCAATGAGTTAAATACCTTGGGATGGTAGAGCAGGGTGAGGTAGTGCAAGTCTGTGCAAGGTCTCAAGCAGGTAATTATCATGTCCCGCCCTCCTTTTCCCCTTTTGTTCTCTTGCAACTTGTTCTTCGTTCAACCTTGATCATCTTTTTTTATTTATTTTGGGTTACTTTGCCCCAGTGAAATAATACAATTTTGTCACTGCTGTTGCTAATTGGAAAAAAATGCTGCTTCAAATCTCCTGCTAAACAAAAAATCGTCTTAAATTCTGTTCCTGTTTGTTGGTGTGACACTGGCAGGCCAGGTTCCAGCTCATGCCAAGGTCCTTGTGTCTCAGCTGGACACTAACAGATACATAGATGGAATCTGTCTGGCTCACTTGTGGGGTTATATTGGTAAAATAGGTGTTAGAATTCTAAGAAACTGTTTAGACTCTGTTGAATGATTTGTAAGGTGCTGCATGCTTTTTTTTTAATATCTGTGTTCTGTATTATAATGTGCTGTTTGAGCATGTGTAGCGTGAGCCTCTGTGGCTGTACAAATGCCATACAGGAGCAGGACATTTATTAGTGTGTGGAGCTGCTTTTCCATAGAAATGACGCCCCTTCCGAAGGAGGAGACAGCAATCCCAGACTGGCTATGGGCAGATCTTACAATTGGAGTTTCTTGTCTAGATTGAGAAACCTTCCACAAAAGGATTAAAGACTCCTGTTGTTGTTCTGCTCTCCTCCACTTGAAGATGAGTCATGCATGTAAGTGGACTCCTCCCATCAGCTGAGTTTGCAGTGGAGACCACATGGCAGGAAGGGGATAAAACCCCACACAAAAGGAACAAGGTATCTCTGTGATGTTTGGACTCTGGGGGGAGAAAGGTGTTTCAAGGCATAAGCAAGAGATCCCCAGCTGCATAGCTGATTATAGAAGCCTATATTACCTTTTGAAATCTAAGACTATAACTCTTGTGTGTATATGTTTGCTTGCTTTAACTTCGTAAATAACATTCTAATTTCCTTTTCCTAGTTAATAAATCTTCATATAATTTATTATAGGATTGGCTACAAGTGTTGTCTCTGGTGTGAGATCTAAAATGCAATTGACTAGGGTAAGTGATTGGTCCTTTGGCATCAGGTGTAACCTGACTATTACTGTGATTCTTGGTGTAAGGGGCCATCTATCACAGAGATGCGCTCACCTACATGGCAAGACAGGCTGGAGTACCCAAGGGGACTGTCTGTGACTCTGTGTTAAGGCTGTTAAAGTGCCTGAGGAGTTTGCACTTGGCGCTGTTGGTTGGTGGAATCTAAATTTAGAACTCACAACTGATTAGGGGTTTGTTTCCTGGTTTTTAACAGTTTGCCCTGAGGTTGGTACTCATGCCCTTGCTTCACTATTGGAAGCGTTACACCTGGAATTATTATTATTAACATATAGGATACTGCCACGACATAATATAACCATAAATTCCTTTATCAAATCTAAAGGCCGAATGGTATTTCTACAATTGCTCTAAGCATGCCTAAAAAGTCTAAATAATAAGCGATTTACTACATCCGAACAGTGACAAAATATTTATAAGCATTTTATTAAAACACTTACAAAAGGCCTAAATCCATAGTTACTTACATGGGTCGGCTCCAACTTGGTCAGGCAGATATGAGCAATGAGCCCTGTAAGAATTTACTTTGTTATACCCTTTAACAAACTAGTGATGTCATTGCCAATTATCGGACCTTGCTAAGGCCAGATGAAGCAGGTTTTTTTATAACACATTAAAGAGACTTATATAGCCAATTATTTACTGTACCTGGTACCCAGTTAACTATGGTTAATTTCTATTACTTCAGCCCAAACTTTAAAAAAGGTAGCACTGGTATTGGGGGGGGGGGGTCACTACAAGTTTAGCACAACAACTCTTCTTTCTCATGATCTCATTCTTTTTGGTCACATGCTTTGGGCCTATTGCTAATATCCCAGCTCAATTTAAAACCTTAGTTCACCCAGGTCTCATGTGGACCTATTTTGCTACACAGCTCTTCTATAGTCAGGGACAATGGGGCTGGTATAAATTGTGTAGCTCCATTGAAGTTGATGGAACTATGCTGATTTAAACCAGCTGAGGAAATGGCCTTATATTTTGGGTGGTTGCCCTCTCCCCCAAAACAATTTACTGTAACAATCTTGGGGTTCATTAAATAACAAACCAGTGAATGAGAAAAGAATCCAACTTTAATCAAACAAACTGGATAGCGTCTGTAGTGAGCTGCTGCATGCAGCCATCATGGTGTTCCCAATCCCTGCCTTCAGGATACAACTGCAAATTCCTATGTTCATAATACTGTCCCGTATGAGGAAACGTCTCTAAATTATAATCTTCTACAAACATATCTCTACATCTTCCCTCTAACAGAAAAACAAGTTAACTCTTATTTATATATATAGCTAACAACTGTCTAATAACACATGCATTACATTCTCAACCTATGTAATACATTTCCATAAACCCAATGTGTCAGCTACCTAGAGAGCTTACCAGTACATCACTTTTGAGTGAGTCTTTACCTCTCACTTTCCTCAAATACCCCTTCTCCAGGAAGGTTAGCAAATCTCTGAGTCTTTCAGGACATTTAATCTCCCCCTCTGATCTTCTCAGTATCAGCCTTTCCTTAGAGTCTGAGTTGTTCTCTTGTTCCTTGACAGTTTCTGCTTTGTGTATTGACGATAAAGAATCAGTCAAATGGGAAATGCCAGAGTCCACATCTACTGTCCACACAGGGCTGGATTTACCTTCCACATCCCTAGGCACATCATCTTCAGCACCCCTCCTCTCGTCCAGCCTCTCCAAGTGGCCCTGCTTGGAGCCCCCTCCTCCCCAGGTAGCCCTGTGACCCCCCCAGCCGCCCTGTGTGGCCCGCTCTGCCTCCTAACCTGGCTCCAACAAGGCTGCAGTGACTTTTCACTTGAAAAATGCATCCACCACCTGCCTGCTACCTGTTTGCCATCACCTGCCAGACCAGTCAGCCTCAGCGGCCTCTGGTGGGCAAAAGGTAGAACTGCAGCACATTTGCTGAAGGAAAAAAATTTCTGCCTCTTTCGGACAAGAATTCTGCACATGCTGCAAACGTCATTTAACGGGGGGGCCACAACATGAGACAAGCGGCGTGTGGGGCGTCTCGGCAGGGGGCGGGGCAGATCAAGAGGCTCCCTCCCTCCCGAGCAGTGGCAGCAGGGCAGAAAAATAGCCCAAAATGCTGCAATTTGCAACTGCTTAAAACCCCTGCAACTGACAGCTAAAAGTAGCCCAGTTGGGCTAGAAAAATCGCATATTTGGCATGCACCCCTAGAACGCTGGTGCTCCTAGGCACGTGCCTATTGTGCCTAAGTGAAAATCTGGCCCTGTGTCTGTGTTGGAACTTTCTGGGATTACTCATAAATCCCTTCAATTACATCGAAATATGTCCCCTGGTCTGTCTGGGTTACATAGAACCTTGGATGCAGCTGTTGTTTAATGGTACCCCTTTGGCCTCAAGTATTAGAGCTGTGAGTCCTCAGGCACACTCTATTATCTGGGGTAACAGGTGGGAGCTCATGGGCCCTTTTGTCAAAATAATATTTCTGCTTCCACTTCTGATTTTCTTTCATCTTCCATATGGTTTCATCAGCAAGTTATCAGGAATTTGGTAAATTCTTCCCATTAACAGCTGAGCTGGAAAAAAGCCATTCTCTAGAGGCATACTTTGGTAAACCAGTAACGCTTTTTTATACAATTCACCCCCTGTGACACATGGCCAGAAAGGGTTAACCATCTTGCAGGCTAATTGACCCAGATTCAACCTCTAGAGACATGTTAAAAAAGTATGTAAATGGTAATTAGGGCCATTCCATGTTAGATAGGCTAGCACTTTGAAATGTAAACTTGTATTGTTAAAGAATTGGAAGAAGATAGTGATTGTAGTAGTCTATGTTTACCTATATCTTGTTAGAGGTTAACAATGTAACCAAACAGTTCCTGTCTAAGGCTGTATTCTGTTAATTCAGAGATCAAAAGGAAATATTAACATTTAGATGAAACTTGGATGAAATAATGTCCTTGTCTATATGTCTTTTTAAAGTTTGTGGTAAACTGTCTGTAAATCTCTTAATGGATAATTACCTTATGTTAACCCATGTAGTTAATTACGAGTGATGTTTAGGAAACAGAATATTACTTCAAAAGCCTATTGATCATCCAAGGACTCTGTGCTGCCCAGGAACAGTATAAAGGACTCTTGGGACCTGATCCTTTCACCTCAGATCTGCTTAGGCTTCATCAGGGGAAGCTTGAGTCACAACACTATGGTCTCCAGTTACATCCTGGACCGCCCTGTTGTTGAATATTTGGACATTGGACTATAATCTATGGACTAATTCTGAAATAACTCTATGCAATTCCTAAAATCACCATCTCTACTATGAAACTGACTTAAGAACTATATTCATGTCTGTATGTATAATGATCTTTTAACCAATACTCTCTTTCTTTTCTTTTTAAATAAATTTTAGTTTAGTTAATAAGAATTGACTGTAAGCATGTATTTAGGTAAGATCTGAAGTATTCATTGACTTTGTCGGTAATGTGTCCGATCTTTTGGGCTTGGTAGAACTTTCATATTTGACTTGGCTGTCTGGGACAGAGCCCAAAGGCTGGGTTGCTTTTAAGGGAACCGTGTTGTGAAGCTGTGTTTTGGCTAGCTCGATAGATCTAAGTATTGAAATAACCACCAGCTTTGGGGATTGTCTGCCCCGTTCTTTGCAGTTTGCCCTAATTGAGCAACCTCAGCGTGGCCCCCATTGAACCCTGGTCACATCCCCACTGTCAAAAGTCTTTTTCAGAAGGTTCTTTACTGTCCGTATAGACCTTTCCACAAATCCACTTGACTGGGGGTAATTTGAACTTGATGTTTTGTGATGAAAATCCAAATCTCTGGCAAATTGCCTAAAATCTGCACTGGAAAATTGCAGCCCATTATTGCTAAAGACTTAATCTGGAATTCCACGTTTGGAGAAGATTCCCTTCATGCCAGTTATTGCTGACTTACTATTAGTACTATGCAGTGTGCACACTTCTGGATACAGAGAATAATAATCTGTCACTATTAAATAATCCTTTGATAGCCAGGTAAATAAATCAGTGCCTACCTTCTCATAAGGCCTTTCTGGAACTAGATGAGGTCTCAGTGGTTCTGCCTGTTGGCATAGCTTGTATTACAAGCATGAAAAGCAGTTTCCTACCACGTCAATAATGTCATGATTGATCCGCAGCCAATACAGCACCTCTCATGCTCATTGTTTGCACTTCTCAATTCCTAAATGACCTGCATGGATCTTCTACAGCATTTCTTTTCGGAGGCTCATTGGAATGACAACCTTACTGCCCTTGAAAATCATCCCATCTATCACAGTAAGTTTATGTCTACAGTTCCAATAGGCTCTTATACTTGAACAGCACTGCTTATTTCTTCAGGCCACCCTTTAATTATCACTTCTTTAAGGATTCCCAGCATTTCATCTTTCTCCATTTCCTCTCTTATTTGTTGCAATTTCCTATTAGCTATGGGAATTGACTTTACAATCAAATCTACATAGGCTTGCATCTCCATCTCTAAAGTCTTTTCTGGTTTTGTGGGAGCCACTGCTCTGGAAAGTGAATCATCAGTGAACATGACCTTACTGGGCATGTAGGTCACAACCAAATCATATTTTTACAGCTTTATCATCATTCTTTGAATCCTTAAGGTACAGTCATTTAGCTGTTTGCTAAATAATGCTATCAGGGGCTTGTAGTCTGTTTCAACTTCCACTGTCTGTTCATAAATATACTGATTGAATCTCTCACAGGCAAACAATATTCCTAAAAGCTCTTTCTCAATCTGTGCGTATCTAGTTTCTGCCTCAGTCAGTGATTTGGATGCATATGCCAATGGTTGCCAACAGTCTTTATGCTTCTGTAAAATCACTGCACTTAACCCACACTGTGGAGCATTTGCTGGAATTTTAATAGGCCTTTCTGGTGCATAGAACTTCAATACTGGTTCTTGTATCAGTTCTTGTTTAAAACCTTCACATATGTCCTCCTTTTCTGCACCCCAATACCATTCATTTTTATGCTCTAGGAGTTTTCTCAAAGTCTCTGCTTAGGTAGGTAGATTAGGTATGAATTGTCCAAGATAATTAACTGTTCCTAGGAATCGTTGGACATCTTTCTTTGGGGACATGGCATCATGTCAATGGCTGAAATCTTCCTCTTACCAGGTTTTACACCTTCGTTGGAAATAATGTCCCCAACAAAAGTCAGTTCTGTAACCCCTAAAACACCCCTAAAATTTTTCTCTATTTAGTTTGAGGTTTGCAACTCTAGTTGCATCCAGGACTTCCCAAACTCTGTGATCATGCTCCTCATTCATTGAGCCCCATATGATGATGTCATCCACTGAGGATCATAGATCATCAATCATAGATCATATGTATGGTTTTGTGGTATACTTCTGGTGCTCAAGCTATGCCGAAGGGTAAGTGTAAGAATCGGTGTCTTCCAAATGAGGTATTAAATATGCATAGCTTTGAGCTTTCTTCAGTTAATTTTAGCTGCCCTGCATATTTGGAGAACTTTTCCTAAAATTAAGTCTCCTTCAAGGAGCAGTCTCTCTCTTAACACGTTGTCTTTGATGCTATAAATGATTCTATCTCTGACCAAAGACTCTGTCAGCTCACAAAAGTCACAGGTTTTACTGAGTTTCCTTAATTCTGTGGCATATTGCTCTATGGTGTCATCGTTTATTTGCATGCATGTAAAAAATGTGTGTCCTTCAAGAATTTCATTCCTTTTTGGCATGCAATGTTCCTCAAATTTAGTCAGTATTTTACTTATCTTCATGCTTTCACCTTTTTCAAACTTAAAGTTGTTATAAATATCCAATGCTTCCTCCCCAGCAACATGCAAAAAGATTGATTTCACATTGTCATTTTTTCCCTCTGCCTTTATGGCTGCTACATACAATTCAAACCTCTGTCTGAATGTTTTCCAGTTCTCTGCAACATTGCCTGACAATTGCAGACTGGATGGAGGTTGCAACATATTTATTTTTGGCTTTTCCCCCCTTCTTGAGCTAGTCAAGCTACTATTGTGCTCACCAAATACAAGCAAAAGCCTCTGTGCCTGGTGCTCCTCGTGCTTCTCTGATGCCTGCCTTCATCTCTCATTTCCAGCTGCAAACACAGGAGTTAACTTCAAAATCACTGTAGTTTCCTTCTCATTCAGCACTTCTGACACCATAGAACAATTCTGGGTTCATTAAATAACAAACCAGTGAATGAGAAAGGAATGAAACTTTAATAAAACAAACTGGTGGGAAAACTTCTGTAGGGAGCTGCTGCACACAGCCATGCAGTGTTCCCAACCCCTGCTTCCAGGGCACAACTCCAAATTCCTATGTTCATGATACTGTCCTATCGGAGGGAGTGTCTCTATATTATAATCTTCTACAAACATCCCTCTACAATTACAATCTCCTTTCTCTAGATTAAAAGATCAGGATAAATCTACACAAAAATTCTCCATGTTTTTTCCAATGACCAGTCATGATATCAACTGCTCATGCTGTCACGCTTGCTGCTAAGTAGAAGGCAGGGGGTACCTACATCTAGTACCTCCAATGAATTTACAGAGCTCTTAAGCACTCCTTCTTTGAATAACAATGGAGATGCTTGAATGTCCCCTACTCCATCTAGGAATTACTGTAACTTCTCTCAGCAATAAATATGCAGTAGAGGAAAATTCTCTCACAATGTGTCAGTCTGTGTAACACTGTGTATGGATGAGTGGTATGAGAGATACATACCCAATCCCAGGAGATAGCAAACGGTAGCAGTGGCTTAACCCCACCAGACTGTTGTGTAGTTTATTGAATGGGATCTCTGAGAGGGTTCCACTGGACCTGTGGAATTTTCCCCTATTGTATGTTGGGAACTGGAAGAGTGTTGTTTTTCTTGTGGAGCACTGTGCAGAGATTGTCTGTTTGGATGCATTAATAGGCAGCAGGTTTAAAACAAACAAAAGGAAGTACTACGTCACACAACATACAGTCAACCTGTGGAATTTGTTGCCAGGGATGTTGTGAAGGCCAAACCTGTAATCGAGTTCAAAAAAGAACTAGATAAGTTCATGGAGGATAGGTCCATCAGTGGCCAGTAGTCAGGAATGCAACCCCATGCTCTGAGTGTTATTCCCTATCCTCTGTTTGCCAGAAGCTGGGAGTGGATGACAGGGATGGATCACCTGACGCTTACCTATTCTGTTCCATCTGAAGCACCTGGCATTGGCCACTGTCAGAAGACAGGTTCCTGGGCTAGATGGACCATTGGTCTGACCCAGTATGGGTGTTCTTATCTTCTTATGTTGTGGGCGTATCCATTACAATCTGTTCCCTGCTGATGCAAGATCTGAGGGTTTGATCTGGGAGACCCTTCTTTTTTTCTTTCCTAATTGTAGATCAGAGTTTTGTGTTTCTTTTTTAGGGCTCTTGCTTTCCTAATGTTTTTCTGAGAAAGCTTTTAACTCTGTTTATTGACAAGGTAATAATGATTTTCTGACAGTGCAGCCTTAGGTGCTTCTAAGCATTTTCAGTTGGGTCAAATTAAAAAGCACACAGTTTCTCAGATGAGCTGTGAAATCTAGATCCTGGCCACTTGAAATCATTAAAAATGACTTTTGCAGGAACATGTGGAATCAACATGTCTGTGGCCCATCAGTAGCCTATCTGGTTCAATATCTTGTCTCTGACAGTGGCCAGTACCAGATTCCTCAGAGGAAGATGCAAAAATCCCACAATAGACAATTATGGAATAACCTGCCCATATGATATCTTCTTTTTAATCCCGGTCAGTTAGTATTTACTTTATGTCCTGGGAAAGAAAAATGTATATCCCATTTAAAAAAATCCTGTCAAATGTAACTGTAGGTATTCATATTATCCATATAAATGCCTTATTTGCATGCTAATCTCTTATGCTCAGTATCTTGTGGCAAAAAGTTCCACAGGTCAATTAGATGTTGTGTAAAAAGTATTTCCTTTTTATCAATTTTAAATTTTTAATTCCCTTTCAATTGTATTGAATATCCTTGTTCTTGGAGGGTAAATTTACCCATGGGTGACAGGTACCAGAGGCTGGGGGAGGCTGTGCCTTCCCAAACAGCCAGGCGTGGCCCTGCTCACACTCTGCCCCCAGTCCCCCACTTCTGCTTCACGCTCTGTGTGGCTCCAGTCCCCCTGTGCGGTGGCCCCAGCTTGGGCTGGAGCCATCCCACCTGCCCTCCCGGCGCTCTGGGGCTGAGGGGACTGCACCCGTGCTGCCTGCTCTCCTGGCACGCCAGGGTGGGGGCACTAGCCTGGGGCAGGGCCTGTGGACACAGTGTGTGTGTGTGTGTGTGTGGGGGGGGGGGGGGTTCTGGGCTCTGGCAGGGCCTTGGACAGAAGGGGCGAGGCTGGGAGACAGCCTCCCCTAGCTGGTGGTTCACACGCCACTTTCTCTATACCATTCTTTATTTTGTATTTCTCTGTCACAACCTCATTTATTTGACTTCTTTGGAAATCAAACAGACCCAGTGTCATAAATAAGCTTAGGGGGTCTTTCATGCGGGTCCCCACATCTGTACTCCAGAGTGGAGAGGGAACCCTGATACCCAGTCTTTCTAATCGCCCCTTATTCTAGAGTATCTCCATGCCTCTGATAATTTTTGTCACCCATCTCTAAAACACTTCTTTTTCTGCTCTATCTTTTTTTGCAATGAGGGTGAAATCCCAGCTCCAATTAAGTCAATGGCAAAAATCCTATTGACTTCAACCAGGCCAGAATTTAATTTCAGATGATCAGAATTGAACGCAGTATTTCTGGTGACTCTGTATCATTAATATAATGTCAGTATATAAATTGTCATTATCTTCTCTCATGTTCTTTAAAATCTTTACTCTTTTGTCTTTACCAATAACCTTTACCACAGTTTTCAGGGTATTCCCTGTTCTTAGTGGAGAAAGGACCTGACTTCTGTGGTGACATCAATTCCTTGTCAAGATGTTTTTAACAATTAATAGACCCCCTTATTTAACATCAATAAGTGGTCTTGGGTCCTTTAGGATGAATGATGCTGAGGAAAGCTAATTTATTTCCCTTCTTGTAATTATCTCAAACAACTTTCCAGACAGATAATGTGTTTACTTTGCCTCGGTGACTTCTGTGAATTATCACTGAAGTCCTTTGTGATCCAGAAAGATTTAAAACCGTCATGGGACTCAATACTGGTATTGGCCTTGAAGATTCTACCAGGCCTCAAACTGGTGATTCCAGTTAGGTCTGATGATCAGGGAGACAATCTTTCCCATAGATAACCAGGTCTGCATTTAATTATGAGAGAGCAAATGCTTGAAAAGGTAAGGTCTGCTTCAGCACTGTGATATGTGGAACCATTCAAGAATGAATCATTAGGATGGGAGGAAATTGCTTTCTTTCTCTCATGTAGACGGAAGCTGATGGCAATCAAACATTGTGCCAGTCTGTAATCCTTAAATTTATGACCCCAAGCCTAGTCTGTATATCTACCAATCACTTTCTCCATCTACCTACAGTACTATAGCATAGGCCTGAAATGTTTTATATAGTACTGTAGTTACAAAGATGTAACTTTTGTAAATTCAAAGCACACTTTCTGCACAGTACCCTAGATCGTCTATTAGTTCCTGATGGAGTGAGACTAATGGGGCTGTAGCCATGTCTTTTGACCACGTACTTACTTATTGTGCAATGGGAATATTGCTGCTGTAAATTTACTTTTGCAGATTTGAAAATAAATTTACAGAAAAAATATTGAAAACGTAAAAAAAAATCTGGAAATAGTGAAACGTGGGCTTGGTAGGACAGTAAATATGTAAATAAAATAAATCTGAATGCAAACAGTTCTGCAAAATATTAACCCCATCAACAATGAGCCATTCCTCGGCAGCGGACACTGAATAACTGGGTCTTCTGTAGAGCTGGGTGAATTTTTTTTGGTGGATAATTTATTTGGCAAAAATTGCCATTTCAGGTCAGCCAAAACTGTTTTTGAAATTGGGTCAAATTCAGCGAGAAGTTTAGGAAAAAAAAAAAAGTTAAAAAAAATTCCCAAAACATTTAGAAATTTTCATTTTGACATTTTCAGAATGAAACATTTTAACTTTTTGTTTAGAAATGATGTTTCATTTAGACATTTAGCTCGTTTTAACTAAACCAAACTCTCCAAAAGGGTTTTTTTAAAAAAGGACACCCACATAACAAGTAAACATTGCATTTTGGGTTGAAGAAAATGTTTTATTTGACCCATGATTTTTAATTGAATTGAATTTTTTCAGTTTGGCCACTGAACTCAAAAATCAACTGTTCACCCAGCTTTAGCCTTCTGTTTAGGTCTTGTGGAGCTGGGAGCCATGGTAAGGGGAATGTTTCTGGCATCTGAGGCAAGTTGGAGTTCTTATCTGGAGAGAGCCCAAACTCACCCCCTCTCTCTACTGCTGGAAACTCTCCCCATTTCTCTGGACATACGTAGCCAGATGATCCCATCCTGACAGCTGGGTCAGGAACCAAGAAGGGGATGAAACTCAGCAATGGGTCAAAGAGTGGGGGAGTGCATTTAATTACTCCCACCAAGCAATCTTAAATTGTTGCCAACTGGAGGTGGCTTTGGAAATCTGGATTCAATTTCCACCTCTACCAAACCTGTGTAACCTTTGATAAGTCACTTCAACCTCAGTTCAGCAAAGCAAATAAGCACGTGCTTAAGTGCTTTGTTGAAGTAGGCTCTTTATAGCTCTGTGCCTCAGTTTCCCCTCTGTAAAATGTGGATAATACTTTCCCACCTCATCCCTGTTTAAAATACACTCTGATACCATGGTGAGGGGGGCCATGTATGCAAGTAGAATACAAAAAAAGTGTGTTGTTATTTTCTAAATTCAAAAAAATTTGGGTACTGTTGTGGAGAAAATCCAGGGGGCTGAGTTTGGTGTGATGATTCAGGTCACTGATTATTTTATTGCTTGTATCCCTATTGATTATAAGAGGGAGTTTTCATGTAGCTAATGGATGCACCAGTGAATCTCTCACCACACTGAGGAGCAAATAAGTAGTGAAAAATGGAAGACCTTCCCTCCCTTGCCTCACCCAAAAGGCCCATGTACTTTACACTTGATTAATGAGTAAGGCTACGATTTTGGCAGGGGTATTTTTATTGAAAGTCATGGACAGGACATGGGAAATAAACAATAAATCATGGAAATACACACAGGGCCAGTGTTAGGGGGTAGCAAGCAGGACAATTGCCTGGAGCCCCACGCCGCAGGGGGCCCCACAAAGCTAAGCTATGGCAAAGCTGAATCCCAAGCCCAAGCTCTGCTGCCCGGTGCTGAATTAGTGGAATTTTGAGGAAGTCATGGAGGTCTCGTAAAATCACGGAATCTGTGACCTCCAGGCCTGACTCATAGCCTTACTAATGAGAACCCAACTGTAAAACAACTTGGAGGGATATTTAGAGAGAACAGTTAGGCACTGCTATCTGCAGAGATGAAAGTGCGTCAGCCTAAATTAAATATTAGTTTGAACAATGCTTAGCTATTGTGCATCTTGGGGGAAAGAATGTCAATGAGAAACTCAGGAGTGGAAAAGCAAGATAACCCCAAAAGAGCAAATAAGCTTTTTATCAGACTCCCTGGTTCTGTATGGCATATGGTCAAATTCATTAGCATATCTTAATTACGAATTAGCCTATCATTTGTAGAACAAATCATACTGCAAGAAATTTGGGGGATAGAAATAATTAATTTAAGCTTAAAAACGCAAAAATTGTTTTTAAAAAATTGCTGGGTATGTATTTTATATTGCATACGTGGCATTTTACTTCAATTCTTCCTTATGCCCTCCCCCTTAAACACATCCCCACTAACTGTCATACACAATGATCACACAACTTTAAAAAAGAAGTACACACAATGACATGGGCCACTTCACCTCGAATGGTCCCTCGAAATATGTGCTAACAACTTATGCTAAACAATCTGTTCCATCGTGTCTTTAGCTGTAACACTCTGAGCACATTGCCCAGACCCGAAGAAGAGCTCTGCGTAAGCTCAGTAACTTGTCTCTCTCCAACAGAAGTTGGTCCAATAAAAAAATATTACTTTGTCCACCCACACACTTACACACACCGACACACTGTTGCCCAGAAAATATGTCCATCTGTCTCTCTCATGTGCGTTTACATGCACACACACACACACACACACACTTTCTCATATACTTACACGTCACCCTTGCATTCAGGGGAAAATATGTTTGGCACAGAAGCATGTGCACAGCTCTATGGACACATGCTCAGTGGCTGAAAACAAGCTGCCACAAAGAATCCCTTTGTTCGTTTCAAAATGCCGGTCAGTCTGCCAGTACTTTTGATCTGCAGGACTGGCTCAATTCCACTGTCTGTCACTTAAAAGCTGAAAAATATTTCTCTGGCCCCTCTCCCACATTCTCGTATTCTTGGCGAAATAGCTTTAAAATGTCTCCTTTGGATGCATGTATACATATTTATTATGCGTGTGTATAATATATTACACAAACATATACATAATGGATGATGATGTACCCCTAGACTGAGCCCCTGTTCAATGCATATGCACCACTTAAGCATTATTTTGAGGCCTTAAATGATGCTGAAGTGGTGTAAAAGAGGGACTTGGGCTGACCTTCTATATAAGGGTAAATTTCACTCTATATGTGTAATACAAACAAAACACTTACATAAAAAGATCATAATTAAGTTTGCAGAGTCAAACACTACAGAGTTAAGAAATGCCAGAAGGAAAGTTGCCTATGCAACCTTAATTTGGCTCCCTTATGTGACTGCATTATGGCACAGTTTTGAATTACATGATCACATACTATTTTTTCCACAGGCCCCCTGCCTCATTCAGTGCACGGGATGGTGCTAACTTAAAGAGCAGCTATTTCCTCTGTTGTTTTAGTCTCATTGGTCAGTGTGTGGCCCTAGGCCTTATTTCCTGCACACTATTCAGACTCAGCTCTGCAAGCAGAATTATTAATTTCCTCATGGGCTTTTCTCTGATGCTCGCTACTATAGTATCTGAATGTTTCACAACCATGAATGTATTTGCATAGCACCCTCTGAGAAGAGAGGTTTATCTCCCTTTTACAGATGGGAACTCACGGTCAGCGAAAGATCAAAATTATCCATGAATTTTGGGTCCCCAATTTGAGATGTCTAGGACCTGATTTTTTTAAAATTTATTTATTTAGTTATTTATTTAAGAGTAGTAAGCATTATATAGCATTTCATATGTTCAAAGCAGAGTTCCCATTGCCTTCAGTTGCAGCTGTGAGTTCTCAGCACTTCTGCAAATCAGACTAAGGGCCTCAAATCAGGCACCCAGAACATGAGGAACACAGTGATCACCTTTGAAAAGCTTGGTTTAAGTGACTTGTCCAGCATAACACAAGAACTCCCTGAGAGAAGCAAGGACTAGAATCCTATTCTCCAGGGCAGCATTCAACTGCCTTAACCATGAGACCCCACACAGACCACCATGAGTCTGGCCTTTCCTCACTTCAGAGTGCTTGGTTTTGTGAGTTTAATAATGTCCTTTTAGAAGTAGGATTTTTTTTTTGCTTGTGCAATTTTTCTCAGTTATTAAAAGAGCAAACTGAAGAAAACCAAATTTCATCATGTGTCATCATACTGAGACCCACATGGGTCACCAGCAGTGTCTGAAATCATAATAAAAAAGGCTGACAAAGGAGGTGCTGACATCATCATGAATAGGTCGGAATATGAACAAGAGGCTGCTAGGCAGCTCTCCAACACCACTTTTTACAAGCCATTACCCTCTGATTCCACTGAGGGTTACCAAAAGAAACTACAGCATTTGCTCAAGAAACTCCCTGAAAAAGCACAAGAACAAATCTGCACAGGCACACCCCTGCAACCCCGACCAGGGATATTCTATTTGCTACCCAAGATCCATAAACCTGGAAACCCTGGATGCCCCATCATCTCAGGCATTGGCACCCTAACAGCAGGACTGTGGCTATGTAGACTCCCTCCTCAGGCCCTACGCTACCAGCACTCCCAGCTATCTTCGAGACACCACTGACTTCCTGAGGAAACTACAATCCATCGGTGATCTTCCTGAAAACACCATCCTGGCCACTATGGATGTAGAAGCCCTCTACACCAACATTCCACACAAAGATGGACTACAAACCGTCAGGAACAGTGTCCCCGATAATGTCATGGCAAACCCGGTGGCTGAACTTTGTGACTTTGTCCTCACCCATAACTATTTCACATTTGGGGACAATGTATACCTTCAAATCAGCGGCACTGCTATGGGTACCCCCATGGCCCCACAGTATGCCAACATTTTTATGGCTGACTTAGAACAATGCTTCCTCAGCACTCATCCCCTAATGCCCCTACTCTACTTGCGCTACATTGATGACATCTTCATCATCTGGACCCATGGAAAAGAAGCCCCTGAGGAATTCCACCATGATGTCAACAATTTCCATCCCACCATCAACCTCAGCCTGGACCAGTCCACACAAGAGATCCACTTCCTGGACACTACGGTGCTAATAAGCGATGGTCACATAAACACCACCCTATACCGGAAACCTACTGACCGCTATACCTACCTACATGCCTCCAGCTTTCATCCAGACCACACCACATGATCCATTGTCTACAGCAAAGCTCTACGATACAACCGCATTTGCTCCAAACACTCAGACAGAGACAAACACCTACAAGATCTCTATCAAGCATTCTTACAACTACAATACCCACCTGCTGAAATGAAGAAACAGTTTGACAGAGCCAGAAGAGTACCCAGAAGTTACCTACTACAGGACAGGCCCAACAAACAAAATAACAGAACACCACTAGCCATCCCCTTCAGCCCCCAGCTAAAACCTCTCCAACGCATCATCAAGGATCTACAACCTATCCTGAAGGACGACCCATCACTCTCACAGATCTTGGGAGACAGGCCAGTCCTTGCTTACAGACAGCCCCCCAGCCTGAAGCAAATACTCACCAGCAACCACACACCACACAACAGAACCACTAACCCAGGAACCTATCCTTGCAACAAAGCCCGTTGCCAACTGTGTCCACATATCTATTCAGGGAACACCATCATAGGGCCTGATCACATCTGCCACACTATCAGAGGCTCGTTCACCTGTACATCTACCAATGTGATATATGCCATCATGTGCCAGCAATGCCCCTCTGCCATGTACATTGGCCAAACTGGACAATCTCTACGTAAAAGAATAAATGGACACAAATCAGACGTCAAGAATTATAACATTCAAAAACAGGTTTCAGAGTAACAGCCGTGTTAGTCTGTATTCGCAAAAAGAAAAGGAGGACTTGTGGCACCTTAGAGACTAACCAATTTATTAGAGCATAAGCTTTCGTGAGCTACAGCTCACTTCTTCAGATGCATATCGTGGAAACTGCAGCAGGCTTTATATATACACAGAGAATATGAAACAATACGGGAATAGGTATTGTTTCATATTCTCTGTGTATATATAAAGCCTGCTGCAGTTTCCACGATATGCATCTGAAGAAGTGAGCTGTAGCTCACGAAAGCTTATGCTCTAATAAATTGGTTAGTCTCTAAGGTGCCACAAGTCCTCCTTTTCTTTTTGCGAACATTCAAAAAGCAGTCGGAGAACATTTCAATCTCTTTAGTCATTCGATTACAGACCTAAAAGTGGCAATTCTTCAAGAAAAAAACTTCAAAACAGACTCCAACGAGAGACTGCTGAATTGGAATTAATTTGCAAACTGGATACAATTAACTTAGGCTTGAATAAAGACTGGGAATGGATGGGTCATTACACAAAGTAAAACTATTTCCCCATGTTTATTCCCCCCTCCCCGTCTCCCTCCCCCGCTGTTCCTCAGATGTTCTTGTCAACTGCTGGAAATGGCCCACCTTGATTATCACTACAAAAGGTGTTTCTCCCCCCCCCCCCCCCCCCCCCGCTCTTCTGCTGGTGATAGCTCACCTTACCTGATCACTCTCGTTACAGTGTGTATGGTAACACCCATTGTTTCATGTTCTCTGTGTATATAAATCCTCCCCACTGTGTTTTCCACTGAATGCATCCGATGAAGTGAGCTGTAGCTCACGAAAGCTTATGCTCAAATAAATGTGTTAGTCTCTAAGGTGTCACAAGTCCTCCAAAAAGTCCAAAAAGATGTTTAAATAATGTTAAGTTTGTAAAGCCAAGCATTCCGAAGTTAGGAAAGGCTAGAATTAAGTATACTTGTGTAATCTTCATTCTGGCCCCATACATATGCTACAAAAAGGGACTGGACTGGGGCCTAGGAGAACTGGATTGAACTCTTGGTTCTACCACGGACTTCCTGTGTCAAGCAAGTTAGACTAAAATTTTCAGAAGAGGCCACTAATTGTCGGTTTCTAATTGCTGGTCACTTGATCATTGTGGGTCCCAAAATGAGGGGACAGTTTTATATTTTGTGGTCTTAATCTCTCTGTGGCTCAGTTCCCGCAATTATAAAACAGGAATAATAATGCCTGTATTTCACAGAGGTGTTTGGGAGATAAAAATATGTTAATGTTTGCGAAACACTCAACTACAGGAGCAGTGAGCATAATAGAAAATCCCATGAGGGATGTGTTCAGTGCAGTGTTTTGATGGTATGCAGAATATAAGGCCACATATTGAATGAGGAGGATAAAAAGAAATATTGAACAGCTGCGTTGTTCCCTGAGTACCATCCATCCTGTGTACTGAATGAGGCAGGTATCTGGTGAAATTAGTATGTGATCATATAATTCAAATTATACCTGCATTTTTAAAGTATTCAGCACAACCCATTTGGTATTAAACCAAAGTATATAGTTTATTCTCAGTGTCCCTTGTGGGTATAAGACTGAGCATTACTTACAGAAAGGCTTTTCATGTCAGTTGTTGAACTGATATCATGCTATTCTGCAGCAGTAGCCAATGGAAACTGTTGATGCACTTACAGTACCCATAACCCCTTTCCAAGGTTCAGAAACTGGAAGAAGTGTGGGTGGTTTTTTGCAAGTGCAAATTGCATTTCTACAGTGTTCTTTCAAAAGGTAACAATTGTTTGTGCCATTTAACGGATGTAGGAATTAAGACTTCACACAGAATAAAGATAAACGGGATGCAATGAATTTACTAATGGCTTTCAGAATCACAGCATAGATCTCGAACCTCTAAAGCTAAAATACCAACTTTGTTAGCTGGTAGCAGTAGCAGGCTGTTGTTCTGTGTGTGGGCCAGCCACTGGGATGTGTGTGCAACAGTCACTTTGTCAGTGAGTTACACAGCTATTTGTTGGCCTTAGCAGTACAGTGCTGGAAATCAGATTCCTGGATTCTTTTCCTGGCTCTTGAGGGAAGTGTTCCCTGGTGGTTAAAGCAAGAATCAGCATTAGGATGTGTTATTTTAATTAATGGTGCTTGGCTTTTACAGTGTTCATTCATTCAGTCTCAAAGTACTTTGTGAAGGTGAGTATGCAGAAGTAGCCCTAGACAGCATAGTAAGCACATAGTTTTGGCCAATTCATTCTGAGAGGCAGAGTTGATAAGACCTAAATCTGCCATATTAGAAACCTGGGTTCTATTCACAGCTCTATCTGAAGTGACTTTATACAGCTCCTCAATGCCTTATCTGTAGAATGGGGGAAATAATACTTGCCTGTGTTGAGTACCAGCCACTAATGAATAATAGGTGTTGTGAAGTGCACAGATCAGTCCCGGTTAATGGAAGAGGTGAGACGAAAACTCATGGTCTCCTGGTTTCCAGCCCTTCACACCTTCTCCAGGCCAAAGGAAATGGAAAAGGAGGAAAAGGGTCCATTTTGCCTGTGTCCTCTTTGGAGCTCTAGCGCTAGGCATATTGTACTGTGTTGTCACAAGAGTGTTCACTGGAAGCCATATGCTGGGCAGTTTGAACATTCAGGAAATGAAGAGCAAGCCTCTGACTGGGTGTGCAGCGTGTGAGCAGAATGGTGGTTTTCTGCTGCATATGACTTGACCAAATCTGGATGGCTTTTCACAAGAACAGCAAAAGGCACCTGACTGACCCCAGGACTATTTTCCTGCCAAATTTCGTTGCCTTCTCCACAGCATGATGGTGCTAAAGCTGTTCAGGGAATGGATGAGGGGGAAATTTAACATTGATAAAACTATCTATTTTTCTGTAACCTTGTGCTTGGAAACAGATGAACTGTTATTGCTCAGTTTTATTTTATTTATTTATTTATATATTTATGTATTTAAATGAACCTGAGGCAGAGACACCAGCATGGAAAAGCTCAGCCCAGATGGGGAAAACTTGTCAAAGCAATAAGCATCTGAAAACAGAGGTTTATAATGGAAAGTGTTAGGCAACTATCGGCATTGCTCACAGCTGCTCCTCCTAGAGTACAGAATGGCCAGAACCAGAGACTTCTTATCAAAACACTCTACGCGTTAGTGGCTGGGCTGAAATGGATCCTGGGTTGGAACCAACTCTATCTCTGATTTTGCCACCCAAAGCCTAAATGATCATAGAATCATAGGGCTGGAAGGAAGCTCTAGAGGTCTTTTTGTCAAGTCCCCTGCACTCGAGGCAGGACTAAGTATTATGATGAGGGTTTACAAAATCCAGACTTCCTTACTGGCTCATTGTAGAGACGAAACAAAATCAAAATGTTTTACCTCAAACCCTTCTCCCCAAGTTGGGGGCTCAGATTAACTGGAATCTGAATCCAAACTGCCTGTTTTTATAAAATCAAATGCAGTCTTCTCAGCCCAATTTCTGTGTCTCTGTATCTCCCCCACTTAAGGACCTCTCAAGTGCTACTCGTTTTGCAGAGCACTTCAGAGCCGGGCAGGAAAATGAAGAGTTCCACCCTTCTCTCCCACCCCTCAATCCCCCGCTCATCTTTGACACTTGCTCCCCAACCGCTCCCGTGGTGCTGACTACAGTCCGTCCCCAGCTGGTGCTAAGTGTAAGCACCTCTTTGCCAGCATGCACAAGGAGCAGGAGAGAGAATTACCTTCTTTTATTGATATGGAAACAGAAATCGCTGGATATGGCCACATTTACGGGTACAATAACTGACACCGGGCATTTGTGGCAGTAAGGTCTGAGCAAATCTTTCAATGGGTACACAGCAAAATAAATGACTGCTCTGAATTTTGGCTCCTTGCTGCGTGCTTTGGAGGCCTCCATTATGCATCTGAGCTACATTTGTTGAATGTGGGTGCTTAAAACGAGGTACTTGGTTCAGGGGCCTGACTTCCTGAAGTGCTGAGCACCTACAGGCTTCAAAGGCAGCTCATCAGTTTGAAAAATGGGCTACTGGCTCAGATACCTGTTTGAATTTAGGGGCTGTTTTTTGTCATTAATATTTACAAATGTTGGTCTTGATTTCAGATGGGTGAGAAAGAGAGCATGAGTGAGTGTCCTGCTTTCCTGAGGAAATTGAATAGGGCTCACTTGCTGGGCTCAGGTGGGCATAAGACACATGATCAGTTCCCAGTGATTGCATGGGGAAGTGAAAGCAGATCTTGGGCTCGGTCTGTGCTACAGAGTTAGGTTGCTGCAAGGCAGCTTATGTTGACCTAACTATTGAAGGGTCTACACTTGAATTTCACTCCTGCCAACATAACTGCCCCACTACGCTGACTTAATAACTCCACCTCCTCGAGTGGCGTAGAGTCAAGTTCAATGTAGTTAGGTCAACGCTCTTGTAGACACTGCATTGCTTACATTGTCTGTTACTTGCTTTCAGAAGCTGTCCCACAATGCCCCACACTGAGAGTGCATTCAATACAAGCACTCCTGGTGAGGATACGCACCACTAACACAAAGAGCAAAGTGTAGACATGCACAAATGATGTAATTACAGTGGCGGCGGTATGTTGACATAAGTTAGGTTGACTTAATTTTGTAGTGTAGACAAGGCCTTAGTCCTTCCTTTTCCATGTTCTTCTGTGATGGTGAGATTGGGGTAAATGTTCACTTTATTTTACATCTTACCTTAAAATGCTGGACAGTAGCATCTGTCTGAGAGCTAAAGTGTGTGCTGCAAAGAGCCAGGGTGCTCTACATAGGAACGGCCATACTGGGTCATCTCGTCCAGCATCCTGTCTTCTGACAGTGGCCAGTGCCAGGAGCCTCAGAGGGAATGAACAGAACAGGTTATCATCAAGTGATCCATATCCTGTCACCCATTCCAAGCTTCTGACAAACAGAGGCTAGGACAGCATCCCTACCCATCCTGGCTAATAGCCATTGATGGACCTATCTTCCATGAATGTATCTAGTTCTTTTTTGAACCCTGTTATAGTCTTATTCTCCACTGAGAACAGGCAACACACAGTCCTAGAACAATTCCCTCCCACTCCATCACAGGCCTCAGGGTAGAGATTTCAGATTTCTGCTGTGATTTGCCGATAATTCGGCTTCCAACAGCCAAATCTCATATGCTTCATTATTGAGCTGTAGGATGTGGCAAATTATTATTGGTCTTTCACTGACCTCTAGTGGCAATGTATAAAACAGCAGTCTTCAGACCCGACCTTGATGAGATCAAGGAAGAATGATGCCATAGAAATTAGCATTGGACAAGAGCTATTAGGTCAGTGAGTTCATCTCCACTTCGGGCTGTTCAGGATCACTCCTTGCAATATATTTTCCAGAGCTTTATCCAGTCCTGTTTTCAGTAGTGTCAAGCAATAGGGCTTTTGCCATTGCCCTGAGAAACTATCCTACAACTTAACAATTCTCACCATTGCCAGACATCCCTGGCTTTCAAACCTTTGCTCCATTTTATTCCATTGTACAGGTTACATCTACTAGAGCCATTCTGTACAATGTAGAGTAGTAATTCATAACACAGATCTCTAAGATGCCCGCTCCTGTAGTGTCTTGGCTTCTTCTTTCTTATCCCCTTTTTGTGATTATGACTTTCAGATACTTGCAGATGTCACTTGTTGATTTCTTCCTCCTCCCTAGGCAGGATGGTTCCCTACATCTTCTCTTTTGTGCAATTTAGTTTGGAAGGTGTCTTGCATAATGCTTAATAACAGATCACCAATTCATTTGGATTTTGAGAAGAGTGTTTAATTGTGCACTATGGACACTTGACAGACAGTACCCTTCATATTTCGGTGTTAACCCTGAGTACTTGACTTCCTTGGCTGAAGAATTGTCTCTTTCGCCCCTGCATCCCTCCTGCTTGTGCAAGGACTTTGAGCCCTTTCCAGGGCTCTCAGGGCTGCTCACATTTTTGCCGTAAGAAAGGAGCCTCTTCTCCTTCAGAACATCTTCTGAAATCTCATCTAGTCAGGGAAGTATTCCAGCTGTAAAGATGACACTTTACACTCTTTCGGTCTTTCTCTCCCTGCCTTTTCACCTGTTGATTCTATAAACTCTGTTGGGCAGGGACTTTGAGCCCACCCCTGGTTGATGCTTCCTGTGAGGGGCTGAGAAACCCTCAACTTTCACTGACCTCAATACCTCAAAGGAGATATTCTGCACCTTGCAGAACTGAGCCTCTTTCTTGTGTGGCTAAGTGTACTTGTTCATGGATTGTGCACACACTTATGGCTCTTTGGAAATGATGACATCATGTTGCATGATTTAATTTATATTCTTCTTCTTATCCACATCAGTTCAGATGCTGGGACATTCCTTCACAACCAGACAGTGTGGGATCTAGCCCCACACCCACACAGGTGCCATATTAAAGCTAGAGTCAAGTTTAGAGTGGCCATGCACTGCATTTCAAGGCTCCAGCAGCCAGACTTTGGGCATGCCCATAAGCCCTAAGAACTACCCATATTCCTTGTGAAATTATAGATTAAAAAATAAAAGGGACTACAGTCACCATTTAGTCTGACCTCCTGTATAACACAAGCCATAAGATTTCCCTGAATCCATTCCTGTTTGAACTAGAGCATATCTTTTAGACCAAACCAATCTTGACTTAAAAATTGCTAGGGATGGCGAATCAACCAATAGATAAGACCTTTGCCCAGGGTAATATCAGAGTGGTGACTGAAAGCTTCTTTGTCAGGCATAAAAAACAAACAAAAACCTCAGCCCAGGAATTATTTCCAGAAAAATGTTTCTTCTGCTGCTGCTCCACAAAACTGAAAAACTGCTCTTGGCACAAAGTCAGCCAAGAGCCCCTAAAGTTAGGCTCCGATCCAAATCCCAACACTGAGTCCTGGTGACGGTTGCTGTCTGGGGCCCAGTGGATAAGACTGAGTGATTAGGTGTCCCAGAAGTCAGTTTTGAAAAGCATGCTCCCCCTTCACTTCTAGAGCAGTATTTGTTGAGGACACCCTCTCCCCTTGGGCTGACATTCCCTCTTTTGCATAGCCTTAACCACATTAGCCTGTGAAATTGAGAGTAGATGAATGGGGAGGAGCCGCTGCTTACAGCCATCCGTGCCAATCACAGCAGTTGAGCAGGAAGGCAGCGTCAGTTTTCTAACCAATATAACAAATGACAAGGTGTATATTTATCCTAGATACCCATATACTTTGGGTGAGTTGTGGAACGTAGGATTTGTCATATCGCATCAGATCACTGGCACATCTAGTCCAGGATCATCTCTCTGACAGTGTCTAGTGCCGGATGCTTCAGAGGAAGCTGAAAAACTCACAGTAATACACCTTGCCAACTGTGAAGCACTGTAAATAGGGAGTGGGAGTAGAATTCCTTCCTGATTCCTGAAGCAATCAACTCACACCTCGATTGCTCTTATTATCTTAGCTGGCCTGGCTACAATTGTAAACTATAAGATTAATCAGCCTCTTACAACACTCCGTACAGCAACAGTATATGTCTTCATGGCCTCCAGGGCCAGGATATTCCATAGGCTGAAGGTGCTTTGCATGTAGTAGTATTTTATTTTTATGTTCCAGCTTTCCTCCTCTGAATAGCCTGATGCTAAATTCACCCCAGGTGTAATTCAACTAGACAGTAAAATTACTCCAGGGATGAATCTGGCCCCTAGTCTTTTTAATATCTTCTCCTATAAAAGCCCTTTATGCCTCTAATCATTTCCATCACCCCTTCCTGCCCCTTTTCTATTTCTGCTGTCTTCTTGGCTAAGAGGTGACCAAACCCTGACCACAGTATTAAAGATGAAGGCAGGCCATTATTTTATGTAATGGCACTACCATATTTTCTGCATTATTCTCAGTCCCCTGATAAATACAGCCCAGCATCTGATTCATATTTTTGGAACTGCCACTGCACGTTGAGTGGGCATCTTCATCGAGCTGTCAACAACAGGCCCTAGATCTCTTCCCTGAGCGTTTACAAATAATTCAGAACCCATCGGAGTGTACACACAGTTTGAGCTATTCTGTCCAATGTGCATTACCCACTCATCTAAGATCAGTGTCATCTGCCGTCATTACCCAGTTAACTGTAATCCATCTCTTTAGATCTTCCTAGAAGTCCTCATAGTCTTCCCTTGTGTTAACTAATGAAATAATCTATCCTCTCTCCTCTTGTATTTTCTTAATACAGCTATTGAAACCCCATGCTCTTTGCACTAGTCCCTGGGACATCCCATTATGTTATCTTCTTTCTATGTTGAGAAGTTGCTATGTAGTCTGACTTGTCCTTGCTAGCTCTCATATCAATTTCTAATACAGGATAGAAATGCCCCACATGTCCTTCACTAGCTTCTTGTGAGACTTTATCACATTTAATTTGGTTGAGTTCCTGGAGTTCAGGTATTGAAAGGTATGTGCTGTTCAGGAAAGAGAGAAATAAAGGTAAAGGTGGCAGAGTGGCATATCATATATTAGTGATATGGTTGTCTGTAAAGAAATTACAAGTGATGGAACGGATAAAACAGAATCTGTTTGGGGCAAAATAACTTGGCAGAAGAAAGGTAATAGAGGCCCTACTGGGATAGTGATTGGGGTATGCTACAGACCCCCAGGATCCCATTTAGATATAGATAGAGACCTCTTTAATATTTTAATTAAATAAATACTACTGAGAATTGTGTGATTATGGGAGACTTTAATTTCCCAAATATATATTGGAGGACAAATGTTACTAATAATGGTAGGGGCCAGTTACTCCTGGATGTGATAGCTGACAAATTTCTTTACCAAATAGTCACTGAACCAACAAGAGGTGATAGATTTAATATTGGTAAGAAGCGAGGACCTCCTAGAAGAACCAGTTGTAGAGGACAGCATTGGTTTGAGTGATCATAAGAACGGCCATACCAGATCAGAGCAATGGTCCATCTAGCCTAGTATCCTGTCTTCTGACAGTGGCCAATGCCAGGTGCCCCAGAGGGAATGAACAGAACAGGTACTCATAAAGTGATTCATCCCCTGTTGCCCATTCCCAGCTTCTGGCAAACAGAGGCTACAGACACCATTCCTGACCATCCTGGCTAATAGCCATTGATGGACCTATCCTCCATGAACTTATCTAGTTCTTTTCTGAACCCTGTTATAGCTTTGGCCTGTACAACATCCTCTGGCAAAGAGTTCCACAGGTTGACTGTGCATTGTGTAAAGAAATTTTTTTTTCTTGCTTTAAACCTGCAATAAGATTTGTCTCGACCTAACTCTGAAGTAATTTGTGAGCTAATTCAGTTTAAACTAAATGGAAGGATAAACAAAAATAGCTCTGCAACTAAGGTCCTTGATTTCAAAAGGGCAAACTTTAAAAAATTAAGGGAATTAGTTATGGAAGTGGACTGGACTAAAAAACTCAAGTGTCTGAATGTGGAGAAGGCTTGGAATTACGGTAACTCCTCGCTTAACATTGTAGTTATGTTCCTGAAAAATACTACTTTAAGCAAAATGATGTTAAGCAAATCCAATTTCCCCATAAGAATTAATGTAAATAAGAGGGGTTAGGGAAATTAGGGAAGAGGCAGGGAAATTTTTTTTGCCAGACAAAATATATATACACACAGTATAAGTTTTAAATAAACAATGTAATGCCGTACACAGCAATGATAATTGTGAAGCTTGGTTGAGGTGGTGAAGTCAGAGGGTGGAAGGGGGAGGGATATTTCCCAGGGAATGCCTTACTGCTAAATGATGAACTAGCACTCAGCTGAGCCCTCAAGGTTTAACACGTTGTTAATGTAGCCTCACACTCTACAAGGCAGCATGAATGGAGGGAAGGGAGACAGCATGGCAGAGAGAGACAGAGACACACACTGTCTGTGTGTGAGAGAGAGACGTGCATTGCCCCTTTAAGTACGCTGACTCCACTCTAAGTACACTGCCTTTTTAAGTAGATCAGCAAGTTGAGACAGCAGCTGCTGCCAGCAGGCTCTCTCCCTCCTGAGTCCTGTCCGGTGTCCCCCCTGCTCTGTGGAGATAAGGTACAGGAGTGGGTGGCAAGAGCGGGAAGGGCCAGGGGGACACCCTCACATTAGCACCCCTCTTCCCCCCACGCCCCTGCACAGCAAGCAGGAGGCTCCCGGGAGCAACTCCAAGGCAGAGGGCAGGAGCCCAGCACACGGCAGAAGGGGGAGGGACAGCTGAACTGCCCAGCAATTGATAGCCTGCTGGGCAGCTGCCGCACAGGGAACTTAGAGGGGCTGCTGGTCCATCCTGGTTCCAAGCCCCCACCAGCTAGCTGCAATGGGCTGCTCTTTCTGCAAGCAGTGGACAAAGCAGGCAGCTGCCAAACGATGTTATAAGGGAGCCTTGCGCAACTTTAAACGAGCAGGTTCTCTAATTGATCAGCAACGTAACAACAAAAAACACGTTAACCAGGATGACGCTAAGTGAGGAGTTACTGTACTTTGTTTTTGCAGCTTTGACTTAAAGTAATCTGAAGCCTACATCCCAAGCAAGAGGAAAATATTTATAGGGAAGTGTTGCAGTCCAAACTGGATGAACAAGCATCTCAAACAGGTTATTAAGAGAAAGCAGAAAGTCTACAAGGAATGGAAGATGAGATGGATCAGCAAGGAAAACTACTGAGTGGAGGTCAGAAAGTGTAGGGGGAAAAGCGAGAACTGCCAAAAGCCAAGCAGAGTTGGACCTTGCAATAGAAATTAAAACCAATAGTAAAAGGTTCTATAGCCATATAAATAAAAAGAAAACAAGGAAAGAAGAAGTGGCACAGCTAAGCACTGAGGATGGGGTGGAGGTAATCTAGGCATGGCCCAACACCTAAATGAGTATTTTGCATCAGATTTGAATAAGGGTAACGAGGAGCCTCACTGCAGAGATAAGGAACACACCCCAGGCACACACTCTGCAGGCAGGGGCGGCAGGTTTGTATAATGTTTGGTGCTGCCCAGAACAGGTCCAAGTCCTACCCCCACCCCTCCCACACAGACACACACCTGCCTTGTAAGCCAATTTGTATATATTTAAATAATGTAAAAATGTGAGGGCTCTGGGGGTGGTGCTGGGGATGAGGAGGTTGGGGTGCAGGCAGGCTGCCCCAGGGCTGGGGCCGGAGAGGAGGATTCCCCACAGCTCTCTCCCCACTGGCAGCAGAGAGCTCTGGGGGAGGGGCCCACCTCTCCCCCTGCCCCCCTAGCGGCACACTCACCTTGCACCACTGTCACTGCACGTCCTCCTAGGGCCCTTCTCATGTCCAGGAAGCCCCCTTGCCTCCCCTGTGATGGGTGCCGGGAGTGGGGGGGGACTGCCATCACATGTGCGCCTCCTCCCCTGCTGCTGCCCCTCACTGTAGCCTGGCTGGGGGTGGAGGATGGGGCTATCTCTTGCCCAGTGTGGGGCAGGACCGGTGACTGTGGGGCGGGGGCTGTGCTGGTGGAAGGTCCTGCTGGAAAGGGAAGGGTCCTAGGCGGAAGGGCAGGGGCAGGGGCAGGGGCAGCCTGCCCTGGCACTAGTGGGTGGGGGCTGTTGATGCTGGGAGCCAGCAGAGTGGAGGCAGCATGGAGCTGCAGGGGAGAGGCAGGGATGCTCCACGGGCCCATACAACTTGCCGCTCCTGTTTGCAGGCAGTAGAGGTCAGGCATTGCTAGGAGGTAGGGGCATCAAATAAAGAACTGATGACCAACTCGAGATATTAAATTATAGACTCAGAATTTAAGGCCAGAAGAGACCATCATGATCACCTAGTCTGACCTCCTGCACTCGTAGGCCACAGAACCTCACCCACCCACTCGTATAATAGACCTATAACCTCTGGCTGAGTTACTGAAGTCCTCAAATTTTAATTTAAAGACTTCAAGTTACAGAGAATCCACCATTTACTCTAGTTCAAGCCAGCAAATGAACTGTGCCCCATGCTGTAGAGAAAGGCAACCTCCCCCCTACCCGGGTCTCTGCCAGTCTGACATGGTGGAAAATTCCTTAACAACCTCAGATATGGCAATCAGTTAGAGCCTGAGCATTTCAGCGAGACCCACCAGCCAAACTTCTGGGAAAAAATTCACTGTAGTAAATCAGAGCTCTTCCCATCTAATGCCCCATCTCTGGCTGTTGGAGATATTTGCTATTAGCAGTTACAGATTAGCTAATGCCATTCTAGGCAGTCTCATCATACCATCGCCTCCAAAAACTTATCAAGCTCACTCTTGAAACCTGTTAGGTTTTTTGTCCCCATGGCTCCCCTTAGAAGGCTGTTCCAGAACTTCACTGCTCTGATGGTCAGAAACCTTTGTCTAATTTCAAGCCTAAACTGTTGAGGGCCAGTTCTCTTCTTCGCCCTTTTAAGGCCTGAACCAAAGCACACTGAAATCAATAGAAAGACTTTCAACAGGCTTTGGATTAGTGCCTTACCAGCCAAAGTTTGTGTTCCCGTGTATTAACCTCTCTTGGGCATTGATTCCCATTTGATAAAGGATGCTTTTTTCGGACTGCATGTAATACTGGTTGCATCTCACCTTTTTAGCTCCCTTTTTTTAGGGTGTTCATATATCTGTGACTCTTACAAGATGTATTATACTTACCTAGTGTCCTCGGTGACTCTGTGGCTCTTCATTACCTAATGTAGCAGGACCAGAGGCAAAATGATGACGGTTCACCAGATGAGAGTCTCAGGTGTTTGGAACAGAGATTGGGTTTGGTTAAATTGCAGGGATTTTGGTTTAACCCAAACTGGCACCAACTAGGGAAAGTCTCCAGCTACATTCAGTTCCTGCCCTGTTCCAAGCAGTAAATACAGAGATACAAACCAAACAGAATAGCCCCCTCTCCAGTCTGCTAGGCAGCACAACACCCTGACAGTCTCTCCCCCTCCTCTGGGACCAACTGCCCTCTCCTTTTAAAGGTGTTGAGCCTAAACAGGTTGATTTGCACATAGGGTTGCCAACTGTCTAATCACACAAACCCAAACATCCTTACCCCTCCCCCGCCCTGCCCCTTCCCCGAGGCCCCACTCCGCTCACTCCATCCCCCCTCCCCCATCGCTCGCTCTCCCCCACCCTCACTCATTTTCACTGGTCTGGAGCAGGGGGTTGGGGTGCAGGAGGAGGTGTGGGGTGCAAGCTCTGGGAGGGAGTTTGGGTTCAGGAGGGGACTTAGGGCTGGGGCAGAGTATTGGGGTGCAGACGAGTGATAGTGTGGGCTCTGGGAGGGGTTTGGGTGCAGGAGGGGGTTTGGAGTGCTGACTCCAGGAGGGGACTCAGGGCTGGGTCAGGGGGTTGGGGTGCAGGAAGAGGTGTGGGGTGCAGGCTCTGGCAGGGGCTTAGGGGTACGGGAGGGGGTGAGGGGTGCGGGCTCCAGCTGGGCTGAGCTTACCTCGGGCAGCTCCTGGTTGGCGGTGCAGCGGGGCTAAGGCAGGCTCCCTACCTGCTCTGGCCCCGCACCGCTCCCAGAAGCGGCCGGCATGTCCTTATGGCCTCTGGGGGGCAGGGCAGGGGACTCCACGCACTGCCCCTGCCTACAGGCACTGTCCCCGCAGCTCCCAGTGGCCACAGTTTCCAGCCTAAAATCTCCCGCTTTGGCTGCAGTAGCCTCTGGGAGATAGAGCCCAATTCCAGGAGATTCCTGGAGAAACCGGGAGGGTTTGCAACCCTAGCACGGAATTAGCTCACAGCTAGGAGAACCTCCTGAGCTGGGTTGGCAAGGCCTCCTCCCAGGCATGCCTTGGGGGTGAGACACCGCTCTTCAGGGAGTGAGGAAAGCCCCTGTACATCTGGTCACAGTGCAAGTATTCCTTCCAGTTGGTTCCCATATCCCATTGTGATGTTTCAGCCAGTTTATACTTGTGGCGTAGAAGTCCCACACTATTATAGCTGATTTCTCTAAGGTCCCATCTGTGAATATGTACCACTCTAACTGTGTGGCTTATTTGGTTGGCAACACTTTCTACCAAGATGGCTACCCATGGGCCTGATCATGCAAGCTAGGGAGCAAAGGATGCTTAGCACCTCAGAAAATCACATCCCAGGTTTGCTGAGGCCAGGAAATGCCATTGGCACTTGAGTTCTGATCTCACGTTCTAGACCTGTCCAGGCATTAAATCATAGAAGCTGAAGGTGGAAAAACGGTTCCAGTCAGTCATCTTGTGCATCTCCCAAATAAAGATGTACACAGTAAATCTTTACGATGCTGATGTTGGAACTGGGTCCTACTCATGCCCAGAGTGAGACTGAGGCACAGACACTATGGGCTCCTGCCTTGGGCCTGAGCTTCTGGAGCCATGGGACTGTATCAGAATCTCAGCTTTGGTACATCTAAGTTTCTAGTTCTCATAGCTGTGAAGAAAGCTTGAAAATGGGAACCAACCATAGCCAATTGCAATGACGTTTGCCCGAGTTGCAGAAAACCTGAAACAATAGCCTGGCTCACACCCAAAGGGAAACCCTATCATCTGCACCAGCAGCCATGTAGCAGTATGGCAGCATCATAGCAGAGTGAACTTTGGTTTGGCGGGAAGAGCAACACCTTCATTCACAGTCTCAAATACTTTTTTTAAAAAAGGCAAAAATGTGTAAAATAAAGGGAATTAAATTGTATTTTGTATCCTTAAAGCTAGAAACATTTGTATCAAAATATTTACAATGACTGTATAGAAATAAACACTCACTCTGTCAAAGAAACAGCAAAGTACAGTACTAGAATATGTCTACCGAATTAACAAAGTCTATATGGAAAGAGACTGTAACAGAGAAAGTATGAGAGAAAATACTGTTCATGCTACCCCTGCACCCATGAATTTTTTGTTGCCACCTAACTTTAGTTTGTGGGCCTAACCACAGTGAGTCCTGACCTCTTACCACCAACAATCTCCACTTGCTATTTAAGCTTTTCAAAGGGACAGAAATGTTTGGATTGGATACTCTGATGCAGACAGTAACTCTATTCCTGCAATTATGACACGACAATGCTATTTTTTTCCATACAGCCTTTCGTGTGGGGATTTCATTGTATAGGCATTAACTAACAAAGCCTCTCAGCACCCCTGGGAGGTAGGTATAATGAACATCATTTTACAAATGGAAGAATATAGGCACAAATAGGTTAAGTGACAGAGTTGGGAACAGAATGCTGGATTCCTAACTCTCAGATTTTTTCCACTCTAACTACTAGGCCTTATTTCTTCTGCCATCAAATGTCTTTTTAGTTTGAGGTGACTGACAATGTCACTGTGGGGTCAGTGATTAATGCCCCATCTTGTGCTGTTTTTCCAAGGAGGGGGGAAAATCTATTAAGTACAGGCAGTTATAAAAACCTAATTCAGTGTTTCAACAGTGAGCTCCCACAAGCCTAAGCAGGCTGCCTCAGTGATCAGATTGCAAAGTCCCTTTAGTCCCATGGCTTATAGAGCACATGCATCACAAATCTGCCTGTTTATGGCTTCATAGGGACTTCCTGAGATCTTCATTATGCTGCTGTGTTAGAGAGCTACACAGCCAACTATAGTGGAGAAACACCCCCAGATGACACTCTGGGGTATGTACCACTGAGTTATAACTGCATCCTCTGTTACTAGGATCATTGCCTGCCTCCTTCCTTCCCTGGCTCCTCCCCTCCATTCTTATATGCTTCCTTCTCTCCCTCCACCTCACTCCCCGATTTATTCATGGGAATTAGTCTCTTTCTAAAGTAGGAAACAGGATGGCAATGAATTTGTAGTTATGATATTTTTAAAAACTTGAATTTAGTCTAGTTGGCTGTTTCCAGATCTAATGTCTTTAACGCTTCTAAAAATGTAACAAAAAGCCTGTCCCATTGTTCTCCGGGGCAAAAAAGTCTTATCCCTCACTACCCCGCACACAATGCAGGCTAAAGAGACATAGGGAGGAGAGAGGGGAGGAAGTAGGATGCAGCACTCATTTCCTTGAGGTGCCGCCGAGTCGGTGATGTCGAGTCTGGGGGTTCCTGAAGGCACAGCCTGACTTTGCGAGGAAGGAGAGCAGAGTCCAGTGACGAGGCGGTTCGTCTGTAACTTTAGGGCCCAAGGATCAAGGAGGTGCTGGCTGGATTGGAGGAGCTGTTTCTCACTCTTTGGTGGATTCATTTGTGGTGGGTGTTTTTTTGTGTTATTGGCCAAACGGTTCTTCCAGCTGAATGACTCCTCATCCTCCCCATCCCCAATTTCTAACCCTCCCCCTGACCCTTTTACTCCTTATTTCTTTCTAAGGACAAGGTAGAGGACGCCAATGATGAAGCTGAAGCAAAAGCAGATCCAGGCCAATATGAAGGAGTAGCCATGATGGTCTTGAGGCTCTGTGAAGTAGTGTGGAAATCGGGCTGTGTAGATGGAGACTGCAATCAAAATGAACAGCCCTGTAGGGGGAGGAGAGGGAAGAAAGAATTGGAAGATGTTGGAAAACTTTAATCTTTGCAGGACATCTCAGGTACTGCAGTGATATTGTGGCATGTGCTCTATGAAGCTGATGTCCCATTTATTGCTGTAGGGCTGCTCATGAGCACTGAGCACTTTATGCTAATTTTTTATCAGAGGGTTTCTTGTGAGCAGCGGGTCAGTATGTCCTGGTTTGTTACTGGAAGGAGATAGGCCACGGTTGCATACCGGAGCTACTCGGATTCCAGAGTTGTCGGGAATGGTGCACAAATTTAGATTCTGGTGTGTTAGTGTCGGCTCCCTTACAAGTACTGAAGCTGTACACGCTAGTGTGCATTTGGGCAGATCACTCACGAGTGGGGCTGCACACACTTGTTTGTTGTTTGCTCGTACATTAACACTGGGGTTTGCTGTTGTAGGGTTTTTCATGAGCACTGAGGCTACTGGCACAGGCTTTTCATATATATATATATATATATATATATATATATATAATTACAAAACCACATAAACATATTGCATGCACTGAAAACAGATTGAAGTGGGGGGAAGTGGATGGCATTTTTGGGCTTGCCAACCTTGACAGTGATCCTTTATCGACTGACTGTTCTAATCACTCTCAGGTGTAAAACCAATAACAAGTCAAACAACCTGCTTCCTCTAAACACATTTCCTTTCCCCCTTCCTCCCTTCCAGTAAGGACTTCCAATTGAAGACTGTGATCTGTATCGACCCTTGGACCCCAAGAGCAGCGCTTATATTGGGAATCTATTTGTAACCAGTGGGGAGCTCTGGAGAATTAAACACTATTATATTTGACTTGTACTCTCCCCCTTTCATATAGTCAGAGTCTGATCCAAAGGCAATGAAGTCAATGAAGAATCTCTCATTACTTTAATGGGTTTGGGTGAGATCACCTTCTGTTTACGATTCACAAACGGTAGGTGGGCGCTGGTATGGATAACTGCCTGGAGCAAGAAACCAAACTGTAATCTGAAGTGGAGAATTATATTGCCTCATACATCTAACCTTTAGGTAAATGTGTGATGCCCTCCTTCTCAAAAAGGCAATAGTAATTAGGATGGGCAGAGCAGGACAAGAGGACTTGGCTCTAGACTGTTCTCAATGGTAGCAGATGACAGAACGAGGAGTAATGGTCTCAAGTTGCAGTGGGGGAGGTTTAGATTGGATATTAGGAAAAACTTTTTCAGTAAGAGGGTGGTGAAACACTGGAATGCGTTACCTAGGGAGGTGGTAGAATCTCCTTCCTTAGAGGTTTTTAAGGTCAGGCTTGACAAAGCCCTGGCTGGGATGATTTAACTGGGAATTGGTCCTGCTTTGAGCAGGGGGTTGGACTAGATGACCTTCTGGGGTCCCTTCCAACCCTGATATTCTATGATTCTATGACTTCTCCTCTCACTGCCTGATGGTGTTGACAGTTTGAAAACATTATCTGCCATCCCTGTTCTTTCTTTCTTGGAAAGACCCTGTTGTGTTCAAGACCATGCGTTGTGAATAACCAAAGCAGTGACTGCTTTCCTGAAACAGCCATTTTGAATTTTACATCAGAGCCACTGTGGGGTGGAGCAAGATGCTCTGGGACTGTTTGGTTTATGCTGTGGAGAACAACCCGTCCCACGGTGGAGTCAATGATAAAACCTTCAGACACTTTGATAGGGCCCATTGAATCCAGAGGGAGGGATACCAAAGCAGTTTACAGACAATGGACAAAACCATGCCAGCAAGTGTATGCTTGCATCTTCCATTCATTCCAATGGAATTCCACTGGTGCAGCAGTGGGGATGGTTGAACTAATAGATTTGTGAGTGTGTATAAGAGCTAGTTTGAAAATGGTAAGTATTTCCAAAAGACATTTAATCATTTTGATTTTTTTTTCAAAAATATTAATGGAAATTTTCTGTTTATTATTTTTTTTAATGAAAAACAGAAAATGTTTCGGTTCCTTCCCTCATCCCTCAGCCCCCCAAATCAGGTTTTTTTAAATTGAATTTTTTTTTACTAAAAACGTTTTGATTTCCAGTTCTTCGGAATAACACTGGAAAGCTTCAAATGAAAACATTCAACAAAAAATTCCTTTTAGGAAACAGCCATTTTTTGTTGAAAAAATTTTGATGGACACTTTTCAACCAGCTCTATAAGCATGGGCCAACTTTGGGGAAGGTGTGGGGGGGCATTCCCTTCCCCCCCCCCTCAAAAAAGCTGTATATGTTGATAGTAGGGAGGTGCAATTTAAGGTTCAGATGACCTCAAACAGCTTGAGCCATGGCCTCCCGCTTATCCTCAGTCTCCCCTCCCGAAAAGCAGCGCCCCCTCCCTGCAGGGCCCAGCTATGGCTCCTGCCTCTCCCCGTGGGGTGCAGCGCCCAGCTCGCCTGGCCTCCAAGGTCACTTGACTGGTGGCTCCACTTGCTGCTGCACAGGGGAGGGGGAGGGAAAGGGGTGTGTGTTACACACGCGCGCACACACATGCATGTTTAACCCTTTTAGCACCCTGCTGCAGAGAGACTAGACTTACAGCAAAGCAGCATGCTGGCTCCAGTGATATAGAAGCGTTTCCCTTTCTCCATGGTGAAGAGCTGCACCACAAACATGACCAGTGAGACGAAGGAGAAGATGATAGCCAGGATCATGAAGGCTTGCACTGCTTTGAGGGAAGCTGGCAATACAGAGGCGGTGGGGGGGGAGGGGAAAAAGTATGTTAAGACACTATCAATATCACAATGTACTGTAATCCTTCAAACTATACAGGTCGTATCAAGACCTAAAAAAAATGTCTCTTACGCATATCCCCTTCAGCAAATGTAATCTGACTGCATTTCCCAGCAATGCAGTTTAGCCAGAGTCCTGTTGAGTTTGCTCCCCTGGGAGAGGTACCTGCCATCCAGACCTGAAATGGAACAAAACAGTCGTGGCAATGTTGTTGCTCTTGACCATTCTGACAATGATTGCTCCAGCCTCTCAGCTGATCTGGGCCTAAGAGGGACAATGATTGCTGGAAGCTTGTGTAGAGATAAAACCTTTACCATGTGCATGGAACTCACAAAGATCTAAAGTTGTCTGGGATAAGAGATTTGAAAGACTTGAGATATTTAGTCTAGATAGAAGAGTTGGTGGTGGTGGGGAACTCAATTACAAAACTATAGTGAAAATTGCTCTTAGGTTCCTTTTTGTCCTGCCCTGTAAAGTGACAATAAGGGGCCACTCAATTACATTAAAGGGCAGTACACTTAGAACAAATAGAAAATTGAAATACTAAACTGGTGAAACTCTCCGTCACACGAGGTCACTGGAGGAATATTGGATGAATTTTGAAAAGGACTGGATAATTTCATAGACACTGGTAAGTATTTTTAGCTAAAGCAGCTAAGATAATAAGAATAAAACACATATGCTTTGGGGGTACAAAAAGATTGTCGGCAGAGGACAAAGAAGGACTCTTTTTACCCCTTTTGTGCACAGCCTTTTCCAGTTGGTCATCTGCACTGTGGGTGCTTAGACATGCTGCTGCTGTGTTGGCTTTGAAAGCATTTGAAAGCAGTTTCAATGTCCTGCAAATGGGGTGTGCAGGACACCACACTCACAAATGGAGGTGTCCTATGTGAATCAGAATGTGTGGACACTCCGTGACTGAAGGTGGCAATTAGCTGGAAGCCATGATGTGGCAGGAGTGTCACAGTAAAGCTGAAGCTTTGAGTTTGTCATTGTTATGGTGACCTCCTTTGGGGGGCTCTACACTCTGAATATGTTTGCACAATTTTTAAAATGTGTGCAATAGCCTCTCATTAGAGCTCCTAGCCCCTCTTTTGGCTGTAGTTCTTTGTCTCGAAAATCTACTAGGCGGGGCAGTCTATTCCCATCTAGGTCTGCTGTGCCAGACTTCTCTAGACCATCAGAGTGCAGGATAAACTGAGAGTTCACTGGGGTTTCTTGAGCATTTTAGTTCTAATTCTTGCCTCCTGTTGTCGGGTTTCAAGGCAGCCCCTTAAATGTGATTTGGAGGCTGTGGAATAATTTTCAGACAGAGGCTGCCACAAGGGGGCAGCATAAACTAAGGCACAGGAACTGCTCCAAATGTTTGCATTGCTGCTTGTGCAGGTGAAGTCTCTGAAAGACAGGAGAGTTCTTCATGTGTATTTCTATGAAGTTTAAAATGGAGCTGGGCTGGCCACTAGAAAGATGTTGGCCTGCCCCTTTGCCTCCCTTCTGCTGTAAAGAGGACTGGGGAGGAGGGATTCATTTTGGAGTATAGTATACAAACAAGACCATTTGTCTAACTAAAAATAGCATCTGTCTTTATAAGCTTTTGGGGCCGGGGGCTGTCATTTTACTATATGTCTGTACAGGGCCTAGCGCAGCAAGGCCCCAACCTTGCTGAGGCCTCTAGGTGTTAACGCTATATAAATAACAATCTGCAGTGGCACTGGAAAGGATACAATTACTAAGAGAGGGGGGCATACGCTTCCTTCAGCATCTAAGCTCTTTAGCTGGCGGTATCAGGAAGAAATTTCTGCTTGTGGCACAAGATTGCACACTGAGTTCCAATATGGAGTTTGTGCTTTCTTTTGAACAATGAAGGAACAATTATTGGAGACAGTATACCCAACAAGATGGAGCAGTAGGCTTTCCCAGTAGGCTGCTTGGCTAGATGAAGAATTGGTTTCTGCTGTTAGGGAAGGATATGGAACATAATGTACCACTGGTTTGCACGGATGTGACAGCATTTGTTCCTTAACAAGCCTTTTATCTTCACGCCGATAAGAATTGTTGGTTTTCCTTTTTGACTTGGTGAGCAAGAGCATGTTGTTGGGAATAAATACCTAGACAGCAGCATCTTGACACCGAGTGGGATTTTTACCAGCTCTTTCCATCTCAAGAAACTCTCCCCTGCAAATCTTTTGGTATTCACACTGCTGTGAGTTACTTGGCCATTGGCCCAACAATTTACAGTCAGGAGTCCCCAGCAACACTTGGCCTTTTTGTGTTGTATGTATGTGCTGTTGGATCACATGCTCTGTGGAATCTGGGGAATTTTCAGTGTATGAACCTTCTGCAGCCAATTCCTTCTAGCCTGGCAGAAGATGAATTGCATGTATTATATAACAAATCTTTTCTCCCAGGTTTTGTGATACTCTCTTAATTTTGACTTATGATTTTAATGTCACAGAAGATCAATGATCTGTGAGCATGTGAGAAAATATGCCCCCTGTGGTATTCACACAGCCCCGCTGACTTCAGTGACATTGCATGAAGGTATCTGAGGGCAGAATTTGACCAACTTACTATACCTATTCCTTGGACTTGGGTGGCACTAATGTGTCCGGAAGAATCTAAAACTGATTCAGCCAATCAGATAACATATTATCCAAACGCTCTTTGATTTTTCTTTTAAATGAGATGCCATTTAATGAGACTGTCTGGCAGATGGGATGATAAATTTCAGCTCAAAACTATCCTCCATTAATCTTACTTGCTCAACTAGTTCTTGAATGGGGCGTGTACCGGTGGTTCCTACTACAAAGTTATGGGAGTGGAAACATCACTGTGAGGCTGCCTGTGTTTGTTTGAGTTCAGGACGAGGAACTTTTCTGTTTTTAGGGTGGCATTTAAATTAAAGAGGCTTGATTTTTTTTTCAGAGATCCATTTATTTCAAGGGAGTTACCTCAGCTTAAAATTGGAGTCACAGAGCAGTGCATCAGGCTCGTTATGTTTTCTGAACAGCGCCTTTGCACATTATTGTTCACTGAAAGAGGGTGCCCTACTCCCAAACTCTATAGGCTGGCATTCCTACAGCGGAACCTTTCAAAGGTATGTGGGGTTATAACTGTGGAAGGGTTGAGCGTTCAGTGTCTGCTGCCTGTCTTGTTTAGAGAGACAAAATGGGTGAGGTAATATCTTCAGCGTCCATTAGTGAGAGAGACAAGCTTTCACGCTTACACAGAGATCGACATGGCTACAACAACACAGTCTTGTTCAGAAGCAGAATTACTTACGTTGGCAATGGTGGATACAAACAGCATGACCACGGTGGCAATGTGGACCACAAAAATACCAGCCAATAGCACCAACATCTTGGCTTCTTAGTCTGTGTGTGTGCGGTGCGGGGGAAGGTCTCAAATGCAGATGATTCTGAGGGAAAAAAGTAGTGGAGAAGAAAATAAAGGTGGGTACTGGAACCAAGAACTTTGTTACAATAAACCAGTATTTACATGCAAGAAAGTAACCAGGTTTGTTCAAAACCCACCCCAGAAACATTGGCCTAGTGCTGAAAAATTACATCTAAAAATACCGGCAACACCCCCCACATCCCAGCAAATCACTCAGAGTAATTAGAGAGAAGCTGTAGCCACTGTAGCCAGTCTTACAGGAAATGCAATGCAGGGTTTTGAAGATACTGTGGGTAGTTTTTAAAAATAGGCTGAATATATGTCTGACCATGAATAAGGTTAGGTGCTGTGAAGGGTAAAGTGATATACTCCAGTCCCACATGCCAGGAAATTGAACTACTTGCCCACTGGGGCCGTGGACGTCAGGAAGGATTTCCTTTTCCTCATCCCCCACACCTGACAATACAGTGTTATCCAGTTGGTCTGGTGTATCATGAGTCGGCTGGGGTGGAGATTTGTCTTCCTCTGACATGTCAGGTATTGGGCACTGGTGGAGTGGACTACAGGACGAAGCATGCCGGTGGTGTGATCCATTATGTTAATTGAAAATACCAGCATAGATGAATCACTGGGCTGTTCTAGAGGGGGAGAAAATAGACTACTGTACTTAGTGGCTCAATGGTTGGATCGGGTATGGTGGAAGATGGGATAACTGGAGTCATTGCGGGGCATGGATCAGCATTCATGTTGCGGTCGCTGTGAGTACCTGGCCCAGGCTGGGGAAGCTAATGATCCAACCAGTGGACCAAATTCAATGATGAATCCTGGTCATGTGCCACCTGAGGCACATTGCACATACACTAAGAAGAAGAACTGGAGTCAATGCTTTGCTCAGATCCTTTATTCCTAAAATGGAAATTGTTGCAGTTTCCATAAAAAAAATCCCAAGCATTGGTTTGTAGTGAGGACTACTCTTGATTTCCTTGTAAATTGAAGGAAATCTGCTCAGCATATTACTGCATTAAGACACCCTTCACGAGTAACGCATCTGATTCCTTTGCATTATTCCCCTACGTGCAGCAGGACTTGAATTCATGTGGTGTTCCTTGTCACTGATGAATATTTAATTTAAAGAGAAGTGAGATTTTAGGAACTAGCCTTGGTGGGTTCTGATGGTGCCATTTAACCAAGGGTACTGTTTTCTTTTCTGCGATTATGAAATCTCAGGAGCCAGAGGCCTGATATTGACAACAGATTCACGCCCCCTGCACAGAACTGGCAAGTGGAAAGCATTAGGTTTTCAAATCTCACCTACTGGCAGGATGCTTATCAGTATTTTGTAATTAGAGTCACAGAAATTAGAAAAAAGGAGTACTTGTGGCACCTTAGAGACTAACCAATTTATTTGAGCATAAGCTTTCGTGAGCTACAGCTCACTTCATCGGATGCATCCAATGAAGTGAGCTGTAGCTCACGAAAGCTTATGCTCAAATAAATTGATTAGTCTCTAAGGTGCCACAAGTACTCCTTTTCTTTTTGCGAATACAGACTAACATGGCTGCTACTCTGAAACAGAAATTAGAGACAGCAAAGGCCTGTTGGGTCCTTTAGTCTATCTTCTCTGTCCAGGAGAAGACTGCACCTGAAAATGTAGGGGGTTAAACAAAGGGGCTAAATTAATTTCCTGCCCTCCCTCTCATTGCTAGGTGACAGCAGTGTCAAACACCTGCTTTATATTTGCAGCTGTTCTGGGCCAGGTGAGTCAGGCAAGGAATCCAGCTGTAGCTTTCTGGATGTGGAGCAGTGACAATGCAATATAATACTGCAGTTATCATTTGTACTAACGTCTGTCATACAGAAAGGCTTTGTAGAGTCACCCAAATGGCATATGTTACTCATTGACTCCACCTTTCCCCTCCTTCCCTTTTGCCTAATTGAAGCCTTGTGTGTGTCAGAGCTGATTTTAGAGATTACTGGGTTGTATCATCACAGTTCAAATACTATTTTCCCACACCTTGTGGGGCTGCCAAGCTTTCCCACTTGCTTACCATTTGTCCAAAACCAGCACTAATTAATAACCAACAGGAATTCCCAGAATTACAGAAAGTGGAGAAAGAAGTGACTTCTGTGCCATGCAGGATTGTTCTTCACTGTAAATATCTGTGTTTTGTCCTGTCCAGTTTGCAAGGTCTCAACCAATGAGGCTTCCACCTCTTCTCTTGGGAAGTTCTTCCACGGCCTAACAGATCTGACTAGTAGAAAATGGTTCCTGATATTCTGCGTCTCTTTGTCCTGGCTTGCTTTTATCCCTTGGATTACCCTAGAAAACTCCTTATACTTCAGGATTTTCAGAGGTGAGGAACACTCACACCTCTCACTGAATGCTGTGGCTGCTGTTGGGTGTTCAGCACTTCTGTTGCTGAAACCAGGCTCCAACTGGATTCCTCCAGCACCTTTAATAATCTGTCATCTGAATCCCCTGTGCTTTGGTTCTGAAACTGAGTTGACTAAAGAGAACATGGACTCACCCGTGCATATAGGCTGTGAGAAATCATAGCTTCCCTGCTCCCTGAGGAGAGGTATCTGTGTACGGTCAGCCAAACCACACTGGCTTTCTTAACCACCATATCACATAGGAAGCTCATAACTCGAGGTCTTCACATTTTTTTCAAACAGAAAACATTTTGCATTGGAAAATGCCATGTTAAAAAATTAAAATATTTGGGGGAAAATGTTTTTTAAATTTATAATTGTTAATGGACATTTTTTAAAAAAAAACAGAAATGATTTTTAAAAATCCTCGCCTGACCAAGCTGACCAGAACATTCATTTTTAAATGTTTCTTTATTTATGAAAATGGAAAATAACTGAAATGTACCTTTCTGCTATAAAAATGGTCCACCCAAAATTTTTAAAAAAACAACCAACCAAACCAAACCAAACCAACCCCCAAAAACCACCACCAACAAAACAACCAAACATAAATTGATTTTGGAATTTTTGTTTTTTGTTTGCTGTGCATTTTCTTTTTCTGACCAGTTCTACTCACATCTAGCATGCTGCTCAAGATCAGCCCTAGATAGGTCACTTTTGGCATTACTAATTCCCATGGCCACTTTCACTATGCATGCTACCTAACGTGAGCTCCTCAGGGGATATCCATTCGTAGCTTTGAGTCTTTCTGAGGAAAAGCATGACCACCCTCTCCGTTCATTGACGCTTTTGCCCATTGAATACACAGTAGATAATAATCCCATGTAAACTCAGGGATAGGAGAGAGCAAGATAATTGGCCTTTTCTATTTCTGACTGGGCTACATGTGCTTTTCTTCTCATTAAGGCACAATAGAAAGTGCCTTGGTGGTTCTGCAGGAGTGAGGCCTGTGTTCTCATTAGCCGGGTGGGGTCACATTGCTGGAGCAGCAGCACATGTCAGGTGCATATCCTTTCTCCTCCTTTCCTCAATCTAATTGTAGCTGGAATTGGAGTCTATCAGGCTTTTATTGGACTGTAGTTCAATCCCAACCATCCTGGAGTTGCCAGTTTTTCCATTGACTCACTCCAAAGAATGCAAACCTGCAGTTACTTAACCCTGCAATTGCTCAGTGTAGCCTGTCCTTTCCAGGTCTGCATCTCGCAACCCAGGTAGGTGTCATGTCCAGGAACCAGGGCCTGTGGAATGCTCAGTAAGCCCTGTGGCAGCCTCCTGCAGACCTTTATGATGGGAAATCAGTCCCTGGGCCAAGGTGAATGGGTAGAACAGTTACTGAAAGATGCCAGACTTGAGGAGAGGAGAGGACGTGAGCTCATCTGCCTGGTATTCACCTTGGATGGCTTGAAATGGAAGAGAGACTTAGTACTGGTGATGGTAGCTTGAGATTCTCCCCTCTTCCCTGGTCCCCCCCGAGATCATGGTTGGAGAGAATGCTATCAAGGCACAGAAGTGCTAATAATGAAGAACAACAGCTTACATTCCTATAGCACTTGTCATCATGAAGGATCCTACATTGCTTTTACAAACACTGTCCATCCATCTGCTGGAATGCAGCTTCTTCTGGGGAGAGCACAGTGGTTGGTTCATGGCATGCAGCACTGCTACACTACAGTTGAAGGCAGGAAGACCACCATATTTGATTCCCCCCCCCAATATCCCCACCCGCAAAAAGTCATCTACAGAGAGCATATACTTTTCAGGGGGAAAAAATCATTTAGTTCAAACCCAACTTTCTGGCAAAATAGTTCGGATGGAAAATTTTCAACCTGTGCTAGTTGCCACCTTAGAATTAGTGCAGACCAGCAGGACAGATAACAGAGCCAATGGCCCTAATTAGGGCCAGGATCATAGAATCATAGAATACCAGGGTTGGAAGGGACCTCAGGAGGTCATCTAGTCCAACCCCCTGTTCAAAGCAGGGCCAATCCCCAATTTTTGCCCCAGATCCCAAATGGCCCCCTCAAGGATAGAACTCACAACCCTGGGTTTAGCAGGCCAGTGCTCAAACCACTGAGCTTGAAAGTGAAGAGTATGAAGGCTACAACAGAAGAGAAAAATACTGGATGTGCCACCCTACAGCTGGTACAAACTAACAGCTCTGGCACCAGCAAATCACCAGGGCAATAAAGCAAACCTGCAATGGGCAATGCTACTTATGGTATCACCACGACCAAGTGGCTCAGGACAATGCATCACCTATCACAAATTCGTAGAACCGTTCCACAGGCTTGCCTTCCATAGATACATTCTCTGAGCACGCCAGGGGCCATCGCAGTTTTGTCAGGCCCTGTGATGCGAGCCTGCTGTCTCACAATGGATGGACTCAATTGTCATAATACAAAGATGCAAAGATCATCCTGCCATTGTGACTTTATTGTTTTTCCCACAGAACCAATACCAGAGAGTTGGTGGCCCTACAGATTACAAAGGTGAAACATTCCATTTTCCCCTATGGACTGCTTCTCGTTTCAGACCCAAGTGAGGCCAGAGGCCGTGCTGACACAGGGTCTGTGTGTTATTATGCGCAGGCAGCATGGTACAAAGCCTTGGTAGCTTCTGCTCTTGATTCACCAGCCTGACTCAGTTTGAAAAGCAGGTGCCTTTTATAAAGCTGGGGGGAATTTGTCAGATCTCCCTGCACAGAGAGCTCTTGGGAGTCTGTGCGTGTGTACATGTGCTTTTGGAGTCTTTGATTTAAGGGGTGGGATTAAAAGGCCTTACTAGGTGCACAGCTTGGTCTTTACAATAACTAGCGGGGATATGCCAACCACCGCCAAGTATCTGATGGGTGTAAACGTAAAGGAAAGAGAGGAATTGCACAGGGTAGCCCCAGGGGCTATAGCTGAGAGTAATGGGCTGAAATTCAGCAAACAGAATGTTTTGGCTAGGGATTGGAAAACATTTTCTAGTAGTGAGTGAGGACTGTTATGCTGTGGAGTAGTCTCACAAGGGAAGTGGTAGAAGACTCATCGCTTGAGTCACTTGTAACTGGACTGGACAAAGCCCTGGAGAACAACTGTAGGGAACAGTCCTGCACTAGGAAGACTGGAAAAGATGATCTGACAGGGTTTTTCCTCTGTGATGTCTATGATTCATTTAAGAGTGAGTGAACCTCTCAGCACTGAAGGGAAGCACTGAGAAATTGGCATTTTCTCAGGAAGAAAAGCCCTGGAGCGCCAACTCATGTGACAGCCTCAATAGAAACACCGAAGCTCTCTTGGTAGGAGGGAGGGGAAGAGAGAGCTGCCTGAGGTCTAACAAGCTGCCAACAGCCTCCCCTGGAGAAAACTACTGTAGGGAGAAAGGGAGGGGCTGAGTGCCTAAAAAGGGAAGGAGAGAGGCCAGGGAGAGGGTAAGGGGAAACTAGAGTAAACGGGAGCCACAGAAATGTTTCAGTGGCTTAGTGAATAGTAATTATAAGACCCTCCATGCTGGTACTTCGGGGGAGTTCAGGAAGTGAGGGAGGGAGCATACACATCTCGCCATGTTAAGAGTCTCAGGATTTCTATTCCTAAAACTGGTTAATTAAAAATGTACAATGTTTGGGAGGGCCTGGAACGCGCAGTGAATTAATAAAAAGGAACAGGGAGAGAAAAGAGCATGCTTAGACGTGTCTGGTCGATGGGCTGGAGGCTGCAGGTGTGTGGGTGTGATTTGTGTGTGTGTGTATGCATGTTTATTTCTGTGCATGTGTCTCTGTGAGTCTGCTTGTGTTTGCATGTGCGTGTATCTTCTCTGTGGGTATGTCTGTGAGCTTACCTGCTCGCGTTTGTGTTTGTTTTATTTTTGTGTGCACATATTTATCTGTTTGTGTGTATCTGAGTTTGGCTGCATGTGCATGTGTGTGTTAGTGCACATATTGTAAAAACTGGTTTACAATCATGATCCCATTAAACTGTCCTTTAAAGTTATAATACAGTACACTGCTATCAAAAGCCTGAACATGAAACCTGCCTGAACACTATTCTGACTCCATGTGGCCTTTAACTGAAGGGGGATGGTTAGCAAAGCACCCTGCTGCTGTGCCTTTCCCGCCAATTGTTGTTCCGAAAGAAAGAAAGAAAGAAAGAAAGAAAGAAAGAAAGAAAGAAAGAGCTGACATAGGAGGGAATATATTTGTGAAACTTTTCTTTAGAGAAACTGAATTGAGAGAGTGAGCAAGAGAGAATCCTGGTTCATGGTCAGACGACCTCTCCTTTTCCCCTACAGCAGTGGTTTTCAACCAATGATCTGTAAACCCCTGGGGGTCCACAGACTTAGTGGCGGATTAACACATGTGCCCCAGGCAATTTGGGGGCCCCTGCAGGAGCACTGGAACCTGGGTAGAAGTGGACAGCCCCTGCCACCCCCGCTCCATGCCTGCCCATGCTACTATGCCCATGTTAAAAAGTGGGCGGGCATGGCCCTCCGACTTTTAAAAGTGCGGGGGCATGGGCCCCCTGTTCCCTGCAGTTCTGGTGCCCCTGGGCCTCTAGGGCATAGGGGGGCCTAAATGTCCTTTGTGCCAAGAGCCTCAGTAAATCTTAATCTTCTTCTGCACAGAATATGTCTAAGGGGTCTGCGAAAGGTTGTTGGTATCATAGAACCACGGTTTTCAATGTGTGAACGGCTGACCCCGGGCGGGTGCGCAGATTCTGTCTGAGATTTCCAAAGGGGGTCCCGCACCTCCATTTGAAACGTTTGAGGGGTCTGCAGATGAAAAAAGGGTGAAAGCCACTGACCTACTGTGTCAACAATAAACCTGCCCCCTATGTGCCGGCATAGACATGGTGCTCCCAAAGAGCTGTTGAGTCTGAAAACCAGCTAAGAAAAGATTGACCTGGCTAAAGTGCAAACTGTTCAATAGCCCTCTTTCTTGTAATGTCATCCCATAATATGAGATGAAGGGGGACATGGTGAAATGAATGGCTAGTTAGTTTAGAGCAAATTAAAGTGCATTACTTCTTTTTGCAAAGTGCACTTAGCCTGGGCTCTTCACTGCGGCAAGAGGTCATAAATCCTATTGGACTGTAAGAGGGTTGGGAGTTACAAACAATAATAGCGCGCACCGTTATTTATCACAAGGGTAATTAGATCTCCTATTACAGGGTGTAAACTGATTTCCACAAGGCTCGGGAAAGAATTCCTGACATCTGATGAGGCATGGCAACTGCTCTGCTCCTAGGTCTTTGGTGCAAAATCCTAACAGTAAAATGGCTTACTTCAGCAACATGTGTGATTTCCAAAGAGGGCGGCCACACCTTAGCAAACTCTTGGTCTGCTTGTGTTTTTTTTATCCCTCACCCATGAGTGTTCTGCACTTCAGTCCCCTTGTCCTGATTGCTCACTCTCCCTTCCACGAGGCGTAGTCTATCTCTTAAGAGGGACACAGCTCAGACATTACTCAGTGATGACAAGTGCTCGGATGTTGGACTCCAAAGTTAATAACGTCCAAGCAGACTTTGGCCTGAGCGAGCAATTTGGGGAAGGAAAGGCACTTGCCTTGTGCACCCTCTAATCAGAAGGTGTGTCCACACAGCACCAAAATAATCACCAGGATGGCTTCCCAGGAGCTATAACCATGGCTTGAAAGGAAAACAAGGGGTGGCCAGCTGGATGATGGAAACCTCCCGACTGATTTGGCGGCAAAATGAAGCAACGTGTTTCAGCAAGCATGGTCCACTGATTTTTGCATGTAGCCCAGGAATGTCATGGTTCATGCCCTTAGACTGAGTTATTAGACTCTCACTGTGGAACTCTTACCTCCCCTGCTGCAGACACTGTGTTTCCTATTTGGTGGGTAAATCCTATACCCCAAACTTCATCTTGACAAGCAGGATCCCTCCTTCAAGGGGGGATTGGTTCAGGGCAGGTGGGGAGCGGAGGAGATTGAATCCTCTTCGCCTGGCCTTAAGGCCTTCTCTATCATGAAAATGAAACAGAATAGAGCAGGCCACACTTGGCATTAGTGGGAAAGCTGCTCTCAGAATGCCCTCTGCTCCGCTGTGATGCTGCAACCTGTTCAAGAGGGGCAGTGTAGATGAGGCTGCAGCTTTGGGGAGGATTTTTCAAGTGCATCATGGAGGTTAGCATTTTGCATGTTGGCTGCTATAGCAGTTGCGTTTATGTCTTATGTTTCTAAAGCTCATGCTTCAGGGTTTCAGCCGGTCTCCAGCATGGGTCAGGAAGGGATTTTCCTACCACCCCCACCCTCCTGCCCCAGTGTATTCTGGGAGGGTTATGGATTTGGGGTGTTTTTTTTTTTTTTGCCTCCTTCCTCTCAAGCATCAGGGATAGCCCAGGCTGGAGATGGGACACTGGGCAGGGTGGCCCAGGCCTCTGAGGTGGCACCAAGCATTCTCTCTCTCTCAGGCACTTGGTTGGTTGCTCACATGCTCAGGGTATAACTGATCTCCACATGCAGTGTTGGGAAGGGATTTTTCCCCAAGTCAGATTGGTAGTGACCTGTGGCATTTTTCGCATTCCTCTGTGGCATGTGAGTGTGGGTCACTTGCCAGGAGTAGATCTCACTTAATCATTTCAGGGGCCTTGAGGATTGATGCACCTGGGTCTCTCCTATTCCCTGCCTGTGGCACACAATAGTCTAGTCTCTTGTGGACTGTAATATTTTGGTCTAATTTTGTTTTTAGGTTTAGTGAGCAGGTGATATACAGGGGGGTCAGGCTAAATCCAGTGCTGCCTTCTGGCCTTAAACATCATGACTCTATGAGGCACTTTTCAAAACAACCCTCTAAGATTTATAGAAATCCTGCCAGCAACTGCAGTCCCATCCAGCTGCTCCTTCTGAAGGTTAGGGTGACCAGACAGCAAATGTGAAAAATCGGGATGGGGCTGAGGGGTAATAGGAGCCTATATAAGAAAAAGACCCAAAAATCGGGACTGTCCCTATAAAATTGGGACATCTGGTCATCCTACCGAAGGTAGTCTCGGAGCAGCAAGCATTATGAGAAAAGAGGTGTCTTGGAATGCTCTGTGCTCTGCAGGGAACTTCACATGAGCAGGCAGGGTAGTGATATGTTGGAAGAAGACGCCTCCAAACCCATTCCGTGCCCCCTTGTTTGTCTCTGTGAGCACTTGGCTTGCAGGAAAGATCCTTGAAAAATTAGGACGCCCATCTTCAAATGTTGGGATGGGAAGTGAACCCCCCCCTTGGGCTGGAGAAGGCAAAGTATCTCCGCCCTTCATCCCTCCTGCTCTCAGGCCGCTGCTATGCTGGGAAAGTAGGAAGACGAGTTCCTGTGATCCGCCTTACGTTAATTAGCCTTTTTGCCGGAGAAGAGAAGCAAGAAGGGAAGTAGGAATGAAATTCTCTGAGCACGGAGCTGCCCTTTCTTCTGCTGCTGTTCAGGTGGCAGGTGACACTGACATAAAAGCGAATGTGTCTACTGTTGAGAAAGTGTTAGTGCTGCCCAATCTGGCGGGAGGAGGACCACCTACGTGGACGCCCATTCCGGTTCCTCAGCGCATTGCGTGCCAGGTACAGTGCTCGGTGTGATGACAGCTTCTGCCCAGCAGGCAGAGGGAATTCAGGGCAGGATTGGAAATCTGCCATTGTACAGGGGACGTGTGACACATGGCCTCAAGCCGACATGGCATCCTCTGGCAGAGGAGGGGAAGCAGTGTTAGTGCAGAGATCACCTGCCTTCAGTGTGGGGAAATTCAGGCACACATATTGAGGAAGGTTCTGGCTGTCTGCCATGCCGTGCTGCCCGGGGGTCATACAGCAGGCTTATGGACAAAGTAAAGGACACCTTTAGGTCTGAATTCCCCTATGCTGAGTCAGTTTAGCCAAATGTATGTTACACGGCAGCTGGAGGCGGCTTCCCAGCATGGGTAGGCAGACGCACTAGCTGTGTTCAAGCCAGCGCGCTAAAAATAACCGCGTTGCAGAAGCAACACAGGTGGCAGCTCGACCTAGCCCCCTGAGTACAATCCTGCCGGACCCCCGCATGGCTGGCCCAAGCTACTGCTGCGGCCACACTGCTATTTGTACCACGCTAGCTTGAGCAGAGCTCATCTGTCTACCTGTGCAGGGAAGCATCCTCCCAGCTGCTGTCCCGGCATACCCCCAAGTTCCCTGCCTCGGGGGCCTCTCTCGAAATACCAAAGCAGCCAATCCGCTACTTTTCATTTCCTGGAATTGGGTCTGTTTTCAAGCTTTCTAGACAGAGCCCACGCTCCATTGCAAGGCTGCAGATGGCTACCGTACTTTATTGTCATGCCCTTGTATCACTTAAGAATGGAATGAGTTGAAGGCCCCGAAGATGCACCCTGTGGGTGCTACACAAGCAGAGAGGGCCTTTCGTGCACAGCTTTCGCTGCCCAGAGAGGGAGAGAGGAGGTGTCAGCCACCCCTGTGGCACTGTGCCCCACTCCCCCAGAGCCAGAGGATTCTCTGTGGGGCCCACAATCCCTGGCCCACTTCCCTCAGGTTTTTCCATGGGAGGGGCTCAATCCCCCTCCTTATGAGTTTTGAAATTGGATGAACAAAAGGTACAGGCTGTTCCCCAGTCAGACACACCTAATGTGCTGCTGTCATATAGAAACTGCACAAAATGCCTGCAGGACAATCAAGGCCGAGATGTCTCCAACAGGACTGCCTGCACAAGTAAAACAAGCAGGATTTGTTCCTCCCTCACTTTAAATGGTCTCCTATAAGAAGCACTGTTGTTCAAAGGGTGCACAGCCAGGCTGGCACTTAGGAGACCTGGGTTCTAGTCCTAGCTCTGCCTGTGACCATGGGCAATATCCCTTTTGTTTTCCTGCCTCCCTTGGTCTGTTTAGACTGCAAGCTCTTTGGGGCAGGCACTGAGTGTGTCTGGTGCTTAGCACACAGGGACCCCCAATATTGGTTAAGGTTTCCAGGCATTACAGTAGTAGAAGTAATAATAATGACCCAAGACACGACAGCATGAAGTGGCATTACTACACTATTTTTGGGCCATCACTCCAGCGGTGCGTAGTTGTGTATCTTTGAGCGGGGCTGCTCTGCATTGTCATGTTCTAGGGAAATCATTTGTGTTTAAGCACAGGAAAAACCTCTTTGCAGTCTCAGTGCTTACCTGCCCCACTTCCCAGGTATTTGTGCAAAGAGTTTGGGTGGAAGGAGGAGGGTGAGTCTGGCAGATTGGAAACCCTTTTTGGCAAACATCTCAGATTGCTGAGGGTGACGCCTAATGGGCCAGTGGCACTATCCCAAGGATGAACCTGGCCCCATCTCCTCAGGCACATCACGTCCCGTGCCCTTCGCTGTGTGTATTCAGAAAAAGAAACTCTCTCCTCATGACAGAGATGTTGCAACAGGGCACGCCTGGACAAAGCCAGTCTCACAAGTGCCTTAATAGAGAGTACCAGTGCCTTCCAGCAAAAGGCTGCTCAGCCATTGTTTTCTTCCCCCAGCTCTTCTAAATGTATTTTAGTATTAACCGTACCAAAAAAACTGCTTTCACTCCCAAAAGTGCCTTTCACCCAGAAGGCTCTGTAAGAGCTCTAGAGCCTCTCTCTGTCTTGGTCACTTCTCCCACCACTGAAATGCAGTTGCCCCTTGGCTGGAAGGCAACAGCTGCAAGTGTGCACAGCAACAGGCTAAACTCCTACTACCTGCAGACAGGCTGAGAATTAAATGGGAGCAGGGCTGATCTGAAATATATTTAGGGGAAACGAAAGAATTGCTGGGGAAAGGCATTTCGTGTGGGAGGAGGGTTGAGTGAGAAATTTGCCAGTTTCTGCAATGCTCTACTTCCCACCAATAGGCTCCCACCACTCATTTATCCCCTCCACTTTTCTCATGTAGCTCTCCTATTGCTTTCAGCACTTCTCTCGTCTGCCTTCCTTTTATTCTCATCACTCCCAACCCCAGGGATTTGGCTGCCAAGAAGGCGTAACATGCAATCGCATTGTTCATATGTCTTTGGTTAGACCTTCTGGTCAGCTTCAGTCTCACTAGCTTGGATTCTGAGAAGCACCCTCCCAGCTCTGATTTGAGCTGTGCCAACTCTTTTGCCATCAAAGACTTAAGTTTTAATTATTTTGTTAAACCAGTGACTTGCAAACCACTAATAAAATGGGAGAGCTTTGACACACGCACAAAAGCATGAGGGACATCTGAAAAAACCAAAGGCCAGCTTCTGATCTGAGTTGAGCTGGTGTAAATCTGAATTAGCAGGACTGATTTCAAAGAGACCTGCACTGAACTTCGAAGTTTGCAAATGTGTCATTGCAAAAAAAAAGAAAAAAAAAAGTGGCATCTCCCTTACTCCACACTGCAGACAGTTCCGCTGTGTGTCTCTCACACCCTCAAGTCAAGAATAGAGTTACCTTAGCAAGCAGTGTGCAGTTGCAGTCAGACCTTGTAGTGCCTTCTGTTGGTGCCTCAGCCCTATCTGTGGCTGGATTTCAAAGCACAATATAAAGGCATAAATGTCTGCCATTAGTGAGTCTCACTCAGAGATATAGAGAACCATGGAAATAAGGGAAAAGGGAAAGACAGCTTTAGACCAAAGGAATGGGAGATACTGAATGGAGAAAGCAGTTGCAGAGGATTTTGTGAAGAGATCTTACCCTGGAGTGGGGCTGGTTCTGGCACCTTTAGAAGAAGGAGCTTGCTTTGCCTTAGTCCTGTCTTCTTGATGTGCAGAGCTGTAGTGGAGGGAGTGCCCTGCCTGCCGGAGTTGTAAGTTTCCTCTGCTGCTGTGTCAGGAGGTGCGATGGGGTGGTGTCTTTTCCCTGTGTTTTAAAGGAGTTTCTATTAATCAGTCTCGCTTTAAAGAAAAAAAATGTATAAACTACGCCCTGCTTGGCAGCAAGTCAAGAGTCACTGGGAGGAAACCAGCAACTCAAAGAAATCTCTTGTGGAGTTCTGACTGACTCAGAGCACAGTACAGAGACCACAGCCTGGAAAAGGAATGACACGAATCCAGATGAGTAATAGGAGGCACCCAAACAACATCTGTTTACAAAAACGGACTTCTGGTTACCATTTTTTTTTTAAAAATCTATAGTTACAAATGTGGTCAAAGATACAATGCACTCAAACAAACAAATAAATGACCCTGCGTAGGGTGTGGTGATGTCTGAGTGAGTCACTGAGCACCACATCTCTCTACCACTTTCAGGAAAAGGGGCCTTTCCGAAGGGAGCAGGGGAAGGGGATATTGATCATTCTTGCAGAATGGGACTGGGTGAGCCCTTTGGAAATACACTATGGAGCCGAGATCCCTGAACGGCAGTCCCTGAAGCAGTGGAGTACCTGTTCGCCTGATGGGTATGGCTTGCCTCCTTGTGTCCAGGTGAGAGCAGGCCGGAAGGAGAGCTGAAATGAGGAGACAGTGTGAGGAACTGTTTTCAGAGGATAATACACTCATCACACTAGAGACATCCAAAAATACAAGAACACTTTCCCCATGGCTGAGGTGCCTTGGGGCCGTTAGATAGTTGTGACTGGGAAGGAGAGGGGTCTGGGTGATGGTGAATGGCAAGGAGATGGCATCCATAGCAAGCTCTCTTGTTAAAAATGTGGCCCTACTAGGAAAGAGTTTGAGATCCTCTGCTTTAGGGAATAAGCCTGCATTTGCAGAGCAGAGCAGTAACAGACAAAATAACTCGGTAAGGCTTTTCCATCTCTAATGACGAGGACACTGGAGTGTTCTCATAAAAAGGAAGCAGATGCTTTTCGAGGTCTGAGCTGGTGAAAAGACATACTGGCTCTTTTTCAGACTACTCCCTCTGTCCGGCACTGCTGCCTTTTCTGTGTCCCCTGTCTAGTTTTAGTACAAAGCGTAAACTGGGCTCTAGTTGGCAGGAGTGAGAACTGCTCACATGCACCGAGTGCAGTCTCAGCTCCATTGAAGTCAATGGGAATACTGCCATTGGTTTCAGTGGAGTCAGGGTTTTGTCCTCCAGCTACAGCATAAGGCTAAATGGGCCCTAGCTCACCGGGCTGTTTTGGTGACATCCTCTAGAATAGTCACGGAAAGCGGAGGTGAAAAGTACATTTTCTTCCCCGCCCCAGAGAGGCTGTTGGCAGAGACACTGCCCCATTACCCCTTTCCTGTTCTCCCAATGCTGTTTACTAGAGTGAGTGATGCTCATCTCAGCATGGGGTTTTCATTTTCTCTTCGGGCACTTGGCGAGATGTTTGTATGATGGCATCTCTGAGACACAACGCTGAGCCAACTTGCCTAGAACACACTGCGACTGCGAAGAAATGGGCGCTGGTGCGAAGTGGTGTGCAGAGAGATCTGTGGTATGTACAGCACTCTTTGTATGGATAAAGGGAATTGTAGTCACACGAATTGCCATACCAGATCAGTCTGTCTGTTCATCCAGTCCAGCACCAGCTGCTTCAGGGGGAAGTTCAAGAATCCCTGAGTAGGCAGGTATGGAATAACCTGCCCACAGGGAGAAGTTTCTTCTTTACTCCCCCATCTGGAAATCTTGACACCTAGTTAGTACAGAAACTTTACCAGCCAGGCCACATAGACAGTGACCTGTGCCCCAAAGGATGGTCATGGGAGGGATCATAGAATCATAGACTTTAAGGTCAGAAGGGACCATTATGATCATCTAGTCTGACCTCCTGCACAATGCAGGCCACAGAATCTCACCCACCCACTCCTGTAACAAACCCCTAACCTATGATTGAGCTACTGAAGTCCTCAAATCATGGTTTAAAGACTTCAAGGTGCAAAGAATCCTCCAGCAAGTGACCCGTGCCCCACGTTGCAAAGGAAGGCGACAAACCCCCAGGGCCTCTGCCAATCTGCCCCGGAGGAAAATTCCTTCCCGACCCCAAATATGGCGATCAGTTAAACCCTGAGCATGTGGGCAAGACTCACCAGCCAGACACCCAGGAAAGAATTCTCTGTAGTAATTCAGATCCCACCCCATCTAACATCCCATCACAGGCCATTGGGCATATTTACCGCTAATAGTCAAACATAAATTAATTGCCAAAATCAGGCTATCCCATCATACCATCCCCTCCATAAACTTATTAAGCTTAGTCTTGAAGCCAGGTATGTCTTTTGCCCCCACTGCTTGCCCTGGAAGACTGTTCCAGAACTTCACTCCTCTGATGGTTAGAAACCTTCATCTAATTTCAAGTCTAAACTTCCTAATGGCCAGTTTATATCCATTTGTTCTTGTGTCCACATTGGTACTGAGCTTAAATAATTCTTCTCCCTCTGTGGTATTTATCCCTCTGATATAGTTATAGAGAGCAATCATATCTCCTCTCAGCCTTCTTTTGGTTAGGCTAAACAAGTTACGCTCTTTGAATTTCCTTTCATAAGACAGGTTTTCCATTCCTCGGATCATCCTACTAGTCCTTCTCTGTACCTGTTCCAGTTTGAATTCATCTTTCTTACACATGGGAGACCAGAACTGCACACAATATTCCGGCTGAGGTCTCACCAGTGCCTTGTATAAAGGTACTAACACCTCCTTATCTCTACTGGAAATACATCGCTTGATGCATCCCAAGACAGCATTAGCTTTTTTCACAGCCATATCACATTGGCGGCTCATAGTCATCCTGTGATCAACCAATACTCTGAGGTCCTTCTCCTCCTCTGTTACTTCCAAGTGATGTGTCCCCAGTTTATAACAAAAATTCTTGTTATTAATCCCTAAATGCATGACCTTGCATTTTTCACGATTAAATTTCATCCTATTACTATTACTCCAGTTTACAAGGTCATCCAGATCCTCCTGTATGATATCCTGGTCCTTCTCTGTATTGGCAATACCTCCCAGCTTTGTGTCATCCGCAAACTTTATTAGCACATTCCCACTTTTTCTGCCAAGGTTAGTAATAAAAAGATTAAATAAGATTGGTCCCAAAACTGATCCCTGAGGGTGTTTGTACCATTGGAGTTGTTGTGTCTGTGACTGTCATCTTCACTGGCACTGCACCCATGGAGTTAGACACAATAGTGGGTAGCATGTTGGTTAGCCTTGCTCACAGCAAGCGTAACCCAAACAGTGGTGCAAACCCCAGCCTGCTGTTGGGGACAGTCTTGTGTGTGGACACATGGTGATGTTATGGGCAAGCTAGGGAGTCCACATTGTGCTTAGTACCCCAGATCTCTTGAGTGCAGGCAGGAACTTTGAATTTCCAATGAGAGAAATGGCAGCTTCTCTCCAGGTATACATGTCCATGGATCTGTCTGTGTTTCTAGTCTGGTGGAAAGGGTGGAAGTGAGAAAATAAATTATCTCTTCCTAACTGTGTTAAAAGGTAGCATATCATTTTAAATGAAAATATCTTTAAACTCATAAATAACTGGAGGAACTCACTGCTTCAGGATATTAGTTTAATATAGGTATATATTAAGTAGTTGTTTATACAACAAGAATAGCATTTCTAGTGACATTAACTAGGATAAAAATGAGGGTTTGTCAAGCCTCATTTAAAAATGGAAATTGATTATCAGGAGACGAACTGGATAATTATCCTGCCATATTTTATATTGCCCAGTGAAGAGCATTACTGGGGCTGGAGGGGAAAAGTATGCTCAACTTCTCTTTGAAGCATCCAGAATTGGTCACTTTTGGAGGGTGGGATACCAGACTACAGAAACCAATGGGCTATGTTGTTACTGTATGAGGATTTATCTTAAAGCAAAGGTTTGTTTGAACTATGTATATCCAAAGAGCATGCTAGATTTATCAGAACTCCTCAGCATACAGATTAAACAGGAGCAATTGTAGCACTTGGGTGTATTCTTTTTTTAATTCTTTCAGACAAAAATACACCTAATGTATACATTAAACCCCAGTCCAATTTCCGTCACTTACTGTCCTAATGTATTTGATCTCTCCACTGCACACATGCACAAATCAGTTTGTCACACCATGGAAGACTGCTGTGGGAAACGTCAGAGGTCATCAAAACAGGAGATGAACTCCATGTAATTCACTGCACCTCTACTTGTCATTGCTTGAAGTGGGTAGAGTCGGGAGCAACTTTAAGGTTCAAAATGTAAATTAGTATAGCAGCAGTTCTAGAAATGCCAGAAACAGGTGCAGTAGGTCATTTGTAATAGGCTTTGAAAGGCTTTTGTGGCAGGGCTGGTTCTTTAATATTGCACACACTGTTTTCAGGTTTTACAATTGATGCATACGCACATTCTGGGGATCGCCATGTGATATGATAATTTGCAGCAGCATATGATACATTTCAGAACCATGTGATAAATTGTGTTTGTCATGCATGACCCTTCAGGGCTAGAAATGGGAACTTTCATTTATGCCACTTGAAAGGAAACAATTCCAGTTTTCTAGCGGGCGTTACACGAGACTTGCTTAAAGCTCTGATAGGTTTTCAGGTAACAGGCATTTGATATCACAGGAGCATTATGTTTTTGTAAGTATTCACAGATGTATTTGTTGTAATTTTCCTCTCTCTCTCTCTGTCTGAGGCCTGTGCAGTTAGACTCATGGTACTAAGGGAGCCTGGCTTTACAGGCTGAGGGATATGAAAAGACGTAGTAGCAGTCAACATTAAACTCATTGTCTTTCTCCAACAGTGTTCTGGCTTTTTTTATGGTAGTACCAATGATGTACTAGGTGTTTTCTAGACATTCAAAAAGGGATGATCCCTGGCTCAACAAGCTCAAGTATTTCTGCAAACCATAGGAAAGGTAACATTTTCAAAACCGCCTAAGTCCCATTTTCAAAAGTAATTTAGCACTGAAGTCCCATTGACCTTTTGAAAATGGGGCTTAGGTGCTGTGGAGAATTGTACCTAATGTCTGTAGAATTCAGGCTGGCGTGGTGTGATATGAAGCATTTATTGACAGGACCTTCAATGACTCACTCTTGACTCCACTACGCGAGAGTAATATGATATGGCCTGCCCAGAGTCATGGCAAAAATCTTTTACCCACATGTGTTCTTTCTAAACAACATGAAACCATTTACCAGATGAGAAACTAACTTCCCCAGTCACTTTCAGAGTCACTAGAACAACTTTTCTTCCCAGAATGTGAAAATGATACATCCATTCTTCTGGTGTTGGTGTCTGGGGAATTTTGACCTCTCAACTTGTCTTGGAGAACTGTGACTTTTTCACTTGAGACTGGACAGTTTATGACATCGACCTTGGCTAGAATGGACTGTGATCTTTGCATCAGGTAGGAGAACAGCAGACTGAGGAAATTATGGCTTCTCTGAGTGCAGGGATTAGACTAGCTCTCGCATAATATTGGGTAATTATGAATCGCTAACATGGGACCTGGGGATTATGGCCCTGCCCATCAGATTGGGAAATTGTTGGACTGGGAGATTATGAGTTGCATCAGATTGAGATTTTGACTCCCAGGGAGTGGCAGATCGAGGCTTCTTGTGGTAGTGAAGATATAGCAGTGATGTCTGAACTGGGGGGATTACAGCTCTCCTCCATGCACTGGTTAAAGTAGATTGAAACTAGAAGGGGAGCTCTCACTGCATCAGCTAAAGAGGAACGGGAGCTAGGGGCGAACTCAGCCCTCCTGAGGGATGGAGAGGAGGAAGGGCTCTCCCGCTCTGCCATAGTAGAGGTGAGGGAACTATGCTCCCATCCACTCCCCCTTATTTTAACCTCAGCCCCAGTGTCTTCCTTTTGACACTGAAAACTTTCCTGTTGAAGAAGCTCACTAGCTATACTCCAAATGGTGCATTTGCACTGGCTTTCCCATGTGGGCTGGCCAAGTGTCCCTCCCAGAGCCTCAGGCCTCCATTGTCAAAGCGATGATGGATGGAGGTTGTCCCAGTTCCCTTGCTGGAACTCCTTGCTCTCCCACGATGGCAGTGGAGATGATTCTCTTTATTGCCCCCTTGCGCCCCCTGGAATGTCTCTACACATGCAGGTTTATGCCCTCTGGGATGCTGCATTGTGTAGTGTCTTCTTATGAATGCGATGAAGATAACTAGGTGACACCACTTGCGTTTTAAGAAATGCCTAGAAACCTGTCTCCACATCAGTCCATTCCAGCACTTGTTGTCATAGATGGTTCTTTGACAATGGAGGCCCTACCCAGGGTGTGGTGCTGGGCTGCTTCTATCAAAGCATTGTCCTCCCCTATTTTCTTTACAAAGATAACATCACTCCCATGCAAGGAAAACAAAGACAAGAGCTACTGTCTGGTGAGCCCTGGTCAATTGACAACATAGCAATAGTGTGAGCCGGTACGACATCGTGCATCAACTATGGGAAAGGGACTGAGAGACTTTTTCCATTGGACCATATGAACTGGAACCATAAACTCACTGAACATTAAATCCCACCAAATGAGGGTAAATCCATCCTCATCATTGTATCCACTCATTATACTCCACACCTGAACATAGCCATTATATGAACAACATACCCCCATAGCTCAATGTCTGTACTTTGACCCGTTAAACTTTTACCCCCAATTGGGGAGATTGCAGATTATGTATTCTTTACGCCACCCGTTCCTAAACCGAATTTTGAACCCCTTGATAATCTGTACCTTATTCCCTGATAACCAGAAACTTCTATGCTTAAACTCTGTACTGTTTTCTTTTTACTTCAACATCATCTTAACAAAATTATTAAATCTGACTGTATGTTCCTATGTTAGCCTAGTCTAAACTGTCAACAGCCAGGAATTTCAGGGTTAATAGTGCCACATTATTCTCCTTACATTCAACAAAATGGCTCAAAGGATTTGTAGCAACATTGTCTTCAACTGTGATCTTCACTTCTACAAGCTAAACATGTCCAGACCTTGCCTCTACTTCGCTGGGAGACCCACAAAAACCCAGGCACTACTTGAGCTGATGCTGATGGCTTAGTAGGTGGCATTCTTCCCCTCTGAGTTGGTGCTGCTCCACAGGAGTGTTAGCAGTGCCTTTCTCCAGGGCTAATTACAGTTCCTGTGGCCTTTCTTCCCAGAACAGGGATGTTATCCTGGTATCCTGAGCAGTCTGTAAGGTTACAATCTAGCTCTGTGTTTGGTAGGTAGGATTCAGGGGTGGTGCATGAAAATAAACTGCCCTCACTGCTCCCTTTCTGAACCGCTTCCCTTTATCTGCAGATTCATTTATACTGAAGAGCAGCAAAAATGTGCCAGGTGCTTTGCAAACATGCAGGAAGACACGGTCGCAGCCTCGAGAGGCAAGAAGAGCTCTGTGTCACTTGAAAGCGTATCTCTTTCACCAAGAGAAGTTGGTCCAATAAAAGATATTATCTCACCCACCATGTCTCTCTAAAGAGACAAGAATCAGAGGAAGGGTGGGGAAAAGGGATATGACATACAAGCAAAGTGACCAGGATGATGCTAGAGATAGGCCCAAGTAGTTCTATGCTTTATTGATTTATTAATATTATGAACATAGAGATGGGTTTCTTTTCTATGGGGCGGGGGAGTCACTTGCTGGGATTGAAGTGGAGGGAAAGGAATATTCGGTGGGAAAGGAAGGGAATGTGGGAGTAAGCCAGGGCAGGGGTAAAGGAAGAGGGTAACTGCATGGGAGGTGAGGGAAGGATGAAAGGCACAGCAGGCAGGGAGATTGGATTGGGCAGCTGAAGGGCTCCAGTGGCAGAGGAGAGACCAAATGATGGGGATTGAACAAGCAATGGCAATAGAGCAAATGAGGAGAAAAAAACCAGAGCTGAGTGAAAAGTGATTGCAGGAGACAGGGAAGGGTCCTCCCAGATGCTGCTGTTCACATGGCAGAAGGGAGGGGGGAGAACTCTGTTTCCATGTGTCTTTAAAAAAAACCAGCCCCCCCACCCCACACACACACACAACAAACCACACACTCAGCAACAAGGGGAGGGACACAGAAATCACTTTTCCAAATATAGAGACGTTTGTCCCTTTGTAAAGAAGAAAACATACAATGTACAGTGGACCAGTTTCCATGTAAATCTGGAAAAACTCCACTGAGGCCAGTGAAGTAGCTCTGGTTTGACACCAATATAGGTGGGCTCAGAATTTCAACCAGTGCCTCTTTTTCAGGAAACTAAAGGTAGTTAAAGGGTTCGGGGGGAGACTCTCAAGAGAATGTGAACATGGGTGGGCAGGTCAATATCTCTCTCCTGTGTAGTCCCTCTTTTTTGCCTCTTGCTCTCTGTCTCTCCATCGTGTCCTCTCTCCCTTGCTAGGAAACACTCTCAATGTTCATGTTTTAAGTATTTCTCCTTTGTAAGATACTGTCACCACATTTGTGGCTCCCTTGTTGTTGAGGCAGGATATGGGCAGGAAATATTAACATGAGAGTCAGTTTGGAAAAATGCAACTATATTATCTGGGGGAAAATAAAGTGAAACACGGCTATTCACTGAGAGATACTGGAACTTGAAAAACAGTAAGCTGAAAGCAACTTGTGGGGACAACAGACAAACATTTGGCTACGAACTTGCAATGTGACATCCAAATCTGGGGTGGGTGCAAAGAAAGCTAATGCAATTCTAAGCTGTTCATACAGTGGCTCTTCCTACATCAGCAAACTTCACAGACGTATTTCACCACCAGCCCTGTTTTTCATAGCAACTATGTACCAAAGGCTCTAGTTGCTCATCTTTGGGGAGTTGTGCTTCAAAATAAGTGGCGTGGGATGGCCTTGAGTGGAGTCTCACCAGTGCCACAAGAGGGACTATTGTCTTCCTGGCCTGTGAGATCTGGAGCTGCGATCACACTAGCAAACTTCATAGCCATCATTCACCACCCTTGCAGCTCCATTTATGGTAGCAATGGCAGAAGCTGGAGTGTTAGACTGGGCTCAGGAAGGTTTTGCCACCATGTTGTCTAGCTCTGCTCTCAGACAGGGTAGATGAACTGGTGGGTAAATGTCTGAACCTTGCTTGCGCTGTAGGCTCTACTGTGGCGATCAATGATGGAGCTTCACTGGCCGTGAATTGAAGTCAATGGCAAGTCTTGTCTAAATATCAATGGCTCATGCCAGCCCCTAGAATACCGTGTGCAATGCCAGTTACCTCAGTGCCCTAGAGACATTGGCAAATGTGAGGCAATTCAGAAAAGAGCAATCAAATGCTTATGAGCCTGAAGGGACTAACGTATGAAGGTGAACAGATACATAACTTGGCAAAATGAAAACACCAAGGGGGAGAGGAAGGGCTAATTAGGGTAGCCCAAAGAAATTTTCTGGGATAAATGGATAAGCAATGAGATTTTAAAAACATACGTTTTGTTTTTAGTAATCAGCAGGCTGCAACTTAAATAGCCCTGACGTCGTTGGTGCTTCTTGCTCAGAACAAGCACTCCCTCCTTTGTTACATGCAGTGATGATTTGGGTTTTTAGTCAAGGCGCCGGCCCAAAGGGAGTAAGAGGATGAATGTGAGCAAAGGGAAGCACAGCCTGAATATCAGGAAATGTTTCCTAATGGTGAGGTCTGATACGTCCCCTGGCCGACAATTACACCGTGTGCCGGAAGCCTTGTTGTTGGGGTCATTTCAAAACGGACTGGGCAAAGGACAATAGACTGTAGGGAACAATCCTGCAGAGCAAGAGAGAGAGTGTTTTAGGGAGTGGCTTGTGGAGGGATAATGGCAAAATTATCTAAGAAGTTGCTTTAACATCCTACCTGAAGTGGACATGGATTGTCACAGTCCTCTTTATAACAGGCCTTAACAGATCTGAAGGCTCTTATCAGGTCCATTTTCAGTCTTCTTTTCTCAAGACCAAGTATGCCCAGTTCTTTTAACCTTTCCTCCTAGAACAGGTTTTCTCAACCTTTGACCACTTGTGTTGCTCCCCTCTGGACTCCGTCCAGTTTATCCACATCTTTCCTAAAGTGCCCAAAACTGGACGCAGAACTCCAGCTGAGGCCTCACCAGTGGCAAGTACAGCGGGACAATTACCTCCTGTGTCTTACATACATACAACACTCCTGTTAATACACCCCAGCATAGGCGTCGACTTCCTCTCTACCTGGAGGGTGCTTGACTCCATCCCTCCTCCACCATTGGCTGACCCCAATTCCACCCCTTCCTTCAAGCCCCCACCCCTACCCTGCCTCTTCCCACCCCCACTCCACCCCTTCCCCTAGCCCCACCCGTGTCCTGCCTCACCCCACCCCCACTCCACCCCTTCCCCAAAGGCCCTACCCCTTCCTGCCTCCGCTCCATCCCCGCCCTGCCTCTTCCCTACCTCACCCCACCCCCTCCCCCGACCACGCCCCATCTCTGCTCCTCCCCCTTCCTCCCAGCACCGGCTGCATGCCACTGAACAGGTGTTCTGCAGCATGCAGGAGGCATTGGGAGGGACGGGGAGGAGTTGATCGGTGGGGCCGCTAGCGGGCAGGAGGCACTGGGGGGAGGGGAGGATCTTGGCTGCCGGTGGGTGCTAAGCACCCACTAATTTTTGTCGGTGGTTGCTCCAGCCACAGCTCCAGCTGTTGTTTCTTGACTTATTTTTAGACTGTAAGCTCTTCAGGGCAGGGAACACCTCTTTGTCATGGGCTTGTACTGAGGCCCTAGATGCCTGCAATACCAATAAACAATATTGATACTAATAATGAAAGCAGGTCCGAGAGAGCTGGGCTCAGAAAATAAACATCTGGTTTCCAGGTTAGAGGGCCGGGTACGCGTGTCTCAAGTGGGCTTCCTTCGAATGCCTGTGTGGGGTTCTGCTGCTGTCTTTTGCCATCTTCATTCAGGGAAAATGGGATCTGTGGGTATATTTTGTGAACAAAAATAGATGGGGCAAAGCACCTGAAGGTTGTGTCTCAAGAGTCTCCCTTAGTGGCACTGGAGCCACTTCATTCGCCTCCTGCCCCGGGGCAGTGCTCTGGTCCCCTTAGTCCCAGGCCAGTGTCCCTCTCAGACTGCGCAGCGGCCACTGACGAGCACGTGTCTCTGGGAGGAGTCCCGCAAAGTACACACTGTACCCAGATCATGCATGGGAAACAGTGATGGGAGAGTCATAAAAGCAAGGAAACAAACACTAGCTCTCTGGGAACTCCTCATAACTGTGTGGAAGAATTTGAGCACAGTTTGAGGGCAGGCTGCTGATCAGCCCATCCCTGCCTCGGGGCCGTATGTAATTGGTGCAGTGGGGCCCTTAATTCAGGACTAACTGATTCCAATTGTAATTGGAACTCTCCGTTGCATTGTGGGGATGGGCAAACGCCAACATGCAGTAACAGATAAAGGGAGTGTTAGCCGCGCAGACAGAGGTGCTCTTGTGTGCCAGTCCGGCCTAGTGACCAGTGCACAATCTCAGTGGCAGAGAAAACGGTCTCTGGAATTCCACCCCTTGCACAAATGCAGGAGGCATGTGAGGTGAAATGGCCATACCTGAATAGCCACCTGCCTAGCTGTCATGTGAGCAAATGGGATGTTGAAACACAGTGGGGAGGAGCTGGCAACGGGCCCGAGGGAAGGTAGGTAAACTCCTCTGGTGTGGCTGACATTTTTAGACTCTTTGGTTTCCACCTGACTGTACAATCAATACTCCAGCAGCTAGGTGACAAACTCTTCTGTTGTTGAGATTAGCTCCGCAGAGACTGGGGCGGAAAGAAGAGAGGAGGAAATGGGTGTGGGAGAAGGGCTGAGGTGTCTGCAGGTTTGGGATACATTCCTATTTGCTGTATCCTGGAATGGCTGCTTCTCACCTTGAAGGAGGCATTTCTCCTGAAATTCCAGGTCACGCGACTTAACTCTTTCTGTCATCTGCAGCTGCAGAGTTCAAGAGGACACGCATGCCCCTTCCCCTTCCTCCTGGTCAGCATTCCAGCCATAGGGATGGATCATGGAGAAGAGATGTTTTGGAACAGAAAGTGAGTGACAATGATCCGTGTGTGAGTTCTGCTGAAACATGGAGCCTAAGATTTGGCAATGGAAGCTAGCATGTGCTCTGCATTCTTTTCGGGCTTCCTGTCCACTTCTGCGTTGACCTTACAGACCTAGAGCTGGATTTTTCCAGCAGGCTAAAACCACTTTGCGCTAGGTAAACCATGCAAAGTGGCCTTATGATATCCCGAGATGGCCGGTGGAGCAATTCCCTGTGCCAGGGAGCTCTCCACTGGTGTAAATCTGGCAAAGGCAGTTCCCTTGCCTCTTACACCAGCCATCCCCTGCCTCATTGCCAGTTTCAAGATCATGTCAGGGAGGTTCCAGGGCAGGGCGCAGGCAGAACAGGGACAGGGAGATGGTATGGCAGAGTGGAGTGGAAGTACTCTCAACCCTCCACTGGTGTGAGGCCCTGCCAGTGACAGGTTGCCTCTGTGCGGCCCTAACTTCCACAAAGCTGAGTGGCTCTGAATGAGGGATCCATATCCAATGCCCTGCAGCTACCCTTCTCTGCCAGGTCTGAATGTCCTAGTCTTCATGTCCAAGAACCTCAATGGATTAGGATCTGGATAACTATCAGACCTTCTTACCCCACAGGAAGCACAAAGACCACTGAAGCTGGAGAAGCACAGCATCAGGCTTGCGGGGACTAGGAAGTTCTTGGCGATAGGACTTGGGCTGTGGGATGCTTTGCCAAAGGAGATCAGACTGAGCCACGGCCAGCTGTGATGAGATCAAACAGAAAAGAACGCACCTTTTTGCTGCAGGCTTCCCTCAGCGAAAACATCTTTCTCTTGGCCAGCATTTCATAAAGCCTGCCAGGGTCAGGGGAGAGTGAAACAATGAGCAGGAGGAGAGTATGGCAGCTGAGATCTCTTATGGACCTTTTCAGAGGTACCTAAGTGGTTGTGTGCTACCACAAGGCATCCAAATCCTTCCCACATCATCAGATGTCACTTAGGGCTTGACAAACCATGGTGAGAGGTACCTTAATGATGCATGGATGGAGACACATGGGGGAAGGTGAGCAAATGCCATGCCACACAGTTTTAAAACTGGAGAAAACCCGCTGTTTTTCTTATTTACATCTACAGTGCAATAGATGCCCGCTGGTGCTTTACAAAACAAACAGGGCTGGATTCTGCTCTCAGGAAACATGAACAATTTTTTCTGGAAGCCTGACTCTGAGCTACACCATCCAGAACTCTCACAGCAAATTACAGACTAGGAGACTATTCACAGCAACAATTTGGAGTGATATTCCCCTCGGGGAATTTAACAAGCCTTGTGCTGGCCCTCTGCCCTGGGAGGAATTTCACCTTGGGCAAATAATTTAAAGTAGTGAATACTGTAAATCTGAGAGACGGGTACACTGTTTACAGGCGAGTTTTGCAGAGAAAAAGAAGATTGTCTATAAAATATGCATGGAGCTGGACTAGCAACGAGCCTACATAACCACGGCTGAACCATAATGCGGTCATGGTCTGAGTGCTGGCTCGAAAGGATCTTAGGGAGTTTTAGAATGTAGGATTCAACCAGTAGCGCCCCTTAGGGAAAGAGTGAACTTCCTGTAGGCAAAATTCCTTCCTGTTTCTCCCTTCACTCACTGGGCCCATCCCATTTTAAATTGTTTGCAGTTGGATTTCTGGTGTCTGATGTACCATATGAACTACTAATATACACACAGGGAATATTATTTGTAACACAACATACGTCCTGAATCATTTAGCTGTAGCTCAGTCCTTCTCTTTCTTCAACTCTCCTTTTCTGTTCCTATTCTTCTCCTCCCACCCTCCCCTTCTTGGTGGAGAATGTTTTTCCATTTCACTTGAGAGACTCTCACAAAGCAGTTTCCTCCCCCTCCTGTGTGGAGGAGAAACAGCCACATCTGGAGGCCATTTACATCTGGAAGATCTCATTTGACATTCCTCCCTTTGAAATCCAATCCATGGATGAAACCTTCCATCCAAATGGGCCTCCTGAATTATGTGCGTAGCTGGAAAAAGGCTAGGTGAAGGGGTCCAGGAAAGAAGCCCCTGCCTGCGTGTTTGATTAGCAGGAATCAAACACAAGAATGATATGCACTGTGACATTTATTTCCTGAATGTAGTAGTTATATGGGGATTGGGTTTCATAGTTCTAAGTGCACACAACACCTGTTCTAAAAGTAATATGATAAATAACCTAAACACAGTGAACCTAGTATGCCACAGGCAGGTTACATAGGTGCATGTTAAATCAAATCCTCTCAAGCATTGTGTAAATTACACCAGGAAAAATTAATTAGATGGTAAACTCTTCAGAGTGTGGACTTTCTTTTTGTTCGGTGTTTACACAGAGTCAGCCCAGTGGGGCCCAGGTTTATGATTGGGGCCCGTAGGTGCTATTGCAATACAAATATTAATAAAAATGCTCCCATCCCAAGCACTAGCACTGGAATATTTTGGCCTTGTTGTAGAGAAAGTCAGCATGTCCAAACACGAAGTGTGGTCAAGGAAAGCTAATCCCTTTGGCCTTGATCCTGCATCACGGCCCACGAGCACTGCACCCCTGCACCGGGGGGAATCCCACGGCTTCAACATTCTGATGTCCTCAGTGGCTCTCTGCTATAAAGACCATCACTAACAGCAACCTTTCATGCCAGAGGCTTGTCTGCGCTGGTGCTGTACAGCGCCGCAACTTTCTCACTCAGGGGTGTGAAAAAACACCCCCCCCCCGAGCGCAGCAAGTTCCACCGCTGTACAGCGCCGGTGTAGACAGTGCCCCAGCGCTGGGAGCCGCGCCCCTTGTGGAGGGGGTTTTTTAGAGTGCTGGGGAGAGCTCCCTCCCAGCGCTCTGCCGCGACCACACAAGCCACGTTAAAGTGCATTACCGGTGCCAGTGTAGATGTCGCCCTGAGTGAACAGCTTTGGCTACGTGTAAATCGCTGCAGGCTGGATCCCTGGCCCCCTGCCAACCAGGGTGTGTAACAGTATCACGGTTAGGTAAACAGTGCCTCTCATACTGCGCTTCTGCCTGTCTGAAACCACAACCTCTGGCTGCTGCTCACATTGCCAATGTGTGTGGATTTTGTGGTTGATGCTCCTCTGTGTTGGTATAATTTCCCCTTTGATTTGTTTACATAACGTTGCTCCAAGTGTAATTGAGCTTCATTGCGTGGAAAGAAATCCCCTATAGGCCGAATCCTATATACAAGAAGTGAGCGTTGCACAGCTACAAGCCCTTGCTAGAGAGAGGCCATGTCTCCTATTTTCTCCAGGTTGTACCATGAGAGAGTCTGCAGATCTAGCCTTCTGTGACCATAGGTAAGGCACCTGGTCCCGCAGATGGACGGTCCCAGGATTCCTAAGGCTTTATATGCCAAAAGTAAGAACTTCTATGGCACTTAGGGTGACATTTACTCTTGTGCAGGGGCCAGCATGACACTTATGCCCTGCTTAATCCCTCTTCTGTCAGGCTGAGCCATCAAGTCAGCATTATTACTACTTGCCAGCAACGCCCCTCTGCCATGTACATTGCCCAAACCGGACAGTCTCTACGCTAAAGAATAAATGGACACAAATCTGGCATCAGGAATCATAACATTCAAAAACCAGTAGGAGAGCACTTCAGTCTGCCTGGTCACTCAATAACAGACCTAAAAGTGGCATTCTTCAACAAAAAAACGTCAAAGACAGACTCCAACGTGAAACTGCAGAACTGGAATTAATTTGCAAGCTGGACACCATCAAATTAGGCCTGAATAAAGACTGGGAGTGGATGGGTCCAGTGGTGAGCTGGAGCCGGTTCCCACCGGTTCACTAGAACCGGTTGTTAAATTGAGAAGCCTTTTTAGAACCGGTTGTTCCGCGAGAGAACAACTGGTTCTAAAAGGGCTTCTAAATTTAACCGGCCAAAAGTGGCACCTTTGGCGCCGACTCCATGGGTGCTCCAGAGCTGGAGCACCCATGGGGAAAATTTGGTGGGTGCAGAGCACCCACCGGCAGCTCCCCGTCCCCCCGCCAGCCCCAGCTCACCTCACCTCCACTCCACCTCCTCCCCTGAACGCTCCGCCCCGCTCTGCTTCTCCGCCCCCACCCCCCCCCAGGCTTCCCGTGAATCAGCTGTTTGTGTGGGAACCAGGGCAGGCTGAGAAGCAGGTGGCGGCTTTGCACTCAGGCCCAGGGAGGTGGAGGTGAGCTGGGGGGGGGGGGGCGGGGGCGTGCAAGGAGGGCTGCCCGCGCCGCAGCAGGTAACCCCGGGGGGGGGAGGGCAGGGGAACTGCTCCCCACCTCAGCTCACCTCCGCCACCATTGGCCTGAGCAGGAAGCCACTACCTGTGTCTCAGCCCTCCCCGGCTTCCCACCGAACAGCTGATTTGTGGGAAGCCCAGGGAGTGCGGAGAAGCAGAGTGGGGCGGTGCATTCAGGGGAGGAGGTGGAGTGGAGGGGAGGTGAGCTGGGGCTGGGCACAGGGCGTGGAGCTGCTGGTGGCTGCTCTGCACTCACCAAATTTTCCCTGTGGGTACTCCAGCCCTGGAACACCCATGGAGTTGGCGCCTAAGGAGCCACTTTTGATGTGATCAGTGGGGGGAACAGCCGCTCCCCCTGCTCCCCCCCAGCTATGCTCCCCCACCCCTAGGAGCCAGAGGGACCTGCCGGATGCTTCCTGGGAGCTGCCCCAGGTAAGCACTGCTGGGACTCCCCACCTCGCCACCCCAGCAGGTTCCTCTGGCTCTTAGGGGTGCGGTAGGCACCCACTATGGTGGCCCACGAGACCATCCTTCCCAGTTCTGGGGGCAGTCAGGGGACAGGGGAGGAGGGTGGATGGGGCAGGTGTCCTGGGCGGGGCATCAAGGAATGCTGGGGGTTGGATGGGCAGGAGTCCCGGGGGCTAGGGGTGGGCAACGACCCCCTCGTGGGGTGAGGAGGGAACCGGTTGTTAAGATTTTGGCAGCTCATCACTGGTTGGGTCATTACAAAACCTAAACCTAATTTCCCCCATACTAATTTCGCCCTACTGTTACTCACACCTTCTTTTCAACTCTTTGAAATGGGCTGCCCTCATTACCACTACAAAAGTTATTTTTCATCCCTTGGTATCCTGCTGTTAATTGATTTGTCTTGTTAGACTGACCTCACACTTGGTAAGGCAACTCTCATCCTCTCATGTATTTATACCTGCTCCCGTATTTTCTACTCCATGCATCTGATGAAGTGGGTTTTAGCCCACGAAAGCTTATGCCCAAATAAATTTGTTAGTCTCTAAGGTGCCACAAGGCCTCCTTGTTGTCTTTACTTGTATAATGGTAGCACCAGAAGCCAAGGACCTTTGTGCTAGGCACCATGCAACCATATACAAAGAGACAGCCCTGGCCCCAAAGAGTGTACAGTCTAATGGTGCATCTCTCTGCACTGGCAGTGGGAGGGGCAACCCCTTGGAGAATGTATGGCAGTCCTCTAGCGTGGTAGTTATAGAAGTCCAGGGAAAATGTGAACACAAGAGCCTAAATGGTGAAAACTCATTTAGATTTTCTATATTCTTCACTCTGAATAATTTGGGCTTTATTACAGGCATGTGATGTTGACCGTGACATCAAGGCCCTCATTATCCTATCAGTTGTGACGTTTGTTGGACTCGCCTTTAAATCAGTGCTGCATGTGTCTGCAATTGCAATGATCGCCTCCACCCTGCACCGCCCTGGGCTGTGACACTTCACCTTTCGCTGACACTTGTGGCCTGCCTTCCAGAGGTGCTGAGCACCTGCTGCGCCCGTTGACTGCAGCTGGAATTCTGGATGCCCCGCAACTCTGCCAATCAGGCTCTTGGAACTTCAAGCTTCCCTTTGATTGAGCTGTTTAATTTCCGATTGACGAAGAAGGGCGTCTTCTGAAAACCTGGGTTCTTTCTCAAGGGGAAGAAAGTGAAACTTGGAGGGGTAAAAGCACATGCGATGCACTGAACATTTTAGGTGGTCCAAGAAAATGTGGCTAGCAGTAATGGAATGAATTTGAGCAAAAGGAAACTTTAATTTGGCTATCCAGAAACATTTCCTACCAGTGAACACTGTCAGTGTGCGGAATAGACTCCCAAGGGGAGCACTGTCATGTCAGCCCAGTCACTTCAGTAATTTCAAACTGGACAGGCAAGAGGACAAAATACTGGAAACTAGGCTGAGGGAAAGACTATGAGTGTGATCTTGCTCCATCAAAGCCAATGGGAACTTTGCCATTGCTTTCAATGGTCAATGTACAATGATTATGCCCTATATGATCTAATGGTACTTCTTCTTACAGATCTCTTTCTTACACTCCAAAGTGTGGAGATGGCTTGGGGGTAGTCCAAATAAAGCCCAAACTCTCAAGTTCAGCTCTATTTCCCTTTCCTCAGGGCCAGTTTTATGAATAAACAGAAGATGCAAAAGGCTCAGTGTCATGCAAAATGCTGGGAAACAGAGGCCTATCCTGCTTTCCACAAGCAGGGAAGGGAGAGGACATGCCCTTCCCCCTAGGTAGCCCTTCCTAGCTATCTCCTAGGCCCCAAGAGCTACAAATTCAATTCACTAAAACACACTCCTCTCCCTCTCCTCCCCCTGCTCTGTCTGGTAGATTCTTGTGGATTTCCTCTCCATCAAGCCACATTCCAAAATGCCTGGTCCTGCCCACCTATGAATAATGCCTGCAAACATTTCCTCTCCGTGGACTTCTCTGAACACTCCTCCGTAAAAAATCTCTACTGCCATTCCTTCTAAACTTTCCTGGTATTCCCCAGGCACACCTGCTGCACTAGAGTATATTTGTGTTTGGAGTAGACAGCAGGAGGGAAAAGGTGAAGGCAAATACTGTGATTTCATTAATAAGGAATTTATTTGAGCAATAACCTCTATGGTGCTCTCCACCCAGATAATCACTCTGAACAAACATTCCATATGTCAAAGTGCTCTTGCAGATAAGAGCTAACTCACTGACCCCCATCCTCTCTCAGCTTGAGCTGAACTTTCAGCACTTAATACCACTGAGCACCCTAGCGCTACACTTGCAGAATGGAAGGAATGCTCTGTTCAACTAGCTGGCATAGTGCCACACATTAGACGTTGCATGTTCCCATCATCATTTTCAAGAGAGGCCTTATTTTGAAGGATAGTCCACACAACAGTGGGGGGGGGTCTAAATTTTCAAAGCAGCTTTGGGTTAATGTCTAAAACTTTGCTTGCAGTTTAGAGTGCACAATAATTCACATGCAAGGTTTTGACAATCTGGAAACTCAGATTTGTGTATGAAGACTGTAGTTGTGCAGACAAATCACAGCTAGACTTCTGTTTGAGCAACGTGTGCAAATGCTGCCTGCTGGAGTAAATCCACACCCGAGGTATACATATGGATAACCGCAAAGGTATAATTTTAAAAAGTGCTTCTGAAAATTTGACCTCAAAACTGTCCTGAAATATACTTGGGGCGGACACAGCATCATCATCTTGTGATGGTTGCCGAGCAACATTGTGATTGCTGTGCTGAGACTTCCTGATATCATTGCGGGGTAATTGTGTTGGACCCAGTAATAGTTGCATTGCAACATAGTGATGCTTGCATGAGTATGTGGATCCATCGTGAGATGCTGGTGTAATAATATGGTGACATTTACATTCTGCCTTAGTGCTTACGAAGCCCTCGACACCTTATCATCTGAGTTCCTCAGAATCCTTATTTGGCTTTATCCTGTCAACATTGCTATGAGGTCGAGAAATATTCTCTGCATTCTACAGATGAGGAACTGAGGGTAAATTCAGTAAAAAGGACACGCAGAAAGTGGGTGACTGAGCCTGGAATTGTACCTAGATTTCCTGCGTGCCATTTCAGTGCTTTAACCACAAGGACATCCCTCCCCTTGTAATGTGGTTATTTTTGCTTTATTACATCATAATATAACAGTCAGAACATTGAAATGTAACTTCTCCCTGTCACAAAACATAAACTTTTCCCCAGAGGTCAAGGTTTAGAACATGGAAACTATCAACTATACAAAATCAGTGTAGCTCATATTATATGGATTAAAATCTGGTTAACTGCTAGATCTCAAAAAGTAATTGTAAATGTGGACTCATCAGCCTGTGGGCTTGTTTCTAGTGAGTTTCTGAAGAGATCTGTTTTTGGCTCAGTGCTGTTCAAAATGTTTATCAGTCATCTGGAAGAAAATATAAAATCATTGCTGGTAAAATTTGCAGATGTCACAAAAAATAGTGGAGTGGTAAATAATGTTGGGGATGGTTCAGTTATACAGGCTGACCTGAACTGCTTGGTACAGTGGGCTCATTTTAACAAAATGTATTTTAAGACAGGCAAATGCAAGGTCATACATCTCGGAACAGATAATGTCCATGACATTTACAAGATGGGAGACAGCATCCTTGAATGCACTGACCTTGAAAAGGTCTTAGGGCTTATTGTTGATAACCACCTGAACATGAGCTTCTAGTGCAATGGAGCTAAGTGAGGGAGAGCACACTTTTGGATGTATACGGAGACTATTAAGTAAGGTAGGGAGATGGTATTACCTCTGTTAACTTCGTTAGCGGGACCATTCCTGGAATACCATGTCCATTTCTGGGGTCATGTTTCGAAAAGGATATTGAACAAATGGAAAGGATTCAGAAAAGAACTACAAGAATGATTCATAGAAATGAGGCATACATTTTTAACAATGAGACTAATTAACCTTTGGAACAATTTATGAAGGGATGTTTAAAATCAAGTTTGGATGCGTTTTTCCCCCTAAAAGGTATGCTCCAGGAATTACTTTTGGCAAAGTTCTTTGGCTGTGTGGTGTGATAGAGGAGGTCAAACTAAATGATCACAATGGTCCCTTCTGGCCTTGGAATCTATAAATCTATGGGCTGATCTACATTACATGGTTATGTTGACCTAATTATGTCAGTGTACACACTACAGCCTTGCTCCTGCTGATGTAACTGCCCTACTACACCGATATAATAACTCCACCTCTGCGAGAGGCACAGGGCTTATGCCAGTGTATTTAAGGCGAGGCTGTGTCTGTGTAGACACTGCATTACTTACACCTGCTGTTGGCTGTCTTGTTAATTTCACTGCAGGAGCCATGAAAATGACAAGAAAATAAGGCAGCTAGATCCCAGCTGTCCCTGCTCCCCTGGAGAGCTGGGTGGCTAGACCCTGCTCCCTGCTGGGAGCCGGGGTGAGAAGCCCACGTGGCTGGCCCCACTCCCAGTGGGGGAACGGGGAAGCAAGAAGCTCTAAGTGGCTTCTCGCTCCCAGAGGGGAACGGGGAGTGGGGGGCAGCCATTGGGAGCCTGTGTGGCAGCCAGTCTCCCAACAGAGAGCTGCCAGTGGAGCTGAGAGACCAGGCTCTCAGCTCCCCACACTGCTCTTCTTTATTCAGTGGAAGCGCTCCTGGTGAGGACATACACCATCAACCCAAGGAGGGTACTGTGGACATGCACCGTAAATCAACATAATATAGGTTGACTTACATTTCTAGTGTAGACACACCCTATGTCTGGTGTAACCGTGCCTCAGTGGGGCACAACTGAGAATGCCAAATTCAGGACGAAATGCTGAGAAATAGGGCAGATACACCCCAAGACTGGTAGCTAATCCCTCATAGGATATAGCAAACCAGCAACAAAAGTAAATTTCTGTTTCGCCACGCTGGCTAACAAGAAACCAAAAAAAGCAGGTCCTTGGGCATCCCAGTCCTTGTATTACTACTGAAAACACTGGATTTTAAGGTGAGTGGTTCTTTACAACCAGTCTCATCAACTTCTGATTCTGGGTTCTTCTGATCCCAAAGGAACAGCCATACACCCAGGTCAATACAGAACTTAGATCTTACCCCAAAATCATGCTGATGCCAGTCCTTTAGTATCTAAAATCTAAAGGTTTATTCATAAAAGAAAGAAAGAAAGAAAGAAAGAAAGAAAGAAAGAAAGAAAGAAAGAAAGAAAGAAAGAAAGAAAGAAAGAAAGGTGAGAGTTAAAATTGGTTAAAAGAATCAAATACATACAGTAATTACAAAGTTCTTGGTTCAACTGCTGGCTTAATACATCTCTGGTTGCTTCCAAATTATTGGAAGGACCTCAATCCCTTGGTTAGAATGCTCCCATTAGTATAGTCCAGAGGTCTGGGCAAGAAAGAGTCCAAATGGAGGTGTTTTCAGGGCCTTTTATAATTTCTGCCATGTGGAGGGAATCCCATTGTTCTTACTGTGGAAAATTACAGCAACAAGATGGAGTTTGGAGTCACGTGGGCTCCATGCATTTCGCCTAGTCACAGCAGGAAATTCCATTAAGTGTAGATGGGCATCTACCATGGTCCATTGTCAGTTAAGTGTCCTTTCCATGGGCCACTCCATTTGAATAGTCCCTACAAGATGTGCTGGCTAGCTACCTTGTGGGCGGTACCCCAGGAGCAAACATTTGAAATCCAGGTATAGAGCCAATACTTATAACTTCAAATACAAAGATGATACATGCATACAGGTAGCATAATCATAATCAGCAAATCATCACCTTTTCATAAACACTTCACTTGACAACCTTTGTACAAGATTTGCTGCAAATATATAACAGTGATCTATATGGTCAAATATGCAACAATGATCCATATGGTTATATTTTAATCAGATAACCTTACAAGGTAGTGTGGACATGCACACACTGTGGTGACTGAAAATCAACCTAATATAGGTTGACTTACATTCTAGTGTAGACACACCCATAGTGAGAGACTTAAGAAGCTGAATCTATTAGGCTTATTCAAGAGAAAGTTAAGAGGTGATCATGGTCTGCAAATACCTACATGGGGAAGAGATTTCTGATAGAATATGGCTCTTTAATGGAGCAGTAAGAGACATTAACAAGATCCAGTAGTTGAAAGCTCAGTCAGACAAGTTCAGTCTACAAATAAGGCACATATTTTTGACTGGTGAGGGTAATAAACCATTTGAACAACTTACCTAGGTACATGGTGTATTCTCCATCACCTGAAGTTTCTAAATCAAGATGTGGTCTCTTTCTAAATGGTACACTTGAGCTCAGACAAGCAGTGAGCTTCATGCAGGAATTACTGGGTGGTGAGGATCTATGGTCTATGCTATGCAGGAGGTCCGACTTGATTATCACAACGGTCTCTTTAAAATCTATGAACTCCCACAGTACATCAAGTTTATTACAAAGGGAGGAGTGATTATTGGGACAGAGTCCTCAAGAAATCCCTGGGAAATGGAAACAGAATAATTAATTCTCAACAGTAATTAAACAGAGCTCTCAGCTTTAGTGAAAGTGCTCTGATAAAATCTCTTGACAAACCTGCTCCAGTGTGCAGAAGGTGGAAGCCACGCTTGCCTGCAGGTCCATCCTCTGGGGAGTGTGCAGCCCCGGCGTACTCTGGAAGTAAAAAGGAGCCACAGAGCCCTCTAAAACGGGAGACAAAACTTTCTTGATGTGGATTTGGACATTTCAAGCCGTGATCAAATAGCTGGCCAAGAGTCTGAAGAAGAGAAATCATTTTCTCTGGATGTAAATGTAAGTTGTTGGCCAGCAGTGAAGCATCTGAGCCACGGGCTTGAGGGATGGGCATGGGTGGAGAATGTTACAGTAATCACCCTCCCCCCTCCCCTGCCCGATGTAATATAGTAAGTGAAGCCAAAGGTCAGGTACGAGAATTGGCTTTCCCAGGGTCCCTCCCCTTTGCCCAAAATGAGGGCACCCCTGAGGCAACAAGCAAATGTAAAGGTGCTAGCTAAAAATTGTGCTGTGCTAGCTGCCGCCCATTAGTGATGGGGAAACAATCTCTTTCCCAATAACAACACGTAATAGGGTTCTCTAGCACTGGCCATCTGAAAGAGTCCCAAAGCACCCTGCAGACGCCATATGGGCTTTCAGAAGAAAGGCCTCCAGTTCTCCTGACCTTATGTAAAGCTGATGAAACAGCTGCGAATGGGGCTTGTGGGGAACTTTACTCTCTCTAGATTTTCATTTTCATTCAAATCTTTAGAAGGTGGCTTTTCCCCTCCGGATGGAAACCAGATCACGGAGTAGGCACAGACACTCCAATCCAGCAAAACACTTATGCATGTGCTTGATGGACTGGAGACAGGAAAAAACCCACCAGTACTTTCTGGCACAGTTTTGTTGTGACTCTAATGCTGTAATATTCTGTAAGAATCACTCAAGCCTGAGCTAGCACTATTGTTAGAGGGAACGACAGGGCATTGGTCTAGAATCCCATGTTAACTCTAAAGAGGAGGCAGGCCAAGGGAGGGAATGGGAGGGGATGCTGCACAGTAGGACTGAAGTGCTGCAGGTCAGATTTCTAAATGCATGTTGGCAGAGCCATGGGACATCCTTAGGATTGAAATAGGTTTTCCAATGTCACGACTGAGGTTATTTATTTGGCGTACGCAATCCGGTCAAGCCAAGCCACAGCATTCTTTATCAACGATGTTCAAGGCATGAAGACCTCCAGGAAGTTGAGTCATTTTGCAGTCCTCAACAATGTGTGTCATAGTTTGTGGCTGCCTACACGGACATAGTGGACTGTCTTGAGCATGCCACTGAAATTCCGTTGCAGCACAAATTCCATGTCCAGTACGAAACCGGTTCAGAAGGGTCCATTGCCTTCGCGGAAAATCAAACCTGGGTTGAAGCTGAGTGAGGTCCGAGACAAGATAATTATTTGTCACTTTCTCTGTGGACCATGAAGCCTGCCACACATCCTCAACATGTAAACTTATCCACAATGGGCGACTTGAGGGCAGACGACCATGTGATGGATTAAACCAGTCTTTAATTAACAGTAGATGTGGCATATCACTCAGTTTTGTCACAAGCTTTGCTATGCTTTTCCTCTCTGCAATCACTGGGCGGAGCAATATTGCAGAGAACCAGTGACCATGGTAGAGGAGTAGATTTAAGGGTGCCTGAAATAATACGCATGGTGGAGTTAAGTTGTACGTCCATCATCTTTGTGTGAGACAAACGAGCCCATACTGCAGCGCAATTCTTCGCTGCTAAATAACAGAGTGCCAAGGCTGAAGTGTGTAACGACTGGGTGTTGGCGCCCACTACTGAGGTGCATTGGCCTAGCTGAGAGCCAAGTCCCAGGCCTGGAACAACAAAGGACTGGAGAACACTAGCAGAGCTGTTTGGTGTGCCCACACTGGGTTAGCAAAGGGGTGAGACATCAAACTGTGCATTCTGGATTTTAATCTATTCTCGTAATCCCTGATTTAAAAACCCTTTTACTTTGAGAAAATGGGGGAAATCATTAAAAATTCAGTTACTAAAATAAAAATCCTCTTGTGAAAAACGACGGATGAGATCCAGGCTGAAATTGTGCCTTCCCCACATCTCTACAGCTCTCCCTGGAAGTGGGTCTGAGTCAGGCCGAGCAAGGCCGGAGATCACAGCACCTGATTACGGGTAGGCTTGTTCCCTGTCATAGTTATTGTAACATTCTTGTGACATGTAATCCTCACTGCAAGTCACATTTGTCTTGCTGTCCACGTTTCACCCAACTGGGAGCAGCCCCTCAGAGCGGCAGCCACAGATGTTGCTGCCCCTGACCTCTCTCGGGACTTCTTGTTCCTTTCAGGTAGGCTGTCTGGCTCCGCAGCAACTGCAGGGCTGCAGGCTTCTTCTGACTGTATCCTAGCCACGCTCTCCTCTCTCTCTCTGTCACCTGTCTGCCTATTCATAGATCTATTTTCTCTTCCCCTCTGAGATTCTGTAGCTCATGCAGAAAAGTCTCAAACCATGCTAACTGCATTGTATAAAAACAGCATATCATAGAAATTAGAGATGGGGAAGTCCTGTTAGAGCATCTTGACGATCTCCCTACATTCAACCTGCAGGACTGTTCCCTTACAGTACCATTTCCAGAGCTCTGTCCAGTCTGTTTTTATATGGCTTATGCAATGGGGCATCCATCACTTTCCTCAGGAGACTTTCACACTCTAATAGCTTTCACTGTTTGGAAAGATTTCCTAGCTACACTCTAGATTTTCGTTTTAATTTAAATCCTTCAAGAGTGGATTTTCACATTTGGATGGAAACCAGATAATGTGGTAGGACCAGAGGCCTTGATCCAGCAAAGCTCTTAGGGCTTTGCTGGATTGGCGGTAGAAAGAACATTGCTTTCCACTCAGTATTATCCATTTTCTCCTAGTTATACCTTCGTAATGCACTAACCAGTTTCTGTCGTTCATTGTATTTACACCTTGCAGATGGCCGTAAATATTGCTCATGTCTCCCATATAGTCTTTATTTAGTCAAGCTATTTAGTGTTTGGCTATGAAGTCTGGCAATTATAAGTCTTGCCTGTCTTATGGGAATTGTTGTTAGGATTAATTAGTTAGTGTTTGTACAGAACTTTATAGGCAGGGTTGGTAGCATCGCCTATTATTAAGGTTGCCCAATAATTCCCATTAGGAGACACTGTTTTCAGTTGCATATTACTTTGCCAGGTTTCAGAGTAGCAGCCGTGTTAGTCTGTATCTGCAAAAAAAAAAAAAAGCTCATGAAAGCTTATGCTCAAATAAATTTGTTAGTCTCTAAGGTGCCACAAGTACTCCTGTTCTTTTTGCATATTACTTTGCCAAACTTTAACACTTTGGACTGAAATTTTCTCTATGCATTGACTGCCTGAGGCGGAATTGTTTTGGAAAATATCTGCCACAACAGTTCAGCCATTTCTGAGAATGAGGCTAAGGGGGAAACACATTGTTTTACTTATGTTAGAATATTCTTTGCAGCCTTCTGTTTTAATAGCTCTAGTGCCACCTTGCTTTAAAACAGGGCCTTGAATTCTGACAGGGGAGTTGCCTTTGCATGAGGGATGCTTAAGTTGGTACCATCCCCATGGAAATCTGCCCAGGTTTGGTCAAGGTACACACCTTTGTAAAATCACAATTCGCACATGCTCAGGAGATATCTTCGATTTTAACAGCTAACATCTTGGAAGAGTCTCTCCTCACTGAGCCTCTCTTAGCTCCTCCCTTTGAGTGGATTGCTTCTGTGTCATCCCCACAGAATAACTGAGTTGGACTGAGGGTAGGAGAATGAGTAGACTGGGACAAAGAGTCTGGTGATACTGGGAATGGAGGACAAAGAGAAACTCTGACTGGGAATTGGAGAGCGGGAGGCTGGAACTGGTTGAGAATGGAGACTGTGATGAGTAACAATGCGGGAGAGGTGGAGATTGTGTTTGGGAGCTGGTGAGGGAAAGGGGATAGGACAATTTGGCTTGGGATGGGAACACTGAGAGCAGATGAGGATCTGAAAGAGGGGATACTGGGACTGGCTGGACAAGGCGATTGAGAGTAGGAACCACTGGGAGGAGAATGGGGCCATGTGCAGGAAGGAGAGACAGATCTAACAAAGAGTTAGGGTGCAGGGGGAGAACTGGGATGGGATGGGCAGAGACTGGGCCAAAGAGATATGGAGAGACTGAGATTGGATGAGGATCCTAGTGTGGGGAGACTAGGACTGGGAACCATTGTGGGGAGGGGAGAGGCAGGTCAGATGATCTGGGAGGGGGAACTCGAATTGACTGGGCAAGGATACTGGGACTGAGTGTGTGAAGGGAAAGAGGCTGGGAGTTGGGGGAAGACAGGGACTCAGACAGCAAGCCCAGAAAGGGAGAGTAGGATTGGCTGGGCAAGTAGACTGTAATGAGAAGTCTGAGGAGTGGAGACTGGGTAGGTGTGACATTCCCCAGGGTACAATCTGGACTGTTGAACAGCTGTGTCCCCTTAACTCTCCTATTGGGGTACCTTTTACACTGCTTTGCTTTGAGAACAACCACTCTACTGAGGTGATTTGTGTGCGCCGGTCTTCCTTCTTATAACATTTCTCTTATTTGAGAATCATCCCCAGCTGGAGTTCAGGTGACAGCAAGTCTGTCTGCTGAGACATAAATTTCTTGCTCACACCCTTCTTCTTGCCAAAGAATAGCTGCTCAACCCAGTAATACTCCACTTGATTATGTTGACACCTGACTGAGGTGCTGGCTAACCTTTTACCTCTGAGAAATTGGTTTGGGCTGCTTTTTCTAAACTTGGATCATGTCTCAGCAATCTCATAGAGTGGACTCTTTACATACAATGTTGCTACACACATTTTACCAGGACAATAATGTTCAGTAGGTTATAAGTTTTTAAATGATACCTCACAAGGGATACTTTGAACAAAATTTATCATTGTCTTGTAAAAGTGGTGAACAAGCGGTCTGTCACAGTAGACTAGTAGGATGAGACTGGGACAAGAACCTATAGATAGGAAAGGGACAGGTCTGGAACAGGGATAGGCTGATGGGGATGAGCTAGAAGGGGGAAAAAAGCCAAATAGTCTGTGGCTTCTAAACCATTTGCCTCTCCAGAGGCTGGGGTGGAACCCAAGTTTTCTGAGTCTCACTATTCCTCTGCTGTCAGAAAATATCTATGAAACCCACTGGCAAAGTGTGTGTCGTCCCCCTCTCATGCTTGTCCATATAAAAGATGACAACCTGCTATTGCTATTGGTTACTCTGTTAGCTGAAATGGCAGAGGTCTCTATGGTTGATCTAAAAGTTCCAACCCTGGTGATTAATCATGTGGGGGTCAATATGGTGCCACATGATAGAATTTCTGTTTTTTCAGTTTGCTTTTTTTATAAACCTAGGAAATTACTTGCAACAAACTATATTAGAAGCAGATTAGGGATGCTAAGTCAAGCAGCCAAGCATTAGCAAATGCCATAATTAAGGTTACCTGTGCAACCGTAATTCAGCCCCCTTGTGTGTGTACATTGTGATACAGACTTTATTTACATGAAGACTTGCTATTTTTTTTCTATCGGACTCCTGTCACATTCAGTGCACAGACTGGACAAGGCTCTGGGGATGAATCAGGGTTGTGTTGTGGAGGAGGCTGTTGTCTGTAGGAACCCTGTGTTATTTATTGCAGAAGGTGGAAGGCACAGGTACCGGCTTCCTCCTTTCTCCGGGGGTGCAAACACCCATTCAGTCCCAGGCCCCACCCGCCCCTCCATCCCTTCCCCCAAGGCACCACCCCTGCCCCACCTCTTCTCACCACCGCTCCACCCCAACCCACCTCTTCCCACCCCCAAACGTGCCCCATCCCTGCTCCTCCCTCTCCCCCCAGTGCCTCCTGCATGCCTCGGACCAGCTGATCGCGGTGCGTGGGAGACATTGGGAGGGACGGGGAGGAGTTGATTGGTGGGGCTGCTGGCAGGCGGGAGGTGCGAGGTGCTGGGGAAGGGAGGAGGGGAGCTGGCTGCCAGTGGGTGCTAATCACCCACTAATTTTTTTCTGTAGGTGGTCCAGGTCTGGAGCACCCACGGAGTCAGTGTTTATATTGGAAAGTCTGTAGTGAATGAGACAGGGATTGCAGGAAGAAAAAGGATGGCTTCATGGTTAAAACAATTGAATGCTGCCCTGGAGAACTGTATTCTATCCCTGACTGTGCCACAGAGTTCCCATCTGATGCTGGGCAAGTCACTTAAACCAAGCTTTTCACAAGTGAACACTAACTGTGTATTCCTCATTTTCTGGGTGCCTGGCTTGAGGACTTAGGTTTTACAGAAGTGTTGAGGACTCACAGCTGCAAATTAAGTCAGTGGGAGCTGTAGGCACGGGAACTAGGGGTGTGGGAGGTGCTGTAGCACCCCCAGGTTTTACCCGGGGCTCTACTCCTGGGCCTTCATGTGGGGTCCTGGCTGCTGGCCCCAGCCTCAGCCCCCTTACCCCTGTCCAGATCCCCCCCGCCCTTGGAGACATGGCCCTGCTCCCGGCCCCAGCTCGGGGGTGGGGGGGCACAGACAGAGGTAAGGGGGCTGGCTTTCAGCTCCCCGACTATTAAAAATGTTCCAGCGGCACTGATAGGAGCTGTGCTTTGAATGTATAAAATGACATATTGCTAAGTACTCTGAAAAATAAGGCTCTAGGTGTCTCAAATCAGGCACCTAAAATTTGTAGATACTTTTGACCTTAATTTCCGTATGCCTCAGTTCCCCATCTGTAAATGGGGATAGCAGCACCCCCTCATCTCTCAGGCGTGTTGTGAAAATAAAAATCATTAATGTCTGTGGAGCACTCACATGGTACAGTGGTGAGCACCATAGAAAAGCTCATGAGGAAACTTATAATTCTGTCTGCAGAGCAAGGTTTGGATAGTGCGCAGGAAAAAAGGCCTAGGGCCACACCCTGACAATGAAGAGAAAACAAAAGATTGAATAGATGCTTGTTAACTGAGTATCGTCCATCCTGTGCAATGAATGAGGCAGGGATCTGTGGCAAAACCAGGACATAATCATGTAATTATTGACTATATCATCATGCATTTGCACAAGGGGGCTGAATGATGGCTGCACAGGCAAGCTTCATTCAGGCATTTCCTAACTTTTGACGGCTTGACCTTGCAACCTTAACAATGCTTTTAATAATGTTTTTGGTGTGTACCTTAAAATCTAGAGCTTGATCCTAAGCTGGGTTAAAATGGTCCGGCACCATTGAAGTCATTGGGGTTTTTCATAGACTTTTGCAATCCTGTCCTGTGAACTCGGCCCCTCAGTTAATGAGCTCCAGACAAGCCCTCTAAGGGTATGTCTACACTGCAATGTAAGCCCATGCTTGAGTTTGGACTCAAGCCTAGCCCCTCCCCCATCCCCCTTGTGTCTACACTGCACTTGTGTTAACCCAGGGCTCGGACCCAGAGTCCCAGGACCCTGCAGGGCTGGAAGGTCCAAATTCAAGTCAAGCTGGGATCCAGGGTCTGAGCCCTATTGCTTTAAAATGTAGATGAAAACCCGCTTGACTCAGGTCCTGGGAGTCAGCTGGAAGTAACCCACAATTCCATGGGACAACTTCCTTAGTCCTCTCTATCCCTACTAGCCGCAATCCCCTCTAGTGAAAACGGAAGCCACCCCCCTGCAGGGCAGGCACAGTTTACCTGTTTACCCACAGTACACCACAATCTTTGGGCTAAGCGGCCACATTTTGGAGAGTGGGTGGTGCTAGGGACTCTGGGATATGGTTATTTTGACTAGGGTCTGCGCATCCCAGTGTGGATGCCAGAGCCCTAGGTTTTAGTACGGGTTAGAAAAGTTTTAACATGGAGTTTAAATACAATGTAGATGATCATGCCCAAGGTTCCCTAACATGGGTCAGCTGACTCAAGTCTCACTAACCCTGGGCTTACATTGCAGGGTAGACATACCCAAAAAGAACCAGGGGGCTTGTGCTCCTAGGCTGTGTGAGCCCCAGAGCAGGTCAGTGACACATTATGCATGCATCACATGCACATGTGGTGCTGCATAAAGAAATAATAATACCCATGACTCTCGCTCGGTTAAACACATACACACAGCTGGAAGTGGAGGGAGTGAATGAGAGGAAGGGGGGTTACACAACAGAGACCATTACTATAGCAACCCTCCCCCTCTTCCCCTTGGCACAGTGTGAGGAACGATCAGCTGGGTGTTCCCCTTCAGTTCTCACACCCAGCCATTCCCAAAGCAATAACAGCAGCAGCAGCAGCCGTAGAAAGCCCCTTTTGCCTTGATCTCTGTTTCCCAGCCTACCCACTGATAGGGTAACCAGATGTCCCAGTTTTATAGGAATGGTCCCGATATCTGGGGCTTTGTCGTTTATAGATGGCAATTACACTCCACCCCCGTCCTGATTTTTCACCCTTGCTATCTGGTCACCCTAGCCACTATCGCCTCCTGGCCTTTCTTGTACATGTCACCTTCATAGCCTGATCGAACGCTCTTCCCTCCACTTTTGTCCAGCTACACTTGAGCTCTACTCTTTTGGGGTATTTCTGTCCAGTCTCCTTTCCCTACCCCCCTCTGGACGCTGTCTGCCTTGAGAGTGTTCCAGGAAAGCTGTTATTACCGGCCGCAGGAAATGGAGAGGAGGAAACATCCCCCGCCACACCCATTTCAGCCCCCTTCTGCTGCCCGACTAGTCGGGAGATCTAAGGCCTGTTCTCTGCCTCCAGAATTCACAACATGTTCGGTGTGGTCCTGGGGTTGCCCTGGCAACGGAATGGCTGGCTTTGAGGCAACTCCACGGTAAACAGCGAGAGAGAGGAACAGAGAGAGGGAGGGAGACGCCCAGCCCTGTGACTGTTCCTTGTTCTCACTCTGAGTGGGCCGCTCCCTTTCCATGGGGCCTCGGGAAGGCCGCCAGCTCCCTCCCCCCTGCACAAGCTTCTGTCCATTTCAGTCATCAGCCCGCGTGAGGGGAGCGCACCACAGGCCATGCAGAGGCAGGCTCTGCCATTCTCCCAGCTGGCTGGGAAATGGACAGGAAGCCATTCCTGCTCATCGCACCACACCCCAATCCTGTTACTGGGGGACTCCAAAGCAGGGAGCGGAGGCTTCATAGCTGTGTCTCTTCCCTCAGAAGACAAGGCTGGGGGAAGTTTCCCCAAGCCTCTTTTGGTTAACAGAATTTCCCCTTCACATTAATGGAGATGAGGGTGGGGGCTCAAAAAACCCTGTGTTACTGCAGCACTGAGCTGGACAGTTCCCAACACACACAATTTATGGGATTCAAACGCTGAGGTTACCCTGCCCTCTCATGTTATCCTGGCCCCATTGCACTCACAGAGGCAGTGTTCTGGGTTACACTTTGATGCTGTTAAAGGTGCAATTTAATGCCGTGACCCAGCACATGGTATTTACCAGCCCTGCAGACCATCAATGAGCAGATGATTTCCGAGAACCTCGAAAGAATTACAGGGGATTTAAAATCCTCATTTAAAACAAAACACCCAAAAGCTATAATCCCAGATAATTAACAGATTACGTGAGTTAAAATGTGCCATAATAATATTCAGCACCTTTTGGTAATCATAGAATATCAGGGTTGGAAGGGACCTCAGGAGGTCATCTAGTCCAAGCCCCCTGCTCAAAGCAGGACCAATCCCCAATTTTTTCCCCAGATCCCTAAACAGCCCCCTCAAGGATTGAGCTCACACCCCTGGGTTTAGCAGGCCAATGCTCAAACCACTGAGCTATCCCTCCTTTTGTTTTCAAAGCAAGCATCAGAGGAACTAATCCTCCTCCATCAGGCAGCTTATTCTTATTATGACACTTCGACCGACATCTCTGGCCTTGTCTCTTGTTGAACTTTCCACCTGCTCCACTTTGTCAGTTCTGCCAACTTGTTTTGCCACCACTTACTGCTCCAGTCTCTGCACCGCTTGCCATGCTGTCTTTTATGCATGAACACCCACAGGTAGGCAGTCTGTAATAACAAAAGGACAATAACACCTCCTTTGACCCCAAAAAGCTAACTCTCTACATTACTCTCTCCTCTGAATGTTCCGAGCATCTTCTGTCAACTCAGAGTCTTTCTTTAAGGTCTAGATCCTGCAAACACTTATGCATGAATGTAACTTTAATAACATGGTTAGTCCCACTGCCATCAATGAGTAAAGTTACTCACATGCAGCCTGAGCCTTTAGATTTTAAGCAGAGCTGGTCAAAACAAGTTGGATTAAAATTTGATGGGGAAAAATTCATAACGGTTCATTTCAACTTTCTTGTTTCATGTCAATAACATCAAAACTTTTAGTTTTGGTAAGGTAAAAACATTTTCTTTTGACTTTTATATTATATTTAAATTACTTTTCATATTATGTATAATATTGTATATATATTGCATGTATATTATGACGTTTCAACAACATGTAAAGGAAACACTTCTATGGTTCTGAATCAAACGTTTTTAGCATTTTTGTTCTGTGGAAAATAGTGGCTTTTCAGTCTGATTTGGAACGAAAACATTTGAAAAGTCAGAATTTGCCACACCATGGAAATTTTGTTTTCTGACCAACTCTAATTTTAAGCCCTTTGGACCAGAGTCAATCTTTACCTTTGTGTTTTGTACATCAGCGAGCACACTGTCAATGCTAATCTGTAATAAATAATAATATTAATTCTGAAGACAGAATAACCAGAGGCAGAGATTAAATCCCAATCCTGCAATGAACTCCCCAGGGATAACTTTTACTCCTAGGAAGAGCCTGTTTGACTTCATTGAGGCTCCATGTGCAATGGGGTGAGCCCACACAGATCTCATTTAAGATTGGGTGTAAATTACTTAGCCACTACCATAGAGTCAGGTTTCAGAGTAGCAGCAGTGTTAGTCTGTATTCACAAAAGAAAAGGAGTACTTGTGGCACCTTAGAGACTAACAAATTTATTTGAGCATGCTCGGGGGGGGGGGTCACATAACTAGTTAGCATGCCAGAGTCTCATTCGTTATCGGCATTAACCAGACAAATCACTCCACCAACTAAGAACGGCCATGCACCACCCCCCACAGAATCGAGAAAGAGCTATCAATCTGTCAATCCTTTCCGTGTCCGTGTTAGTCTCTAAGGTGCCACAAGTACTCCTTTTCTTTTTACCATAGAGTCAGTGTCAGAACCAGGAGGAGAACTCAGGAATTTGGGTTCCTTGCTAAACCATTAGCTCACACTAAGCCTCTCTAATAAAATGCATTTATTTGTGGCATTTAAAATAAAATATTTAAAATCATTTTGTTGCATGTCACCTGCCAAGTTTAGGGTTCTGTTTCTCCTGTGGCACAGATGATGACAGGCATAACGAATTCCAATAGTTGGAAACTGAAGCTAGAAAAATTCAGACTTGAAGGAAGGCACACATTTTTGATAGGTGAGGGTAATTAATCATTGGAACAATTTACCAAGGACATGGTGCGTTCTCCATCACCTGCAGTCCTTTTAAGTCAAGACCGGATGTCTTTCTAAAATATCTTCTATAGCTCAAACAGAAATTATAGGCTTGATTCAGAAATTAATGGCTGATGTTCTAAGGTCTCTGTTTTGCAGTAGGTCAGATTTGATTATTATAGTTGTCCCTTCTGGTTTTAAAATCTATGAATCTATGACAGTTCTTTTCTCTGTTTAGGTATTTGTGAGGATATTTATTCTTAGAAGGGATCCCATAATAGGTATAACTAAAACGGTCAACAATTAGTTTTAAGAGCATTTCTAAATGCAAAGAGAGACATTCTGCAAAAATGGAAATCCTGCAGCTTCTGAGACATATTACACAATGCATGAATTAGCAAGCTTAGAAAGAATTAACCCATCAACAAAATGACAAATGTGGTGCATTTCAAGGCATCTGGACAGATTTCCTGGAAATTCATGATTGATGAATGCTTGATGAAAGAAAAAGAATAGCTGCATGTTTCCACTCTTTCATATGTGCCATTTTGGGTATTGTCCCCAAAGAACGGATGGAGATAAATGCTTACCTTACCTAATCTAATATATCTGTCTATGGGCTTGTAGGGCCCACACCACTGTAGTATCCACTGTAGTATCCGAATGCCTTGCTCACACAAGCAAGCTCTGGATCTTATTTAATATAGCTATAGAGGTATAGCCACTGTTTTTTTCTTTTCCCTATATATCATATGTTGGCCTAAATTTTTAGAAGTTCCTCAATTTTTGGGTGCCCAATCTGAGTCACATTAAAGGGGCCCGATTTGAAGAAGGCAGGCTCTCAATGCTTTGTGTAAATTGAGATCCCTTAAGGTATCTTAAGTTGGGCATCTAGAAGTCAAGGCAACAAACATCCCTAGTGAATTCTGAAAATTTAGGCTGCTGCATTTAATTTTTCTTTGTTTCCTGTAACCTTGTGTGTTTCTGAAATAGGTCAAAATCATAAAGATATAAATGAAGAAAAAACAATCCCCCCTCAAACAGAACCTTTTCCTGAAGAAATGCAGGAACTTAAAGTCAGGTCCTAAGAGGTGAAAAGCTTGTTTATTCACCTTTAAAATATATTTGTAATGTGTAAACAATGTATATTCGACACGTATATTCTGTTAGTGAGCTTGTGTCCCGAACAGTACAACCAATATTAAAGGTTTTTAAAAAAATTCACCTTTAAATGGATTTAGAATCCAAACATATGCCTAACTAGTTCATTGCAAAGTAAGAGTTAATTCATACATACAAACAGCTAAATAAAGGTTGCAATCTGAGTAGAATTACTTAGGGCTCAGGGAGAAATCTGGCATTTGCAGTCTGTCACTGGTTTCGAAAAGTCTGGCTCTAATGTCACCACCACCCAGAGATATCTGCTGTGTATGTGTCACTGAGGGACGGGACCACTTCTCTGGACTTTATTCAGACAAAAGCAGAAGAAGGAGCTGTAGGTAGAAGGTAACGCAGGTGTACTGTCTGAGGAGCTTGCAGAATGGTTTGTGGGTATGAGTGTCTATGTGAGTTTAGCTGAGTGAATGTGCGTGTTTTCGTTGATATTGCCATTTTCTCCCAGGGCAACTGAAGAATCCATGTCAGACCATCGCATGACGCCTTACTTACCCCTGGGAAGAGAACTACATAAAGGGATATGAAGAGCCATGCACCTCTTGAGATCCACCGGTTGAGTATCACTGCCACAGGATGCTATCCAGTTAGATGCTCAGCACCCTCAAATCCCACAGCAGTCCTTGGGCACTGAGGGTGCTCACCTCCTTGCAGGATTTGGCTCTGAATGTGTATGTGCAATGGGGTCAAGCTAAAAATGCTGTGGGAAATTTAACTTTTAAATGACCTGACTTTTGTATATGTAAGCCTCGAAGATGTTGCACTAATATTGTGTCTTGCAGTGAAGTTCCTCGTTGTGTTCATATAAGAAAAGCACCTGATTGATCACACAGTGAAATAAGAGTGCTTCCTGTGTTGCCTTCACTAGGCAAAGGAAACCTTTAAAATGGTCAGTGGTGTGGAGCTGCAGATACCCAGAGAGGAGAAAACTGGAAGAAACAGTGCTCCCCACAGCATGCTAAGGCAGTGGAATCGTTTAGGATGTCTGGGAGAGTATTTCTAGTAGCAATGGCATGAAATTGAGCTAAGAGGATTTTAGGTTGAATACTAGGAAATATTTTCCAAGGTTGAAATCTACTGGATGGTGGAATAATCTCCAGATGGAAACCCCATTGCTTAAGATATTTGAAATGAGACTTGGTCAAGCATTGGAAAATACTGTACCGGGCGCAATCCGGCATTAGCCAAAAGATGGAGCAGGTGACCTATTAGATCTTTGCCACTGATAATTTTCACGGTTTTATAATTCTTCGGGGCTTAGCTGATAGAGATAAGCACCTTAGAAAAACCTAACACAGAAAGAGAGAGAGAGAGAGAGACAGAGACTCAGAGAGAGAATTTGTTCTTTGAGAGAAGACAGAACAAAAAAGGGAGAGAAGATAGATATAAACTGGGATGTTGCTTCCCCGATACACGTGATACAAGTTCGAGCAGCAAGTGAGGCTTCCAGAGAAAAGAGTGAGGAAAAGTTGCCACCTGGTGGTAGGATAAATTCTGTTGCCATCAAAAACACTAAGGGCCAGATTTTTAAAGGTGTTTATGCAACTAAATCCACAATTCTGGACCTTAAGTCCAGTATTTTTAAACATGGGGACCTAAAGGTATACACCTAAAATCCATATCTAGACACATAAATTAGAACTCACTTCCACAATATAATTAAACATGTGCCCAACTTTAAGCACGTGAGTTGTTCCACGTACTATAATGGGACTGCTAACGTGCTAAAAGTTAGGTGCATGCTCCACAGTTGACTCAGGGATTGCAAGAGGATTTTCAGAGGGGCTGCCCACCTCTCAGACTCACCCTCTGAAAATCAGGCCACTTTTATTGAGGTCTGTAAATATGGATTTCAATGCCAAAATTTACATACTCCCATTTGAACGTTTTGACCTACAGAAAGAATTGCCTCTCTCGCTAGAAGAAGACTCCTAACCAATATTATATATGGGCTTCATTCTTTTCACTCAGACAGAGGAATCTGCATTCAGCACAACTCAACAATTAATATAAGGATCTGAGGACAGTGATTGTCCAAACATTTAGTACTGCTGCCAATTAACCTCAGAAAGAAATATATACATAAGAGTAGCCTGTGCAATAGCTAGGACTAACGTGATCTAAGGGCTATCAGTCCTCCTGCTTCAAGATATAAGTGATCAGGAGGAAATTATGCTATTGACCAGGTAGGGGCATTGTGTGGCATTTTCATTAATGTCAGTGTGGTACTTTGGAGACAGAAAGTACTATACAAGTGCCAAGTATTATTTTATATCTACCTCTCAAGCATCTAGCAATGGGATTTATAAGAACCAGGATCCCTGACTAGATAGACCATTGCTTTATTTGGTATGACAAGAGGCAGGAGAGTAGACTAGCTACATACACAATCCATTCGGATAACCCCGAACAACACTGGGAGACTCGCCCACTCTGTACAAGGTCTCCTCCTGACCCCAGATAGGCAGGCGTGCATGGGATGCCTTATGGGCACTTTTCTGTAATGAAGTTCTAACTTAAAACAAATGCCTTGCACCATAGTGAGAGCTCCCCTATGCCCTTTAGTGGCTGTTTGACATATTCATCCAGTTATTTCTTTTTAATTAGAATTTGAAGAGGTTGTGAGAGGTGCCGGATTGATGTCCCTTGGAGTCTCAAATCTTCCATCCTCAGAACGGGTGCAGAGCACCAGCTTTTCCCTTCCCCTGCTCTTTCCTTTTCACATGCCTCAGTTCTGCCGAGGAGAATACTACTCAAAGGATCAAGGGAACTCAGCCTCCATAGCCCATTCAGTCCCTCGCCACTCTGTTGTGATTGCCAACAATGGGACCAGCTAGTACCAATGGTGGTTGTAGTTTTTTGGGCTGCTAGGCATTAGGCTGAGAAACTCTGACTCATTTTGTACGGGCTACCAAACATCCATCAAATGGGAGTAATTGGAGGCTCCTCTGTATTATATTGAAACTTTTTCCTCAGTGAATGCAGATCACTCTTTGCGCTTAATCCCAGCCTGCAACACCAATTTCTTCCCGTATAATCTCCCGGAACAGCTGTGCCATGATTGCATTGTGGATTATAAAACAGCTCAAAACAGCTGCTGGCTGGAAGGGAGAGCATTTAATAATCACAGGGTATTGGGGGGCTGGGTGGAGATGAAGGAGAAAGAGCTTTAGAAGCAGTTTGTTTTCTTGAAAGATCTAGCTGGTAGATGCAGGAGAGAGCAAGGCAAAGAGTGAGTCCTACAGCCGTGCCATCCACAAACTAAACAACAGCACGTAAAAGACCCACCAGCAAGGTAACTTCTACTCTCCTTTATTTCAGAAGGTTAGCAGCAGAGGCTTTCCAGATGCCAGAAGCTGTCTGACAGGTTACCACTGTCTGAGGCAGTAAGTGCTTGGCCTTCGTAGAAGGAAACTTTTCCGGGTGTGTTTGTCTAAGGAAGTTATTCAGGTTGCCTTCTTATTTTCCTAACCAATGTCCTCCTCTCTCTCAGCTCTTCTACATCCTCCTGGCACCACCATTTTCTGCCCCTTCTTCTTCCCTTTGCCCCAATCCTAAGGTATTTAGAAAATTATGCAGATTCTAAGATGCTGAGACAAATACAGCTGGACAGAATTTTTTTCTCATGGAAAATTTAGATGAAAATAAAAAAAATTGTTTTTGACAAAAAAATTAATAATAATGATTGATTCTAAATCCCTTTTTAGCAAGTGCCAACAGAATAATTCTGACCAAAAAAAAAAATGCTGAAAAATGGAAAACTTGGTTTTCAGTGGAAAATTTTCAGTTTTCAGGTTTTCTGCTTCAGATGAAAAGCTGGATATTTTTGAGGAAAGCAAACACTTTCTACAAAAAGAAAAGGAGTACTTGTGGCACCTTAGAGACTAATCAATTTATTTGAGCATAAGCTTTCATGAGCTACAGCTCACTTCATCGGATGCATACTGTGGAAAGTGTAGAAGATCTTTTATACACACAAAGCATGAAAAAATATCTCCCCCCACCCCACTCTCCTGCTGGCAATAGCTTATCTAAAGTGATCACTCTCCTTACAATGTGAATGATAATCAAGTTGGGCCATTTCCAGCCCAAATCCAGGTTTTCTCACCCCCCCCTCCCAACACACAAACACAAACAAACCCACTCTCCTGCTGGTAATTACCTCTAAGGTATGCCAGTTAGTCTTTAAGGTGCCACAAGTACTCCTTTTCTTTTTGCGAATACAGACTAACACGGCTGTTATTCTGAAACTTTCTACAAAGAATCTGTTTTCTTGACAATCTTATCTTCACCAGAAAAAAAGTGTTATTGGACATTTTTTCCCTCAGCCCTGGCCACAAACCCTTAACTAATACTGTGCAGGTGACAATCATCGGCTTCCTGGACACTGGTAAGGCAAACATGCCTTCAGATTAGAGACTGAATGAGTAACTCTGTAGTTGCGGCAACACCCTTCCCAGGGTCATTAAACAGGGAGGTTGCTGAGGGTATGTCTACACTACGAAATTAGGTCGAATTTATAGAAGTCGGTTTTTTAGAAATCGGTTTTATATATTCGAGTGTGTGTGTCCCCACAGAAAATGCTCTAAGTGCATTAAGTGCATTAACTCGGCGGAGCGCTTCCACAGTACCGAGGCAAGCGTCGACTTCCAGAGCGTTGCACTGTGGGTAGCTATCCCACAGTTCCCGCAGTCTCCGCTGCCCATTGGAATTCTGGGTTGATATCCCAATGCCTGATGGGGCTAAAACATTGTCGCGGGTGGTTCTGGGTACATATCGTCAGGCCCCCGTTCCCTCCCTCCCCCCGTGAAAGCAAGGGCAGACAATCATTTCGCGCCTTTTTTCCTGAGTTACCTGTGCAGATGCCATATCACGGCAAGCATGGAGCCCGCTCAGGTAACCGTCACCCTATGTCTCCTGGGTGCTGGCAGACGCGGTACGGCATTGCTACACAGTAGCAGCAACCCCTTGCCTTGTGGCAGCAGACGGTACAGTACGACTGGTAGCCGTCATCGTCATGTCTGAGGTGCACCTGGTCGCCTCTGTGAGGTCGATCAGGAGCGCCTGGGCAGACATGGGCGCAGGGACTAAATTTGGAGTGACTTGAGCAGGTCATTCTCTTTAGTCCTGCAGTCAGTCCTATTGAACCATCTTATGGTGAGCGGGCAGGCGATACGGACTGCTAGCAGTCGTACTGTACCATCTTCTGCCGAGCAGCCATGAGATGTGGATGGCATGCAGTCCTTCTGCACCGTCTGCTGCCAGCCAAAGATGTAAAAGATAGATGGAGTGGATCAAAACAAGAAATAGACCAGATTTGTTTTGTACTCATTTGCTTCCCCTCCTCCCCTGTCTAGGGGACTCATTCTTCTAGATCACACTGCAGTCACTTACAGAGAAGGTGCAGCGAGGTAAATCTAGCCATGTATCAATCAGAGGCCAGGCTAACCTTCTTGTTCCAATAACAACGATAACTTAGGTGCACCATTTCTTATTGGAACCCTCCGTGCAGTCCTGCCTGAAATACTCCTTGATGTACAGGCACACCCTTTGTTGATTTTAGCTCCCTGAAGCCAACCCTGTAAGCCATATCGTCAGTCGCCCCTCCCTCCGTCAGAGCAACGGCAGACAATCGTTCCGCACCTTTTTTCTGTGCGGACGCCATACCAAGGCAAGCATGGAGGCCGCTGAGCTCATTTTGGCAATTAGGAGCACATTAACCACCACACGCATTATCCAGCAGTATATGCAGCACCAGAACATGGCAACGCGATACCGGGCAAGGAGGCGACGTCAGCGCGGTCCCGTGAGTGATCAGGACATGGACACAGATTTCTCTGAAAGCATGGGCCCTGACAATGCATGCATCATGGTGCTAATGGGGCAGGTTCATGCTGTGGAACGCCAATTCTGGGCTCGGGAAACAAGCACAGACTGGTGGGACCGCATAGTGTTGCAGGTCTGGGACGATTCCCAGTGGCTGCGAAACTTTCGCATGCGTAAGGGCACTTTCATGGAACTTTGTGACTTGCTTTCCCCTGCTCTGAAGCGCATGAATACCAGGATGAGAGCAGCCCTCACAGTTGAGAAGCGAGTGGCGATAGCCCTGTGGAAGCTTGCAACGCCAGACAGCTACCGGTCAGTTGGGAATCAGTTTGGAGTGGGCAAATCTACTGTTGGGGCTGCTGTTATGCAAGTAGCTCACGCAATCAAAGATCTGCTGATATCAAGGGTAGTGACCCTGGGAAATGTGCAGGTCATAGTGGATGGCTTTGCTGCAATGGGATTCCCTAACTGTGGTGGGGCCATAGATGGAACCCATATCCCTATCTTGGCACCGGAGCACCAAGCTGCCGAGTACATAAACCTCAAGGGGTACTTTCCAATAGTGCTGCAAGCTCTGGTGGATCACAAGGGGACGTTTCACCAACATCAACGTGGGATGGCCGGGAAAGGTGCATGATGCTCGCATCTTCAGGAACTCTGGTCTGTTTCAAAAGCTGCAGGAAGGGACTTTATTCCCAGACCAGAAAATAACTGTTGGGGATGTTGACATGCCTATATGTATCCTTGGGGACCCAGCCTACCCCTTAATGCCATGGCTCATGAAGCCGTACACAGGCAGCCTGGACAGTAGTCAGGAGCTGTTCAACTACAGGCTGAGCAAGTGCAGAATGGTGGTAGAATGTGCATTTGGACGTTTAAAGGCGCGCTGGCGCAGTTTACTGACTCGCTTAGACCTCAGCGAAACCAATATTCTCACTGTTATTACTGCTTGCTGTGTGCTCCACAATATCTGTGAGAGTAAGGGGGAGACGTTTATGGCGGGGTGGGAGGCTGAGGCAAATCGTCTAGCTGCTGGTTACGCGCAGCCAGACACCAGGACGGTTAGAAGAGCACAGGAGGGCGCGGTACGCATCAGAGAAGCTTTGAAAACCAGTTTCATGACTGGCCAGGCTACGGTGTGAAAGTTCTGTTTGTTTCTCCTTGATGAAACCCCCCGCCCCTTGGTTCACTCTACTTCCCTGTAAGCTAACCACCCTCCTCTCCTCCCTTTAATCACCGCTTGCAGAGGCAATAAAGTCATTGCTGCTTCACAGTCATGCATTCGTTATTCATTCATCACACAAATAGGGAGATGACTACCAAGGTAGCCCAGGAGGGGTGGTGGAGGAGGGAAGGAAAATGCCACAGAGCACTTTAAGCACAGCACTTTAAAAGTTTACAACTTTAAAATTTATTGAATGACAGCCTTCTTTTTTTTGGGCAATCCTCTGTGGTGGAGTGGCTGGTTGGCCGGAGGCCCCCCCACCGCGTTCTTGGGCGTCTGGGTGTGGAGGCTATGGAACTTGGGGAGGAGGGCGGTTGGTTACAGAGGGGCAGCAGTGGCAGTCTGTGCTCCAGCTGCCTTTGCTGCAGCTCAACCATACACTGGAGCATACTGGTTTGGTCCTGCAGCAGCCTCAGCATTGAATCCTGCCTCCTCTCATCACGCTGCCGCCACATTTGAGCTTCAGCCCTGTCTTCAGCCCGCCACTTACTCTCTTCAGCCCGCCACTTACTCTCTTCAGCCCTCCACCTCTCCTCCCGGTCATTTTGTGCTTTTCTGCACTCTGACATTATTTGCCTCCACGCATTCGTCTGTACTCTGTCAGTGTGGGAGGACAGCATGAGCTCGGAGAACATTTCATCGCGAGTGCGTTTTTTTTTCTTTCTAAGCTTCACTAGCCTCTGGGAAGGAGAAGATCCTGTGATCATTGAAACACATGCAGCTGGTGGAGAAAAAAAAAGGGACAGCGGTATTTAAAAAGACACATTTTATAAAACAGTCGCTACACTCTTTCAGGGTAAACCTTGCTGTTAACATTACATACATAGCACATGTGCATTCGTTACAAGGTCGCATTTTGCCTCCTCCCATCGCGTGACTACCCCCTCAACCTTCCCCCCTCCCTGTGGCTAACAGCGGGGAACATTTCTGTTTAGCCACAGGCAAACAGCCCAGCAGGAACGGGCACCTCTGAGTGTCCCTGAAGAAAAGCACTCTATTTCAACCAGGTGACGATGAATTATATCTCACTCTCCTGAGGATAACACAGAGAGATAAAGAACGGATTTTGGTTGAATGCCAGCAAACATACACTGCAATGCTTTGTTCTACAGTGATTCCCGAGTACGTGTTACTGGCCTGGAGTGGTAAAGTGTCCTACCATGAAGGACGAAATAAGGCTGCCCTCCCCAGAAACCTTTTGCAAAGGCTTTAGGACTACATCTAGGAGAACCGCAAATGCCAGGGCAAAGTAATCCTTTCACATGCTTGCTTTTAAACCATGTATAGCATTTTAAAAGGTACACTCACCAGAGGTCCCTTCTCCGCCTGCTGGGTCCAGGAGGCAGCCTTGGGTGGGTTCGGGGGGTACTGGCTCCAGGTCTAGGGTGAGAAACAGTTCCTGGCTGTCGGGAAAACCAGTTTCTCCGCTTGCTTGCTGTGAGCTATCTACAACCTCCTCCTCCTCATCATCTTCTTCGTCCCCAAAACCTGCTTCCGTATTGCCTCCATCTCCATTGAAGGAGTCAAACAACACGGCTGGGGTAGTGGTGGCTGAACCCCCTAAAATGGCATGCAGCTCATCATAGAAGCGGCATGTTTTGGGCTCTGACCCAGAGCGGCTGTTCGCCTCTCTGGTTTTCTGGTAGGCTTGCCTCAGCTCCTTCAGTTTCACGCGGCACTGCTTCGGGTCCCTGTTATGGCCTCTGTCCTTCATGCCCTGGGAGATTTTGACAAAGGTTTTGGCATTTCGAAAACTGGAACAGAGTTCTGATAGCACGGATTCCTCTCCCCAAACAGCGATCAGATCCCGTACCTCCCGTTCAGTCCATGCTGGAGCTCTTTTGCAATTCTGGGACTCCATCATGGTCACCTGTGCTGATGAGCTCTGCATGGTCACCTGCAGCTTGCCACGCTGGCCAAACAGGAAATGAGATTCAAAAGTTTGCGGTTCTTTTCCTGTCTACCTGGCCAGTGCATCTGAGTTGAGAGTGCTGTCCAGAGCGGTCAGAATGGAGCACTCTGGGATAGCTCCCGGAGGCCAATACCATCGAATTGTGTCCACAGTACCCCAAATTCGAGCCGGGAACGTCGATTTAAGCGCTAATCCACTTGTCAGGGGTGGAGTAAGGAAATCGATTTTAAGAGCCCTTTAAGTCGAAATAAAGGGCTTCACTGTGTGGACGGGTGCAGGTTTAAATCGATTTAACGCTGCTAAATTCGACCTAAAGTCCTAGTGTAGACCAGGGCTGAGTAATTGTCCATGGAGTGGCTCACAGGAGGAAACAGAATCCTGAGCAATAAACTTTGAAGGGAGAGGGAAGGGCATTCTCAGTGGTTGGGTAGTTTCTTACCTTTGCTCAGTTCATTCTGCTTGGGCACATTTGTGCCTCTGGCAGTGTTTTGAGGCTATGTCTACACTTACGGCGGCATACAGAGTACGGACTTTGCACC